>NW_026651592.1:10854890-12220868 GCF_030265065.1 Corythoichthys intestinalis | reverse complement strand
TGCTCTTCTTGTGGGAGATTCCCATCTACGAGCCATAGCTGATGGTTTTGTGAAGATGCCAGAGGGAGATCTGTACTTTGGCATTATGTCTACTCCGGGTGCTACTGCGATGGAAGAGAAGATGGAGCTTGCTAACGTGAAGTTGCCCCAAGTGCCTGATGTGGTGTGTGTCCTTGCTCCCAGCAACGATCTGACACAGACCAAGAGTCATGAAAGAGCTGGTGTTGGATTCAGGAAACTGTTGGCTGTTGCGCTTAGTCAGTGCTCCAATGTAAGTGTGTAGTTACACTACATTATGATGACATGACCTGTTTTGTTGCAGTAACATTTGTGTATTATGTCACAGATGAATTCTGTCTAATGACATTTTTTTTTTTTTTTTTTTTTGGGGAATAGGTTGTAGTTGTGGATTTTCCTCCACGTTACAACATGGAGATGTATCCTCAGGAGATGCTGCGTCAGGAGTACAGACGTGTTGCTGCTGAAGTGGGAGTAAAGTATCTGTCTGCAGTGGAGCATTTCTCCTTGGATAAATCTGAACTGTGGGCCCAAGATGGTGTAAGTTGTTAGATCAATGTCATAGTCAGCTGTCTGATCTGTTTAAAGTTTACTTGTAGGGCTGTAACGATACAAAAATTCATGACACGATTCGTATTATTTTTGAGCCATGATTGGATACACAAAACGATTTTGTTTAAATGTGAAAAATATTTTCCAGTACTTAAATTACATTAACACTAACAATTTATGGAAGGAGTCACCTAAAATGTAACACTAATGCGCAAAAATGATACAATTCTATACCCCACCCCCAAAATATAATAACAATAATAATAATGCTCTTTGGGGGGGATGATTCTTTGAGCCAAAAAATTAGGCGGGTGGAAAAAAAAGTAAGATTTTGACAGGTTTAGACATTTAAACTTGTGTTGCTGATTTAAAAGTACAAGTAAAAGTTTTTTCTCTTTATGAAAAAATAATGAACAAATGGACTTTTGACAGTAATACAAAATCTAAATGAATTAGTGATTGTATAAAATAGATGTAACAAAGTAAATATTTAGTTCAATTAATAAGACTGGTATGTTTGATGTTTGAAATGATTATATGAATTAAATATGTCTGATATTTACAGGTTCATTTGTCTGACACTGATGGAATGCCTATCCTCGTTCAACTGCTGTGGAAGGCGTCATATACGGTGAGTTTGATAGATCTGCATCATGAGACTTAATAGAAGTGTTTTTTGGGGGGCGTTGCAAGTTCTCAAGATAGCTACTATCTGTAGCTATTTAAGTATTGGAAGTGTATGTGGTTGTATGTTAATTGGTAACTTGTACATGGTGTCTATTTTGTTGCTTTTTTTTACTATCAGGCAACACGTGACGTGGTTCAAGTCCCTCGGCCTGTGACTGTTCCTGTTAGATCAGCATTGAAGTGTGTTCCTGCTACAGTAGCACCTGAAAAAAGTTCTGCCATTGTGAGGGGAGTTGAGGTTACACCACCTCCTGCAGTGAACCTTGATGAGTGGACAGTGGTTGGCTCAAAGGTAAAAAATAAATAAATGAATCTAATGATCATTAATAATTGAAAGAAGGGACATGTAGTAAAAATACAGCACATATATATCACATTCATGAAATGTTTATATTTAAATGTGATACTAACAATTTTCACCTTTACCACAGCGGCGCGCAATGGGATCAAGTTCATCTCATGTACCTCCCAAGAGAGAAAGTCTTCACCAGCAGGTATTCAATGTTTGTTTTCCATAAATGTACATTTGCTGTTATTTAAGAAAGCCTTCACCAGCATGTATTCAGTGTTTGTTTTCCATAAATGTAAATTTGCTGTTATTTAAGAAAAACTGTAATGTGTTTTGTATCTGTATTTAGCCTGTGGTGAGAGACTGCTTCATCCCACTAAACCCTGTCCGGTTCAGCCATGCCCTACTTGAGGAGATGGACAAACTTACTCCATCAGCTCTACAGCAACCAGATGTGACGGCTGTTCCAAGACGCAACCCGGTAATGTTATAGACTTGATTTAAGATAACAAATTGTGATGTTTTAAAATTAAGTGGTAATATAATAAATTTTAAAATTTTCCGAAAAGTAATGGATGTATTTATTTCCATTTAGTTGCTGTGTAAGAAGCAGAGGTCCATGGTGGCTGAGGTCAAGCGGAGACCCAATCAACGACAGGTTAGTAATATACACTGGAGTACCAACAGAGATAAGGGGTTGTACAGTGCATCACAAAAGTGAGTACACCCCCTCGCATTTCTGCAGATATAGTTCAATATCTTTTCATGGGACAACACTGACAAAATGACAGTTTGTCACGATGAATAGTATGTGTATTAATTAGAGCTGTCCCGACTAGTCGACGTCATCGATGACGTTAATCAGTCGACGAGCACAACATCCCGTCGACGGTTAATGAAGGGTTAAAAAAATATATGCGTGGAAAGTTAGAATGTCGGATGCTCTGTTTGCAAGTGGGGAAAGCGGCACAAAGCCAAAAAAAGCGCACCAGAGTGTCCAAAACATTGACTTATTTCAAAGAAACAAAGGAGAGTACACTCTTCTGTCCTGTCTCTTCAATGCCAAGCTTGGCTGCACGTCGGCTGTGAATAAACACCTCAAGCGCCTTCACCCAGTTTGTAATTTTTTTTTTTTTTTTGTACACCAGAGGGTGCTGTCGCCTTACTAAATAATAATGTTTCATTGACAATGGGCCTATAAGTGCTATGAGTATTGTTCTTAATGCTAATTGAAAGGTTTATTTCATGTTATGGTTTATTTTATGGTATAGAAAATTATATAAGGTTAAAAGGTCATAAATATATACAGTGATTGTACTCAAGGGAGAGATTGTCAATGATAAGGTAATAAATTAAGGTAAAGGCAATTCATATAGGCAATTCATTGATATATAAATAAGGTTTAAAAGGAAAAGGTGAAAAGTTTTTGTTAATTTCTAATTGTGTTGCTTTATTTGTGTGCACCGTAGTTCTTACGGTGTGTTTACATCAAGGATGGAATAAAAGTTGTAAACCATCAGTTTAAGAGACCATCTTTTCAATCGGGATGCTACACCAGTTAATTCTATCAGCATTTGAACTCATTGTTTATTTGTGATTTATTATTGTTATTTACGTGTTTATTTGTACTTTAATAAATAATTTGAGTGTTCCAATATGTTTTGTGTGAATTGATAAGCGTCAACAAAAATTTCATTGCTAAATTAGTTTAAAAAAAAATAAATAAATTAATTAATTATTAGATTAGTCGACTAATCGTAAAAATAGTCTGCTGACTAATCGGGAGAAAATTAGTCGTTTGGGACAGCCCTAGTATTAATATCTAAACCCCTGGTAACAAAAGTGAGTACACCTTTTTGAAAAAACACAAAGACAGCGGTCATCCACGTCGCCACACAGGACGAGAGCTCTCGTCCTGTGTGGCGACGTGGATGACCGCTGTCTTTGCGCTTTGCCCATACGCTTTGGATGGCTTGTTTTTTCCTGTCCGGTCCATGGAAGACTTTGCTAGACTCTTCAAGCCTATCCGGTCTGGTCAGGGCAACCTAGCGGTGTTAACAAATGACCTGTACAACACAAAGGACGCAAAACTCTTCTATTCATCAGACGCACTCATTGACGCCGTAGTCACTTTGACATCATCGCAACGCAGAAGCATAACTCAAGCTTTATCCAACAACTATGCCTGTCGCTATAACAAATTTCAGTAATCAATATATTGTCTCCTAAATTACTGCAATATGCAATGTTATTGCCGTTTTTGTAACTTATTCAAACATGAATATTGGGACAATACATCCTAATCACTTATTGAAATGTAGAAAAATTGTTCTTGGATAAAACACGAGCTTAAAATTTATAAATATTAAATAAAAACACTGCATAATGATTCATTTTAGAGTTGGTTATGTGCAGAATATGAAATGGGTGAGAAACCCACTGTCATTTTTGTTGTTCGCCACTTGGAGCCCATTAAGTGTTAATTTAATCCAAAATGACTGTCATCTTGTACTGCAAAGTGCTCATGCAACAAATTTGAAGCAAAGTTATTAAACATATCATGGCCAATAAAATTTTTCATAATGGGTGTCATTTTTAAATTTATTCTTAGTGTAGAACCTGAAGTATATACGATTGCCTCCAGAAATCTGAACATAAAACGCTTTTATTTTGAAATGTTCACATGAACTATGTTACCAAAGACACTAACCGTAAACTTTACCGTCAGTAAAAAGAAAGCACCTCTCTGTCGTCATGCATGTTGTATCAATAAGTTTTTTTTTTTTTTTTGTTCGCATCGGTTGCAAATTCTTTAATCCAGTGCCAGTGAGTCTTCATGTTTAATGTGTCACCTTTTAACTGCAATTTTGCATTGTGGAGTCATGTTTTGTAGCAGTATAAAGTGGTTAGTACATAGTCTTTTTTTCCATTAGCCTCAATGTAGCAATGCTAATGTTTTACAATGTTTAATATAGAAGTGTTTCCTTGTTTTGTATGTCTGAACTTTAATTCCACTGTGTGTTGATGGCCAATAAACATTTGTGAAATCTGGACTCTCATTTGTAATCAACATGCACATGTGCCGAGTGCATGCAGCACACGCAAGCACATATACACGTGGCGATAAATCGCAGCTGGGAAAATGATTGCCATCATTTTTATTTCTTGTGCGATATTTTGTCTTATTGCATATCGCGACAGGTCAACCACAAATTAAGAGATTATTTTATATCATGTATTTTTTTCTTTTACAGAGGGGCGCATCCAGTGCTGTTGTGAAGTCACCTGGAATGAGTAGTGTGAAGGTGCAGTTTGTTGACAATGATCGCTCGCAAGGAGGCAACAAAGGTAAGTGTGTTGAGGAACATCGCTTGCAAGGAGGCAACAAAGGTAAGACTAAGTCTCTTTCTGTTAGGGTTCGTGATATTAAGAGGTCAGTTCGTGGGAGTTTCCACCAAGGAGACGCTCGGTTTGAATTTAGAGGTGTTCAGTGTATGGCTATTAGTCTAGTAGCTGTCGCTAAACATACCACCCACAGTGTGTTTTCATGGCAGTCAGCTGACCTTGATCGGGTTGTAACATTGGGTGATGAGTTGTATTCTTCTCTGAGAAAGAATAATAAGATCAGTGGAGGATCTGAGCTTCTTTGTGTTCCAGATTTACCCAAGCAGCAAGTTATTGATGGCGAGAGTTTTGACTTTGAATATGGTGATTTTGTAACTGGTGATGTAAATGTGGTTAGTGGAGACCTTGTTGTGGCAGGAGTGTTGACTCCTTTAAAGGATGGTTTGGCACAGATTTGTGGAAAGTATGACACTTGCTTTCTGACATTGAATTGCAATACTTGTGCAATAATTAAGGAGAATGGAATGTACGCTGTGGTAGATTCTCATTCTCGTAATACAAATGGGATGGTTGATGTAAATGGATTCAGTGTTGTTGTGGTGTACTGGTGCCTTGATCTTGTGTTTGACCATTTTGTCAAGTTAGCAAATATGATGAACCTAACACAGAACTTTTTTGAGATTGCAGGTGTACGCGTTATTCCCACTGCTCCCGCCGTCAACTCCACATTGCTCTTTGGCTCTACTGTTACACAGACTGAGCAAGTAATATTTCCCAGCAATGATCTTCCAGATGTTTTTATCAGTAATGTAACAGAAAAAGAACTACAATTTGTCCCTCTAAGGGAAAATGTAGCACAAGTGCTGTGTACACGGTTAAATATTGAATTACAAAAGGTTGATTCAAAATCTACCCAAGTTGGCCATTTAGGTAAACCTTGTAAAAATGAGAAAGTAGTTGGTGATGGGAATTGTTTCTTCAGAGCAGTCAGTCAGGCCGTCAGCGGTACGCAAAACTATCATAGAAAGATTAGACTTGCAGTAGTGAAGCAGATAGAAAAAAATGCAATCTTGTATCAGGGTCTTCTGAGAAGTGAGTATTCCTCTGTGGCTGAATACTTGAGCAATTCAAAAATGGGTTATGTTGGTAGTTGGGCTACAGAAATTGAGATTCAAGCAGCTGCCGATTATTTAGAAATGAGTATATTTACATATCATCAGGATCGCTGGATTGAATATACTTGTAGTGCAATGCAGTTTTCCAATCAGGCACTGTATTTAGAAAATGTAAATGCCAACCATTATGAAAATGTAGTATGCGTTCATCTGCCACAAAGTCACAAATGTTATGGCTATTGTGAAGTATACACAACTCCATCAGTCTACAATATCAGACGACAGACTAAAAAAGACAGCAATGTGATTGATTCAAATCGTGTGACTTCAAATGTAAGTAGTATAGTAGATGCTGATGTGGACACACAAGTGCAAAGACCTGGTATTTGTGTCTCTAATTATTTGAAAAACAAGTATAACAGGCATAAAAGAATTAAATATCAGGAAGATTCATCCTATAGGAATGTACGTAGTAAATTGAATAAAATGGCCTATATTTCACAGCAAGACGGTGTACAAAGCAAGAATAAGAAGAAATACCATGAAGATAGAATTTATCAAGAAAAACAAAAAAAAAGAGGTATCCAAAAATATAAGGACGATGCTTTGTTTAAACAACATTTAAAAGCACGCGGTATCCAAAAATATAAGGACGATGCTTTGTATAAAGAACATTTAAAATCACGCGGTATCCAAAAATATAAGAACGATGCTTTGTATAAAGAACATTTAAAATCACGTGGTATCCAAAAATATAAGAACGATGCTTTGTATAAAGAACATTTAAAATCACGTGGTATCCAAAAATATAAGAACGATGCTTTGTATAAAGAACATTTAAAATCACGTGGTATCCAAAAATATAAGGACGATGCTTTGTATAAAGAACATTTAAAATCACGTAGTATCCAAAAATATAAGGACGATGCTTTGTTTAAACAATATTTAAAAGCACGCGGTATCCAAAAATATAAGGACGATGCTTTGTATAAACAACATTTAAAAGCACGTGGTATCCAAAAATATAAGGACAATGCTTTGTATAAACAAAATTTAAAAGCACGCGGTATCCAAAAATATAAGGACAATGCTTTGTATAAACAGAATATTAGGGCTTACAGCAAAGCTAAGTACAGTGCCAATTTGGAGCATCGCAACCGTGTTAGAAAATCAAACAGGTTGAAAAAGCAAGAAATTAAAGAAAAGTCTGAACAGTTTGATTTTGTCATGAAACAATTTCTTGATAAAGTCAAGCACGGTCCAGATTTTGTTTGCTGTGTTTGTCATAGGTTGTTGTTTAAAAATCAAGTTTTAGGGTGCAAAATAGATGATTACAAAACCAAAGCTATAGCTTCAGTAGCATTAAAGTGCATCACTGAGGACTATTTACACCAATGTAGTGGAAAGTGTGATTTGCCCTGTCAGTATACAGATACAGCCAGAGGTCAACTTTGGATTTGTTATTGTTGTCATTGTAAAATTAATAAAGGTGAGGTTCCCCCTGAGAGTAGAATTAATAATCTTGAACTTGAGCCTATTCCAGCAGAATTGGCTTGTTTAAATAGTTTAGAACAGCATTTGATTGCTTTACATATTCCATTCATGAAGATGTTAGCATTGCCTAAAGGTGGGCAAAATGGAGTTCATGGTCCTGTTACTTGTGTTCCTGCTAACATCGTGCAGACTGATAATTTACTTCCTCGTAATGAAATGGATGGTTCTTTAATTGGAGTTAAATTGAAACGTAAACTAACATATAAAGGACATTATGAATATCAATTTGTTGATAGTGTGCGAATTAGGCAGGCATTGCAATATCTTAAACTAAATAATAAGCATTACAAAGATATAGAATTTAATAATGCATGGCTGAATACCTTTTGTAAGGGAACTGAAGTGGAAACTACAGGGAATGAAAATGATGGCCATGTAAAAAGTCTAGAAGCATCTCCAGATTTGGCTGAAGATGAACTGCTGCATGACAGGCAACAACACTGTATGTTTCAAGACACATGTCTTATGCCAGTGGACATTGGTCAGGAAGTGTTGGACCAGTATGTTGATAATGTATTAAATGTAGCTCCAGCTGAGGGAAACAATCCAGTCAAATTGCTTTCAGATATGACTAATGAAGCAAAGTGCTTTCCAGTATTGTTTCCTCAAGGAATTAACACATTTCATGAACGAAGGCAGCACAAATTAACATTGGCACGTTATTTTAACAACAGAATTTTACATGCTGATGGTAGATTTGCCCGTAATGTAGAATACATATTTTATGCTCAGTACATGTCAGAGTTACAACAAGTTATTTCAAATGTGTCAATAGCATTAAGAAAAGGGAAGGGTAGGCAATGTTTCCAACAAGTCGATGTTAACATTTTAAATGATGATGCATTTTTTAAAAATCTGTTGGAGTTTGACAATGGGTATCGTTTTCTTAAACCTATTAGAGGGACTCCAGCATTCTGGCAGGCAGCACAGAGTGATTTGTTGGCTTGTGTTCGACAGCTCGGCGTTCCTACTTGGTTTTGTTCATTTTCCTCTGCTGATATGCGTTGGAAAAATCTTCTGTGTAGCATTTTAATGCAGGAAGGTCGAACAGAAACATTGGAACAGTTAGAATGGGCTGACAGGTGTGAACTTTTGCGTCACAATCCTGTCACAGCCGCAAGAATGTTTGATTTTCGTTGGCATTGTTTCTTAAGGGAGGTTCTCATGTCTCCTGCAGAACCTATTGGTAAAATTAAAGACTACTTTTACCGCATTGAATTTCAACAGCGTGGTTCTCCTCATGTTCATTGTTTGTTCTGGATAGAAAATGCCCCAGTGATTAATAAAAACAGTGATGAAGAGGTTGTTGCATTTATTGACAAGTATGTCACTTGTGAGCTGCCAACACAAGACAAAGAGTTACTTGACATTGTGACAAATGTACAGCAACATTCAAAACGACATTCAAAAACTTGTCAAAAGAAAAACAAAGTTTGTCGTTTTAATTTTCCCAGACCACCATCATGCAGAACATTTATATGCCATGAGAAAAGTGTAGAAAATCTGGAGACGTGCATGTGTCATGCTGAAAACGCAGATGACAAGACTCCCTGTGATTGTAAAAAAGACAAAGTTTCCAAAGAGCAAGCAGCAACAATCCTGGCTTCAGTCAAAAAAGCTCTTTCTGATGAAACCAAAATCTTTGAGAGTCTGGAGCATTTGTTTCAGAGTGTAAATGTCAGTCAGGAAGTTTTTGAAGAGGCCTATAAATCCTGTGCTCGAGGCACACAAATAGTAATGAAAAGAGAGATTAATGAAGTTTGGATCAATCAGTACAGTAAGCCACTTTTAAAGTGCTGGAATGCTAACATGGACATCCAGTTTGTTGCAGATGCATATGCATGCGTGGTGTACATTATTTCTTATATCTCAAAAGCAGAGAGAGAAATAGGACTGTTGTTGGGGAATGCACAAAGAGAAGCAGCTGGAGGAAATGTGAGTGCAAAAGAAGCCTTAAAGAACCTTGGCAGTGTTTACCTGCACAACAGAGATGTGTGCGCTCAGGAGGCTGTATACAGGTTGACACCAAATTTACATCTCAAGGAATGTTCAAGGAAGGTTGTCTTTGTTCCAACAGGTGACAATGTGGTCAAAATGAGTCTGCCTTTAAGTGTATTAAAGCAAAAGGCACTATCACATGATCTTACCGCTGAAAACATTTGGATGATGAGTTTGGTTGACCGTTACAAGAATAGGCCAGACAATGCTGTGTTTACTGACATGTGCCTGGCAACTTTTGCTTCTGAATATCGTATTCTGAGCAAAAACGAGAAATCGCAACTACAGATTAGATTGAAAAATGATTGTGGATTTGTCACGAAAAGAATTAGAACACAGCCTGCTGTTGTTCGGTACATGCGCTTTTCAAAGACAAAAAATCCAGAATTATTTTATCGTAGTATCATGCAGTTGTTCCTTCCCTATCGTGCAGATGCGCAACTTAAACCTCCCAAATGTGAAACTTTTGAACAGTTTTACAATAATGGCCAAGTAAAGTTTTTCGATGGGTCCAGACATCCGGTCAAGTTTGTTGTTGACACCAATAGAAGCAAATTTGAACTTGAAGCAGATCAGCTGGATGACTTTCAAAAGTCAGTTGAAAGCAATGGTGAACTGGAAGATGCCTGGTGTGAGTTGTGTCCTGAGCAGGAATTAGAGCGTTTAGAGACTCTGCAATTGAGGACCCAACAAGAACAGCCAGATGTGGAACTTTTAGAATGTATTCCTGAATTAGCAGTCAATTGCCCACAAATTTCCCATTTAGAAAAGAGAAACATCTTGTCGAGAAAAGATGGTTTGGCATTGATTCGGTCTTTGAATGATACACAACGTTGTATTTTTTATAATATTCGACAGTGGTGCATTCAAAAAGTAATAGGGGAAAAACCAGCACCACTACATGTATTCATTACGGGTGGTGCTGGTACTGGAAAAAGCCATTTAATCAAGGCCATCCAGTATGAGGCAACAAGATTGTTGTCTACTGTGTGTAGTCAACCTGATAGCATGTGTGTTTTATTAACAGCTCCCACAGGTATTGCTGCTTTTAATCTTCAGGCATCAACAATTCATGCCACCTTTAGCATAGGAAAGGATGTACGCTTACCGTATACTCCTTTGGGTGAAGAGAAGTTAAATTCTCTACGCGCCAAATACAATGATCTGAAGATCCTAATCATTGATGAGATCTCCATGGTAGATCACAGGTTGTTAACGTACATCCATGGGAGACTGAGACAAATTAAACAAACTGGTGATTTTTCACCATTTGGAAATGTCAGTGTCCTTGCTGTAGGGGACTTTTACCAGCTGCCTCCCGTTAAAGGGAAACCCCTGTATGTTACTGACCCAGGTGTTGACCTATGGTCCTCTTTATTTAAGGTTGTGGAACTGAACACTGTTGTTCGGCAGCAAGATCAGTTGTTTGCAAAGTTATTGAACAGAATCAGAACTCGGTCCAAAGAAACTCCAATGCTACTCAGTGATATTGAGACACTTAAGCACTGTGAAAGTGGTGAAGTCAGCTCAGCATTGCATATCTTCCCGACAAATAAACAAGTAAATCAACACAATCTTCAGGAGTTATTCAGGACTTGCCCTGAATATGTTAAAGTAGAAGCTCAAGATTTTGTTCACAACAAGAAAACGGGAAATCTCGAGTTGATTAGTGGACATCATGCGAAGGCATATAACACATGTTTGGAGGAAACTCTACTATTGGGAATAAATGCACGTGTTATGTTGTGCAAGAATGTGGATGTTGTGGATGGTCTAGTAAATGGGGTGTGTGGCACTGTGACGCATATCATAACCTCAGACAACAGCTTTCCTCAAAGGGTGTATGTCAAGTTTGATAAAGATCAGGTTGGTTCACAGAGGAGGAAACAATCAGCTACTGCTTCTGTTGATCTGATGGCCTCTACATACATAGAGCCAGAAGAGGAAAAGGTCACTAGTAAAGGTGGATTACGTCGACAATTTCCACTTAAACTGGCTTGGGCTTGTACAGTACATAAAGTACAGGGCCTAACAGTAGACAGTGCTGTGGTGTCTTTGAATAAAATATTTTCAGCAGGACAAGCATATGTGGCGTTAAGCCGCGTGAGAAGCTTGTCTGGATTAATTATTCAAGACTTTGCAGAGGAACACATTTATTGTAAAAACAACATTAAGGAGGCAATTCAGAGAATGCCTCCTTTTTTTGTTGAATCCGCACCAAGTCAACCACATACCTTCTCTGTGTTTTTGATGAATGTGCAAGGACTGATTGAGCATGCGCCAGATTTAGCTATATGCACAGAGCACTTACAGCCTAACTGTATTGCGGTAACAGAAACATGGCTACCAAACCTTCCAGCATCTGAGATCATAAAGGTTGATGGCTATCGTTTTCACAGCTGTCCACGAACTTTATCATATTCTGGCAATAATCCTCTGTTTATAAATTTGCAATCCCAACAACATGGAGGTGTTGGCGTATTTAGTGCAAATGATGTCACCTTTGACATAATTCAGGTACCACATTTCAATTTGGAGTGTGCAGTCAGCAAATATGGTCATCACGATATATTAGTTGCTGTCATTTATCGACCTCCATCTTATCACATGTCTTTGTTTAAAGAGCACCTCAGCAGGTTATTTGATTTGTTAGAGCCACTAAGTAACACCATTGCTGTCATGGGTGATTTTAATGAAGACATTCTAAAGTCCTCCAGCGTCTGTAAATTTGCTGAAGATAGGGGGTACGTTCAACTAGTCACACAGCCCACAACAGAAAGAGGCACATTGATTGACCATGTGTATGTAAAAACAACACAGTATGAGGTTGAGACTTCAGTTGTGCCTACCTACTTTAGTGACCATGAGGGCATTGTTTGCCATTTTAGGGACAAAAATAAGTGAAGTAATGAAATATTTATATGTAAATTGTTATTTATATAAGTGTAAAATGAAGTATATGAAAAACGGCGGGTTCTTTTTCCCTACATGACAACAGCAATGATCAATATGCTGTTGTATTGTAGGTTTTGCTATCCCTTCAGTGTTATGTCAAAAAAGCAAAAGACACTGGTAATGGTACTCCTGGTTTACTGGGATGGGGTTCAATTCCCTGCAGTGTCCTGCTGACTATGTCATTTTCCTGGAGGTAAAATTACCAAATATACAAATACTAATAAATAACTAATTAAAATGCAAAAATATTTTAAAAAACAAGCTTTTTTTCCCCCTACTTATAACAACATTGTTGATCAATATGCTATTGTATTGCAGGTTTTCTCTTCAGTGTAATGTAAAAAAAAAAACAACCAATAAAATATGTACATGCTAAATTTCTATGTTCAATATGTTGTACTTGGTCTGACGATGCACTGGTGGCTCTGCAGTACACTGACAACGCATTCAGCGTTAGGCCCACCTCTCGCAAGTTCACTACTGGAATAGGCTCAAGTCTGACTTGCGTCTCTGTGTCAAATTAAGTTGTATTGGAGATAAATATGTGGTATTAACACAATAAAAAAGGATGTAATGCAAAAAAATACAAGAAATTGTATAAATTTACAGTTTGATGTTGGAAAAATGTTACCTCTCCTGCATTTGCATTTTAAAAATGTTTTGCATTAAAATTGCAAATGTTTGTCTCTCCTGCAGAAAAAGTAGCAGAGCTTGAAGCAACAGAAGTCTCCAGTCCATCCCTGCCAGATATTCAGAAATGATACTTCCAACCATCTGTGATCTTTGTTCCAGTCCAATTTTTCACAGTACTACTGCTCTGTTTCCTACAGTTTTTAGTGCAGGTTGAAGTTATCTTCTCACTCCTCCCTTTCATTGTTCTTGTTCAGCTATTTTTAGTTTTCTCTCGCATTCTAGGTTTAGTTTATGGAATAATTTAAATTGTCATTTTTGACTGTGTGCTTTAAATGTATTGTTTTCACCATACTTCTGCCCATTCAGGTCTATGTAACCTTCTGAGATTTTGTTTGTTTCATATATTAAAAAAATATTTACCTGTTCTCTACTCCCCTTATTTTGTGGTCGCCTATCTTTGTGTCTCCACCAAGTGTGAAACATTCACATGAAATGATGTACTGTGAACATGAATATATTATGTACTTGATATTTACAGATGGCTTAGCTGTGAATATAGTTAAAATGATACTGTGCAATTTTGCACAAGGGATCAACTCCCAAAATTTAATTGCTCTACGTTAAACGTAATTGGAGAGGCATTTTTGAAAAATTCAAAGGGGCACTGTTAAACCATTTGTTACAATTCTTCACAAGATTGCAAAATTATTGAAATTTACGCCAAGCCACATAGATGTTCAAATATTGGTTTTCAAGCATGTTAAGGACTCAAATTCTGCAGCCACTAGTTGGCGTTGCAGACTCCCACCAAGTACGGGAAGTTTGGCGCACCTATCTTGCATATCTGCTAAGTTATGGCTGTTTAAAATGTGTGGCGAGACAAAATGGCTTTTCCTGTTCCCAATATGGGGCACCATGGCTAATGGGTAATATTTCAATGCATTTGTGTTCAAGCCGAGGTATCGCTCATGCATGCCATATATGAAATGGATTGCATGTTCTATCAGGAAATTATTGGTCATTAACTGAATTTGGCGTGTTGCCCAAAAAATGGCCGACTTTGGTACCCCAATCAGGTCAGGCCCATGAATGAAAACTCACCATTTTCATAAGTTAAGACCTCATATGTCTCCTGAACAGACTGACCAATTTTGAAGACAATCCAACTAGCCCCAGAGGCACCAAGGCCTCAAATTCTGCTGCCACTAGTTGGCGCTACAGAGTTGATGCAGATGACCACTACAGGACTCTTCAGGGTAAGACGCTGACCAAGCATGGCAAGTTTTGCGCAGATATCTTATATATCTGTCAAGTTATGACTGTTCAAAACTTGTGAGACAAAATGGCTACAATCATTATCACTTTCCTGTTTGTACCCCACCGCTTCAACGAAACCTAAATATTTTTCATCAGACACCTGAACACATGGCTTAAAGTTCCCCTGATACAGTTTTGAGGGCAATAGATTTTTTTCCCCTTAGAGGAGTAACCCGTCCCGTAAAAAAGGGCATTTCCTGTTCCCACTAGGAGGCGTTAGGCCTAATGGGTAATATTTCAATGCACCCGTGTTAAGGGTGGGATCCCGCACATACATGCCAGATATGAAAAAGATTGAAAGTTGTGTCAAGGAGCTATTAGTCATTTTGCCGAAAAAATGGCCAACTTTGGCACCACGCCCAGGTCAAACCCATGAATGAAAACGCACCAATTTGAAAATTTTAGATCTCCTATGTCTCCTGAATAGTCTCACCAAATTTGAAGATGATCCAACAAACTCCTTCTGTGACAAGGTCTCAAATGTGCACCCTGTTAATTGATAAAAATTTCACACTTGATCCAAAATACCTGATTTCCTGTTGGGTTTGGAATATGGGTTCAAGAGACTTTTTGGAGCAGTTTTGCACAAGGTATCGACTCCCCAAATTTCATTGCTCTACGTTAAAAAAACCTAATAGGAAACGCCTTTTTGAAAAATTCAAGGGGTCGCCACTGACCCATTTTGTTACATTTTTTTGTAATATTGCAAGATTATCGAAATCCACGCAAAGTCGCATGTATGTGCAAAATTTGGTGAGTTTTCGTGCATGTTCAGGCCTCCAAATGTAAACTATACTACAAATGGATAAAAATTTCACATTTGATCCAAAATACCCAATTTTCTGTTGGATTTGGAAAATGGTTGCAAGAGACTTTTTGGAACAGTTTTGCAATAGGTATGGACTCCCCAAACTTCATTGCTCGATGTTGAAAAAACCCAATAGGAAAGGCCTTTTTTAAAACTCCTTTCTGTCGCCACTAGTTGGCACTGTAGAGTTGATGCAAATGACCCTTACAAGACCCTTCAGGGTATGACTCTCAACAAGCACAGGAAGTTTGGCGCAGATATGTTGTATATCTGCAAAGTTATGACAGTTCAAAGTTTTTTGCGAGGCAAATTGTTGACGGTCATTTTCACTTTCCTGTTTGGACCCCTCCGCTTCAACGAAACCTCAATATTTTTCATCAAACACCTGAACACAGGTCTTAAGGCTCCTCTGATGCAGGTTTGAGCTCAACAGATTTTTTTCCCTTGGAGGGGGAACCTGTCTCGTAAAAAAAGGCATTTCCTGTTCTCACTAGGGGGCGCTAGGCCTAATGGGTAATATTTCAATGCACTCGTGTTAAGGGTGGGATACCGCACATACATGGCAGGTATGAAAAAGATTGAAAGTTGTGTCAAGGAATTATTAGTCATTTACTGAATTCGGTGTTTTCCTTTAAATGGCGAATAAAGGGTCGTCACGGCAACAGACAGAGACACGTGGACATGGGCCGTAAATAAGTATTTTAATAGGTGTTGAAACTACAATGACCAACCTGAAAAGAACTGGACATGTATTGGAAAAACGAGTGACTTTCTATTGCCACTAGTTGGCGCTGTAGGGTTGATGCAAATGACCCCTACAAGGCCCTTCAGGGTATGACTCTCAACAAGCACGGGAAGTTTGGCGCAGATATGTTGTATATCTGCCGAGTTATGACTGTTCAAAGTTTTTGGAGAGAAAAATTGTTGACAGTCATTTTCACTTTCCTGTTTGGACCCCTCCGCTTCAAAGAAACTTCAATATTTTTCATCAGGCACCTGAAGACAGGTCTTAAGGCTTCCCTTATGCAGCTTTGAGGTAGATTGATTTTTTCCCTTTAGAGGAGGAGTGTGTCCCGTAAAAAAAGGGCATTTCCTGTTCCCACTAGGAGGCACGAAGCACAAATGGTAAATTTTCAATCCAGTCCTGCTCAGGCTGGTATACCTCACACACATGCCAGATTTAAAATAGATTGAACGTTGTATGAGGGAGTTATCAGTCATTTTCCGAATTCGGTGTTTTGGCGAAAAAATGGCCGACTTTGGCACCCCGCCCAGGTCAGGCCCGTGAATGAAAACACACCATTTTGATAATTTAAGATTTCATATGCCTCATGAACAGTCTCGCCAATTTTGAGAATGATCAAACTAATTCCCTAGGTGCCAATGTGTAAAATGTGCACACTGTAAATCGATAAAAATTTCACATTCAATCCAAAATACCCGATTTCCTGTTGGGTTTGGAATATGCATGCAAGAGACTTTTTGGAGCAGTTTTGTACAAGGTATCGACTCTCCAAATTTCATCCCTCTACGTTGAAAAAACCTAAATGGAGAGGCCTTTTTGAAAATTTCAAGGGGGCGCCACTGAGCCATTTTGTTACATGTTTTCGTAACGTTGCAAGATTATTGAACGTTATGCAAAGCCACATGTATGTCCAAATTTTTGTGAGTTTTCGTTTATGTTCAAGCCTCCAAATGTAAACTCCTACTGTGAACCGATAAAAATTTCACATTCGATCCAAAATACCCGATTTCCTGTTGGATTTGGAATACGGGTGCAAGAGACTTTTTGGAGCAGTTTTGCACAAGGTATCGACTCCCCAAATTTCATCACTCTCTGTTAAAAAAACCTAATAGGAAACGCCTTTTTGAAAAATTCAAGGGGGCGCCACTGAGGCATTTTGCTACATTTTTTCGTAACATTGCAAGATTATCGAACGTTATCTAAAGCCGCATGTATGTGCAAATTTTTACGAGTTTTTGTGCATATTCAAGCCTCCAAATGTAAACTCCTACTGTGAACCCATGAAAATTTCACATTCGATCCAAAATACCTGATTTCCTGTTGGATTTGGAATATGGGTGCAAGAGACTTTTTGGAGCAGTTTTGCATAAGGTATCTACTCCCCAAATTTCCTTGCTCTATGTTGAAAAAACCCAATAGGAAAGGCCTTTTTTAAAACTTCTTTCTGTCGCCACTAGTTGGCACTGTAGAGTTGATGCAAATGACCCCTACAAGAACCTTCAGGGTATGACTCTCAACAAACACGGGAAGTTTGGCGCAGATATGTTGTATATCTGCCGAGTTATGACTGTTCAAAGTTTTTTGCGTGACAAATTGTTGACGTTCATTTTCACTTTCCTGTTTAGACCCCTCCGCCTCAACGAAACCTCAATATTTTTCATCAGGCACCTGAACACAGGTCTTAAGGCTCCCCTGATACAGGTTTGAGGTCAACAGATTTTTTTCCCTTGGAGGAGGAACCTGTCTCGTAAAAAAAGGCATTTCCTGTTCTCACTAGGGGGCGCTAGACCTAATGGGTAATATTTCAATGCACTCATGTTAAGGGTGGGATACCACACATACATGCCAAATATGAAAAAGATTGAACGTTGTGTCAAGGAACTATAAGTCATTTACTGAATTTGTCATTTTGCCGAAAAAATGGTCGACTTTGGCACCACGCCCAGGTCAGACCCGTGAATGAAAACGCACCATTTTCAAAACTTAAGATTTCATATGTCTCCTGAACAGTCTCACCAATTTTGAAGATGATCTAACTAACTCCCTCGGCGAAAAGGTCTCAAATGTGCACCCTGTAAATCGATAAAAATTTCATATTTGATCCAAAATAACCGATTTCCTGTTGGGTTTGGAATATGCGTGTAAATGCTCTTTTGGAGCGGTTTTGGACAAGGTATAGACCCCCCAAATTTCATTGCTCTACGCTGACAGACCCTAATGTTATAGGCCAATTTTAAAATTTCAAGGGGGCGCCACTGAGCCATTTTGTTATATTTTTTTGCAACGTTGCAAAATTATCAAAATTTACAATTTTCCGGACGTATGTGCAAATTTTGGTGACTTTTCGTGCATGTTCAGGCCTCCAAATTGGCCGTTTTCATTTGCCCTGAAAAAAAAAAAAAAATAAATAAATAAAAAAAAAAATAATCCTTTGCAAAACAATAGGGCCTTCGCACGTCTAGTGCTCGGGCCCTAATAACTAGGCCTGCAAGCAGGACTGAACGGGCCCTCGCAATCTAGCGCAACTCGGACGTCACGCAACTTGGACTGTGTGCAGGTCAGGGTGGTGGCAGATCATCCTCTCTAATCATCTCATTAGAACCTAACATGCTCGAAAGTCGCCTATTTACATTCCCACACCCAAGAGATAAAAACCCCTATTGGAGAGAGTACTACAAAAAAGGAGCCACTACTGAGCTGTGCAGCCAAGCCCTTATTCAAAACCAAAATTAATCTTCTAACTGGGCCAATTCGACCAAGTGTGCCAACTATTGTGGCTCTATAAGCTCCCTGAGTCTCTGAAAAAAAATATTTCCTTTAAATGGCGAACAAAGGGTCGTCACGGCAACAGACAGAGACACGTGGACATGGGCCGTAAAAAAGTATTTTAATAGGTCTTGAAACTACAATGACCAACATGAAAAGAACTGGACATGTTTTGGAAAAACGAGTGACTTTCTATCGCCACTAGTTGGCGCTGTAGGGTTGATGCAAATGACCCCTACAAGGCCCTTCAGGGTATGACTCTCAACAAGCACGGGAAGTTTGGCGCAGATATCTTGTATATCTGCCGAGTTATGACTGTTCAAAGTTTTTGGAGAGAAAAATTGTTGACAGTCATTTTCACTTTCCTGTTTGGACCCCTCCGCTTCAACGAAACTTCAATATTTTTCATCAGGCACCTGAAGACAGGTCTTAAGGTTTCCCTTATGCAGGTTTGAGGTCGATTGATTTTTTCCCTTTAGAGGAGGAGTGTGTCCCGTAAAAAAGGGCATTTCCTGTTCCCACTAGGAGGCGCCAGGCACAAATGGTAAATTTTCAATCCAGTCCTGCTCAGGCTGGTATACCTCACACACATGCCAGATTTAAAATAGATTGAACGTTGTATGAGGGAGTTATCAGTCATTTTCCGAATTCGGTGTTTTGGCGAAAAAATGGAAGAATTTGGCGCCCCGCCCAGGTCAGGCCCTTGAATGAAAACACACCATTTTTATAACTTAAGATTTCATATGCCTCATGAACAGTCTCACCAATTTTGAGAATGATCAAACTAATTCCCTAGGTGCCAAGGTGTAAAATGTGCACACTGTAAATCGATAAAAAGTTCACATTCAATCCAAAATACCCGATTTCCTGTTGGGTTTGGAATACGCATGCAAGAGACTTTTTGGAGCAGTTTTGTACAAGGTATTGACTCTCCGAATTTCATCCATCTACGTTGAAAAAACCTAAATGGAGAGGCCTTTTTGAAAATTTCAAGGGGGCGCCACTGAGCCATTTTGTTACATTTTTTCGTAACGTTGCAAGATTATTGAACGTTATGCAAAGCCGCATGTATGTCGAAATTTTTGTGAGTTTTCGTGCATGTTCAAGCCTCCAAATGTAAACTCCTACTGTTAACCGATAAAAATTTCACATTTGATCCAAAATACCCGATTTCCTGTTGGATTTGGAAAATGGGTGCAAGAGACTTTTTGGAGCAGTTTTGCATAAGGTATCAACTCCCCAAATTTCCTCACTCTATGTTGGAAAAACCCAATAGGAAAGGCCTTTTTTAAAACTTCTTTCTGTCGCCACTAGTTGGCACTGTAGAGTTGATGCAAATGACCCCTACACGAACCTTCAGGGTATGACTCTCAAAAAACACGGGAAGTTTGGCGCAGATATGTTGTATATCTGCCGAGTTATGACTGTTCAAAGTTTTTGGCGAGACAAATTGTTGACGGTCATTTTCACTTCCAGTTTGGACCTCTCCGCTTCTACAAAACCTCAATATTTTTCATTAGGCACCTGAACACATGTCTTGAGGCTCCCCTGAAACAGGTTTGAGGTCAATAGATTTTTTTCCCTTGGAGGAGGAGCCTGTCTCGTAAAGAAGGCCATTTCCTGTTCCCACTAGGGGGCGCCAAGCCTAATGGGTAATATTTCAATGCAGTCGTGTTCAGGCTGGGATATCTCATATACTTGCTAGAAATGAAAAAGACTGAACGTTGTATCACGGAGTTTTTAATCATTTTCTGAATTTGGTGTTTTGCCCAAAAATGGCCAATTTTGGGACTACGCCCAGGCCAGACCGTTGGATGAAAACTCACCATTTTGAAAACTTAAGATCTCATATGTCTCCTGTATAGTCTGACCAATTTTGAAGACGATCCAACTATTTTCTTCAGCGACAAGGTCTCAAATGTAAATCGATAAAATTTCACATTTGATCCAAAATTTCCGACTTCCTGTTGGATTTGGAATATAGGTGCAAGAGACTTTTTGGAGCAGTTTTACGCAATGTATCGACTCACCAAATTTCATCGTTCTACGTTGAAAAAACCTAATAGGAGAGGCCTTTTTGAAAATTTCAAGGGGGCGCCACTGAGCGATTTTGTTAAATTTTTTTGTAGATTATCAAAATTTACGCAAAGTTGCATGTATGTGCAAATTTTGGTGAGTTTTCGTGCATGTTCAGGCCTCCAAACGTAAACTCCAACTGTGAACCGAAAAAATTTCACATTTGATCCAAAATATCCGATTTCCTGTCGGATTTGGAATATGGGTGCAAGAGGCTTTTTTGAACAGTTAGGCATAAGGTATCTACTCCCCAAATTTCATCGCTCTACGTTGAAAACCTAAGAGGAGAGGCCTTTTTGAAAATTTTAAGGGTCAAGGGGGCGCCACTGAGCCATTTTTTGAAATTTTTTGAAAACGACGCTAGATTATCAAATTTTACGCGAACCTGCACGTATGTGCAAATTTTGGTGACTTTTCGTGCATGTTCAGGCCTCCAAATTGGCCATTTTCATTTGCCATGAAAAAAGAAGAATAATAACTAGGCCTGCAAGCAGGACTGAACGGGCCCTCGCAATCTAGCGCAACTCGGATGTCACGCAACTCGGACTGTGTGCAGGTCAGGGTGGTAGCAGATCCTCCTCTCTAATCATCTCATTAGAACCTAACATGCTCGAAAGTCGCCTATTTACATTCCCACACCCAAGAGATAAAAACTCCTATTGGAGAGAGTACTACAAAAAAGGAGCCACTACTGAGCTGTGCAGCCAAGCCCTTATTCAAAACCAAAATTAATCTTCTGACTGGGCCAATTCGACCAAGTGTGCCAAATATTGTGGCTCTATAAGCTGCCTGAGTCTCTGAAAAAAAATATTTCCTTTAAATGGCGAACAAAGGGTCGTCACGGCAACAGACAGAGACACGTGGACATTGGCCGTAAATAAGTATTTTAATAGGTCTTGAAACCACAATGACCAACCTGAAAAGAGCTGGACATGTATTGGAAAAACGAGTGACTTTCTATTGCCACTAGTTGGCGCTGTAGGGTTGATGCAAATGACCCCTACAAGGCCCTTCAGGGTATGACTCTCAACAAGCACGGGAAGTTTGGCGCAGATATCTTGTATATCTGCCGAGTTATGACTGTTCCAAGTTTTTGGAGAGAAAAATTGTTAACAGTCATTTTCACTTTCCTGTTTGGACCCTTCCGCTTTAACGAAACTTCAATATTTTTCATCAGGCACCTGAAGACAGGTCTTAAGGCTTCCCTTATGCAGGTTTGAGGTAGATTGATTTTTTCCTTTTAGAGGAGGAGTGTGTCCCGTAAAAAAGGGCTTTTCCTGTTCCCACTAGGAGGCGCCAGGCACAAATGGTAAATGTTCAATCCAGTCCTGCTCAGGCTGGTATACCTCACACACATGCCAGATTTAAAATAGATTGAACGTTGTATGAGGGAGTTATCAGTCATTTTCCGAATTTGGTGTTTTGGCGAAAAAATGGCCGACTTTGGCACCCCGCCTAGGTCAGGCCCGTGAATGAAAACACACCATTTTGATAACTTAAGATTTCATATGCCTCATGAACAGTCTCGCCAATTTTGAGAATGATCAAACTAATTCCCTAGGTGACAAGGTCTCAAATGTGCACACTGTAAATCGATAAAAATTTCACATTCAATCCAAAATACCCGATTTCCTGTTGGGTTTGGAATACGCATGCAAGAGACTTTTTTGAGCAGTTTTGTACAAGGTATCGACTCTCCGAAATTCATCCCTCTACGTTGAAAAAAACTAAATGGAGAGGCCTTTTTGAAAATTTCAAGGGGGCGCCACTGAGCCATTTTGTTACATGTTTTCGTAACGTTGCAAGATTATTGAACGTTATGGAAAGCTGCATGTATGTCCAAATTTTGGTGAGTTTTTATGCATATTCAAGCCTCAAAATGTAAACTCTTACTGTGAACCCATGAAAATTTCACATTCGATCCAAAATACCCGATTTCCTGTTGGATTTGGAATATGGGTGCAAGAGACTTTTTGGAGCAGTTTTGCATAAGGTATCTACTCCCCAAATTTCCTCGCTCTATGTTGAAAAAACCCAGTAGGAAAGGCCTTTTTCAAAACTTCTTTCTGTCGCCACTAGTTGGCACTGTAGAGTTGATGCAAATGACCCCTACAAGAACCTTCAGGGTATGACTCTCAACAAACACGGAAAGTTTGGCGCAGATATGTTGCATATCTGCCGAGTTATGACTGTTCAAAGTTTTTGGCGAGACAAATTGTTGACGGTCATTTTCACTTCCAGTTTGGACCTCTCCGCTTCAACGAAACCTCAATATTTTTCATCAGGCACCTGAACACATGTCTTGAGGCTCCCCTGAAACAGGTTTGAGGTCAATAGATTTTTTTCCCTTGGAGGAGGAGCCTGTCTCGTAAAGAAGGCCATTTCCTGTTTCCACTAGGGGCGCTAGGCCTAATGGGTAATATTTCAATGCAGTCATGTTCAGGCTGGGATATCTCATAAACATGGTAAAAATGAAAAAGATTGAACGTTGGATCACGGAGTTTTTAATCATTTTCTGAATTTGGTGTTTTGCCCAAAAATGGCCAACTTTGGGACTACGCCCAGGCCAGACCCTTGGATGAAAACTCACCATTTTGAAAACTTAAGATCTCATATGTCTCCTGTATAGTCTGACCAATTTTGAAGACGATCCAACTATTTTCTTCAGCGACAAGGTCTCAAATGTAAATCGATAAAATTTCACATTTGATCCAAAATTTCCGACTTCCTGTTGGATTTGGAATATAGGTGCAAGAGACTTTTTGGAGCAGTTTTACGCAATGTATCGACTCACCAAATTTCATCGTTCTACGTTGAAAAAACCTAATAGGAAAGGCCTTTTTGAAAATTTCAAGGGGGCGCCACTGAGCGATTTTGTTACATTTTTTTGTAGATTATCAAAATTTACGCAAAGTTGCATGTATGTGCAAATTTTGGTGAGTTTTCGTGCATGTTCAGGCCTCCAAACGTAAACTCCAACTGTGAACCGAAAAAATTTCACATTTGATCCAAAATATCCGATTTCCTGTCGGATTTGGAATATGGGTGCAAGAGGCTTTTTTGAACAGTTAGGCATAAGGTATCTACTCCCCAAATTTCATCGCTCTACGTTGAAAACCTGAGAGGAGAGGCCTTTTTGAAAATTTTAAGGGTCAAGGGGGCGCCACTGAGCCATTTTTTGAAATTTTTTCAAAACGACGCAAGATTATCAAATTTTACGCGAATCTGCACGTATGTGCAAATTTTGGTGACTTTTCGTGCATGTTCAGGCCTCCAAATTGGCCATTTTCATTTGCCCTGAAAAAAGAAGAATAATAATAATAATAATCCTTTGCATTACAATAGGGCCTTCGCACGCCTAGTGCTCGGGCCCTAACTAGGCCTGCAAGCAGGACTGAACGGGCCCTCGCAATCTAGCGCAACTCGGACGTCACGCAACTCGGACTGTGTGCAGGTCAGGGTGGTGGCAGATCCTCCTCTCTAATCATCTCATTAGAACCTAACATGCTCGAAAGTCGCCTATTTACATTCCCACACCCAAGAGATAAAAACCCCTATTGGAGAGAGTACTACAAAAAAGGAGCCACTACTGAGCTGTGCAGCCAAGCCCTTATTCAAAACCAAAATTAATCTTCTAACTCGGCCAATTCGACCAAGTGTGCCAACTATTGTGGCTCTATAAGCTCCCTGAGTCTCTGAAAAAAAATATTTCCTTTAAATGGCGAACAAAGGGTCGTCACGGCAACAGACAGAGACACGTGGACATGGGCCGTAAAAAAGTATTTTAATAGGTCTTGAAACTACAATGACCAACATGAAAAGAACTGGACATGTTTTGGAAAAACGAGTGACTTTCTATCGCCACTAGTTGGCGCTGTAGGGTTGATGCAAATGACCCCTACAAGGCCCTTCAGGGTATGACTCTCAACAAGCACGGGAAGTTTGGCGCAGATATCTTGTATATCTGCCGAGTTATGACTGTTCAAAGTTTTTGGAGAGAAAAATTGTTGACAGTCATTTTCACTTTCCTGTTTGGACCCCTCCGCTTCAACGAAACTTCAATATTTTTCATCAGGCACCTGAAGACAGGTCTTAAGGTTTCCCTTATGCAGGTTTGAGGTAGATTGATTTTTTCCCTTTAGAGGAGGAGTGGGTCCCGTAAAAAAGGGCATTTCCTGTTCCCACTAGGAGGCGCCAGGCACAAATGGTAAATTTTCAATCCAGTCCTGCTCAGGCTGGTATACCTCACACACATGCCAGATTTAAAATAGATTGAACGTTGTATGAGGGAGTTATCAGTCATTTTCCGAATTCGGTGTTTTGGCGAAAAAATGGAAGAATTTGGCACCCCGCCCAGGTCAGGCCCGTGAATGAAAACACACCATTTTTATAACTTAAGATTTCATATGCCTCATAAACAGTCTCACCAATTTTGAGAATGATCAAACTAATTCCCTAGGTGCCAAGGTGTAAAATGTGCACACTGTAAATCGATAAAAAGTTCACATTCAATCCAAAATACCCGATTTCCTGTAGGATTTGGAATGTGTGTGCAAGAGACTTTTTGGAGCAGTTTTGCACAAAGTTTTGACTCTCCAAATTTCATCACTCTATGTTAGAAAAACCTAAATGGAGAGGCCTTTTTGAAAATTTCAAGGGGGCGCCACTGAGCCATTTTGTTAAATTGTTTCGTAACGTTGCAAGATTATCGAACGTTATCCAAAGCCGCATGTATGTGCACATTTTGGTGAGTTTTTATGCATATTCAAGCCTCCAAATGTAAACTCTTACTGTGAACCCATGAAAATTTCACATTCGATCCAAAATACCCGATTTCCTGTTGGATTTGGAATATGGGTGCAAGAGACTTTTTGGAGCAGTTTTGCATAAGGTATCTACTCCCCAAATTTCCTTGCTCTATGTTGAAAAAACCCAATAGGAAAGGCCTTTTTTAAAACTTCTTTCTGTCGCCACTAGTTGGCACTGTAGAGTTGATGCAAATGACCCCTACAAGAACCTTCAGGGTATGACTCTCAACAAACACGGAAAGTTTGGCGCAGATATGTTGCATATCTGCCGAGTTATGACTGTTCAAAATTTTTGGCGAGACAAATTGTTGACGGTCATTTTCACTTCCAGTTTGGACCTCTCCGCTTCAACGAAACCTCAATATTTTTCATCAGGGACCTGAACACATGTCTTGAGGCTCCCCTGAAACAGGTTTGAGGTCAATAGATTTTTTTCCCTTGGAGGAGGAGCCTGTCTCGTAAAGAAGGCCATTTCCTGTTCCCACTAGGGGGCGCCAGGCCTAATGGGTAATATTTCAATGCAGTCGTGTTCAGGCTGGGATATCTCATATACATGCTAGAAATGAAAAAGATTGAACGTTGTATCACGGAGTTTTTAATCATTTTCTGAATTTGGTATTTTGCCCAAAAATGGCCGACTTTGGGACCACGCCCAGGTCAGACCCTTGAGTGAAAACTCACCATTTTGAAAACTTAAGATCTCATATGTCTCCTGAATAGTCTGACCAATTTTGAAGACTATCCAACTATTTTCTTCAGCGACAAGGTCTCAAATGTAAATCGATAAAATTTCACATTTGATCCAAAATTTCCGGCTTCCTGTTGGGTTTGGAATATGGGTGCAAGAGACTTTTTGGAGCAGTTTTGCACAATGTATCGACTTGCCAAATTTCATCGTTCTACGTTGAAAAAACCTAATAGGAAAGGCCTTTTTGAAAATTTCAAGGGGGCGCCACTGAGCCATTTTGTTAAATTTTTTTGTAGATTATCAAAATTTACGCAAAGTTGCATGTATGTGCAAATTTTGGTGAGTTTTCGTGCATGTTCAGGCCTCCAAATGTAAACTCAAACTGTGAACCGATAAAAATTTCACATTTGATCCAAAATATCCGATTTCCTGTTGGATTTGGAATATGGGTGCAAGAGGCTTTTTTGAACAGTTAGACATAAGGTATCTACTCCCCAAATTTCATTGCTCTACGTTGAAAACCTGAGAGGAGAGGCCTTTTTGAAAATTTTAAGGGTCAAGGGGGCGCCACTGAGCCATTTTTTGACATTTTTTCAAAACGACACAAGATTATCGAAATTTACGCAAAGCCACACGTTTGTGCAAATTTTGGTGACTTTTCGTGCATGTTCAGGCCTCCAAATTGGCCATTTTCATTTGCCCTGAAAAAAGAAGAATAATAATAATAACTAGGCCTGCAAGCAGGACTGAACGGGCCCTCGCAATCTAGCGCAACTCGGACGTCACGCAAGTCGGACTGTGTGCAGGTCAGGGTGGTGGCAGATCCTCCTCTCTAATCATTTCATTAGAACCTAACATGCACGAAAGTCGCCTATTTACATTACCACACCCAAGAGATAAAAAACCCTATTGGAGAGAGTACTACAAAAAAGGAGCAACTACTGAGCTGTGCAGCCAAGCCCTTATTCAAAACCAAATTAATCTTCTAACTGGGCCAATTCAACCAAGTGTGCCAAATATTGTGGCTCTATAAGCTGCCTGAGTCTCTGAAAAAAAATATTTCCTTTAAATGGCGAACAAAGGGTCGTCACGGCAACAGATAGAGACACGTGGACATGTGCCGTAAATAAGTATTTTAATAGGTCTTGAAACTACAATGACCAACCTGAAAAGAACTGGACATGTATTGGAAAAACGAGTGACTTTCTATTGCCACTAGTTGGCGCTGTAGGGTTGATGCAAATGACCCCTACAAGGCCCTTCAGGGTATGACTCTCAACAAGCACGGGAAGTTTGGCGCAGATATGTTGTATATCTGCCGAGTTATGACTGTTCAAAGTTTTTGGAGAGAAAAATTGTTGACAGTCATTTTCACTTTCCTGTTTGGACCCCTCCGCTTCAACGAAACTTCAATATTTTTCATCAGGCACCTGAAGACAGGTCTTAAGGCTTCCCTTATGCAGGTTTGAGGTAGATTGATTTTTTCCCTTTAGAGGAGGAGTGTGTCCCGTAAAAAAGGGCATTTCCTGTTCCCACTAGGAGGCGCCAGGCACAAATGGTAAATTTTCAATCCAGTCCTGCTCAGGCTGGTATACCTCACACACATGCCAGATTTAAAATAGATTGAACGTTGTATGAGGGAGTTATCAGTCATTTTCCGAATTCGGTGTTTTGGCGAAAAAATGGCCGACTTTGGCACCCCGCCCAGGTCAGGCCCGTGAATGAAAACACACCATTTTGATAACTTAAGATTTCATATGCCTCATGAACAGTCTCGCCAATTTTGAGAATGATCAAACTAATTCCCTAGGTGCCAAGGTGTAAAATGTGCACACTGTAAATCGATAAAAATTTCACATTCAATCCAAAATACCCGATTTCCTGTTGGGTTTGGAATATGCATGCAAGAGACTTTTTGGAGCAGTTTTGTACAAGGTATCGACTCTCCGAATTTCATCCCTCTACGTTGAAAAAACCTAAATGGAGAGGCCTTTTTGAAAATTTCAAGGGGGCGCCACTGAGCCATTTTGTTACATGTTTTCGTAACGTTGCAAGATTATCGAACGTTATGCAAAGCCGCATGTATGTGCAAATTTTGGTGAGTTTTTATGCATATTCAAGCCTCCAAATGTTAACTCTTACTGTGAACCCATGAAAATTTCACATTCGATCCAAAATACCCGATTTCCTGTTGGATTTGGAATATGGGTGCAAGAGACTTTTTGGAGCAGTTTTGCATAAGGTATCTACTCCCCAAATTTCCTTGCTCTATGTTGAAAAAACCCAATAGGAAAGGCCTTTTTTAAAACTTCTTTCTGTCGCCACTAGTTGGCACTGTAGAGTTGATGCAAATGACCCCTACAAGAACCTTCAGGGTATGACTCTCAACAAACACGGAAAGTTTGGCGCAGATATGTTGCATATCTGCCGAGTTATGACTGTTCAAAGTTTTTGGCGAGACAAATTGTAGACGGTCATTTTCACTTCCAGTTTGGACCTCTCCGCTTCAACGAAAACTCAATATTTTTCATCAGGCACCTGAACACATGTCTTGAGGCTCCCCTGAAACAGGTTTTAGGTCAATAGATTTTTTGCCCTTGGAGGAGGAGCCTGTCTCGTAAAGAAGGCCATTTCCTGTTTCCACTAGGGGCGCCAGGCCTAACGGGTAATATTTCAATGCAGTCGTGTTCAGGCTGGGATATCTCATAAACATGCTAGAAATGAAAAAGATTGAACGTTGGACCACGGAGTTTTTAATCATTTTCTGAATTTGGTATTTTGCCTAAAAATGGCCGACTTTGGGACCACGCCCAGGCCAGACCCTTGAATGAAAACACACCATTTTGAAAACTTAAGATCTCATAGGTCTCCTGAATAGTCTGACCAATTTTGAAGACGATCCAACTTTATCCTTCAGCGACAAGGTCTCAAATGTAAATCGATAAAATTTCGCATTTGACCCAAAATTTCCGGCTTCCTGTTGGGTTTGGAATATGGGTGCAAGAGACTTTTTGGAGCAGTTTTGTACAATGTATCGACTCACTAAATTTCATTGTTCTACGTTGAAAAAACCTAATAGGAGAGGCCTTTTTGAAAATTTCAAGGGGGCGCCACTGAGCCATTTTGTTAATTTTTTTTATAGATTATCAAAATTTACGCAAAGTTGAATGTATGTGCAAATTTTGGTGAGTTTTCATGCATTTTCAAGCCTCCAAACGTAAACTCCAACTGTGAACCGAAAAAATTTCACATTCGATCCAAAATACCCGATTTCCTGTTGGATTTGGAATATGGGTGCAAGAGGCTTTTTTGAACAGTTAGGTATAAGGTATCTACTCCCCAAATTTCATCGCTCTACGTTGAAAACCTGAGAGGAGAGGCCTTTTTGAAAATTTTAAGGGTCAAGGGGGCGCCACTGAGCCATTTTTTGAAATTTTTTCAAAACGACGCAAGATTATCAAATTTTACGCGAATCTGCACGTATGTGCAAATTTTGGTGACTTTTCGTGCATGTTCAGGCCTCCAAATTGGCCATTTTCATTTGCCATGAAAAAAGAAGAATAATAATAATAATCCTTTGCATTACAATAGGGCCTTCGCACGCCTAGTGCTCGGGCCCTAATAATAATAATAATAATAATAATAATAATAATAATCCTTTGCATTACAATAGGGCCTTCGCACGCCTAGTGCTCGGGCCCTAATAATAATAATAATAATAATAATCCTTCGAAGAACAATAGGGCCTCGCACGCTGAGAGTGCTCGGGCCCTAATAATCCTTCGAAGAACAATAGGGCCTCGCACGCTGAGAGTGCTCGGGCCCTAATAATCCTTCGAAGAACAATAGGGCCTCGCACGCTGAGAGTGCTCGGGCCCTAATAATCCTTCGAAGAACAATAGGGCCTCGCACGCTGAGAGTGCTCGGGCCCTAATAATAATCCTTCGAAGAACAATAGGGCCTCGCACGCTGAGAGTGCTCGGGCCCTAATAACAGCGGGCTGCTAAGACATGCGACCGCTATCTCTCGCTATCTCGCTCTCTCCCATTCTTCCTACTCGTTCCCCTAAAATACTACTCTAAAATGCTGCTCTCGCTCGCGCGGGTAGTAGAGTGGAGTGGGCTACAGCTGTGTAATCGGCTGACTGACGCATCTGATTAGTTTTTTGTTTTTTTTTCCTGGCGTTGGGGGGGGCAAACGAGACTGTGGCGGTCCCAAACGAGACTGTGGCGGGCCGCCACAGTCTCGTTCATTGGTGGGAAACACTGTTACGGCATCAGAAAGCACCGGGTCTTCCATGAAATGCATTTTAAATTCCTCGATCAATTGAAACCAGTGCTAATACAGAGACAAAATGACGGACAAGTGGGCGGAACCATACAGCGAGCACGTGGTTTTGTGACGTCGGTGGGTAGGGTCTATAGCCTAAACGTCTCATACAACTACTAACTCTCCCACTATTAGGAGGAGTAACATTACTATGGAACGGCCCTGCCCCCTAGCGGCCGGTGGCATTCTCTCCAGAGAGAACGCACTGGAGACTTCTAAAGTGGCCAGCAATGAGTCCAGACCTGAATCCCATAGAACACCTGTGGAGAGATCTGAATATGCCAGTTTGGAGAAGGCACCCTTCAAATCTCAGAGACCGGGAGCAGCTGGCCAAAGAAGAATGGTCTAAAATTCTAGCAGAGCATTGCAAGAATCTCATTGATGGATACCGGAAGCGGTTGTTCGCAGTTATTTGTCTAAAGGATGTGCTATCAAGTATTAAGCTGAGGGTGCGGGTGAGTTTTTCCGCCCTCTGCTGGCTCTTGGGTGCGACTGATTTTATAAGCTTCAGCACCCATGAGCATTGTGTAAGTAATTATTGACATCAACAATGGTGGGCCACTAGTTTATTTTTTGATGGAAAATTTTACAAATTTTATTAAAATGAAAACATTAAGAGGGGTTTTAATATAAAATTTCAATAACTTGTACTAACATTTATCTTTTAAGAACTACAAGTCTTTCTATCCATGGATCGCTTTAACAGAATGTTAATAATGTTAATGCCATCTTGTTGATTTATTGTAATAATAAACAAATGCAGTCCTTATGTACCGTATGTTGAATGTATATATCCATCTTGTGTCTTATCTTTCCATTCCAACAATAATTTACAAGAAAAATATGGCATATTTTATAGATGATTTGAATTGCGATTAATTCCGATTAATTAATTTATAAGCTGTAGTTAACTTGATTAAAAATTTTAATTATTTTTATTGTGATTGTATTTACTTTTGTTCCATGAAGAATCCAGAAAGGGTTATTTGATTGTGGCTTTCTGAAAAACAATAAATTTTTACATTTAGGCACTCCTGCAATCGTTACACGTTTTCTGTTGCAAACTGACCCCGGCCCCTCATCAGAGAAGGGAAAAGTTATGTGGCCCTCACAGGAAAAAGTTTGGGGACCCCTGATCTACATCATCGGCTGGAGCCTACAAGTAGCTTAGCTTAGCTTCTGCTTAAGGACTTCGAGAAGTAAAACAAACAAACAAACAAACAAACAAAAATTCCAGTGGCGGAAAAAGGCACAAGCAAGTAAAAAAACAACAACTCCCCCCCCCCCTACTGGCAGAAACAGGCAACAGCAAGTAAAAAACTAAATTAAAAAAATAAAACTTTTTTTTTTTTTACTGGCAGAAAAGGGCTTCTTGTTTTGTTGGGAAAAAAAGTTTTCATACTTTTTTTTGTGGCAGGAATGGGCTTCCATACTGTTCAGTAATGGATGTGTTCTCAGTCAAATAAAATCACATCAACTTTTGTTTACATCAAATCATAACATGTTATCTCAAGGAGAAAACAAAACATGTCTTAAGGTGCACTAGCCCTCCGCTGGATTTCGACCCAATTGAGCATTGTAGCCCCCCACCCCGGTAAGACTAATGCCCACCCACACCTGGCATCCTGGTAACACCACTGGATAGGGGTTAGAATGTTTTCCTTGAAGAAATACCCCTCAATTTCAATTTAAATTGCTCTTTTACTGACACAGATGAGGGAACCTTCAAGCACAAGGAGCACAGCTACTTAGCCACAGCATTTAACTAAATACAAGAAAGCAGAGCAAGTCATTACAAGACTGATAACATATATCCCCCTATACTGTATATACTACGCATATATAACACAAACTACAACAACAGACACGTAGTTGACACTAATAGAAGATAAACGTACAGAAATATGTGTAGTACAGGATGAATGCAATACAACAGCATAAATGTCTCAAACAACATGTAAGTCAAAATGGCCTCGCTTCCACTATCCAAACAGCTAAACATAAAGAGATTGACACTCCGGGTTTTTTTCAGAGAGGCTTTCCTGTCTCTCCCTTTCTCTTTTGTGAAACTACAACAATTCAAAAAATGATTTACAATCGGCAACAATGTTGCAAAAGAGGCAACCTAAAGACAATATACATAATGTATTTCTTAATTTGACGACAAAATACTTACAGACGTTGCTTAAACAAACACTAACGCCACACACAATCACAATGAATACCATTTAAAGAACTTGCATTCTTGTTCCTCTTTTTTTGAAACAATAAAAAACGGCCACTAGATGGCGCGCTTCACCAAGCGATAAAGACAGAACTGTACCGGCTGGTGGCATTTACTTCATTCCTCTTGGTGATGCCCGTGTGGCAGCCATTGTAAAATTTTCATACATATTTCACATTTATTCCAAATTTTAATCTTTTTCACAAAGAAATATGTCATTATTTTTCTTCTTTGAAATATATGACGGGGGGGAAATGCTTTGAAACGGTGTAGGATTGTTAAGGAGCTTGAATTTGCTGATAGACCCTAAAATTCTTCTTTTACTATTTATATAAATATATATTTATTTACTTTTCTTCTGAGTTATTTGTAATTGTCATTTCTGATGTTGGATTCATGATTATTCCTTAGGCTTGTCAGTTATGTTTCAAGTTGTTTCACAATGTACCATGCCACTTATGTTGTAATGTTTGTGTGGTTGTATTTAAAAAAAAAAAAAAAAAAAAGCATGCGGTTTTGACAGCTGCCGTCGTAGATATATTTTTGTGTATTTATTAGTTTTCTCATCTGCTCATCTACTTTTTTTTTTAATTGAAAAAAATAAAAAAATTTCGGGATCAAAGCACATTTCCCGAACGGCCCACTTTCAGCCCTGAATAAAACTAGCACGTTCAAAGTTAAAAAATAAAAAAAATATATCAAATTAGACTTTAACTGGGAAAATTGTAATCATACATTGTAAATTTGAAAATCGTTATAAGTATTATGAAAAACAAATAACCCATTATCTAAACCTCATTATCGTGTCATCAAATTGAATTATAAATTTTCCCAGCATAATTATTTCCACTCGGGGAAATGCCAATATTTGCTTCCCAAATTTTTCAGTTCCCTCTTTTGTAATTTATCCAATAAATTTTGTCGTGTCCTATCATTACAAAATTGGCCAGTAATTCCCACTATAATTTCGTCACAACAAAATTGATATAAATTAGAATTGTCTTTTCATCCCAAATTCTGAAATTGATGAAAATGTCTTTTCACTATTTGGTTCACAGCTGAAATCAAAGATAGGCTAATTCTATCAGCATGTGATCCAATAGCAAGGAGCTTAACCCCTGAGAGTCGAAGGACGCGCCGGCGCGTCCTCAGCGCACGTCGTCTTTGAAGCGCCCTTACGTTTTAATTACGTCACCCACATGCCGTTGGTTGGTCTCGTTTTAAAGTGCGGAAGTTGCGGTTTACTCTCGTTATTATTTGAAGTCAATCGACCAACTAAAACGTGAGATATTGTCATTTAAGTTTTATAGTTTTATTGTCCTCTCAAAAAAACATTAAAACGCTGCATGGATCATTTGTTTATGTCTATATTTCCATCATTTCTTGTCCTTTTTCAAAACGGAAGCTCCATGAAAAAAACAAATCAAACGAACCCTTTCGAAGTCACAGTGGAAGCACAAAATACGTTTTTTTTTAAAATAAATATAACTGCCGTGCGAGGTTCCACCGAACGAGAGGGAGGAGTGTTCTGAGCAGCGAGGTGGCGAGCGACGGCCGTTTGGATCGAGCAGCGACTTTGTGTGACTTTGAGAATGAACGGGAAACTAAATTTAGCGCAAGCAATTGTGCTTTTTGATCAACTTGAGGAAGAGGATGGTCCAAATTCGTCATCATCGTCTTCTTCGGAAGAGTCCTCGAGTGAAGATAGAGACGGATTTGAACACGTGGGTGACGCCATCGACGAGCAGAGGTAAGCAAACTCACTTTTTTTTTTTTTTTTTTTTTAATGCTGAAAAAATTTCTTTTGATATTGCAAGACAAAGTTAATTTTGATGCAATATAAGTGTGTGTTTGTGTATATAATAATAAAATGTGCATATCAGATCAAAGTCGTACGTGCACTGTGTGTATGCCAGGCAGGAATTTATCATTTGTGGTGTTCTTCTTTCTATATGAAGATTAGGGATGTAGCACATATTCAGCTATGGTATTCTTTCTATTGTCATACATATAGATTTCCATTATTATTTATTGCTGTATATATTTTTATTTTATACTTTATTATTTTCATAAATACTGACTTTTTTTTCATGTACATTTATAGTGACAATGAAAGTAAAGTGAAATGAAATGGAAGGGTGGAAAGAGGACCGACACCCCATGGAAGTGTGGTCTGTGTGATGTAGCCCTGTGTCTAATTCCAGGACGAAACTGCTTTTCGGAGTGGCATGCCTGAACAAAATTTAACTTGTTTATTGTAAATATTTTTGAAAATACTTTTTTTCCCCAATGTTATATATATTTTTTTTCCCCACAATCAGTCTTCTCAATTTGTGTATATAAATGTGTGTTCAAGAAGCTTGATTGTGTGTACATAGTTTTCATCAGGTGATGGGCCGCAATACCTAAACTCATAAAGAGATGGCCTCTAAACACTTTTTGTGTTAGATGGTATATATTTTTTCACTGTTCTTCACTGTTTGGTCTGCTGTATATAACCTGTTTTGACTAGAGCATGTATAAAGGCAAAAAACGCCTATGGCTATACCTGTTGTGTATGTTGAATTGTCAAATATAAGACTATTTATTCAAAAATTTTTGGTTGAATGTTCATCCTAACATGTTGAATAAATATTACAAAGTTTCAAAACGGTTTGTTATGCATGTTTGGTTGTCAATTGGACATCAATATTAAAAATTTTGACAAAACGATTTTGGAATTTTTGGTCTTTTTGGGCCCAAAATGATGATTTATAATTGGTCAGTGAAGGAAACAACAGTTTGGACATGAAGTTCAAGGTGTCACAAAAAAAGGGACCAAACCAGGCCATCGTAAACAATTCTTTCTTTGAAATATAAAGGCAACTTCAAAGGCATGCAAAATCAGACAAAATAGGCCCAGACCTTAAAGGGTTTTAAGCAAGATTCAGCGTTTTCAACCCCCCTAAAAATCAAAGTCAAATTTCACACTATCCACTATGTTAAAATAAAACTCATGACAATGATTCCAAATAATTAACTCTAAGGTTCTCACTGAATTTGCTACTATCATATCTCATTGTCTAAAATGCATTTAAATGAAACATTACTTTTTCACTGTCCCCTTTAAAACGATTTGTCAACACAATAATTTAAATTCTAATTTATTCCTAAACCTATTTCAATCTCCGGCTAAAAGCCCACAAGAAATTGTTTCAATTTTTTTGTTTTGAGTTTCTGCGCAAGGACCAGAATGCCGACATTAATTTGGTGAATAGGGAAATGGGACATTACTCTCCCACTTCTATCTCCTGTTAAATACACGCCCCCCCCCCCCCCCCCCCCGCCCAAAAATAGTTTGAGTATCGGTTGTTGTCACCTACGTCATCACGACCACCTGAGCTGCCATCTTTCGTGTATCTCAGTGACCTGGACTACATCCGCCCCGGTCACGTTTGTTTTGTTGACAATTTTGCGGGTAAGCAGCCACGCGAATGTCACATCAAAATGGGAAAAAGCCAGAAGAACGACAAGACTCCTTATGTGGAGAAGCTTGAAAAGGAAGCGAGAGATCGGTATTTGTCAGTTATGACGTCAGTTATGGTGCCTCTGCTGTGGTCTGGAGACCAAAGATGACATGGTTGCGTGTGATAATGAGATCTGCCCCATAATTATTTAACCTGTGTTGGTCCACACCGCATGAAACAGATAAAGACATGTGTTGGTTCTGCTCTCTGTGCTCCACATAAGTTAGTGGTGGCTGGTAGTTTGTGATTTTATTTTAACTGACAATTTGGCAACATTAAAAGTACCTGGCCAAAGTAGTTATCTGTCATCCTTTGTATAAACATTATGCGTGTGTATATATATATAATACAGTATTGACACATGCTGTACTTACAAAGAATAGGATTCAAGATGACTTAATATGTTTTATTAAATACAATCAATAACAGCCAAGTTTGAAAGGCTGAAACGGTTAGCATAGTAAATGGTATCACAGTACAAACTACACAACAGTTGGGCAAAGGTTTGTAAGGGCACCGCATACATAAACAATCTTATCCAACAATGTGCAATCTTCGCCGTCACATGGCAGAACCAAGTTAATAGGTATAGTTCCTGTTGGATCTTATACTTCTGGCAAAGATGACCAATTACCCGTTCAACATGGATCCTCAAATGTGCTATCTTCCTAGTCTCCTCCACATCTCTACCAGCTAACTGACAGCGACCTTTTGTGAACGCAGGGAGTTTGACCTCTGTACATAACATACCCACATGTTCTTGAATATCAAAGCCTCTGTCAGTCAAGACAATGTCCCGGGGCAAAAGGTTATTAAAAAAAGCACTGTTCAAGGTGATATGTTTGTCCCTTGTGTGACCACCCCAACCTTTTGACATCAAACAAATTCCCCCCTTTGGTGTGATTCCAGTTAGGTATTTCATGGTGTAGTTATGCTTGTAACTAGAAAACATTTGCGCACGCGCCTTAAGATTTGATGGCTTCTCTGTAAAAAAAAAACAACAACTCAATAATCACTGCAACTCTGCGTCTGAAGGACTCAACAAACTCGTGAGGCATTGTTTTATAGAGTGTTTCTCTGTTGGGCCAAACAATTGCTCGTCTCAAGTTAGCATGTAAAAAGGGCACCATGCCACTGAACACTCAATACACAGTCTTACGGGAAACATGGAATATGTGTGCAATGTGTAGTGTAGGCAGGTCCAAACGCAGGCGCATGAAGGTCAGAAGGAGCATCTAAAGGGCACTGACAGCTCCTCCTGTAGCTCACCAACGTCTTCCTCCATCCTCAATTTCTCACGCCTACTTCGCCTAGAAGAGCGGTCCACGTTGGTGGGCTGAACACATGTGTGTCCCAGGCGTAAGGATGGTGCCCAGTCAGGGTCTGCCTCATTTATTTCATATGCTGGTTTTCCTGAAATTATAAAAGTCGTATCAGTCATACAACAGGTTAACATTAGTAACTTAAAATGGATTTTAAAGCTTTATAGTGTGTCTAAACTGGTGGGACCTGCCCCCATATGGCACTGATTTCTATGCAACTGACTTTATTTATTTATTTATTTATTTTTTTAAGTTTAACTGATCATTAGGCATAACAAACAAGCAGAAGATTCTTTATGGTGATTTAGTAGATCTGTCGTCTCCTCCACAGAGTGCTTGGTCAAGCATATCAGTAGCCTAAGTGGGAGGTAAATATCGCATTTTTTTCCTAACACATCTCCCATACTTATAATCATTCATTGTGTGCTGTTACATCTTCATTACTACCCTTACTTTGTTACCTTTGAACTGTTTTTTTGTACTAGTACCATACGGTGAACGCCTGTGGCTTATGCAGTTAGCCAGTAGGGCTACAGTTAGCCTCTCTTATACACTAGCGTGGTTAGCCAAAGTAAACAACACAACCACACGCCATAAGCGTTTAAATGCAGTCAGTATCAGCATCCGAAGTTACTTCCAGTTACTTACCTTTATGGAAATGTAGGGTACAGACCGACATGTTTTCAGTTGATGAATAAAAAGTGATGGCCTTTCTTCTCACCGCTGTAACCATTCGAAGCCTCTTATTCAACTCATCTGAGTTCCATATCTTCTCTTCCAGGCGGGAATGCTAAAAAAAAAAAAAAACTATCCCATCCTTTTTGCATTCGTTTCTATCATGGGACCTAGAATGGCAGTCTTTCACACAACACGAGTGTACCATTTTCAACGATTACCACGCATAACGGACGCCTAGCAAAGGATCACGTCGCGGGCTTGTTGTTGTTCTGCAATACACGAAAACCCACAATGCATTGCGCCAGAAACGTCACGAGACAAGAACCGATTCCAAAAATGATTTAAAATCGGTAACAATGTTGCTAACAACAAAAGAGGCCGTCTCAAACATGCAACCTAAAGACAATATACATAGTGTATTTCTTAATTTGACGACAAAATACTTACAGACGTTGCTTAAACAAACACTAACGCCACCGAGTTTGTGAGAGTGTCGCTGCTATTAAGCACAATGATGAATAAAATTTGAAGAACTTGCAGTCTTAATGTACTCTTTTTCTTTTTTGAAACATAAAAAAAAACGGCCACTAGATAGCGCGCTTCACCAAGCGATAAAGACAGAACTCTACCGGCTGGTGTTCATTCCTCTAAGTGATGCCCATGTGGCAGCCGTGGTAAATTTTTCATACATAAGAATAAATATTTCACATTTATTCCAAATTTAATATTTTCCACAAAGAAATATGTCATTATTTTTCTTCTTTGAAATATATGAAGGGGGGAAATGCTTTGAAACGGTGTAGGATTGTTAAAGCGCTTCAATTGCTTATCCAACTAGGATACTATGGGGAGAGATTTGTATCAAAAATATTCTCACAAATACATCCGCGATTCACACATTTTTTGTAGATGCACAAATATATCCAAGATTTTCACATGTATTTTCGAGATCCACAAATATATTCGTGAGTTTCACATGTGTTTTTGTAATCCACAAATATATCCGTGAGTTTTACGTGTGTGTTTTTATGTTGTGCGTGCACTCATCATGAATTATTGTTTGCAAACATTCGAATTCACGCACAGCGGTAACCAAGTCAACGCCGATACACTGCCGTCCTTAAATACCTCGAGCGCCGGATGAATCAAAGATGCATTGATTAGCTAGAATAGCTACATGGATCTCGTTGACAACGCAAACACTTGAACTCACTCACATGAACACTTTTTGTCTGTTCCTTGCACATTAAGGGACCCTTACTTACCCTTACCCTTACATTTCTCAGCCTGCTAATGGAACAGAAAAGTAGCCTTTTGTCCAACTATCCCATTAAAAAAAGGGAAGCAAATATGGACTGTAAACAAAATGTTCTAATGCATCTACCATTCGAATTATGTTTGAATAAAAACGTTCACGTCTTATCATTAGTCACTCAAGAAACAAAGATTTTCTTCCGTGACGTGAAGGAATAAAACAAATCTAAACTTGTTTTGGACTCTGTTGTTGCCTTTTTATATATGTTAAATGGAGAAATCTATTGAGTTGCAAAAAAAAAAAAAAAAGCAAACTATTAAAGAAATATTGACAAGTAGTTCAGTTCAATTCAAAATTTTCAGGCATGCGACACAATAAAGTTTTGGGTTTTTTTCTTTTTTTTTTTTTTTTTACGCACTCAATAAAGCTTCTTCTTGAACAGGTCACGCAGCCTACTCTTTCGCCGTTTGCTGCTTTGCGCGCTGCTGTCACTTCTACTCGCCGAAACGCCGACTCATCCCAAGAAAGCAACGACAAATACGGCTCATCTTCTTCATTGAGTTAATGAAATAATGCAATAGCTTGCGCTAAATGTAGTTTTAGATTCATTCTGCACGTTTCAAAGTCGCTCGCACACACACAACCTCAGTCACTCACACTCCAAACTCCACTATGGCCAAGACCAAAGAGCTGTCCAAGGATACCAGAGACAAAATTGTAGACCTACACCAGGCTGCGAAGACTGAATCTGCAATAGCTAAAACGCTTGGTGTAAAGAAATCCACCGTGGGAGCAATTATTAGAAAATGGAAGACATACAAGACCACTGATAATCTCCCGCGATCTGAGGCTCCATGCAAGATCTCACCCCGTGGCGGCAAAATGATAACAAGAACGGTGAGCAAAAATCCCAGAACCACACAGGGGGACTTAGTGAATGACCTACAGAAAGCTGGGACCAAAGTAACAAAGGCTACTATCAGTAACACAATGCGCCGCCAGGGACTCATATCCTGCACTGCCAGACGTGTCCCCCTGCTGAAGAAAGTACACGTCCAGGCCCATCTACGGTTCGCTGGAGAGCATTTGGATGATCCAGAAAAGGACAGGGAGAATGTGTTATGGTCAGATGAAACCAAAATCGAACTTTTTGGTAGAAACAAAGGTTCTCTTGTTTGGAAGAAAAAGAATACTGAATTGCACCATACCCACTGTGAAGCGTGGGGGTGGAAACATCATGCCTTGGGGCTGTTTTTCTGCAAAGGGACCAGGACGACTGATCGGTGTAAAGCAGGGGTGTCCAAACTTTTCGCAAAGGGGGCCAGATTTGACACTAAGCACCTATTCTCTTGAATCTTAACATATGGCATTTTCATTGACAGAGATCAAACGCAGAAAATATGTGAAGAGGCCATGGAGCAACGCCGAAATCAGCGCTGTCATGAAATTCTTCAAAACCCACATCGAAAAAGGGAAATTGGCAAGTAAGATTGAGTGTGAACAATGCAAACTAGCTGAGGACCCGATTTTGAAGAATAGAACCCTTCAAAATATTAGGGATTTTGTGAGGAACCGTGGCCTTAGGTTAAAAAAATAGGTTCTAATTAAGTATTTATGTTAACTTTCATTAGTGCAATATTTGGTTTACATTTTATTTGAAGATTTTTTTGCAGAAAAATGACTTTTTTTGTGAAAGGCAAGTTCAGGTTGTTGTCCTTATATTTTTTTCTTGCACATTGTTTAAAGTTATGATAAAAGTATTAGAATTTATTCATGGCCAAGTGGGCATTTTTATAGACAGGAGTTAAGGGGTTACTTGAACAGTTTTTCAAAAGTTGTTCATGTTTTTTGAACAATAAAGCACTTTCTAATAAGGTTGTATTGTAGCGTTGTTAGGTTAAATAGGTTCTAATTAAGTATTTATGTTAACTTTCATTAGTGCAATATTTGGTTTGCATTTTATTTGAAGATTTTTTTGCAGAAAAATGACTTTTTTTGTGAAAGGCAAGTTCAGGTTGTTGTCCTTATATTTTTTTCTTGCACATTGTTTAAAGTTATGATAAAAGTATTAGAATTTATTCATGGCCAAGTGGGCATTTTTATAGACAGGAGTTAAGGGGTTATTTGATCAGTTTTTTCAAAAGTTGTTCATGTTTGTTGAACAGTAAAGCACTTTCTAATAAGGTTGTACTGTAGCGTTGTTGTACAATTATTTCTGTGAGCATTCCTTACTGTAATCAGTTTCACAGTCATCAAAATCAGTGATTGTCACATCTTTTTCAAGGTCTTTTTAATCCGGAACACTTTGTGTAGCTGTTTGAAGTCTAGCTGTTTTGGCTCTGCTGTGCAGCCTGCTTGAGGGGAGGGCTGTAAACATTCGATGGGCAAGGTGAGTGAGGTTCTTCAGAATACTGGTGCGAGGTAGTCATTGAAATTATCTGCTGAAGAACATTTTCTACACCATGCAGTGAAGCAAGATGTTAAGTTAATGACCATTGGGCATTTGGTAAAAATTGATGGTTGAGGTTTTCAGTATCAGCAGCCTTCAATTACCCGACGCCCAGGTTGATCAATTATGACAGCAGTGTCGCTCAAGCTTCTGTTCTGACATTGCAAGCACGCTGTTAAGAGAATCATCCAGATAAACTTTCTCTTTAGTATTTCAGATCGCACCAGTGGTACTAATGGTGTGTTCACTCTTTAGTGATAAATTTGCCATATAAAACTAGGGTCGACAGTAGTATAGGACCAGCAGGATCATCAAATGTTTTATTCCGATTGTGTGAGTGCATAGTTCACGTCTGGGTAATGTCCTGTCAAACCAGTGTGGTCCTCACAAACAAGGGTTTTGTCTGGATTGTGTGTATGTACGTGTGGGTAATGTCCTCACAAACAAGGGTTTTAAAAGTTTGGGTTGTGTGTATGTATACTGTATATGTGTGGGTAATGTCCTGTCAAACCAGTATTGTCCTCACAAACCAGGCTTTTGTCTGGATTTTGTGTATGTATGTGTGGATAATGTCCTCTCAAGCCAGTGTGGTCCTCACAAACAAGGGTTTTGTTTGGGTTGTGTGTATGTATACTGTATATGTGTGGGTAATGTCCTGTCAAATCAGTATGGTCCTCATAAACAAGGGTTTTGTCTGGATTGTGTGTCCCTACCCTTGAAGTTAACAGTCGCCGAGAGAATTTCGTGTTTTCCATGAAAACTGTTTAATCAAACGACTTACAAAATAAATAGAAAATATATTCAAAACTATTGACAGGGTTAAAAATAATTTTTATTTGAAAATTCTCCTTGAAACTGCTTTCGATAAAGAATGCTTCACTTGCAACAATTACAGGATTGACCTTTGGCATTCTAGCTGTTCATTTGTCGGTCATGTAAAAAAAAAAAAAAAAAAATCACTCATCCTTCAAGAAGACGCTCCCATTAAATGGATGAGCTTGATGGGCACTTCATGTGTACCATGCAGCCAAGCTTCAACAGCAGCTCAATGGATTGAGATCAGGTGACTGGGCGAGTCACTATTACAGATAGAATACCAGCATTCTGCTTCTTCCCAAAATAGTTTTTAAAATGTGAGGGTGTTCTTTGGGTCATTTTTTCTGTTGTGGCATGAAATGGGCTTTTATACCCTGTACAAATATCCCACTTCACCATTACAACACTCCCACCATGCTTGACAGAGGGCTTCAAGCACTCTTTGGGATTTTCTTGAAGGTAGAAGGGTTTTTGAAAAGGGAAGGCTATCGCTCCATTTTGCATTATCATGCCATTCCCTGCGGACAATGCATGAACGAAGCCCATTTCATCCTACAGTAGGACGATGACGCAAAGTACACCTCCAAACTATGCATGAACTATCTAGGGAACAGGTGCTAGTATTCTATCTTCAGTGGAGTGGCCAGCACAGTTACCAGAGCTCAAACCCAATGAATTAATGTGGGAGTAGCGTCACCAAATGGTACGCGAAAAAGTGCCCATCAAGCCAATCCAATTTATGGAAGGGACTTCTGGAAGCGTGGGGTCAAATTTCTCAAGATTAAATTGACATATTTACAGCTAGAATGACAAAGGTCTACAATGCTCCAGTTAATACAAAAGGAGCCTTAAAGTGAAGTTTGAGGGGGGGAAAAAACATATAATGTGTGTGTGTATGGAGAATGTCTCGTTAAATCAATGTGGTCCTTACAAACAAGGGTTTTGTCCTGAATGTGTGTCATATGACCCTTCAAACCAGCTGTGCCCCCCTAAGTCACCATTGTACTAGGAAACGCCCCCTCCCGCCCCGTCCTCGTAATGCTGGAAAATGTCAGGTGGACATATCTACAGATTCTTTCACAATATTTGAATTCTAAATAGACAGGAATTTTTCTCAATTTTTTTGGACCAGTTTTATCTTTGTTGGACCTCTCTAGGACAAAGGGAAAGGTAGGTCCCCATAAACCACCACTGGACCGGTTTGAGAAAAATGCCCTGATAAACCACCCAAACCTGTATGTGTGCGTGGGTGTCAGGTGTTGGTTGGTTTGACAAATGAATTTCCATCCGTCCATCCTGCGCTACTCAACCGGCCAAAACAACACAAGCAGCCACTGGTGATGTAGTAATATGTCTCCATTTTTCTTAACAGACTAATGAGGGTAGAAAGGCGACATTGTAAAGAGCAAACAATTATTTCTCGTCAGCATTTGACGATCTGAGATGAGGGGACGACAGGAGAGCTGACTGGATTATTTATTTATGAATACCAGTGCAAAAATGATATAACAATAAGATCCTCTTCATACCCATTTGCAAAGAAACTTTTTTGTATCAAAATTTAGTATTGTTTTCATTTAAGAGCAACACATTTGACAACCAGCTATTTACACTTTAGTTTCGATAATAGTTAACAAAAATAATATTGATGAGCATAAAAACAAAAACACAACCGAGCGTGAGGTAAATATAATGTGTTAGTCGTTCCACATTTAGAAATGAAACTTTTGATTTCTCTTTTTATTCGCGTGACAGCAAGCGTGTCACGGAGGCTGGTAGCGGCAATGTTGTTTATGCAGGGGTGAAAGTGGCTAGAATTTCTTGCCGGAACTCCCCGACGTGAAGGTCGCCACATAGCCAGAAATGTTATTTATTTTAGGGCTGTCAAAATTATCGTGTTAACGGGCGGTAATTATTTTTTTTAATTAATCACGTTAAAATATTTGACGCAATTAACGCACATGCCCCGCTCAAACAGATTAAAACGACAGCACAGTGCATTGTCCACTTAATACTTGTGTTGTAGGCGCTTGGGTGCGACTGATTTTATAGGCTTCAGCACCCATGAGCATTGTGTAATTATTGACAGCAACAAATGGCAGGCTACTAGTTTATTTTTTGATTGAAAATTTGACAAATTTTAATAAAACGAAAACATGAAGAGGGGTTTTAATATAAAATTTCTATAACTTGTACTAACATTTATCTTTTAAGAACTATACAAGTCATGGATCGCTTTAACAGAATGTTAATAATGTTAATGCCATCTTGTTGATGTATTGTTTTAATAAACAAATACAATACTTATGTACCGCATGTTGAATGTATATATCCATCTTGTGTCTTCTTTCCATTCCAACATTTACAGAAAAATGTGGCATATTTTATAGATGGTTTGAATTGCGATTAATTGCGATTAATTATGAATAAATTACTTTTTAAGCTGTAATTAACTCGATTAAAAATTTTAATCGGTTGACAGCCCTAATACATATATATAATAAGAGGGCCAGCCATTTTGGAAGCTAGTTTAAGCTTTGAAAATAAGAAAAACACATATTAACATCGCAAAAAGGTGTGTCCTATCATGTTTGTGCCAAATATAAACAAGATTGGTAAACTCCTGTACGAGCAATGAACTTGAGTGCATTACTTTTTGAATGCCCCTCGTACAGTGGGGAGAAGTATTTGACACACTGCCAATGGGTTTTCCCATTGGCAGTGTATCAAATACTTGTTCTCCCCACTGTATATATATATATATATATATATATATAATATATATAATTTAAATGACTAATAAAAATGAAAAACAAATTTAAAATTTAATATTATATAATATTTAGGGCTGTCAAAATTATCGCGTTAACGGGCGGTAATTAATTTTTTAACTTAATCACGTTAAAATATTTGACGCAATTAACGCACATGCCCCGCTCAGACAGTATTCTGCCTTTTGGTAAGTTTTACAGCAAGGCTTTTTGTGCTGTCTTAACAGCGAACTCTTGTGGTCACTTTGCAACATGGTTTATTGTTTTCTTGCCAGTTCAATATGGCTGCACGACGTCTCGGGCTGACGTCTACGTTGTAATGTTGTGCTTATATGATTCTTGGACAAGATTTGTCCGTAAGTATGGTTGTTGTAAAGAATGTACATATTATGTTAGTAAGCGAAATGTTATATTTTTTGTATGAGACGCTTTTTGTTTATGTTTAGTGAACCTGTATAGCGTGCTAAGCTAACATTGTTGCTAACGCAATGCTTGTGTACTTTTTTTTGTAGTTTTACGACGGTCTAAAGAGGACAATGGTTTGAGACCATTTTATTAATAAATTAGATGAAAAAGGAAGAAGTCTGATTATTAAGGCGTCATTCACTAGCTGTCTAGCTTTGGAAAAAGTAGACGCTTCGGAGTGAGGACAGCATAGACAGATTTAAATGACAGTAGAGTGAAATGCCCACTACAGTCCTTATGTACCGTATGTTGAATGTATATATCCATCTTGTGTCTTATCTTTCCATTCCAACAATTTATTATTATTTACAGAAAAATATGGCATATTTTATAGATGGTTTGAAATGCGATTAATTACGATTAATTAATTTTTAAGCTGTAATTAACTCGATTAAAAATTTTAATCGTTTGACAGCCCTAATAATATATTAAAAAAAAAAAAATATTTGCTTCATAAATAAAATTTAAACATTGAAAATCATTTAAAAAAAAAAAAAAAAATATATATATATATATATACATATAAATAATTAAATTAAATGATATACATATTTAAAAATAAATAAATGAAAAACTTCAAAATAATAAAAAAAAAAAAAGTAAAAATACAAGTATGTAAATATTGATATCGATTGTTCAGCGCGGAGTGTAAAGTGTATTTTCACCATGACTAGTCATGTTTAAAAGTGCAACGGTGCAATCGTAAATGTTAAACAAACTTGTCCCAGTTCTCTGCCATTTCACTGAAATGCAGTTTAGTTTGTTAAAACTTATTTGAAGACTACAGCGCTGGCCAAAAGTATTGGCACTCCAGCATTTCTGTCAAGACAATGCTGAATTTCTCCCAGACAATGATTGCAATTACGAACGCTTTGGTAGTAATTTCTTCTATATTTTGCTTGCAATGCAAAAGAGAATGAATGTTGTTTTTTAATCATTTTACACAAAACTCCAAAAATGGGCCGGACAAAAGTATTGGCAACCTCAGCCTAATACTTGATAGCACAACCTTTAGACAAATAACTTCGAACAACCGCTTCCGGTATCCATCAATGAGATTCTTACAATGCTCTGCTAGAATTTTAGACCATTCTTTTTTGGCCTGCTGCTCCCGGTCTCTGAGATTTGAAGGGTGCCTTCTCCAAACTGCCATATTCAGATCTCTCCACAGGTGTTCTATGGGATTCAGGTCTGGACTCATTGCTGGCCACTTTGGAAGTCTCCAGTGCGTTCTCTCTGGAGAGAGAGGCAGGGCCGTTCCATAGTAATGTTACTCCTCCTAATAGTGGGAGAGTTAGTAGTTGTATGAGACGTTTAGGCTATTGCATGGTGCAATTTGTGCTCCACACGTATTTCTGTAAGTTTACTTTCTTCTAGTGTCAGTTATGTATATATTGATGCATTTTGGTTTATACACATATAGAGATATGTATTTTATCAGCCTTGTCATTACTTGTTGTTCTGTTTTCTTTTATTTAGTCAAGTGAGTATGCTATGGCTAAGTAGTTGTGTTTTTGTCCTTCAGGGTTCCCTCATCTTTGTCAATAAATGAGAATTATAAATTGACATTGAGGGGTAGTTCTTCACTCTCAAACTATTTTCTAGTGCATTTTGAAGTGTGTTTTGGGTCATCGTCCTGCTGGTAGACCCAAGACCTCTGAGGGAGACCCAGCTTTCACACACTGGACCCTGCATTATGCTTCAAAATGTGTTGGTCGTCTTCAGAATTCATAATGCCATGTACACGGTCAAGCAGTCCAGTGCCATAGGGAGCAAAGCAACCCAAAAACATCAGGGAACCGCCGCCATGTTTGACTGCGGGGACCAAGTTCTTTTCTTTGAAAGCCTAGTTTTTTTTCCTCTAAAGTCTATGTCGATGCCTTTTCCCAAAAAGCTCTACTTTTATCTCATCTGACCAGAAGAGAACATTCTTCAAAAACCTTTTTTGGCTTTCTCAGGTAAGTTTTGCCAAACCCCAGCCTGGCTTTTTTAAGTGGGGTCTTCCTGGGTATCCTACCATAGAGTCCCTTTCCATTCAGACGCCAACGGATAATACGGGTTGACACTGTTGTACCCTCGGACTGCAGGACAGCTTGAACTTGTTTGGATGTTCGTCGAGGATATTTATCCACCATCCGCACAATCTTTCGTTGAAGTCTCTTGTCAATTTTCCGTCCACATCTAGGGAGGTTAGCCACAGTGCCATGGGCTTTACACTTATCGATGACACTACGCTCTGTGGACACAGGAACATTGAGGTCTTTGGAGATGGACTTACAGTATAGCCTTGAGATTAACCATGCCTTCTCACAAATTTGCTTCTCAAGTCAGTTCCTTGGTCTTCTTTCTTTTCTCCTTGTTCAATGTGGTACACACAAGGACGCAGGACATACAGTAGGTTGAATCAACTTTAATCCAATTTAACGGGCTGCAAGTGTGATTTAGTTATTGCCACCACCTGTTATATGGCAAAGGTAATTAACAGGTGCTGTTAATTACACAAATTAGAGAAGCGTCACATAATTTTTCAAAGGGTGCCAATACGTTTGTCCGGCGCATTTTTGGAGTTTGTGTAAAATGATCAATGATTAAATTTTTTCCTCCCATTCTCTTTTGTCTTTTTTCATTGGAAGCAAAATAAATGAGGATATTACTACCAAAGCATTTGTTATTGCAATCATTTTCTGGGAGAAATTGAGGTATACCTGACAGACTTGCAGGGGTGCAAATACTTTTAGCCAGCACTGTATAAGTATTGTCAATAAATGGCTTATAACAGCACCTTATACTTACAATTTCAAAGTTCTTGTCAACGTAACATTTTTATTTGGAATTTTTTCCTCCTACAAATCTGTGATTTTCTGGAAACTTCTGGGCGAAACCCTGTTATGCATTAGTTGCCAACAGTAGAACAAATAACAACAGCAAAAAATAGACAGTGAGCATATGTTTCCAAATGTACGCTTTATTTGAAACAAATGTACAAAAAACACAACATACAATTACAATACTTGCATTGGCAATGTTCATTTTCTATGGTCATTTTTCCAAATAGATGGTTTCAATTCAGAAATGAACTTTTCTTCTCCAGTCTGCAAACGTGTTTTCATGGCTGTTCAAAATGCAGTACGGGGGGGGGGGGGGGGGGGGGGGGGGCATTTGAGCATCAGGACAATATTTCATCGTGTACAATATTCATAGCGACAACAATATAATACTCATATTTCACAATGGCACTCTTTGGCAGAGACATCAACTAAAACATGAATCACTCACTAAAGACACCAGATTTACAGGAAGAACAGAAAAAACAGAACTCTCTTACTGGATAAATCTAGCCGCGCTAGCCAGCTGACGACGTATGGTACATTTGGAAAAACATCAACGGTGTGTGATTGACAAGACTAGGGTGACCTAACGTCCTCTTTTGCCCAGACAAGTCCTCTTATTACGTGCTCTCTCGAGCATCCGGCCGAGTTTCATAAATTCATGAAAATGTCCGGTTTTTATAATTTTTCACGGGACCAATTTGAAGAGAATCCCTCCAGCTGCTAGGGGGCTGGGCCTGCCTGCGTTGACGTGGCTCCTACTAGTAAGGGCGAAACAAGGAGTAGATCTTCTTCTTGTTTTTTGTTGGCAGTTTACCCTTTGTTTCATGGGGAATCACCTTCATCTACTGACGGTTTGGCGAGGGATCAGACTACAGTAAGGAGTTTTAAGACATGGCTCCATACAGTACACCTTCCTTTAAGTTTCTCCTGTTAATGTCGATCACGTGTCTTCTTTAGTATATTGGGTTTATATTGTATGACTCTTGTAATTGTTCTGCGTTCGTTTATTTGGTTGGATGTTAGTATGATATTCTAAGTAGCTGTGTTTCTGATGAGTTTTTTTACGCTAAATACGTATATAATGGCAACTGTTGACTTCTGTCGGAGATTTGTACTGGAGTAATCTGTAAAATCCCGTTTGATGTCGCATCGTTGCGCTGCCGATGATTGGAAACTTTTAGAGCAGTTTGATTTTGCCTCGGCTCCCGGTACTGGGTAATAGGGTAGCTATCAGTGAGCTCAGCCGCGCTAGGCATTATGGGCAGTGTAGTTTTGAACTGCTGCGTTTGGAAACACGCTGGTTGAATAGCTTGTCAGTTTATTTCGGTTCTTGTTTGCACACAAGCTAGAACATTGAATGAGAATAAAAATGGACTGGGAATAACAATTTGTCAACGACAGTTGTCGTGATGGTTTTTTATAAAAATGTTGAGTTGGCACATAGCCTACTATGTGTGTGTATTGACTGGACTACATTTCCATGGGTCTGCATTTTATTATTATTATTTTTAAAATCATTATTGGTTTCTTTTTTTTGTTTTTTTTTGATTATTTTTTTAGGGAAGAATAAAGCCTGTTGAGTAACTAGTTGAGTAACAAATATTTCCATATAATGTATAATATGTACTATATGGCAATAGGCCTATGTTTTGTGTTTTTGAATAAAACTGAATTTTTCTATCCAGACGGAGGAGGCACACTTTAAATATATTAATGTGATATAGGCATCTTTGAGTCAACTTTGTGTAAAATTCAAGTATCTGGAGGCCGGGCCGAGTGTCCTCTTTTTTGGGAATCAAAATATGGTCACCCTAGCCAAGACCTCACTCTAGCAATTAATAACTCTTTAGTATATTCCACCATTTCTCTACGACACAAATGCACAAACCGAAACATTTCGTATTCATATTTCAAAAACGAAAAACGGCTGACTGAACAAGACGCGATGCGCTTCCTACACAACTTTAACAGCAAAGCCATACCTTGTAAGTTATTTAAAGGGTATTACAACAACCTAGGGAAATGCTAATATTCCATCATTTATCCATAAACGCATGCCTTTTGGATTCATATCATGCCACTTTGTGTAATGACACACCTCGCAACACCAAGAAAATGATAGAAATTTGGATCGATTGTCAAGCTAAAACGACCGGCGGCCGAGACCCCGGAAATCTAGCGTATTGTGCGCGTGACGTCACAACAAGAAAACACCCGGCTCAGTGCTTAGTACTGAATGGCGGCGATAATAGCGGACAATTTTGTTTCTCGTTGCAGCGACGAATCAGATGTAATGAACGGTCTTCTAATGGTGAGGAGAGTTATGAACCTTTCTTTGGTGTTTTGGGTTATCAACTTGAGCCCAAACGAAAGCCAATGCAGCCTAATGAAAGGATCATTGAGGGGAGCAATCCCACTGATGAAACACCGGTGGCAACAGAATCACCGAATGGTTTGTTTTGCATTTCTTTTTGTGAAGCTGATACACCGTGACTGCAAAATAATGTATAGAATAATGATCATTTATTGTGCTATCATAGGTTTTCGCTCTGCCAACAGACACAAATATGAATGGGATTAGAGTTGTTCTATATATTTTACGAGCGATAATTTATACATGTGTCCAGTCCTATAGCCAATGTGTGATATGTTTTTTTATCATAAAAGAGTACTCACTCTGGCCATTTCGAGCTTGGCTGCTCCCCTCCTTTGGTTAGCCTGTGGTGGTAGGGTGGTCTCATCAGAGCCAGTCATCGTCCTCTTTCTTGATATCTCGGGACATTTAGGTGGCTGCGTGTGTACGGTGGGCACCGCTTCTGCTTTCAGCAGCAATTTCTTAGCAAAACCTGATTTCATTTGTCCATAGTTCGAATAGCTTTCAGGTGTAAAATGCGCACCACACAAAACCGTGCCGGAGGCTGGGTCTGCAAAATTAGCCCTGTTGGCACGGACAAACTTTACTCATTGTCTGCTTAGTCCAGCTCTTTTTCTCGCGTTCGGGAACTCATGAGTACTACATTGCGACAAATGGCTATTTGTACACCACATAGCATGACAGGTTTGAACCATTTTAGCGATTTTTTGACAAAACACGAACGCAACTCTCTCGTCGATAAACAACGATGGCACCCGCCTCGACCTTTTGTTACCTTGTTGTGACGTCTCCGCCCCATTCGGCTGTTTCCGGAATACTTTCGGAAATGTTCATAATTTTCGATCTATTTTTGATAATTGCTCATGAATGTGATTTTTTTTTTGTTAGCTTTATTAATATTTGTTATCTTGCCACATAACGGTTCTATTGATATCTCACAGCCCCACAGTATTATAATACCCTTTATCTTGCAGCAACTAACCAACAATAGTTCCTTCTTAAAAAACATGACTGCTAACAGACGACATAGCTACACTGTCTATAATATGTCAAGTAACATATGTATATCACATACATTAAACATTTTTTTTTCTCCAAGAGTTGAAATGGATTTGTCGTTAAATTCTCCCTGAAATGAATTCCAAGCTACCTTGTTTGTAATATAAATTGTTTTCTTTTCCCAAAAGATGAGGTAGGGAGGAGAAATGTACAAAGCTCCATGTTCTCACTGGAAAAGAAAATGTCTGTGGTTATTCATGTTACAATATTGTGTACGTGTTTGTGCGCTTACCTTTCAAATTCCGAAAGGATGGCAGGTGGCTTAGATGTTTGTTTACTCTTCAGGATTTAAGATGGTGTCCATGTTTGTCTCCTCGAAAGAGGGACCGTTCTCATTCTCGGCGCGGTTCCGGCTGCCTTGCCTGTTGGGTACAGCACGTTGGCCGCATTTGTGAGTGCTTTGTCGCCATCTTGTATTATTTTTATGATGTTACAGGCTCAAGTTCAGGGGTGTGTCACGGGGCCTCAATTAGTCACGAATTAAAACGAGCAACCTCCTGTTCCATTTCAGGCACGGGTTGTCCAAGACCCATTACATTTATGATACGACTGAACGATACAATAAAACACTCGACACAAAACGATTGGTGTTCGAACGTCCATCTAGTCTGATCCGATATGTAAATTTAGTAGATCTACCAAAGTTGATACAAATCACTTTTGTATCCAGCGAAGGATCATCTGACTCTAATCAGCATATCTTTTGTGAGCATTGAGGTCCTCATTAGTCATTCCATTCACACTCGCAAACCCACAGGGTTGGATTGCTCCAATTAGCATCTTGAGTGTTTGCAGGGCAGGGCTGCCTGTTTGCGGAGGTCTGTCTGACATTACAGCATTGAGAAAGAACAGCTGTCTCAATCTCTCTGAATATTTAGTTGCATCGTTTCTTGTATGTATGGAGCTATAATTGTCATATTGCTGATGATGAATGGGTGATGATGCACAACACAAGTCATTTTTTTGCACAAAAAAGCTTCCTATTCAATAAAGAAACGTATGTGAAAAAGACAACAAAAGAAACTATATACAGTACAAGGGACGGTGTAATAAAAAAAGTTTTTTTCATGTGGTGGCCAGTGTTGTCACGGATTACCTAAAAAAAGTCATTTAATTACGGAGTACGCCTAAAAAAGTAACTAAGTCACTTTAAAAGTACTTATCAGTGATTTTTTTTGCCAATTTTTCTTCTTTTGCTGCCTCAACAAAAATGACAACAAAAAAATGTAATTGAACTTTTCATATAAGGCTTAATCTTTGAGTTAGCAGAGGTTTAATTAGTCGATGGAGTTGATTTCAACCACCATTGACTCGCGCTATACACTCAAAAAAAAAAAAAGACTCCAGTAGGTTGTAAAGTTTACTAAAAGACAATATGCATCTTCAGCAGGAACACATCATGGTTCCAAGGTGAGCATGATTAAATCATGCAGTCCATACATAAATGTGAACAATGAATGAGTAGCTAGATTAGATCATGTTGATGCAACATAATGTTAACGTGCCTTTCCAACCAATTGCAATAGTCTCGTCATTTCTCGCGAGATTTAAAAGTAGGGTTGCCAACTCCCTGAAAAAATAAGTGAAACCTCATTGGTAGAGCCGGCCAGCCCAATACCCGTCACCATTTAATTATTATTTTGTTTGTGAAAAGTGATTTTTTTTTTAAAATAAGATGGGGCTTTGCAAGGCACAGGCCCAGCTAGTAAAATTCCTCAACTTTATTTTTCTTTCTTTCTTTCATAATCTTATTATCCATGTTTTTTCTGCGCACTGGGGACTCCAAACGGTTTGACCGACCGGCACCGTTTAAATATCAAAATGACCGGAATTCCATTAATTTTAATGGCAAACATTTTCCCTTCATTTTCAATGACAGGAAAACATAGGTGGTTGTATTTTTGACCACTTACCATTACAGCCCATTGCCATTGAAGTGGCGCCTAAGTAAGTCAATACCACTGACAGCTATGTACGTCCGTGCCATTGACTATCACGAATGTCGCTACTATTGATGCCAATGTACTGGATTCCATTGAGGCATATATACTGTAAATTGATGCCATTGACAGCCATTGACGTTAAAATTAGGGCTGTCAAACGCTTAAAATTTTTAATCGAGTTAATCACAGCTTAGAAATGAATTCATTGTAATTAATCGCAATTCAAACCATGTCTAAAATATGCCATATTTTTCTGTAAATTATTGTTGGAATAGAAAGATAAGACAAGACTGATATATACATTCAATATACTGTACATAAGTAGTGTATTTGTTTATTATAACAGTAAATCCACAAGATGGCATTAACATCATTAACATTCTTTCTGTGAAATGGATCCACGGATAGATTCTTAAAGGATAAATGTGAGTTTGTATATTGTGACTAAATATTGCCATCTAGTGTATTTGTTGAGTTTTCAGTAAATGATACTGTAGTGACTAAACTGTTCTGCCCAAATGCATGATAAGAAATGACATCTCACAACCATGACTGTGTGTGGTGGCTGCAAATGCTATATCTTCTCTGCATTGTGTACAATGCAGGGTATTAAGAAAAAGCTCGCTCGGTTCAATAGTAATAATTGTTTTGGGAGAGATGTCAAAGCTTTTGCCAATTAAAAGCACGGTCCAAATGAATACCTGTATCCACTCCACTCACTTGTCACTGCCTCTTAGCTCTGTATATACGTTAAACGGCGCCATTGTAGTCTGTTAGCGGCAATGCGTGAGTGGGTCGCTTCGGGCATGCGTTAAATATTTAAACATGATTAATTAAAAAAAGTCATTACCGCCCGTTAACCCTATAAATTTGACAGCCATAGTTGTGCCTTATGTTGGCTCAACATGTGTGCTTTATGTTAAAAGAACACAATTGCTAAATACTAAAGGAAAGCAATTTAATGAGGTACAAATATGTATTTCTTGTATGTATGTCGCTTCAACATGTATTTTGGGGTGAACATGAGTGCCTTATGTTGGCTCAACAAGAGTGCGTTATTTTCACGCAACATGAGTGCCTAATGTTGGCTAGACATGTGTGCTTTATGTTAAAAGAACACAATTGCTAAATGCTGAAGGAAAGCAATATTATCTGTCCTTCATTTTTTTTTTATGTCAGTTCAGCACCCCATTTTTTTGAGTGTATAGCTTAGCCACTCCGAATCCCTGAAACTAACAAATAACTGACAAACTGCACGGAGTTTGTTCAAATCAACTACAACGGCTCATTAAACCCCTGCTCCAAGATTAAGCCTATTGTCAAAACTTCCCATTTAAAACAAAGACATAGCCGTTAAAATGTTGTCTGTAAAGCAATAAAACAAACAACAAAAATGAATGAAATGAACAAGAATCCTACAAGGTATTTCATAATGGGTCAAAATCATTTTTTCGAACAGATCATGTGACTAGCACTTTAGAGACTATCCTATGCTTTGCTTAGCCAAAACTGCACGTGAGGAGGCAAGATGGATACTTAGAACTTCTTTAAACCTGAGCTTTTAAACGCTACCAACAACAACTGAGCTTAAACAGTTGATTGAACACGAACAGTGTCAAGATGTGTCCAGTGGTACTACATCGGCGTACGATCACTTCGACACACTATCTTTTCCGACGACATGCTTGAAATACGATGGCATGACAGCACCGCAGACGGACGCGTGGATGACTTTCTTGTGCGATAAAAAACAACACTGGATCCAAAAAGGATAGTGCAGGTGGAGAAAAAAAAGAAAAAGGTGATGCTAACCATTGAAATGAAGATGTGAATTATAGCAAAATATAAGCGTGGTGTGCGCAACCATGAACTGGGTCGACAATAGGGCCGTAAAATGTCGATCTCGGCCGGCGGTCCTCCTCCGTTCGCCACTCTTTATAAGTAAAGGTGACAGTTCTTATTGCGGTAACATCGCCAAAGAAATTGCCAGCTTTGTCAGGTTTCTAATCATTTATTCCATCAATTCACCTAGTTTCCGCTGCTGTTGACGCCAGGATAGAAACAGAAAATAAAATAGCGCTCTCTCGCTCACCGTCACGTCAGCCCCGCGGTGCGTTCAGGTACAGCAAAAAAGGTCAGCCGCATTAGAACCCGATTCGTAACATTATTGCAGGTATTATTATATTACAATTATATTATATTATTAGATATTATACAATTATTATTTATTTATCATTATATTATATATATATATTCATATTACCTTAGATCCACACTGGCACTTTGAAGCTGGACGCTGTTCAAAACATTCCACTTCCAAGCATATATGTACATAGGTGCTTCCAGGAGTTCACACAACCAAGCACAACACAGAAAGTCCCGGAGTGTCATCTACGTCACGCCGAATCTTTTTTTAGAGAATCCGTGGGTTCTTCAGGTTTGTTTTGACATTTTAAAACTTTGTCTAGTTCAACCGCAATTCTTAGTGTTCTGACTAAACCGGAAGTCCGTAGCAGAAAAAGTCAGGGATGGCGCCAGGTTTTGCTCAGGAAAGTTTAAGATTCTTCTTGTAATATCCCGTTTGACTTGTCTTTTTAGTATCGCAGTCAAGGGGAGGTCATTCTGTTTTTTTTTTTTTTTTTTTTTTTTTTTTAATTAAAATTTTAAGTAGAGTTGTCTGAAAATTACTTTTTAACGGATAACCGATATCCCAACTCCAAAAATCTGATACCGATACCAACCCGATATGCTGTATGTGGTCGTGCGCTTAATGTGACACTGTATTGCTAATGACGTACCGCACTCTACACATCAATTATGCGCATTAATCTTCATGACGTGAGCTAATGTTGCTAACGGGGGGACAAGCTCCCGTTTGTCCCTAATAGTAAATGAATGGAAATAGTGTACGAAAGAGATGTTTACAAAGCTAAACCTACAAATTCTGTCCAAAAATGATGCCCCTGGTGCCAAATTCACTGGTAAAGATGTGGAAGAACATACAAATGTTCAGTTAAAGAGATGGCTTGAAGGTCCAGGGCTGGAAAAGCAGGAAAAAAGAAACGAGCGGACCTAAGCTTAGCCTTAGCTTTTTATCGAAACCTTTTTCTTACGCCAATGACAATCTCCTGTTTCAACAATCAATCCACCACATGCCCTGTCTATTTTATGTATTATATCCTGTGGTTGTCTTACGTCTCTGACCGTTCTTTTGGGCAATTTACATTGCTATTTTTGAATAGGGATCGCAAATGCTACTCGTTGACAGCCAATTTTTTCAATTTGTAGTTTTTTCATTAATAACAAATCTTAATTCTATCATTTATTTACACTTCCCCCTTACTAAAGTTGTTTTTTTTTTACAACAGAAAAGGTAACAGTGGCAGTCAGATACCATTTTAATTCTTCTCAGGTCATTCATTGTCAGACAGAAGTAGAACGGCAAAACGCCACGCTAAAAAAATGAGTAAAACACGTCAAAATTGCTTACCTCTTTGTCCTCTGAAGGACCATGCCAACCCAACAAAATGTTTACTGCATATGAAACGTCCGCGCAAGTTGATCCATTCTTCACCTTTTTTCCAACGAGTTTTTGGTTTCGGGAAACGTATGAAGAAAACATCCTTCGTATGTCGTAATGTCTAGAGTCGTTTCTACAAGTTCCATATCAGCAGTGCTTGATCGGCATCTTCGTTTTTGAAAGATTACCGACGAAAACTAGCAAAATTATAATGGTTTGTATGCGAGGGCGTGCCTATAATGTCCCATTTCCGCTTTACGATGCAATGTCACGGTCTATAAATAGCATTCGTGCGGTACGCTACTGTATTGTGATGCCCCCCCGGATGCTTTAATAATGATAAATGTCACAACTTTATTTTTTTCCAAATAAAATACTCTTTGAAAAATAAGATAACAACTTCAACAGAAGTTGTAGAAAATTAATTGAAATGAAACAATGTCCATTGTTAAATAAATGGAAACAGTCTCAATTAAATCACGTTTACAGCAGATACCTAGAAGAGCCACTTGGGGGCGACTATAGCATTAAAAATACAGGCAGGCAGTCAAAGGACATGGTAATGTAATGGCAATTCCCAAGATACATTTTGCACAATGTTTTGTATTTCATTTCTTATCCGTTTTCTTAGTGAGTATGTCTTTCTGTTAACGTAGTAGTTATGTGTAATGGGTTTTTAATTATTATTTTTTAATCATTTATTGTTCATTTAATTTTTGCACCATGAATACAAATGGTCTCCTTACATGACAAATGGTAAGCATCTGTCTTAGCTGACAGCTGATTGTCAATAAGCTTAGCTGTTGTAATAGACCAGCCATTTCCAAAGTGCAGTTTGGGGGCCAGATACGTGTCATTGTCAAATTTCGTCCGGCCCGCTGCCTCTGTCAGAAAATAAAAGACTGGCCAGCACACAGACTTAATAAATTGGTCAGCAGTACTGCTACCAACATATGAGATAGTTTACACACTAAATGCTGCTCCTCATTTACCCACTATAATGCAGCATTACTCCAAGCAACATTACCCCGTGTGACCTTTTACTCCCAATTTTCAAAAATGGCGACCATCAACGAAAAAAAGAAAGTTGACTGAGAAGGCCGACGCTTTAAGGGTAGGTGGAAATTGGACCATTTCTTCACTAAAATACGCAACAACTGTGTCTGCCTCATTTGCAAAGACACAGTCGCTGTTTTTAAAGAGTTCAATGTATGGCGATTTTACCAAACAAGACACGCGGTACGACAAGATTACAGGGAAGATACGTATGAGAAATTGAAGCAACTTAAAGCTAGTTTAATGTTACAGCAGCAGTGTTTCGCAAGAGCCCGAGAGTCGAAAGCTTAGCCACAAAGGCTAGTTGCGAGATTGTTCAAATTATTAATTAAAAAAATAAATAAAGCAAATGTGACACACATAACGGCTCGCTAAAATTTGCTTAAATATATTGTTCAACATAAAGGACGTCAGCCAAGGTCGGCCCCCCACATGTTTACCACACCAAATCTGGCCCCCCCTGCAAAAAGTTTGGACACCCCTGTACTAGACTATGCCCTCTACTGGATTCACATTGAAGGCATTTATCAAAGTGGCTCACAATCAATGTTAATATCAGCTCATATCATTAAAAAATGCTTCTGGTTTCCCGACAATACTAGTGTCACCAATTACATTTTGTTTTCATGCTTATAATGGCGTACCGCAAGCAACACGTCACTTCTGTTCATCAATATTCATAACATTTGCTACTGTTGCTAAGTAGGGACAAGCCACCAGTTGTCCCTAATAGGAAATGAATGGAAATCGTGTACGAAGGAGATGTTTACAGAGCTAAACCTACCAATTCTCTCCAAAAAGGATGTGCCTGGTGCCAAATTGACTGGCAAAGATGTGGAAGAACATAAAAATGTTCAGTTAAAGAGATGGTTTGAGCGTCAAAGACTGAAAAAGACGAAAAAAACCCAGCCGACATAAGCATAGCCTTAGTTTTTTATCGACGCGACTGACAATGACATTCCCCTGTTTCAACAAGCTATCCTTTACCATCAGCCCTGTCTTTCTTATATATCCTCTGGGTGTCCTACGTCTCTTACCATTCTTGGGGGTAATTTAGTTAGCTTTGTGTAGCCATCGCAAATGCTACTCAGTGACAGCCGACAAACACTTTTAATTTTTTCATTGATAACAAATCTTAATTCTATAATTTATTTACACTTCCTCCTTACTAAAGTTGTTTTATATATAACAAACGGTGACAGTGGCAGTCAGATACCATTGTAATTCTTTTCAGGACATTCATTGTCAGACAGAAGCAGAAGAACGTTACGCTAAAAAAAATAAGTTAAAAATATAAAAATGGCTTACCTCTTTGTCCTCTGAAAGCCCATGCCAGCCCAACAAAATGTTTACTGCATATGAAATGTGAATGGCTTCACGTTGCTGGCGTTAAACGTCCGCGCAAGTTCATCCATTCTTCACATTTTTTCCTCCGAGTTTTTGGTTTCGGGAAACGTATGAAGAAAACATCCTTCATATATCGTAAGTCGTTTCTACAAGTTCCATATCAGCGGTGCTTGATCGGCATGTTTGTTTTTGAAAGGTTACCGTAGAAAAGTGGCACAAATTACGTTGTTTCTATGCGAGGGCAGGTCTATAATGTCCCACTTCGGCTTTACGATGCGACGTCACGGTCTAAAAACAGCATGCATGCGGTACGCCATTAATAATGGCTTGCTCTATCTACCTTTGAGTGAGAGGAAATTTTTGATCATGGCTCTTCAAAGAAAGGCTAAGTTTTCAGAGAGCCTAAATTTACAGTCCATAAAAGGTATTTGTAAGTATATTGACTGTAAAATTCAGCAACACAGTGACTCACCTGGAATTTCTCTGGCAAATTCCATAGGCCAGCCCAATGACCATGGTGAAGATAAAAAGGCCGACCACCACTCTGATCACCAACTGGGTTTTATCGACGTCCTCCGACTGGTCTGTGCGCCAGAAAACAATGCGGAGAGTCACACAGATGACGTACACAGTGCTGACTTTCTCACCACAAATAGGATGTTGAGCGCTAAACGTGTGGGCTGAATGGAAACATCGCCACTGTACATGATTACTAGTTGCTGAGGTTTACGTTAATGGCAGCCATCCTCTGTTGATGACATTTTCTCATGAGGCAGCAGAATAATGGGTCATGTTTGCCAAGAACTTGGTGGCACCGCTCCTTCACTCTATCAGTAGACCACATTTATTTATTCCTTTCATAGAACATTTGGCTTTAGTCGCTTTCCCAAACTCCAACAAGTAAGAAGACGTCTGCTACTTACCTCACTTATCAATTCTCACCTCCTCAAATACTGAAATCAGATATGAAATGTAAATTAACGTCTAGCCAAGGCAAAAAGGACGTCTAGCGCTATTTCAAGTCTCCTTTCTGCATGCAGAAAAGTCCAACCAGAGAAGAGGATGAACCGGTACCGGGACAAAGGCTTCGGATGAGACAGTGGCATGCAGGTATCAGTTGTGTTTGATTACGTGATGGACGAAAGAATTAAGACAAACCACAATCAATAAACAAAACAGACACTATGAAACTAACATTGATCCAAACAAGCCACTCTGGACAATTGGATGCTTTCAGTTTAGTGGCTAAAGGTTTGGTTCAAAATTCCATTAACTATTGTGTGATGTTAGGTTGTAATTAGAGATGTCCCGATCGGCAAAAAAATATCGGCCATGCCTTTTTCTAATATATATACAGTATATTTTTTGATTAAATCGTTTTCTAGTTGTATTTAACGTTACAGACATAATATGTTACACTCATCCAGAGTCCTTAGTTTAGGCTTAAGGTAGGGTTATCACATTTATCCCTATAACGGCGGTAATTAATTTTTTCAAAAATGTATCATGTTAAAATATTTAACGCAATTAATGATTGCGCTGATTGGCTGGCGACCAGTTCAGGGTGTCCCCTGCCTACTGCCCGTAGTTAGCTGGGATAGGCTCCAGCACCTCCGCAACCCTCGTGAGGAAAAGCGGCATGGAAAATGAATGAATGAATGAATGATTGCGCTGCACGATCCACTCACGCATTGTTGCGCTCAATCTGTAATGGCGCCGTTTTATCTATATAGAGATTAAAGGCAGCGTAAAATGAGTAGAGTGAATTTTGGCAGCCTTTGGAGCCTTTTTTTAATTGGCTAAAGCCTTACAATCCCTCTCCCTATGATTAGAAATATCATGGGAAGCAATGTGGGGAAGCAAGGTAGCAATTGATCTTTTTCTTAACACAGTATGTTTTTTCCCAACGCAGAGAAGATATATCAATTGGTAGCACTACGCACAGTCATGGTTCCACTTCCCATCATGCATTTGGGCATGGCTACAGTATCATTTACTGAAAGCTCAACAAATACACTAGATGGCAATATTTAGTCACAATATACAAAGTCGCAAGTCTTTCTATCTGTGGATCCCTCTCACAGAAAGAATGTTAATAATGTAAATGCCATCTTGAGGATTTATTGCCATAATAAACAAATACAGTACTTATGTACTGTATGGTGAATGTATATATTCGTCGAGTTTTATTCATTTTTTTCATAATGCATTGCCAAAATGTATATGATCGGGAAAAAATATTGGGAATGATTGGAATTGAATCGGGAGCAAAAAAAAGCAATCGGATCGGGAAATATCGGGATCGGCAGATACTCAAACTAAAACGATCGGGATCGGATCGGGAGCAAAAAAACATGATCGGAACAAGCCTGCTTGTTTATTTTGTATTTTTTTTTCAAAAAAATAAAATATAACATAACATTGGTATGAAATTTTGTTAATTTTGCTATTAGAAATGTGGTCTTTTTTATATGTTTAAAATACTGTACGAACACACACAACACATGTTTACTATCGTATCGTTTTCACTCTGTATCGAACCGTATCGTTCTTAAACTGTATCGAATCGCTCGGCCTTAAAAATGTATCGTTTTTTTAATCGAATCGTAACCTCTGTATCTAGATACATATCGAATCGGCTTCATGCCAGAGATTCCCAACCCTAGTAAAAATACAATGAAAAGTCTAACAGTGTAGCCTAATTTTATTTCTTAAGGGTTTTAGTGTTTTCAAATTTGATCTGTTTTATTGTTGTATTTGCTGTTTTGACTTTTATCGCGATGCGTTGCTTTGTTTTCGTTTTTTTTCTCAATGTCATTGTATAACCTTTTATTTATCATGAACTATATTTATCGTTGTTGTAAAGCACTTTGATGACCTTTCGGGTTTTTGTAAAGGGCTATAGAAATAAATTTGATTTAACTTAGTAGTTCTCTCCTCCAGAAAATGAATTAATCAATTTCCTTAAACCTTGTGATTTTAGTTCTGAGAAGCAAAATCCTGTTGGTTTTTTTTTTTTTTTTTTGGGGAGTAATGAAATTACGATGTAGAAGAAAGAATTGGATTTTGAATTTTTGGATTTGGAAAGATTTTTTTTTTTTTTCAGGAGAACAGTTACAAATAGGGTTGTTCCGATCATGTTTTTTTGCTCCCGATCCGATCCCGATCGTTTTAGTTTGAGTATCTGCCGATCCCAATATTTCCCGATCCGATTGCTTTTTTTTTTTTGCTCCCGATTTAATTCCAATCATTCCCGATAAATTTTCCCGATCATATACATTTTGGCAATGCTTTAAGAATAAAAATGAATAAAACTCGGACGATTATATACATTCAACATACAGTACATAAGTACTGTATTTGTTCATTATGACAATAAATCCTCAAGATGGCATTTACATTATTAACATTCTTTCTTTGAGAGGGATCCACGGATAGAAAGACTTGTAATTCTTGAAGGATAAATGTGACTTTGTATATTGTGACTAAATATTGCCATCTAGTGTATTTGTTGAGCTTTCAGTAAATGATACCGCAGCCATTTAACTTCTGCCCAAATGCATGATGGGAAGTGCAACCATGACTGTGCGTAGTGCTACCAATTGATATATCTTCTCTGCGTTGGGAAATAACATAGGGTGTTAAGAAAAAGATCAATTACTACCTTGCAACCCCACATTGCTTCCCACGATATCTGTAATTGTAGGGAGAGGGATTGTAAGGCCAATTAAGAAGAGGCTCCAAAGGCTTCCAAAATTCACTCTACTCATTTTACGCTGCCTTTAATCTCTCTATATAGATATAACGGCGCCATTACAGATTGAGCGCGACAATGCGTGAGTGGATAGTGCAGCGCATGCATTAATTGCGTTAAATATTTTAACGTGATACATTTTTGAAAAAATTAATTACCGCCGTTATTGGGATAAATTTGATAACCCTACCTTAAGCCTAAACTAAGGACTCTGGATGAGTGTAACATATTATGTCTGTAACGTTAAATACAATTAAAAAACGATTTAATAAAAAAAAAAATATATATATATATACATATATATATATTAAAAAAAGGCATGTCCGATATTTTTTTTGCCGATTCCGATACTTTGAAAATGACGTGATCGGACCCGATCGATCGGGACATCTCTAGTTACAAACTTTTATTTTTTCATAGATAATGGTCACCGTTTTACAATAAAATGTCAGAGGTGCACGCAGTGAATGAAAACAATCTGAGTCAGCAAAAGTCAAGATGGGTACGTCAGACTTTTTCAAAAATCGGTGATTGGCCAGAAAGTTGTGATCAGTGGGCCCCTAGCATTACCTCCAATTAAAAAAAAAAAAAATTTTTTTTTACATTCCCTACACAGTTTTTTTTCCTCCATAATTTAACTCATTGGCCGCCATTGACTGTGATCCATGTCCAATTCATTTGAACTGGGAAGGGCAGCCAATTAGTTAATCATATTACACATCACAATGAAATAACCCCACCAGGAGGGGACAAAGGCTTTTGGGATCACCTGAAGAGATAATACAACATTTTCTTCCATGGTCAGTTCCTGTGTTTGTTCTGCCTTAATACTTTTGCCCATTGTGTTTCATTCCTTGCATTTTTCCCCCGCCAAAAATTTCCAGTCATAGAAAAAGAAAGCTACAAAAGAAAGTGAAAGTAAGCACGATTTGTGTCATATCTGGTCAGCATGCGAAGAGTTGGTTAGCTGTGTCGAGGGTGGCAGGAAAGCAAGATGAGAGTTGGTTAGTGAATGACACTGTCTGACAGATTGTGCCGTACTTACGAGGAGACACAGTTATGTCCCGCGTATCCGCACCAAACTCATTGTACACGCTGCATGAGACGGTCAGGTTGACGGTGGGCACAATTGTGATCTTTTGCACGACCTTGCCATTGATGAAGGGGCTTTCATCAAGCTGTGGGACAAAATGGCAGGACTGTTTATTTGCTTTTTCCAACAAGATATATTACATTTGTCCCTACGCCCTCGCCAGTAGAAGCAATCTTCCACTCAAACCCCTGATTGATTGATTGATTGATTGATTGATTGATTGATGGTGCTAGATGTCCAACCATCATAATTAGGGTTGTTCCGATCATGTTTTTTTGCTCCCGATCCGATCCCGATCGTTTTGGTTTGAGTATCTTCCGATCCCGATATTTCCCAATCCGATTGCTTTTTTTTTTGCTCCCGATTCAATTCCAATCATTCCCGATAATTTTTCCCGATCATATACATTTTGGCAATGCATTAAGAAAAAAATGAATAAAACTCGGACAAATATATACATTCAACATACAGTACATAAGTACTGTATTTGATTATTATGACAATAAATCCTCAAGATGGCATTTACATTATTAACATTCTTTCTGTGAGAGGGATCCACGGATGGAAAGACTTGTACTTCTTATAGGATAAATGTGACTTCGTATATTGTGACTAAATATTGCCATCTAGTATATTTGTTGAGCTTTCAGTAAATGATACTGCAGCCATTTAACTTCTGCCCAAATGCATGATGGGAAGTGCAACCATGACTGTGCGTAGGGGTACCAATTGATATATCTTCTCTGCGTTGAGAAAGAACATATGGTGTTGAGAAAATGATCAATTACTACCTTTCTTCCCCACATTGCCTCCCACGTTATTTTTAATTGCTGAGAAAGGTATTGTAAGGCATTAGCCACATAAAAAATGGCTCCAAAGGCTGTCAAAATTATATCTACTCATTACACGCTGCCTTTTAGCGCTATCTATCGGTAAATCGGCGTCTTTATAGATTGGACGCGACAATGCGTGAGTGGGTCGTGCAGAACATGCGTTAATTATTTAACGTGATTAATTTTAAAAAATTAATTACCGCCGTTAACGCAATAAATTTGATAGCCCTACTTTAAGCCAAAACTATTGTGGATGAGTGTAAGACATTTTGTCTGTAACGTGAAATACAATTAGAAAACGATTTAAATTAAAAAAATATATATATATATTTAAAAAAGGCATGTCCGCTATTTTTTTGCCGATTCCGATGCTTTGAAAATGACGTGATCGGACCCGATCGATCGGCATCTTTAATCATAATTTACTTGACGAGTCACTTGAGGTATTCTCTGCACACCGCCCTCCCGTAGGGGGCTATGTGAGTCAGCCTCATTTATTAGAAGTACGTATGTGGGAATGACTATCACATATGCTGCGTTTGGAATAACCTTCAAAAAGTAAGAAATCTAGAACGCATACTGACAAGGATTGTCTCAGGAGTGATTTGTATTTGTATTTGGATTCAAGGTAATTATTATAGTTTTCGTACAATGCATACATTTTGAAACGTCGTGAAAAAAAAATCAATGGGAGCCATTTGCGTCATTCTTTGACAAGTTTATGTAAAATAACTGCCTGGTTTTTGCTTTGAAGCAGGAATCGAGACTGTTTTATGTCCATATCTATAAAGAAGTGATTTAGTAATTTAAGCATTTATTAACAAGAATTTTGAAGGGAAAACGCCATTGTGGCGGCACCCTTATCATAACAAAGCTAACGGACTAGCTTAATTCTTCGACAGATTTAAGTTAAAGTGATCCTCGATCTTTAAGACAAGATAAATGTTAGTTGAGAGTTATAATAATTTGATATAAAAACCTCTTAATGTTTTCGTTTTAATAAAATTTGTAAAATTATTTTAACTGATCAGCCGCAGTGGAACCGTCGGATCCAGAAAATAAGACGGATCCCTTACTTGACTGACGATCCAGGAAAAATGTTCGGGTGCCAGCTGTTGCGTGGTAGGTAGGATACGTGCATACAGGGACCAAAGAGGGGAGAAGCTTCCACCTACGTATATGATAGGGAAAAATTATCGGGAATGATTGGAATTGAATCGGGAGCAAAAAAAAGCAATCGGATCGGGAAATATCGGGATCGTCAGATACTAAAACGATCGGGATCGGATCGGGAGCAAAAAAACACGATCGGAACAACCCTACTAAATATTGCTACTGATCCTGAAAATATAGGTGATTACCTCTGCATTTGGAGATTTTTGTGCATCTAGTGTAAAATCTGAGAATTTTATAGCCATTTTAAGTTTTGTTATATTTACATAAAAATAATCAGGATTTTATTAGCGGACGACTTTGAATTTTTTTCATGCCGCTGCTCATGGAGACTATATATAGGTAGGTGCCTGTTTTGGTTTTAGGTCGGTAGCAGCTTTGGTTTTGAAAATGTTTGAAGTTTTTGAAAATAGGCCCCGTTTCCCGTGTCATGCCAGTAGGTTATGAAGTCTATGACAGGCCTTCACCCTAGAAAAAAAAAACAAAAAAACATTTATACTGATATAAATAAAGATCTGGGGTTCACATCACTTTTTGAGTCATGTACTTATGTACTTAAATGTTGATATTGTGGCCTGCGTACCCCAAAATGTGATGTCCACATATGTGGCGCAAGGTTTTGTTATTTTTTTCTTATCTTTATCCTTAACCTTTCTAATTAAGGTTTTATAAAGCTCTGTGCTTGATGGGGGAAAATATTACATTATGCCTTTGTGATGTATGATTGCTTCTGTGACATACTGTAACAACTTCTATTGTTTTTCACCTTGAGTCCCCTAAGTTAGGAGGGAATCTCACGAGATAACTTGTTTTGCACTCATAATATTGACCGTAGGAACACAACATCTGCTACCGGACAGCACAACCTGGGAAGCAAGGAAAAGCCCCTTTTTCGAGGGGCTGAACCAAAAGTAGCTTTGTCATTGGACGGGGTCGCGCCGCCTGGGAGCAGAGGTTGGCCGCCTCCACCCCTGTGTGGCGCGTCCCTACAACAACAGGACATTTCCGGGCGACCCGTGAAGTATGCCAGCGGGTCACGTACGGATCACCTGGCTTTGTTCCTTCACCGCCTTACCGGAGCGTTGGCGCCTGCTCATTTGTCAGGTAAGCGATTTTCATTGCTAAAGGAACACCTGGTTGTGCTGTAACGATAATGCAGGGATTCTGGGATTGACAAATTCAAATCTAGCTTCACGTTACCATTGTTTTTGCTTGTTTTTGATACTTGTTGCTTGCTCTTGTGGGATTATAATCAATACATCTAATTTATTCTGCATTTTCTAATCAATAAACATTGTCTATTTTGCAAAAGTGTGCCTGTTACTGATTCACCGCGAACCTGGAAATTTCGGAAAACAGTGCTTTTCTCTTATCATACCCCTGTAGTTTTCATTTAATTATTTAAAGTGATTCTACCCAAAAGTATTTTATTTCTTAAGACTAAGGCTGCAACAACGAATCGATTCAATCGATTGATAAATTAGTTGCCAACTAAATTGATCAGCGATTTTTGCCGGCAACTATGAGCCGTCCCGTTTGGGTCCTTGTTTGTGTGTAAGGCGAGGCTGCGTGCGTGCCAGTTGTTAGAGCAAGAGAGAGAGAGCTGACTGCTGCAACTGATGGTGCTGCTGGATTGTCAAATAAATAATATTACTAAATGTTGAGAGTTAGACTGTCTTTTAAGTTGTTAGATCCAGTTTGTCTCCATCAGTGGTGAGTAAATTTAGCCAGTTGTATTTGTTTGTGTTCTTTGTTAATGAAACCTTACTGCTCAGCACAGAGTGCAAAGCTAGTTAGCGATTATGCTAATTTGTGTCTTAAGTGTCCATTTGTATCGTATTTTAGAGCAGCATATTACCACTTGAGTTATTGTTAGATAGTAAATTTGTCTCATTTCTTTATATAGAAACCACACTCATAAACCCATTCACATAACAGCTTAGAATCTCCTTTCAACACAAACCCAAACTGTAAATAGCCATACAAGAGAGTGTGCTTTGAAATTGGTTTGAATTTATGAACAACTGTTTGATAAAGAAAACGGATTCATTACAGTCTGCCTCCTCCTTATTCAATTTTGCTGTTTAGTTTGTTTAAAGAAAATAAATGAGTTGACACAATTTATATCAGCGCTCTGCCCACATGACAAAAAAAAATGTCAATCAGCAGCACTTTTTAAAAATTTGAATGAACAGGACTTTTGTCTGATTTGTGTAGTGAGAAATTCTTTTTATGTTTAATACTCAGAACCTTTACTAAAAACTAACAGGTTTTGTGTAGTGAAAACAGTAGAGTTGCAGACTACAGTACAGTTAAGTCAGGAAGCTGTAATAAGATATTGTACTGTACTATGATCTTTGTATATCAGGATTTTCAATTATCCTGGATCCGGATGCACGTATCACCCCCCCCCCCAAAAAAATTGTGGATTCACATTTGTTTTTACAGCATGGCAAGTTATCTGAAGGACCACGAGGAGGTGATGTTCTCCAACAAGAGCTTTGTGTTCAAGTACACGCTACCAAATGCTGAATCCTCGCAGGGAAAAAAAAAACACACCAAAGACTAACCAGCCACCCTTTCAGCACTCATACATTTCATGCTGGATGCATTTAACAGTCCACATGAGTACCCATTAATTCACTTCCTTGAAAAGATGTCTAAAATGGGTGTAATTATTTTTTTTCTTTTTCATTTGACAACTTAATTGACTTAAATTGCAGATAATAAAGGTAATATTGCTTGACCTTTTGTGAAATATACATTTTAAAAAATACATGATTTTCATATGGATCTGGCGGATCGGTGCAGCGTCTGCAGTGATGTGGACTCTCTGCAGCTCTGGCGTGGTGAAGAAGTATGGGGGTTATATTCAGGCATGAAAATGGGTCAGGGGTTAAAAAGGTGAGAAGGGTGTGGAGGAAATATGTTCCAGTACACTGTACACCCCAACAAAATATTGAGCTCTGTCGACCCACACTGTGTTTCAGCAGGGCGATGCAGAGACCGGTGGAGGGGCGGGTGCTCGTAGATCAAAAGGAGCACTTGAACAAGTATTTAATACACCTTAAAACAACATAACTTCAATTTTAACCAGCTTTAGATAATAATTGGCTGCGACTGTGACATACTTTAATTGGGAGGGGGCAACAGTGAATAGAAATCAAAACTGTCATCAACACTTTCTGGCTGTGACTCAGTCAGTCTGCCTCTTTTCTTCCTTCAACCTCTGCATCAAAACTTCCTTCTTCAACTTGTTCATCTGAGAACAAACCACATCAGATGGTCACTGAGCCACCAACAGCACAGTTTTCTTAAAACTATTATTTCATTATTATCCATACTTAACAACTCTAGCACCTAATGATTAATAAAGCAATGACATAAAAATCTTATAGAAAAATAACCTTGTAATTGTGTTTATAATTGTATTTAATACCCGACTATCCTTGCAAACTTGTTCTTATCAGGTCTGCTATTCACCCAGCTGATGAGGTATCCACTGCCTTTAGCAGCCTCATCTAACTCCTTTTTTTATCCCTCAATCTCCCTTCCCTACGACGCATGTCTATGTAATGTAATATAAATATTAGGGCTGTCAAACGATTAAAAATTTTAATCGAGTTAATTACATCTTAAAAATTAATTAATCGCAATTAATCGCAATTCAAACCATCTATTTAATATGCCATATTTTTCTGTAAATTATTGTTAGAATGGAAAGATAAGACGCAAGATGGATATATATATATTCAGCATGCGGTACTTAAGGACTGTATTTGTTTATTATAACAATAAATCAACAAGATGGCATTAACATTATTAACATTCTGTTAAAGTGATCCATGGACTGTTGGTCCATCCATAGACTTGTAGTTCTTTATGAAAAATGTTAGTACAAGTTATAGAAATTTTATATTAAAACCCCTCTTAATGTTTTCGTTTTAATAAAATTTGTAAAATTTTCAATCAAAAAATAAACTTGTAGCCCGCCATTGTTGATGGCAATAATTACTTACACTATAAAATCAGTCGCACCCAAGCGCCAGCAGAGGGCAGCAAAACTCCGCAAAACACAATTAACAAGTGGGCCTTTCACTCCTCTGTCATTTAAATCTGTCTGAGCTGGGCTAAGTGCGTTAATTGCGTCAAATTTTTTAACGGGATTAATTTAAAAAATTAATTAACGGCCGATAACGCGATAATTTTGACAGCCCTAATAAATATTTAAAAAAACAAAAAAACAGACTCCCCGGTGGCTTTTAGTTTTAAAGCTTTCTTAATTTCTTTCTCTCTCAATAACGATGGAGGTAGATTTGTGTTATTATTCAATCAAAAAACAAAGTTACAAAGTTGCTTCAATCAAAATACAGTGTATACTTTTAATCACAAAAAAGTCACTTCAATAAAGAAAATTGTTTTTGATTGCAAAAATAAATTTGAGACAAAAAAAGCATTTGAAAACTATTTTTCTAGATTGAAACAAATTTTTCCATTGAAGTAATGTTGTTTTGCGTTTGGGCCACATTTTGGCTAGGACATTTGTGTCTTTATTATTCAATCAAATAAGTTGCTTCAAACAAAAAAATATATAAAAAAAGAAAAACTTTGCACATGTGTCAATCACCGTTTAACAAAGCCTGAGAGGGTTTGAGTAGACTCACTATGAAGCATTTAATAAAGCCAAGCATTTTCTTACTACTTTATTCTTGTTTAAAAATAATTCGGTGGGGCAGTAACATGTTTAAAACTTATCATAATTCTTACATTTTGAAGTGCTTGAAAACCATTTATAAATGATACTTTGGTGAAAAAAGTGAAAAAACATGTTTTATATATATGTATTTTTTTTCCTATGTGAAATCTGAATAAATACATTGAACACGCACAAAAAAATGGGGGGGGGGCTACTTCGCGGTTTTCACTTATTGCGGCGGGTTCTGGTCCCCATTAACCGCGAAAATCGAGGGATCCCTGTATTTCTGAAAAGCTTAGCAAGAGTCATTCCCACCACTCGTCGGGCCGGTGTTGTGCTGACACCGGCCGTCAGCTCAAGTCACAGACGAAAATAACGCGTCTCAGGCGGACGACGGGAGCGATACGAGGCGCCCCCCTCCATCCGAGAGCATGCCGCTTAATTTGACTCGACAGTGTGTTTCTTCGTCTATATTACCGCTAAATACACAAGCTTGACGCCAATTTAACGGGAGCTATTTTTTTTTCATGGGAGATTTGGCTAGCTCTGGCAGTGTTCAAGCTGCAACGAATGGCAGGAACTTTTTTATATCGCAAAATGTGAAAACGATTGAAACCATTACTCACCAAATTCAATCTGCTGGCAAATACAGGCAAGTGTGTATGCTTCGCTCTGGTCTGCCCCGGTGTGGATAAGGCCTGCTTTTTGTTTTCGCAGCTTTGCAATGCATCCAAAGGCTCTCCGAGCACTCTGTACACGTAAGGAGTGCGCGCGTTTGGAATAAGGAAACGCAGCTTGGGCCGATGATTGGTTCTCGTCAGCGAAGCATCTAGAAGGATTTGCTGACTGTCCAAGTGTCACTTATAAAAAGAACCGATTTCTTAAGTGCTCAGTTTACGTACTAAGTTAATCACATGATGATAATAATAATAATACTTAAATAAAACCTCCCGACCCCCCCCCCCCCCCCCCAAAAAAAGAATTTCTCCTCGGATCTACGCAATTCACGTAGGTCGCCCTTTTTGACTTCAAAACGGCGAATTTCGCCGAAAGGTGAGAGATTTTCATGCCTGTATATTGCTGACACTCGACTCCTCTGCTCGTCGGTTTCTTTTCTCTGCGCGCTAGGGATGGGCGGATCGATACCAAAATATCGATATTTCGATCCAGCGCGTTAAATTTTAGGTATCGATCCCCAAGCAAAAATATCGATATCTGGAATTAATATATTATATTTTCTTTGTCAATTTTGGGGTATATTTTTGTGCACCCTTTTTGTACTACTTTTCCCTTTCGCATTCTACACGCACGTAAGCAGTGCACACACATAAGCAGTGCACTGGTGTGTGCTCCCGCCTCCATTCACGTCCCTATCCTGTGTCGAACAGCATGCTTTTCCTCCGCCTCTCACGCCTAATTTCTTACTTAACCTTATTATTTCTTATTCATTTATTATTATTTCTTGTGAATGTATGTTTTATATTTGTATTTTTTCATGAAATGCTTTTCCATATTTTTTATGTTACATACAATTAAATGCTTGATTTCTTATGTTTTGTTGCTACTTATTTTTATTTTGTTAAAGGTCTGTTTCAATTATTTCAAGATGTTTTTTTTAATTAATTTATTTATTTTTATTATTAATTTTTTTAAATTTCAAAATCTGTTTGAAAATTGTGTTCGTAAAATAAAATTCAAAAACGGCAAGTGACTATTGATTATTGGTTTTGTTTTTAGTGATCTACCATTTGAGGGCGGTAACATGCTACTATTAATTCGTTCTTTAGTTAGATCAAAACTATTTAATTTTGGTAGATTAAAATTTGATCAAATACAACGTGTGGCAGGGAAATGTTCTGTGCATATGAATTTAAGGATCATGGTTAAAGAGTGAGACTGACTAATCAGAGTTTATTGTTGATGGATTGGTTTGTGAGTTTGAGGTAAACTGCTTTGCTCGTTATTAAAAGCAGCAGTTTTCCATTGCAAAGCATATTAGACACAAAAAGACACAAGAAGTTTTTGAGTGCTTGATGTAGTTGTACATTAGATATCATCAGAATGGCTGAGAACACTGCAGGGTTGTTATATATATATATATATATATTAGGGCTGTCAAAATTATCGCGTTAACGGGCGTTAATTAATTTTTTAAATTAATCACGTTAAAATATTTGACGCAATTAACGCTCTAGGCCCGCTCAGACAGATTTAAATGTCAGTACAGTGAAAGGCCAACTTGTTAATTGTGTTTTATGGAGTTTTTCCGCCCACTGCTGGCGCTTGGGTGTGACTTGCATATGTTATGTGGCGTAATGTCGCCCTCTGCTGGTGATTCAGTGCAGCTGATTATTTGGGTTTCGGCGCGCTTTTTTGACGTGATTATATGTCGACGCGAACTCACACTAATAGACAGTGCTATTCAGACCAGCTAACGTCCGCATCCAGTATTCAGTGGCAGTTCTCATAGCCCCATCACACTGTTTGTGTCTAATACATGCATCGCTTGTGAGTTCTATTCCTCCTTTGTTTATATTCATGAGCATTAGATAGTTATTGATGATGTGTATTTGAATTTGTTCACATATATGGTGAAATGCAGTTACATTGTTAGATGCTTGTGAGCTAATTGGCTAGTGCTACTGCTCAAATGGACACGTGTGTGTACATTTTATGTTATTTTGTGACTTATGCAAGTTATTGACACATTGCCTTGTTATTTTCAGTTTTACAAAAATACAAGAAACGTGCTCCTGTCAAAAAGAGATGACTTCAGTAAAGCCCATGCTACTTTGCCACACCGCCTGATTTCTTTTTGGAACTTATGTTCGCTATCTGTCAATTTGTGTACTCACACACATTGAGGACAGAATAGGGCTACTAGTTTATTTTTTGATTGAAAATTTTACAAATTTTATTAAAACGAAAACATTAAGAGGCATTTTAATATAACATTTCTATAACTTGTACTAATATTCATCTTTTAAGAACTACAAGTCTTTCTATCCATGGATCACTTTAACAGAATGTTAATAATGTTAATGCCATCTTGTTGCTTTATTGTTATAAAAAACAAATACAGTCCTTATGTACCGTATGTTGAATGTATATATCCATCTTGTCTTATCTTTCCATTCCAACAATAATTTACAGAAAAATGTGGCATATTTTATAGATGGTTTGAATTGCGATTAATTGCGATTAATTACGATTAATTAATTTTTAAGCTGTAATTAACTCGATTAAAAATTTTAATCGTTTGACAGCCCTAATATATATATATATATATATATATATATATATATATATATATATATATATATATATATATATATATATATATATATATATATATTAGCAGTGCAACGGTTTGCGGTTCAAAACCGAACGGTTCGCCCTGTTCGGTTCAATACGCCTTTATGAACCGCGCCTTTTTGGTTTTGCAATTACAGTAATTTATTCCGAACGCTTGTGGAATGAATTGGTCAAACTCTCTGTGCCTGTGTGTGACGTGAAGCGCAGCTGTGGAGAAATTCCCGCCCCGCGAGTAAATGTCCAATCGCTGTCAAGCACCTGTGTAATAGGAGCCGAGTAACGCCCTCTCTCGCTTACGAGCGAGGTGAAAGTGAAACAAGAAAGAAAACAAAAAAAGTTATGGCGAGCGGAGGAGTCGACAGACCGAATTTTGAGGAAGCACCGGCTTCTTTCAAATCTGCGGTGTGGCAACATTTCGGTTTCCCCGTGGACTACAATGCAGACGGAGAGAAAATATTGAAAAAAAACATAAAACAATTTGCAAGCATTGCTCAGCGCTTGTTCCCTATGCTAACGGCAAGACTTCTAACATGACCCAGCAGTCAGCACTTCAGCCGGCATCACCCAAAGACATCGCTTTGTCAGAGCAGGACAACCCCGAAGATGACACCAGTGAAAACACACGGGTCTATAGAAGAGGCGTTCCAAAAGCCTTACAATATCAGGTCAGAAAAACACAAGAAAATAACCCACGCAGTGGGGATTTGCATTGCAAAAGACATGCAACCATATCCCGTGGTTGAAGATGCGGGCTTCGTTAATTTAATTGCAACGCTTGACCCGCGTTATATTGTTCCCTCGCGGACATATTTCGGCCACAACATAATCCCCGACATTTAAGAAATGGCACGCAAAGCCATTGAAGATGATTTCACGAAAGCACATTGTTTCGCCCTGACCGCTGATAGTTGGACATCCCGTGCTACAGAGTGCTACTACCTAACTGTGACGGTCCACTATAATTCATACCTGTCAAGTTGTACGGTCTCGTCGTAATTTGTACAAGTGAGCACTGGTTTTTAAATGTGTACGCCGTCCGTTACGTTCAAAATCTGCACGTTTTTCGTGCATTGCGTTTTTTTTTTTTTTTTTTTTTTCCATCCGTTCGGATTTGGTCACCGTTTCTGCAAGGAGCCAATGTTCGTTAATACTTGAATGACACGAGAAAAGTCAGACACGGAGAGGGAAGAGTGTTTGTTGAGACGCTGTAGCAAACGCGATGCTAGGCTAGGTGGCTCCAATTTCCTGACCGTGGCCGACATCATACAATCTACGCCTAGATATCTCATGCATATAGAACTACAAGCGAAATGACACTCGGTAGCGTTAGTAAACAGCCGCCATTTTAGAGCAGTATACTTCTCAGAAAGGCTCTGTTGTAGTAAACCTTAGCAACTTTTTATCCAAAATACTCCTAAATCGGCAAAATCTTGACTTGAGTCTATCTTTAAAGGATGAAACAGTTATAAAATTTTCACATGTCGAAAGTAGACGGAAGGGAACTAAGGCAAAAACGGGAGCAATTTTATCAACTTTATCGGTTGATTCACAACATCAAATGACCTCCAAACATAGCAAAGGTTACTATGTTTTTGGGTTTTTTTGTTTAGTCTTTTATTTTTTTAATGAAAAAAAAAAACATGAAAGATATCACCAGTTACTTTGCCAAGTAACTTTTTTACTACTGTGTGTGTATTTCAGTAGTCAGTCACTACACTTGCCAAAGAGCTAAGAGGCATTTTAACAGTCAAAAATGTTTAAATCTTAAGTGTTTATTTCATTTTTTTAAAAGCAAAAAAAAAAAAAAAAAAAAAAAAACGCAAAACGCAAACCGAAACAGTGATCCCAAAACCGAGGTTCAAACCGAACCGTGGGCTAACTGAACCGTTGCACCCCTAATATATTATATATAATATTATGAACTTCCTGTTTGAAAATTGTGTTAGTAAAATAAAATTCAAAAACGGCAAGTGACTATTGATTATTGGTTTTGTTTTTAGTGATCTACCATTTGAGGGCGGTAACATGCTACTATTAATTCGTTCTTTAGTTAGATCAAAACTATTTAATTTTGGTAGATTAAAATTTGATCAAAAACAAAGTGTAGCAGGGAAATGTTCTGTGCATATGAATTTAAGGGTCATGGTTAAAGAGTGAGACTGACTAATCAGAGTTTGTTGTTGATGGATTGGTTTGTGAGTTTGAGGGAAACTGCTTTGCTCGTTATTAAAAGCAGCAGTTTTCCATTGCAAAGCATATTAGACACAAAAAGACACAAGAAGTTTTTGAGTGCTTGATGTAGTCGTACATTAGATAACATCAGAATGGCTGAGAACACTGCAGGGTTATTTTATATATATAAATATAAATATTATGAACTTCCGGAATCGATTTCGGATCGGGACCGCAATATTTGGCCTAGGTATTACTTGGTATCGGATCGAATCCAAAATCACTGGTATCGCCCATTTCTACTGCGCGTTGAGCGCATGCGTCACCAACCTGTCACGAAGCTTGGAGAAAAGAAACCGACGAGCAGAGGAGTCGAGATACGGAGCGAGAGCAGGAGGGGGAAATTGAGCGGCAAAGAGTAGATTTTTTTTTTTTGCTCAATATTATTTTCTGTGTTCAAAATCTACGATTGCTCGCTTAAAATCTTTAACTGCTCGCTCAATATATTTTTTTGTGCTCGAAATCTAGGTTATTTTTGCTCAATTTCCATTATTGCTCGCTCAGAAGAGTGTCAGCAATATAACCCCGTAAAGAAGGAGCTGAACCGAAAGGCGAAGCTCTCAGTTTACCAGTCGATCTACATTCCTACCCTCACCTATGGTCACGAGCTGCGGGTCGTGGCCAAAAGAACAAGACCTCGGATACAAGCGGCCGAAATGAGTTTCCTCCGCAGGGTGTCCGAGCTCTCCCTTAGAGATAGGGTGAGAAGTTCAGTCATCCCGGAGGGACTCTGTGTGGAGCCGCTACTCCTCCTTGTTTAGAGGAGCCAGTTGATGTGTCATCTGGTTTTGATGCCTCCTGGAGAGGTGTTCTGGGCCTGTCCCTCCGGGCGAGGCCCGAGGTAATGACCCAGGACACTCTAGAAAGACTATGACTCTCGACCTGGGAAGACCTTGGGATCCCACCTGAGGAGCTGGTTGAAGTGGCTGGGGAGAGGGAATTCTGGGCTTCCCTGCTAAAGCTGCTGCCCCCACGACCTGACCCCGGATTGAGCGGTAGGTGATGGATGATGGCTCTTACACATAAATAACATTACATTAAATATAGGGATGGACTCTTTCCTTGATATCTCATGATTCAATTTTAATATTGCAAACAGATTAAAAGAACACTTTCATTTGGATAGAAGGCACCAAGGGAGATTAAAAATGATGCTTTTGCTTCGGTCTCATGTGTACAGTATGATGTCTGACATGTCTTATATGTTTGATTTCCTAATATAATTCCAGTGAAACACCAGATGTCGCAAAAAAAACAAACAAAAAAACAAAACAAAATCAAAACATGTCAGGCAATAGGCGTGCTTCCTTAATGTGGAACAACACTTCAATTAGTTTCTTCATCAAATAGGGGGGAAAAAATAGTGATTTTTGCATGCAATGACTTCTTATAAACCCCCTTCGATTCATTGGTTTTGCAGGCCCATACCAAGGAAAATATTTATTGATCAGAACACTCCTTTTTCTATTGCTCATGTAGTTTTCCTAAGGAAGGAATTAATACCATTTCCTTTGCTTCTTCCTTTGTGTGTGTATGGTGGTGTAAGTGGGGGGTTGGATACATACCGAGGTGCCAGTGATGCTCCAGGAAAAAGATGGCTTTGGAAAGCCCTCAGCCTCACAAATCAAGACTTTATGTTGACCATCTTCACTACGTTCTTCGGACAGATGACTAATCACAGGAGCGCCTAGAACGAGATGCTGTTGTTTCTAAGTTCTTTTTTCCATTTTCACAAACACACACACAATAATACGCACACATGTCCAATTTAAAGTGAGGACCTAAAGCAAAAGCTGGGAGTATGGGGTATCAGAATCCCTAATACAGGTGTCTGGTCCCTGTATGACTGGGTTTGCCGGTTGGAAGTCAAATCCGTTTACAGTGAGGGTTGGACTCCACCAAGGCTGCCCTATGTCACCGGTTCTGATCATAACTTTTACGGACAGAATATCTAGGCGCGGCTGAGACGTTGATGGGGTCTGGTTTGGTGGCCGAAGCATTGCATTAACATGCGCGACTGTGGTTTGGTTTGCTCTCACGTAGTTATGACACGCCCGTCACGATCGAAATGCATGATGGGAAGTTGAGGCAACCATGACTGTGAGTGGTGGCTGTCCATGTAATATGATGTGTGCCGTCTCACTTCAAGTGTGAAGATCCTTGGGGTTGAGCACTGTGGAATGCACAGCTCCAGCATGAATCAAATATGTGTCATTCTTCCGCACATCGCTTGATACGTAAATTAGCAAAGCAATGGTATGAGCGCTGATAACCGATTCTTACTCTCGCAATAGCCGAGTCCTTGTTCTACTATCGAAACATTGACGATTTACCAGCTATTTACCGTCGATTGGTTAGTTTGCTATCGATACAGCCGTATCGCTCGCCTGTCAAACCGATTCTCCGGTCGTGTCGGTTTATCCTTCTCAAGCTTAGTATACATATCTACACATCTTGACACTGTCCGTGTTCAATCCTCGGTTCAAACTCAGTTGTTTTTGGTAGCTTTTGAAAGCCTAGGCTGTAAAGAAATTCTAAATATCCATCTTGCCTCCTCAGCTGTAGTTTTGGCTAAACAAAGCAAAGGACAGTCTCTCAGGTGCTCGTCACGTGATCCGTTCGAAAATAATTTTGACCCATTATGAAATACTCTGTAGGATTCTTGTTCATTTTATTCATTTTTGTTGTGCGTTTTATTGCTTTACAACTTTTATAGACAAAGACCTAGTCGTTAAAATGTTATTTTGAAGGGGAATTTTTTGACATCAGGATGAATCTTGGAGATAGCGGGTGTTTAATTAGTTGTTGTAGTTGATTTGAACAAATTCCGTGCAGTTTGTCAGTTATTCGTTAGTTTCAGGGTTACGGAGTGTCTAAGCTATTGCGAGTCAATGGTGGTTGAAATCAACTCCATCGACTAATTAAACCCCCCGCTAACTCGAAGATTAAGCCTTATGTGAAAAATTCAATTCCATGCGATGACACTTTTTTGTTGTCATTCTTATGTTGAGGCAGCAAAGGGAGGAAAAATTGGTCTAAAGTAACTGATAAATTACTTTTACAGTAACTTAGTTACTTTGATAATAAAGTAATCAGTAAGGTAACTAGATTAATTTTTTGAGGCGTAATCAGTCATTGAATGACTTTTTCAAGTAATCTGTGGAAGGAAGGTAGAGTAGCCAAAAACGTTACTCAAGCAAAAGTCGCGTTGCTTCAAAATAATATTACTCAAGTAAAAGTACTCATCCAAAAAATGTACTCAAGTACAGTACAAGTAAAAAGTATTTGGTGAAAAAAATACCGAAAGTGGGGCAAATAAGTATTTTGTCAACCACTAATTGTGCAAGTTCTCCTACTTGAAAATAATAGAGAGGCCTGTAATTGTCAACATGGGTAAACCCCAACCGTGAGAGACAGAATGTGGGGGGAAAAAAACAAAAAACAGAAAATCACATTGTTTGATTTTTAAGGAATTTATTTGCAAATCGTGGTGGAAAATAAGTATTTGGTCAATACCAAAAGTTCATCTCAGTACTATGTTATGTACACTTTGTTGGCAATAATGGAGGCCAAACATTTTCTGTAACTCTTCACAAGCTTTTTACACACTGTTGCTGGTATTTTGGACCATTCCTCCATGCAGATCTCCTCTAGAGCAGTGATGTTTTGGGGCTGTCGTTGGGCAACACGGACTTTTAACTCCCTCCAAACATTTTCGATGGGGTTGAGATCTGGAGACTGGCTAGGCCACTCCAGGACCTTGAAATGCTTCTGTTGCCCTGGCTGTATGTTTGAGATTATTGTCATGCTGAAAGACCCGGCCACGTCTAATCTTCAATGCCCTTGCTGATGGAAGGAGATTTTCACTCAAAATCTCTCGATACATTGCCCCAAGCATTCTTTCCTTTACACAGATCAGTCCTCCTGGTCCCTTTGAAGAAAAACAGCCCCAAAGCATGATGTTTCCACCCCCATGCTTCACAGTTCACATTCAGTATTCTTTTTCCTCCAAACACGAGAACCTGTGTTTCTACTAGGCCTGAACGATATTGGAAAAAACTATTGTTGCGATTTTTTTGGGGTGTGCAATATATTGCGATATTATATTGCAATAGTAATAAATTAAAAAAATAATAATAATAATAAAAATATATATATATATGTTTTTTTTTTTTTAAAGAAATGTTCACTGAATGACTTGAATAGCTGTTTGGAAATACTTTGCATGACACACCGTGACCACAGTGTATTCATATAATACCGTTTCATTAGTGAATGATTAAGATTGCTGTATGAAGGGATCCAGGAAGCCATGTCTGCTCAAAATAGATAATTTATTGAACACAATATTTGACACTTCAACAGCAGCAAATATATTACATGACAAATAAAACAGCAGGTGCATTCGTCCCCCAAGTTTTTGACAAAATATAACAATAAATAAAAACTTCTGTAAAATAACAAAAGTTGTAAACATATTTGAACAAAAATATTAAATATGACAAATAAGAGTTGTTCACAAACTATAACAATAAATAAAAACCTCAGTAAAACAACAATAAAGTTGTCAACATATTTGAACTTAAATATTAAATCTGTCAAATAAAAGTGCAAGTGCATTAATCCCCTGAGTTGTTTGCACAAAATATAACAATATAAAACTGTAAAACTGCAACAAAGTTTTAAAAATATTTAAACAAAAATATTAAGTATCAAAACTTTATGTGCAGCTGTACTATAGTTATTTGAAAAATACGATTTACAATTCATTTAAATATAAAAGAAACAAACTCAATTCAGCTTGTAAATAACTGAACTGAATAACTGCAAATAACTGTGATGAATAACAGAACCACTTTAACTCCCAAATTTCCTTCCTTCCTGATAGCTGTCACATGAGTAAAAACGAAAAGACATTCCTGCAGCTGTGTTATGTATTTGTCTGCATATCGTCCACCTTCCTTGCTCAGCAATTCTCAACTGGGTCTCATAGGTTTTTGGCCAAGACAACTAGTTTATCCACCATTGCAGGCTTGAGACAAGAACGTTGGCACGTAGCAATGTTCCCACCTGGACTAAAAAGCCTCTGATGGGAGGCTCGTAGCAGAAATGCATAGATACCTGCGTTTTAAATGGTCCCATATGTTCGACGGATTACTTCTTGTTGAGGCAACCACGGCGAGGCACTGTCAACAGGGCTGTTTTTTGTTCCTTATAATCTTGTCGATAGCCAAAATACTTCCAAAACTCCTTTTGGAGACAGTCTTCCCTATTCAACGTGTTGCTTGCTTTCACTTTGAAAACGGCCCCTCCTCCCTCCGCTCTGCTGTTCGGCCCCTCCTCCCTCCACTCCGCTGCAGCAGGGGAGGGGGAGGAGCCGATGACTGCGAGTTGGAGGGAATGAGAGGCTGTCCTTCCTGCTCCTTCCTCAAAACAAACGTTAGTGGATTAAAAAAAGTGAAATGAAAAAACTATCGCACGTCCTTGCGATGGGACTATTGCGCATGCGCACATCGCGATGGCGATGTTTAAACGATATATCGTTCAGGCCTAGTTTCTACCAAAAAGTTCTTTTTTGGTTTCATCTGACCATAATGACCACATTCTCCCAGTCCTCTTCTGGATCATCCAAATGCTCTCTAGCCAACCGCAGACGGGTCTGGACGTGTACTTTCTTCAGCAGGGGGACACGTCTGCCAGTGCAGGATTTGAGTCCCTGGCGGCGCATTGTGTTACTGATAGTAGCCTGTGTTACTGTGGTCCCAGCTCTCTGTAGGTCATTCACTAGGTCCCCGCGTGTGGTTCTGGGATTTATGCTCACCGTTCTTGTTATCATTTTGACGCCACGGGGTGAGATCTTGCATGGAGCCCCAGATTGAGGGAGATTATCAGTGGTCTTGTATGTCTTCCATTTTCTAATAATCGCTCCCACAGTTGATTTCTTTACACCAAGCGTTTTACCTATTGCAGATTCAGTCTTCCCAGCCTGGTGCAGGTCTACAATTTTGTCTCTGGTGTCCTTCGACAGCTCTTTGGTCTTGGCCATAGTGGAGTTTGGAGTGTGGCTGAATGAGGTTATGGACAGGTGTCTTTTATACCGATAATGAGTTAAAACAGGTGCCATTAATACAGGTAACGAGTGGAGCCTCGTTAGAAGTTAGACCTCTTTGACAGCCAGAAATCTTGCTTGTTTGTAGGTGACCAAATACTTATTTTCCACTCTAATTTGGAAATAAATTCTTTAAAAAAATCAAACAATGTGATTTTCGGTTTTGTTTTTCTTCCACATTCTGTCTCTCATGGTTGAGGTTTACCCATGCTGACGATTACAGGCCTCTCTAATCTTTTCAAGTAGGAGAACTTGCACAATTGGTGGTTGACTAAATACTTATTTGCCCTTGCCTGGTACCCCAGACTCAACGCTGTTCCGGCTATTGAGTCTGGCCACCATTCCCACGGATACAATTTCCAGGGCGGAGCAAGCCACAGCAAACAGACAGCGGAGTGGACCAATCAGCGACGGGCAGACGTGACGTTATTAACTGACGACGGAAGCACGAGGGACTTGCGTGCGGAGTTTATTCAACATGGCTAGCGCGAGACAGACTATTGTCAATGACTCGTGTCGATGTGTTTTTGGTAATTTAAAACAGAATTTACCGCGGATTGGAACATGTTCTCGGTTATCCCGTTGACCATCTGTGTTGTGGAGACGACTTTCGACGCGCAAGCGTGACGTTGCTCGTGAAGAACACGTCACGCAAATCAACGAATCTGATTTGTCGATTGATTTTGTACCTGCTCGAAAAGGCCGTTAATGGGATGGTTCCCAGACTATTTCTCTCAGTGTTTGAAAAATACAGGGAGAATAGTTTGGCAGAGCCAGGCAATATTTGCCCCACTGTAAGTAATGAGTAGCATTGTGAATAACTGCTTATAATGTTTTTTTTTTTTTTTTCTCAGAACAAAGTTATTTAAACTTATTATTATACGGTGCTATAAGATGTCACATAAACACATTAAGACAAAGACATTACAAAAAAACAAAAAATCATTCAATTACTGTGAGAGTCAAAACGTACAGAAATGAAGCAAAACAGAAATGTCCAAAGAGTAGAGCAGGGCGGTAAACCGAAAATTTACCGTCACCGAAATTCTTAACGATGACCGACGTAATTTTGACCATGTCGGTAAATTCGGTAAATTAATAAAACAAGAAAATAGTCTTTTCATCCCGCTTTGATTCTGTGTTGTTCGTCTATGTTCATTCCCCTTTAAGAAAGCAGTGAATGTGCTTACGTAGGGAGTCACGTGATCATCAGGAAGCCAATCAAACAAAAGCCCGGTAAGCTAACGCTAGCAGCTAACGCTACAAGCAAAACGTGATGGAGTGTGGCTTAAGGGAGGTTCACCAAACTTTCAACCGACATTTAGTAGACTCTTGGTGGCATCCAGACGAGCTTTCACCCGCTGTCCTCCTTTGTTCTCACGATTTCCGGAGATGGTGCTTTCAGTGCTTTCTACTGGTAGCCAGGCTAACGCTAGCTAGCGGCTAACGCTACAAATGAACGTTATGGAGTCGGATAGAGGCTCTAACCTTGTCGAAACGGCTGAACTTAATGAGTGGATTGGGCACGGACTGCATCTAGCAATTACTATGTGGCGTTATTTTGTATCTGTCTGTGTGTGTGATTCCTCTGATAGCTTTTGTGATGGTAAAGAATTCTGCATAAAGTACAATCCAACGGCGAAACTTATAATGACCGAGAAATGGCCCCAGCTATTTTTATTGTGCGTGCATTTATGAAAAAATGCACTGGGGGGGAAAAAAAACCCTTAAACCATAAAGTAAACACTTGTATTTAATAATTATATCACAGCAGCCATTAACAATAAGTTGTCTTTTTGAAGTGTACTGTTCAAGCTGCAAGTCATTTGTGTTACAATTACATGTTTGCACAGGCATATTGATTTTGACAATGTACATTGTTCAAGTCATACACGCTGTTATAAATGTTCATACTTGAATTCTTATTGCTTACAATACATTTTTATTAGGGCTGTCAAACGATTAAAATTTTTAATCGAGTTAATTACAGCTTAAAAATTAATTAATCGTAATTAATCGCAATTCAAACCATCTATATAATATGCCATATTTTTCTCTAAATTACTGTTGGAATGGAAAGATAAGACGCAAGATGGATATATATTTTCAACATGCGGTACATAAGGACTGTATTTGTTTATTATAACAATAAATCAGTTCTAAATCAGTTATAGAAATTTTATATTAAAACCCCTCTTAATGTTTTCGTTTTAATAAAATTTGGTAAATTTTCAATCAAAAAATGAACTAGTAGCCCGCCATTGTTGATGGCAATAATTACTTACACTATAAAATCAGTCGCACCCAAACGCCAGCAGAGGGCAGCAAAACTCCGCAAAACACAATTAACAGGTGGGCCTTTCACTCTAGTGACATTTAAATATGTCTGAGCTGGGCAAGTGCGTTAATTGCGTCAAATATTTTAACGTGATTAATTTAAAAAATTAATTAACGCCAGTTAACGCGATAATTTTGACAGCCCTAATTTTTTAAAAATTTAATGTTTAGACTGCATGTACAATTGTTAAATACAGTATATCAAATTGAATGCTGGTAAATAAATCAACAAGAAATAGTTAATCTGTATTTCATGCATTGATTCAGATTTTCAAATTATATAACAGTCCGCTTGGGCGAATTTATCGTCATTTATCGTTATCGAGATAAATCTGCTCAATTTATCGTGATACATGTTTAAGGCCATATCGCCCAGCCCTACCAAAGAGCATGAGTGACCTCTAGTGGAGACAACATATTTCTCATCATGAAATTAAAAAGATCAGATCTCCGGTTTTCCGTGATCAATCGATGCCAAATAAAAACTGGGAGAGAGGTTAAAAACTGCGCTTTCGACTCACGTTGACGGCAGCGCTCTATGTCAAATACTTCATTTTTTGCAGTGGTGTAAAGACTCCACGTGACTGAACAGGCCAGCACGATCAGAGGACGGCAACCTTGAGTCTGACTGGTATAATGGATTCATGTGATTATTGCTGCGACATCTCAATGGTGAAAACATAACCTATCTTGTCCGCCGATGACGTCTGCTGTAAATTAGCCACATTAGCAATTGCTAATTGTTTTGTGGCCGCTAGATGGCATAATTAATTTCTGAGTGAATTTAGCTAATGCCTCAGACTTTTCTCAAAGTTAAAAGATATTCAAATGGAAAAAAAATAAAGACTTCAAGACCTTATATAATTTAGTTGTTCTCCTCCAAAATGTATTTATCCATATCCTTAAAAACAGTGATTCTGTCAAAATGATGTCTTGCTATATTTCATCTTTTGATAAGGGAAGATTTCAGAGTATGGAAATAAAAGTTGTTGATCGAGTTGTCCGATAATGATTTTTTTAACCGATATCCCCATATTGTCCACCTCCAAAAATCCGATACCAATATCAATCCGATAAAAGCGGTCGCACGCTTAACGTGTTATTGTTAATGGTATTGTGATTAAAGATGCACCGATACCAGTATCGACGGAGGGGCCGTTCCAGCCCGAAATGGTGGTATCGGCATCGGCCAGTTTCAACAAAGAGGGCGCCGATACCATTTACTGGCATCACTTGAACGCAGCTGTACTGTCCTCACCAAGTCGCCACGGCTCAGTCCTGGCTATACAGCGAGGTAAACTCCCAAATGACGATGCAGGACATCAGTATGTTTTTTTTTTTTTTTTTTACTTTATTTTGTCGTTGATCCTAACGTCATCACTTGAAGAATGAAATTAAAAATAGAAATGAAACAATCAACTTCGTCCTCCGTAACAAACATGTTCACAACAACGCAAATCCTTGATGATGAGCTGCTAATACAGCTGTGACATTCACAAACGGTTACCATGCATTCGCTAGTGTCCGCACATCATCCAAACAGCTATACAACTTTTTATTTTTTTGAGAGAGAGAGAGAGAGCCAAGTATGAGGAACTGGCAGGCGAATGCCAGGGGATGGAAGACCCAGTGCAATCCCATAGAAGTCGGGTGCACAGGATTTGCCGGTCAGTCGCTCATCAGGGCACTTAAGATGCTTGGAGTGAAGGGACTGCACAACAGGCGAGCCATTAGGAAAAGCAGTGACGCAGCAGAGAAGGCGTCCAGATGGCTGTGGATCAAGCGGGGCGACGCGTACTCACATGCTCTTAAGACACAAGCCGGGACTTGATCAACCCCGGCTGGGTCCCCTGGGCGAGGGTGTATGTTGTGAGACCCGAAACACCCAGTGAACCCAGGTGCCAACACTGATGATGTGTCTTAAGTTGCACCAAAAGTGTATATTAGAACTATTTAATCTGGCTAAGCCAGTGACCTCCGGGAAAGGCCGGATGACACCATGGCGCCTGCTGGGGAGACAGCTGACAACTGGAAACACAGTAACAGGGGCAGAGAGGGCCAGCAACCCAAACTGCAGCATCCGTGAGGGTGCACCCACATATAAGCTACGGAAAGCCCTAATGAATCATACCCCCAGGAGTGCCCGAGAGGGGGGGTAGGATGAGCACTCCAACAGGACTGATAATCAGGTGATGAAACGGAACGAAATGACGACAATGAGTGCAGTCTGTCCATGTGGCAAAGTCTGCAAGAACCCACGTGGTCTGAAGCTCCACCAAACCAAAATGGGATGTGTGACGAGGACGCAGGTGGTGCAACGCACAGGTTAAGTATAGCTAGTTAAACAGCTAGTTAAGTGTTTGTCAATTACTTCAATACGGCGAGTCACTGACCTGCGTGATAAGCTAATTTTTTCGAATTTGTTCTTGCTCTCAGGACATAAAATACTTGCTGTCTCTACCACGCACTCTTTAAGAAACTCCCCTTCGGAGAAAGGCTTGCTGGCTTTTGCTAGTTTGAATGCCAGTAAATAACTTGCCTTCGTACTTGCTTCTTGGATCGAAGTTGCTCGAATAAAGGTGTTTTGCTGCGCTTGCAAGCAAGCGACCAACCTGTTAGCGGTAGCCGTACGTCCTTGTGTTGAAAGATTGCTGGCGTAATTAGCATGCTTGGTGGTAAAGTGACGGCTGATGTTGTACTCTTTTAAAACTGCAACGGTTTCTTGGCAAATAAGACATACAGCCTCGGACCGGACTTCAGTGAAAAAGTACTTAGGCGTCCATTCTTTGTTAAACACCCGGCACTCACTGTCGACTTTTCTTTTCTTTGACATTGCTGTAGTGTAGATGGGTTCTGACCTGACTAGTAGTCGAAGAGCGATAACTGGAAATGGCTCGGGCTCCGTAAAATCAAGACACTGCGCCTACTGGTGTTGAAATGCCTGTCATTACAAGTCAAATGAAATAAATGCAATCATTCACATCAAACCTTATTTCTGTACAAATCTTCGGCGGGCCGGATTAAAAAGACCAACGGGCCGAATGTGGCCCGCGGGCCGTAGTTTGCCCACCCCTGTCTTAAAGTCTTGTCAAATCATTTTCTCCATCTTGTTTTGAGTGTTAAAGACAAGTTAACCGATTAATGTGTAAGATTATTCCACTTACTAAATAAATACAGGTAGTCCCTGGGTTATAGAGCTGCAACTAACGATTATTTTCATAATCGATTAATTGGATGATTAATTAAACGATTTATTTGATAAATGTCACTTTTTTTTTCAATTACCTTCCTTCAGAATTTAGCTTGAAGTTGTTTTAGCCATGTTGCAAGTAAGAAAGAAGGCAAAATGGATGACTACTTCCTTCAAAAATAATATTTTATTCCAGCTTCCTAATTTAACTGTAGTCTACAACTGTATCGTTGGCAACTAATTTATTCATCGATGACTATCGATCTTTTTGTTCATGTCCTACTTTGACATAACAAAAATATAATGAAGAAATCTACGACTACATTTACGATTGAGAAGTTATATGTGTGTTATGTATTCAAGAATTTAGACAAGTGTAAGGTGAAGAAGGTCCTAAATGATTAATTGGTTACCAAAATAGTTGTCGATTAATTTGCGAATCGATTAGCTGTCTATTAATCGATTAATTGTTGCACCTCTAACGGGTTGCGATGGAGTTCCTACGCTGGCGACGTAATCCGAATTTCTGCGTGAATTGGAATTTATCCGAACAAAAGCAACAGATGAGGACTCCTAAAGCATGTCATGTCGCATAATGAACATAATAGCCGCCAATGTTCTTTTTCCATGAACAGTAACTCAGAATGAACATAGGAGCTGCAATTATTTTTTTCCACTCATTTTCTCTATTATAATCGTTTTCGTCTCTACGCAGAACAGAACACTATTCAGGCCGCTTCCGTTATTCTATAAAGTTAGGTACAGAATGTGAGTGGACCCTCATGGCATGAACACATGTGTGCGTGTGTTTGCTGTGATTCTCGCCTTCTGCCTCTACTGCAGGGCTCCCCAAACTATTCCACATCGAGCAGCAGTAGGTGCAGGATGTCTTTGCAACAAAACAGGACGACGCCTTTGTACCAGTCTTGTGTCTTATAAGTGTAATCAGTTGATTGTAGTCAGGTGCCGCTTGCTATAGACCCTACCCACGTGACGTCACAACTCCGCCCTCCTGACTGGTGCCGCCCAAGTGTCCGGCAACACATCGTGTTTACCTGTTACGGCTACGTACGTTCCTCCTATTTACGGCGTGTTTTTCTGCTCGTTAACATTAATAATCAAAATGGTGAAGGCGTGTGTGGCGGTCGGTTGCAATAACAGAGAAGATAGACGGAGAGACTTGAAGTTCTACCGGATTCCGAGAGACCCGGAGAGGAGAGCGAGACGGGCTGCTGCAATTCGACGAGAAAACTGGGCTCCAAACGATTACCACAGATTATGTAGTAGTCATTTTATATCTGGCAAGATGCATTTAATATATATTTAGAGGGTTTTGGGCTGACAACCACAATTAAGATCATTGCTAGGCTAATCGCCGACAACATACACGTATGTATGTCGTGAGAGTGCTATCGCTAAACCATATAAACATTAAAAGCCCTAGCTCCATTGACAAATGACATGAAATACATTAGACTTGACAGTGGATGTTAGCAAGGACAAAAGATTTTGAATTGAAAATTTCGTAACTCACCTTTCCAAGCACAAGATAGATTCCTGCCGAATTTTCGTGGACGAGGACCTGTTTCACCCAACCAGCAACGAAGTATTTATAAGCCTCCAAGCTCTTAAAGTTTTTCAAACTTTCGTGAGAATAGGCTGATTTTGTGTGGACAAGATAGTTGTAAATATCAGGGTAGCTAGCAGATGTCAGACAATGACGGCGAAGACAGCGGGTCCAAAAACATGGATTTAGGCATCAAATATGGATCTGGCGAATGGATAAACTGAAGCTTTTCCACATAACGTTATTATGCAACGCATCCAGTGAGTTTACGGCATCCGAAAGCACCGGGTCTTCCATGAAATGCATTATAAATGGCTCGATCAATTGAGACCATTGGTAATACAGACACAAAATGACAAAAGGACAATGGGGCGGAACAATACAGCGATCACGTGATTTTGTGACGTCGGTGGGTAGGGTCTATAGCAGAAATTGGTTAAACTGTCTGTGCTCGATCTGTAGAAACAAAAACCAGGATCCGCAGCGGCCCTTGAGAACCGGTTTGGACTCCCCTGCTCAACTGCCTTGTTTGTTGCCTTGCTGGGGCAAAAAGATGCTTCAATTAAGTTTTCAATTTTTTTTCTTATGAACATTTGAGATGAAAATACCTTTCAGTTTAGTTTTTAACCCCTTTTATTGACGGATAGATTTTATTGAATAGATAATAGTTTTTAGAATTCAAGATGGCGCCCCTGTGCTTGGCTGGCCGTCTCACTCTGCTCCATGTATTGTTATTTTCTCTGTATTTACTACTTGTTATACGGACAGTGTCACCGCTGCACGTGTACGATCGCCTGACGCTTTTTAATATTCGTGACACGATGGAACAGTTGCCGTTCGGTGGCTATAGTCACTCAAAGTCACCGCCGCCTTTTTTGGCGTTTTTACCAACACATCTACGGCGTCTTCCTTGTTGGTTGCCCCGATCTCGCTCCCTCTCTCGCGCTCGCCCACTTTCTTCCTCTTTGCTCAATCTGACAATGCCGGTCAGATTGAAATAACAGCGGCCCCCTTGGGAGTGCCAGTAACAACCGCTTGCATCGCGAGCGCCTGCCATTCTAAACTTTATCCGCATGTAATTTTTTTTTAAACCCGTCATTACCCGTCGACGGTATGTTTTGCCCGTCGACGCATTTACGTCATCGATGACGTCGACTAGTCGGGACAGCTCTAGTATTGTTGAGCCATATCACGGATGCGCACCCCAAGCTCATATTTTTCTATCATATCCATCTTTATGTTAATGGTAAGCATCACCTTCTTCTTTTTTTTCCACCACCTGCACTAACCCATGTTGATTTCTCTCACAAGAAAATATGCCGTGCGTCCGTCTTGCAGGAAAACAAACTGCGGTGCTGTCATAGATCGGCGTATTTAGAGCATGTCGTCGGATGTAGAAACAAATGGCGAGTCAAATTTTACGTCCACAGTCACCAGATCTCAATCCAATAGAGCTTCTTTGGGATGTGGTGGAACGGGAGATTCGCATCATGGATGTGCAGCCGACAAATCTGCACCAACTGTGTGATGCCATTGTGTCAATATGGACAAAACTCTCTGAGGAATGCTTCCAGCATCTTGTTGAATCTATGCCACGAAGAATTGAGGCAGCTCTGAAGGCAAAAGGGGGGTCCAACCCGTTACTAGCATGGTGTACCTAATAAAGTGGCCTGTGAATGTATATGCATGTGATATCAAGTGGGCGTAGATTGTAGGCTGTCGGCTACAGTCAGGAAAAACTGGAGCCGCCTAGCATTGCGTTTGCAACAGCGGCATAACTTTTTCCTCCTTCCCACTCCCGCTCTTCGCTCTTCGTGTCTGACTTTTCTCGCATCATTCAACCAACGTAGTAACGCACATTGTCTCGTTGCCGAAACAGTGACAAAATCTGGACGGAGAAAAAAAAAACGTCATGCACGAAAAACTTACAGATTTGGAACGTACGGCGTACACATTTAAAAATCAGTGCTCACTTGTACAAGTTACGCTGAAACCGTACAACCTGACAGGTATGTGTTAGTTTACATTGTCCTTCCACAAGGACAATACTGTTGCACGGGTTGCCTGGGAGACGTCAGGCGGGTGTATGTGCATGCGCGCGTGGGGAAAAGAGCGCGCGCCAGAAGGCGAGAGAGTCTAGCTACTTTGAGGCAGTCGGACGTATGTGTGTACGCAGCAATAAATGCCACCAGTTATAAAGTCATCAAGAGCAGTCATCCATTCTCACCTGTCACCTCACGAGTCACGCGAGGGAGGTAACAATACATTGATTTAATTGGTTGTCCCTTTCATCTACTTTTCCCTTATTTTGATCTTTAAAGTGCATTCGTGGGTTGAGCAGTTATGGAAAAAAATCTAAATCAGGATTAATTTGTTTTTACCTCACTTACCATTAATATATGATGGTCTGAAAAATGTCTGCGTAGGCTGCAAAGATTTTGTTTCAATAAATAATATTTTTTTTAAAAAGACATTTTAATGAATGAATAGTTGCCGTTATAGGTATTTAGTTTCAAAAATGTAAAGTCACAACATGCTCTACCCATTTTTTTTTTGTTAGTTTTTTTTTTTTTTCCCCCAAATCTAGGCCGATTACAAGAAGAAAAGCAGCAGTATGTTTGTTTTTTGTTTTATTTAACTGCCCACATATTCCTGTGAAACACAGTATGGGAGCTCTGTCTCTAAGCAGGCTCTTTGATCATATGATGCTGGTTCCATGGTTACCAGCAGAGTTCACTACATTTTTTGACATTTCAAAACGTTTTAATTAACGTTAACACTAAAACACATCAATTCTCTCCCAACAGCATATGGGAAGATCATCTAGATTACTGATATAACTAAACTCATTATATTATAATGCTAATAAGGTTGCTTCAAAATTGGTGGGGAAAATTTGAGCATCCTGAAAAGTTGCTAGTGTTATGTCCCTACCATCCCTATGCGAACCTACGCCCTTGATTTCAAGATGCGAATTAAAGTGCTCTGATGAAATTTTGATGTACCATTTCAAAATAAAAGTAACTTTAAAATTGCTTATTATTCTTGTCTTTTGGCCTGATTAAAAAAATAAAATAAAATAATAATAATAATGAAAATTTTCTGTGAGATATCCATGAGCTCTTCAACTTCTAAAGTATACTAGAATATCCCAAGACTCAGACTTGAGTACTATTTTTAAATTCTGGCATTTAAAAATAAATATGTAAAACAGTACTGCGGAATAATACAGTGGGGAGAACAAGTATTTGATACACTGCCAATGTATCAAATACTTGTTCTCCCCACTGTATATAGGGTTGTTCCGATCATGATTTTTTGCTCCCGATCCGATCCCGATCGTTTTAGTTTGAGTATCTGCTGATCCCGATATTTCCTGATCCGATTGCTTTTTTTTTTGCTCCCCATTCAATTCCAATCATTCCCGATAATTTTTCCCGATCATATACATTTTGGCAATGCATTAAGAAAAAAATGAATAAAACTCTGACGAATATATACATTCATCATACATAAGTACTGTATTTATTTATTATGACCATAAATTTACATTTACATTATTAACATTCTTTCTGTGAGAGGGATCCACAGATAGAAAGACTTGTGACTTTGTATATTGTGACCAAATATTGCCATCTAGTGTATTTGTTGAGCTTTCAGTAAATGATAACTGCAGCCATTCAACCCAAATGCATGGTGGGAAGTGGACCCATGACTGTGCGTAGTGCTACCAATTGATATATCTTCTCTGCGTTGGGAAATAACATAAGGGGTTAAAAAACAGATCAATTGCTGCCTTGCTTCCCATGGTAATTCTATTCGTAGGGAGAGGGACTGTAAGGCTTTAGCCTATTAAAAATGGCTCCAAAGGCTGCTAATATTCACTCTACTCATTTTACGCTGCCTTTTATCTCCCTAAATGGCTAAAACAGCGCCATTACAGATTGAGCGCGACAATTCGTGAGTGGGTCGTGCAATGCATGCATTAACTGCGATGAATATTTAACGTGATACATTTTTGAAAAATTAGTTACCGCTGTTATTGGTACCTTAAGCCTTAACTAAAGACTCTGGATGAGTGTAACATATTATGTCTGTAACATTAAATACATTTAGAAAACGATTTAATTAAAAAAAAAAATATATATATATATATATATATATATATATATATATATATTAGGGCTGTCAAACGATTAAAATTTTTAATCGAGTTAATTACAGCTTAAAAATTAATTAATCGTAATTAATCGCAATTCAAACCATCTATAAAATATGCCATATTTTTCAGTAAATTATATATATATTCTGTAAAATAAATTGTTGGAATGGAACGATAAGACACAAGATGGATATATACAGTTGGCAGTGTATCAAATACTTGTTCTTCCCACTGTGTCTACTTTTTCCAAAGCTAGACAGCTAGTGAACGACGCCTTAATAATCAGACTCCCTTTTTCATCTGATTTATTAATAACATAGCCTCAAACCATTGTCCTCTTTAGACCGTCGTAAAACTACAACAACAAAAAGTACACAAGCATTGCATTAGCAACAACGTTAGCTTAGCACGCTATACAGGTTCACTAAACATAAACAAAAAGCGTCTCATACAAAAAATAGAACATTTTGCTTACTAACATAATATGTACATTCTTTACAACAACCATACTTACGGACAAATCTTGTCCAAGGATCATATAAGCACAACATTACAACGTAGGCGTCAGCCCGAGACGTCGTGCAGCCATATTGAACTGGCAAGAAAAAAAATAAACCATGTCGCAAAGCGACCACAAGAGTTCGCTGTTAGACAGCACAAAAAGCCTGCTGTAAAACTTACCAAGAGGCAGAATACTGTCTGAGCGGGCCATGTGCGTTAATTGCGTTAAATATTTTAAGGTGATTAATTTAAAAAATTAATTACCGCGCGTTAACGCGATAATTTTGACAGCCCTAATATATATATATATATATGTTAAAAAAAGGCATGGCCGATATTTTTTTGCCGATTCTGATACTTTGAAAATGACGTGATCGGACCCGATCGATCAGGATGTCGATCGATCGGGACATCTCTATATATTTTTATTATAAAGTCGCTGATTTTTACAAATTTTTAGATCCATTATCTACCTCTTAATCCGGGGTCGGGTCACCCGGGCAGCAGTTTTAGCAGGGAAGCCCAGACTTCCCTCTCCCCAGCCACTTCAACCAACTCTTTTGACGGGCCAGCTGAGAGACATAGTCTCTCCAGGTGTGTCCTGGGTCATCCCAGGGGCCTCCCGCCGGTGCGACATGCCCGCAGCGCCTCTCCGGGGAAGCGTCCAGGAGGCATCCGCAACGGGTGCCCGAGCCACCTCAGCTTGCTCCTCTCAACGCGGAGGAGTAGCGGCTCGATCCTGAGTCCCTCCCGGATGACTGAGCTTCTCACCCTATCTCTAAGGGAGAGGCCAGACACCCTGCGGAGTAAACTCGTTTCACATTCTTGGATAGTGTCCTGTTTTTTTAAATATATTTTTTAAAATAAAGGGACTTGCACTCTGACGCCACTTATGTAGTTGTATTACCGTAATGCACATAATGCAAACAACGATCCAAATGAGGGGCTGCTAGCTTGACTTCGTTTTTATGAGTGGAGGCTGACCTGACTGCAGTATAAATTCTGCGCTGCCAGAACACACGTGAGGCAGGGAGGACCGGCGGTCTCCTGCATGCATGCGGCATGGAACGATTTGACATCGTATTGAGTGGGACGAGGAGGCTGAGCGCGGATCAGATTGGACGCTGTGCACGCACGTAATTATCCTAACCTGTGAGAACTAGTGAAATGCTCCTAGTGATCCTACTCGGACGGACGACCGGACACCCCCTCCCCCACTGCTGCCATTCACGACACTGAGCCTCGCCAGCGTCACGGACGTCTCCCTCAACCCCAGGGGGTGACATCGGCCTGCCTGTATTCACCTAAGTACTGTTTGCAGTGGGTTTTTCTTTTCTTTTCTTTTCTTTGTTTTTTTTTTTTTTTTTTTTTGCAGTGCCCGCCGTTGTGTGTCGTGCCGAGAGCAGTGCTGTCCTTCCGGGGGAACCTATACCCCATGCAGTCTAGTCCAGTCCAGAAGTGACACACTTTTTAACCTTTTTTTTTTTTTTTTTCTCTCAATAAAGTTGTGTGAAAGAAAATGGAAATCTCTCTCAGTCTCCATTTGGTGTGTCTCAGGGGCGTGCAAAAACCTGTGGTTTGTTAGATATTTGTACGTCTCCTTTTTCTTAACAGACTAATGGGCGAGCAAAGATAATATACAGACTACAGTAAGACTAGTTCCTAGCCAGTACAAGGGGAGCTAAAGTGACGGGGAAGGGACTGGAATCAAATTATTATCTGTGGCAAGGGAAGGAAAATTTATGTAAATAGCACAATTTATTCAACACAAGGTAATTCAAAGTGCTTTACAGCACAGGACGATCATAAAAATCACATTAAACCAATAGAATGCAGAAACAAAGACAATCGAAACAGGAAATAAAATTATACATAAAAATCGCATTTAATCACGAGTAGAATTTAAAAAATATATATATATACATATACATATATATATATATATATATATATATATATATATATATATATATATATATATATATATATATATATATATATATATATATATATATATATATTAGGGGTGCAACGGATCACAAAACTCACGGATCGGATCGTTCCTCAGATCAAGAGTCACGGATCGGATCATTTTTCGGATCAGCGAAAAGCAAAAAAAGTAAATATAATTTTTGTTTATTGAAAACTGAAATTATTAAATTAGAATATATAAAAGTAGTGCACAAGGCATAATATCTTCCTTTTAACAAAATTATAACAACTTAAAGTGCAACACCAACACAGAAATGCACATCTTCTCCTTTTAATATTGGTTCCAATGACCACTAGTAAAATAGAAGGAGATGGTCCATTTTATTGACTGAGACTCCCTTTTGTGATGCCAAATTCACTACATGTGCAAAGCACCCTATTTGTGGACCCAGTCCTGCTTCCTTCACTGCATTTATTTGATTTTTTTTTTTTTTTCTCCATTATCAGTTGTTACTGGGATATTAGTACTGGGCCTCCGTATCTTCCATTCTTCCACTGCTTGTGTCAGTACCTGCGCAAGATGAGTGCCTGTGTGACTTTAATAGAGGGGGCGTGTCTGCAGCACTGGACTTTTCATCTCCCACTCTAGTGTGATAAAGTCAGCGGTTATCGTCACATAAACTCTCCCTTCCACTGGACGTCCACCCGTCCGTCGTGAGCGCAACAGTTGACGCCCGGGATAGTTGCTTCACAACGTTTTTCTTTTCTCCCTCGTAGAGATTTGGCACAATCTTTTCACTAAAGTGTGTGCGCGATGGGATGTCGTAGCGTGACTCAAGCACTTTCAACATGTATTTAAAGCCCTCGTTTTGAACAACTGAATATGTTCTCATGTCTGCAGCTATAAACACACCGATAGCTTTAGTGATGGCTTCAGCCCGGTCGGATTATGCAGGAAGAGGCTGCTTAAATGGTCGGTGATGAGCGGTTGTTTGCCAGGTTTTCTTCGGTCAGTAAAACACCCGGGTGATGTCGCTTCTAATGCGTGAACATACTGGATGTGTTTCCGCTGTCATATGGCTTCTTATGTCACAATGCGTGCACACTCTCGCGGTTTTGTCCACTGAACTTTTTCCTTTGTCATCATACTTGACAGGGAAACCAAAATGCGCCCATACAGGGGATTTAAGTGTAGCAGGGGCGTTCAAGCTCCTCCTTTCTTCCACTTGCCATGTCTGCATTGTGCACTCTGCTCCCCTCTTTCTCCGCTCTACACAAGTTTGTGCGCCCGGAGCACATTTTTTTTCTCAGAAATCAATCCGCGGATCACATGTGTGCCGAACCGATGACGTTGATCCGAACGGATCTCGGACCAATCATGATCCGTTGCACCACTAATATATATATATATGTATATATACTAATACTGCTACTAATAATAATCAGGGGTGAAAGTGGGCCAGAACGGTCAGGAACGCAGTTCCAGTGCAAGATTCAGGGCCGGAACGCAGTTCCGGTATAAGATTTAGGGCCGGAATGCTGTTCCGGTACACTGTGCTTTGATTCCAAAAATATGACGGCAACTGTCATAACTAGGGTTGGGAATCTCTGGCATGAAGCCGATTCGATATGTATCTAGATACACAGGTTACGACTCGATTAAAAAACGATACATTCTTAAGGCCGAGCGATTCGATACGATTCGATACAGTTTAAGAACGATACGGTTCGATACAGAGTGAAAACGATACGATAGTAAACATTTGTTGTGTGTGTTCGTACAGTATTTTAAACATAAAAAAAAAGATTAAAAATTAAACAACAAAATTTCATACCAATGTTATGTTTTATTTTTTTATGAAAAAAAATAAATAAATAAAGCTTACTACATGACCGTCATTTTGTTGGATGGGATTGATAATAAAATAGAACTCCAGCGACAGACAACAATAAAGTGCAGTAATTTAATTAATGTATTTCCTGGTGTTTTGAACACAATAGGTAAGTAATTTAAGTGCAAACTTTCAACGTTAACATCTTACAAGCAAAAAATATTAGTTATATGCAGCAGCTCTAGAAAAAGAAAAAAAAGAATTAAACCTGCTAGTGTTATCATAAATAAATAATAAATTATGCTTTACCACTGGTCTAACTGGGGGAATAACAACATGGCATTTTAGACGGACAGGTCTTTAACCTTATACACAACAAAGTCATTCACTTATGCCTAGGCTTCCACATTTTTTTTAAATTCCTTAAGACTGTCGATATCTTTGTTGAAGGGCAGATTTTTCTTAAGGAAGATCAACTGATCCACATGATCATGTTTAAGTAGACTGCGTTTCGTGGAAACAATATGCCGCCCTTTCCACCATTGTAGTGGGTTATTTTTCAGGGTTAATAACTCACGATGTGTCTACCGCTTCACACTAGCTCTGTCCCATTCGAACAGATCTGGCTGCCTTCGTCACTTCAAAGTCCGACTTTAGTTTTCCTGGGTGCGTTGAAAATCAATCGCTGCACATCGCTGGCGTGGTGCGCAAACTGTCCATTGTTTTAGCATGTTGCTTCGTTGCCACTACTAGTTTGGGCTGTGAAGAAAACGCTACGGAGCGGGCGTTACAGTGGTTTTGTTAGCTCTCGCGTTGTTATGACACGCCCGTGACGATCGGGTAATGACGGCGACTACCAGCGGTTCTGCCTAAATTAATGGGAAGTTAAGGCAACCACGACGGCGGTCGCCAATCACCATCTAAGTGCGCTGTGTGGTGAATGACTCAAGCGCAGCATGTGAGGTAAAAGCTAAATGATTATCATATTAAAAAATGCATTGAACGAGGCATTAGAAGCCGATTCTTGTGCTCGCGATAGCCGAATTCTATCTCTACTATCGGTTCATTGAATATTTAATGGCTAATCACTGTTGAATGGTAACTTTTTACTATTGATACAGCTGTATCTCTCACCTGTAAAACCGGATATCCAGTCGTATCGGTTTATCGTTCTCAAGCTTAGTCATAACGCCATGTAAAAAAAAAAAAATGCTCATCTGCCACACATGCATTTCATCTCCAAGAATTAAACAATCTACTAGGCATGTGCCGGTTACTGGTTTCAAGGTTTACCGTTGTATGAAAACGTCACGGTTTCAAAACCACTACAAATTTCCGTCATACCGTAGTACGGTATTCGCTATTTTACAAGTCTCAAAAATGCAGCCAGAAGTATCTTGGAGCGGCAGCGCTCACCCCTCCCTCTCCGGTTGTTGATGTGTGCGTGTCAGTGACGCTATTCTGCTAAACACCAAAAAAGAAACACTCCAAACAAAAGGCTTACTTTTCTTGAATTTATGGAGGTCTCAAATCATGGTAACTGAAATATACCGTTTTAAAACGTTGTACAATAGTATTTTACACGTGTGAGTAGCTTCATTTAGCACAAACACAACAGAATGTGAGGACGTCATCCATGAAAAAGTTCGCCAAAAACAAAACACACATTTTCCTTTCAAATTCAAAATACAAATTAACTAAAAACTTACAAAGACGAATGTTAGCCTAGTCTTAGCTGGGAGAGCAACTTCATCGAGGTTACAAATCTCACGGCCACTGAGAAACGAGCTTGAATGAAGGAAAAGGGATAACATCAAAGATAGCTAATTGCGACAGATGATCTTGCCCTCAGCACAAATGTACGCTCGCTGGACAAGGAGATGTCTCACTCCCAGTGTTTTTAGATGAAACCTTTACACAACAACATTCACATTTTAACTAACTTATTCATTTTAAACTTATTAACTTACGAATTCTGCGTCTTTTTAACACAAAGGCATGACATGTAGACTAGAGTTGACACAGTGGCTGAAAATAGCGAAACTTCACTTGAGCTTTTGCCCCTTCAAAAAAAAAAAAAAAAAAAAAAAAAAAGTACAGTCAATACTTTTCAATTTTATCTAGAAGTGTTTTTACTTTTTTATAGCAATCAATTTAGTTCTTGCTCCAATCTTGAGCAACCTGAGTTGTGGCTGTGGGTAGTCTATAAGCTCTATTTATTTCAATTTTATTTAAAATATATATATATATATTTTTTATTTTAACATAATATTCATGTTCCAATTTGCAAGTATTTTCTGAAAAATTAAAAAATCCCGGAAAAAAGTATTTTTTTTTTTTTTTTCAACCCGTACCTCTCAAAATAACACATTTTGGAGCTATAATTGCAATACCGTGATACCGTAAAACCGCGGTATTTTTGCTCACGGTTATCGTACCATCAAAATCTCATACCGGCACATGCCTACAATCTACCAACATCAGATTTACATACACAAGTGTTAACAACAAGCACAATAAAGTGCTTGTTTAGCGTAATCCGTTTCCATCAATATTTATTATTTATTTTATTCCACGGACGGCATGGAGGTTTCCCCAGCTGCTGCAGTTATCTGAGTCTGACGATGATGAGTCATGTCAGTGCCAATGCATCCAGCAAAGCAAAACGCCTGAACTCATTTATCTGTTCAATTGGCTGACATACTGACATGTGATCAGCACAGATACTGTAGTTAGCTCTGTTTGGTTCAAATGTGCATGTTTTGAACAGCAAAAAAAAAAAAGTTTGTTGAATGGATGCGACAAAAAAAAGGGGCAATGCAACAGAAATCGGTGAAATCTTTAAGAGCAAGGGAAAAGGTTGAGGAGGCTTATTTATCATATTTACTTTTATTTGCTCTGATGGGGAGGTTCAGAACATCTTAGCTGTCGGTGTGCACTTTGGACTTATATTTTTTCAGTTATGTTAGGCTACTTATTCATTTCCTTATGATTTAAAAAAAGTCAATGTTTGCGTGATCTTCAAAATATATTTCGTTTCACTCTGCATAATATAAGTCATTTGTACTTATTTTTCTGAATGCATGTTACTTATATCTTTACTATTAAAAAAAAAGATTGAAAGAAAGCAAAAGTAAATGTTTAAATTAACTTCAATTTCAATACACATCCTATGTTCTTAAGTAGTGAAAATTGAGATTTGACATTTAGTATGTAAGGATATGAGGGAAAATGAAAATTAGGAGATGGAGGTTGGTTGGGGTTATTGCTGTTTTTGTTTACTTTTCTTTTGCAAATCATTGAAAAAAATATAATTTTGAATGAAAATCAGTTTTTGTGTGTGTGTTGTACAAATACCGTGCTAAAACAGTTTTCTTTGCATTTCACTAGTTTAAAGAGGTTTGACCCCCCCAAAAATAATGAAAATAAATAAATAAACAAACACAATTTTTGGCTCCGTGGCGCCCTTCACGTCGGGGAGTTCCGGTAAGAAATTGTAGCCATTTTCACCCCTGATAATAATTGAAATCAGCAATGGACATAAAGCACAAGAGAAGTAGAAAGCAAATAGTTTGAAATATATAGACAGTTATAGATATGCTGTGCTAAACAAAAGCGTTTTTAGCCCTGATTTAAAGGAGTTAACAGTCTGAGCATACTTCAGACCTTCAGGTAACTTGTTCCAGAGGTGAGGAGGATAATAACTATAAATGCTGCCTCACCCTGCTTGGTTCTTGTTCTTGGAACATACAGGAGACCGGTTCCAGATGACTTTAGGGGTCTAGATGTTTCATAGGGATCTCACAAATCAAGCATGTATTTTGGTCCAAGGCCATTAAGTGTTTTGTAGACGAGCAGTAGTATTTTATAGTCTATCCTTTGACTCACTGGAATCCAGTGTAACGATTTCAAAACAGGTGTAATGTGGTCCAGTTTCCTTGTACAGTGGTACCTCTACATACGAAGTTAATCCGTTCCAGGACCTTGTTTGTAAGTCGAAATGGTCGTATGTCGAGCAGGATTTTCCCATAGGAATACATTATAATTCCATTAATTCGCTCCACAGCCCAAAAACCTTCACTAAATCCTTAAAAAATACTGCTGGTACTATTACAAATGGCAATTACACATAGCAAAACAAATAAATTATAAATCAAAATCGTAATAATAATAATAATAATTCCTGTTATAATGCTACGAATCGGGTTCTAATGTGGCGGACGTTTTTTGCTGACCCTGAACGCACCGCGGGGCTGACGTGCCAGAGACAGACCGGTGAGCTTGAGTTTCACTTTCACTTTGAATGTTTGCTTGAGAACACCGTCAATTGCGGCAGACAGAAGGTGTTTTTGTTTTGAATAAGTTGTGAAATAAATGATAAAAACGTGGCGAAGTTGGCGATTTCTCTGGAGATGTTACCACAATAAGAATTGTCAGCTTAACTTATAAAGACTGGCGAACGATGGTCGGAGGAGGACCGTGGAGATGTATTGTTGAGCCATTTCACGGATGCCCGCCCTACGCTCATATTTTTCTGTCATTTGCATCTTCATTTAGAAGGTAAGCGTCAACTTTTTCCTTGTTTCACCACCTGTACCAACCTTTTCTGAAACCAGTGTTGATTTGTCACACAAGAAAATCCGCCGTGCATTCGTCTGCGGTGCTGCCATTGTCGTCGTATTTCGAGCATGTCGTCGGATGTAGAAACAAATGGCGAGTCAAATTTTATGTCGGATGTCGAAAAGTTCGTGTGTCGAAGCGATCGTATGTAGAGGTACCACTGTATTTGTGAAGACTGACTGATTTTTTTATCAAGTCCTGTAAATATACTGTTGCAATAGTCCAATCTACTGAAAATAAATGTATGCAAAAGTTTTTCAATGTCTTGTTGAGCCAGAAGCCTCTTAATTCTGGCTATATTTTTTGGGCGGCAATAAGCAGATTTAGTGACGGACTTAAGATGGCTATCAAATTTTAGGTCTGAATCAATAATTACGGCAAGATTTCTGACTTGATTTGTAGTTTTAAGTGACATTGTGCTAAGGTGCCTGCTTATCTTTGACCTTTCCTTTTTTTTGGGCCAAAAAACGATCACTTCTGTCTTCTCCACATTTAACTGGAGAAAATTCTGGCACATCCATTCATTGATTTGATGAATGCATTTACTCAGGGAGACTAAGGGACTATAATCATGTGGGGACACAGAAATGTAGAGTTGTGTGTCATCTGCATGGGTGTGATAGGAGATGTCATACTCTTCCATAATCTGAGCTAGGGGAAGCATATATAAATATTACCATTAAATATTATTATCATTAAATGAGAGTGGTCCAAGAATTGAGGCTTGAGGGACTCCACACATCAATTTGGTTCGTTCTGACTGATGGTTTCCAATTGACACAAAGAAATCCCTATCATGTAAATAAGATGTGAACCACTGAAGAACAGTGTCAGTAAGCCCTACCCACTGTTCCAATCTGCTGAGTATTATGTTGTGATCAACCTTGTCGAATGCAGCGCTGAGATCCAGTAGTAGAAGAGCAGATGATTTGCCTGCATCAGTATTCCGATGAACATCATTTAGGACACAACCCTCTCGATAATTTCCCCCAGGAATCTCAAATTTGATATTGGCCTATAATTACTAATGGTTGAGGCATCCAGATTAGGTTTTTTCTTAGAAGAGGTTTTATTACTGCAGTTTTTAAAGTCCATGGAAACTCTCCTGTTTGGAGAGAAGTATTTATAATCTGAAGTATGATTCGGGCTATGCAATGAAAAACAGTTTTGAAAAAGTTTGAAGGAAGGATGTCAAGACAGCATGTTGTGGGCTTTAATTTTGACACAATTTTTGTTAAAGTGGCATAGTCCAAGAGGGTAAACTGTCCAAGATTGACATGGGGGACATTTTGGGAGGCATTTAGTGTAACAATTGTTAATGTGGAGCTTCACACAGGCTTTAGTACTTTGTGTGTAAAGAATGCTGCGAAATCGTTGCAGGACACCTCAGATGCCAATTCCATGCTTGTGGGTTTGGGTGTGGGTCTGCTGTGCACACAATGCACAGCGGAAATTGATATGAAATACTGTACGTAGTAGTGGTTTTATAATCCTGTTTTTCAATTCACATGTACTAAATTGTGCCCTGTGTTTTTATTATTGACAAATATATACAGCAACCATACGGTCAGCGGCAATTATTTTTGCTCAGTCTTATCACAATTACTTTCATGATTGTTCACCCTAATGCTGCTTCGACAAATTTAGATTACAGTGTATATAAAGACAAGGCTAAAGTCGTAGTTTCTTGTCACAATACTGTAACTGTCAACAGCCTGTTTTTGTTTGTATATGCAGTACATTATAATCCCAATTGTTAATGTTGACATTTATGGCCTTTTTTTTTATTTTTATTTTTTTGCTCTAAATATAAATCAGGCCTATTTTATTTATTTTTGCTGTGTTTGAAACGTTTTATTTATTCCTATTTGTGTGCAATAAATCTCAATCAGCATAACTGGAGTTTAAGGTGGGGCCGTGGGGCCAGGGGGCAGCCCCCCCCCGGTGGCCGAAAAGTGTCATTGCAATTAATTGACTGTCCTGTATATGACTTTAAATGTTTTCCAGTAAAATATTGTCTATAAAGTTGCAAAGCCATAAAATAAACAACAAAAGTGAATGAATTTAACAAAAAACATTTTTAGAATGGGTCAACATGATTTTTCGAACAGATCCGGTGACTAGCACAATAGATGGTCATTTGCTTTGCTTAGCCCAAACCACCTGCGGACCGAAAAAGCAAGATGGATAAACGTAATTTTTTTCAAACCTAAACTTTCAAAAGCGACAACAACTACTGAGCTAGGACCAAGGATTAAAAATGTGGACCATGAAACGCCAGAGAGCACCGCCAAAATTGTGAGTTTCAATTTGCCCCACTGAAGACGCTATTTGTACAACAGAGCCACCAGTGGTGGCCCACCACCGGCGGGCGTACCATATTCAATGGATGACGATCTTGGAGAAAATTATAGCTGTCCTAAGCAGCCTGATTTAGAATTCCCCTAAATAATGATGGGAAACAAAAAACGCTCATTTTCAACTTACTTACTTAACCAAGATTATTATTTGGTGGTATATCAAATGGCTTTCACGAGCAGCCAGCTCACGTAAACACACGTTTAAGCTACGAATAAGAGGGAAGGGAGCGGAAACGCAATTTAGCGTGCTTGATAAAGTCCGTGCAAAGAGGAAACGGTTTAACCGTGTCCTAAATCAAAATGCAAGCATGAGCTATGACTTTGATCCCATAGAAATATGACAGACGACGCGGAAGTTCTCCCTCACAATTGCAGCGGAATGGGGCCTCGGGTGGGGGAGTAATAGGGGGAATAATAGCGTCTTACTCAGCGAAACTCACTTCTGAATTTACGGTGAGCGGCCAGTGAGAAGCCTGTGTGCAAGAGGGGGAGGGACCAAGCAATGTCCATAGGCGGATCTACTATTCAGGCGAGGTAGGCGATCGCCTTAGGCCCCCAACCAGTCGGGGGCCCCCAACCAGCTGCCCTTGCCCCAACGAGCAAGGGCTTGGGCCACCGGAGCCAGCAGCACCCCCAACTATTCGTCATGTATAATTATGTCACCATACCAAACAAACAAATAACAAAACAAAAAAGAAAGCCATTTGAATGTTGCATTTATATTATCTCTCAACCACACACACACGCACTACAATGGACTGTTCCACGACGACAGACTGAGTATCAGTCGCTTAGCTTCATTTAGCGCCGTTTAGCTTCGCTTATCGCCGTTTAGCACCGCTTAGCTGTTCGTCAGCTTCACTTAGCTCTCCCGCATTTTTCACACTACTAAGCTCGCTATTTTTACAGCTCACTTGCTACTTTGCATGTCGGCTATCATTTATTTGGAGAGATAAGATCCCACTTCTCCAGTAGAAAATATGATTTGCCGTTCACAAATTGCGACACGACCAGTGGTATTTAATAGGCCTACAATTGCCACACCACATGAAGCAGTACTAAAAGCGCTTTCTTTTTTGCTATTTTTATCGTTCATTTCAGCAGCTACATGTCCATTAAAATGTCATTTTACACTCCAGTCAGCCTAAATGTCATGACAACGTGCACTCTATGCCATTCTGGTTAGCAGCCTGCTGAGTGCACTTTACATACCATGGGGTGCGGAGGTTGTTTCATACATTGCCTTACTGCCTTGCAAAAGTATTCGCCCCCCTTGAACCTTGCAACCTTTCGCCACATTTCAGGCTTCAAGCATGAAGATATAAAATTTTAATTTTTTGTCAAGAATCAACAACAAGTGGGACACAATTGTGAAGTGGAACAACATTTATTGGATAATTTCAACTTTTTTTAACAAATAAAAAACTGAAAAGTGGGGCGTGCAATGTTATTCGGCCCCCTTGCGTTAATACTTTGTAGCGCCACCTTTTGCTCCAATTATAGCTGCAAGTCGCTTGGGGTATGTTTCAATCAGTTTTGCACATCGAGAGACTGACATTCTTGCCCATTCTTCCTTGCAAAACAGCTCGAGCTCAGTGAGGTTGGATGGAGAGTGTTTGTGAACAGCAGTCTTCAGCTCTTTCCGCAGATTCTCGATTGGATTCAGGTCTGGACTTTGACTTGGCCATTCTAACACCTGGATACGTTTATTTTTGAACCATTCCATTGTAGATTTGGCTTTATGTTTTGGATCATTGTCCTGTTGGAAGATAAAACTCTGTCCCAGTCTCAGGTCTTGTGCAGATACCAACAGGTTTTCTTCCAGAATGTTCCTGTATTTGGCTGCATCCATCTTCCCGTCAATTTTAACCATCTTCCCTGTCCTGGCTGAAGAAAAGCAGGCCCAAACCATGATGCTGCCACCACCATGTTTGACAGTGGGGATGGTGTGTTCAGGGTGATGAGCTGTGTTGCTTTTACGCCAAACATATCGTTTTGCGTTGTGGCCAAAAAGTTCCATTTTGGTTTCATCTGACCAGAGCACCTTCTTCCACATGTTTGGTGTGTCTCCCAGGTGGCTTGTGGCAAACTTTAAACGAGACTTTTTATGGATATTTTTGAGAAATGGCTTTCTTCTTGCCACTCTTCCATAAAGGCCAGATTTGTGCAGTGTACGACTGATTGTTGTCCTATGGACAGACTCTCCCACCTCAGCTGTAGATCTCTGCAGTTCATCCAGAGTGATCATGGGCCTCTTGGCTGCATCTCTGATCAGTTTTCTCCTTGTTTGAGAAGAAAGTTTGGAAGGACGGCCGGGTCTTGGTAGATTTGCAGTGGTCCGATGCTCCTTCCATTTCAATATGATGGCTTGCACAGTGCTCCTTGAGATGTTTAAAGCTTGGGAAATCTTTTTGTATCCAAATCCGGCTTTAAACTTCTCCACAACCTGCCTGGTGTGTTCCTTGGTTTTCATAATGCTCTCTGCACTTTAAACAGAACCCTGAGACTATCACAGAGCAGGTGCATTTATACGGAGACTTGATTACACACAGGTGGATTCTATTTATCATCATCGGTCATTTAGGACAACATTGGATCATTCAGAGATCCTCACTGAACTTCTGGAGTGAGTTTGCTGTACTGAAAGTAAAGGGGCCGAATAATATTGCATGCCCCACTTTTCAGTTTTTTATTTGTTAAAAAAGTTTAAATTATCCAATAAATGTTGTTCCACTTCACGATTGTGTCCCACTTGTTGTTGATTCTTGACAAAAAAATTAAATTTCATATCTTTATGTTTGAAGCCTGAAATGTGGCGAAAGGTTGCAAGGTTCAAGGGGGCCGAATACTTTTGCAAGGCACTGTAAGTATCGATTAGTGAAAGCACAACAAAAATAACACTCGTATCTCTCTCTCAAAAAAAAAAAGAATGTTCACAAAAAGAAAAGCACTTCAGTCTATAGTAGGGTTGTTCCGATCATGTTTTTTTGCTCCCGATCCGATCCCGATAGTTTTAGTTTGAGTATCTGCCGATCCCGATATTTCCCGATCCGATTGCTTTTTTTTTTGCTCCCGATTCAATTCCAATCCTTCCCGATAATTTTTCCCGATCATATACATTTTGGCAATGCATTAAGAAAAAAATGAATCAAACTCGGACGAATGTATACATTCAACATACAGTACATAAGTACTGTATTTGTTTATTATGACAATAAATCCTCAAGATGGCATTTACATTATTAACATTCTTTCTGTGAGAGGGATCCACCGATAGAAAGACTTGTAATTCTTAAAGGATAAATGTGACTTTGTATATTGTGACTAAATATTGCCATCTAGTGTATTTGTTGAGCTTTCAGTAAATGATACTGTAGCCATTTAACTGTTCTGCCCAAATGCGTGATGGGAAGTGCAACCATGACTGTGCGTAGTGGTACCAGTTGATATATCTTCTCTGCGTTGGAAAATAACATAGGGTGTTAAGAAAAAGATCAATTACTACCTTTCTTCCCCACATTGCTTCCCACGATATTTCTAATCATAGGGAGAGGGATTGTAAGGCTTTAGCCAATTAAAAAAAGGCTCCAAAGGCTGCCAAAATTCACTCTACTCATTTTACGCTGCCTTTTAGCTCAATATATAGGTAAAACGGCGCCATTACAGATTGAACGTGACAATGCGTGACTGGGTCGTGTAGCGCATGCGTTAATTGTGTTAAATATTTTAACGTGATACATATTTTAAACAAAATTAATTACCACTGTTAATGGGATAAATTTGATAACCCTACCTTAAGCCTAAACTGAAGACTCTGGATGAGTAACATATTATGTCTGTAACGTTAAATACGATTATGAAAACGATTTAATTAAAAAATATATATATATATTAAAAAAGGCATGTCCGATATTTTTTTGCCGATTCCGATACTTTAAAAATGACGCGATCGGACCCGATCGATCGGCATCTAGTCTATAGTAATGAGGCCCTATTCTCACACAGTTAAACAACAATGCAAAATGAACTGGCATTCCATATCAAAATAGCTCTGCAAAATACACGTAAAACTTACTCAGACTTTAGTCACTCTATTCTTATTATTGTTATTTTTTATTCTTATTATATTAACTCTACTTTGGATTGAAAATTTTACAAATTTTATCAAAACGAAAACATGAAGCGGGGTTTTAATATAAAATTACTATAACATTTATCTTTTAAGAACTACAAGTCTTTCTATCCCTGGATCACTTTAACAGAAAGAATGTTAATAATGCCATTTGTGGATTTATTGTTATTAGGTGTGTAACGGTACACAAAAATCTCGGTTCGGTAGGTACAGTGGGGAGAACAAGTATTTGATGTATCAAATACTTGTTCTCCCCACTGTACCTCGGTTTTGAGGTCACGGTTCGGTTCATTTTCGGTACAGTAAAAAAAAAAAAAAAAAGCAAAATATAAATGTGCTAGTTGTTTATTACACACTTTTGTGCTTTCAACAATAGGAACATTAGCCTTTACAAAGCTAGAATTCTGCTCAAAAAGTAGCGGGTATTTAAAGATAATCCAACAACAATTTGGTCAGCTTTCTTTCTGAAAAAAAGAAGAAAAAAGAAGTCCTGTGCTAAAGAGAAAAGCAATCCCAATGACAAAGATTTTAACATGTATTTTACAAATGAAATGCCTCAATCAATCTTTTTTTTTTTTTTTTCTTATGAACGGTTTTCAAAAGCTTTATTGCTGGATTTTCTCAAGTTAAAGCGCCACACAGAAATTTATAAATTTAATTGTGTAAGCAGGATGTGTGTATTATTCTTATTATTTAATTACAGGTGTTTTAGCTCATTTCAATTTAGTTTATTGAAATGGGCTATTATTTATTTTATGATGTGTTTATATTTTACAAATGTGATGTAGTATTCATTTATTTTGTATATTTTATGTTGTATAACTTTAGTAGCTATGTGAATATTAGTTCCTACTTGTTTCGTTGTGGTAGGAAGGTTTTGTATTGAACACGGGGCCGTGTCGGCTATTATTATAGCAGAGAAGACAGCAGTAAATCAACAAAGACAAGTCAACTACCAGTCACTCTACCGATCAAGAGATCTGATGAACTCAAAAAGTAGGTTACGATTGCATATTAGTTTGAAAATCGACCGGATCCACCGTATTATTACACGAGTGACTTTCGGCCCGATCTTAGCTACCGGTAGTAGTATCGACGCAGGAGGGCCGCGTCTCGCGTCAAATAATAAACTCTGCCGTTCTTTTCGGGTGCGTCGCGTTGAGCCATTTCTGGGACGCGTCTAACACGCGGCCGCACTGTGACTGGTGTGCATTGGCTGATTGACTTTAACGTCCGCGTTTCACTGCGTTCTCGCGGCGGCCACGTTCTCGCGCCGTTGACGTTTCTGGACTGTCCTACCGTGTTGGTCCTCATGATAGTAGAGAAGACGGAGTAAATATAATCTACACAAAGAAACTGTATCCCGATCGACTCACAGCCTCGCAAAGTAAGGGTCATATTACGTCAAACTCGTTCGGTACGCGTCTGTTCCGAACCGACAACCACGTACCGAAAGGGTTCAATACTATTACATGTACCGTTACACCCTTAATTGTTATAATAAACAAATACAGTACTTACGGATGTACAGTATGTTGTATGTATATATCCGTCTTGTGTCTTATCTTTCCATTCCAACAATAATTTACAGAAAAATATGGCACAAAAATATGGCATATTTTAGGGATGGTTTAAATTCGGTACGCGTCTGTTCCGAACCGACAACCACGTACCGAAAGGGTTCAATACTATTACATGTACCGTTACACCCTTAATTGTTATAATAAACAAATACAGTACTTACGGATGTACAGTATGTTGTATGTATATATCCGTCTTGTGTCTTATCTTTCCATTCCAACAATAATTTACAGAAAAATATGGCATATTTTAGGGATGGTTTAAATTGCGATTAATTACGATTAATTCATTTTTAAGTTGTGATCACATAGAGCTCACTCACTCACTCACTCACTCACTCATACTCCGAAAATGAAAGCGCCACTGCCACTCACTGAGTGGATGTGCGATTACACCACAGGTGTCAAACCGATTCCAGAAAGGGCCAAGTGGGTGCTGGATTTTGTTCCAACCGATACCATGCAGAGAGTTTAACCAATGAACTTCCAACTGAAACAAGCAGCACCTGACAAAGTTTAACTGATTACACATGTAAAAGATCTGATTGGTGAAAAGGTGTCCTCTTCATTGGTTGGAAAGCAAACCTGCAGCCACTTGGCCCTTTCTGCAACCAGTTTGACACCTGTGGATTACACTGTATTCTAGTACGGCAAAAAACTACGGTCACATGCGCCCCCCCCCCCCCAACTATTTGAGAAGTATTGGTATTGTCATGTTTGTGTGCTTTCTCAGTTCTTTTCATTCCAGCATATGAGTCAGTTGGATGGGCGGGGCTGTGCAACACAACAGTGGCGCATTAGGAGCGCTCATTATTTAAAGACTGCTGTCACCACATGCGAGTGTCGGACTATTATTTGCTGACTTGCTTGCTTACCGCTGAGCGCGTCATCTGGAGATCTCTTGCCTGTTACGTGTGTATTCTTTGTTATCACGTTATTGTTATGGTATTTTTTTGTTGGACTTTGCTATTATTTGTTTTAGCCTTTTCTGGCCCCTTGGTTCTCTCGCCGACTTGGTACGTGCCTTTTTTTGTTTTGTATTTGTTCTCGCGTGTTCTGGCGTGCTGCCTTAGTTCTTTTTTTGTAATAAATACTTCAAACTACCACGTCTGCTTCTGGATCCATATTTAACGGCTCGCTGTTTCATAACAGGTATAGCACATTAGAACAGACATGCCCAAAGTCCGGCCCGGGGGCCAAATGTGGCCCATGGTCAAATTTCATCCGGCCCCCAGCCTCTGTCATAAAATCAATAACGTCTGGCCCACACACGGACTTAATAAATTACCGTAATTTCTGGACTATAAGGCGCACCTGACTATAAGCCGCCAGCCACCAAATTTGACATGAAAACGGCATTTGTTCACAGATAAGCCGCACTGGACTATAAGCCGCAGTTGTCCTCGTTGTATTATGGGATATTTACACCAAGAGATATTAACTGGTAACACTTCATTTGACAATGGCATCATAAATAAGACTGTCATGAGACCAAATGAACCACCATTAAGCTTTGAACGAATTGGGTGCAAAGCCTTATTGTTTCTAAAAGCTTCATTTGGCCATCACTGCTCCCTTGGGGGAGACAGTCAATCTCTGCTGCCACCTGCTTTCAACACTGTTGTCATCCAACATTCCTCCTAGCATGCATTGCGGCGCTACAGATGTAAATAACAATCATGTTCTGTGCTAATTATTTCTTCAGTTACTGTTCCAGTTATTTCATTAATTGCTAGTTATGGTATTTGGTAACATTTTCTTGGATAGTGGTGCCATAATACTGTCATATGACAGTCATAATTATTACATGAAAATGTCATAAGCATTAATGAATGCTTATAATAGAGGTCGGTTAGTGTCATCCAGCAAATTATCTCACTTTTGAATGGCCGTAAAAGATCTGAGCTGGACATAAATGGATTTAGTGAAATAATATGCCACATGACACATATTGACATCTGTCATAAGCATTCAGTAATGCCCATGACAGTTTCATGTCATAATTATGATGTTCTGATGACAGTCTTATGATGCCGCTGTCAAATAAAAGTGTTGCCTATTAACCCAAATAAATCAACAAATAAGCCGCACTGAAATATAAGCCGCAGGATTCAAAATGAGGGGAAAAAAGTAGCGGCTTATAGTCCGAAAATTAGGGTAGTCAGCAGTAGTGCTACCAGCAAATGAAGTAGCTTGCACACTAAATTTACCCACTAAAAGGCAGCAGCAGTCCAAGCAACATTACCCCGTGTGACCCTTTCCTTCCAATTTTCTAGAATGGCGACAATCGACAAAAAAAAAAAAAAAAAAAAAAAAAAGAGAAAGTTAACTGCGGCGGCCGACGCTTCAAGAATAGGTGGAAATTGGACTATTTCTTCACTAAAATACGCAACAACTGTGTATGCCTCATTTGCTGAAACAGTCACTGTTTTTAAAGAGCCCAATGTGAGGCGATATTACCAAACAAGACACGCTGACATGTACGACAAGATTACAGGGAAGATACGCAGCGAGAAATTGAAGCAACTTGAAGCTAGTTGAATTTCACAGCAGCAGTATTTCGCAAGAGCCCGAAAGTCGAAAGAGAACGCCACAAAGGCTAGTTGCGAGACTGTTGAAATTATTAATAAAAAATAAAATGAAAAAAGCAAATGTAACACACAGGCGGCACGGTGGCTGAGTGGTTAGCACGTCTGCCTCACAGTTCTGAGATCAAGGGTTCAATCCCGTGCTTCATGAATGAATGTAACACACAGAATGGCTTGCTAAAATTTGCTTCAACAGAATGTTGTACGTAAAGGACGTCAGCCAAGACCGGCCCCCCACATTTTTGCCACACCAAATCTGGCCACCTTTGCAAAAAGTTTGGACACCCCTGCATTAGAAGGCAATAGACCATCATTGGAATTTACCATATACGTATAGTACATAGTATACTACACCAGCAGTGTCTGTTGTGTTTATGAACTTACCTTCAACAATCAAGTCAAAAGAAGCTTTCTCGGTAAGTGCACCCATCTTCACTTCACCCTCATAGTAGCCAGAATCTGAGTACTTCAGCTTTTTAAAGGAGGGCTCTTTGTCCATCTTGACATTGTCCTGAGACGACAAAAACAGTCGTTTTTATTTCACGAACAAACACAATCTTCAAGGAAGTCCCTTTCAGCGCCAAAAGTTGTTTAATTTTTTTTTACCTTGGTCCACCACACATTTAATTCCCGCGAAGAGTTAATCTGGAAAGATAGCTCCAAGGTCTCCCCGGCTCTCTTGACGATCTCCCCAGAGGGGCTTAAATTAATGTCCAGGTCTAAAAGCGAAAGAGGTGTGAGGATGGAGAAACAACGGCTCGCAGCTCTGACGAGCTTGAAGATATTTCCATTATTAACCCTTGAGAGTCGAAGGACGCGCCGGCGCGTCCTCAGCGCACGTCGTCTTTGAAGCGCCCTCACGTTTTAATTACGTCACCCACATGCCGTTGGTTGGTCTCGTTTTAAAGTGCGGAAGTTGAGGTTTACTCTCGTTATTATTTGAAGTCAATCGACCAACTAAAACGTGAGATATTGTCATTTAAGTTTTATAGTTTTATTGTCCTCTCAAAAAAACATTAAAACGCTGCATGGATCATTTGTTTATGTCTATATTTCCATCATTTCTTGTCCTTTTTCAAAACGGAAGCTCCATGAAAAAAAACACAAATCAAACGAACCCTTTCGAAGTCACAGTGGAAGCACAAAATGCGTTTTTTTGTATAAATATAACTGCCGTGCGAGGTTCCACCGAACGAGAGGGAGGAGTGTTCTGAAGCAGCGAGGTGGCGAGCGACGGCCGTTTGGATCGAGCAGCGACTTTGTGTGACTTTGAGAATGAATGGAAAACTAAATTTAGCGCAAGCAATTGTGCTTTTTGATCAACTTGAGGAAGAGGATGGTCCAAATTCGTCATCATCGTCTTCTTCGGAAGAGTCCTCGAGTGAAGATAGTGACGGATTTGAACACGTGGGTGACGCCATCGACGAGCAGAGGTAAGCCAACTCACTTTTTTTTTTTTTAATGCTGAAAAAGTTTCTTTTGAAAGTTTCTTTTGATATTGCAAGACAAAGTTAATTTTGATGCAATATAAGTGTGAGTTTGTGTATATAATAATAAAATGTGCATATCAGATCAAAGTCGTACGTGCACTGTGTGTATGCCAGGCAGGAATTTATAATTTGTGGTGTTCTTCTTTCTATATGAAGATTAGGGATGTAGCACATATTCAGCTATGGTATTCTTTCTATTGTCATACATATAGATTTCCATTATTATTTATTGCTGTATATATTTTTATTTTATACTTTTATTATTTTCATAAATACTGACTTTTTCTTCATGTACATTTATAGTGACAATGAAAGTAAAGTGAAATGAAAATGGAAGGGTGGAAAGAGGACCGACGCCCCATGGAAGTGTGGGCTGTCTGATGTAGCCCTGTGTCTAATTCCAGGACGAAACTGCTTTTCGGAGTGGCATGCCTGAAAAAATTTTTTGTTTATTGTAAATATTTTTTAAAATACTTTTTTTCCCCAATGTTATATATATATTTTTCCCCCCACAATCAGTCTTCTCAATTTGTGTATATAAATGTGTGTTCAAGAAGCTTGATTGTGTGTACATAGTTTTCATCAAGTGATGGGCCGCAGTACCTAAACTCATAAAGAGATGGCCTCTAAACACTTTTTGTGTTAGATGGTATATATTTTTTCACTGTTTTTCACTGTTTGGTCTGCTGTATATAACCTGTTTTGACTAGAGCATGTATAAAGGCAAAAAAACGCCTATGGCTATACCTGTTGTGTATGTTGAATTGTCAAATATAAAGACTATTTATTCAAAAAATTTTTGGTTGAATGTTCATCCTAACATGTTGAATAAATATTACAAAGTTTCAAAACGGTTTGTTATGCATGTTTGGTTGTCAATTGGACATCAATATTAAAAATTTTGACAAAACGATTTTGGAATTTTTGGTCTTTTTGGGCCCAAAATGATGATTTATAATTGGTCAGTGAAGGAAACAACAGTTTGGACATGAAGTTCAAGGTGTCACAAAAAAAGGGACCAAACCAGGCCATCGTAAACAATTCTTTCTTTGAAATATAAAGGCAACTTCAAAGGCATGCAAAATCAGACAAAATAGGCCCAGACCTTAAAGGGTTAACTACACTCCTCTCACTGCGCCTTAGCTCACGAGCGGAGGCTCACACAACAAAGCGGTGAGACCAAGAGATCTGAACGTTATGGGGCAAACATACTTGACTCCCGACAGAAGCGCCAAAGAAAAGGAGAAAAATGACCGCACTGACGGAACCATTTTGAAGAGAAACACAGTGTGACGTCTTACAATTGACTGTGATGTTCTTGGATGCCATCATGGCTGGGTTGTCAATCAGGGAACATCTGTATTCACCGGTGACATCACGCGAGACAGCAGTGAGGGTGTATCTATCAGTGTTTTTCACCGGAACCACATCACCCTGAAAACACACGCGCGCACACATTAGCCACTGATTATCGAGACATGTTCAGACAGATTTACACTGCTTGCCAAAAGTATTGGCACCCCTGCAAGTCTGTCGGATAATGCTCAAATTTCTCCCTCAAAATGATTGTAATTACGAATGCTTTGGACGTAATATCTTCATTTATTTTGCTTGCAATGAAAAACACAAAAGAGAATGGAAATAAAAAATCATTATCATTCTACACAAAACTCCAAAAATGGGCCGGACAAAAGTATTTGAAAAATCATGTGATGCTTCTCTAATTTGCGTAATTAACAGCAACTGTTACTTACCTGTGGCTAGGCATGTGCCGGTATGATATTTTGACGGTACGATAACCGTGAGCAAAAATACCGCGGTTTCACGGTATCACGGTGTTGCAATTATAGCTCCAAAAAATTATGAGATGTATGGGTAAAAAAAAATTAACTTTTTTCCATTGAACATGATTTTTTTTTTTCAGACCATAGTTGCAAATTGAAACATGAATATATTGTTAAAATACATAAATTATCAATTAAAAAAATATTTTAAATAAAATTAAACTAAATATAACTCATAGACTCTACTCACAGCCACAGCTCAAGTTGCTCAAGATTAGAGCAAGAACAAAAGAATTTCTATAAAAAAGTAAAAACACTTCTGAATAAATGTTTTTAAAAATTTATACTACATGACTTTTTTTTTGAGGGTGGAAAAGCTTAAGTGAAGTTTCGCCATTTTCAGCCACTCTGTCAACTCTAGTCTACATGATGTCATCCCTTTGTGTTAAAAAGAACAAAGAATTCATAAGTTAGTTAAAAATGTATACGTTAGTTAAAATGTCAATATTGTTGTGGAAAGGTTTCATCTAAAAAATTAAATTAAATTAAAAAAAAAAAAACATTGGGAGTGAGACCTCTCCATGATCCAGCGAACGTGGATTTGTGCTTAGGGCAAGATCATCTTTCGCAATTAGCGATCTTTGACGCTATCACTTTTTCACCTTCATTCAAGCGAATCAAGCTTGTTTTCTCACTCCGCGGCTGTCACACTCAACGAAGTTGCTCTCCCAGGTAAGCCTAGGCTAGCAATCATCTTTGTAAGCTTTTAGTTAGTTTGTATATTGAATTTGTAAGGAAAATGTGTGTTTTGTTTTTGGCGAACTTTTTCCATGGTGCTAATCTGTTGAAGCTACTCATATGGAAAAATCTAATTGTACAACATTTTAAATGTATTCATTTTGTATATTACACTTACCACGATTTGAGAGCTCAATAAATTGAAGAACAGTACGCCTTATGTTTGGAGTATTTGTATTTGGGTTAGCTGGCTGGCTAGCCGATAGCGTCACTTTCACACACAGCAAAAAACGGGAGGGGGTGAGCGCTGCTGCGCCAAGCCGCTTCTGGCTGCATTTTTGACACAAGAAAAATAGCGAATACCGTACTACGGTCTGACGGAAAATTTTAGTGGTTTTGAAACCGCGACGTTTTCACACCACGGTAAACCGTGAAACCGGTAACCGGCACATGCCTACCTGTGGCACATAACAGGTGGTGGCAATAACTAAATCACACTTGCAGCCAGTTAAAATGGATGAAAGTTGACTCAACCTGTGTCCTTGTGTGTACAACACTGAGCATGTAGAAAAAGAGAAGAACAAAGAGCTGGCTGAGGACTCGAGAAGCAAAATTGTGAGGAAGCATGGGCAAGTTGAAGGTTACAAGTCCATCTCCAAAGACCTGAATATTCCGGTGTCTACCATGCGCAGTGCCATCAATAAGTGTAAAGCCCATGGCACTGTGGCTAACCTCCCTAGATGTGGACGTAAAAGAAAAATTGACGAGCGATTTCAACGAAAGATTGTGCGGATGGTGGATAAAGAACCTCGACCAACAAGTTGAAGCTGTCCTGCGGTCCGAGGGTACAGCAGTGTCAACCCATACTATCCGTCGGCGTCTGAATGAAAGGGTCTCTATGGTAGGATATCCAGGAAGACCCCACTTCTGACACAGAGACATAAAAAAGCCAGGCTGGAGTTAGCCAAAACTTACCTGAGAAAGCCAAAAACGTTTTGGAAGAATGTTCTCTGGTCAGATGAGATAAAAGTAGAGCTTTTTGGGAAAATGCATCAACATAGAGTTTACAGGGGAAAAAAACGAGGCCTTCAAAGAAAAGAACATGGTCCCCACAGTCAAAGATGGCGGAGGTTCCATGATGTTTTGGGGTTGCTTTGCCATCTCTGGCACTGGACTGCTTGACAGTTTGCATGGCATTATGAAGTCTGAAGGCTACCCAAAAATTTCGCAGCAGGATGTAGGGCCCAGTGTGAGAAAGCTATGTCTCCATAGGAGGTCATGGGTCTTCCAGCAGGACAATGACCCAAAACACACTTCTGAAAGCACTAGAAAATGCTTTGAGAGAAAGCACTGGAGACTTCTAGAGAGGCCAGCAATGGGTCCAGACCTGAATCCCATAGACCACCTGTGGAGAGATCTGAAAATGGAAGTTTGGAGAAGGCACCCTTCAAATCTCAAGAGACCTGGAGCAGTTGGCCAAAGAAGAATGGTCTAAAATTGCAGCAGAGCATTGTAAGAATCTCACTGATAGATACCGGAAGCGGTTGTTATTTTGTCTAAAGGTTGTTTTACCAAGTATTAGGCTGAGGGTGCCAATACTTTTGTCCGGCCCATTTTTGGAGTTTTGTGTAAAATAATAATGATTTAATTTTTTTTCCCATTCTCATTTGTGTTTTTTCCATTGCAAGCAAAATAAATGATATTACAACCAAAGCATTTGTAATTGCAATCATTTTCTGACAGAATTGGAGGGGTGCCAATACTTTTGGCCAGCATTGTAATAGTTGAGTCACTGAAGGCTCATTATTGCACCTTCAGGTAGAAGTTGAAGCTGGTCGGTGCCGGGTTGCCGTCCGCCACGCAAATGAGGGTCACGTCATCCCCTTCCAGCAGAGGCTCTGGGGCAAGCACCCGCAGCACAATGTTCTCCGTGGAGGCTGGAATGAGGATTAACGAATAACGGTTTTAATCTTATTTCTCTAAAACTGAGTACCACGTATTTTTCAGTCTTTGCACATTTTTATTAATTATCCTCAAACTTAAAAATGTGGACAACACCGTTATCTTGTGCATCTCAGGGGAAAGAGTCTTGTTTGGCGAATTGGAAAAACTGGGAATTCATTTTTTCTGATGCCTAATAGTGAAGGAAAACGTAAACAGAAGTCAGCATTGCGCGTGTTCCCCGATATGTTAGATGATAAATAATCGATCCAAACAAAGAAAAAAAAAACAACAGTAAAAGGGTAAATATATGAAAAAGAACATCTCGACCACTCCTTGATGTCTGCGATTTCTGCATCGCGACCCTTGTTATATTACCATGTTTCACCCATAAACCCCCCCCCCCGCCCAAAAAAATCACACTCGGTGATACATGCTACATGGAGTTTTTGTATCGAGACAAGGTAAGTATGCGATAATATCTGGTTAAAATCATGGCGTCTTTAAACATGCTGTCTCATGCGCTCACCTCCAGTTAGGGTTTCGCTGTTTTAAAATAGTTCTTTTTTTTTTTTTTTTTTTTTTTTTTTTTTTTTTTTAAATGCCCTCCTGTTCAAAATTTTTCTTTTTGAGATTTTAAGCTTTCCAATGATGTATCACACACGCACAAACCTATCAAGTTGTACGGTTTCGGCGTAATTTGTACAAGTGAACACTGATTTTTAAATGGGTACGCCGTGCGTTCAAAATCTGTACGTTTTTCGTGCATTACGGTTTTTTTCTCCATTCGGATTTTGTCACAGTTTCGGCAACGAGACAATGTGCATTACGATGCATTACTATGTTGGTTGAATGATGCGAGAAAAGTCAGAGACAGTGAGACTATTTGTTGTGACGCTGCAGCAAATGCGATGCTAGGGTAGGTGGCTCCAATATTTCCTGACTGTAGCCGACAGTCTACAATCTACGCCTAGATATCACATGCTTATAGAACTACATGCGAAATGACAGACGGCAGCGTTAATAAACTGCCGCCATTTTGAAGCAGTAGACTTCTCAGAAAGGCTGTTGTTGTGAACCTTCCTAGCGAACTTAACTTTTTGTCTAAAATACTCCTAAATCGGCAAAATCTTGACTTGAATCTATCTTTAAATGATGAAACAGTTTTAAAACATTAACAAGTCAAAAGTGCCATGATGTGCAGCCATCAAGACATGATAAAAATTGCCAAAAGTGCTACATACAATTATAGCCAGTGTTGTCACGGATTACTTTAAAAAGTAATTTAATTACACCTAAAAAAAAGAAGTAATCTAGTTACTTTACTGATTACTTTATTATCAAAGTAACTAAGTTACTTTAAAAGTAACTTATCAGTTACTTTTTACCATTTTCTTTCCCCTTTTGCTGCCTCAACATAAAAATAATTGAAAAAATGTCATCACGTGTAATTGAGTTTTTCACATAAGGCTTAATCTTTGAGCTAGCGGGGGTTTAATTAGTCGACCAGCCATTGACTCGCCCTAGCTTAGCCATTCCGGAGCCCTAAAACTAACAAATAACTGACAAATTGCACAAAATGTGTTTAAATCAAGTTCAACGACTCATGAAACCCCCACTAACTCCAAGATTAAGATTAAGATTAAAAAATCCTGAACTTCCCCTTTGAAATAAAGACCTAGCCCTTAAAAGGTTGTCTCCAAAAGTTGTAAAGCAATAAAACAAGCAATAAAAATTAATGAAATGAAAAAAAATCCTACGACGTAAAGTTTTCATCATGGGTCAAAATCATTTTTCGAACAGATCATGAGACTAGAACCTCGGAGACTATCCTTTGCTTTGCTAAGCCAAAACTACACCAGAGGAGGCAAGATGGATATTTAGAATTTCTTTAAACCTAAGCTTTCAAACGCTGCCAAGAACAACTTGAAAAGTTGATTGAACTCGAACAGTGTCAAGATGTGTATATACCAGGGGTCGCGTTAACCGAATATTTTCCGTCGTTGACCGTTTTTTTAAAACGGTGACGGAAAAAACTGAAGTCCATCTGTCATTTTGACAGGTTGCAATTCACACCCCAGACCACAGGGTGGCCAGTGAGCATATTAATTAGCTATTGTCTCTCTTGATGCATGACGTCGTTGGCCTTACTCGGAAAAATGTCAAGGCAACTGAGTGTCCGAAGTTTCTTCAAAAAGCCCCAAAACGACGATGGTGTTGATAAAGGAGGTGAAAAAAGAGGGACTGATGCAGTGGAGGATGAAGGACAGCCTCTGCAGAAATCCCACTTGAGACCTTTGATAATGCACAAGCGGGCACGCAATTCAAGTCCATGCGCACCAGGAGGAAGGTGTGAGACTGCGTTCAGGCCACAGCAGGTGAGCTGTTAATTTCCTTGTTCCATATGTAGCCTACCTACTGGGGCCACAGTCAGCTGTTTTTGTCACTCCGGAGAAAAAGTTACATAATCATCTGCTTGATGTGTGATGGCACGGTGTGGATTCTCTGTTAAGCTTGTTCGGACAGAATATTAATTTAAAATGAATGAAAACTAAATACTATTGAATATGTCATTATTATCATTTTAAAAATTTAAGTGGCGGGTAAAAATAGATCATGACCGGATTTTTAAGACCCTGTCAGTCAAAATGACAGACAACGAAGGATTGTAAGTCTAGCGCAACCTCTGGTATATACAGTATTGGCCAAAAGGTTGGAGACACCTCAAAGGTGGATACTTTGAAGAATGTAGAACACAAAACCTGTCTTCAGTTATTTCACTTTTTTATGCCATTCCACATGTTCGGTTATAGTTGTGATCAGTGTTGTTAATCTTACTGAAAAAAAGTAATTAATTATAGTTACAAATTACTTCTCCCAAAAAGTAATTGCGTTAGTAACTCAATTACCTGAATGTAAGAGTAATTAGTTACTTGGCAAAGTAATTGGTGATAATTACTTCTTTTTTTTTTCCCCTCAAAAAAAAAAAAAAAAAAAAAAATGGCCACACTATGTGAAGGTTTTTGTGAAGGTTTTTGGTACAATTGGCCCGAGCCCAATTCTTTACCCTAATTTACCCTTTACCCTGAATCAACTGTTAAAAGTTGTTAAAATTGCTCCCATTATTGCATTTGTTCCCTTCTCTCTACTTTCGACATATGAAAGTTTTAAAACTGTTTCATCATTTAAAGATAGATTCAAGTCAAGATTTTGCCGATTTAGAAGTATTTTAGATAAAAAGTTACTTAGGTTCGCTAGGAAGGTTCTCTACAACAGAGCCGTCCTAAAAAGTCTACTGCTTTAAGATGGCGGCTGTCTACTAACGCATTTAGTGCCATGCAGTGTTGTTAATTTTACTTTAAAAAAGTAATTAATTACAGTTACAAATTACTTCTCCCAAAAAGTAATTTCGTTAGTAACTCAGTTACCTGAATGTAAGAGTAATTAGTTACTTGGCAAAGTAACTAGTGATTTTTTTTTTTTTTCTCAAAAAAAAAAAACAAAAAAAAACAGGTCACACATTGTGAAGCTTAAAGGGTTTGGGGGACAATTGGCCCTAGCCCAATTCTTTACCCTCAACTTAACTAGACAAAAGGGTATTGCGATAACTAGCTAGTAACCTTTGCTATGTGTGGAAGTCATTTAAAGTTGTGAATCAATCGTTAAAGTTGTTAAAATTTCTCCCGTTATTGCATTAGTTCCCTTCTGTCTACTTTAAACATGTGTAAGTTTTAAAACTGTTTCATCATTTAAAGATAGATTTAAGTTAAGATTTTGCCGATTTAGGAGCATTTTAGATTTAAAAAAAATTACTTAGGTTCGCTAGGAAGGATCTCTACATCAGGGCCTTCCTGAGAGGTCTACTGCTTTAAGATGGCGGCTGTTTACAAACGCATGTAGTCCTTAAAACATGTTGGCAATGCAGCAGTGTCTGTCATTTGCATCTAGTTCTATAATATGATATCTACCGTGTCATGTGGGTGTAGTTTGTCGGCTATGGCTGCAGTCAGGTATTATTGGAGCCACCTAGCATCGCGGTTGCAACGGCGTCTTCCCCACTCCTGCTCTGCTCTCGTCCCCGTGAGTCCGTTTCTCTGACTTTTTTTTATTCAACCAACTTAGTAACGCATAGTAACGTACGCCTTTCCCGCCTCAGTAACGGTAACGGCGTTGCCAAGATGAGAAAAGTAATTAATTAGATTACTCATTACTGAAAAAAATAACGCCGTTAGTAACGCCGTTATATTGTAACGCCGTTATTAACAACACTGGTTGTGATGTCTTCAGTGAGAATATACAATAGTAGTGAAAATATATAAAAGGCCAAAATCATGAAGTGTGTCCAAACTTTTGACTATTCAGTCTTCGACATGCTTTTCCCCCAGTCCCACACATGTAAAACTTGGCCTATGATTACAAACTCTAAGTATAAAATATACATAATTACACATATTATAAAGGCTGGCTACAAACTGTAAAAGTGCTGGATGTCTCGTTACCTGTCGGCTTTGATTCTAGTTTTTTCGCCTTGTGCTGTAATTCCAAGTGCTTCCTTGTTGAATTGGATGTCGAGTTTTTAGCGGTCGACAGTCTTTCTGAGCCTGCGCAGAGTTTGCAACGCACGGAGATATTTTTGTCATCTTTACTGGACGGATATGTGAAGTAATGGCTGTATCTCCAGTGAGCAAATGCAGCCGTTTGTTTTATCTCTCCGGCTCCTTTACTGTTAGCATCCTGATAGGTAGCCACTAGCCAGGCTATGTTGTTGACCGCCGTGGCAGACGGCGCGCGCACAGGCAGGATGGTAATACACGTGACCCTCCCCCAAACTCAAGCGCAGTATTTTCTTTTCAAATGCTCTTTGTACATGACTACAATATTCTTCATTCTACATACAGTATGAGGCAACACCAAAATAGTAACGCACAGGCACCGAGGAAACTAACTTTAATCAGATTACTAGCTTGGAAAAATGAACGCGTTACTTACTGAAAGAAAGTAATCAGATTACAGTAACGCGTTACTTAGTAACACGTTACTGACAACACTGATTATAGCAAAAGTCACTGTTAAATTTTAGTAATCATGATGTAGCTGAAGATATTGATTGTTCTTTGATTGCACCAGGTTATATGTTACGATATTACCAATAAATTCATATTATTTTAAAAACTGAGTTTTATTTTTGTTTCATATTGCACGCTTTATACAACGTTGTAAGATTAGTCACCAATTTGTAACAGCATATGTCACTATTTGTAAGATTGCCAAAGGCGTCGGGTTGACAGGTATGCATGCATATACTACTGTAGGACAATTATGAAATTTGGCCAAATTGGGGGTCTCATAGCAGAACTTCAAGTCACCTGAGTGTTTTCCGCCATATATAAATATTTTTTTTCGGTATCGGATCGGGACTCTTTATCGACAGATTCTCAAAATCGGGTGACTCGGACGCAAGTGCCATAACGTGCGATCGGGACATCCCTATTTTAAATAATATAAAGTGGGCTGGTCTAAATCATGAAATTCCTGGGCTGAAAATGAGTCCCAACCCGGCTCTGGTTTAACTAATAATAAATACAAATGTTTTTAGATGGAGCTTTAATTGTTGAGTGAGGGCGCTGCTTTTTAGCATAGACAACGGGTTTTTCAAATAAATGATTCCTACAACTGACAAGCAAAGCAAAAATTATCAGGAAAAAATTATTGAAAAGCATGAAGCATAATTTAGTTTGCGTCTTCGACAACAAACTCTCAGGCTCGTGTAACGGGGGTATATCAAACTTGCAAATATTGTATGTTTCTGTTTTATAATTACACAAAATTGATTGTTATCTTATTTTCTATTTTATTTTCGTCAATCCTCCTTCAAAGTTGGAACTTTTTGTTTCTGTGTTCTTTGTTTCCCCTATGTCGGTTATTACCGCGACACCTGCTGCTTTAAGTTGAGTGCACTTGATTAGTCCTCCCCTTTTCTGTGTGGATGTCGAAGGGGAGGTAGGTGCCGTTTAGCTGCAGAGAGTTTTGTAGGAAAGTGTAACTTCCAGGCATGCACTCATGTGTAAAAATTGCATTGCATCTCTTTTTTTTATTTTTTTATTTTGAATAGGGGCACATTGTTAAAGCCGTGTTTAACGGGAGGATTGACTTTTTCTGACTGTTATCAGGTATGTTGCGCCCTTTTCTGTGTGGATGTCGAAGGGGAGGGGCACATTGTTAAAGCCGTGTTTAACGGGAGGATTGACTTTTTCTGACTTATCAGATAAAAAGCAAGTCACACCGCACTCTTGACTCCCGTCGTCATTCCAAACTACACATACGACGCAGAGTCGGAAACCACCGGTCACTCGCTTGTGTGAAAAGTACACCACCTTATTTGGAGGCCATGCTGAGCAAGAAGCTTCAATATTTCATGCAGCTTCTGCATTAATCTTATTTCGCTGCTCATCCCCGCAACACTAAAGACCAAAAGTCTCTTTTTTCCCCTTTCAGATGACCTCTTTAACAGAACTGGGTTGAAAAAAAAGAAAAATCATTTCAGTCAAGGGAGGTAAACACAAGTCAGACTTATTATTCCAGTCAATGATGATGACATACAAGGAAGCATTCCTTTTTGTGTCTAAAATGAGAGAAGTTGGACAACTCACATATGACGGTGAAGGTGAGTGCAGATGACTCCAGGTGTGTGCCCAAGTTATGCTGAACGCTGCAGGAGAACTGGGCATCGGTGTCCCCCTTCGTGGCAGAGTACCCCAGCGTGGAGGAGGTGCTCGAGAGGCCGCTCACGGGGTCCACCAGCACTGAGGCCCGGATGGAAACACCTGTGCCGATTAACAACAAGCTGTTAGAGGGCCCCCAAAGCACACAAAGTCAAAGATATGGCACTTTTTAATAACATACTTGATAACTTAAGCCCCCATGTGAAAATTCTGTTCATTCTCCCTTACTATGCACTACAAACAACTCTCGACCAGGATACATAAAACTCAACGATATACTCACAAACCACTACAAAGGGAGAATAAGGATCTACTGGATTCAATAGTGGATAAAATTCGACCCAGAATTCAATTTTAAACAATTCAACAGGAGATTCAAGGCAGAACGAAACCAGAGACTGAAGAGAAAAATATTGCTGTTCCTAAGCTTAAAGGGAAAAACAACACCATTATCAAGTCCATTCCAGTGGAAAGAATATGGTTAAAGAAAGTGAAAAAACAATTTCATTTTCTGATGCGCAATAGTGGAGAGAAAAGCCTGTATTTCTCGCAAATGACCAACCCTGGCGTAATCAATGCCGGTACTATTTTTAGCTAATTAAATGTGAATAGTCCAAACTGCCCACCCTTACTAATTATCTTATGAATATTAAAGATACATGAGAGCTTATTTCACAATCGGGAATCGAAATCGAAGGACGAAGGAGTTCCGTTCCTACGCTGGCAACGTAACCCGATTTTCCACGTAAGTCGGAATTAATCCTTTAAGTTAGTACTTCTCAAATAAAGGGGCGTGTCAGAGCCATGCCGGCCGTGGCGCATGTGACCTCGGGGAAACATACATTTTTGCCGTACGAGAATAAAGTGTACTTGCATACCCGCTCAGTAGGTGGCAATGACGTTCTCATTTTCAGAGTGTGAACGGAATAAGAGCGCACAGAAAAAGAATATAGTAGGAGACTAGGAAAGACCAGTATGTTTACTGTGTCTAAAAATGTTTGCAGCGGACAGCAGGAAGCCAAATCAATTAAGACGTCACGTAAAGACATTAGACCCCGATCACAGTGATAAGCCGCTTGATTGTTTTTCAGCGAAAACGTGCCGAATATTGCCAGCAATCGTCCCTCTTTGTCAATGTTACAGCAGTAAACCAGCATGCACTGTTGACATGCTCAGTACAAAATAACCCCAGATGCGGTCCGGATCAGCACTATGACAGTTTTGCCTTAATTGTCGCCGTGATTGCACAGATGGGTGAGCCTGGGACCGGGTGCCGCTGATCATCATCCACAGTAGAGCTGAAACGAATACTCGAGCAACTCAAGTAACTCGAGTTTAAAAACTGATCCGAGTGCTTTTATTCGCCTCAAGGAATCGTTTAATTTTTGCCAGCTCCAAGCATCACGTTTTGCCCGAACTACTTTTAATGCGGCACAACACGCTGACGTCATGTGCGTAGAGGAAGAAGCAGCAGCCGACAGCCGCTTCATACTATACCAAAGTTGCTAAAAACTACGGCCGTATGATGCTACGGTGCTAGCAGGTAGCGTCTGATTCGTCTCATAGATATCTCATGTATATCGAACTAGATGCGAAATGCAGAGCTGCCAACTTTTAGAAATAAACTTGGGAGTGAGATTTTGTTGGGGGAGACCCAAATTTTGCGTGAGAAATTGGATGTGTGCGTGTGTCCCACGCTCAAAGCGTGACAGTTTAATACATTTTAATTTATTAAATTAAAATGCTAACGATGGACTACGTTGGCCTATTTGGTTGACCAACGTTACTAACCGTCATGTATGATGACGTTTAAGATAGAATCCCATTTAGAATATTCGCTCAAAAGGCGCTCATTAGGCGCAGGAGGCAGCGCTTTTTTTAAAAAGCGCCAAGTGTCAACACGGCCTAATACGAAATAAACAATGCTATATGAGCTGATGTTTCGAGCATGCTTGCAGTAGGCAATACTACGAGGCTAACAAGGTGATCTCCTGCTGCTTGTTATGGGAACTGAGTTTACTGTAGATTTACAACCCAAAATCAAGTTCACACGCACAAACACAAACACATTTCTTTCAAGATTTAAAGTTTAAAAGAGTGGGTGGTGAGTGGGGAATGGCGTAACGCAAGCAACACGTCACTTCCGCTCATTAATATTCATGACACTACTGGCTACTGTTGCTAAGTGGGGACAAGTCACCGTTTGTCCCTAATAGGAATAGAATGGAAATCATGTACGAAGGAGATGTGTACAGAGCTAAACCTACCAATTCTCTGCAAAAATGATGTCCCTGATGCCAAATTCACTGGCAAAGATGTGGACCTAAAAACCTAAAAATGTTCAGTTAAAGAGATGGCGTGAGTGTCGAAGGCAGAAAAAGATGGAAAAAAAAAAGAGCCGACCTAAGCAAAGCCTTAGCTTTTTTATCGGCGCAACTGACATTGACATTCTCCTGTTTCAACAAGCTATCCTTTACCACCAGTCCTGTCTTTCTTATATACTGTATTATATAATCTGGTTGTCCTACGTCTCTGACTGTTCTTGGAGGTAATTTAGTTAGTTTTGTGTAGCGATCGCAAATGCTACTCAGTGACAGCCAACGAACACTTTTAATTTTTTCATTGTTAACAAATCTTAATTCTATAACTTATTCACACTTCCCCCTTATGAAATTTGTTTTTTTATTTTTACAATAGAAAATGTAACAGTGGCAGTCAGATACCACTTTAATTCTTTTCAGGTCATTCGTTGTCAGACAGAAGCAGCATGGCACGTCACGCCAAAAAATACGTTAAAAATATCAAAATGGCTTCCTTTTTGTCCTCTGAAAGACAATGCAAACCCAACAAAATGTTTACTGCATAAATGTTTACAGCAGAGCTGGCATTAAAAGTCAGCGCAAGTTGATTCGGTCTTCACATTTTCTCCTCCGAGTTTTTAGTTTCAGGAAACGTCTGAGGAAAACATCCTTCATATGTCGTAATGTCTAGAGTTCCAAAAAAGCAACGCGTGATCGGCATGTTCCTTTTTGAAAGACTACCGGAGAAAAGTAGCAGAATTTACGTTGCTTCTATGCGAGGGCGGGTCTATAATGCCCCACTTCTACTTTACTTCCGCTTTACGATGCGAAGTCACGGTCTAAAAATAGCACGCGTGCGGTACGCCATTGACGATATATGTCACTAACTATAACATACCTAATCTCTGTCTGTAATCTTCAGATTGGATATGACTTTCTTCAGAGATTCTTTCTCCATTCGAGTTTCTCCCGCGATCAGAGGTTGCGCTAGACTTTTTCGTTGTCTGTCATTTTGACTGACAGGGTCATAAAAATCCGGTCATAATCTATTTTTACCCGTCACTTAAATTTTAAAAATTATAATAATGACATATTCAATAGCAGTGTTGGTCAAAAGCGGTGCGTTACTTACTCAACTCTGAATAAATTGAAGAAACTACCAGCCATGTTGTGTCTACTCTCTGCTCTGTTGATTTGTCATCCAAGACTCGGGGTGCGTTCAGGTCTGAGAATAGCGCACGTACTTCTGACTCCAAGCTGTTTGTCCCTGCTCATTCAATTAGGCTACGTTCATACTACAGGTCTTAATGCACAAATCCGATTTTTTTGTCATATCCGTTTTTTTGGCGTGCACGTTCAGACTGCTTTTGTCCATTGAGACCATTCAAGTATTACGCATGCGCTTTAATTCGCAGTCCAACACGCGCCGGTGCGCAGAAGCATCAAAACAAATGACAAGTCATCCGTCATTCCAGGGATATCATATTTTGCTTTTCAAAAGGAGGAGACAAATAACAGACATAAATAATCCCCGTTTAGGCTTATATTCACAGTTTATATGGATCGAGAGCATGCACGCACTGTCCGTGCATGTCACACACACATACGGGCAGTTTTCCCCGACTCTCCAAGACGGGCTGCAGCCAGACCCCTCTCCCGACTCTCGTCCGTGTAGGAAATGTTGAAATATAGCTCACATAGAGCAGAGAGAAAACCGATCATTCTCATGCTTACCCTCAACCCATTTTTATTTTTTTTATGACTGTTGTCAAGCCCGGCCCTTCCCCAAAAGCCGTGTTCACTGCAAGCTAGGCGCTAATAATGCACAGCTGAAATCGGATTTGGGACACTGGACGGTACAGACCGCCGCGACAGTCTGGAAAAATGTGGCCCAGATCGGATTTGAACCACATACAAAAATGACCCACATCGGATTTGAAATGATCCACTTCTATGCGACTCGTCCCGTTCAGACCGTCAAGTTAATGCCTGACTCGAGTCGGAAAAAATTGGATTCGTGCATTAAGACCTGTAGAATGAACGTAGCCTTAGACAATGCTGTCCAAAGCTTCCTAACGTTTCCGTGTTTGCTACACTTTAGGGCTGCAGCTATCGAATATTTTAGTAATCGAGTAATCGGATAAAACAAATATATTTTTAGGTGACGAGCAATTATACATACACATGAGAAAACAAGACATTTCATCTAATCTTGAACCATTTTCAGGCAATCAATGTCTTTATTTTCGATGTATATTGTTGAAAACAGCCAACAATTGCATCTCAGATGTAACTAGAATTTAAAAAAAAAGACTAATTCACTGCTTTCACTCAAAAAACTTTTAGATCTTATTAAAATATATATATATATATATATATATATATATATATATATATATATATATATATATATATCTTACCTAAAAATGCCGTTACGCTTGATAACACACATCGCTTAAAAGTTTTTTTCCCCACGTGTTTCAATTGAATTTCTCTTTGTGTCAAGCCATTTTTAAGTTCTAGTTAAGTTTTAAGTTAGTCTAAACTGTAAGTCCTGATATGATTTTGAGTTTTTGCAGTGTTCAAAATAAATGTATGATACAGGCTGTATTGGAGCACATTAGGACCAGTGCTACTTAGTATTTTATCCAGCAATGACTACTGAGCTAAAATTGATAGTTAGCATGATTAAGTTTTTATTTTACACCCTCATCACTCCACAATGCTATATTATGTTAAAGCCTGTATGTAAGACACATTAGCCACGCATCGACAGTGGTCATAATTAATTGAAACCTAGCCCTCCGCAGGGCTAACGTTACGTGAGCTAGTAGCGACAGTAACGTTAATCTTATTTATTAGCGCTTAGCGCTCTTTATTAGCGGTTAGCGCTGTTCTGCTGTAAGATGGCGGCTGTTTACAAACGCTGCCCAGACGCGGCCGAGTCTGTCATTTCGCATCTAGTTCAACATACATGTGATCTCTATGAGACGCACCAGACGCTACCTGTTACCAATGTAGCATTGTGCGGGCTAGTATTTAGCAACATCGGCGTCGTTTGTGGCGGCTGTCAGCTGCGGTAAGTTTTTTTTTTTTTTTCCCCCTTCTTCCTCTCCGCACGTGACAGCGCGTTGTCCCACATTAAAAGTAGTCCTAGCAAAACGTGATGCTTAGAGCTGTCAAAATAGACGATTACTCGAGGTGAATAAAATTACTCGGATCAGTTTTTAAACTCGAGTTGCTCGAGTACTCATTTCAGCTCTACTACACTTGAATGCTAGTTCGGACATTTTTCCGAGTAAGGCCAACGACGTCATGCATCAAGAGAGACAATAGCTAATCAATATGCTCACTCGCCATCCTGTGGTCTGGGGCGTGAATTGCAACCTGTCAAAATGACGGATGGACTTCAGTTTTTTCCGTCACCGTTTTAAAAAACTGGTCAACGACGGAAAATATTCGGTTAACGCGACCCCTGCCGCAACTAGGATGTTTATGCAGCGAATAGGGTTACAGTGGCGAGTAGCGCCTTCTACTGTCGGAAAGTTTGAAAAAGAAACGAACTAGTCTCGGCCCAAAATCAAGATTGTTTTTTTTTTTTTTTTTGCGTGAGAAATTGGATGTGGGGCGTGTGTGCGTGAGAAAAAAGGCAATTGCGCGTGTCTCACGCTCAAAGCGTGAGAGTTGGCAGCTCTGGAAATGACAGACTCGGCGGCGTTAGTAAACAGCCGCCATCTGAAGGCAGTAGACTTCGCAGCGCTAATAAAGATTAACGTTACTATCCCTTGCTCACGTAACTTTAGCCCTGCGGAGGGCTAGGTTTCTATTAATTATGACTACTGTCAATGCTAACATGTCTTTACATACAGGCTTTATTTAATCTGTAAAAACATAGCAATGTAGGGTGATGAGGGTGTAAAATAAAAACGTATTAAAGCTAACTGTCAATTTTAGCTCAGTAGTCATTGCTGGATAAAACACCAGCTAGCACTGGTCCCCAATGTGCTCCAATACAGCAGGTAACATACATTTATGTTGAACACTGCAGAAACTAGGCCTGAACGATATTGGAAAAAACTATTGTTGCGATTTTTTTGAGGTGTGCAATATATTGCGATATTATATTGCGATAGTAAAAAAAAAAATATATATATATATATATATATATAATTTTTTTTTTTTAAAGAAATTTTCACTAGATGACTTGAATAGCTGTTTGGAAATACTTTGCATGACACACCGTGACCACAGTGTATTCATATAATACCGTTTCATTTGTGAATGATTAAGATTGCTGTATTATTATGAAGGGATCCAGGAAGCAATGTCTGCACAAAATAGATAATTTATTGAACACAATATTTGACACTTCAACAGCAGCAAATACATTAAATGACAAATAAAAGAGCAGGTGCATTCGTCCCCTAAGTTTTTGACAAAATATAACAATAAATAAAAACTTCTGTAAAACAACAACAAAGTTGTAAACATAGTTGAACAAAAATATTAAATATGACAAATAAGAGTTGTTCACAAACTATAACAATAAATAAAAACCTCAGTAAAACAACAAAGTTGTCAACATATTTGAACTTAAATATTAAATCTGTCAAATAAAAGTGCAAGTGCATTAGTCCCCTGAGTTGTTTACACAAAATATAACAATATAAAACTGCAAAACTGCAACAAAGTTGTAAAAATATTTTAAAAATATTAAGTATCAAAACTTTATGTGCAGCTGTACTATAGTTATTTGAAAAATACGATTTACAATTAATTTAAATATAAAAGAAACAGAAACTCAATTGAACTTGTAAATAATTGAACTGAATAACAGCAAATAACTGATGAATAACAGAACCATTTTAACTCCCAAATTTCCAGCCTTCCTGATAGCTGTCACATGAATAAAAAGAAGAAAAGACATTCCTGCAGCTGTGTTATGTATTTGTCTGCATATCGTCCACCTTCCTTGCTCAGCAATTCTCAACTGGGTCTCATAGGTTTTTGGCCAAGACTACTAGTTTATCCACCATTGCAGGCTTGAGACAACAACGTTGGCACGTAACAATGTTCCCACCTGTACTAAAAAGCCTCTGATGGGAAGCTCGTAGCAGGAATGCATAGATACCTGCGTTTTAAATGGTCCCACATGTTCGACGGATTACTTCTTGTTGAGGCAACCATGGCGAGGCACTGTCAACAGGGCTGTTTTTTGTTCCTTATATTCTTGTCGATAGCCAAAATACTTCCAAAACTCCTTTTGGAGACAGTCTTCCCTATTCAACGTGTTGCTTGCTTTCACTTTGAAAACGGCCCCTCCTCCCTCCGCTCTGCTGTTCGGCCCCTCCTCCCTCCACTCCGCTGTAGCAGGGGAGGGGGAGGAGCCGATGACTGCGAGTTGGAGGGAATGAGATGAGAGGCTGTGCGCTCTCCTTCGCGCTCCTTCCTCAAAACAAACGTTTGTGGATTTAAAAAAATGAAATGAAAAAACTATCGCACGTCCTTGCGATGGGACTATTGCGCATGCGCACATCGCGATGGCGATGTTTAAACGATATATCGTTCAGGCCTAGCAGAAACTCAAAATCCTATCCGGACTTACAGTTTAGACCAACTTAAAACTTAACTAGAACTTAAACATAGCTTGACACAAATGCAAAATCAATTGAAACACGTGGGAAAAACACCTAACTTTTAAGTGATGTGTGTTATCAAGTGTAATGACATTTTTAGGTGAGAAATAAGATTTTTTTTTTTTTTTGGAATAAGATCTAGAAGTTTTTTGAGTGAAAGCAGTGAATGAGTTGTTTTTTTTCTAGTCACATCTGAGATGAAATTGTTGGCTGTTTTAAACAATGTACATCGAAAATTAAGACATTGATTGACTAAAATTGGTTCAATATTAGATGAAATGTCGTGTTTTCTCATGTATATTTATAATTGCTGTTCACCTAAACAAAAAAATGTTTTATCCGATTACTCGATAGAATTTTCAGTCGAATACTTATTAAAATATTCGTAGTCAGCAGCTTACTTAAACTGGTCCTTAGCCTCACATCATCAGCCAGATCGACAATTCACCTACAGGTACGTGACTTTCAGCTAACAAAGAATCTTGTAATCCTGATACTGAGCTCATTTTTGTGTCCCCCGCCCCCAGATCCTGATCTGCTTGTCAGCCTGCCCGTTCACCTGTTCTATCGCCAAATTGCCCACCGGATTCTTTGGACACTATCTACCACTCCCTCTCATTGTCATTGAATTAGGTCCCCCGTTACCCCAGCACCTTACCGAATAAAATATGTTGTTTACAGCCTAAAAATGGGTCATCTTTAATGTTGAGTTGCTTGTTCCAGTTAAAATATTTTGTGAAAAAACAATGTTATATTGTTATGTTGTTGTACGTTGCATTAATATCAATACATGTCATTAAAAAGAAGTGTTGTCATTATTGCTTTTTAAAGACGAAGCCAATTTGCAATATTAACACATAACAGTATGATCCATTGAACAAAATGGGCTTCAAATTTAATACTGACATGTATTGATGCAAATCTGGCCCAGATTGGGTAACGTGTGCCATATCCGGGCCACACATTGATGTCGTGCCTGCTACTTTGGACCAGTTCTGGCCCAAAACTGGTTGCTGAGCTGGCAAGTGACTCCTTACGGACAATTGTTCAAAAAGACACTGGGGCGGATCCGTCTTACAACAGCGAAATTTGCAGTACATCTGCCCCATGTCCGCTCCAATTATATTTTTCTATCTGGGTAGCAGTTGATAAAGCAATAACAATCCACACAAACGATTAGCATGTATCAGTTTAGCGTCAGCACATTGTCAAAAACAATCAGCTAGCAAGCGAAGCTAGTATGACAACTGGCAGGATTTTGTCACATTCTGCTGCTGGTCATATTGTTTTGTTACATGTGGGATGAGTTTCCAACGTCGTACCCGCATCCAATTCCAGCTCATCAGCAGTGTCTTTAAACCGATCCTAGGAGGCTTGCCGAGATATTGACTTGCTGCCATTTGACAGTTTGTACGTCCCTTCGTTGCTAGGTGCATATTGCTTTGTTTTTTTCGTTCGTCTGCCTCTCACCGTGGTTTTCCCTCGGTGTTTTAAAAAAACAATGTTTTAATTGATCCCGACCTACTGTCACAGACACTTTTTGTGTCTCCCTTTTCACGATCGCGTGTGTTCAATAAACCCTTTTACACAATCCCTATGTTCTTGTTGTCTGCTTACCGTCTGAAGTGAGCCGCATTTTCTAATTCCATGGTCAAGTTAGCCGCGCTTTCTTTTCAGTTGCATTTCCCTTCCCGGTTTTACCGCACAGACAACGCATGTCGGTTGCGATTGCTTTGTAAGGAAAATCATGGCTCTAACATCATGTGGATGTATAGTCTACGCGTTCGTCTATCTCACGGGAAACGTGGGTTCGATTGCCGCTGGAGACCTTCATTTAATTGCTTTTGCTGCTCGTTTTGTGAAATATGGACAGTGCCGCCCTGCTCATTACTTTTCCGCTCGGGTTCGAATTGGAAGGGTAGAAATGACGACATATTTATGTAGCTAACGAGTGACTCTGTTGAAGTACGGCAGCGCTCCCCAGTGACGTCACCGCATTGCCGACCTACTAGTTAAACTAATTTTTCAAATTTGAGAAAAAACAAAAAGACGAAGAAGGGTTTGAATATCAAATTATCTTAACTCATACTAACATTTATCTTTTAAGAACTGCAAGTCTTTCTGTCCGTGATTCTCTTTAAAGTCATTTAAGCTATCATTTAACACTTTTTACTTGAAATTGATTATGCTTATGTAAAAAAGCAAAGGACCGTAACTGAAAATAAATCCTGAGCAGAGAACCAATCCATATGTATTGATATTTATAAATAGACAGTTTTTTAAATAAAAATAAACATAATGCACCTTTGCCGCCATCTACCAGAGGTTTCTTGTTCCGCATCCATGTGATGTTGGCTGCCGGATTGGCATCTTTAGCGACACATGTGGCCAGCTGTGGAATAAAATGACAAAAACTCAATAACACTTCGAGTCATTGTTTAAACTGCTTAAATATCCTCAAAACTACCGTGCCTCCTTTTGAAGGGCTGATCATATTCTACGCAACAGACCATGAAATGCCCAAAGAGTCCTCTCTTGTGCTTGCTACTAATTCGTGTGCACCACTTCAAAAGGACTCATTACTGTAGTAACACGGTCGCTGCTATGCCTCAGGAGACAGGGTCCCATTTGATGCGTTTTGAAATAATATCAGTTTAAGTAACATTTGTCACACACTGAATAAAAACACACCTTTGTAAATTTGCCAATCTGTAGCTCCTGCGCCTTGTCAAAAACCTCCACACTTGCAGGGGCCTCTGCAATACACACAATTATGAATACATTAATGGTCTGCGTCGTCTCATCATGTACATCATGTACTCCAGTAGCATTGCAAAGTGCTGAAACATTTCCACGAATGTTTTTTTTGCCATAGACTTCATAATATATTGATGGGACACGGGAATCGGGGCCGAATAATAGGGGGCCTATTTAAAAAAACAACAACTTAAAATTCAAATATTTTCAAAACCAAAGCTGTTCCCGACCTAAAACCAAAACAGGCACCTCCCTTAGGCATATATGATTCTCCATGAGCAGCGGCATCAAAAAAATTCTTCCCTAATAAAATCCAGATGAATTATTTTTATATAAGTATAACAAAACTTAAAACGGCTATAAAATTCAATAGCAATATTTAAAATATCATGAAGTTTTTGCCCAAAATAGCAACTTAATTTTTTTTTTTTAATGAAGTGCAAATTTTTCGGGAGCTAATAAATTAGTCAATTTCCACATCACAAACGTAATACTTGAAAGCATGCAGAATTAATTATAAATCATATTCAAATAAATTATAAATTCAATATACAATCACAATTTATTATTTATGGAATTCCAGTGTCACTATGGGTCATGGGGAGGGATGGCCACTTGAGGACAGCCCAGCTCTCCCCTGTCCACCAGCTCGACCAGGACGTCGAACATCACGGAGGGTGGGTCACCCATCTAGAACTCCATGGCGATCTCAATGTTCTCCCGCGTGGCCTGGTCCTTCCTGGCCAGATAGCCGTTGTTTGTCGGCGGGTCCGGATGATCGTCGGCCAGCTCCCTGGCAAGCTCGGCCAAGATCTCCTCATCCTCTTTCTCCTCTCACTTGGCGTGGTCCAGGTCGGCCTGCACGTCCCCGAGGAAGAACCCGACGAGCTTTAGCAGGTGCAGGCGCTGGGCCAGCCTTTTGCTAACCATTAGGCTGGTCCAGTAATTGGTGCTGCAAATTTGGCGGCGCTTGCCAAAAGAATGCTCCGTCGGCTCAGAGTTGGCACCAGGGGTCGCGTTAACCGAATATTTTTAAAAGCAAAAAAAAAAACAACAACAAAAAAACAAACAAACAAACAAAAAAAAACGGGCAGTTATCATTTATTTTATGTAAATATTTCGAAGTAGCAAAACAAAGAGCTTTTTAAGCTGAAAAATCTTGTGAATAATGGGCAAATCCCTCAATTTTTTATAGATATGAACGTAAAACAGTCTCGATTGAAAAACAGAGCTAATTAGGATTGGGATCTCTCTATGGGTGCGTGAAATAAAGCCGGTGATGCTGTGATGTTGCGAATCCGATGAGAGATTCAAAGAGTGTTCAGGATTTATTTTTGGTTAACTTAAGAGAATGATGAGGATGGGTGTGTGTGGTTTTCTGAAATACAGAATAACCATATGCAACATATGAATTACTGTATGTTATACACTAGGCCTGAACGATATATCGTTTAAACATCGCCATCGCGATGTGCGCATGTGCAATAGTCCCATCGCAAGGACGTGCGATAGTTTTTTAATTTCATTTTTTTTTATCCACAAACGTTTGTTTTGAGGAAGGAGAGGGGAAAAAAGCGCAGTTTCTCTTTCTCTCCAGCAAGTCATCGGCTCCTCCCCCTCCCCCTGCAACAGCGGAGTGGAGGGAGGAGGGGCCGAACAGCAGAGCGGAGGGAGGAGGGCCCGTTCTCAAAGTGAAAGCAAGCAATCAACACGTTGGAGGAGCAAGGAAGACTGTATCCAAAAGGAGTTTTGGAAGTATTTTGGCAAGAACAAGACTATAAGGGACAAAAAACAGCCCTGTCGACAGTGTCTCGCCATGGTTGCCTCAACAAGAAGTAATCTGTCAAACATGTGGGACCATTTAAAACGCAGGTATCTATGCATTCCTGCTACGAGCTCCCCATCAGAGGCTTTTTAGCACAGGTGGGAACATTGTTAAATGCCAACGTTCTTGTCTCAAGCCTGCTATAGTGGATAAACTAATAGTCTTGGCCAAAAACCTATGAGACCCAGTTGAGAATTGCTGAGCAAGGAAGGTGGACGATATGCAGACAAATACATAACACAGCTGAAGGAATGTCTTTTCTTTTTATTCATGTGACAGCTATCAGGAAGGCAGGAAATTTGGGAGTTAAAATGGTTCTGTTATTCATCACAGTTATTTGCAGTTATTCAGTTCAATTATTTACAAGTTCAATTGAGTTTGTTTCTTTTATATTTAAATTTATTGTAAACCGTATTTTTCAAATAACTATATATAGTACAGCTGCACATAAAGTTTTGATACTTAATATTTTTGTTGAAATATTTTTACAACTTTGTTGCCGTTTTGCAGTTTTATATTGTTATATTTTGTGTAAACAACTCAGGGGACTAATGCACTTGCACTTTTATTAGTCAGATTTAATATTTAAGTTCAAATATGTTGACAACTTTGTTGTTTAACTGAGGTTTTTATGTATTGTTATAGTTTGTGAACTCTTTTGTCATATTTAATATTTTTTGTTCAAATATGTTGACAACTTTGTTGTTTTACTGAGGTTTTTATTTATTGTTATAGTTTGTGAACAACTCTTTTATTTGTCATATTTAATATTTTTGTTCAAATATGTTGACAACTTTGTTGTTATTTTACAGAAGTTTTTATTTATTGTTATATTTTGTCAAAAACTTAGGGGACTAATGCACCTGCTCTTTTATTTATCATTTAATGTATTTGCTGCTGTTGAAGTGTAAAATATTGTATTCAATAAATGATCTATTTTGTGCAGACATGACTTCCTGGATACCTTCATACAGAAATCTTCATCATTCACAAATTAAACGGTATTATATGAATACACTGTGGTCACGGTGTGTTATGTAAAGTATTTCCAAACAGCTATTCAAGTCATTTAGTGAAAATTTCTTTAAAAAAGATAGATCTTTTTTTTTTTTAATATCGCAATATAATATCGCAATATATTGCAAACCTAAAAAAAATCGCAACAATAGTTTTTTCCAATATCGTTCAGGCCTACTGCCAACTGTATATATCCATCTTGTGTCTTATCGTTCCATTCCAACAATTTATTTTACAGAATATATATATAATTTACTGAAAAATATGGCATATTTTATAGATGGTTTGAATTGCGATTAATTACGATTAATTAATTTTTAAGCTGTAATTAACTCGATTAAAAATTTTAATCGTTTGACAGCCCTAATATATATATATATATATATATATATATTTTTTTTTAATTAAATCGTTTTCTAAATGTATTTAATGTTACAGACATAATATGTTACACTCATCCAGAGTCTTTAGTTAAGGCTTAAGGTACCAATAACAGCGGTAACTAATTTTTCAAAAATGTATCACGTTAAATATTCATCGCAGTTAATGCATGCATTGCACGACCCACTCACGAATTGTCGCGCTCAATCTGTAATGGCGCTGTTTTAGCCATTTAGGGAGATAAAAGGCAGCGTAAAATGAGTAGAGTGAATATTAGCAGCCTTTGGAGCCATTTTTAATAGGCTAAAGCCTTACAGTCCCTCTCCCTACGAATAGAATTACCATGGGAAGCAAGGCAGCAATTGATCTGTTTTTTAACCCCTTATGTTATTTCCCAACGCAGAGAAGATATATCAATTGGTAGCACTACGCACAGTCATGGGTCCACTTCCCACCATGCATTTGGGTTGAATGGCTGCAGTTATCATTTACTGAAAGCTCAACAAATACACTAGATGGCAATATTTGGTCACAATATACAAAGTCACAAGTCTTTCTATCTGTGGATCCCTCTCACAGAAAGAATGTTAATAATGTAAATGTAAATTTATGGTCATAATAAATAAATACAGTACTTATGTATGATGAATGTATATATTCGTCAGAGTTTTATTCATTTTTTTCTTAATGCATTGCCAAAATGTATATGATCGGGAAAAATTATCGGGAATGATTGGAATTGAATGGGGAGCAAAAAAAAAAGCAATCGGATCAGGAAATATCGGGATCAGCAGATACTCAAACTAAAACGATCGGGATCGGATCGGGAGCAAAAAATCATGATCGGAACAACCCTATATACAGTGGGGAGAACAAGTATTTGATACATTGGCAGTGTATCAAATACTTGTTCTCCCCACTGTATTATTCCGCAGTACTGTTTTACATATTTATTTTTAAATGCCAGAATTTAAAAATAGTACTCAAGTCTGAGTCTTGGGATATTCTAGTATACTTTAGAAGTTGAAGAGCTCATGGATATCTCACAGAAAATTTTCATTATTATTATTATTTTATTTTATTTTTTTAATCAGGCCAAAAGACAAGAATAATAAGCAATTTTAAAGTTACTTTTATTTTGAAATGGTACATCAAAATTTCATCAGAGCACTTTAATTCGCATCTTGAAATCAAGGGCGTAGGTTCGCATAGGGATGGTAGGGACATAACACTAGCAACTTTTCAGGATGCTCAAATTTTCCCCACCAATTTTGAAGCAACCTTATTAGCATTATAATATAATGAGTTTAGTTATATCAGTAATCTAGATGATCTTCCCATATGCTGTTGGGAGAGAATTGATGTGTTTTAGTGTTAACGTTAATTAAAACGTTTTGAAATGTCAAAAAATGTAGTGAACTCTGCTGGTAACCATGGAACCAGCATCATATGATCAAAGAGCCTGCTTAGAGACAGAGCTCCCATACTGTGTTTCACAGGAATATGTGGGCAGTTAAATAAAACAAAAAACAAACATACTGCTGCTTTTCTTCTTGTAATCGGCCTAGATTTGGGGGAAAAAAAAAAAAAACTAACAAAAAAAAAATGGGTAGAGCATGTTGTGACTTTACATTTTTGAAACTAAATACCTATAACGGCAACTATTCATTCATTAAAATGTCTTTTTAAAAAAAATATTATTTATTGAAACAAAATCTTTGCAGCCTACGCAGACATTTTTCAGACCATCATATATTAATGGTAAGTGAGGTAAAAACAAATTAATCCTGATTTAGATTTTTTTCCATAACTGCTCAACCCACGAATGCACTTTAAAGATCAAAATAAGGGAAAAGTAGATGAAAGGGACAACCAATTAAATCAATGTATTGTTACCTCCCTCGCGTGACTCGTGAGGTGACAGGTGAGAATGGATGACTGCTCTTGATGACTTTATAACTGGTGGCATTTATTGCTGCGTACACACATACGTCCGACTGCCTCAAAGTAGCTAGACTCTCTCGCCTTCTGGCGCGCGCTCTTTTCCCCACGCGCGCATGCACATACACCCGCCTGACGTCTCCCAGGCAACCCGTGCAACAGTATTGTCCTTGTGGAAGGACAATGTAAACTAACACATACCTGTCAGGTTGTACGGTTTCAGCGTAACTTGTACAAGTGAGCACTGATTTTTAAATGTGTACGCCGTACGTTCCAAATCTGTAAGTTTTTCGTGCATGACGTTTTTTTTTTCTCCGTCCAGATTTTGTCACTGTTTCGGCAACGAGACAATGTGCGTTACTACGTTGGTTGAATGATGCGAGAAAAGTCAGACACGAAGAGCGAAGAGCGGGAGTGGGAAGGAGGAAAAAGTTATGCCGCTGTTGCAAACGCAATGCTAGGCGGCTCCAGTTTTTCCTGACTGTAGCCGACAGCCTACAATCTACGCCCACTTGATATCACATGCATATACATTCACAGGCCACTTTATTAGGTACACCATGCTAGTAACGGGTTGGACCCCCCTTTTGCCTTCAGAGCTGCCTCAATTCTTCGTGGCATAGATTCAACAAGATGCTGGAAGCATTCCTCAGAGAGTTTTGTCCATATTGACACAATGGCATCACACAGTTGGTGCAGATTTGTCGGCTGCACATCCATGATGCGAATCTCCCGTTCCACCACATCCCAAAGAAGCTCTATTGGATTGAGATCTGGTGACTGTGGACGTAAAATTTGACTCGCCATTTGTTTCTACATCCGACGACATGCTCTAAATACGCCGATCTATGACAGCACCGCAGTTTGTTTTCCTGCAAGACGGACGCACGGCATATTTTCTTGTGAGAGAAATCAACATGGGTTAGTGCAGGTGGTGGAAAAAAAAGAAGAAGGTGATGCTTACCATTAACATAAAGATGGATATGATAGAAAAATATGAGCTTGGGGTGCGCATCCGTGATATGGCTCAACAATACTAGAGCTGTCCCGACTAGTCGACGTCATCGATGACGTAAATGCGTCGACGGGCAAAACATACCGTCGACGGGTAATGACGGGTTTAAAAAAAAATTACATGCGGATAAAGTTTAGAATGGCAGGCGCTCGCGATGCAAGCGGTTGTTACTGGCACTCCCAAGGGGGCCGCTGTTATTTCAATCTGACCGGCATTGTCAGATTGAGCAAAGAGGAAGAAAGTGGGCGAGCGCGAGAGAGGGAGCGAGATCGGGGCAACCAACAAGGAAGACGCCGTAGATGTGTTGGTAAAAACGCCAAAAAAGGCGGCGGTGACTTTGAGTGACTATAGCCACCGAACGGCAACTGTTCCATCGTGTCACGAATATTAAAAAGCGTCAGGCGATCGTACACGTGCAGCGGTGACACTGTCCGTATAACAAGTAGTAAATACAGAGAAAATAACAATACATGGAGCAGAGTGAGACGGCCAGCCAAGCACAGGGGCGCCATCTTGAATTCTAAAAACTATTATCTATTCAATAAAATCTATCCGTCAATAAAAGGGGTTAAAAACTAAACTGAAAGGTATTTTCATCTCAAATGTTCATAAGAAAAAAAATTGAAAACTTAATTGAAGCATCTTTTTGCCCCAGCAAGGCAACAAACAAGGCAGTTGAGCAGGGGAGTCCAAACCGGTTCTCAAGGGCCGCTGCGGATCCTGGTTTTTGTTTCTACAGATCGAGCACAGACAGTTTAACCAATTTCTGCTATAGACCCTACCCACCGACGTCACAAAATCACGTGATCGCTGTATTGTTCCGCCCCATTGTCCTTTTGTCATTTTGTGTCTGTATTACCAATGGTCTCAATTGATCGAGCCATTTATAATGCATTTCATGGAAGACCCGGTGCTTTCGGATGCCGTAAACTCACTGGATGCGTTGCATAATAACGTTATGTGGAAAAGCTTCAGTTTATCCATTCGCCAGATCCATATTTGATGCCTAAATCCATGTTTTTGGACCCGCTGTCTTCGCCGTCATTGTCTGACATCTGCTAGCTACCCTGATATTTACAACTATCTTGTCCACACAAAATCAGCCTATTCTCACGAAAGTTTGAAAAACTTTAAGAGCTTGGAGGCTTATAAATACTTCGTTGCTGGTTGGGTGAAACAGGTCCTCGTCCACGAAAATTCGGCAGGAATCTATCTTGTGCTTGGAAAGGTGAGTTACGAAATTTTCAATTCAAAATCTTTTGTCCTTGCTAACATCCACTGTCAAGTCTAATGTATTTCATGTCATTTGTCAATGGAGCTAGGGCTTTTAATGTTTATATGGTTTAGCGATAGCACTCTCACGACATACATACGTGTATGTTGTCGGCGATTAGCCTAGCAATGATCTTAATTGTGGTTGTCAGCCCAAAACCCTCTAAATATATATTAAATGCATCTTGCCAGATATAAAATGACTACTACATAATCTGTGGTAATCGTTTGGAGCCCAGTTTTCTCGTCGAATTGCAGCAGCCCGTCTCGCTCTCCTCTCCGGGTCTCTCGGAATCCGGTAGAACTTCAAGTCTCTCCGTCTATCTTCTCTGTTATTGCAACCGACCGCCACACACGCCTTCACCATTTTGATTATTAATGTTAACGAGCAGAAAAACACGCCGTAAATAGGAGGAACGTACGTAGCCGTAACAGGTAAACACGATGTGTTGCCGGACACTTGGGCGGCACCAGTCAGGAGGGCGGAGTTGTGACGTCACGTGGGTAGGGTCTATAGCAAGCGGCACCTGACTACAATCAACTGATTACACTTATAAGACACAAGACTGGTACAAAGGCGTCGTCCTGTTTTGTTGCAAAGACATCCTGCACCTACTGCTGCTCGATGTGGAATAGTTTGGGGAGCCCTGCAGTAGAGGCAGAAGGCGAGAATCACAGCAAACACACGCACACATGTGTTCATGCCATGAGGGTCCACTCACATTCTGTACCTAACTTTATAGAATAACGGAAGCGGCCTGAATAGTGTTCTGTTCTGCGTAGAGACGAAAACGATTATAATAGAGAAAATGAGTGGAAAAAAATAATTGCAGCTCCTATGTTCATTCTGAGTTACTGTTCATGGAAAAAGAACATTGGCGGCTATTATGTTCATTATGCGACATGACATGCTTTAGGAGTCCTCATCTGTTGCTTTTGTTCGGATAAATTCCAATTCACGCAGAAATTCGGATTACGTCGCCAGCGTAGGAACTCCATCGCAACCCGTTAGAGGTGCAACAATTAATCGATTAATAGACAGCTAATCGATTCGCAAATTAATCGACAACTATTTTGGTAACCAATTAATCATTTAGGACCTTCTTCACCTTACACTTGTCTAAATTCTTGAATACATAACACACATATAACTTCTCAATCGTAAATGTAGTCGTAGATTTCTTCATTATATTTTTGTTATGTCAAAGTAGGACATGAACAAAAAGATCGATAGTCATCGATGAATAAATTAGTTGCCAACGATACAGTTGTAGACTACAGTTAAATTAGGAAGCTGGAATAAAATATTATTTTTGAAGGAAGTAGTCATCCATTTTGCCTTCTTTCTTACTTGCAACATGGCTAAAACAACTTCAAGCTAAATTCTGAAGGAAGGTAATTGAAAAAAAAAGTGACATTTATCAAATAAATCGTTTAATTAATCATCCAATTAATCGATTATGAAAATAATCGTTAGTTGCAGCTCTATAACCCAGGGACTACCTGTATTTATTTAGTAAGTGGAATAATCTTACACATTAATCGGTTAACTTGTCTTTAACACTCAAAACAAGATGGAGAAAATGATTTGACAAGACTTTAAGACAGGGGTGGGCAAACTACGGCCCGCGGGCCACATTCGGCCCGTTGGTCTTTTTAATCCGGCCCGCCGAAGATTTGTACAGAAATAAGGTTTGATGTGAATGATTGCATTTATTTCATTTGACTTGTAATGACAGGCATTTCAACACCAGTAGGCGCAGTGTCTTGATTTTACGGAGCCCGAGCCATTTCCAGTTATCGCTCTTCGACTACTAGTCAGGTCAGAACCCATCTACACTACAGCAATGTCAAAGAAAAGAAAAGTCGACAGTGAGTGCCGGGTGTTTAACAAAGAATGGACGCCTAAGTACTTTTTCACTGAAGTCCGGTCCGAGGCTGTATGTCTTATTTGCCAAGAAACCGTTGCAGTTTTAAAAGAGTACAACATCAGCCGTCACTTTACCACCAAGCATGCTAATTACGCCAGCAATCTTTCAACACAAGGACGTACGGCTACCGCTAACAGGTTGGTCGCTTGCTTGCAAGCGCAGCAAAACACCTTTATTCGAGCAACTTCGATCCAAGAAGCAAGTACGAAGGCAAGTTATTTACTGGCATTCAAACTAGCAAAAGCCAGCAAGCCTTTCTCCGAAGGGGAGTTTCTTAAAGAGTGCGTGGTAGAGACAGCAAGTATTTTATGTCCTGAGAGCAAGAACAAATTCGAAAAAATTAGCTTATCACGCAGGTCAGTGACTCGCCGTATTGAAGTAATTGACAAACACTTAACTAGCTGTTTAACTAGCTATACTTAACCTGTGCGTTGCACCACCTGCGTCCTCGTCACACATCCCATTTTGGTTTGGTGGAGCTTCAGACCACGTGGGTTCTTGCAGACTTTGCCACATGGACAGACTGCACTCATTGTCGTCATTTCGTTCCGTTTCATCACCTGATTATCAGTCCTGTTGGAGTGCTCATCCTACCCCCCCTCTCGGGCACTCCTGGGGGTATGATTCATTAGGGCTTTCCGTAGCTTATATGTGGGTGCACCCTCACGGATGCTGCAGTTTGGGTTGCTGGCCCTCTCTGCCCCTGTTACTGTGTTTCCAGTTGTCAGCTGTCTCCCCAGCAGGCGCCATGGTGTCATCCGGCCTTTCCCGGAGGTCACTGGCTTAGCCAGATTAAATAGTTCTAATATACACTTTTGGTGCAACTTAAGACACATCATCAGTGTTGGCACCTGGGTTCACTGGGTGTTTCGGGTCTCACAACATACACCCTCGCCCAGGGGACCCAGCCGGGGTTGATCAAGTCCCGGCTTGTGTCTTAAGAGCATGTGAGTACGCGTCGCCCCGCTTGATCCACAGCCATCTGGACGCCTTCTCTGCTGCGTCACTGCTTTTCCTAATGGCTCGCCTGTTGTGCAGTCCCTTCACTCCAAGCATCTTAAGTGCCCTGATGAGCGACTGACCGGCAAATCCTGTGCACCCGACTTCTATGGGATTGCACTGGGTCTTCCATCCCCTGGCATTCGCCTGCCAGTTCCTCATACTTGGCTCTCTCTCTCTCTCTCAAAAAAATAAAAAGTTGTATAGCTGTTTGGATGATGTGCGGACACTAGCGAATGCATGGTAACCGTTTGTGAATGTCACAGCTGTATTAGCAGCTCATCATCAAGGATTTGCGTTGTTGTGAACATGTTTGTTACGGAGGACGAAGTTGATTGTTTCATTTCTATTTTTAATTTCATTCTTCAAGTGATGACGTTAGGATCAACGACAAAATAAAGTAAAAAAAAAAAAAAAAAACATACTGATGTCCTGCATCGTCATTTGGGAGTTTACCTCGCTGTATAGCCAGGACTGAGCCGTGGCGACTTGGTGAGGACAGTACAGCTGCGTTCAAGTGATGCCAGTAAATGGTATCGGCGCCCTCTTTGTTGAAACTGGCCGATGCCGATACCACCATTTCGGGCTGGAACGGCCCCTCCGTCGATACTGGTATCGGTGCATCTTTAATCACAATACCATTAACAATAACACGTTAAGCGTGCGACCGCTTTTATCGGATTGATATTGGTATCGGATTTTTGGAGGTGGACAATATGGGGATATCGGTTAAAAAAATCATTATCGGACAACTCGATCAACAACTTTTATTTCCATACTCTGAAATCTTCCCTTATCAAAAGATGAAATATAGCAAGACATCATTTTGACAGAATCACTGTTTTTAAGGATATGGATAAATACATTTTGGAGGAGAACAACTAAATTATATAAGGTCTTGAAGTCTTTATTTTTTTTCCATTTGAATATCTTTTAACTTTGAGAAAAGTCTGAGGCATTAGCTAAATTCACTCAGAAATTAATTATGCCATCTAGCGGCCACAAAACAATTAGCAATTGCTAATGTGGCTAATTTACAGCAGACGTCATCGGCGGACAAGATAGGTTATGTTTTCACCATTGAGATGTCGCAGCAATAATCACATGAATCCATTATACCAGTCAGACTCAAGGTTGCCGTCCTCTGATCGTGCTGGCCTGTTCAGTCACGTGGAGTCTTTACACCACTGCAAAAAATGAAGTATTTGACATAGAGCGCTGCCGTCAACGTGAGTCGAAAGCGCAGTTTTTAACCTCTCTCCCAGTTTTTATTTGGCATCGATTGATCACGGAAAACCGGAGATCTGATCTTTTTAATTTCATGATGAGAAATATGTTGTCTCCACTAGAGGTCACTCATGCTCTTTGGTAGGGCTGGGCGATATGGCCTTAAACATGTATCACGATAAATTGAGCAGATTTATCTCGATAACGATAAATGACGATAAATTCGCCCAAGCGGACTGTTATATAATTTGAAAATCTGAATCAATGCATGAAATACAGATTAACTATTTCTTGTTGATTTATTTACCAGCATTCAATTTGATATACTGTATTTAACAATTGTACATGCAGTCTAAACATTAAATTTTTAAAAAATTAGGGCTGTCAAAATTATCGCGTTAACTGGCGTTAATTAATTTTTTAAATTAATCACGTTAAAATATTTGACGCAATTAACGCACTTGCCCAGCTCAGACATATTTAAATGTCACTAGAGTGAAAGGCCCACCTGTTAATTGTGTTTTGCGGAGTTTTGCTGCCCTCTGCTGGCGTTTGGGTGCGACTGATTTTATAGTGTAAGTAATTATTGCCATCAACAATGGCGGGCTACTAGTTCATTTTTTGATTGAAAATTTACCAAATTTTATTAAAACGAAAACATTAAGAGGGGTTTTAATATAAAATTTCTATAACTGATTTAGAACTGATTTATTGTTATAATAAACAAATACAGTCCTTATGTACCGCATGTTGAAAATATATATCCATCTTGCGTCTTATCTTTCCATTCCAACAGTAATTTAGAGAAAAATATGGCATATTATATAGATGGTTTGAATTGCGATTAATTACGATTAATTAATTTTTAAGCTGTAATTAACTCGATTAAAAATTTTAATCGTTTGACAGCCCTAATAAAAATGTATTGTAAGCAATAAGAATTCAAGTATGAACATTTATAACAGCGTGTATGACTTGAACAATGTACATTGTCAAAATCAATATGCCTGTGCAAACATGTAATTGTAACACAAATGACTTGCAGCTTGAACAGTACACTTCAAAAAGACAACTTATTGTTAATGGCTGCTGTGATATAATTATTAAATACAAGTGTTTACTTTATGGTTTAAGGGTTTTTTTTCCCCCCCAGTGCATTTTTTCATAAATGCACGCACAATAAAAATAGCTGGGGCCATTTCTCGGTCATTATAAGTTTCGCCGTTGGATTGTACTTTATGCAGAATTCTTTACCATCACAAAAGCTATCAGAGGAATCACACACACAGACAGATACAAAATAACGCCACATAGTAATTGCTAGATGCAGTCCGTGCCCAATCCACTCATTAAGTTCAGCCGTTTCGACAAGGTTAGAGCCTCTATCCGACTCCATAACGTTCATTTGTAGCGTTAGCCGCTAGCTAGCGTTAGCCTGGCTACCAGTAGAAAGCACTGAAAGCACCATCTCCGGAAATCGTGAGAACAAAGGAGGACAGCGGGTGAAAGCTCGTCTGGATGCCACCAAGAGTCTACTAAATGTCGGTTGAAAGTTTGGTGAACCTCCCTTAAGCCACACTCCATCACGTTTTGCTTGTAGCGTTAGCTGCTAGCGTTAGCTTACCGGGCTTTTGTTTGATTGGCTTCCTGATGATCACGTGACTCCCTACGTAAGCACATTCACTGCTTTCTTAAAGGGGAATGAACATAGACGAACAACACAGAATCAAAGCGGGATGAAAAGACTATTTTCTTGTTTTATTAATTTACCGAATTTACCGACATGGTCAAAATTACGTCGGTCATCGTTAAGAATTTCGGTGACGGTAAATTTTCGGTTTACCGCCCTGCTCTACTCTTTGGACATTTCTGTTTTGCTTCATTTCTGTACGTTTTGACTCTCACAGTAATTGAATGATTTTTTGTTTTTTTGTAATGTCTTTGTCTTAATGTGTTTATGTGACATCTTATAGCACCGTATAATAATAAGTTTAAATAACTTTGTTCTGAGAAAAAAAAAAAAAAAACATTATAAGCAGTTATTCACAATGCTACTCATTACTTACAGTGGGGCAAATATTGCCTGGCTCTGCCAAACTATTCTCCCTGTATTTTTCAAACACTGAGAGAAATAGTCTGGGAACCATCCCATTAACGGCCTTTTCGAGCAGGTACAAAATCAATCGACAAATCAGATTCGTTGATTTGCGTGACGTGTTCTTCACGAGCAACGTCACGCTTGCGCGTCGAAAGTCGTCTCCACAACACAGATGGTCAACGGGATAACCGAGAACATGTTCCAATCCGCGGTAAATTCTGTTTTAAATTACCAAAAACACATCGACACGAGTCATTGACAATAGTCTGTCTCGCGCTAGCCATGTTGAATAAACTCCGCACGCAAGTCCCTCGTGCTTCCGTCGTCAGTTAATAACGTCACGTCTGCCCGTCGCTGATTGGTCCACTCCGCTGTCTGTTTGCTGTGGCTTGCTCCGCCCTGGAAATTGTATCCGTGGGAATGGTGGCCAGACTCAATAGCCGGAACAGCGTTGAGTCTGGGGTACCAGGCAAGGGCAAATAAGTATTTAGTCAACCACCAATTGTGCAAGTTCTCCTACTTGAAAAGATTAGAGAGGCCTGTAATCGTCAGCATGGGTAAACCTCAACCATGAGAGACAGAATGTGGAAGAAAAACAAAACCGAAAATCACATTGTTTGATTTTTTTAAAGAATTTATTTCCAAATTAGAGTGGAAAATAAGTATTTGGTCACCTACAAACAAGCAAGATTTCTGGCTGTCAAAGAGGTCTAACTTCTAACGAGGCTCCACTCGTTACCTGTATTAATGGCACCTGTTTTAACTCATTATCGGTATAAAAGACACCTGTCCATAACCTCATTCAGCCACACTCCAAACTCCACTATGGCCAAGACCAAAGAGCTGTCGAAGGACACCAGAGACAAAATTGTAGACCTGCACCAGGCTGGGAAGACTGAATCTGCAATAGGTAAAACGCTTGGTGTAAAGAAATCAACTGTGGGAGCGATTATTAGAAAATGGAAGACATACAAGACCACTGATAATCTCCCTCAATCTGGGGCTCCATGCAAGATCTCACCCCGTGGCGTCAAAATGATAACAAGAACGGTGAGCATAAATCCCAGAACCACACGCGGGGACCTAGTGAATGACCTACAGAGAGCTGGGACCACAGTAACACAGGCTACTATCAGTAACACAATGCGCCGCCAGGGACTCAAATCCTGCACTGGCAGACGTGTCCCCCTGCTGAAGAAAGTACACGTCCAGACCCGTCTGCGGTTGGCTAGAGAGCATTTGGATGATCCAGAAGAGGACTGGGAGAATGTGGTCATTATGGTCAGATGAAACCAAAAAAGAACTTTTTGGTAGAAACTAGGCCTGAACGATATATCGTTTAAACATCGCCATCGCGATGTGCGCATGCGCAATAGTCCCATCGCAAGGACGTGCGATAGTTTTTTCATTTCACTTTTTTTAATCCACTAACGTTTGTTTTGAGGAAGGAGCAGGAAGGACAGCCTCTCATTCCCTCCAACTCGCAGTCATCGGCTCCTCCCCCTCCCCTGCTGCAGCGGAGTGGAGGGAGGAGGGGCCGAACAGCAGAGCGGAGGGAGGAGGGGCCGTTTTCAAAGTGAAAGCAAGCAACACGTTGAATAGGGAAGACTGTCTCCAAAAGGAGTTTTGGAAGTATTTTGGCTATCGACAAGATTATAAGGAACAAAAAACAGCCCTGTTGACAGTGCCTCGCCGTGGTTGCCTCAACAAGAAGTAATCCGTCGAACATATGGGACCATTTAAAACGCAGGTATCTATGCATTTCTGCTACGAGCCTCCCATCAGAGGCTTTTTAGTCCAGGTGGGAACATTGCTACGTGCCAACGTTCTTGTCTCAAGCCTGCAATGGTGGATAAACTAGTTGTCTTGGCCAAAAACCTATGAGACCCAGTTGAGAATTGCTGAGCAAGGAAGGTGGACGATATGCAGACAAATACATAACACAGCTGCAGGAATGTCTTTTCTTTTTACTCATGTGACAGCTATCAGGAAGGAAGGAAATTTGGGAGTTAAAGTGCTTGTGACACGAAAAAGCATGTTTATTTCATAATACACGCGGTATTTTATGCTCCTGAATGATATGGACCGCTTGGATGTGTGTGGAAGCGATCGCTATATTTATTTAGTTTTTTGAATCCCGCGCCAGGAAAATGAGTGACTTCCGGCTTCGGTCTCGCATTGAGGAGGAGGGCGCTGTGACGTGTACGGTAGAAGACGTCCTCTTCACGCTACAGTGTACTGTTGTGTATGAGGACGAAGGATTCAGCTGATTTTGCGGATTAATACTTTTATTTTTTGCATCACGCCAGCCAAACGGCTGCAGAAAAATCATTCTGTATGCGGGAGAGGCGTATGCGCCTTTTTGGAGTTTCAAAAGGTTCCCATTCACCGTGGATATTTACTGTGGGACCATTGGACTTACAAGGAAGTGAGTAAACATCTTGTTTTGTATTATGTCAAATACGAATACAGTGATTACAAAGTAAACACTATAAAATTCCTTTAAATAAAGGACTACTTACGTTTGATCATTGATAGGCATGTAAAAAGCTATCCTCACGCTCATTAGCAGTTAGCTGTTAGCACGTTAGCTACACAACAATTCCAGCCACCCTCCTCCAGGGAACGAACTGTAAATTGCTCTCCGCCGGGCGGTTTGCCGATCCGCAAAGAAACTCGACAACCGGGTCGTCATGTCAAATAATCCAGGCTAGTTATGTGTGATTTTCCACTTCGAAGACTTTGAAACATCCCTCGGTTCGGGTTAGCATGTCGGCTAGCTGTCACTCCTTCTGGTCTGTTTACATTCTCCGAAGCCAGGGAAGGGAAATGACATATGTCCGATTTAGGTGTCATAAAATATCGTTCGGCAGGTGTGACAGTAAAGGTAAAGTCGACTGTTTTGACCATTATGGAGTAATTTTGCCATGTCGTCTTGAATAAATGGATTTTTATTATTTTATATTCCATTTAGCACAAGTTATTTGTCATGACCATGCCATTTATTTAGCAATTGGGGAAAGTACTTGGGTAAAAAGAATATCCTGTAAAAATATTGAAGTAAAGAGACAGAAACAATGACATTTTGCCGCTCTCTTCGTCACGTTTTCCTCATTGTGAATAGTTCCCCCTCGACGGGCTGACTGGTCCTTCTCAAGCCATTTATATAGCTATTGGGGAAAAATACTTGGATAAAAAGAATATCCTGTAAAAATATTGAAGTAAAGAGACAGAAACAATGACATTTTGACGCTCTCTTCGTCGCGTTTTCCTCATTGTGAATAGTTCCCCCTCGACGGGCTGACTGGTCCTTCTCAAGCCATTTATATAGCTATTGGGGAAAATACTTGGATAAAAAGAATATCCTGTAAAAATATTGGGAGTAGAGAGACTGAAACAATGACATTTTGCAGCTCTCTTCGTCTCGTTTTCCTCGTTCTGAACAATTCTCCCTCAATGGGCTGAATAGTAAAACCGATGAGCCTAGTCTACCGCTGACGTCATCCACCTGTTGGGGACGCTAAAGCCCTATAATTGTAGGCGTGGCTAACCGGCAGATTAAAAGACTAATTTCTCGTCATCTGCGCTTTGCTAAATTGTTGTATATGGTCGAATCGTCTCAAAATATGATTCTAATTCACATAATAATGCCATTTAAGACTTTTTTTCTGGTGTCGTATGCTCTTTAAAATGGTTCTGTTATTCATCACAGTTATTTGCAGTTATTCAGTTCAATTATTTACAAGCTGAATTGAGTTTGTTTCTTTTATATTTAAATGAATTGTAAATCGTATTTTTCAAATAACTATAGTACAGCTGCACATAAAGTTTTGATACTTAATATTTTTGTTTAAATATTTTTAAAACTTTGTTGCAGTTTTACAGTTTTATATTGTTATATTTTGTGCAAACAACTCAGGGGATTAATGCACTTGCACTTTTATTTGACAGATTTAATATTTAAGTTCAAATATGTTGACAACTTTATTGTTGTTTTACTGAGGTTTTTATTTATTGTTATAGTTTGTGAACAACTCTTATTTGTCATATTTAATATTTTTGTTCAAATATGTTTACAACTTTTGTTATTTTACAGAAGTTTTTATTTATTGTTATATTTTGTCAAAAACTTGGGGGACGAATGCACCTGCTGTTTTATTTGTCATGTAATATATTTGCTGCTGTTGAAGTGTCAAATATTGTGTTCAATAAATTATCTATTTTGAGCAGACATGGCTTCCTGGATCCCTTCATACAGCAATCTTAATCATTCACTAATGAAACGGTATTATATGAATACACTGTGGTCACGGTGTGTCATGCAAAGTATTTCCAAACAGCTATTCAAGTCATCTAGTGAACATTTCTTTAAAAAAAAAAAAAAAAATATATATATATATATATATATATATTTTTTTTTTTTTTTTTTCAATTTATTACTATTGCAATATAATATCGCAATATATTGCACACCCCAAAAAAATCGCAACAATAGTTTTTTCCAATATCGTTCAGGCCTATTATACACACGCACATATACTGTATAAACCAAGGGCGTAGCATAACAACGTAACAGCATAACCTGCATGTACACTTTTTGCTGGGGACGGGACATTAATAAGACCAAACAGAATGGGTCAACGGCATTCAGGGCCACATTTCTCATGAATGTGAACCTAATTAATTGATAGGCTAAATGATCAATGCAAAACAAATTCACATCGACTGATACCAACTTTAAAGTGCATTGGTTCAGGTGATACACTGTTCTATTCAAACCTTTGTTTTCAAAAACTACTAAAGAAACATTCTGAAAACCTCCAAAATAAGTGTCTGTTTTTTTTATTAGCAAACATAAACATAATGAAAATAATTCACTTAATAATGGTAGGCTCAATTCTATCCTTACAACGTACAGGAAGACAATCTAAATTTCCTACATAACTGAACTCATTATATTATGCAAATAAGGTTGCTTAAAAGTTGGTGGGGACAATGTTAGCATCCTGAAAAGTTCCGAGTGTTATGTATGTACCGTCCCTATGAAAACGTACGCCCGTGGTATAAACATGTCTACCTAAATAAACGTAACAATAATATACCGCTCACATCATGCATAGAATTGCTCATCATGGACAATAATCAGCAAACACATTAAGAAGGAAATTAGAATAACAACCTAGATTGACAAGTGAATTGGAAACAATCATTTAGCCTCAACAATGTAGTCAAAGGTGCCAACGATTAGCATTAGCAATTAGCACAGGGCGGCTAGCGGTTAGCTCGCCGGGGCTAGCAAATGCAACGGATTATTAGCTGAGGAACTGTCATCAACCAAACGTGTTTATACATTGTTGAGACACACTTCAACACTATACTTCCTTCTCTCATTTACACACAACTTTCGGATGGTAAGTGAACATGACGGTAGCTTGGGGAACGAACTACACTGCTGTAAAGGGAGGAGGGTTAGCGAGCTTCGCTCTTCCTAAAGGGCCAGCGTCGCAACAATTAAACTAAAGCGCACACACACACACACAATGGGCTTTCTTACAATATTCTTGGTCAAAAGCAAAAAAAAAAAAAAAAAACGGGCAGTTATCTTCCATGTTATGTGAATATTTCGAAGTATAACGCTAGTGAGAAATCCGGTACGGCGGCCGTAGCAGCAAATTTTTCCCCATTGTATTCACGTTTCAAAATGCATGCATGGAGCAAAAAATATAATAATTACCTTGAATCCTCGAACAAATCACTCCTGAGACCAGGGGTCGCGTTAACCGGATATTTTCCGTCGTTGACCGGTTTTTTAAAACGGTGACGGAAAAAACTGAAGTCCGTCCGTCCGTGGTTTTGATAGACAGGTTGCAATTCACACCCCAGACCAGTGAGACCACAGGGTGGCGAGTTGGCATATTAATTAGGTATTGTCTCTCTTAATGCATGACGTCGTTGGCTCTTCTGTCAGAATATTGTAGCGTCACCGGGGTCTGGCGGCGGCACCGTGATTGACACATCAACGCGAGGTTCTTATTGGTGCACCCGGTGTGCCAGCGCGTCATCCAATTGATGGACAAGATTGCCGCCTGTGTATAGACCCCAATCACATGACGTCACAACTCCGCCCCCCTGACCGGGGCCGCCATATTGTGTGTCAGCTCGTCATGTTTACACATTACCGCTACGTACATGCCTCCTATTACGGCGTGTTTTTCTGCTGGTTAATATTAATAATCAAAATGGTGAAGGCGTGTGTGGCGGTTGGTTGCTGTAACAGAGAAGATAGACGGAGAGACTTGAAGTTCTACCGTATTCTGAGAGACCCGAAGATGAGAGCGAGATGGACTGCTGTAATTCGACAAGAAATCTGGGCACCAAACGATCACCACAGACTATGTAGTAGTCTTTTTATATCTGGTAAGATGCATTTAATATATATTTAGAAAATTTTGGGCTGACAACCACAATTAAGATCATTGTGTGACGTTAGTGATTGGGGTCTATATCGTTGCCTCTTTTTCTTTGGGGGCGGAGTTGTTGGCGGTAAGCAGAGTAAAAAGGGAGAAAAATACCACGACTTCCGTGTCTAATTTTTCGCCGCCAAGCAAGCGTTACAATATTAATTAAAAATGAATGAATACTAAATACTATTGAATATGTCATCATTATCATTTTAAAAATTTAAGTGACGGGTAAAAATAGACTATGACCGGATTTGTATGACCCTGTCAGTCAAAATGACAGACAACGAAAATGTCTAGCGCAACCTCTGCCTGAGACAATCTTTCCTGTTTGTATGCTGTACAGCTTTCGTACTTTTTCCAACCTAAATCCAGCATTGGATCGCTGCAAGTGTTGTCGCAGTTCGACCGACTGTGAATAACCGAAGCGGACTGTAGGACGGCCCCCTGCTTGAAGGCTTGAATGCGGGGTGCATGACGGGTGTGACCCGTCAATACGATTATGAAGTCTATGGTTTTTGCAAGACAATTTTGGAACTGATGTAGACTGGAAATGTTTTGTGATAAACTATTTGGTAAAATACCCACATTTTCGGATTATAAAACATTTTTACAAAATTTTACAAGAAAAATTATTTTGTCCACATACAACCAGCGGATGTCCACCAGGGTGTTCGGAAAAACAAAAGGCCGTGATATTCGTTGGGCTGAGTTTTAATTCAGCTCTACTACCCAAGTGTATTGCACCACAGTTTGTAATTTGCCCTCTGACGTCCCCAACCCGTGCCTCACCATATCAGCCTGGCGTGTGTTGTCACACACAAAATCATAAATCATGGAAGGACATACAAGCACGATATGTGGTTGATACAGATTCTACTAAATTATTAATTATTATTAATCATTTTTCATTAGGGTTGCAGAATGTAATGTGCAGGTTTAATCCTACTGGAGTCACCCGTCACATTCTACATTATATGATATCTGACGCGGTTTTAAAAGGTTGGTCATAGCCAGTGTTGTCACAGATTGCTTGAAAAAGTAATTAAATTACTGATTACGCCTCAAAAAAGTCATCTAGTTACCGTATTTTTTGGACTAGAGACAAGTTTCCGAGGTACTTCCGCTTTACTTCCTTACCACTTCCGTTTCGGATTTTTTTACCATTGACTTCAATGGCGCTGGAGTGGCTTTGTTCACTAAAAACCCTGAAAAACCACGATTTGGAAATACCGCATCCTTCTGCCATCTCGACATGGGAAGACAACATCAAGAAGTGGCCGAGGGTGACCACAAGTAAAATATTATCGTGTTTTATTGACTCTACGGCAGTCGATGGAAACGCCATCAGGAAGCTCCGAGGCATTCCAGTACTAGTTGCACACCCAAAAAGTTGGATATGTCCTCATTCACGAACACGGGAATTTTGTATGTAAGGCAGGGCCGGCCCAGCCTATACGCAGACTATGCAGCTGCTTAGGGCCCCTGACCACTAGGGGGCCCAGATAGGGGACAATCTGGCAATTGTTTAATTTATATTCTATTTTGTTTACTACAGTTTGCTTTATTTGACATTTGTGAGTTGTGATACTTGATTACAAGCTTAAAAAATAAAAGTTCTTCCTTAACTTCTTTCTTTCCTATTTTAGAAAAAGGTTTGGTACTGACAGTCATTGGGGTGAGAAGTTTGAAGAATGCAGTGCAACAAAATCTGATTAATATACAAAATATGGACATATAGGTTGGATTGCATGTATGGGTTTCACAGTACACTGTGACGAAATGGTGGCCCAAAAATATGGGCCCCTTGGCATTATTTTGCTTAGAGCCCCCAAATGGCCTGGGTCGGCCCTGATGAAAGGTATGTGTTTCAAAAATACCAAAAATAAAATCTTCCGCATGAAACGACTTGTTGCCTTTGCTATTGATATTACGATGACGATTGCAATGAGGAAGTTTAATCATTTTTACTACAACTACTGCTGCTGCTATCCTGTTGCTAATCAGTATGTGTTTGATGGCACTGCATAAATCCAAGTGTTACAAGTTTTTGTTCCTTTGTTTACAGCTAGAAAACGCTGTTAGGCAAAGGAAGACAACTTGACTTGCTCGTCGATGGACGTATATCGAGACAACGTGCGTTTTACTTTGATGACAGACGGCTTGACTCCCGGGGCAGCCAAGAGGCAGAGGCTGGGACAGTCGGTGGTTGGCCGAGCTTGCCGAGATCCAACGACAAACTTTTTAACTGCAGCATCTTTAAGATATGCTATTAAAGCTGGAATTATCGAACACAGCGAGAGAAAGCCTGTCTGAATGCCACCGAGTGTCTCGTAATGTCGGGTGAAAGTTTGGCTCCCTTAAGCTCTGCTGTCTGATAATACATTCCTCGTATGCTTAACCTTCGTTAATATTTTTCTCATCATTTTATAAATTGTGATTTATTGACCTGTTTTGCACGCGCACCTATCGTTTTAAATAAAACAAGAAATGGACACATGTTGTCCAAATGTTTTTTATTACGATCATTATCTACAATAAAAAAGAATGACATACTATTTTTTACTATACGTACAGTGGGGCTAATAAGTATGTAGTCATCCACTAATTGTGCAAGTTCTCCCACTTGAAATTATTAGAGAGGCCTGTAATTGTCAACATGGGTAAACCTCAAGCATGAGACAGAATGTGGGGGGAACAAAAGCACATTGTTTGATTTTTAAAGAATTTATTTGCAAATCATGGTGGAAAATAAGTATTTGGTCAATACCAAAAGTTCATCTCAATACTTTGTTATGTACCCTTTGTTGGCAACAACGGAGGCCAAACGTTTTCTGTAACTCTTCACAAGCTTTTCACACACTGTTGCTGGTATTTTGGCCCATTCCTCCATGCAGATCTCCTCTAAAGCGCTGATGTTTTGAGGCTGTCGTTGGGCAACACGGACTTTAAACTCCCTCCACAGATTTTCTACGGGGTTGATATCTGGAGACTGGCTAGGCCACTCCAGGACCTTGAAATGCTTCTTACGAAGCCACTCCTTTGTTGCCCTGGGTGCGTGTTTGGCATGATTGTCATGCTGAAAGACCCAGCCACGTCTCATCTTCAATACCCTTGCTGATGGAAGGAGATTTTCACTCAAAATCTCTCGATACATATGGAGGTAGATTTGTGTCTTTATTATTCAATCAAAAAAAAAAAAAAAAAAAAATTGCTTCAACCAAATAAAAAGTTGCTTCAATCAAAATATATATTTTCAATCGAAGAAAACGTCACTTCAATCAAAAAAAAAATGTTTGAATGCAAAAATCAATTTGAAACTCAAAAAAAAAATATTTGAAAACTATTTTTCTTAGATTGAATTTTTTTTTTTTTTTTTTTAAGTTTTTTTTTTTTTTTTAATTGAAACACCATTTTTGATTGAAGTCATGTCATTTTGCGTTTGGACCACATTTTGGCTAGGACATTTGTGTCTTTATTATTCAATCAAAAAATAAGTTGCTTCAAAAAATATATTTTCAAAAAGAAAAATCACTTCAATCAAAAAAAAAAAAAAATCAATCATAGAAAACGTTTTTGAATGTGAAAAAAAATTTGAGACTCAGAAATTCGCAATTGAACACTTTATTTATCATTCAAACTGTTTTCTTTGATTGAAGCAATCCTTTTTGTGTTTGAGCCATATTAGGGGTAGGACATTTGTGTCTAAATCATTCAATCGCAATAAAAGTTGCTTTAATCAAAAAACTATTTTTAATCAAAGAAAAAAATGATTTGCAAAAATATATATTTTTTGAAAATATATTTTTTAATATATATTTTATTCTGACATTAGCTATTATATTTTATTTATTATATTTTATATATATATATTTTTTAATATATATTAAATATATATATATATATTTTAAAATACTTTTTTGATATATATATATATGTATAAGTATATATATATATATATATATATATTTTTTTTTTTTTATTGAAGTGTCACTTTTTTTGAAAAGCAAAAAGTTTTAAACTCTTTTTTTTTTTTGAAGTGGAAAAAGTTTTGAAGGCACTTTTTTTCGATTGAATCATTTTGACACAAAGATTCCACTTCAACGAGAGTTCCGGTGTGTTTGAGTGGCAGCTGATTACGCCAATGGCATAAAAGTATGAAGCAAGAATAATGGCCACCAGGGCTCCATCCAGCCATCGGAGTCTCCTGGAGTCCAAGCCGAATATAGGGCACCGGTACAGGGGTGTGACATCGGCATTTCACCGGAGTACGGTGCCCTGCTGCTTAATGTGATTCAACATTCAGAAATCTTGCTTGTGTGTAGGTGACCAAATACTTATTTTCCACTCTAATTTGGAAATAAATTCTTTAAAAATCAAACCTCCGTGATTTTCTGTTTGTTTTTTTCCCCTCCGCATTCTGTCTTTCATGGTTGAGGTTTACCCATGTTGACAATTACAGGCCTCTCTAATCTTTTCAAGTAGGAGAACTTGCACAATTGGTGGTTGACTAAATACTTATTTGCCCCACTGTACATACCTCGTAGTATTTCCTTGTCACAACAAAATCCGTGTCAGCCCTTTTGCATTCGGCAAATGTATTGTGTAATTCAATCTCATATTGGTCACTCAAGTGGCCGTCATATCAATCTATACCTCACGTCAACACAGGCTGACAGGTTGTTATAGTTTTGTCCACGAGTGATCAACGAAGTGATAAGAACAATCATACAATCTCATCTACGTCTCATCAAAGTCGTGCTGAATCCATTTATGGAGATTCTGTGAGTTCCTCTACTTTAATTGCGCAGTTTTGACTTTGGTAAAACACTGCTTACTTCAACCGTTACAGTATTCATGTTGTTTTCTTCTGAACCGGGAGTTCGAGGCAGACATTGTCCAAGATGGAAGAAACTTGTCTATAAGTCGCACCTGAGTATAAATCGCACCAGCCCAAAAATGCGCAATGAATGAATAATTATTTTTCTGCTTACTCGACGCAGCAATTCAAAGTGCTATCCTTGACAGCCTGTGGGGGCATGACAATACAGTCTAACAAGAGGTGGTAGTCTATATTGAATTGTCTAAAATCGACCTTGTGTTGATGATGTTCTGTTGTGGATAGGTCTGCTTTTCACTAGGCATAAGGCACGTCATCTTTTTTCATTGTGAACTGATCCAAAAACTTGAAAATTCTTCTTTTTAATGCCATGTCTCAGCATTAAATCGTGGTTAAATTCAATTATGGTTGGCACAATCATGCAAACTAGCTTTGTGAAGTGATGTGGGAAGGTTGTGTCACTTTCATATGCAGAGCTGCCAACTCTCACGCTTTGAGCGTGAGACACACGCAATTGCTTGTTTTTCTCACGCACACACGCCACACATCCAATTTTTCACGCAAAAAACCCCCAAAACAAACAATCTGATTTCGGGCCGAGACTCGTTCGCTTCTTTTTCAAACTCTCCGACAGGAGATGGTGCTACTCGCCACTCTAACCCTATTCGCTGCATACACATCCTAGTTGCGACAGAAGAAGACCTTCCAGAAGACAATCGCGGGTAGAAACTCGAATGGAGAAAGAATCTCTGAGGAAAGCCATACCCAATCTGAAGAATACAGATCTATACAGACATATATCGTCAGTTAAGTACCCACTCTTTTAAACTTTAAATGTGTTTGCGCATGTGAACTTGATTTTGTGTTGTAAATGTAAACTCAGTTCCCATAACAAGCAGCAGATCACCTTGTTAGCCTCGTAGTATTGCCTACTGCAAGCATGCTCAAAACATCAGCTCATATAGCATTGTTTATTTACTATTAGGCCGTGTTCACACTTGGCGCTTTTTTCCAGAAAAAAGCCTACCTCCTGCGCCTACTGAGCACCTTTTGAGCAAGTATTCTCAACGGGATTCTATCTTAAACGTCACCATACATAACGGTTAGTAACGTTGGTCAACCAAATAGACCCTACTCACCTACGTCACAAAATGGGCGTGTCGCTGTTTCCGGCCGCCATATTGTACCTATTTTTTAGACCTATTCTCATTGTTTTCAATTAGTCGAGCAAGTTATCGAGCAACTCATGGAAGCCCCGGTGTTATCTGACGCTGTAAACTCATTGGATGCGTTGCATAAAAGGCGTTACGTGGAAAAGCTTCAGTTTATCCATTCGCCAGATCCGTATTTGATGCCTAAATCGATGTTTTTCGACCCGCTGGCTTCGCCGTATTTGCCTGACATCTGCTATCCTGATATTTACAACTATCTTGTCCACACAAAATCAGCCTATTCTCACGAAAGTTTGAAAAACTTTAAGAGCTTGGAGGCTTATAAATGCTACGTTGCTGGTTGGGTGAAACAGGTCCTCGTACACGAAAATTCGGCAGGAATCTTGTGCTCGGAAGGTGAGTTACGAAATTTTCAATCCAAAATCTTTTGTTCTTGCTAACATCCACTGTCGAGTCTAATGTATTTCATGTCATTTGTCAATGGAGCTAGGGCTTTTAATGTTTATATGGTTTAGTGATAGCACTTTCACTACATACATATATAATATGTAATAAATATGAAGTGCGATAGCACTACTCCAGATTGTCCCTAGTTGAATTTATTTTTTGGCTTTTGGCCTCAATAGTGAAATTGTAAATTCATTGTATGACAACTGTCCGATTATCCCCTTATAATTATATATTTTTAGGTAGTTCATTCACAACGTCTGAGTGTATGTTGTCGGCGATTAGCCTAGCAATGATCTTAATTGTGGTTGTCAGCCCAAAACCCTCTAAATATATATTAAATGCATCTTACCAGATATAAAATGACTACTACATAATCTGTGGTAGTCGTTTGGAGCCCAGTTTTCTCGTCGAATTGCAGCAGTCAATCTCGGTCTCCTCTTCGGGTCTCTCGGAATATGGTAAAACTTCAAGTCTCTCCGTCTATCTTCTCTGTTTTTGCAACCGACCGCCACACACGACTTCACCATTTTGATTATTAATGTTAACGAGCAGAAAAACACGCCATAATAGGAGGAATTTACGAAGCACTAATGCATTAACATGACGAGTATACGGACAACATGGCGTGGGGGTGTGGCTGTGACGTCACGTGAGTAGGGTCTATAGGCTAACGTAGTCCATCGTTAGCATTTTGCCAACTCTCACGCTTTGAGCGTGAGACACACGCAATGGCGTACCGCAAGCAACACGTCTCTTCCGCTCATTAATTTTCATGACATTAGTTACTGTTGCTAAGTAGTTTGTCTGTAATAGGACATGAATGACGAAAGCTGAAAAAAGACGGGGAAAAAATGAGCCGACCTAAGCATAGCTTCAGCTTTTTTATCGACGCGACTGACAATGACATTCTCCTGTTTCAACAAGCTATCCTTTACCATCAGCCCTGTCTTTCTTATATATCCTCTGGTTGTACTACGTCTCTTACCGTTCTTGGGGGTAATTTAGTTAACTTTGTGTAGCGATCGCAAATGCTACTCAGTGACAGCCAACAAACGCTTTAATTTTTTTCATTGATAACACATCTTAATCCTATAATTTATTTACACTTCCCCCTTACTAAAGTTGGTTAGTGGCAGTCAGATACCATTGTAATTCTTTTCAGGTCATTCATTGTCAGACAGAAGCAGTACGGCACAACGTTACGCTAATAAAATAAGTAAAAATATAAAAATGGCTTACCTCTTTGTCCTCTGAAAGACCATGCCAACCCAACATAATGTTTACTGCATATGAAACGTGAATGGATTCGCCGAGCTGGTGTTAAAGTCCGCGCAAGTTGATTCGGTCTCAGAGTTTTTGGTTTCCGGAAACGTATGAAAGAAAACATCCTTCATGTGTCGTAATGTCTAGAGTCGTTTCTACAAGTTCCAAAAAAGCAATGTGTGATCGGCATGTTCGTGTTTGAAAGATTACCGGAGAAAAGTAGCACTAATTACGTTGTGTCTATGCGAGGGCGGGTCTATAATGTCCCACTTCGGCTTTACTTCCGCTTTACGATGTGACGTCACGGTCTAAAAATAGCCTGCGTGCGGTACGCCATTGCCTGTTTTGTCACGCACACACGCCACACATCCAATTTCTCACGCAAGATTTGCGTCACCCCCAACAAAATCTCACTGCAAGGTTTTTCTATCACGCAAAATTTGCGTCACCCCCAACAAAATCTCACTGCAAGGTTTTTCTAAAGGTTGGCAGCTCTGTATATGTGTGATTACACACGTCAAAGACGGCATTCTACTTGATTCTGTGTTAATGAATAACAATTTTCAGTCATTTCAGGGGGCCGCGATTTTTTTCCGACTTCACTCTCTGCTGTTGACTAAAATTAACTTCACGATGCCTTTGATGTGAATGTTCTGTGACCAGATCAGCAAAGCCAATTTACTATCCATCTACGACAACAAGCATAATGGCGTACCGCACGCAGGCTATCTTTAGACCGTGACGTCGCATCGTAAAGCGGAAGCCGAAGTGGGACATTATAGACCCGCCCTCGCATAGACCTAACGTAAAAAGTGCTACTTTTCTCCGGTAATCTTTCAAAAACCAACATGCCGATCACGCATTGCTTTTTTGGAACTTGTAGAAACGACTCTAGACATTACGACACATGAAGGATGTTTTCTTTCATACGTTTCCGGAAACCAAACACTCCGAGACCGAATCAACTTGCACGGACTTTAACACCAGCTCGGCGAATCCATTCACGTTTCATATGCAGTAAACATTATGTTGGGTTGGCATGGTCTTTCAAAGGACAAAGAGGTAAGCCATTTTTATATTTTTAACTTACTTTGTTTGCGTAACGTTGTGCCGTACTGCTTCTGTCTGACAATGAATGACCTGAAAAGAATTACAATGGTATCTGACTGCCACTGTTACCGTTTCTGTTATATATATAAAAACAACTTTAGTCAGGGGGAAGTGTAAATAAATTAGAGGATTAAGAGGTGTTATCAATGAAAAAATTCAAAGTGTTCGTTGGCCGTCCCTGAGTAGCATTTGCGATCGCTACACAAAGCTAACTAAATTACCCCCAAGAACGGTAAGAGACGTAGGACAACCAGAGGATATGTAAGAAAGACAGGGCTGATGGTAAAGGATAGCTTGTTGAAACAGGAGAATGTCATTGTCAGTCGCTTCGATAAAAAAGCTAAAGCTATGCTTATGTCGGCTCGTTTTTTTCTCTCGTCTTTTTCAGCCTTCGACACTAAAGCCATCTCTTTAACTGAACATTTTTATGTTCTTCCACATCTATGCCAGTGAATTTGGCACCAGGCACATCATTTTTGGAGAGAATTGGTAGGTTTAGCGCTGTAAACATCTCCTTCGTACACGATTTCCATTCATTTCCTATTAGGGACAAACGGTGGTAACCCTGTCCTAGCTTTGTTCCAGCTTAGCAACAGTAGCTAATGCCATGAATATTAATGAGCGGAAGTGACGTGTTGCTTGCGGTACGCCATTATAAGATGCTGACATGATATTTGAATTCAACACATTCCAGGAGCATCACTCACTGTAGATGACCACGTTGACTCGGTACTCGCTGAGGTCTGAGCTGCCCACCACCATGCAGCTGAAAGTGCATTGGTCACTCAGCTTGGGGGCAGACAGTATCAGGCTGGAGTTGGTCGCCAAACTGATGCGGCTCTTGTATTCATCAGTAGCAGTAATGGAGACGCCTTTGTCTTTATGTTTGACCAGCAGTTTTCCCGAGAGGCCATCTCCTTTGTCCTGGTGAGGATTTTTTGGGGCAAAAGACACGTGAGGAATAAACACACACACACACACTGAGGGACAGATGCACACACTGGTGCACAGTAAATGCACTCAGACTGTAGAAGTCTGATAGACTTCATCATTTTGAATCCATTGACCTCTGTACCGACTTACATATGTCCACTTGGTGAACACCACGTCTTCCGCGTTCACGGCTTCGTTGTTACACGGAATCTCCAGGGTTTGGCCGTACAGTCCCACCACAGTTTCCAGGCCGCTCACTGGGAAGACATAAAAGCATGGGGGTTGTTTTTGTATGATAGATAGATCATTAAAGAACACACAACACACATCATTGGTTTGATGTTCTGATATCTGTCAGTCGTCATGCCAGATTTTCCTAAACGCCAACCCGTTCTCTACATATTGTATTGTGTTTGACTCAAGTAAATAGACCTTGTAATTAAACAACTGCCTTGGTTAAAAAAAAAAGCCCTCAAAATCACTTGGCTTAAATTTCATTCCCAACATCACCATGGAGTGCTGGTAAAGAACAGTGGGAGGAGAGGCCAACGATAGGTTGTAACGAGAGGCGTAAGAGGGAGAAATTTGCAGGCAAGGGAAGGCTACCATTGCAGTAGGGCCAAGAAACCAAAAGGGGTATTTGCCACGTGGCAAAATGGATTTTGCCATGTGGTATTTTTTTTCTGCCATGTGGCAAAATGGATTTTGACATGTGGCATTTTTTTGCCATGTGACAAAATGGATTTTGCCATGTGGCATATTTATTTGCGATGTGCAAAATGGATTTTGACATGTGGCATTTTTTTGCCATGTGACAAAATGGATTTTGGTTTGCGACAATTTTTTGGGTAGAAAATCACAGCCACACGTTTTTCTGTTATTTAATATGTATGGAAAATTTGGACGTGCATAGCTGTAAGTGGCATAGCCTGACTTGGTTGCCAGTTGAATGTCAATGCGCTGTAATGCTAAGTGTATGATCAAAAATCACAGCCACACGTTTTTTCTGCTACAGTGGGGCAAATAAGTATTTAGTCAACCACTAATTGTGCAAGTTCTCCCACTTGAAAATATTAGAGGCCTGTAATTGTCAACATGGTTAAACCTCAACCATGAGAGACAGAATGTGGAAGAAAAAAAAAAAAAAAAAAAGAAAATCACAATGTTTGATTTTTAAAGAATTTATTTCCAAATCATGGTGGAAAATAAGTATTTGGTCAATACCAAAAGTTCATCTCAATACTTTGTTATGTACCCTTTGTTGGCAATAACGGAGGCCAAACGTTTTCTGTAACTCTTCACAAGCTTTTCGCACACTGTTGCTGGTATTTTGGCCCATTCCTCCATGCAGATCTCCTCTAGAGCAATGATGTTTTGGGGCTGTCGTTGGGCAACACGGACTTAAAAAGCTGTTTGTTTTGTGATGGCGGCCATGTGTGATTTTGCATAACTTTACATTAAAATAATCAGGTCATTTTCAGCCAACTGCCCGTTTTAGGGGAAAAAATAGACATTTCTGCGTTCATACAAAAAAAAAAAATTCTGCCCGTGTTTTATTTGTTGTAACATTTCTTTCTAAAAGTGACGAGGGCCAGATAGCTGGCAAGACGTGCTGAGGCAATAGTGACATTGGAATTCAACCTAAATAATAGAGGTGTGCATCGGCACTGCCCTCACGATTCGATTTGATTACGATTCGGCAAAGCATCGCGATGCCTTAAAGCCTGTGATGCATTAAAATTCTAAAGCAAAGCATATTTTTCGTGAATCATGAGGCAACACAAGCGGTCAGACATTAAACAACTTTTTATTGGCTCTTGTGTCACTCCCGGTTGAAGTCAAATGAAAATACTTTCAGATATATATATTTAAAAAAAACATCACAGCATTTAATTAGTGCTTTGAATGAGACCAGGGCTTTCTCTCTTTTTTTTTTTATTTATTTTTTTATTTTTTTTACACACAGTAGCAGCCTTTCACACAGTGCAACATCTGAACTCCTGTGCAAAATCAGTAATAACAGTCACTGTATTTTAGTCACAACAACCCATCGATAAAAATATTCAAGTAAATATTAAAGAAAGCGACAAAGAAAATATTGTAGTGCAGCAGCATCTTTATCGCAATATCAATCCAGGGATGAGTTCAGTTGCAAACAAAACATCCAACTAAATTGCAATGTAGATCAAAAGTAAAATGTAGGCCTAGCCCACTATATATGTGCAATCAACTTAGAAATGCAATCAGTAACTACCACATAACAATAAAAAATAATGAATTAAAATGAAGTGCAGCAGCCATAAGAATCTGTTTCAACATGGGGAAATATCATTTTTTTTGCAATTGAGAGAGCAGAGAGATAGTAGAGGTTAGATGGGGCCTAATATTACAGTCAAGTTAACCTCCCCTCCCCCGACCTTAACAAGCCTCCGACACGGAGGAGCACACTTGTGTCTCAGTGGTGAGTATAATCAATTTAGGAGTTTTATCTGAAGTTACTGCATTTAGTTTTCACAATAGAATTGTATTCGTAACATTTTTACTCAAGTAGCGTGTTAAATGTAGAATTCTTGTCGCATTTTCACCGGTTGGTCTGTTAATGTGTTTTGAGCACAATGGCTGTTTTGCGAAATGCTAGGTTCTGGGGGGTATATCACAAAGCGAGATTAATGGGTTAGCGAGCTATATGTTGAGTCCAAAGCCAGGAAAACGCCACATGGAAAACGACCAGAATACGTTTTCTTGTTTAACTAATATACCCTATAATGTTGGGTTAGCTGATAGTCTTCCTCAGGTGAGGAAGATTTCTCAGACTTGCAGGTAAGTTAATGATTTGTACATGCTTTTCCACTGCTGTGACATTAATCAATAATAATTATGTCCTGTAATAATGTGACAGCGAAAAAGTTTATTGTGGACATTCTTAAGGGATAATCTTTTTTTTTTTTTAAAGGACTTACCTATTTTGGTTGATATTCTAACCAAAATACTTAGTTAAAATGGTCATATTACACCCTTTTCCCTGTTTATTATGGTCATATCTTTAATGTATTTACAAACGGCGTGTTTTTATGACCAAAAAGCTCCTTACAGCTGAACAAGCCATGGATACAGACCATCTGTCTCGCTGAGCTTGAAGCCCCCTTTCCAATAAGTCTAGTCGGGTGTGGTTGTACAGCTTCTTAAATAATATCGGAAGTGCTGCACCTAATAACATAACCAGAGTTCATCTACCTAGGGAGCCATCAAGTGCAGCCAAAAATTTGAATGGCTCTGTTTATCACATGAGAGAGCAAGCATCTCACATTAAACTGACTGAGTTGTTATTTTAGTTTCTGTTTTAGTTGGCATTTTAGAGACGCACATAATTTAATTTGAATTAATTTGTATAATGTTTATAATATGACCCATTTAACATGCTGTAGAGTCTAACTCAGAAGGTAAACAATTGACAAACATGGAGGTTGTAAAATGTTTTTAAAATGATGATCTGAAGTAGGTTGCTACTTGCTTCTGAAAAATGATGTAAGAACAGTATGTTTGTAATACTTGAGGCTTTAAAACTGGTTTTATGATTTGTCTTTCAGATCCAGGATGAGTTTTATCGAATAACAATGGTTCATCTTGAATCAAAGTTCATGTCCAAGCTGGACGAATTTACGCCTCAACTATTAAAACTCTTCCATACCAAGGGCGGAAGCATGGGGCTGCAGTTGCAGGCTATCTTACCCAAGGTACCCTTCATTGAACATTATGTTTGCTAATACAGTGTTCTAGGAATTTTGTGATCAAACTGCCGGAATATCAACTTTAGAGGAGGTAATGTTATCCTGTGATGAAATAATTGCATGAGAATTTGTTTCATTAGTGTTTCCTTATTCAGGTCCCTGAGACGGCATAGGAAGGATCCTTGATAGGGCCTTATTAACAGTAATATAAAACACCTTATGTTTATTTTTCCATTTCAGACTCCAAGCAACCCAAACATCCACATGAAGAGAGAGATCGTCATTAGATGTTTGATGAAGTTCCTCGGGGAATCGTCAGAGCAACTCTTAAGAGAGTACGATGTAAGTTGAATTACATGTTAAAATAAAAGAAGGTCATCACTCTCGTCTCTTTGACTTAATATGTTTTGGGGAAGTCAAGTCACAAAATAGCTTTAACTGTATTTCTCCCAGTAGGTCTTGGCAAACTACATTTTTGTCCTCTGTTAAGTGTTTAAAAGTGTTTATTTTCCATCATGGAACTTTTAAGCGCAAGTGCAGAAAAAGGAGGTGTTATTAAATGCTTACTATCTTAATTTGATTACACCAATTAGCAGAATTTAAAAGTTTTAAAGTCTTAATAATTGGTACCTAAGAAGTAGCTAAGAAATGCTGGCCAAAGAGCTGCTTTGTGAATACAAATACATATAGAGTCCCAGGTAAAAAAGATGTAATGGATTGATTTCATTTACATATATTTACTACTGTAACTGCTAAAACCTTGATGGTGTGATTGAATTGTTTTGATTTGTGGTAAACTGATGAGATCATTTAACATTTACCTGGTGTGAAAAAATGATTTTATGCATATTTTTTAAGTGTTATCTAAGATTTGTTTAAAACACTGACATAAATGGATTGCAATAGGAACAATAGCTATGAGAAACTCCAGTTTTTCTTGTCCAAACAGTTGAAGCAATTTGGGAAATAGTGCCTCCTTTGGGTTTATTGTCTGATATGCGCAATGTTCTTGCTATTACAGCAGTGGTCTCAAACCGGTCCTCAAAGGGCCGCAGGGGGTACTGGATTTCATTCCAACCAAACGAGACAAATACCTTTTCACCAATCTGGTTTCTTACAAGTGTAATCAGTTGATTGCAATCAGGTGCTGCTTAAGTTAGTAGAAACCTCATTGGTTGAACTGTTTGTGCTGGATCTGTTGGAACAAAAACCAGGACCCACTGCGGCCCTTTGCGGAGTCGGTTTGAGACCGCTGTATTACAGGATGCTGATGAGGACCGAATACTGCAAGATCTTGCACTTCAAACATTGAAGATCTACATCAAATCGAACCCATCAGAGGCACCAGACATCGGTATTGTGGTGGAGGGCGTCAAAGTGCTGACTGGTCTGGAAAATCTTCCGAGGGCTTGCTCCCTTCTGGTTGGGATTGCTTATGTGTTGAATCTCGTGTTCCAAAAACTTTTCCTTGGCCTTGATGATACAAAGCTCTCCCCAAAAATCAATAGCTTGAAGAACAGGCTACTGGCCTAACAGAAGAGACCTTTGTTGTGAAATTGTTAATAGTTTAACAACAAAGGAAAATTCAACAGATTAACATGTTAATCTGTTGAATTTTCCTTAGTTGATAACAATGAAGGAAAATTCAACATATTAACTTGTTATTATGTTGAATTTTCCTTTGTCGTTAATTTACAATGTTGTTCAATTCTTCGGGTTGTTAAAATATGTTCATATGTTGAATTTTTTCTTGGTTGCTTCAATGTTTTCTTGTTAATTATTAAAAGTATGTTAAATTTTCTAGTTTTTCAAATAAATGTGTAATGCTGTTTAATGCACTGAAATCTGTTGATGTTTCTTGATGCCACAGTTTACTTCATTTTGGTCAGGATATTGGGTGAATTAGACCCATAAAAATTATGGCAACAAAGTGACACTCAATATTATTGAGTAGAATAAAATCCTGTCATACAAATTCAAATATAAAATTTAACAATTATTTTAGGTACAGAAAAATAAAAACGGTGTAAATGTGTTGAATTAAGCAACAATGTGCTAGAATATGAGTTGATATAACTTACTTTATTTACTTAATCCAAATCATTTTTATGCATATATTTAGCAAATGTGAATCAATTTCACCCATGCAATTAACAAAGATAACTCAATTTCAACTAGATTATCAATAAATATGAATCCGTTTCCTCCAGATATTCAGTGAATGTAAATTATTTTTGCTCGAGAGTCTTAGTTAACATAAATCAGCTTTCCTTGTGAAATTGAGTAAGATTTACTCAATCTTTTTTGGTGATATAACTCATCATGTGTTGTCTATGAGTACATCCAACACATTTCAGCTGTTGCTTTTATTAACATGTATTTAATTTTTGGGCTTTGAATGAAGTTAATGTACTTTTGAATCAAAATTGTAGCGCTTTAAATCTACTCAATTATATTGAGTGTCACTTTGTTGCCACAATTTTTTGGGAGTAACCATGGGTCAAATTTTTTAGAGTGTAAGAGATAGGACATAACATAACAATGGCTGAAGCGGAGAAAGAGGGAGCAAGAAAGATTCTTGATGCACCTAAGACCAGTGTTGTTAATAACGGCGTTACAATATAACGGCGTTACTAACGGCGTTATTTTTTTCAGTAATGAGTAATCTAATTAATTACTTTTCTCATCTTGGCAACGCCGTTACCGTTACTGAGGCGGGAAAGGCGTGCGTTACTATGCGTTACTAAGTTGGTTGAATAAAAAAAAGTCTGAGAGAAACGGACTCACGGGGACGAGAGCAGAGCAGGAGTGGGGAAGACGCCGTTGCAACCGCGATGCTAGGTGGCTCCAATAATACCTGACTGCAGCCATAGCCGACAAACTACACCCACATGACACGGTAGATATCATATTATAGAACTAGATGCAAATGACAGACACTGCTGCATTGCCAACATGTTTTAAGGACTACATGCGTTTATAAACAGCCGCCATCTTAAAGCAGTAAACCTCTCAGGAAGGCCCTGATGTAGAGATCCTTCCTAGCGAACCTAAGTAATTTTTTTTAATCTAAAATGCTCCTAAATCGGCAAAATCTTAACTTAAATCTATCTTTAAATGATGAAACAATTTTAAAACTTACACATGTTTAAAGTAGACAGAAGGGAACTAATGCAATAACGGGAGAAATTTTAACAACTTTAACGATTGATTCACAACTTTAAATGACTTCCACACATAGCAAAGGTTACTAGCTAGTTATCGCAATACCCTTGCGTCTAGTTAAGTGGAGGGTAAAGAATTGGGCTAGGGCCAATTGTCCCCCAAACCCTTTAAGCTTCACATTGTGTGACCTGTGTTTTTTTTTTTTTTTTTTTTTTTTTTTTTTGAGGAAAAAAAAATATCACTAGTTACTTTGCCAAGTAACTAATTACTCTTACGTTCAGGTAACTGAGTTACTAACGCAATTACTTTTTGGGAGAAGTAATTTGTAACTGTAATTAATTACTTTTTTAAAGTAAAATTAACAACACTGCATGGCACTAAATGCGTTAGTAGACAGCCGCCATCTTAAAGCAGTAGACTTTTTAGGACGGCTCTGTTGTAGAGAACCTTCCTAGCAAACCTAAGTAACTTTTTATCTAAAATACTTCTAAATCGGCAAAATCTTGACTTGAATCTATCTTTAAATGATGAAACAGTTTTAAAACTTTCATATGTCGAAAGTAGAGAGAAGGGAACAAATGCAATAATGGGAGCAATTTTAACAACGTTTAACAGTTGATTCAGGGTAAAGGGTAAATTAGGATAAAGAATTGGGCTCGGGCCAATTGTACCAAAAACCTTCACAAAAACTTCACATAGTGTGGCCAATGTTTTTTTTTTTTTTTTTTTTTTTTTAGGGAAAAAAAAAAAGTAATTATCACCAATTACTTTGCCAAGTAACTAATTACTCTTACATTCAGGTAATTGAGTTACTAACGCAATTACTTTTTGGGAGAAGTAATTTGTAACTATAATTAATTACTTTTTTTCAGTAAGATTAACAACACTGCCTAAGACATTGAAAGCTGACATCTGGAGACATTTTGGCTTCTATGAGGTTGGTGGGAAACTTGACCAGAGTTATGCAGTGTGTAAAAAATGAAACATGACAATAATAATACATATGGGGAAACCAAATCCATTGCATCACCGGAATTGCGCAGGGAAGATTTTTGAACGTACTCGTATATTTTAAAATGCGCTGAATCGATTCGGCTTGTTGCCCGCGTCGAATCGAATCGTCCATGCCCCGCATCGGGATGCATCGATTATTGTTGACACCACTAATATCCATCGTGTGTCTTATCTTTCCATTCCAACAAGAATTTACAGAAAAATGTGGCATATTTTATAGATGGTATTAATTGCAATTAATTAATTTTTAAGCTGTAATTAACTTGATGAAAAATTTTAATCCTTTGACACCCCTAATAATAATGCTATTTAAGACTTTTTTTCTCCTGTCGTATGCGCTTCAAAGTGTTAAAAGGTCACAATGATACTTATTACTTGAGTATTCTTTTCACCAAATACTTTTTTTCTTGTACTAAAAGTACATTTTTTGGACGACTACTTTTACTTGAGTAATATTATTTGAAAGTAACGCGACTTCTTACTTGACTAAAATTTTTGGCTATTCTACCCACCTCTGGGAACGAGCTCGTAAACAGTCCTGCAGGTTTCTTATATGCGTGTTTCTAAAAATTTCTGCCATTTTTCACTCAGGAGGATGCCTGATTGCTCTTGTTAGGGGGAACTTTTGTAAAACGGTGCACAAAATAACAAATAATGCATCTTGTTTTAAGCAGTGGTTCCTTTCATGGACTGGAACTACTTAAACAATGGGCATGTTCATCTTGTAGGTTGCAGGTGCACTCACGTCCATTATGTCGTAAATTACGCCAATTATACAAAACTAGGAGTCCGTGCTGTGGTGGGGGGGGGCAGGGGGTATTGAGAGCACCTCCAACAAATTACCATTTAATTACTACCTATAACAGGAAAAAGCATTATTTCATATTTCACGCGGTATTTTATGCTCCTGAATGAAATGGACCGCTTGGATGTGTGGGGAAGCGATTGTTTATATTAAATTTTTCAATCCCGCACCATGAAAATGAATGTCAAATCATCCGGGCTCGTTATGTACGTGTGATTTTCTGCTTCGAAGACTTTGAAACATCACTCGGTTCGGGTTAGCGTCTCGGCTAGCTGTCACGCCTCTTGATTTGTTTACATTCTCCGAAGCCGGGGAAGGGAAATGACATAAGCCCGATTTAGGTGTCATAAAATATCGTTCGGGAGGTGCGACAGTAAAGGTGAAGTCGACAGTTTTGACCATTATGGAGTCATTTTGCCATGTCGTCCTAAATAAGTGCATTTTTATTATTTCATATTCCATTTAGCACAAGACTGTTATTTGTCACGACCATGCCAGTTATTTAGCAATTGGGGGAAATACTTGGATAAAAAGAATATCCTGTAAAAATATTGAAGTAGAGAGACTGAAACAATGATATTTTGCAGCTCTCTTTGTCGCGTTTTCCTCGTTGTGAATAATTCTCCCTAAATTGGCTGAATAGTAAAACCGATGAGCCCATTCGCCCGCTGACGTCATCCACCTGTTGAGGACGCTAGAACCTTATAATGGTAGGCGTGGCTAACCGGCAGATCAAAAGACTAATTTCTCGTCATCTGCGCTTTGCTAAATTGTTGTATATAGTCGAATCGTCTCAAAATATGGTTAGAATTCACATAATAATGCTATTTAAGACTTTTTTTCTCCTGTCGTATGCTCTTTAAGGAGTCATTTTGCCTTGTCGTACTGAATAAATGCATTTTTATTATTTCATATTCCATTTAGCACAAGACTGCTCTTTGTCATGACCATACCATTTATTTAGCTATTGGGGAAAAAATACTTGGATAAGAAGAATATCCTGTAAAAATATTGGAGTACAGAGACTGAAACAATGACATTTTGCGGCTCTCTTCATCGCATTTCCTCGTTCTGAATAATTCCCCCTCAATGGGCTGAATAGTAAAACAGATGAGACCATTCTCCTGCTGATGTCATCCACCTGTTGCGGACGCTAGAGCCCTATAATGGTAGCCGTGGCTAACTGGCAGATTAAAAAACGAATTTCTCCTCATCTGCGCTTTGCCAAATTGTTGTATATAGTCGAATCATCTCAAAATATATTCGAATTCACATAATAATGCTATTTAAGACTTTTTTTTTTTTTTTTCTGTCGTACGCACTTTAACCGTGAATAAGCAACTGGGCTGTTGACTCCAGGCCCAGTGGCGCCCCCAGGGGGTGGCCAGGGGTGGCCATGGCCACCCCTATAAATTGGTTGGCCACCCCACTGGCCACCCCGCTTGCCAGTATATCGTTAGATTGTTGTAGCATCAGTTATACGTTTCATCCCAAATGAATGCATTTATTTTGTTTTGTTAAATGTAGGGCTGTCAAATTTATCATGTTACGGGCGGTGATTAATTTTTTAAAATTAATGACGTGAAAATATTTATCGCAATTAACGCATTGCAGCAAACAGCCTACAATGGCGCCGTTTTACTTATATACAGAGATAAGAGGCAGAGTGGAGTAGATACAAGCATTCATTTGGGCCGTGCTTTTAATTGGCAAAAGCTTTTTCATCTCTCCCACAGCACCTATAAATACTGTGGGAAGCGACGTGGGGTAAAATGATAGGAGTTGATCTTTTTCTTAACACCCTGAAGTGTACCCCACTCAGAGAAGATATAGCATTTGCAGCCACCACACACAGTCATGGTTGCACCACTTCCCATTATGCATTTGGGCAGAACAGTTAAGTCGCTACAGTATCATTTACTTAAAGTTCAACAAATACATTAGATGGCAATATTTAGTCACAATTTACAAACTCACATTTATCCTTTAAGAATTACAAGTCTTTCTATCCGTGGATCCCTTTCACAGAAAGAATGTTAATAAAGTCAATGCCATTTTGTGGATTTATTGTTGCAATAAACAAATACAGTACTTATGTACAGGATGTTGAATTTATATATCCGTCTTGTCTTATCTTTCCATTCTAACAATAATTTACAGAAAAATATGGCATATTTTAGAGATGGTTTGAATTGCGATTCATTACGATTAATTAATTTTTAAGCTGTGATTAACTCGATTAAAAATTTTAATCATTTGACAGCCCTAGTTAAATGCACACCTTATGCCTAACATATACATAACACAATAAAACAGAATTGTTGTGGAACTCCAAATGTTGTCTGGACAGTAATGGACTAGGCACATTAAATCATTAGTAACATCAAATATTACACTATACACCAAAGTATATCAGTAGCCGTGTCCTTAAGTCTTTCTTAAGTTTTCCCCTGACCTTTTTACTGCGACAATATAATGAAAACCTGAAATTGTGGCTTTTAGTTTTGTCCACCCCGAGATTTTAAGTGGCCCCATCTGGCCACCCCTATGAAAAATTTCTTGAGGCGCCACTGTCCAGGCCCGGCTCCGCCCATTTTGTCGGATGAGTCTCCGGCAAAAATAGAAAACAGCCTAAACCACCCGGTGGGCTGCGGCACACAGGAGATGGTCCGCAGTCAATCCGGAGCACTGACGCGGCCGGTATACGTTGAACAATAGAATGTAATGAGAACGGATTGGCTCCGGCGCTATTCTTTGCCGGATCCGGACCGAACCCGGAGCGAAGATGCATCTGGTGTATTTGGGCCCTTACTCCCGCCCCAGCGCGGTGGCCGGCGAGTGGCCCCACACTACCCGGCCCAGTAGCCTAAGCGAGTGGACAGCCGGCGACAGTGGCGCCTCCAGCGGATGGGGCCACTTAAAATCTTGGGGTGGCACACCAAAACTAAAAGCCATAATTTCAGGTTTTCATTATATTATTGCAGTAAAAAGGTCAGGGGAAAACTATCAGAAAGACTTAAGGACACGGTTACTGATACTTTGGTGTATTGTGTAATATTTGATGTTACTAATGATTTAATGTGCATATTCCATAATCCATAGTCCATAGTTGTTCAGTTTATTCCGTTTTTCACGGCCGTCTGAATAGGGTTCGTCACTCAGCACAAAATGGATTACTCGCTATGCACACTTTTCGTACTTTATTGGGCACAGCAGCGCACAGCAGGTATTAACCTAAAGTAAAACATGAGTACAATAAACAAAATGTATCTGTATATAAGGTAAAAAATTAAATAGAATGCAACAAATAAGCACAACTTCACTTATTCTTACTATTATAACTGATATAAACTACAATATATAACATAGTATGATTTGACTACTACAGCACATTGATTTTAGGATTACGTATTGCTATTGTCACCAGTAACTATTACCGGGTATTTCTCATGTTAAATATATGATAAGTAAACATGAATGTAGAGTATAAATACATGATGGTAATCATGTTAAATATATCATATGACATCATCAAACATATTGACATATATGATTTACGTACATGTTGTTCGCTTGTCACAAAAGAAAATTCATCTACCATTTACAATGAACTCCAGTCATCAAAATAATGGGAAATACAAGCAAACACCGTCCAATAGCAAAGACTGGTGGCTGTCAGCGGAACTACACATACTATAGTGAAAGTGCGTGAATAGTAGGGTTGGGAATCTCTGGCATGAAGCCGATTCGATATGTATCTAGATACACAGGTTACGATTCGATTAAAAAACGATATATTTTTAAGGCCGAGCGATTCGATACAGTTTAAGAACGATACGGTTCGATACAGAGTGAAAACGATACGATAGTAAACATTTGTTGTGTGTGCTCGTACAGTATTTTAAAAATATAAAAAAGGCCACATTTTTAAATAGCAAAATTAACAAAATTTCATACCAATATTATGTTTTATCTTTTTATGAGAAAAAAAATAAGGCTTACTGTATGACTGTCATTTTGTTGGATGGGATTGATAATACAATAAAACTCCAGTCACAGATAACAATAAAGTGCAGTAATTCAATTACTGTATTTCCTGGTGTTTTTAACACAAGAGGTAAGTAATTTAAGTGCAAACTTTCACTGTAAATATCTTACACACAAAAAATATTAATTATATGCAGCAGCTCATGAAAAAAAATTAAACCTGCTAGTGTTAACATAAATAAATAATAAATTATGCTTTACGACTAGTATAATTGGAGGAATAAAAACATGGCATTTTAGACAGGTCAATAATCATTACCTGAACCTAATACACAGCAAAGTCATTCACTTATGCCTGTGCTTCCTCATTTTTTATTGCTCATCACTGACCATATCTTTTTTTGAAGGGCAGATTTTTCTTGAGGAAGATCAACTAATCCACATGTTCATGTTTAAGCAGACTGCGTTTCGTGGAAGCAATATGCTACCCTTTCCAGCATTGTAGTGGGTTATTTTTCAGGGTTAAAACTCACGATTTCTGTACCACTCCACACTTCACACAAGCTCTGTCCCATGCGAACAGATCTGGCTGCCACTTCAAAGTCCGACTTTTGTTTTCCTGGGTGCGTTGAAAATAAATCACAGCACGTCGCTGCCGTCGGTGTTTAGACTGTCCATTGTTTTAGCATGTTGCTTCGTTGCCACTACTAGTTTCGTTTTGGGCTGTGAAGAAATTGCAACGGAGCGTGCGTTACAGTGGTTTCGTTAGCTCTCGCGTTGTTATGACACTTCTGTGACGATCGGGTAATGACGGCGACTAGCAGCGGTTCTGCCGAAATGCACGGGAAGTTCTGGCAACCACGACTGTGAGTAGTGCTTGTCCATATTATATCATGCGTGCGGTCTCGATCTAAGTGTGCGCTGTGTGGAGAATGTTGCGCACTTGTGCCATTCACTGAAAGACAGAAGCGCAGCATGTGAAGTAAAAGCTAAATTATCATATTAAGCAATGCATTGAACTAGGCATTAGAAGCCGATTCTTGTGCTCGCGATAGCCGAATTCTATCTCTATTATCGGTTCACTGAATATTTAATGGCTAATTACTGTCGAATGGTAACTTTACTATCGATACATCTGTATCTCTCACCTGGAAAACCGGATATCCGGTCGTATCGGTTTATCGTTCTCAAGCTTAGTGAATAGGCTGTATTGGCTGAGCGAAAATTGCGTTGGTTCGTTCCACTAAAGTGGATCTACATGACCTCTGCATTGTAATTTACATACGTTGCTAATTACTACCAAAAAAAAAAGTTCTACTCACGGTTTCCAGTCATTTTTTAGTAATTAGCGTTTTCGTGTCGGTCTTTTTTTTCCCCGTGGCGCAGTGATATTGATACGGCCGAGTCGTATCGTCAGTGTGTGAAGCCATTTTAGGTCACGTGCACCAATAGGAGACGAGGACTGTTGCTATGCGTTTCTAAAACAAACAACATGGCGGCGACCGTGTCAAGCTACGATACGACAGAAGATGAACAAAAGATAAGAAAACCGCATTCGAAATTTAGTCAAAAGGCATCGAAACGATGCTATATGCATCTCTCAACTGTCTCAGGGCGAAAAAGGGCAGGAATTTGGAAAAAAAACGTGCAGAGCCCGCGTGGTTGCGTCAGCCAATGGCTTTCTCCCCAGGCTCCGTCGAAGGATCTTGCTGAAAATGCGTCGACTGGGATTTTTAACGACATTCACTACAGGTAAGCCACACGCACGCCTTTACTACAAGGTTAATTGTTATTAACTTATGCTCCAAAAATTCTTATTTAAACTAGTGTTGTAACGATACCATTTTTTAGCCCAGATATCAATACCACTTTGTTATAAAATGTATATACAGTGTATCGAAAGTGAATCCAGTAGAACTTTTTATTGCATACCTGTTATGGGTGACAATGGTTAAATAAACCTTTTGGCTCAAGAACATCAAGCTGTAGTCAATAAAAGCCCTGATACTGACGTGGCAGTGATTGCTGTAAGTCTGCAGATAGATTTACAGTGTAAATAGCATTTTTTCACAGGAGGCAACAGAACGAGGACTGACGTCTCTAAGGTCTCTGCAGCTCCTGCCACTAATGTGTGTTCAGCACTCATTGGCATCCATACATTCACAGGTTGTGACTCTGCTTGTGCCTTTCATGGCAAAGGCAAAAAAACATTTTCTTTTGCACGTCATAAAAAAGAACACCTGACTGGGTTTGCAAAGCTGGGCTGCAGTTTTAAACTTGACCTACAAACATTTAACACGTTGTGTAAATACGTGTGCCACCTGTCTGGCCAGTCATGTGCCAAAAATGATGCCAAATGCAGATGTTTCTGTATGGCCTCGTCAGTCTTGCCAGAACACTCTATTCCCCCAAAAACTGATGCTCTGTACCAACATTGCAGGACAGCAAACTATCAAGCAGCAATTATGAAACATTGTCTGACAGGTAAAATGTGTGCCCCTTCACCCATTGGGAATGGGTGGGACATTGAGGATGGGCAGTTGGCAGTGACATGGATGACTAAAAATCCTGCCCCTGACACTGTTTTGCAAGTAGTCAACTGTAGTTGAAAGGCAACCAATTGTGACACGGGAAAATGTTCCTGTATGTCTGCAAAACTTTCTTGTATTGATTTATATCAGTGCCAAGCATGCAAGAATGTTTCCAAAGAAACAGAAGACACTTGGATGGGATGATGACTTTGATGAAAGCGATTTTGAGGAGTAATGTTGTCATGTACAGTTTTACTATTTTTTATTTCTACATATATATTTTTTGTATGTGTAATAATGTATATTTTCATAGTATGAGACACTACCATGTTTAAATAAATGTTGTGTACCAACAGTACCATACTTGTGAATGATTCCAACTATACAGTGTGATTAAAAAAGGCTGTGCCAAAATCATAATGCCATGTCAAAAACGAAAAACATTAAAAAAATAAATAAATAAAAAACTCTACCTTGGACAGATGTAGGAAGTAACTAAGTTCATTTTCATGTTTTCATAGTATTCAAATATGGCCATCACCAGCAGCATGGACAACATCAAGTTGACATGAGAATTCCTCCCTCCCGCATTGATTGTGTCTGTTATTTGATCTTTCATGTCATCAATATTTGCTGGAAGTGGTGGAACATACACTTAGTGTATAACATACGTTATGTGCCACGAAGATGGATAATGAACTTTGTCTTTAACATACCAACACGTCCAGCAAGTACTGATGATGTGAAATATCGAACAACAAGGCAGTTGCAATCAAGACAATGAGTGCGACATGCACACGTTTGAGAGGAATTCTCATCGTGGCTTGATTTTGTCCGTGCTGCTGGGTGTGCTCACATTTGAGCACTTGTGAAACATGAAATAAAACTTGGAAGTTATCTTCAACACGTGTCCATCACTTCTTTTGTGATGTCTTTCATTTTTGAAAGTATCACCTGATGATTTTGGCACATAATGTTTTGATCACCCTGTAATTTTTTGTCTTATTCCATTTTTGCCATGATTCAGATTTAGGAGGGTGTGACAGCAATTCGGTTGATTTTCAGCCATTTATGATCATGGTGTGCATTTTTTATTTTATATATTTCATTGCATAGTAGGTTGTGATATTTTTAATATATGACACATAAGCCTTTTGCTTAATTCAATATATATTTCATTGTGCTGGGTGCAAATAATTATAAATAAAATATGAAAAAAACTCGAAGGAATAAATGGTTCTACAAGTTGTTTTTTTCTGTTTGCAAGTATTTTTTTTTGTTTTGTTTTGTTTTGTTCTACAGGTGTTTTTTTTTTCACCACGGGTTAAAAATGACCAATTACAAGTGCACAAGTTTTGTCACATTCTTGTCGAGTTTTATGAGCCAAAAAAGATACTTGTAACCTAGTTTTAAAATTAAAAAATACCTGGAAAATGACTAATTTTAACTTGTAAAACAAAAACAAACAAAAAATTTTATTTCCAAATTTTGTGTTGTGAAATAAACATGAAAAAAACAGAATGTAAAAAAGAATGTCTACAAGTGTTTTTTTTTTTTTTTTTTTTTTTTTGTTCTACGGGTGTTTTTCCACCAATTACAACTTCACGAGTTTTGTCTCCCCCTTGTCGCGTTTTCAGACACAAAAGTCACTTGTAACCACAGACAAAAAAAACTACTTGTACATCGAAATAATCTGTTGTAAAACACAAACACAAAAATATCATTTCAAGTCGTGGTCAAAAAAAGACGTTAAGAACACAATCTAGTAATTGGTCATTTTTAACCCGTAGTGAAGAGAAAACACCTGTAGAACAAAAAAAAAAAAAAAATACTTGCAAACAGAAAAAAAACAACAAATTGACCAAAATTTACCTCAATAAATTCCAAAAACAATCTTACCTTGGCGGAGAATATTCGCCAGAAAGAAAACGAAACAGCCGGCAGACAAGAAGAGCATGGTGGCGAGTCTGACGCGTGCGTGGCAGTGGGGTACTACGTTGAACTGAGCCGCGTTTTGTTCAAGACAGCCGCACTTTGTTTTCTGTTGCGTTTCCCTTTCAGCTATTACCGCAGTGATGGACGACGTAGGTGTGGTGTATTTGGTCTATATTCGGAAACATGCCCGTGACGTCACGTAGTAGAATGGCCTGATGGTAAAGTCTATCGTCTCTGACACGTGACGCCGTGGGTTCGAATCCTGCTTGACACTTCCGTTAATTTGTATTTTTCTCAATAAAAAAAATGAATGATGGCTGCCTGACTAATAAAAACTCTGTTAAAATTAAAAATTTTAAATTTAGCACGCATTTTGTGTCAAGTGTATTGACAGATCGTAATCAATTTGTGCTAGGATTTACAGAAACAGATGGAAAATGTTTAGCTGTCCTAATTAAAAAAAAAATAATAATAATAAATCCACAAACAGCAAGGACAGTACTACAAATGTACACTGATAATGAACAAAAGGTGACCTCACAGCTATTTGTATTTGAATCAAGTCACTCAATCAAAAAATCTGGAAAAATTTGAAAAACTTGTATACAGATAAATTGGAAAACTAAGAGGTGTGCCCTGATCTTCAAGTAAAGTACTTCAACTCTGCACTGGTTTGGGGTCAAATGGGCTAGGAGCTATTGAAGTTTGAAATTTGTCAGTCAATTAAAAAAATCCCCCCAAAATTATAAATAAATAAATTGGAAAACTAAGAGGTGTGCCCTGATCTTCAAGTAAAGTACTTCAACCCTGCACTTGTTTGGGGTCAAAAGGTCAAATGGGCTAGGAGCTATTGAAGTTTGAATCTCGTCAAAAAATGAAAAATATCATAAACATTTTAAAAAGAGATATATTGGAAAACTAAGAGGTGTGCCCTGATCTCCAAGTAAAGTACTTCAACCCCACACTGGTTTGGGGTCAAAAGGGCTCGGAGCTATTGAAGTTTGAAATTTGTCAGTCAATTTAAAAAATCATTAAAAATGTGTAAATAGATGAATTGGAAAACAAAGTTTTCCAATTTTAAGTTTTTTGAGTGTCCTAAAAAGCGCTCTATGAGAGCGAGGTGTTATTAGACTTTTATTAAATGTGCCATTGCTCCAAGTCCAACTGTCCCCCTTACTTGCACATGCTCAAAGGGCCCCATGTTGCCTGGGGCCCCCGGGTACCCTTGCTACGCCTCTGTGATTAAGCAGGCTGGCGTGTAGCTAGAAGGGCAAGCTTGTCTCTGATTAGGATAATGGAGTCGTGATTATTTTTGCGACGTCTCATTGGTGAAATCGGTAGAGCTACTTGCTCCTACTACAGCTGTTACAGCTTCTCGGCTTCGCTGGCAAAAATAATTATCGAATTAATCTAATAATCGCTTGTTTATTTAGCACCTTTGGGTAACTTTGAGGGTCCAGCTGAATCTAAACCAGTGCTTATTCACCACCACAAAAGCTTCGGGAGCGAAATAGTTCGGGGTGAAAAATTTCACGGAACACCGGCTGTGAATATATGTGTGAATGTGTGTGTGTGTGTGGGGGGGGGGGGGGGGTCAAGTCATCAGCCAAGCAAATTTGCGTTTGAGGGGGGAAAATTGGACTAGCACATTCAGCAAGTGAAGAGGGGGAACATATTGAAAGTACTGTACTGTACTGTAATTCACTTACTGTAATAATGGTAGGGTTAATTCTATCCGTGCAACATGAGAAGACAATTTAAATGACCTATATAATTGAAGTCATTATATAATGCAATTAAGGTTGCGTAAAAGTTGTTGGGGACAATTTAAGCATCCTGAAAACTTGGTTATGATATGTCCGTACCGTCCTTATGCAAATGTACGCCCTTGGTTATAAGGTAGATATCCGTGCCTTTTTTTTTTTTTACAGACGCCAATTTTTTCATCGTGACGTAATTTGTTTAAAATAGGGCTGTCAAAATGATCGCGTTAACGGCCGTTAATTAATTTTTTTAATTAATCACGTTTAAATATTTGACGCAATTAACGCACTAGGCCCGCTCAGACAGATTTAAATGTCAGTACAGTGAAAGGCCAACTTGTTAATTGTGTTTTATGGAGTTTTTCCGCCCTCTGCTGGCGCTTGGGTGTGACTTGCATATGATATGTGGCGTAATGTCGCCCTCTGCTGGCGATTCAGTGCAGCTGATTATTTGGGTTTCGGCGCGCTTTTCTGACGTGATTATATGTCGACGCGAACTCACACTAATAGACAGTGCTATTCAGACCAGCTATCGTCCGCATCCAGTATTCAGTGCCAGTTCTCATAGCCCCATCACACTGTTTGTGTCTAATACATGCATCGCGTGTGAGTTATATTCCTGAGCATTAGATAGTTATTGATGATGTGTATTTGAATTTGTTCACATATATGGTGAAATGCAGTTACATTGTTAGATGCTTGTGAGCTAATTGGCTAGTGCTACTGCTCAAATGGACACGTGTGGGTACATTTTATGTTATTTTGTGATTTATGCAAGTTATTGACACATTGCCTTGTTATTTTCAGTTTTACAAAAATACAAGAAACGTGCTCCTGTCAAAAAGAGATGACTTCAGTAAAGCCCATGCAACTTTGCCACACCGTCTGATTTCTTTTTGGAACTTATGTTCGCTATCTGTCAATTTGTGTACTCACACACATTGAGGACAGAATCGGGCTACTAGTTTATTTTTTGATTGAAAATTTTACAAATTTTATTAAAACGAAAACATTAAGAGGCATTTTAATATAACATTTCTATAACTTGTACTAATATTCATCTTGTAAGAACTACAAGTCTTTCTATCCATGGATCACTTTAACAGAATGTTAATAATGTTAATGCCATTTTGTTGATATATTGTTATAATAAACAAATACAGTCCTTATGTACCGTATGTTGAATGTATATATCCATCTTGTCTTATCTTTTCATTCCAACAATAATTTACAGAAAAATATGGCATATTTTATAGATGGTTTGAATTGCGATTAATTGAGATTAATTACGATTAATTAATTTTTAAGCTGTAATTAACTCGATTAAAAATTTTAATCGTTTGACAGCCCTAGTTTAAAAGTTTAAAATATTCGAGTGAGTAATTTTTTAAGGTTGTTTTTTTTTTCTTTAAACGAAGTATTAGACATCAATGAATGAGTCGAAGCTAAAAATGACAGACATTTTGAATAATATAATTACTTACCTTCTTTTAATGGCTGGTGAAGAGAAATATTTCTGATCTTTCGCATATATTCTTTCATTACTTTATAACATTATGTATTTCAATCTAGGTCATTTACTTACTGTATTATTTGGTTTGTGACCAGAAGACCTGAAGGGTTTAAGACCCTCTTAGAACTTTGTATTCAAAGTAAGAGCATTCCTGTCTTCACGTTTTATTACTGTACGAGGGGACAAATAGGCCAAAGGAATGTTTGCTTTGATGACATCTCACCATTTGTTATCAGTTAACAGAAAGTCTTCTATCTGCTGTTCGCAATGAAACTTGTTGTTTCATACATTATATGAATACCTTACTTACGCCCACTGGGAGTGGGTTCACCTGTTCATTTGCATATAGACTTAAAAGTTGATGTGCCTTGAAAGCTGGGCCCTCCCATGAACCTGAAAGTGACCGAAAGGTGAACAGAGAGAGGGGGCCCAAACTGATCTGTATTGTCTAATTGTTTTGTCTCATTGTTGTTTCAAAATGTCTTACTGTTCTATGTTCTGTTCTGTTACGTTTTGTCATCTTGTTATTATCCAATCGAGAGAATAAAAGAATTTGCAAGTAGAAGATGTCGGCCTGGCTGTTTATTGCAGCACACAAAAAAAATAGTTTCTTCTACACTGGGTTGAAACAAAAGCGGTTGCGCGACGTCTGTAAACGGGGGTTTCCAGGGTAAAACGGACAAATTAAAAATAGTTCGGGGGCTTCATGCAGCATGAATCTGCTATGGCAGCATAGAGACATATTGTTTTATTGTACACAACAGTTCTTTTGGCTGAAAATACAGCAGTTTATTTTAAAGATGGGTGCAAAAGCAGAAACTGCTTTTTCAGCCTTGTCCTTGTTTTCCGCCATATATGTTGCTAATTATTACCCCCAAAAGGTTTCTACTCACGGTTTCCAGTCATTTTTTAAATAATTAGCGTTTTTGTGTTTTTTTTTTTTTTGTTTGTTTTTTGTTTTTTTTTTTATATTGACACGGCGGAGTAGCATAGTCAGTGCGTGAAGTGGTTTTAGGTCACGTGCAGCAATAGGAGATGAGGATTTTCGCCGTGGTTTCGGATAATCAACAACATGGCGTCGACTATATCCTGCTCCGATACGAGGGAAGATGAACAAAAGATAAGCAAGCTGCATTCCAGATTTAGTTAAAAGGCATCGAAACAATGCTACGTACGTATATACACCTTTTCTATTCAGGGCGAAGACCTGCAGGAATTTTTGCAAAACAGTGGGAAACTTACAGAGCCTGCGTCAGACGATGGCTTTCCCTGCAGGGTCCGTCGAACGACGTTGTGGATTATACAGTGTTATGAAAAAGTATATAAAGATTTTGGAATTTCTCACATTTCTGCATAAAATCACCATCAAATGTAATCCGATCTTTGTCAAAATCACACAGAGAAAAAAAAAAACTGTCTCCTTTAACTAAAACCACCCAAACATTCATAGGTTTTCATATGTTGATGAGGATAGCATGCAAACAATGACAGAAGGGGGAAAATAAGTAAGACTTAACGAGTACTGTATTGGCCCGACTTTAAGACGGTGTTTTTTGCATTGAAATAGGACTGAAAAAGTGGGGGTCGTCTTATATTTGCGGTCTAGACATTATACTCATTCATGACGCAAGATAGCGCCAGATATCATTGAAGCGATGTTCTGTCATGACAGATCTCATCTACTCTCAAGTTTAACCAGTTTGCATTATTTTATTGCAATGTTTTCCTTATTCAGATTTGTTTCAAGACTACAGTTACATTTAGACTTCACTTTGATGGTGAATGCAGTTATTGCAATTTTGTTGTTTTATCACAATAGATTGGTTTATTTACATTTTAAAAACCAGAAGCCATTCATATACGAATGTGATTGCACTTTAGTTTACATATTTAAATGTTCAGATATTAAGATTTAAATGAGGCACAATAACATGCTTTTTCTCTCAAATATATTGTTATAATCATTTGTTTCAGATGTACTGTAATTATTTTCTGTATAAAAATTAAGGCCCCGGGGACGACCCAGGATACGCTGGAGAGACAAAGTCTCTCGGCTGGTCTGGGAACGCCTTGGGATCCTGCCGGAGGAGCTGGTTGAAGTGGCTGGGGAGAGGGAAGTCTGGGCTTCCCTGTTAAAGCTGCTGCCCCCACGACCCGACCCTGGAGCAAGCGGAAGATGAAGGAAGGATGGATGGATGGATGGATGGATAAAAATTTGGTGTTCAAAAAGTATTTTTCAGACTTGAGTCTTGATAAAGACGGGGTCATCTTATAATCAGGGCCGTCTTATATTCGGGCCAGTACGGTAATTGAAACCAGTTTTGACCAAACAATTTAAGTGAGGTGTGTTCCCAATCTGTGATGAGTGGTTTAAAGCTGCCCTGACCACTATAAAACACACGCCTGGTAAGAATTGTCTTGATGAAAAGCATTGTCTAATTTGCATTATAACTCGGTCAAAAGAGCTGTCTGAAGAACTGCGATCAAGGATTGTTGATTTGTATAAAGCTGGGAAAGGACCATCTCTAAAAGTCTGGATGTTCACCAATCAACAGTCAGAGTAGTTGTCTACATAAGGAGAGAATTTGGCACTCTTGCTTCTCTCCCAAGGAGTGGCCGTCCATCAAAGATGATGCCAAGAGTTCAGCACAGAATACTCAGAGAGGTAAAAAAAGAATCCTAGAGTGTCTGCTAAAGACTTCCAGAAATCACTGGCTCAGTCCAATATCTCTGTGCACACAGCATCTATATGTAAAACTATGGCTAAGAATGGTGTTCATGGGAGGACTCCACGGAAGAAGCCACTGCTTTCTGAAAAAAACATTGTTGCTCGTTTAATGTTTGCAAAAAGGCACTTGGACACGCCACAGAGGTTTTGGCAAAATATTTTGTGGCCTGATGAAACCAAAGTTGAATTCTTTGGGGGTAAACATACAACGTCATGTGTGGAGGTAAAATGGAACAGCTCACCAACATCAACACCTCCTCCCCACCGTGAAGCATGGTGGTGGGAGCATCATGATTTGGGGCTGTTTTGCTGCCTCGGGGCCTAGAAAACTTGCAGTCATTAATGGAAGAATGAATTCAAAAGTTTTGCAGGATGTTTTGAAGTAAAACCTGTGGCTGTCTGTCAGACAGTTGAAGCTGAAAAGAGGATGAATGCTGCAACAAAACAATGATCCAAAACACATGGGTAAATCAACTTCAGAATGGTTTCAGAAGAACAAATTACACATTCTGGAGTGGCCGAGTCAAAGTCCAGACTTGACAGTGATGCATGGCAGACATCCCAGGAATCTGACTACAGAGCAGCCGTTTTGTAGAGAATAATGGGCCGAGATAAGTCCTGATCAATGTGCCAGACTGATCTGCAGCTACAGGAAGCATCTGGTTGAAGTTATTGCTGCCGGGGGGGGGGCACAAAATATTACATGTGATGGTTCACTTACTTATTTTCCCCCTTCTGTCATTGTTTGCATACTATCCTCATTAAAATATGAAAACCTATAATTGTTTGGGCGATTTTAGTTAAAGCAGACACTGTTTTTTTTTCTCCATCTGTGTGATTTTGACAAAGATCAGATCAAATTTGATGGTGATTTTATGCAGAAATGTGAGAAATTCCAAAAGTCTCACATACTTTTTCATACCACTGTAAACATTGCGTCGACGTGACTTTATAACAACATTGAGTGCAGGTAATGCAAACACACGCCTTTTGTTGTAAGTGATAATGGGGTTGGTCCCGCCCCATCTTGCACACAGGCTCATCATTCGCTGCTCGTCGTAGATTCAGAAGTGAGTGACAGACTATATCATTGTGTTTTCGCTGCCTCGTCTGCCCCCCCCCCCCTTCTTTGTCGTCTGTCACATTACTATGGGATCAAAAACCCTATGGCTCGTACTTGCATTTTAATTTAGGACACGGTTAAACATTTTCCTTTTTTGGGGGGGAGTGGGTGCAGGGGCGCACGGACTTTCTCTAGCATGATCTCGATAACGTATACAATATTGCCGCTACCAGCCTTCCTGACACGCTTGCTGTCACACAAATGAAAAGAGAAATCGAAACTTTAATTTCTAATAACGGAACGACCAACACTACATATTTACCTCACGCTCGGTTGTGTGTGTGTGTGTGTGTGTGTTGTTGTTGTTGTTGTTTTTTCTATGCTCATCACTATTATTTTTGGTAACTATCGTTGAACCTAAAGTGTAAATAGCTGGTTGTCAAATGTGTTGCTCTGAAATGAAAACAAAACTAAATTTTTATATAAAACGGTTTCATTGCAAATCAGTATGAAGACGATTGGATTGCAATATCATTTTTGCACTGGTATTAATAAATAAATAATTCAGTCAGCTCCTCTGTCGTCCCCTCATCTCAGATCGTCAAATGTTGACGAGAAATAATTGTTTTGCTCTTACAATGTAGCCTTTCCACTCTCATTAGTCTGTTAAGAAAAACTGAGACATATTGCTACATCAACCGTGCCTGCTTGCGTTGTTCTTGTGCGCTTGAGTGGCACAGGATGTTATGAATATGATGAACGTTAATTTGTCAAACCAACCAACAACCAACACGCTCTCAGTACAGTGGGGCAAATAAGTATTCAGTGAGAATTTAAAATGCAAATACTGGTATTTCGTAGTCTTTGAAACGTGGAGGTGCAAGGAATGTCAATAATATACTGTGGGGCAAGTAAGTATTTTGTCAACCACCAATTGTGCAAATTCTCCGACTTGAAAAGATTAGAGAGGCTTTTAATTGTACACAGGGGTAAACCTCAACCATGAGAGACAGAATGTGGAAAAAAACAACAACAACAAAACGACATTGTTTGATTTTTAACGAATTTATTTCCAAATTAGAGTGGTAAATAAGTATTTGGTCACCTACAAAAAAGCAAGATTTCTGGCTGTCAAAGAGGTCTAACCTCTTCTAACGAGGCTCCACGCCTTACCTGTATCAATGGCACCTGTTTTAACTCATTATCAGTATAAAAGACACCTGTCCACAATTTCAGTCAGTCACACTCCAAACTCCACTATGGCCAAGACCAAAGAGCTGTCGAAGGACACCAGAGACAAAATTGTAGACCTGCACCAGGCTGGGAAGACTGAATTTGCAATAGGTAAAACGCTTGGTGTAAAGAAATCAACTGTGGGAGCAATTATTAGAAAATGGAAGACATACAAGACCACTGATGATTTCCCTCGATCTGGGGCTCCATGCAAGATCTCACCCTGTGGCGTCAAAATGATAACAAGAACGGTGAGCAAAAATCCCAGAACCGCACGGGGGGACCTAGTGAATGACCTACTGAGAGCTGGGACAACAGTAACAAAGGCTACTATCAGTAACACAATGCGCCGCTAGGGACTCAAATCCTGCACTGCCAGACGTGTCCCCCTGCTGAAGCCAGTACACGTCCAGGCCTGTCTGCGGTTCGCTAGAGAGCATTTGGATGATCCAGAAGAGGACTGGGAGAATGTGTTATGGTAAGATGAAACCAAATTAGAACTTTTGGTGGAAACACAGGTTCTCGTGTTTGGAGGAGAAAGAATACCGAATTGCATCCGAAGAACACCATAGCCTACCCACTGTGAAGCATGGGGCTGGAAACATCATGCTTTGGGGCTGTTTTTCTTCAAAGGGACCAGGAAGACTGATCTGTGTAAAGGAAAGAATGAATGGGGCCATGTATCGAGAGATTTTGAGTGAAAATCTCCTTCCATCAGCAAGGGTATTGAAGATGCGACGTGGCTGGGTCTTTCAGCATGACAATGATCCCAAACACACAGCCAGGGCAACAAAGGAGTGGCTTCGTGAGAAGCGTTTCAAGGTCCTGGAGTGGCCTAGCCAGTCTCCAGATCTCAAACCCATTGAAAATCTGTGGAGGGAGTTGAAAGTCCGTGTTGCCCAACGACAGCCCCAAAATATCACGGCTCTAGAGGAGATCTGCATGGAGGAATGGGCCAAAATACCAGCAAGAGTGTGTGAAAAGCTTGTGAAGAGTTACAGAAAACGTTTGGCCTCCGTTAGTGCCAACAAAGGGTACATAACATAGTAGTGAGATGAACTTTTGGTATTGACCAAATACTTATCTTCCGCCATGATTTGCAAATAAATTCTTTAAAAAGCAAACAATGTGCGCCCTCAGTCTATCGTGGATCCGTGTCACTACTGTCGCTCCCTCCCTCTCTCTTTGCTCTCTGATTGCCCAGGCAAGCACTGCGTGCATTGGAGTTGCTTATTGAAGTTAACGATGATTGCGCCGCACAAGTCGCACATCATCTTTTGACTGCCAATAAATGTTAACAAGTTTGATCTCTGTGTGCATACGCGGGTGGGGAGGGATGGGGAAGCGCGCGCTGTTATGTGTGTGCGTGGTGAGGTTACCCCGGTAACACACCAGAAACGTGAACGTCGCGTCAACGATTTCGCCGCGATCACGCACCAGTGACGCTCGGCGTCAATTTCCATAGGATGCGTTTGACGAGCAGCGCGTCTGTGGAGCGGCTCGATCAGTTCACGCGAGGATTGCAAAAGAAAAGAGATAAGAAAACAACAACCATTTGCCTTTCAGACCCCGTGTATTGGTCAGCTTTCTTTCTGAGAGGAAGGAAGAAAAAGAAGTCCTGTGCTAGAGCAAAAAGCAATCCCAATGACAAAGATTTCAACATGTATTTTACAAATGAAATGAAGCATTTAATTAGTTAATCATTTTTTCCCTTACGAACATTTTTCTAAAGCTTTATTGATGGGTTTTCTCACCTTAAAGCACCACGCAGAAATTAATCAATTTAATTGTGTAGCAGGATTTGTGTATTATTCTTATTAATTAATTACAGGTGTTTTAGCTCATTTCAATGTATTTTATTTATATGGGCTATTATTAATTTTATTATGTATTTATGTTTTACATATGTGATGTTGTATTCATATTTTATGTTGTACAATTTTAGTTCCTATGCGAATATTAGTTCCTACTTGTTATGTTGTGGTCAGGGCGCAAGCTTTTCACAACAGTGTGTGTGAAAAGCTTGTGAAGAATTACAGAAAACGTTTGGCCTCCGTTATTGCCAACAAAGGGTACATAACAAAGTACTGAGATGAACTTTTGGTATTGACCAAATACTTATTTTCCACCATGATTTGCAAATTTTTTTTTTTTTTTTTTTTTTTTTAAATCAAACAATGTGATTTTCTGTTCTTTTTTTCCACATTCTGTCTCTCATGGTTGAGGTTTAGCCATGTTGACAATTACAGGCCTCTCTCATATTTTTAAGTGGGAGAACTTGCACAATTGGTGGTTGACTAAATACTTATTTGTCCCACTGTATATATGTAAACTAAAACGATGTATGGATGTTAAACTAAAGAATACTTGTTATGGAGTAAATAATTTGGAGAAGAACAGAGAAGGCACTGGATGGGAATTGCGAACAGGAGCCGTGCAGAACCTCTCTTTGTCAGAGAGGCGCGTCCATGTAAGCACAATATCCCACACAGAAATATATTTAACAAACTTTTGAAGCGTTATTTTGTTGCGTAAATGCATTTATAATGATTATAAAAATATGTAGACTATTCAAACATTTTGAAAACGTGCGTTTTTTTTCTGCCAACTCGAGGAAATTAAAATAAATGTCAAATGGGCTGCTGCATTTAATTGCCAAGGAAATGAAACATGAACTTTCCAACTGATAGAATAGACACATGTCAGGCCGAGATGACGAGGCGGACTCCGTTGCGGAGGTTCAGGCAAAAATGTTATTTTGAAAACAGAGATTCTTCCGCTCAGATGCTGGGATGAGAAAAAAGTACAAAGAGAGGAATAAGTCAGGGCAACCGCAATCAATGTTCAAACAAAAAGGCATTCCAAAAGGGAGGAAAGGCAAAAACATAAAGCGCTCCAAATGGAGAATAATATTCAGTATCACTAGTGATGTCACGAGGTGCGCCGAGCCTTCCACGCGTGTGTCGAGTAATGAAGGGACTTTTCCGCAAAGCGCGTACCGAGGCTCGCTTCATTCAGGGAAAGTTCCGAAAATGATGACGTCCGAAGCCTCGCTGCCCAGCTGTACCACGTGATTGCTTCAGGGAGTGCTTTAGATTTGCTGCGCGCTTTGACAGCTCGCGACAGTCTACGAACACCTCTGGCTGCATTCAAAATGTGGGTGTTTGAAGGAGAGTTGCGATCAGGTGAGAGTTTGGATAGTTGGGATGTGGTTTGGAGAGTGAAAAGACTAAGTGAGTTAAGAGAAGGGAACAGTACTAGGATGGAACCAGCAAGAAAGAGCACTTCCTCACTGTGGATTTTTTTTTTTTTTAATAAAACAGAATGAAAATCCCCACCATCCTGTAGCTACATCAATGTCCAAATTACACAAGCATAATCAGTACCCTTTTTCATGTTACACAAACACGTTTACTGTTCTCTCCCTGACTGCGTGTAACGGGTACACGCAGGTCCGTGTGTGGAAACCTCCCTCCCGATGCCTTCAAGACTGTTATTTGTCATGACCATGCCATTTATTTAGCAATTGGGGAAAATACTTGGATAAAAAGAGTATCCTGTAAAAATATTGAAGTAAACTGACAGAAACAATGACATTTTGCCGCTCTCTTTGTCGCGTTTTCCTCGTTGTGAATAGTTCCCCCTCAACGGGCTGACTGGTCCTTCTCAAGCCATTTATATAGCTATTGGGGAAAAATACTTGGGTAAAAAGAATATCCTGTAAAAATATTGGGGTAGAGAGACTGAAACAATGACATTTTGCGGCTTTCTTCGTCGCGTTTTCCTCGTTCTGAATAATTTCCCCTCAATGGGCTGAATAGTAAAATCGATGAGCCCAGTCTACCGCTGACGTCATCCACCTGTTGGGGACGCTAAAGCCCTATAATGGTAGGCGTGGCTAACCGGCAGTTTAAAAGACTAATTTCTCGTCATCTGTGCTTTGCTAAATTGTTGTATATAGTCGAATCGTCTCAAAATATGATTCTAATTCACATAATAATGACATTTTAGACTTTTTTTCTCGTGTCATATGCTCTTTAAGGTCGCCGTCATTTGCGATCTCTACAAGCTGATCCTCCTGTTGCACAGACATGCTCGAATCGCTCGGTTTATTCCCAAAGGGGTTACGAATCCACTCCTTCGCAGTTCGTGGGTCTCGAGGTAATAGGCTCACCTTCTGGCTCGTCAGGTGCCCTTTTTCGCCGTAAAAAATCTCTCCAAAGACGTCTGTTTTCCAGTCATTTTCGCGAGTGTGGGAGAACAAATGTGCTGCTAATCTATACCGTAGTATATACTGTGTACAGTAGACAGGGATATTGATGTGTTAAGCAGGGGACAGGCCAAAGTTAATTCGGTACCGGTCCGCGGCCCGGCGGATGGGGACCGCTGGCCTGTATGACTTAGAATGTGATGTTCATGTATGTGGATGCCAGGTCTTAGGTTAAAATGCCTGTGACACGAAAAAGCATGTTTATTTCATAATACACGCGGTATTTTATGCTCCTGAATGATATGGACCGCTTGGATGTGTGTGGAAGCGATCGCTATATTTATTTAGTTTTATGAATCCCGGGCCATGAAAATGAGTGACTTCCGGCAACAGTCTCGAGTTGAGAAAGAGGGCGCTGTGACGTTTACGGAGGAAGGAGTCCTCTTCACTATACAGCCGTACTGTTGTATGAGAAGAACTAAGGATTCAGCTGATTTTGCCGATTAATACGTCTATTTTTCGCATCACGCCAGCCAAACAGCCGCAGAAAAATCTTGATGCGTGAGGGAGAGGCGTGCGCGCCATTTTTAGAGTTTCAAAAGGTTCCCATTCACCGGTGGATATTGGCCAAAACAAGCCCTACTACTGTGGGACCATGGGACTAAGTGAGTAAACATCTTGTTTTGTATTATGTCAAATACTGGCGAATACAGCGATTACAAAGTAAACACTACAAACTTTCTTTAAAAAAAGGACTACTTAGGTTTGATCATTGATATCCATGTAAAAAAGCTCTCCTCATGCACATTAGCTGCACAACAACTGCAGCCGCCCTCCTCTGGGGAACGAGCTGTAAATTGCTCTCCGCCGGGCGGTTTGCTGATCGACGAAGACAATCGACAACCCAGTCGTCATGTCAAATGATCCGAGCTAGTTATGTGTGATTTTCCGCTTCGAAGACTTTCATCACTCGTTTCGGTTTAGCATGTCGGCTAGCTGTCACGCCTCTTAGTTTGTTTACATTCTCCGAAGACGGCGAAGGGCAATGACATAAGTCCGATTTAGGTGTCATAAAATATCGTTCAGGAGGTGCGACAGTAAAGGTGAAGTCGACAGTTTTGAAAATGGGGTAATTTTGCCATGTCGTCCTGAATAAGTGCATTTTTATTATTTCATATTCCATTTAGCGCAAGACTGTTATTTGTCATGACCATGCCATTTATTTAGCAATTGGGGAAAAATACTTGGATAAAATGTATACGAAGTAGAGAGACAGAAACAATGACATTTTGAAGCGCTCTTCGTCGCATTTCCCTCGTTCCGAAGAATTCCCCCTCAATGGGCTGAATAGTAAAACCGATGAGCCCATTCTCCCGCTGACGTCATCCACCTGTTGGGGACGCTAGAGCCCTATAATGGTAGGCGTGGCTAACCGGCAGATTAAAAGACTAATTTCTCGTCATCTGCGCTTTGCTAAATTGTTGTATACGGTCGGATCGTCTCAATATATGATTCTAATTCACATAATAATGCTATTTAAGACTTTTTTTCTCTTGTGGTATGCTCTTTAAAGGTGCACAATGTAGGATTTGCGCTTCAATTATTTATGGCCATTATATTTCAATTAGGGCTGTCAAAATTATCGCGTTAAGGCGCGGTAATTAATTTTTTTAATTAATCACGTTAAAATATTTAACGCAATTAACGCACATGCCCTGTTCAAATAGATTTAAATGACAGTACAATGTAATGGCCACTTGTGTTTTTTGTCTCCTTCTGCTGGCGCTTTGGTGCGACTGATTTTATGGGTTTAAGCATCATGAGAATTGTGTAATTATTGACGTCAACAATGGCGAGCTACTAGTTTATTTTTGATTGAAAATTTTACAAATTTTATTAAAACGAAAACATTGAGAGGGGTTTTAGAATAAAATTTCTATAACTTGTACTAACATTTATCTTTTAAGAACCAAGTCTTTCTATTCATGGATCGCTTTAACAGAATGTTAATGTTAATACCATCTTGTTGATTTATTGTTATAATACAGTACTTATGTACAGTATGTTGAATGTATATATCCATCTTGTGTCTTTCCATTCCAACAATAATTTACAGAAAAATATGGCATATTTTATTGATGGTTTGAATTGCGATTAATTACGATCAATTAATTTTTAAGCTGTGATTAACTCGATTAAAAATTTTAATCGTTTGACAGCCCTAATTTCAATATAAAGTAAATAAAAAATGTTTTTGGAATTACAGTGGTACCTCTACATACAAAGTTAATTTGTTCCAGGACCTTGGTTGTAAGTCGAAATGGTCGTATGTCAAGCTGGATTTTCCCATATGATAATTCGATTTCAATTGTTGCACAGCCTGAAAACCTACACTAAATTCTTCATAAATGCTGCTGGTACTACAGTATTGCAAATAGCAATTGCACAGAGCAAAACAAATAAATTATGAATAAATATCGGAATAATAATATAATAGTAATAATAATAGCTGTAATAATGTAACAAATTGGGCTCTAATGTGGCAGATGTGTTTTGTGTGGTGTACCTGAACTCACCGCGTGGCTGACTTGACAGAGTGAGAGAGGACTTTTTACTTTCACTTTTCATGTTCAGCTGCGGAGGACAGTAAGCATGTTCTCTTGCACAAGTTCTGAAATAAATGATTAAAAACCTGACGAAGCTGGCGATTTTTGGCGACGTTCGCAAAATAATTATTGTCACCTTAACTTATAAAGACTGGCGAACGGAGGTCGGAGGAGGACCGCCGAGGTCGTTGACATTCTACGGCCGTATTGTCAAGCCAGTTCACGGACGCGCAGACCACGCTCATATTTTTCGATCATTTCCATCTTCATTTCAATGATAAGCCTCACCTTTTTCCTTTTTTTCCCCACCTGCACAAACATTCTTGGAACCTATGTTGACTTCTCTCACAAAAAATGGTCCATCTTCTATCTAGGTCTATCTAGTGGTCTGATTCTCGCTTGGGTGTGAGAAGTCCCGGGTCTGACTCCCAGACGAGCCCCCAAATGTTCCGTGTAGCCCTGGTGGTCAGAGGCCGCGAGTGTAACATGAGACGGCAGGTGTGAATGGAGGAGGCAGTGACAATCAAAATAGCCAATTATTGAGTTTATTTAACAACAGAAAAAAACTTTAGGCCAGGGGTCATGAATTAAAAATCCTCTGGGTCCGAAATTAAAAACACTCTCGGGTCCGGAAATATTTTTAATGCTTCTTTTTTTTCCCAAAAATACAAACGTATCTTTATGTGGCCATGCTGATAATTACAACATTCAAAAATGTAAATAAAATATAAAAAATACATTTACAATAAGTCATAAACAATATTTAATAATGATTCATTACTATTAAATAATAAAGCGATCATATTGAGCCCTTAATTCCGCTATTTTTTGAGAACAGATGGCAGAGTTCATAGGCAAACTTTGCGAAAAAGCTGCGTGCTTCGTTTCATAGTGCCTTTTCAAATAGCTGCTTTTTACAAGCGCTTCCGTTGTTCGGCCATTCCTTATTACGCGGCGAAACGTCTACACAACGCTCAGCGCTCTTGCGCAAGCATCCGCACGCATGCGCACATCGGTTAGAAGCGGCGAGTACTCACTATTTTTGTTTTTATTTCGTTTTTTAGAACCTTTTCATTGCCCGAGAAATACTTTTTGCATGTATTACCCTCTCATACTTTTAACCTTTGTGGTTTTTTTGTGTTAGCTTTGAAGCAGTTGACCACATTAGTCACGTAGCGTATTTAAACCGTCCTTCTTTGGTATAACTGCATTTAAGTATTTTCTTAAGGCATTTTTTAAAACGTTCTGCCTGTATGCATCCTAACAAAACAAGTTTAACGCGCACAGTAGCACTTTGGGTGTCAAATTTGACTAATGTAGGACGTTTCGCCGATGTAGCAGATTTTGCTGTGGCGCGTCTCTTGCTCGCAATGAATGGCAACCGAAGCAGTTTGACAGTTTTTCAGTGTTTTTATTAACGACGTTCCCAACAACTAAACAAGCATTGTTCTGTGACAAAGTGCAAAAGTGATTATTTACAAAAGTTAAACCAAAACTCACCAAATTTACAAAAACATTCATTGCATGACAAATAAAATAAAAAGGTCTGTAACCTGATCTGCACCACTGCGTGACTCCAAATGACAGGTACGTAGGTAAGGTAGGTCTTTCCTTATATTTCTCCTGGCCCTCTGTTCAGCAACTCCAGTTTGTTCAATATTAGCTTCATAGTAAATTGAAGAAAAATACAATAAACAAAATACTGGTACTACTGCACCGAAATAACCTTTGGAAAGAAAAATAAACTTACGTTGGCCAAAAACTCAACCCGTACGGTGACGTAACACGCTGACGTCCCGCTCGCGAGGTCATAAAACCAGGAAGTAAATGCGCGCTAGGTTTTGACAGACCAGCATGTGAATGGAGGATGAATACTAGTGAAAATGTTTTTTAAGCGCATGTATGGCATCACGATGTTGCAGCGGCAGCCTAGTGTGCACCCCAGACACCCGCGATGCCCAACAAGTGGAACCGGCAAATAATCAACAGGTACGGTGTGAACGTACGCCTGCGCGTGCGTGTCAAATGAATAGTATCGAAGACGCCGAGTTTCCCGTGTCTCATGCAGTATATTGAGGACGCAGTTTCCCCCGCGGGATCTGACGGGGCTACTCCGTCACAGTTGCTCACCTCCACTCTGCAAACCCGCAGAAAAAAAAGATTTTTCTTGTTGCAACGTGTATCAGTCCGGACAGCTTGAGATCCGGTCCAGACGGCTTGGGGGTCCGGAACCGCGGACCGAGGTCCGCGGTTCCCTGACCTCTGGTATATAACATATATATTGATGAGAAGTTTTTGAAAATAGGCCCCCCACGGATCGGCCCCGTTTCCTGTGTCGTGTCAATGGGTTATGATGTCTATGATTAATGAGCAAAATTGACGTGTTGCATGCAGTACGCTATTGACTGGTGGCAGGCACATAATGGCTGGAGTAAATGGTCATATAGATCCTTTGAGGAGGCTGGTGAACAATGGATGACGTATATTCCTTGATGTACTGGTCAGGGAAGCTCAAGTTTGAACTCTGAGACAAGTGTTAGCTCGATAGCTAGATTAGAGAAATAAATACGACCACAACCATGGATTTAGTAGGTTTTAGTACAAGAGCTCTTGGGTACAGACGCGGAGTAACGCACAAAGCGCCTCTCCGCATGTGGACAAAAGAGAGATACAGGGCATCCCTCTATTTATGGGTTGACACCATAGAAACGAAATTGAAACTTAGGAAAAACATCTCAAGTTACAGAAAAACATCTTTCATAGGGGAAAACCTCCTTAAGCTGTAACCTTGAATCACAAGCTGTGGCCAGAAGGAAGTTTGATAAGCCACGGTTGCCACATTGTATTCATTCAGGGCATATTGGAAACAACAGGAACATGACAGTCCATATTTGGGCATATTGACTCCGTCTATAATCGTCAAGGCTATGAGAAGGCCCACTCAAAAAGATGATCACAGATTATTTTAACAATGATACTCTATGCTATAATGTTCTCATGCAAGCATAGCAAAAGCCTCCAACATATAATATATAATGGTTGTGTTTTAAGCATGTATAAATTCTCTCACAGTACTGTAAGTCCTTAACTATCGGTGGAAATCAGTCAGTACAGTGCCTTGCAAAAGTATTCGGCCCCCTTGAACCTTGAAACCTTTCGCCACATTTCAGGCTTCAAACATAAAGATATAAAATTTGAATTTTTTGTCAAGAATCAACAACAAGTGGGACACAATCGTGAAGTGGAACAAAATTTATTGGATAATTTCAACTTTTTTAACAAATAAAAAACTGAAAAGTGGGGCGTGCAATTCGGCTCCCTTGCGTTAATACTTTGTAGCGCCACCTTTTGCTCCAATTACAGCTGCAAGTCGCTTGGGGTATGTTTCTATCAGTTTTGCACATCGAGAGACTGACATTCTTGCCCATTCTTCCTTGCAAAACAGCTCGAGCTCAGTGAGGTTGGATGGAGAGTGTTTGTGAACAGCAGTCTTCAGCTCTTTCCACATATTCTCCATTGGATTCAGGTCCGGACTTTGACTTGGCCATTCTAACACCTGGATACGTTTATTTTTGAACCATTCCATTGTAGATTTGGCTTTATGTTTTGGATCATTGTCCTGTTGGAAGATAAATCTCCATCCCAGTCTCAGGTCTTGCGCAGATACCAACAGGTTTTCTTCCAGAATGTTCCTGTATTTGGCTGCATCCATCTTCCCGTCAATTTGAACCATCTTCCCTGTCCCTGCTGAAGAAAAGCAGGCCCAAACCATGATGCTGCCAGCACCATGTTTGACAGTGGGGATGGTGTGTTCAGGGTGATGAGCTGTGTTGCTTTTACGCCAAACATATCGTTTTGCATTGTGGCCAAAAAGTTCCATTTTGGTTTCATCTGACCAGAGCACCTTCTTCCACATGTTTGGTGTGTCTCCCAGGTGGCTTGTGGCAAACTTTAAACGAGACTTTTTATGGATATCTTTGAGAAATGGCTTTCTTCTTGCCACTCTTCCATAAAGGCCAGATTTGTGCAGTGTACGACTGATTGTTGTCCTATGGACAGACTCTCCCACCTCTGCTGTAGATCTCTGCAGTTCATTCAGAGTGATCATGGGCCTCTTGGCTGCATCTCTGATCAGTTTTCTCCTTGTTTGAGAAGAAAGTTTGGAAGGACGGCCGGGTCTTGGTAGATTTGCAGTGGTCTGATGCTCCTTCCATTCCAATATGATGGCTTGCACAGTGCTCCTTGAGATGTTTAAAGCTTGGGAAATCTTTTTGTATCCAAATCCGGCTTTAAACTTCTCCACAACAGTATCTCGGACCCGCCTGTTGTGTTCCTTGGTGTTCATAATGCTCTCTGCACTTTAAACAGAACCCTGAGACTATTACAGAGCAGGTGCATTTATACGGAGACTTGATTACACACAGGTGGATTGTATTTATCATCATCGGTCATTTGGGACAACATTGGATCATTCAGAGATCCTCACTGAACTTCTGGAGTGAGTTTGCTGCACTGAAAGTAAAGGGGCCGAATAATATTGCACGCCCCACTTTTCAGTTTTTTATTTGTTAAAAAAGTTTAAATTATCCAATAAATGTTGTTCCACTTCACGATTGTGTCCCACTTGTTGTTGATTCTTGACAAAAAAATTCAATTTCATATCTTTATGTTTGAGGCCTGAAATGTGGCGAAAGGTTGCAAGATTCAATACTGTTCCGAATACTTTTGCAAGGCATTGTATAAAATATCCGCAGCACCCCATGGTATGAAAAGTGCACTCAGCAGGCTGCTAACCACAATGACATTCAGTACACGTTGCCATGACGTTAAGGCTGACTGGAGTGTAAAATGACATTTTAATGGACATGTGGCTGCTGAAATGAACAATAAAAACAGAAAGAAAACGTTTCTACTACTGCCTCATGTGGTGTGGCAATTATAGGCCTATTAAATACCACTGGTCGTGTCGCAATTTGTGAATCATATTTTCTACTGGAGAAGTGGGTTCTTATTATGATTGCAAAGTTTCCGGTATGAGACGACCTTTTACTTCTCAAAACAGCGCAGTACGAACAGAAGTTGTGGCGAGGAACAGAATATAACCACCGGTGTTTGAAAGAAGTTTTGTCAAATTGCATAGTTTTCTCCCCCTATGACGCCAGCATAAAACAACACATTTATAAAACATTTATTTATGTATTTTGCCAAATACAGTATTTGCTAAGATGTTCAATGACAAACATTGCATTCTCTTCTTTAGTACACAAAGAAATAGGTCTAAAACGGTTTTGGCCATGCAGTAACTAAAATGAAGTCTGCGTCTACCATGTTTTTTTTGTGTTTTTTTGCTACGACAACAAAAGCACACGAACAGGACGTACTCAAGAGCATTTCACTGAAATATATGTTGCTGTTAAGGTAGCTGGAGGATGTGACCCAAAAGTTCAGCAATGAGAAGTCAGTAATCAGAAGCAGACTGAGGGCGTGTTCATTGAACAAAGACGGTGAGAAGCGGTGGCTCCGCAGATTGCCTGATTGTGCTGGAAGGCCGAGTAGGCTTGGTGTTGGTAGTTAGGTGAAGCTCTGGCATCGAATTATATGCAGACCCGCTCTCTTATAGTGGCAGGCATTTGACTGCGGAGTGGGGGTAGGTGTGGGGATTGGTGAACTGTTAAGAATGTGAAAATGAGTGAGCCATAACATGTTGCAGTTCAAAACAAACCAAAAAAAGGTGTCGATTGAGGTTTCAACTTTTTAATTAATAAAAAATTAATTAATTAATTAGAAATTGCTGTTTGTTTCCTCCACAATTGCTCTCTCCTTTTTCCCTTTTCTGTCTGGTGGTTTTTTTTGTATGCGAAACGTAAAGTGATTTTTTTTTTTAACTTAATAATACAATGCTATAATCTTACACGACGTTTAAGGGGGAGCCAGGCCGAAAAGTTAATTGCATGTAATTAACTCCGCTATATATGATTTTAAAATGAAGAGTTTTCCGGTAAAATACCGTCTATTAAAGTTATAAAGCATTAAAACAAATAACAAAAATGAATGAAATGAACAAGATATTTTTGGAATGGGTCAAGATTATTTTTCGGACAGATCATGTGACTAGTACCTTAGATGGTTATTTGCTTTGCTTAGCCAAAACCACCTGAGGACTGAAGAGGCAAGATGGATATACGTAATTTTTTCAAACCTACGCTAAGCAGTCACCACCGGTGTCTTGCCAATACAAGTTACCCCTGTCAAAAAGGGTTTCCCCCGGCCACGGAAGCGCACACACACGCGCACGCACACACATTAGTTATGAGTTATGTCGACTTAAACAATTAATTGAAGCCAGAAAAAAAACACAGTTATGTATCTATTTCGGACATTGACGTTTATTAAACCGGAGAAACTCCATAGAGGAGTTGGAATTTCAGTAATAACACCTATAGGTCATCCTACGAGTAAAACAGTAAAACATTGCCTTTTTTTACATTCAGTACCTATGTTACGTTATACGACAGCAAAAAGTTTTTTTTATGTGAGAGAATTTATTCATGCTTAAAACACAACCGTTATATATTATATGTTGAATGCTTTTGTTATGCTTGCATGAGAACATTATAGCATAGAGTATCATTGTTAGAATAATCTAATGTAATCTTTTTGAGTGGGCCTTCTCATGCCCTTGACGATTGTAGACGGAGTCAATATGCCCAAATATGGACTGTCATGTTCCTGTTGTTTCCAATATGCCCTGAATGAGTACAATATAGCAACTGTGGCTTATCAAACTTCTTCCTGGCCACAGCTTGTGATTCAAGGTTACAGCTTAAGGTGGTTTTCCCCTATGAGAGATGTTTTTCTGTACTTGAGATGTTTTTACTAAGTTTCGATTTCGTTTCTATGGTGTCAACCCATAAATAGAGGGATGCCTTGTATCTCTCTTTTGTCCACATGCGGAGAGGCACTTTGTGCATTATTCCGTGTCTGTACCCAAGAGCTCTTGTACTAAACCTTCGAAGAAAATCAATCCATGGTTGTGGTCGTATTTATTTCTCTAATCTAGCTATCGAGGTAACACTTGTCTCGGAGTCCAAACTTGAGCTTCCCTGACATTTTATTTTTTATTTTTTTATGGATGGGCCATATTTTAAAACCTCGTACATCACCAAAACACAGAAATCCAGCAAATCAGTGCAGCGCGCTGGCTCTGCCCAAGGGGTTACGATAGGTATGAATAGAATGATGTCACTAATGCAGTACTTCTCATGGGGTGGCGCGTGTGACCTCGGGGAACATTTTTTTTTTTTTTTTTTGCCGTACTAGAATAAAGTGTACTTGCACATCCACTCAGTGGGTGGCAGTGGCGCTTTCAATTTCAAAGTGCGCGCAGTATTTTTGAAATAAGCAAGAGCACACAGATTCACGGAAGAGACTCATGAAGAGCTGGAGAGCTGTGCGCCGTTTTCGAAAGCCGTTTTCCGGCCGGACTCACGCAGCGACCCACTGTCTCCTCCGGTTCTCACGTGTCCGTCCGAGAAGTGCCATTTTCGGTTTGGGATCGTCACGACGACCGCCCTCACCTACGGTTCTCCCTCGGCCCAAAAATGATCACTGCTCCACATTTAACTGGAGGAAATTCTGGCACATCCATCCATTGATTTGATGAATGCATTTAATCGGTTAGAGTAAGAGACTATTATCATGTGGGGACACCGAAATGTACAGTTGTGTGTCATCTGCATTGGTGTGATAGGAAATGCCATACAGAGGTTGTGGGTTCAGTTTTCCGCCCTGATTAACTCGTCTAAGTATCCTTGAGCAAGTTACTGAACCCCACGTTCCTCCTGGTGCTGTGTCGCCAGTAGGTGGATGGCGATAAAGTGTAAAGCGCTGTGAGGAACTTGAAAGGTGGAAATGTGCTACATAAGTATAACGCCATTTAGCATTGTTCTTTACTTTGCGGTCAATATCTTGTCGACTCAGCAGGCATGTGTTATTTCTCACTTCAAGCAGCGCATTCTAAATGTCACGACTGTGTCAAAGCCCAAGACCACTTTAAGGCTACCTCCATACTTTTTTACCTCACAAATGCAGTGCACTTATCACAGCAAGGGAGGTTATTTTTATAATGACCTCTTTCCACTGAAGGGCATAGGTACCATTCTCGCACACACCATATAATTGTTTGCATGAGTAACACATTCATCGTCCTGTACCCATGGCAGAGCAGCAGCCCCCAAAAAATGATGTTTCCTCCTGTTTCCTCCGGTAATGAGTGGAGAACAGGAGGGGTTCTTAAAAAAGAACTAAGAGCCGAAATATTTACGAGTTAGTAATGTATCAAATACTTATTTCATGCAGTTAAATACAAATTATTTTAAATTATACAATGTGATTTTCTGGATTTTTGTATTAGATTCCGTCCCTCGCCGTTGAAGAGAACTTACGATACAAATTACAGACCTCTACATGGCTTGCAAGTAGGAAAACCAGCAAAATCGGCAGTGTATCAAATACTTGTTCTCCCCACTGTACACTGTAGTGAATACCTAGCGCAGTGGTCTCAAACCGGTCCTCAAAGGGCCGCAGTGGGTACTGGATTTCATTCCAACCAAACGAGAACAATCCCTTTTCACCAATCTGGTGTCTAACAAGTGTAATCAGTTAATTGCAGTCAGGTGCTGCTTACTTTAGCAGAAACCTCATTGGTTGAACTGTCTGTTTTGGATCTGTTGGAACAAAGACCAGGACCCACTGCGGCCCTTTGTGGAATCGGTTTGAGACCCCTGACCTAGCGTATTCTATAAACAAACGTACTTTTAAAATTTTGTTATTTAGCTTTTAATTGTTAATTATGGATGAATTACTGGAATAAATGGATGAGATACCTCTGGAACTGCTGACGGCACACTTTTTCTTCTGTCCTGGAGAAGCAACAAATTCTGTTACTATAGACAGTATAAACTTCAATCCATTCAAGGAGACTTTTTTTCCCTAAACAAAAAAAAACTAATCACTGAAACATAGCTTTAACATCACTGCAATTATAAAGAAATGACTGTACCTTTGGAAGTCTTGACCAAATCCTCAGTCAATATAGTTGTTATTCGTTTTCCTAAAACAAAAATATAAAATTTCTGAAATTACATTAAATATCCTAACTGCAAACAAAAAAAAAATTCCACAGCCACTGAAATCTTGCAAACTGTTACTGCAGTATGAATCACTATAAACAGTACATGCAATTTTGCCTAATGCCACCTATCAGGCTCCTGGAAGAGGGTTGCAAAGCTAATCTCCAGTATCAGACTAACCGCTAATTGATTAAAAGTTTATATTGGCTTGTGTTCTTATTGGCAACAAAGACAGATATTACTGACTGCAATAGCTTTATTTTGTATTACCAGAGGAACTGTTTTGCTCTTCGTCGATCTCCATTCTTTCGTTTTCTGGTCAAAAGAGAACAAAACATCTATCAGCACTACTTTGGTCATTGCAGATACTTGCACATAGACAAATACAGGCATAAACTAAAGTATTGCAACCTATGGAATGTTTCCTGAAAATTCATAATTTCTCCTTATGAGAAATGCTTTTACTATTTTAGCTTCTTAAATCCTTATACAATTTTTCCCTTCATGACAAGCATACAACAGCAAGGTCAAATTTTAAACATTCTAGGTCAGGGGTGCCCAAGTCCAGTCCTCGAGAGCCCCTATCTAGCTTGTTTTCCATTTCTCCCTCCTTCAACACACCTGACTCAAATAATCAGGATCATTATCAGGCTCTTGCAGAGCTTGCTGATGAGCTGATCATTTGATTCAGGTGTGTTAAAGGAGGGAGACATGGAAAACAAGCTGTATAGGGGCTCTCGAGGACCGGACTTGGGCACCCCTATTCTAGGTGGCTTCACCACCCCCCACTCTTTTTTACTTTTTGTGCTTTTTTTCTTCATCATTTTGTGTCTTTATAATGGAATATAGCAATTAATAAACGTGCATACCAACATTTCAAATTTCAACAAATTGTGGTAGAAATGGATTTTTGGGAAACATTTCAGTATTGCCAATATTTTTGTCCATGCCTTTAACTCCTAAACCACACCAATGATGGTACCCTGATAGTATCGTTCTTCATCATCCTTATTAGATCCGTTTATCATAGGGTTTATTAAATCAATACCACAATGCCAAAAAATATGGTTTTTGAGCGACATAATGCCATAAATGCACAAGACATTTAATACATACCCATTAGTCCAAGGGGACAACCTCTGCCTCCGTCTTCGTCTCCACCATTTTCTTCGTCTCTCCCTGTGCCTCCGTCTTCGTCTCCACCATTTTCTTCGTCTCTCCCTCTTTCACCTTCATTGTGTTCATCGTCACTGCTGCTTTCATCATCCTCATCCACTTTGTCGTCTCCATCAGGCCCGGAGTGGCTAATCGGGAGCTTCTGGACGATTCCAGAAGGGCCGGCCGGCCAGATGGGCCGGTCCGGGTTTTATTAAAAAAAAAAAAAAAAAAAATAGACTTATTAGACTTAGATTATAATTTTTTGTTTGGTATTTATTTATGACAGTGTCAATGAGTAAAACTTACATTCTGTTACCGCTGTCCCTGTGGGCCATCTTAAAAAAAAATATATATATATATATACAGTATTATTTTTTTTCCAGACTCATCCTCACGTGCGCACACGAAAAATACAGCATGCAGCTCCGCCCCCTAATTGTAGTCTGTATTGAGCCAAATTAGCTGCTATCTCGGTGCTCGGATGGATAAAAAGAGCAAGGGTGGCGCTGAAAAATAAGAATTAAAAAGAGAAAAGCACTCGTGAAAGAATCGGCAAATTGCGCGAAAATAGCTAATTTTTTCATTCAACGACCTTGCTGCCTCAAACTACAGAGGATTACAACGAAAGTGGTAAGGCCAGATGGCGAATAAAATGCAACTTGCACCGTGTGATACGACAATATGTAATTGTGGAAACTTTGGCTTCTTGTAGCACCTCACAAGGGATATGTAGCAGTAAGCATTAGCCAAAATGAACACACCACAGGTGCAGAGCTGGAAGGTAGGATTGCCATGTCGTTCAACGAGTGAACAATAGAATTAATATAATCAATTACCTGGCGTTTTTAAAGTGGAAATGGAAAATGGATAATAGTATCATTAGAAGTTGTTACAATGTGCAATACGTATTCTTTATTTTTCATATTGTTATGTTGCTATGTTTGTTTTATCTGTAAGCACTCATTTTGTTAATATTTAATGTTGCAGAAAAGGTCTTATTTATTAATTTATTTTAGGGCTGTCAAAATTATCACGTTAATGGGCGGTAATTAATTTGTTTAATTAATCACATTAAAATATTTGACGCAATTAACTCATTCACTCCCAGCCATTTTCACCGGAGCAAGGCCCTTCGCTCCCGGCCATTTTACTGGATTTTGACTGATTTTGCACGGCCCACAAAAAATTCTGTTCTATTGCTATATAAACATGGAACCCACCAAAAGAAAGATTAGACTCTCTTCTTTCAGCAGAAAAAAAAGTAAGTTCATACGTTATTTCATTCTTTAGAAATCAGCATTAGAAAATAGCTTAGTTTGAGCATTTTTCCAATTTCTGATGAAAAAACGGAGAAAATGAGCTTTTTGTAAACGCAAAAATTTCAAACATAATTTTGACTTTAACACGGCTATTTTTTGCTTCAGTGTCATCCCAAACATCTGAATAATGTTTTCCTTTTACAAAATAACATGAACAACCAGCCAAATAGAGCTTTTCATAGCAAAGTAACAATTTATTCACACTTACCTAACTGAGAGATGACGTTTGGTGGCTGCGACAGCGGTTAAACTTTTCCCTCATTGCCGACTGTCTCGTAAAGATGGATTTTTTAAAAAGTCTTTTTTAGTGGTGACCACTGTCTCGTTCACCAGGGGAACTTATGTTCCTGGGGGGGAACTGGTTTGGCCGTGCGCGTTTCGGTGCAGGACCCTCGAGCGTGCGGTGGACATGAGCAGCAAGCTGCGGAGGGGCTCTGCTAGCTTCCCTAATAAAGTTGTACTGTTTGAATTGAGTTGTGGGCTCTTAACAAATGCGCTACTGCCCTCCAGTGGCCAGTTTTATTGCTTTAAAATGGGTTTTGAGGGTTGTTTTTTGTTCTGGCGATAGATCGAAAGCTCTAGATGCTTCTTGTACAAAAAAACGCAAAAGACGTATAAATACGTAATCGGGACACTGAAGCATTTGGAAATAGAACGTATTTATACGGTTCCGGGAGCAAATGAGTTAATGCACATGCCCTGCTCAGACAGATTTAAATGACAGTACAATGACATGCCCACTTGTTAATTGTGTTTTATGGAGTTTTGCCGCCCTCTGCTGGCGCTTGGGTGCAACTGATTTTATAGGCTTCAGCACCCATGAGCATTGTGTAAGTAATTATTGACATCAACAATGGCGGGCTACTAGTTTATTTTTTGATTGAAAATTTTACAAATTTTATTAAAACGAAAACATTAAGAGGGGTTTTGATATAAAATTTCTATAACTTGTACTAACACTTATCTTTTAAGAACTACAAGTCTTTCTATCCATGGATCGCTTTAACAGAATGTTAATAATGTTAATGCCATCTTGTTGATTTATTCTTATAATAAGCAAGTACAATCCTTATGTACAGTATGTTGAGTGTATATATCCATCTTGTGTCTTATCTTTCCATTCCAACAATAATTTACAGAAAAATATGGCATATTTTATAGATGGTTTGAATTGCGATTAATTACGATTAATTTTTAAGCTGTAATTAACTCGATTAAAAATTTTAATCGTTTGACAGCCTTAATTTTTCAAATGTATCATTTAATAGTTTTTTTTTTTTTAATCCATTTTTAAATTTGTTCAAAATGATGTTGTGTTGCACTTGTTAAAATAAAGCCACCTTGTTAAACAACCATTACCTGCACTGAATTGGAATACACAGAATTACAGTACACGGCTTTAGAGAACACTGAACTTAACACGTGTATGCATAGTGACATTATTTTAAATGAGTGGGCTGGTCTGAGGCATGAAATTCCAGGGCCGAAAATGAGTCCCACTCCGGCCCTGGTCTCCATCATCCAACTCACCATACATTTCTGGATCCAATTTATCTTGGGGGAAAAAGGCAAAAATATAAATCTTCTGCTTGTACTTTTTGCATTCCAAATATTTGTTTACATTCCCAATTTAGGAAAATAATGAATATAACTATTATTTATTGCAAATTTGAGCTTTGTCAATTAGTGTGCCTTACCACTACAGACCTTCAATCTCAATCTCATCAAGAGACTTCCCCTTGAACTGTGCCAACATTCCTTTCTGCATAGCAAGCAGAATCTTCGTGATTTTTGCCACTTCAATCGTGGCTTCTGGCAGACGGTAAAAGTCTCTGTGAACTCTAATATCATGGCCCAAAAAGTTCGCCAGTTGATCCAGTTCGTTGTTCTTAAGGTTCAAGATTTGGGATTGGGTCACAATGTGCTTTCGAAGTTGTGTAGACCTCAGATACTGTGGATTCTTTGCGCCACACAAGCGTGCAAAGGTTCTAACACAATCCTGTCCTCTGTAGTGGCTTGTGAAGGGGCATTCTGGCCTTCCAAATAGGAAAGGGTTGTCCTTGTGCACATTGCACATCTGTCTTTTCTCTACGAGAAGTGTTGTCGCACAAACAACCTCAGGGTTCAACAAAACTGCCACTTTCCTGCCTCTTTTACCCATAATTTCCACTCTGCTAAAGTGCCTTGCTAGCTTCTGTTCAAAAAGTGACAGACTGGCAGCTACATCACCACGAAGCTCAGTTTGGTCTCTTTTCTTGAAGGATTCCAGAGACATTTTTGAAACTTCACCTGCACGGCGTCTATTAAAGAGTATTATTTGTGAAAGTGTCAACCTTGCAAGTTCTCCATATGCCTGAGGAGACTCATGTTTTTTTTAAAGTTGTGTATGGCAATAGCCGAGTTCTCCTCCAGGTATTTATGTAACTTTTGCACATCCTCTGTGAATGGTATGATGGATGGTTGATTGAACCTTGACTTTCTCAAAGTAGCCAGTGCAGTGTGAGAGACATGTCCGGCCCATTCTTTTGAGCAGAGTCTGATGAATCGTTAAGTTGCTTTTATCAAATGTTCATCCTCTGCTGCTTTAGCTCTGCAAAGAATAATGTCCCCAATTTTTTTCAACGAGTGCCCCAACTTCAGGGCAAGACTTGGTGTGGAATAGTTCTTGGGTAATGACAATGCTCGTGCAATGTCCAAATCTTCTTTCTCATGCTTTTTAAAGTGCCAAGAAATTTTGGATTGGGCTTTTTTGCAAACATAGCAGTAATTCTTTAAAGTGCAAGAAGAGATTTGTTGAGTTGATATGCTAGGAAGAGGCTCGGCCGGGGTGGGAGGCTGCTCGGCCGGGGTGGGAGGCTGCTCGGCCGGGGTGGGAGGCTGCTCGGCTGGCTGCTCGGCCGGGGTGGGAGGCTGCTCGGCCGTATTTGTTGAAATAATCCAGTTATCACGATGAGTCACTCCATTATCAGAACAGGGTTGGTCATTGATGCAGTCAGATTTGGAGGCCTTCTGTTCCAACAGCGGAACTCTCTTTGTTTTTCCTTCAGAAGGAAGTGGTTTAACTTGTCCAAGATATGGCAAGATTACCGATTGTGCATCCTCATTATGTTCAGTGTCAGTAGGAAAATCAGAGCTGGATCCATCAGAGCTTCTTGATGGAAGGTAGACATCGTCTGAACCTGAATCACTGATTTCAGAGTCAGAAACATGATCCCAAGACTTAGTAGCATCCTAAACAGCAAAAAAAAAAAAAAAAGTTGACATAAGTCATATGTCACAGTTCAAATATCAAACAGTTTGGAGCAAAAGTTCAAATGCTTATGAAGACAAACATACCAGTGATGAATTGTTCTTCAAAAAACAGGATTTATGCCATGATCTTGAACATACTAAAAGCACATTTAAGAGAACCATTAAAGTTATGCGAACAATTTTGCTTTAGTTCAACAAATATTTTCAGTAACTTAATAAAAGATCTGTTTAAGTAATGAAAAATACAAACATTTGCATGTTACACCAAGCCATTTTAAACTGGAGACAGGCCCAGTGCAGTCTTCACAATTTTCCAAAGCACTGAGAACTGCACCAAACATTCTATGGTGGCACTAAAAAAAAAAAGAAAAAAAAGTATGACAATCAAGAGGGTTCAACTAGGGCTGTCCCAAACGACTAATTTTCTCCCGATTAGTCAGCCGACTATTTTTACGATTAGTCGACTAATCTAATAATATTTTATTTATTTATTTATTTATTTTTTACTAATTTAGCAATGAAATTTTTGTTGACGCTTATCAATTCACAAAAAAACATATTGGAACACTCAAATCATTTATTAAAGTACAAATAAACACGTAAATAACAATAATAAATCACAAATAAACAATGAGTTCAAATGCTGATAGAATTAACTAGTGTAGCATCTCGATTGAAAAGATGGTCTCTTAAACTGATGGTTTACAACTTTTATTCCATCCTTGATGTAAACACACCGTAAAGGCTACGGTGCACACAAATAAAGCAACACAATTAGAAATTAACAAAAACTTTTCACCTTTTTACTTTTAAACCTTATTTATATATCAATGAAATGCCTATATGAATTGCCTTTACCTTATCATTGACAATCTCTCCCTTGAGTGCAATCACTGTATATACTGTATATATTTATGACCTTTTAACCTTATATAATTTTCTATACCATAAAATAAACCGTAACATGAAATAAACCTTTCAATTAGCATTAAAAACAATACTAATAGATAGCACTTATAGGCCCATTGTCAATGAAACATTATTATTTAGTAAGGCGACAGCACCCTCTGGTGTACAAAAAATGAAAAAAAAAAAAAAAAAAATTACAAACTGCGTGAAGGCGCTTGAGGTGTTTATTCACGGCCGACGTGCAGCCAAGCTTGGCACTGAAGAGACAGGACAGAAGAGCGTACTCTCCTTTGTTTCTTTGAAATAAGTCGATGTTTTGGACACTGTGGTGCGCTTTTTTTGGCTTTGTGCCGCTTTCCCCGCTTGCAAACAGAGCATCCGACATTCTAACTTTCCACGCATATATTTTTTTAACCCTTCATTAACCGTCGACGGGATGTTGTGCTCGTCGACGGATTTACGTCATCGATTACGTCGACTATGTCGACTAGTCGGGACAGCTCTAGGTTCAACACGACAGGAATATGTCTATGATCTGGAAGGTTCTCAAGCAGATGGAAGCCATCAAAATGGTCAAAGCATCCAAGGGGGCAACTATTCTCTATAAACGTCAGAGCGCTATGTCGGAGGAGATTAAACGCCTTTTGCTGATATGGATAAAGGATAAAGAGACTAGAGCTGTCCCGACTAGTCGACGTCGTCAATGACATAAATGCGTCGAGCACACCATTCCGTCGACGGTTAATAAAGGGTTAAAAAAATATATATATATATATATATATATATATATGTAGAAAGTTGAGGATGGCGGAGCACAAGCGGGTAAAGCGACACAAAGCCCAAAAAAGCACACCATTGTAGCCAAAGCATGGACTTATTTCAACGAAACAAAGGAGGGTATACGGTCGTGTGCAGTCTGCAACGCCAAGCTTGTCGGCCACGAATGAACACCTGAAGAGTCGTCAGCCAGTTGTAATTTTAGAAGATGACAGAAGACAACAAGCTGGCAGATCAGAAGTCCACATAACCAGTGTTGTTAATAACAGCGTCATTTTTGTCAGTTGTGAGTAATCCAATTACTTTTCTCATCGTTTTTGTGCTTTGAAACGAATTAACCCAATTATAGTATTAAGTATTCTTTTGGGAAATCCCGCTCGACATATGACCATTTTATCTTAAAGTCCTTGGACAAATTAAATTCATATCTAGAGGTACAAATTTATTGAAACATTTAAACACAGGAAAAAGAAGTGCCTGCAAAAATCAAGTACATCACATGAACACTTGACACACTAGCTTGTTGTCAGATCTAGTAAGTACAGTGGGGCAAATAAGTATTTAGTCAACCACTAATTGACACCACTTGAAAATATTAGAGAGGCCTGTAATTGTCAACATGGCTAAACCTCAACCATGAGACAGAATGTGGAAAAAAAAATAAAAACAGAAAATCACATTGTTTGACTTTTAAAGAATTTATTTGCAAATCATGGTGGAAAATAAGTATTTGGTCTTTACCAAAAGTCCATCTCAATACTTTGTTATGTACCCTTTGTTGGCAATAACGGAGGCCAAACGTTTTCTGTAACTCTTCACAAGCTTTTCACACACTGTTGCTGGTATTTTGGCCCATTCCTCCATGCAGCTCTTCTCTAGAGCAGTGATGTTTTGGGGCGGTCGTTGGGCAACACGGACTTTCAACTCCCTCCTCACCCCGTGGCGTGAAAATGATAAGAACGGGGAGCAAAAATCCTAGAACCACACGGGGGACCTAGTGAGTGACCTACAGAGAGCTGGGACCACAGTAACAAAGGCTACTATCAGTAACACAATGCGCCGCCAGGGACTCAAATCCTGCACTGCCAGACGTGTCCCCCTGCTGAAGAAAGTACACGTCTAGGTCCGTCTGCGGTTCGCTAGAGAGCATTTGGATGAGCCAGAAGAGGACTGGGAGAATGTGTTATGGTCAGATGAAACCAAAATAGAACTTTTTGGTAGAAACCCAGGTTCTCTTCTTTCGGAGGAGAAAGAATACTGAATTGCACCATACCCACTGTGAAGCATGGGGGTGGAAACATCATGCTTTTGGCTGTTTTTCTGCAAAGGGACCAGGACGACTGATCTGTGTAAGGGAAAGAATGAATGGGGCCATGTATTGAGAGATTTTGAGCGAAAATATCCTTCCGTCAGCAAGGGCATTAAGGATGAGACGTGGCTGGATCTTTCAGCATGACAATGATCCCAAACACACAGCCAGGGCAACAAAGGAGTGGCTTCGTAAGAAGCATTTCAAGGTCCTGGAGTGGCCTAGCCAGTCTCCAGGTCTCAACCCCATAGAAAATCTGCGGAGGGAGTTGAAAGTGTGTTGCCCAACAACCCCCCCAAAACATCACTGCTCTAGAGGAGATCTGCATGGAGGAATGGGCCAAAATACCAGCAACAGTGTGTGAAAAGCTTGTGAAGAGTTACAGAAAATGTTTGACCTCCGTTATTGCCAACCAGGGGCGCTGCCAGGGATTTTGGGCCCCATGAAAAGATATCACTTTGGGCCCCACCACCAGTGCCGGGACACACACACAAATTTAGAGTATCAACTATGTAATTTCCTGCATTCTGGTGAATCTTTACACACTAATTTGTGCATTTTCTGCATTAATTTAAGAAGAAAATATATTTATGTAAACATACAGCGTATAGAGCAATAATGAATAGACTGATATCATCTTTAAGAAATGTACTGAAGCCCATCTTTTACAATCTAAATATATTTTTATTAGAAATATTCTCAAATACCACAATGAATGACTTAAGTTAAAACCAAACTTTTATTCTAACAATACTACAGCATACATTAACGCCAATCAAAAAAACAATCTTTAGAATGATATAACAAACAAAGCGAACACCACACATACACACACACACACACACACACACACACACACACACACACACACACACACACACACACACACACACACACACACACAAGCAATCACACTCACAATTACAAGCAAAGCGAGCAGATTGCAGGTTGCTCAGCCTTAGTCACCAAGAGCCCAGCGCCGAGCCTTCTTGATAGCCAAGTCAGTGATCAAATCATTAAAGTCTAGCTTCCTAGCCAACTGACTTTCAATGGACAACATGGCAAGACTAGAAAGCCTGTCCTGACACATAGTGGACCTCATATAATTTTTTATGAGTTTTAGCTTACTAAAAGCTCTCTCGCCGCCTGCAACCGTTACGGGGAGTGTGCAAAATATTCGTAAAGCGATGCACACTTCTCCAAAAATGCTTTGCAGCTGCATCTTAAAAATTGCATTCAGGAGACCAAGAGAGGACAAGTTAGGGGGGAATGTAGCAGTATACACAGAGTTCAGGTGTCTTACTGAAGATGGTCCTGGCTCTGTAGTGTACATAAAATGACAAATATAACTATATCTTCTATATTATTCTAGTATCTTAATTTAATTATTAATTATGTATCATTCATTAATAATAATAATAATTATTATTATTACTTATTAGTATTTGTCTCTTAGCCACTGATATTTTATGTGTGGTGTGGCAGTGTTCAAGTTGATTCCTCACCTCCTTCAGTTGGGAGTAAAGATGAGGCTGGCTCATAAAGGGTGTCAGGAGACAGGGCTGCTGAGCCAGACGCAGCAAGAGGAGTTGTGCTTGTGCCTATTACAACAGGCGAGGGCAGAGACAACTGTTTTGGTGTGGAGAGCTTGCGAAAGGGTTAACCTGCTGTACTAATTAAATGTAAGCTAAAAGTGGAGCAAACACTAGCTAGCAAACAATTACAGTATTTCATTATGGAGTAGGTTTAGCCCCATTTGAAAACTTCCACTATAGGCTACAGCTCCGAAGCCAGGTCCCTTCCTTGTTAACTAACTAAATTTAATTGATGACAAACTAAATTCAATAAATTCTTGACAAACTGGATTCAACCAGATAAAAAAAAAATCCACACCAACTTTCAACATCTGTATGATACCAAAAAATGCCGTCATTATTTGGAATTCATGTTCTTGAATTGGTCAATGTCGCTCACTGAGGTCGGGAAAATCCCGTATTTCTTACGGAGTGAGCTGGGACCTGCTTCTGAGCTTTCTAATAGATGTCGCGTGAGCTAAAATAACAGGTTAATTTTCAGCACTACACTGACACAATTTACACCAACCTTCCTTTGTGAAGTACTTTTTCACATCCTGTTGGCCTTTTCTACCCCTCTACACAATACTCAGTCATTGACTGGTGTAAATGTGCACCGCTGCTCAGCCTGCGCCCGGTCTGATCAAAGGAAGGGCGGACGAAACCAATTAATGAAAATACGCGGGGGGGGGTTTGCTGGCAATACATATGCTCTCTGGATGTTTACTTTTTGCCAAAAACAAAACAAGAAAAAGAAACCCTTCGTTTTATACCTTTTAAAATTATAATGATTAATATTTAAATTTGCAAACGATTACCTAATGCTCTAATTTTCTTTGTGGGCCCCCTCAGGCCACGGGCCCTTAGAATCAGTACCACATTTCCCCCCTATACGGCGCCCCTGTTGCCAACAAAGGGTACATGACAAAGTAGTGAGATGAACTTTTGGTATTGACCAAATACTTATTTTCCACCATGATTTGCAAATAAATTCTTTAAAAATCAAACAATGTGAGTTTCTTTTTTTTTTCTTCCACATTCTGTCTCTCATGGTTGAGGTTTAACCATGTTGACAATTACAGGCCTCTCTAATATTTTCAAGTAAGAAAACTTGCACAATTAGTGGTTGACTAAATACTTATTTGTCCCACTGTATGTCCCTGTCCTCACAGGACTGCTTCCAGGCTGTCCTAATCTGTATTCTGTATCAAGTAGTTACATCGTTCCGTAAGGTGTTGACTCTTGAGCATCTTCATATGGCCAAACAAAGCTAAATTATTATTGGATTCAAAAGCATGACATCACAAAAATACAGTCAACTCACTGTATCATCCTTGAATGATCCAACACCAGGACTGACTCCTGTCATCTCGGCCTCAATGCCGGCCACAGATTCCTGTGGATAAATTAATAAACAAAAATGAGAGATTACTTGAAATAGAAAAAAATATATTTTTTATTCAATAAACAATATAATATAAAAATAATTTTTTGTAAGGCTAAAGTATGTATTATTCCAGAGCTTCTGCACGTTTTATGGGATCATGGAGCCAATAAAGGTTTTATTTTCAACAAACCAACATGTGAAATCTAATGAGGGAAAACTAATAGGTGTTTTATAATTAAAGGTCTCCTCATAATGCAGGCGAGTCGGGTAAACAGCAGACACATACATCTTGGCTTACTGCTTGATCAGCGTATAAGATATAGGTGGGTGGCGGGAGCTTAAAAAACAGGTGTCCTCATAATGGAAGTAAGTCAGGTGAACACCTGAAACACACATCTTTGCGTACTGCCTGATCAACGTTAAATATGTAGGTGGGGGAGGGGAGACTAAAAAAATAGGTGTCCTCATAATGGAGGTAAGTCAGGTGAACACCTGACACACATATTAGCGCACTGCCAGATCAACGTTAAATATGTAGGTGGGGGAGGGGAGACTAAAAAAATAGGTGTCCTCATAATGGAGGAAAGTCAGGTGAACACCTGACACACATATTAGCGTACTGCCTGATCAACGTTAAATATGGAGGTGGGGGAGGGGAGACTAAAAAACGGGTGTCCTCATAATGGAGGTAAGTCAGGTGAACAGCTGACACATACAGCATAGCTTGCTGCCTATCAAACAATTCTGGCACAGTAAAAATATAAACTTGGCAGGATTCAAAAATTAAACAGAAAATATTTAAAAAGAAAGAAAAAAAAAATCACAAAAAGATTGTAGCCATTTTAAAGTATTGAAAAAATTGTCATAGGATTTAGTTAAATTTTAAAAATATATATACACTTTTCAAATGTTGTTCTTAACACCAATCAGTGTGGTAATGCAAATTAAAATCACAAAACTACTGTCCACAAAATGTGTCATCATTGGAACGGCCAAGTGTTTCTAATATAGGGTTTTTGGTTTTGGCCAAGAATTTTGCTTTCGGTACACCTATAACAAAAATAGTCCACTTACCGTATCATCATTTGATTCAACAAGACCGGGACTGACTCCTCTCCTCTTGGCCTCACTCCCACCCAAGGCTTCCTGTGAATGTGTTAATAAAAGAGCCAACTTAGCGATTCCATAAAAGAGAAAAAAAAATCCAGGGGCACTGTCCCCGATGTCCACGCGATGTTTCAGAGGTGTGTCAACCAAGACAACCCCTTAACATCGAGAGCCTTCATCCCACTTTTGCCACTGAGGAGCTTTTTAACCACCTCGGTGACTTCAAGCCTTCCTCATGAGAAGGTGTGTTGGTAAAGTCGAGGAGTATAAAGTATAACCGAGTATAAAGTATAAAGTATTTGGCCCAACAACTCACAACATCCCAGACTGAAGTCTGCAGCGCCCCAAACACACTATGCACAGTGATGGTGGTGCAATGCTTTCACTTCCTGAGATGCCGAACGATGGACCAAATTTTCTTTGAAGAAGTCCTGATGTTGTTGTCGAAGGCTTTAGCAAACTCCTCCTATGCCTGCGTTTTGGCCTCAGTGATCACCAGAGACGCATGTTCCTTGGCCAGTCGATACCCATCAACTGCCTCTGGAGTCCCGCAGGCCAAAAAGGCGCAATAGGACTCCTTCAGCTTGACGGCATCCCTCACCACTGCCGTCCACCAGCGGGTTCCGGGATTGCTGACACGACGGGCCCAGACCACCTTGCGGGCTCAGCTACGGTCAACCTCCTCTGCAATAGAGGCGCAGAACATGGTCCACTGGGGCTCAATGTCCCCTGCTTCTCCCTGGACAGGGGTCTCCGCCAGGCGTTTCCAGCAAACCCTCATAAAACGCTTGGGTCTGCCGGGCTTTATGACGCCCCTCCAGGTCCCACTGTCATTGCCCATGTGAGCATTAAAGTCCCCCAGCAGAACAAGGGAGTCCCTAGAAGCATACTCCCTAGCACCAGCTCAAAGGACTCCAAAAAGGGTGGATACTCTGAGCTGCTGCTGTTTGGTACATTAGCACAAACAACAGTTAGGATCCCCCACCGAAGGCAGAGGGAGGCTACCCTCTTGTCTACCAGGTTAGACCGCAATGTACACTAGGCAGCAAGACCTATGTACAACCCCTAGCAAAAAGTATAGAATCAGCAGTTTCGGATGAGCACTCTCAGACATGTTATTATGTAGAACTAACTCAGATAAAGAGCTTGAAAAAAATAATGAGTTAGTTCAAAAGTGCAACTCTTTAGCATTCAGAAACACTAAAAGAAATGAATAAAAAAAACATTGTGGTGGTCAGTAAATGGTACTTTTATAGCGCAAGTGCAGGGAAATAAGTATGGAATCACTCAATTCTGAGGAAAAATGTATGGAATAATGAGAAACAAAGAAATAACACATCTCTAGTATTTACTTGTACCACCTCTGACTTTTATGACAGCTTGCCGTCTCTGAGGCATGGTCTTGATGAGTATTCTTCATCAATTTGGTGCCAACTCTCTTTGATTGCAGTTGCCAGATCATCCTTGCAGGTCGGAGCCTTGCTGTGGACCATTTTTTTTTCAATTTCCACCACAGGTTTTCAATAGGGCTGAGATCTGGGCTATTTGCAGGCCATGACATTGACTGGATGAGTCTTTCTCCAAGGAATGCTTTAACAGTTTTAGCTCTGTAACACGATGCATTGCCATCTTGGAAAATGATTTCATTGTCCCCATACATTTTTAATTCAAGGGATAAGAAAGCTGTCTAAAATTCCTATGTAAACTTGTGCATTTAGTGAAGATTTAACCACAGCCATCTCCCCAGTGCCTTTGCCTGAAATGCAGCCCCATATCATCAAGGACTTAGGGAATTTTGATGGTTTCTTCAGGCAGTCATCTTTGTAAATCTCACTAACGGCACCAAAGAAAAGTATGATTCCATATATTTTTCCTCAGAATGAAGTAATTCCATATTTCCCTGCACTTGCTCTATAAATGTAACATTTACTGACCACCACAATGTTTTTTATTCATTTTTTAGTGTTTTAGAATGCTAATGAGTTGTACTTTTGAACTAATTCATTATTTTTTCAAGCTTTTTATCAGGTTGTTGTTCTACATAATAAAATGTCTGAGTGCTCGTCCGAGACTGGTGATTCCATACTTTTTGCTAGGGGTTGTAGTCGTAATATATGATGACTATATTAAACCAGCCAAGTCACTGTGCTAGTACAAGTCATCAGTTACCTTTTCTGATGCTGGCTCACTTTTGTGAATCTTCAGATCACTTTGCTCTTCACAAGGTGCCTGAAATTACAGAGGAAATGCACCGTCTCAAAATACTCTCACTTGACTTAATTTGGGAATATAACAGGAGGCTTGAGTCAAAAAGATATTTTTTGCAGCCTGACAATTGAAATTTGGAACCCACAGTACAATAGAATATTTATACACTATATTTTTTTAAAGTCACAAAAAAACAGGCGCCAAAAACTTCCGGCCGAAAATATCTAAACTTGCATTTTTGGTTTTCGGTTAAAAGAAACTTTACAACTGAACAGTGTGAAGAACCATAGTCTCTTTTGCTGACGTAATCAAAACACGGCAAGAAGCAACACTAGTGGCTCACAGCCAACATGTCTGCGGTTTAAAAGTATTCTAGTGAATCAAAGAAATATATAAATTATTAAACGAAGGAAAAGAAATTTGCTTTATCGCGGCTGCATGCGCGTTCTGAAGTTTCCTTTCCAATGATGTCCCGCGTCTCATCAAGTACAGTGCATTTGAGTCAATGCGTGAGTAGTTTAGAGATTAATCAAGTGAACAGTATTGAAATAAAGTACGATTTAAATGCAAATATGTGCATTTGCTGGGGTTTAGAACAATAGGGTTATCGTACGACCACTTCCTCTTTTTGTCACATTTTTTCCCCCTGAGACTTCCACACCCCTATGCCAGTTGCTGTTGAATTCGCCCGGGATCGATTTCGCTCTGCTCGGTCGCCACTAGAAATCATCCGACTCGATCAATTCCGCTTCTTGTACATAAACACACCAAGTCTCATTTTAAGGAGAGATTGTAATAGCCTTGTAAAGAACTTTACTAGTTTCGTCAAGATTGGAATAGTTTGTTGTTGTTGTTGTGAACTATATACATACAACGAGATCTCATTTAGCTTTGCAACTGGAGGGGGTGAGACCCATCTTTAGAGTGTCACAAACTTCCAAGAATACGCATTCATCAAAGTTTCATCGGCCATGACGTGTGTTGCTACGATGACGCCAGCACCATTTAGAGTTTGACACAAAACGCTCACTGCCGCTGGTAACGCACCTTCCCATGGGGTTTCAGAATTGGCACCTTTCAAACAAAATGTCTCGTGCCTCCTGAGTTGAAGAACAAATGCCAACGCAAAGGGCATTAATCGGAAAGTAAATAATTGATCAAATTACGGTATATAAAACATGAATTATATACATTTGCATTTTCGGCCCTTCGTTTTCAGCCAAGTGTTGCCAATATACGGTTTTCGATTTCGGTCAAGAATTTTGCTTTCGGTACATCCATAACAAAAATCGAGTCCACTTACTGGTTCATCATGGGATGAAACAAGACCAAGACTGACTCCTGTCCTCTCAGCCTCACTCTTACCCAAGGCTTCCTGTGGATGAGTTAATAACATAGCCAAATTTGATCCATTGAAACAGAAAAAATATGTTCCATTCAATAAACAAAATATGATGAATATATTTACGTAGCCAAGTCACTGTGCTAGTACAAGTCACCACTTGCCTTTTCTGATGCTGGCTCACGTTCGTGGACCTTCAGGTCACTTTGCTCTTCACAAGGTGCCTGAAATTACGCAGAGGAAATGCAGTCTCAAAATAGTCTCACTTCATTTAAATTGGGACTTAACAGGAGGATTCAGTCACATTGAAAAGATTTTTTGCAACTTGACAATCAAATTTTGCAGCATACAATAAATAACATGAAAACATTTACTCACCAGTGAGCGCCATGGCCAAGAGGAATCACCATAGTTATAAGTTATTTCTTCTCCTGGAAAGATGTCTTTGATAGCGAACAGACACAAGTGTGGTCTCCCTCGAACCATGATTCTTTTGACTTTGCAGTTTGGATGAACATGATCATCATTCACTAGTCGTCCCAGTGTTTGGTCTTCTTTTGAAGCATTTATGCTGTGGGGAAAAGGCGGTGACTTTAAACTTGGCTTGTGGTTCCATTATTTGTAGGGTATTACGGAAAATCACAATTAAAAACAGTTAAATTAAAAACAAGCTATTTTGTTTTTCCAATAAATGGTGCATAATGTATCCCTTACTCATATATTGTTAAATTAAAGTCCTGATACCTGATAATATAAAGGAGTTACAATACTGGTAAATTACTTAAAACTAGAAAGGGACTGTAGACGACTATATGAAAACTGTTCTAATACAATAATTCCCTAAGACAGGGTCAGGACCCAAAGTTCATTCATGAGCGATTCTATTTGTACTTGAAATAAATTAACCTGAAACTATTTAATACACAAGTTTTAGCCTTCTAATATGAATATTAAAATCCATTTTTTTGGACAATATGCTACTTTAGATACTTATTTATAGTCAAATTTATATGCCTTATGTTCGTGAGGTGAGGTTCTAGGGCTAGTTCGTGGTAAGGACTAACTGTAGCCAGGATGGTGTGCCGGTCAGAGCACAGGAAAAAAGGCGTTGAAACCACTGCTGCTTTAGAATGGCTTTAATTTGCCTTAAATTGTCCAAATATTCCTTGATGTACAAATGAGCCATTTAACTCCACAGGACGTGAAGTATAAACCCAGGTATAAAACCAGTCTGAAACAATACAAGGAAAAAAGGAATAAACTCAATTATTATCATGCATTTCAAATTAATCAAGAAAATACAGCCAAATGCACACATTAACCAAAAAGCATACAATGACTGACTTAGCTGACAATAAATGGTCAAATGAGGTCATCTAGCGGCCGTAACGTGAACTACCGTCTGATGACATCACAGTCTCCAATACTAATTTTCCCCAATACCAGTTTACAATACAAATTTAACACAATCTCAATTTAACACAGGAAATAACTCAGGTCATGCAACATCCACATCCTACATGCATCGCGAAGGTATAAAAACATAAACAATGCACATATAAACCACTCCATTAGCGCCCGTTAGCGATAGCGACCGTTAGCGATCGATGCTAATATGCTAACGAATCCACAAACGTCTCAAAAGGAACTAAACAGACGAAATACACCTGTATAACAGTTCACCTACTTGTAATCATTCACTGATGTGCCTGGACGCACACCAAGGAACGAGGAAAAGGAAGGATTGCACAGATTAAAGATGCTCAATGTGCTCAATGCTCAGTTGCTTACTAGCCAACACAAGTAAAAACCAGGCCTTGTCAGATAGCGACACTCACAGGAAAACCGCGGGAGAACAACTTAAGAAAAAAATAAAATACACCTTAATCCAAAAATAATAGGAAGAGGGCTGAGCCTTTATTACACCTTATATTGATTTCCCTTCCACTGCATATTTAATTCAATCAGGAGAGTAACTTTGAACTACCAATGACGACAGCAAATAAAGAGTTAAATAACTCAAAGGGTTATGCAACTCCAAGTTCTTCTTCCAAACCACAATGGGTGCCCCAAACAGCTGAATTAAATCCGAGATCAGTTGATGAAATGAGTTCAGGGTTCTTGCACCATTTTGAAGGTAGAACTTAATGCTTTTAAAGACATTTTTAAGACTTTAAAAATAAATAGAATTTAAGACCAAGACATGTCACAACAATTTTTTAAGGAAAAACATTTTATTTTACTGTAAACGCAACTGTTGCCACAAATGGTATTTTTCCAACTATCATGTGGGAATCGATGGCTTTAACCCCTATTGTTCTAACGAAAAAGTTGCTGAGTTTGCATTTGGGGTGGAAATCTCTGGATACCTCACGATAATCATAATCATAACAATGAGCTCAGGATATGGCGATAAAACAATTATCGATATATGTGTCAGGAAATCATTGCATGTAACAAGCAATAAGCAAAGAAAAAAGGTCTTTATATCTTTCTGCTGTGAACAGGAATGAGTCTATCAATAATGTTCATTCGCTGCCACACTCCCACTTCAAACAGATTGGACATCCATGGCCATCAGTTGTAGCTAATAGCAGAGAACCAGTTCATTTTGTGGCATTTGACGTCATTTTCTGCTGATTTTCGGTCAATTCCTTTTGCTGTTGAGGCATTTATGGGTCACTTCCTGCTGATTTGGGGGCATTTAAAAGTCCCTTGTAGTCTATTTTGGGTTACTGAAAAGGAAGTGACTCAAAACCAACAGGAAGTAGCCTGTAAATGACATGAACATGAAGTGACCTTTAAATGCCCACAAAAGACTGACTGTGGATGCTCTAGTTTCAGTAACTGGATTGTACGTCTAGTGCCGTCAATGGTAGCCAGAGAGCTAAAGCAGACACTACTCTAATGGAAGATTTTGGTCGCAACCTATTGGTTCCTTAAACAGTGACACCTTTTAAAAATGATATACTGATTCTTGGTGGAAGCATATTGATAACCTTTGGCCCACAAAGTACCATGATATTCCACCTTTTCAATATATTGTCACATCCCTACTTTGTACCGGGCACTGTTGTTATTTTGACCAGGGGCCAACCACCGCTTACATAAAAGATCTTCGGTCCATTATTTATTAAATTCCAACTTCCCCATCTCGGCATATTCCCACTCACCTCTACAACCGCGAACAACCAGGAAATGGCGTCATGTCAAGTCGCGTATGCTGAGGTAGTGGACAACGTACCGTATAACATATTAATCCAAAACTCTTGTATCTCGTGCAAGGCCATTGATAAAACAAATGCACACCATTAGAAGTTTTACGGAAGACGGTCATTTCCCTGGCATTACATGCATCGTCTGGAAATGTAATACCTACTGCAATTTTCCATTAAACTGAAGGCAATTTAAGACCTTAATGATCCGGATTTTAAATGTAAGACATTTTAAGACTTTTTAAGGATCTGCGGGAACCCTGCAGTTATTCATGTTGCAGACTTGTTAGACCAGAACCCTTATTTTAACAGAACAAGATTGCTTTCGCATTGTCGAATATGCTACTGCATTTTATCTCATAAATATATATATTAATTTTTATGGACAAGTAACAAGGAAATAATTGGGCAAGATACTTACCAATATTGCTTTCCATTCCATATGAAATCAAATGCATATTTGTTGCTTTTGTCATCTGCACCTTTACTCAGAGACAGAACTCCTCGGTACTCCACCACAAAACTTTTGGGTTCAATGTACTCTCTTGCAAATACACCTCTCCCTGAAAAAAAAAACAAAAAAAAAAACAACCTTTTGTAACCAACCTTATTTTTGGTCGTCTTTTCAAGGGGATACGAGTGGAATAAGTCAATTATTAACTCTTTACCTGCTGAGAAAATAAACTTTCTGGAGTACCAAAGGAAAAAAAAGTTTCCAAACAGCAGAGTTGCATGGCAACAAGTTGTATTTAGTAATAAAACGGCCCCAAAGGTCTCCTGAAGCCACCATATCAATTAATCATGGACACTGTGCTTTTAAATTTAACTGGAATGTTTGACCACGGAAGCATTTAAAACTACAAAAGAATTTTTATCAAGCGTTTGTTGGCTTCAATAGTCTTGCACGAACTTGCACAAGCTTCTTTGCAGCCACAACTGGTTGCTTAAAATCAATACTGTGAGGAAATAATTTTAGTGTGTTAATGATGAGTAGGGGGGTGGCTTAGGTCACACTGGGAAAGTAATGAGGATGAGGTTTGAGCATCCACCATCCAGAGGTTCTGCAGCAGGGGTGTCCAAGTCCGTTCCTCAAAGATACATATCTAGCCTGTTTTCCATGTTTTCCTCCTCTGACACATCTGGATCAAATGATCACATCATCAACCGTCCTGATTATTTGATTCAGGTGTGTTAGAGAAGGACTATTGGTAAACAAACCGGATAGGTGACCTCGGGGACTGTACTTGTTTACAGCTTGTTTCCATGTCTAGTATGCGTGTATATTTCAATTTAACATTGTTTCTTAATTAGGCCAGCAACTCAGTTTAACAACCAGATTTTTCTTGATTTAACCACATTAAGAACTATTTTTATATTCCAAGTCTAGTACGCAAGGAGACAAAGTTTAATAAATTATGAAATTTACCTTTATAGTGGTTGATAAATCTTTCCTCAATGAATTTTTTATCTTTTTCCTCAATTATATGTTCCACAGCATCTTGTTCTGGACTCTTTCTCCTCCTGCTTCTCTTCTCAGCCATCTTTGCTGTAATCCACAGACAATAATATTACAATATAATATTATTTCAGACAAACTAATAGATGTCATGAATAAAGAAGGCTATTAATTGCTAGAATGTGTAATTCAGCAATATTTAAATTTCAATATGACGGCAGTTAAAATATCATAATGTTACTGCTCATATAGCACCATATAAAATACAATCTACACATAAACGCCACATATTATAAGGAACGTTAGATCCGTCTACCAAAACCAGGAAGGCTGGCAGGGCTCTAGATAGAAGTTTTGCATTACAACTCATGAATGATGAATAAAACAAGGTGCATTTAAAGAGTTTTTATGTTGTCGTTTTGGGTTTTTTTTTTTTTAATGGAACGATTGAGGCACCGAATGAGCAGAAATAGGCTGATGGATAAAACGGCGTTTTAGAAACGTACTCATGTTAAATCCGTAACTCTACAGTGTTTATATAGATGAAGATCGACGTCGCTTTTACCCGCTGACAATTTTGAAAAGCTTCAGTTGTGGACTGTGAATGTGGCTTGACGAAAAAGTATCGAAATAAATCCGTTTAAACAGCTGGATGACTCCGTGCAACAGAATTAAACGGGAGAGCAAACGACTATGGCACAAACACATTAATATACTTAGACTGTAGTGTTTAATGTCCTAAAGACGAACATCGACGTCCCTTTAACCTATTGACTATTTTGCCTAGTTGCAGAGTTGACGAAAAAGTATCTAAACTCCGTTAAAACAGCCAGACAACTCGGCGAAATAGAGTCAGTAGGGAGAGTAAACGACTATAGCACGAACACATTAATATACTCAGACTGTACTTTAAATAGCTTTTATCAAACATTTGCCTTACCTCCTCCATTGAAGGGACATTACATGTGCTCAAAAAGTGTCCACTCACCAGCCAATCACTGACAGCGCTCCCCTCTGGAGCTTCCGGGTTGACGCCAACGGCATTCCTCCAATCACTGCGGAGAACCTCGTTGATTGACGTTTGACTGACGTTGAGAACAGCCAATACGTCAAGGAAGTACTCCGCCAATGAAGTCCGCTAAATTTGTGTGTTCTTTTCCCGCGTTTGTGTCTGAAAGCCCAATGGCGGGAAATTTTTTCTGCGTGTATGACTTCGTGTGAGACACAAATATGTCGGGTTTTCGTACTTATGAGGACATGACGACAAAAAGCGGGAGGATGTCATTTCCATTGTTCTGAATGCATTTACAGTGCTTGAATTATCGGGACACCTAAAGTGTCCCGATAAACCGTTTGGTCCTGGTAATGCTGGTACGTAAACCGATAAAATGTCCCGCTAATGTAGCGAAACCAACGCGCGCACACACACACACACACACGCACGCACACACACACACACACACACACACACACACACACACACACACACACACACACCAGTTAAAACAACCATTAAATATAAAATGGATACTAAGAAAAATATATTAACTCAGGAGGTCCCACTGTGATACAGATCTATGGTGCTTTATCTACAGTGATATGAAAAAGTATCTGAACCTTTTGGAATTTCTCACATTTCTGCATAAAATCACCATCAAATGTTGTCTGAGCTTTGTCCAAATCACACAGTTGAAAAAACAGTGTCTGCTTTAATTGAAACCATCCAAACATTTATAGGTTTTCATTTTTGAATGAGGATAGTATGCAAACAATGACAGAAGGGGGAAAAATAAGTAAGTGAACCACCACATTTAATATTTTGTGGCCCCCCCTTTGGCAGCAATAACTTAAATCAGACGCTTCCTGTAACCGCAGATCAGTCTGCCCATATGGAAAAGAAATATAAAAAACATATATGAATTTCCATCGATTTCAGTCGCAAATTTTTATGTCTCACACTATGATTTACTCTTGAAAGTGGCCACTTTTGCATACTTTACATACAAAATATTTAAAGGATTTGTGTATGAAACAAGTAAATTTTATGTATGTGGTATAAATGGAAAAAAAATGGCAAACTATATTTTCCATAGATGTTTCATATAAGTTTTGGACGTTTTTAACTATATGTTTTTTGCATGTAAAATATGCTTTCCTGATCAAATTCATACAGGTTCAATATATGCCATTTGATTAACACAAGAAGTATAAATAGTAGCATCACAACGTTCTGGAATTGAACCCTGGTCCATAGTGGCGTCAACAATAATCGATGGGGCAATGCATCCCGATGCTGGGCATGGACGATTTGATTCGATGCGGGCAACAAGCCGAATCGATTCAGCGCATTTTAAAATATACAAGTACGTTCAAAAATCTTCCCTGCGCAATTCCGGTGATGCAACGGATTTGGTTTCCCCATTTGTATTATTATTTTCAAGTTTCATTTTTTACACACGCATAACTCTGGTCAAGTTTCCCACCAACCTCGTAGAAGCCAAAATGTCTCCAGATGTCTGCTTTCAATGTCTTAGGTGCATCAATGCCGATCGATCGGGTCCGATCACGTCATTTTCAAAATATCGGAATCGGCAAATAAATATCGGCCATGCCTTTTTTCAATATATATATATTTTTTAATTAAATCATTTTCTAATTGTATTTAACGTTACAGACATAATATGTTACACTCATCTTCTTTCTTTAGTTTAGGCTTAACGTAGGATTATCAAAAATATCCCGATATCGGCGGCAATTAATTTATTAAAAATGTGTCACGTTCAAATATTTAACGCTATTAATATATACGCTGCACGATCCTCTCACTCATTGTCGCACTCAATCTGTAATGACGCCGTTTTACCTATATAGAGAGATAAAAGGCAGCACAACATGAGTAGATTAAACTTTGGCAGCCTTTGAAGACTTTCTTCAATTGGCTAAAACCTTGCAATCCCTCTCCTTATGAATAGAAATATCAAGGGAAGCAAGGCGGGGAAGCAAGGTGGCAATAGATCTTTGTCTTAATACCCTAAGTTATTTCCCAAAGCAGAGAAGATATATCCATCGGTAGCACGACGCACAGTCATGGTTTTACTTCCCATCATGGTTCCACTTCCCATCATGCATTGGGGCGTGGCTGCAGTATCATTTACTGAAAGCTCAACAAATACACTAGATGGCAATATTTAGTCACAATACACAAAGTCACAAGTCTTTCTATCCGTGGATCCCTCTCACAGAAAGAATGGTAATAATGTAAATGCCAGCTTGAGGATTTATTGTCATAATAAACAAATACAGTACTTATGTACTGTATGTTGAATGTATATATTCGTCCGAGTTTTATTCATTTTTTTCTTAATGCATTGCCAAAATGTTTATCAGGCATGAAAATCTCTCACCTTTCGGCGAAATTCGCCGTTTTGAAGTAAAAAAGGATGACCTACGTGAATCGTGTAGATCTGAGGAGAAACTTTTTAAGGGGGGTGAGGGGGGTCAGGTGTAGCCATGTGCCGGTTTCCTTCACGGTTTGCCATGCTATGAAAACGTCGCGGTTACAAAACCACGAAAATTTTCTGTCATACAGTAGTACGTAATCGTTATTTTTCATGTGTCAAAAATGCAGCCAGAAGTGGCTTGGCGCGGCAGCGCTTACTCCTTCCCCTGTTTGATGCTGCGTGTGTGAGTGACGCTATTCCAGCAAACCCAAAAACAAACACTCCAAACACAAGGCGTACTTTTCTTCAATTTATTGAGCTCTCAAATCGTGATAACTGAAATATACCGAATGAATACATTTCAAACGTTGTACAATCGTATTTTCAACATGTGAGTAGCTTCAACAGTTTAGCTTCATGAAAAAGTTCGCCAAAACCAAAACACACATTTTCCTTTCAAATTCAATACACAAAGTTACTAAAAACTTACATAGACGAATGATAGGCAAGGCTTAGCTAGGAGAGCAACTTCGTTGAGGTTAATCACAGCCGCTGTGAGAGAAACAAGTTTAAATGCAGGGGGAAAAAAAGAGAGCGTCAACGATTGCTAATTGCGACAGAGGATCTTGTCCTAAGCACAAATTCACGTTCACTGGACGAGGAGAGGTCTCACTCCCATTTTTTTTTTTTAGATAAATGCATTTGCCAGCATATTGAATTTGGTGAGTGATGGTTTCAGTCGTTTTCATATTTTGCGGTATGACAGCTAGCCAAATCTCCGGTGAAAAAGTAGCTCCCGTTAAGTTGGCATCAAGCTTGTGTATTTAACGGTAATATAAAAGCAGTGTTGTCAGTAACGCGTTATGTGAGTAATGCGTAACTGTAATCTGATTACTTTCAGTAAAAAGCAATGTAACGCGTTAATTTTTCTAAATCAGTAATCTAATTAAAGTAACTTTCCTTCATGCCTGTGCGTTACTATTTTGTTATTGCCCCATTATGTATGTAGAAAGACGAATACTGTAGTCATGGGAGTGACATCACATATCATATTTTCTAATCGGGGATGGAAAAAAACGGGTCACGTGTATTACCATGATGCGTGAGCCGTGAGCGCTGGGAGTTTGCGGCCAAAACAACATAGCCTTGCTACCTCGCCAGGATACAATGAAATAGGCAGGAGATATACTACAAACGGCTGCATTTGCACACTGGAAACACAGCCAGTAGTTCACATTTTTGTCCAGTAAAGATGACAAAAATATCTCGGGGCGCTGCGAACTTTGCGCTGGCTCAAAAAGACTGTCGACCGCTAAAAGCATCCAATTCAAGCACCACTTGGAATTACAGCACAAGAAGTAAAAAGACAGCCAGGACTCGGTTCAAGCTCAGTTGTTGTTGAAGGTTTTGAAAGCTTAGGTTTAAAGAAATTCTAAATATCCATCTTGCCTCCTCAGCTGTAGTTTTGGCTAAGTAAAGCAAACGGCTGTCTCTAAGATGCTATAGTCACATGATCTGTTTGAAAAATAATTTGGACCCATTATTAAATATTTTGAACGATTCTTGTTCATTTCATTCATTTTTGTTGTTTGTTTTATTACTCTAAAACTTTTATAGACAACATTTTAATGGCCATATTCAATGGTCTCTATTTTAAAGGGGAAGTTCAGAATTTTTTACATTAGGCTTAATCTTTGAGTTAGCCGGGGTTTAATTGGTCGGGCTCGGGCAGGGTCGGCTTCAATACCAGCGGGCTGTGTCGGGTCGGGCTGGATTTTTTGGGCCCGATCTAACCTGTATTGCACATATATTGTGGGCTAGGCCTACATTTTACTTCTGTTCTACATTGCAATTTAGTTGATGTTTTGTTTGCAACTGAACTGATCCCTGGATTGATATTGCGATGCTGCTGCACTACAATATTTACTTTGTCGTTTTCTTTAATATTTACTTGAATGTTTTTATTGATGGGTCGTTGTGACTAACAAATACAGTGACTGTTATTACTGATTTTGCACAGGAGTTCAGATGTTGCACTGTGTGAAAGGCTGCTACTGTGTGTAAAAAAAAAAAAAAGAGAGAGAGAGAAAGCCCTGGTCTCATTCAAAGCACTAATTAAATGCTGTGATCAATGTTCCCTCTAATTTTTTATGTCTCTGAGCAAACACACAAGCTCCCTGAGCACACTGCAGCCCACGGTGAGCAACATCAGATGTGTACCGTATTTTTTGGACGAAAAGTCGCACCAGCCAAAAAATGCGTAATGAAAAGGTAAAAACATATTTGTCGCATTTTTGGGGGAAATTTATTTGGTAGAATCCACCACCAAGAACAGACATGTCATTTTGAAAGGCAATTTAGAATAAAAATACAATAGAGAACAACAGGCTCAACAAGTGTACGGTATGCTAACATTACATGACTCATAAACAACGAACTGAGAACATGCCTGGTATGTTAATGAAACATAGCTATTTAGAGTTATTCAGATAACTATAGCATAAAGAACATGCTAACTAGCAACAATGGTATAATAATGTGTGAATAAGTTCACATATAAGTCGCACCAGAGTATAAGACGCACCCTTTGCCAAACTATGAAAAAAAAACTGCGACTTATTGTCCGAAAAATACGGTACATGGCGGCCACACACCAGTATCACGCCTTTTCACGCCTATTAGCATTTCTACTGCCCGTAAATTATTTAGTAGTAAGAGCATTTGATGATTAATATCCATAATTCAAATATCTTAATAAATGTCACTGGAATACACACCAATCTGACTTAAATTGTACCTTATTTTTCACATTTGGTGTACTGATATGTCAGTGCTCTCATCTACTATCGGTGTATGCCAGGGTGCATTTATAACACTGCACATGATCTCGTTGTCCACTATCTCATTGATTGAGTTTACAAATTCATAGTTTTTACTTCGCCATCTTTCGGGTATACTCACATACTTTGCCATGTGATTGCAGATTTGTTGAACTGACACCATTGACGCATTCATTTCGATGGCAAGTAAAATATTGTCAATGAGAACTTCAACTTGCTCTGGGTCAGATTTTGTTTTGTGGGACAGCCTGTTTCTCTTCTGTCGGTCTATTGCACTCTCCCGCAATAATGTACCAATCCCCTGTCCCATCTTGAGTCTTTGTAATTTTCAACAGCTTTCAAATGACTTTTCTGCTGAATATGACGCTTGAGGTAGTCCAACTTCCATTCAGTCCACATTTTTCCCTCTGAAAACTCACTTGGTACTTTGGCTTTGCGGGAAATATCACCCGCTTGTTCGTCTATTTGCACATGCTCAGACAGCCAATCCATCTGATATGAACCGCATTTCTTTTTTACTTTGGCTTGGTGAGTGGATGTGTCGCTGCCCGGTCATTTCACCATGATAAGGGGTTGGCCTTTGCGTCTCTCAACTCCGCCGCACTCACGCACTGTTGTCAGCTTGCTAACCTACACCGCGCGTGTAGGCTGGGCAATACACAAGCAATGTCAATGCTATGATTGGCTGCGTAGCGGAAGTGAACCTTATCGTATCATTTGCTGTACACCTGTCACACACCGAGTTACAACGCAATTAATACGTTTCTATTGATTTTTTTTTTTGTGCGCAGCATAGAATTTCTTGTGCGCAGAACAGGTGCCAGCAGTGCACGCAGCTTAGAGGGAACACTGGCTGTGATGTTTGTTTGTTTTTTTCAAATATATATGTATCGGAAAGTATTTTCATTTGACTTCAACCAGGAGTGACACAAGAGCCAATACAAAGTTGTTTAATGTCTGACCGCTTGTGTTGCCTCATGATTCACGAAAAATATGCTTTGCTTTAGAATTTGAATGCATCCCAGGCTTTATTAATGCATCGCGATGCATTGCCAAATCGCACCGAATCGAATCGTGACCCTCTGAATCGAATCGAATCGTGGCCCTCCGAATCGAATCGAATCGTGAGGGCAGTGCCGATGCACACCTCTACTGGTCCACCAAGTGAATGGTGGAGGTCTAAGCACCTAATGTTAGGGAGCACGAGAAAGAGAGGATCCCGGTGCAGACAAACGGGACTTGTGATGAGCAATGATTTATTAGAGACACCAAGGAAGAAGTGTTGTTGTAGCTTGCTCTGTTCAGGGTGGCTGAGCCGGCGTGAAGGCGAGGGAGCTCGGAAGGAGGCAGGCGTGGAATCCAACAAAGGGCGCGCAGAGAACAGGTCGGTGGAACCAGACGAGTCGATCGGGCGACGTGGTGGTGCGTCTGCTGGGCTTTTAAAGCTGGCTGATGTTAACCCCTCTCAGCTGTGGCCGCTCCACCCGTCTGACCTGTAATCAGCCCAACTCCCCTCACCTGAGGAAGGCCTCAGGAAGAAGGAGCGGAGGCCCTAACACCTAAGATATCCAGGCCCTACACTTGATACAAGTATATATGTATGGAATCTCAAGAATGCCAAAACTTAAAAAAGTAAATGAATGCATAATGAAAAAGTACAGTCCCTAACAAAAGTCTTGTCGCTTAACCATTTTGTAGAAACAATTGCGAATAAACTGACTTTTAATTATTCAATTGGTTTCAGAAATGGCTCATATGTCAATTCGTCCCTTTTTATGGTTAGGAATGTAAGAGGCAGCCTGCAGATCTCTCAGGGTGCAGATAATTTAAAAAACCGTGTGGCATATGCCAAGGCCCACAGCCTGTCAAAAGGATGGACGCTGGAAAAGTGGCAAAAGGTGGATTTTTCAGGTGAATCTTCCATTAAATTACACCACAGTCGCCGCAAATATTGCAGGAGACCTACTGGAGCCCGCATGGATCCGAGATTCACTCAGAAAACAGTGAAGTTTGGTGGTGGCAAAATCATGGTCTGGGGTTACATCCAAATCCTGCAGCAAGATGGTGCTCCATTGCATACTTCAATCTCTACCATAAAGTTCCTCAAGGCAAAGAAGATCAAGATCCTCCAGGACTGGCCAGCCCAGTCACCAAACATGAACACCAATGAGCATGTCTGGGGAAGGATGAAAGAGGAAGCATGGAAGACGAAACCTAAGAATGTTGATGAACTCTGTGTTGGGTTTTGTGTTTGGTTTCTCCTTGTGTGACTTGTCCCTGTGATTACCCATTGCTCTCACCTGTGTGTGTTTTCCCAGTGTATCCTGCAATCTGCATCCACCTGTGTTACCCAGCTGTTCCTCATCTCGTTACCCCTTGTCTGCGTATATAACGACCCAGTTTCTTGTCACTCCTTGTTGCGTCATTGTCTATGTCAGTGCCAGAGTCGATGTCTATCCTAGCCCTCGTGTTCCAAGTAAGTTTTTTGATACCCAGCCTTTTGTTAGTAACCTGAGTTTTCTTTGCTGCTGTGTTTTTGGGATCACCTCAGTTTTGGTTTGTACTTTGTTTTTTCTGTCGGCCTTAATTAAATCATTTTTTGCACCGCCCTTTCTGCCTCGCTTTTTGTTTCCCTGCAATTGGGTCCACACAACCTGCCTGCCTGCCCGCGTCCCTGACACTCTGGGAGGCTTGCAAGACTGCTTTCTTTGATGTTCCTGATGACTTCATCAATAAATTGTCTGAATCCTTGCCGAACCGCATGGACGCATTCCTTCAAGCCCATGGAAGTCATACAAAATATGACATTTAGATCTCACGGCACCACTACTTAATTCGCTTATGTTATGTAACATATTTTTGTATTTGAAGTACATTTTTGTGCAATTTTCACACTACTTTCTGTAGGCGACAAAACCTTTGTCTTGCCAAATTTGACCTTTATGTCTTCATTAAATGATCAATCTTTTTTCTGTGAAACCAATATATTTTTGTACATTCAACATCATTTGGGAGGGTCATAGCTTTCATATGAGCCATTTCTGAAACCAATTGAACCATTAAAAGTCAGGTTATTCGCAATTGTTTCGACAAAATGGATAAGCGACAAGACTTTCGTCAGGGACTGTACTTTTATATACAGTATATCGAGGTGTGTGTGTGTGTGTGTGCGCCTGGGGCTGTGCGTGTGTGTACAATGTATTTATTCAGATTTAGCATTGGAAAGAGATACGTATAAGACACTTTCACTTTTGTCAAAAGTAGTATTTTAAAAATATATATATTTATACTAGGATTGTTCCGATCATGTTTTTTTGCTCCCGATCCGATCCCGATCGTTTTAGTTTGAGTATCTGCCGATCCCGATATTTCCCGATCCGATTGCTTTTTTTTTTGCTCCCGATTCAATTCCAATCATTCCCGATCATTTTTCCCGATCATATACATTTTGGCAATGCATTAAGAAAAAAATGAATAAAACTCGGACTAATATATACATTCAACATACAGTACATAAGTACTGTATTTGTTTATTATGACAATAAATCCTCAAGATGGCATTTACATTATTAACATTCTTTCTGTGAGAGGGATCCACGGATAGAAAGACTTGTAATTCTTAAAGGATAAATGTGACTTTGTATATTGTGACTAAATATTGCCATCTAGTGTATTTGTTGAGCTTTCAGTAAATGATACTGCAGCCATTCAACCCAAATGCATGATGGGAAGTGCAACCATGACTGTGCGTAGGGGCACCAATGGCATACCGCACGCAGGCTATTTTTAGACCGTGACGTCGCATCGTAAAGCGGAAGTAAAGCCGAAGTGGGACCCGCCCTCGCATAGACCCAACATAATTAGTGCTACTTTTCTCCAGTAATCTTTCAAAAACGAACATGCCGATCACGCATTGCTTTTTTGGAACTTGTAGAAACGACTCTAGACATTACGACACATGAAGGATGTTTTCTTCATACGTTTCCGGAAACCAAAAACTCGGGAGGCAAAAATGTGAAGACCGAATCAACTTGAGCGGATTTTAACACCAGCTCGGCGAATCCATTCACGTTTCATATGCAGTAAACATTATGTTGGGTTGGCATGGTCTTTCAGAGGACAAAGAGGTAAGCCATTTTTATATTTTTAACTTTTTTTTTTTTTTTTGCGTAACTGCCTCTGTCTGACAATGAATGACCTGAAAAGAATTACAATGGTATCTGACTGCCACTGTTTCCGTTTCTGTTATATATATATATATATACATATATTAGGGCTGTCAAAATTATCGCATTAATGGGCGTTGATTAATTTTTAAATTAATCACGTTAAAATATCTGACGCAATTAACGCATGCACTGAATGAGCCGCTCTCGCATTGCCTCAAATAGATTTCAGTGACGCCGTTTATGGACATTAAGAGTGAAGAGAATGCCACCGGCCGCTTGGGGGCAGCGCAGCGCCGTTCCATACTAATGTTATTCCTTCTAATAGTGGGAGAATTAGTAGTTGTGAGACGTTTATGCTGTTGCTTTGTGCTCCACACATATTTCGGTAAGTTTGCTTTCTTTTAGTGGCAATTATGTGTCTCTTGTTGTATTTTGGGTAAGATATGCACAGTGTTATATCTGTTATAAAGGCGAGTGGACACTGGCGTTCTTTGGGCTGCGCCGTTTATTGGCATAAGCTTCTGCAACTTCACAACAAACAGAAGTATCATTTAGTGAAAGCACAACAAAAATAATATCGCTATCTCTCAAAAAAACATAATGTTCACAAAAAGAAAAGCACTTCAGTCTGTAGTAATGAGGCCCTATTCTCACACAGCTAAACAACAATGCAAAGTGAACTGGCATTACTCATAGTTTGGTCACTCAATTCTTATTATTGTTATTTTTATTCTTCTTATTATTAACTCTACTTTTGATTGAAAATTGTACAAATTTTATGAAAACGAAAATATGAAGAGGGGTTTTAATATAAAAATTAGGCCTGCAAGCAGGACTGAACGGGCCCTCGCAATCTAGCGCAACTCTGACGTCATGCAACTCGGACAGTGTGCAGGTCAGGGTGGTGGCAGATCGTCCTCTCTAATCATCTCATTAGAACCTAACATGCGCGAAAGTTGCCTCTTTACATTCACACACCTAAGAGATAAAAACCCCTATTGGACAGAGGACTACAAAAATGGAGCGAATAAAGGGTCATCACAGCAACAGACAGAGACATGTGGACATGGGCCGTAAAATAAGTATTTTAAAAGGTCTTGAAACTACAATGACCAACCTGAAAAGAACTGGACATATATTTGAAAAAATGAGTGACTTTCTATTGCCACTAGTTGGCGCTGTAGGGTTGATGCAAATGACCCCTACAGGACCCTTCAGACTATGACTCAACAAGCACGATATGTTTGGCGCAGATATGTTGTAGAAGTTATGACTGTTCAAAACTTGTGGTGAGACGAAATGGCTTCAGTCATTTTTACTTCTCCTGTTGGACCCTTCTGCTTCAACCAAACCTCAGTATTTTTCATCAGGCACCTGAACACATGTCTTAAGGCTCCCCTGATGCAGGTTTGAGGTGAATAGATTTTTTTTCCTTGGAGGAGGAGCCTGTTTCGTAAAAAAGGCATTTCCTGTTCCCACTAGGGGGCGCTAGGCCTAATGAGTAATATTTCAATGCACTCGTGTTAAGGGTGGGATCCCGCACATACATGCCAGATATGAAAAAGATTGAACGTTGTTTCAAGGAGCTATTAGTCCTTTACTGAATTTGTCATTTTGCCGAAAAAATGGCCGACTTTGGCACCACGCCCAGGTCAGACCCATGAATGAAAACGCACCATTTTGAAAAGTTTAGATTTCATATGTCTCCTGAATTGTCTAACCAATTTTGAAGATGATCCAACTGATTCCCTCTGTGACAAGGTCTCAAATGTGCACCCTGTTAATTGATAAAAATTTCACATTCGATCCAAAATACCCGATTTCCTGTTGGGTTTGGAATATGGGCGCAAGAGACTTTTTGGAGCAGTTTTGCACAAGGTATATATATAGTATATATACATAGTTATAGTTGTATAGTTGCATAGTTTGTATATTTAATATTTTTAAAAAATTGTCAGAAATGTTCTTAATTCAAGAATAGATATTGTTGAAAACATTATTTGAACGCATGTTTTTTTTCTTAATTTCGGTGAAAAATGACCATGTATGGGTTTAAGAACAAAAACTAGTAATATTTACTTAAAGTAAGTGAAAGAATCTGACACATTAATCTGTTAACTAGCCTTTAACACTCAAAAGAAGATGGAGAAAATCATTCGACTAGATTTAAGAAAAAATATCAGATTAAGACATTATACTGGAAATTTGCAGTGTGAACGTTAGTATAAATCAATACAGATTTATCTTGCAATACAGTAATCCCTCGTTTTAATGAGGACCAGAACCCGCCCCGATAAGTGAAAAACCGCGAAGTAGAAGAAGTAATTTGTGTGTGTGTGTGTGTGTGTGTGTGTGTGTGTGTGTGTGTGTGTGTGTGTGTGTGTGTGTGTGTGTGTGTGTGTGTGTGTGTGTGTGTCAGGTGTTGGTTGGTTTGACAAATGATTTTCCATCTATCTGTCCATCCTGCGCTACTCAACCGGCCAAAACAACACAAGCAGGCACTGGTGATGTAGTAATATGCCTCCATTTTTCTTAACAGACTAATGAGGGTAGAAAGGCGACATTGTAAAGAAAAAACAATTATTTCTCGTCAGCATTTGACGATCTGAGATGAGGGGACGACAGGAGAGCTGAGTGGATTATTTATTTATTAATACCAGTGCAAAAATGATATTACAATAAGATCCTCTACATACCGATTTGCAATGAAACTTTTTTATATCAAAATTTAGTATTGTTTTCATTTTAGAGCAACACATTTGACAACCAGATATTTACACTTTAGTTTCAATAATAGTTAACAAAAATAATATTGATGAGCATAAAAACAGAAACACAACCGAGCGTGAGGTAAATATAATGTGTTAGTCGCTCCACATTTAGAAATGAAACTTTTGATTACTCTTTTTATTGGCGTTATAGCAAGCGTGTCACGGAGGCTGGTAGCGGCACTGTTGTATATGCAGGGGTGAAAGTGGCTAGAATTTCTTGCCGGAACTCCCCGACGTGAAGGTCGCCACGTAGCCAGAAATTGTATTTATTTTAGGGCTGTCAAAATGATCGTGTTAACGGGCGGTAAAATTTTTTTTTTTTAATCAATCACATTAAAATATTTGACGCAATTAACGCACATGCCCCGCTCAAACAGATTAAAATGACAGCACAGTGCAATGTCCACTTGTTACTTGTGTTTTTTTTAGTTTTGTCGCCCTCTGCTGGCGCTAGGGTGCGACTGATTTTATAGGCTTCAGCACCCATGAGTAGGGATGGGAATCGAAATCCGATTTCAATTCGGAACCGGTTCCGAGTGTTTCGAGGCCTCGACATCACAATGAAAAAGCCTTAACAATCCCTTTAACGATTCCTAAAGACGCGTATTGCGTCGTGACGTGTCTTGTTGTCCAGACGCATCAAACTAGCATGGCGCCAAGAACCACTCGCTCCAAAGTTGGACTACTGTGGTGTCTTAATAACGAGGCGGGGGCACGCGTTTAGCAAACTTTATCTCTGGGAGTGGGCAACATAACACGAGGGAAACAATACAGGCAGAGCGCTGTGCGCCAATACGTGCTTACGTCATTCCCTAAAGTACGGCAAGCACTTCAGTTCAAATAATACTTTTGTAAATACACCACATTACCTCCCCCCTTAGCTTGAAGGTAACACTCAGCGTGCATAAACAAGAAATCAACACAAAATTCAACATTCTTTGTTTACAAAAGTGTTTCTTCCAAATTATTTCTCTAAATAAAGCATGTCATGCTTTTCAATGAACTCAGCCTTCATATGGTAACTCAACAAATCACAACCATAACATTTAGTCACTATAACGTGAAGGTCGCTTAATAGTGCGCTCTGAGCGCTTCAAAGTCACTGTCACTGGATCAGGTGGTCTGGGTTGGTCCAGCGTAGAAGATAGTGGAACGGACGCTGCAGAGGCTGTCTCTGTAAAGTCATTCTCCTGCTCATCTGACTGAGGTGCAACTTGAGGTTCCATCTCAGATTTGCCCAGAGGGTATCGAGGTCTCAACTGGTCCCCATGACGTCTGTAGACTTGGTCAGTTGATTCTCCCTGCACCTGGTAGGACACTGGACCAGTCTGCTGAGTAACCACTCCTGGAATCCACTTGGGTTTATCCCCTGCTGTATTTCGAAGATACACAGGATCATCGACACCAAATTGTCTCTCAGCAGCCCGATTGTCATGTTCCTCCTTCAGTAGATACTGCCTTCTCCTTACTCTCATGGCGATGTTTGGTTTAAGGAAGTCCAATCGTGTACGCACATGTCTCTTCAGGTGTAAATCTGCAGGTGACTCTCCAGTCGCACTATTAGGAGTTGTACGATATCGCAGTAGGAAATGTGACACTTTGTCCTCAACTCTCAAATTCTCTCCACTCAGCTTCTTCATGCCTGCTTTGAATGTGGCAACATAACGTTCAGCCAAGCCATTTGTAGATGGATGTCTCGGCGCGCCAGTTGTGTGAAGAATACCGTTGCCTTTAACGAACTGCTGGAACTCGTCTGATGTGAATGTTGTGGCGTTGTCTGTGACGATCTGCTCCGGCAATCCGTATGATGCAAAAAGTCTGCGAAGTCGCGTAATGGTTGCTTAGGATGTTATTTGTGCCATCTTAAAAACCTCCAACCATTTTGAGTAGGCATCTACAACAATCATGAACATGTGACCCATGAATGGACCCGCAAAGTCAATGTGAAGCCTCTTCCATGTCTCTCCAGGAAACTCCCAGGGGTGAAGAGGGACAGGGCGTGGCATCCGCTGCTCCATCTGGCATCTGTCACACTGCTTACAGGTCTTTTCAACATCCATGTCTATATTTGGCGCACCAAACATATTGTCTTGCGATCATCTTCATTTTTACTATACCAGGGTGTCCACTGTGGATCTCGTTAAGCACTGTTCTTCTCAGTTTTGAAGGTACTAGTACTCTCGTCCCCCAGAGAACACAACCCTGCTCAACAGACAGTTCCTCTCTCTATTTATGGTACACCTTCAGCTCTTCTGATATTTCTTTAGGCCATCCATCCATGATGTAGCAGCCCGACCAAATCCTGGATTGAGGGCATCCTTGACTCATCGCTCGTCTTGGCCTCCGCGCGGGGTCCAGCCTTGATGGAGGAGGAGCCCATGCTCAATTCAGCGGCGGGAAACGAACATTTCAAACATTTTCTTGTGGGCTTTTAGCCGGAGATTGAAATAGGTTTAGGAATAAATTATCATTTCAATTACAGTCTTGACAAATCGTTTTAAAGGGGACAGTGAAAAGTAATGTTTCATTTAAAGCATTTTAGACAATGAGATATGATAGTAGCAAATTCAATGAAAACCTTAGAATTAATTATGTGGAATCATTATCATGAGTGTTATTTTAACATAGTGGATAGTGTGAAATTTGACTTTGATTTTCAGGAGCTTGCAAACGCTGAATCTTGCTTCAGCTCCTTGCTATTGGATCACATGCTGATAGATTTAGCCTATCTTTGATTTCAGCTGTGAACCAAATAGTGAAAAGACATTTTCATCAATTTCAGAATTCTAATTTATGTCAATTTTGTTGTGACGAAATTATAGCGGGAATTACTGGCCAATTTTGTAATGATATGACACGGCAAAATTTATTGGATAAATTACAAAAGAGGGTACTGAAAAATTTGGGAGCGGAAGCAATTATGCTGGGAAAATTTGAAATTCAATTTGATGACACAATAATGAGGTTAAGATAATGGGTTATTTGTTTTTCATAATACTTATTACGATTTTAGAATTTACAATGTATGATTACAATTTTCCCAGTTGAAGTCTAATTTGGGATTTAGTTATTTATTTTTTTATTTTGAATTTTGAACGTGCTAGTTTTATTCAGGGCTGAAGTGGGCCGTTCGGGAAAGGTGCTTTGATCCCGAAATTGTTTTCAATTAAAAAAAAAAGTAGATGAGCGGATGAGAAAACTAATAAATATACGAAAAATATATCTATGACGGCAACTGTCAAAACCTCATGCTTTTTTTAAATTTTTTTTTTTAATCCAACCACACAAACATTACAACATAAGTGGCAAGGTACATTGTTAAACAACTTTAAACATAACCGACAAGCCTAAGGAATAATCATGAATCCAACATCAGAAATGACAATCACAAATAACTAAGTAGAAAAATAGATATAAAAAAATATATAATAATAATAGTAAAAGAAGAAATTTAGGGTCTATCAGCCAATTCAAGCTCCTTAACAATCCTACACCGTTTCAAAGCATTTTCCCCCGTCATATATTTCAAAGAAGAAAAATAATGACATATTTCTTTGTGAAAAATATTAAAATTTGCAATAAATGTGAAATATTTATTCTTATGTATGAAAAATTGACCAAGGCATCACCAAGACGAGAATGCCACCAGCCGGTAGAGTTCTGTATTTATTGCTTGGTGAAGCGCGCCATCTAGTGGCCGTTTTGTATTGTTTCAAAAAAAAGAGGAACAAGAATGCAAGTTCTTTAAATGTTATTCATTGTGATTGTGTGCGGCGTTAGTGTTTGTTTAAGCAACGTCTGTAAGTATTTTGTCGTCAAATTAAGAAATACATTATGTATATTGTCTTTAGGTTGCCTCTTTTGCAACATTGCTGCCGATTGTAAATCACTTTTTGAATTGTTGTAGTTTCACAAAAGAGAAAGGGAGAGACAGTAAAGCCTCTCTGAAAAACCCCAGAGTGTGAATCTCTATGTTTAGCTGTTTGGATAGCGGAAGCGAGGCCATTTACATGTTGTATGAGACATTTATGCTGTTGTATTGCATTCATCCTGTACTACACATCCAGTGGGGAGAACAAGTATTTGATACACTGCCAATGGGTTTTCCCATTGACAGTGTATCAAATACTTGTTCTCCCCACTGTATTTCTGTAAGTTTATCTTCTATTAGTGACTGTCAACTACTTGTCTGTTGTTGTAGTTTGTGTTATATATGCGTAGTATATACAGTATAGGGGGATATATGTAGTGGCCGGAAATGGCACACTGACACAATAATTTAATATATGCAGGTATGTTCCGAATAAACTGAACAAGAGGCTAGGACTGGATCAAAACAATGTGTTTATTTTGAATAAAAGAAACAAAAGACAAACGGGAAAGTGCCTGTGCAGAAAATCCTTGTTAGTGGGGCTGGTATAATTTAAAAGCAAACAATTTTAATAATCAGTGGCCTCAGGGCCGGAGTGGGACTCATTTTCGGCCCTGGAATTTCATGCCTCAGACCGGCCCACTCATTTAAAATTATGTCATTATGCATACACGTGTTAAGTTCAGTGTTCTCTAAAGCCGTGTACTGTAATTCTGTGTATTCCAATTCAGTGCAGGTCATGGTTGTTTAACAAGGTGGCTTTATTTTAACAAGTGCAACACAACATATTTTGAACAAATTTAAAAATGGATTAAAAAAAAAAAAAACTATTAAATGATACATTTGAAAAATAAATTAGGCCTGTCAAATGATTAAAATTTTTGATCGAGTTAATTACAGCTTAAAAATTAATTGTAATTAATCGCAATTCAAACCATCTATAAAATATGCCATATTTTTCTGTAAATTATTGTTGGAATGGAAAGATGAGACACAAGATGGATATATACATTCAACATAAGGTACATAAGGACTGTATTTGTTTATTATAACAATAAATCAACAAGATGGCATTAACATTATTAACATTCTGTTAAAGCGATCCATGGATAGAAAGACTTGTAGTTCTTAAAAGATAAATGTTAGTACAAGTTATAGAAATTTTATATTAAAACCCCTCTTAATGTTTTCGTTTTAATAAAATTTGTAAAATTTTCAATCAAAAAATAAACTAGTAGCCCGCCATTGTTGATGTCAATAATTACTTACACAATGCTCATGGGTGCTGAAGCCTATAAAATCAGTCGCACCCAAACGCCAGCGGAGGGCGGCAAAACTCCATAAAGCACAATTAACAAGTGGGCATGTCATTGTACTGTCATTTAAATCTGTCTGAGCAGGGCATGTGCGTTAATTGCGTCAAATATTTTAACGTGATTCATTAAAAAAATTAATTACCGCCCGTTAACGCGATAATTTTGGCAGCCCCAAAATAAATGAATAAATAAGACCTTTTCTGCAACATCAAATATTAACAAAATGAGTGCTTACACATAAAACAAACATAGCAACATAACAATATGAAAAATAAAGAATACGTATTGCACATTGTAACAACTTCTAATGATACTATTATCCATTTTCCATTTCCACTTTAAAAACGCCACGTAATTGATTATATTAATTCTAATGTTCACTCGCTGAACGACATGGCAATCCTACCTTCCAGCTCTGCACCTGTGGTGTGTTCATTATGGCTAATGCTTGCTGCTACATATCCCTTGTGAGGTGCTACAAGAAGCCAAAGTTTCCACAATTACATATTGTCGTATCACACGGTGCAAGTTGCATTTTATTCGCCATCTGGCCTTACCACTTTCGTTGTAATCCTCTGTAGTTTGAGGCAGCAAGGTCGTTGCATGAAAAAAATTAGCTATTTTCGCGCATTTTGCCGATTCTTTCACGAGTGCTTTTCTCTTTTTAATTCTTATTTTTCAGCGCCACCCTTGCTCTTTTTATCCATCCGAGCACCGAGATAGCAGCTAATTTGGCTCATTACAGACTACAATTAGGGGGCGGAGCTGCATGCTGTATTTTTCGTCTGCACACGTGAGGATGAGTCTGGAAAAAAAAATAATACTGTTTTTTTTTTTTTTTAAGACGGCCCACAGGGACAGCGGTAACAGAATGTAAGTTATACTCAGTGACACTGTCATAAATAAATACCAAACAAAAAATGATAACAGTGTAATTTTTTTTTTTTTTTTTTTTAAATAAAACGCGGACCGGCCCATCTGGCCGGCCGGCCCTTCTGGAATCGTCCAGAAGCTCCCGATTAGTCACTCCGGGCCTGAGTGGCCTGCTATAAAAAACACTGAAAACACTGCAACACTACAAAGCCACTTTAGTTAAAATCACAGCACACGCCAGCCCCACAAACCCTATAAATTGCACAATCCCATTAACTTCATAAACAAAATAAATAAAAACTATAAACTGGTAAGATACTAATTAGAAAAGGGGAAAAAACAGTGACATGCCAGGGTCCTCCTTGAAGAATTGAGGACACACACTTTGCTGATGAGGCCGAACAGGTGCCTGGATGCTTCTGCTGTCTATAGTGAGTATAGATCCACGAACGCCCCACGCAGCAGTCTTTGGCGTCCTCTCTAGCGCACCTGTGGTGAAGCGCTCTCTTAATCGTGGGCTTGCCTCAAGAAAAGTGAGTCAGCGCCCCTTGCTGGTCGCTCTCTTTTTAAAGGTTCCCCTGGGGCACTTACGGCCATAAGGTTTCCCCCAAGGTCCTAGTGCCCATCCGGTTACATATATGTTATCAGTCTTGTAATGACTTGCTCTGCTTTCTTGTATTTTGTTAAATGCTGTGGCTAAGTAGCTGTGCTTCTTGTACTTGAAGGTTCCCTCATCTGTGTCAATAAAAGAGCATTTGAAATTGAAATTGAGGGGTATTTCTTCAAGGAAAACATTCTGACCCCTATCCAGTGGTGTTACCAGGATGCCAGGTGTGGGTGGGCATTAGTCTTACCGGGGTGGGGGGCTACAATGCTCAATTGGGTCGAAATCCAGCGGAGGGCTAGTGCACCTCAAGACATGTTTTGTTTTCTCCTTGAGATAACTGTTGTTATGATTTGATCTAAACAAATAAAAGTTGGTGTGATTTTATTTGACTTAGAACACATCCATTACTGAACAGTATGGAAGCCCATTTCTGCCACACACACAAAAAAAAGGATGAAAACTTTTTTCCAACAAAACAAGAAGCCCATTTCTGCCAGTAAAAAAACAAAAAAGTTTTATTTTTTGAATTTAGTTTTTTACTCGCTGGTGCCTTTTTCCACCACTGGAAAATTTTTTGTTTGTTTTACTTTATCGAATTCCTTACGCAGAAGCTAAGCTAAGCTACTTGTAGGCACCAGCCGATGATGTAGTTCAGGGCTCCCCAAACTTTTTCCTGTGAGGGCCACATAACTTTTCCCTTCTCTGATGAGGGGCCGGGGTCAGTTTGCAACAGAAAAAGTGTGACGATTGCAGGAGTGCCTAAATGTAAAAATGTATTGTTTTTCGGAAAGCCACAATCAAATAACCCTTTCTGGATTCTTCATGGAACAAAAGTAAATACAATCACAATAAAAATAATTAGGGCTGTCAAATGATTAAAATTTTTAATCGAGTTAATTACAGCTTATAAATTAATTAATCGTAATTTATCGCAATTCAAACGATCTATAAAATATGCCATATTTTTCTTGTAAATTATTGTTAGAATGGAAAGATAAGACACAAGATGGATATATACATTCAACATACTGTACATAAGGACTGTATTTGTTTATTATAACAATAAATCAACAAGATGGCATTAACATTATTAACATTCTGTTAAAGCGATCCATGGATAGAAAAAGTAGTGTAAATGTTAGTACAAGTTATTGAAATTTTATATTAAAACCTCTCTTAATGTTTTCGTTTTAATAAAATGTGTAAAATTTTTGATCAAAAAATAAACTAGTAGCCCGCCATTGTTGATGTCAATAATTACTTACACAATGCTCATGGGTGCTGAAGCCTATAAAATCAGTCGCACCCAAGAGCCAGCAGAGGGTGGAAAAACTCCATAAAACACAATTAACAAGTGGGCGTTTCAGTGTACTGTCATTTAAATCTGTGTGAGCGGGGCATGTGCGTTAATTGCGTCAAATATTTTAACGGGATTCATTTTTAAAAAATAATTACCGCCCGTTAACGTGATAATTTTTATATATATAGTCAAAATTATCGCATTAACGGGCGGTAATTATTTTTATTATATATATATAATATTAATAATTATTATTTTATTATATATATATATATATATATATATATATATATATATATATATATATATTAGGGGTGTCAAAATTATTGCATTAACGGGCGGTAATTATTTTTATTATATATATATAATAATAATTATTATTATTTTATTATATATATATATATATATACATATATATATTAGGGGTGTCAAAATTATCGTGTTAACGGGCGTTAATTAATTTTTAATTAATTTTAATTAATTAAGTAATTAATTAATTATTTTAAAAAATTAATCCCGTTAAAATATTTGACGCAATTAACGCAGATGCCACGCTCAGATAGATTTAACTGACAGTACAGTGAAACGCTCACTTGTTGTGTTTATGGAGTTTTGCTGCCCTCTGCTGGCGTTTGGGTGCGACTTATTTTATAGGCTTCAGCACCCATGAGCATTGTGTAAGTAATAATTGACATCAACAATGGCGGGCTACTAGTTTATTTTTTGATCGAAAATTTTACAAATTTTATTAAAACGAAAACATTAAGAGGGGTTTTAATATAAAATTTCTATAACTTGAACTAACATTTTTCTTTTAAGAACTACAAGTCTTTCTATCCATGGATCACTTTAACAGAATGTTAATAATGTTAATGCCATCTTGTTGATTTATTGTTATAATAAACAAATACAATCCTTATGTACCGTATGTTGAATGTATATATCCATCTTGTGTCTTATCTTTCCATTCCAACAATAATTTACAGAAAAATATGGCATATTTTATACATGGTTTGAATTGTGATTAAATGCGATTAATTACGATTAATTAATTTTTAAGCTGTAATTAACTCGATTAAAATTTTTAATCGTTTGACAGCCCTAATATATACAGTTGTGGTCAAAAGTTTACATACAGTACACTTGTGAAGAACATAATGTCATGGCTCTCTTGAGTTTCCAGTTATTTCTACAAGTCTGATTTTTCTCCGATAGAGTGATTGGAACAGATACTTTTTTGTCACAAAAAACATTCATGAAGTTTGGTTCTTTTATGACTTTATTATGGGTTAACAGAAAAAGTGATCAAATCTGCTGGGTCAAAAATATACAAACATGCATCTGAAAAAGCGAATCATTGACTTGAACAAGTCAGGAAAGTCACTTGGAGCCATTTCAAAGCAGCTGCAGGTCCCAAGAGCAACAGTGCAAACAATTGTTTGTAAGTATAAAGTGCATGGCACTGTTTTGTCACTGCCACGATCAGGAAGAAAACGCAAGCTATCACCTGCTGCTGAGAGAAAATTGGTCAGGAGGGTGAAGATTCAACCGAGAATCACCAAAAAGCAGATCTGCCAAGAATTAGAAGCTGCTGGAACACAGGTGTCAGTGTCCACAGTCAAGCGTGTTTTGCATCTCCATGGACTGAGAGGCTGCCGTGCAAGAAGGAAGCCCTTGCTCCAAAAGCGGCACCTTAAGGCTCGACTGAAGTTTGCTGCTGATCACATGGACAAAGACAAGACCTTCTGGAGGAAAGTTCTGTGGTCAGACGAAACAAAAACCGAGCTGTTTGGCCACAATGCCCAGCAATATGTTTGGAGGAGAAAAGGTGAGGCCTTTAACCCCAAGTACACCATGCCTACCGTCAAGCACGGTGGTCATAATATTATGCTGTGGGGCTTTTTTGCTGCCAATGGAACTGGTGCTTTACAGAGAGTCAATGGGATAATGAAGAAGGAGGATTACCTTCAAATTCTTCAAGATAACCTAACGTCATCAGCCCGAAGATTGGGTCTTGGGCGCAGTTGGGTGTTCCAACAGGACAATGACCCCAAACACACATCAAAAGTGGTTATGGAATGGGTAAATCAGGCTAGAAATAAGGTTTTCGAATGGCCTTCCCAAAGTCCAGACACTTAAACCCCATTGAGAACTTGTGAACAATGCTGAAGAAACAAGTCCACGTCAGAAAGCCATCAAATGTAACTGAACTGCACCAACTCTGTCAAGAGGAATGGTCAAAGATTCAACCAGAAGCTTGTGGATGGCTACCAAAAGCACCTAATTGAAGTGAAAATGGCCAAGGGACATGTTACCAAATATTAGCGCTGCTGTATGTATATTGTTGACCCAGCAGATTTGATCACTTTTTTCTGTTCACCCATAATAAAGTCATAAAAGAACCAAACTTCATGAATGTTTTTTGTGACAAAGAAGTATCCGTTCCAATCACTCTATCAGAGAAAAATCAGAGTTGTAGAAATAACTGGAAACTCAAGAGAGCCATGACATTATGTTCTTCACAAGTGTATGTAAACTTTTGACCACAACTGTATATATATATATAGATATATATACATATATCTATATCTATATCTATATATACAGTATATACATATATACGTACATAATAAGAGGGCCAGCCATTTTGGAAGCTAGTTTAAGCTTTAAAAATCAGAAAATAAGAAAAACACATATAAACATCGCAAAAAGGTGTGTCCTATCATGTTTGTGCCAAATATAAACAAGATTGGTAAACTCCTGTACGAGCAATGCACTTGAGTGCATTACTTTTGGAATGCCCCTCGTATATATATATATATATATATATAAAATTTAAATGACTAATAAAAATGAAAAACAAATTTAAAATTTAATATAACATTTTATAATATTATATTAAAAAATTTTTTTTAAATGAAATAAATATTTGCTTCATAAATAAAATTTAAACATTGAAAATCATTTAGAAAATATATATATATATATAAATAAATAAATAAAATAAATGATATACATATTTAAAAACAAATAAATGAAAAAATTCAAAATAATAAAAAAATACAGTAAAAATACAAGTATGTAAATATTGATATCGATTGTTCAGCGCGGAGTGTAAAGTGTGAACTGTATTTTCACCATGACTTTAAAAGTGCAACGGTGCAATCGTAAATATTAAACAAACTTGTCCCAGTTCTCTGCCTCCTTCACTGCCGTCACACGACCGCAGCTCACTTTTGCTTGCCTCGTAGCTACCCGTGTTTTAAACTACTGTAAATTTGATAGTATGTCGTCATAGGGAGTCCCGAGTCTGTTTAGAAAAGTAGTACACTAAACCATGCTCGCTAGATTTGTGTGGTGTTTTTGTCTGTTTGAGCAGCATTTGATAGGCTCCACATTAACAAATATGTGACAAAGTCATTTCCTTTCATTTTTTGACTCGTTCACCGCATTACTGGAAAGTCATGTTAGCAGCAAGCTAGGTCAGGAACCGGAGGACCGAGTCACTGAACGGGAAGTGACATAACTCAGTCTTGCCCCCCTGCCTGCACGCCGGCTGCTTATTGGCCACACGTGGAAGTGAGTGACAGATGCCCTGATTCTGTTTCCGCTCCCTCCCCTGCCCGCGATGAGGCTGGCGTCTGATTGGTCGTGTGCGATGTCAGAAGACGCTGCCGCTTGCTCGGCGCCCTCCCACGCAGCGAACAAGCCCCAACTTCATAGAACGAATCAGTGCAGATGGTGATTAGTTCGGTCTCGTTCACCCAAACAATTCGTTCAAAAAGAACGAATCGTTCGCGACCGATACAACACTAGTTAGTAGTTGTATGAGACGTTTAGGCTATTGCATGGTGCTATTTGTGCTCCACACATATATCATATATATATATATATAAGTATATAAGTACATATATAAGTTTACTTTCTTCTAGTGTCAGTTATGTATACATTGATATATGCATTTTATCAGCCTTGTCATTACTTGTTGTTCTGTTTTCTTTTATTTAGTCAAGTGAGTATGCTATGGCTAAGTAGTTGTTTTTGTCCTTCAGGGTTCTCTCATCTTTGTCAATAAATGGGAATTATAAATTGACATTGAGGGGTAGTTCTTCACTCTCAAACTATTTTCTAGTGCTTTTTGAAGTGTGTTTTGGGCCATCGTCCTGCTGGTAGACCCATGACCTCTGAGGGAGACCCAGCTTTCTCACACTGGACCCTGCATTATGCTTCAAAATTTGTTGGTCGTCTTCAGAATTCATAATGCCATGTACACGGTCAAGCAGTCCAGTGCCAGAGGGAGCAAAGCAACCCCAAAACATCAGGGAACCGCCGCCAGGTTTGACTGTGGGGACCAAGTTCTTTTCTTTGAAAGCCTTGTTTTTTTCCCTCTAAAGTCTATGTTGATACCTTTTCCCAAAAAGCTCTACTTTTAGCTCATCTGACCAGAAGAGAACATTCTTCAAAAACCTTTTTTGCCTTTCTCAGGTAAGTTTTGCCAAACCCCAGCCTGGCTTTTTTAAGTGGGGTCTTCCTACCATAGAGTCCCTTTTCATTCAGACGCCAACGGATAATACGGGTTGACACTGTTGTACCCTCGGACTGCAGGACAGCTTGAACTTGTTTGGATGTTCGTCGAGGTTCTTTATCCACCATCCGCACAATCTTTCGTTGAAATCTCTTGTCAATTTTCCGTCCACATCTAGGGAGGTTAGCCACAGTGCCATGGGCTTTACACTTATCGATGACACTACGCTCTGTAGACACAGGAACATTGAGGTGTTTGGAGATGGACTTATAGCCTTGAGATTAACCATGCCTTCTCACAAATTTGCTTCTCAAGTCCTCAGACAGTTCCTTGGTCTTCTTTCTTTTCTCCTTGTTCAATGTGGTACACACAAGGACGCAGGACATACAGTAGGTTGAATCAACTTTAATCCAATTTAACGGGCTGCAAGTGTGATTTAGTTATTGCCACCACCTGTTATATGGCAAAGGTAATTAACAGGTGCTGTTAATTACACAAATTAGAGAAGCGTCACATAATTTTTCAAAGGGTGCCAATACGTTTGTCCGGCCCATTTTTGGAGTTTGTGTAAAATGATCAATGATTTAATTTTTTCCTCCCATTCTCTTTTGTCTTTTTTTTCATTGGAAGCAAAATAAATGAAGATATTACTACCAAAGCATTTGTAATTGCAATCATTTTCTGAGAGAAATTGAGCTATATCTGACAGAATTGCAGGGGTGCAAATACTTTTAGCCAGCACTGTATAAGTATTGTCAATAAATGGCTTATAAAAGCACCTTATAGTTACAATTTCAAAGTTTTTGTCAAGGTAACATTTTTATTTGGGATTTTTTTCTCCTACAAATCTGTGATTTTCTGGAAACTTCTGGGCGAAACCCTGTAATGCATTAGTTGCCAACAGTAGAACAAATAACAACAGCAAAAAATAGACAGTGAGCATATGTTTCCAAATGTACGCTTTATTTGAAACAAATGTACAAAAAACACAACATCCAATTACAATACTTGCATTGGCAATGTTCATTTTCTATGGTCATTTTTCCAAATAGATGGTTTCAATTCAAAAATGAACTTCTATTCTTCCCCAGTCTGCAAACGTGTTTTCATGGCTGTTCAAAATGCAGTACAGCGGGGGGGGGGGGAGCCATTTGAGCATCAGGACAATCTTTCATCGTGTACAATACTCATAGCAACAACAAAACAATACTCATATTTCACAATGGCACTCTTCGGCGGAGACATTAACTAAAACAGGAATCACTCACTAAAGACACAAGCTGGTAGATTTACAGGACGAACAGAAAAAACAGAACTCACTTACTGGATAAATCTAGCCACGCTAGCCAGCTGACGACATATGGTACATTTGGAAAAACATCAACGGTGTGTGTTCGACAAGACTAGGGTGACCAAACGTCCTCTTTTGCCCAGACAAGTCCTCTTATTACGTGCTCTCTGGAGCGTCCGGCCGGGTTTCATAAATTCATGACCGGTTTTTATCATTTTTCACGGGACCAATTTGAAGAGAATCCCTCCAGCCGCTAGGGGGCTGGGCCTGCCTGCGTTGACGTGGCTCCTACTAGTAGGGGCGAAACAAGGAGTAGATCTTCCTCTTGTTTTTACCCTTTGTTTCATGGGGAATTACCTTTCATCTATTGACGGTTTGGCGAGGGATCAGACTACAGTAAGGAGTTTTAAGACGTGGCTCCATACAGTACACCTTTCTTTAGTTTCTCCTGTTAATGTCGATCACGTGTCTTCTTTTGTATATTGGGTTATATGTGTACACAGAGATCCAGTATATTGTATGAGTCTTGTAATTGTTTTGCGTTCGTTTATTTGGTTGGATGTTAGTATGATATTCTAAGTAGCTGTGTTTCTGATGAGTTTTTTTACGCTAAATACGTATATAATGGCAACTGTTGAATTCTGTCGGAGATTTGTACTGGAGTAATCTGTAAAATCCCGTTTGGTGACGCATCGTTGCGCTGCCGATGATTGGAACTTTTTATAGCAAAGTTTGATTTTGCCTCCGCTCCCGGTACTCGATAATAGGGTAGCTATCAGTGAGCTCAGCCGCGCGAGGCAATATGGGCAGTGTAGTTTTGAACTGCTGCGTTTGGAAACATGCTGGTTGAATAACTTGTCAGTTTATTTTGGTTATTGTTTGTGCACAAGCTAGATCATTGAATGAGAATAAAAATTGACTGGGAATAACAATTTGTCAACGACAATTGTCGTGATGGTTTTTTATATAAATGTTGAGTTGGACCATAGCCTACTGTGTGTGTGTATTGACTGGACTACATTTCCATGGGTCTGCATTATATTATTATTGTTATTTTTTTTTTAAATCATTATTTGTTTTTCTTTTTTTGTTTTTTTTTTTTGGGATTATTTTTTTTAGAGAAGAATAAAGCCTGTTGAGTAAAAAAATATTTCCATACAGTATATAATATACAGTATACTATATGGCAATAAGTCTATGTTTTGTGTTTTTGAATAAAACTGAATTTTTCTATCCAGACGGAGGAGGCACACTTTAAATATATTAATGTGATATAAGCATCTTTGAGTCAACTTTGTGTAAAATTCAAGTATCTGGAGGCCGGGCCGAGTGTCCTCTTTTTTTGGGAATCAAAATATGGTCACCCTAGCCAAGACCTAACTCTAGCAATTAATAACTCTTTAGTATATTCCACCATTTCTCTACGACACAAATGCACAAACCGAAACATTTCGTATTCATATTTCAAAAACGAAAAACGGCTGACTGAACAAGACGCGATGCGCTTCCTACACAACTTTAACAGCAAAGCCATACCTTGTAAGTTATTTAAAGGGTATTACAACACCTGGGGAAATGCTAATATTCCATCATTTATCCATAAACGCATGCCTTTTGGATTCCTATCATGCCACTTTGTGTAATGACACACATCGCAACACCAAGAAAATGATAGAAATTTGGATCGATTGTCAAGCTAAAACGACCGGCGGCCGAGACCCCGGAAATCTAGCGTATTGTGCGCGTGACGTCACAACAAGAAAACACCCGGCTCAGTGCTTAGTACTGAATGGCGGCGATAATAGTGGACAATTTTGTTTCTCGTTGCAGCGACGAATCAGATGTAATGAACGGTCTTCTAATGGTGAGGAGAGTTATGAACCTTTCTTTGGTGTTTTGGGTTATCAACTTGAGCCCAAACGAAAGCCAATGCAGCCTAATGAAAGGATCATTGAGGGGAGCAATCACACTGATGAAACACCGGCGGCAACAGAATCACCGAATGGTTTGTTTTGCATTTCTTTTTGTGAAGCTGATACACCGTGACTGCAAAATAATGTATAGAATAATGATCATTTATTGTGCTATCATAGGTTTTCGCTCTGCCAACAGACACAAATATGAATGGGATTAGAGTTGTTCTATATATTTTACGAGCGATAATTTATACAGGTGTCCAGTCCTATAGCCTATAGACTTAATGGCCTTGGACCAAAATACATGCTTGACTTGTTAGATTCCTATGAGACCCCTAAGGTCGTCTGGAACGGGTCTTCTGCATGTTCCAAGAACAAGAACCAAGCAGGGTGAGGCAGCATTTAGTTATTATGCTCCTCACCTCTGGAACAAGTTACCCGAACGTCTGAAGTATGCTCAAACTGTTAGCTCCTTTAAATCAGGGCTAAAAACGCTTTTGTTTAGCACTGCATATCCATAACTGTCTATATATTTCAATCTACCTGCCTTCTATTCCTCTTGTGCTTATCTCCATTGCTGATTTCAATGATTATTAGTAGTAGTAGTTTTTGCTTTATTTCTATTTTTGTTTTATTTTTATTTATTTATTTTTATTCTGTGATTAAATGCGATCGTTTGTCTTGGTTTTTACGTTGTGTTGATTTAAATGTGATTTTTATGGTCTTCATGTGATGTAAAGCACTTTGAATTGCCTTGTGTTGAATTGTGCTATATAAATAAATTTGCCTTGCCTTGCCTTGCCTTGCCTAGCCAATGTGTGATATGTTTTTTATTATAAAAGAGTACTCACTCTGGCCATTTCGAGCTTGGCTGCTCCGCTCCTTTGGTTAGCCTGTGGCGGTGGGGTGGTCTCATCAGAGCCAGTCATCGTCCTCTTTCTTGATATCTCGGGACATTTAGGGTGGCTGCGAGTGTACGGTGGGCACCGCTTCTGCTTTCAGCAGCAATTTCTTAGCAAAACCTGATTTCATTTGTCCATAGTTCGAATAGCTTTCAGGTGTAAAATGCGCACCACACAAAACCGTGCCGGAGGCTGGGTCTGCAAAATTAGCCCTGTTGGCACGGACAAACTTTACTCATTGTCTGCTTAGTCCAGCTCTTTTTCTCGCGTTCGGGAACTCATGAGTACTACATTGCGACAAATGGCTATTTGTACACCACATAGCATGACAGGTTTGAACCATTTTAGCGATTTTTTGACAAAACACGAACGCAACTCTCTCGTCGATAAACAACGATGGCACCCGCCTCGACCTTTTGTTACCTTGTTGTGACGTCTCCGCCCCATTCGGCTGTTTCCGGAATACTTTCGGAAATGTTCGTAATTTTTGATCTATTTTTGATAATTGCTCATGAATGTGATTTTTTGTTGTTGTTAGCTTTATCAATATTTGTTATCTTGCCACATAACGGTTCTATTGATATCTCACAGCCCCACAGTATTATAATACCCTTTATCTTGCAGCAACTAACCAACAATAGTTCCTTCTTAAAAAACATGACCGCTAACAGACGACATAGCTACACTGTCTATAATATGTCAAGTAACATATGTATATCACATACATTAAACATTTTTTTTTCTCCAAGAGTTGAAATGGATTTGTCGTTACATTCTCCCTGAAATGAATTCCAAGCTACCTTGTTTGTAACATAAATTGTTTTCTTTTCCCAAAAGATGAGGTAGGGAGGAGAAATGTACAAAGCTCCATGTTCTCACTGGAAAAGAAAATGTCTGTGGTTATTCATGTTACAATATTGCGTGCGTGTTTGTGCGCTTACCTTTCAAATTCCGAAAGGATGGCAGGTGGCTTAGATGTTTGTTTACTCTTCAGGATTTTGGTTGGTGTCCATGTTTGTCTCCTCGAAAGAGGGACCGTTCTCATTCTCGGCGCGGTTCCGGCTGCCTTGCCTGTTGGGTACAGCACGTTGGCCACATTTTTGAGTGCTTTGTCGCCATCTTGTATTATTTTTATGATGTTACAGGCTCAAGTTCAGGGGTGTGTCACGGGGCCTCAATTAGTCACGAATTAATACCAGCAACCTCCTGTTCCATTTCAGGCACGGGTTGTCCAAGACCCATTATATTCACGGTACGACTGAACGATACAATAAAACACTCGACACAAAACGATTGGTGTTCGAACGTCCATCTAGTCTGATCCAATATGTAAATTTAGTAGATCTACCAAAGTTGATACAAATCACTTTTGTATCCAGAGAAGGATCATCTGACTCTAATCAGCATATCTTTTGTGAGCATTGAGGTCCTCATTAGTCATTCCATTCACACTCGCAAACCCACAGGGTTGGATTGCTCCAATAAGCATCTTGAGTGTTTGCAGGGCAGGGCTGCCTGTTTGCGGAGGTCTGTCTGACATTACAGCATTGAGAAAGAACAGCTGTCTCAATCTCCCTGAATATTTAGTTGCACAGTTTCTTGTATGTATGGAGCTATAATTGTCATATTGCTGATGATGGATGGCTGATGATGCACAACACAAGTCATTTTTTGCTGAAAAAAAGCTTCCTATTCAATAAAGAAACGTATGTGAAAAAGACGACAAAAGAAACTATATACAGTACAAGGGATGGTGTAATAATAAAAAAAAAGTTATTTATGTGGTGACCAGTGTTGTCATGGATTACTTAAAAAAGTTATTTAATTACTGAGCACGCCGAAAAAAAAGTAACAAAGTTACTTTAAAAGTAACTTATCAGTGATTTTTTTTTTTTTTTTTTTTTAACAGTTTTTCTGCTTTTGCTGCCTCAACAAAAATGACAACAAAAATGTCATCGCATGTAATTGAATTTTTCACATAAGGCTTGATATTTGAGTTAGCAGAGGTTTAATTAGTCAACGGAGTTGATTTCAACCATGGTTGACTCACGTTAGCTTAGCCACTCCGAATCCCCGAAACTAACAAATAACTGACAAACTGCACGGAATTTGTTCAAATCAACTTCAACGGCTCATTAAACCCCCGCTAACTCCAAGATTAAGCCTATTGTCAAAAATTCTGAATTTCCCCTATAAAATAAAGACCTAGCCGTTAAAATGTAGTCTATAAAAGTTGTGAAGCAATAAAGCAAACAAAAAAAAAATTAATGAAATGAACAAGAATCCTACAAGGTATTTCATAATGGGTCAAAATCATTTTTCGAACAGATCATGTGACTAGCAACTTCGAGACTATCCTTTGCTTTGCTTAGCCAAAACTACACGTGAGGAGTTGCCAAGATGGATACTTAGAACTTCTAAGCTTTTAAACGCTACCAACAACAACTGACGCCAGGATCGAAACAGAAAGTAAAATAGCGCTCTCTTGCTCACGGTCACGTCAGCCCCGCGGTGCGTTCGGGAATCGCAAAAAAAGTCCGGCACATTAGAACCCGATTCGTTACATTATTAAAGGTATTATTATTATTATTACCATTTTTATTACAACAATGATATTATTATCCCGATTTTTATTCATGATTTTTTTTTGTTTTGCTTTGTGTAATTGCTATTTGCAATAGTACCAGCAGTATTTATTAAGGATTAAGTGCAGGTTTTGAGGCTGTAGAACGAATAGCGTACCGCACGCAGGCTCTTTTTAGACCGTGACGTTGCATCGTAAAGCGAAAGAAGGACATTATATACACGCCCTCGATTGCAAACCATTATTTTTCGGCCTTCTTTCTCCGGTAATCTTTCAGAAACTGACATGCCGATTAGTCACTGCTACTATGGAACTTGTAGAAACGACTCTAAACATTACGACATATAAAGGATGTTTTCTTCATACTCTCCCGGAACCAAAAACTCGGGAGGAAAAAATGTAAAGACTGCAGCTACTATGCTACTATGGCGCGGACATCTAAAAGACCAGTTTAACGCCAGCAAAGTGAAGCCGTTCACATTTCATATGCAATAAACATTTTTGTTTGGGCCATTTTGACATTTTGACTTATTTTTTGGGCGTAGCGTTTTGTCGTGCTGCTTCTGTCTGACAATGAATGACTTGAAAAAAAAAAAAATAAAGTGGTATCTGACTGCCACCGTTGTTACCTTTTCTGTTGTAAAGAAACAGCTTTAGTAAAGGGGAAGTGTAAATAAATGAATAGAATTAAGATTTGTTATTCAGGAAAAAAATCAAGTGCTCGCTGGCTATCAACGAGTAGCATTTGCGATCGCCACACAAAGCAGCAATGTCCCCCCAAAAAACGGTCAGAGACGTAAGACAACCAGAGGATATAATGTATAAGAAAGATGGGGCTTACGGTGGTAAAGGATAGATTGTTGGAACAGGAGAATGTCTTTGTCAGTGGCGTAAGAAAAAGGTGTCGATAAAAAAAGCTAAGGGTAAGCTTAGGTCGGCTCGTTTTTTCCGTCTTTTGCAGCCGTCGACACTCAAGCCATCTCTTTAACTGAACATTTGTATGTTCTTCTACATCTATACAAGTGAATTTGGCACCAGGGACATCTTTTTCAGACAGAATTGGTAGGTTTAGCTCTGTAAACATCTCCTTCGTACACTGTAATTGGAATTACAATGTACAGTGTATCACAAAAGTGAGTACACCCCTCGCATTTCTGCAGCTATTTATATCTTTTCGTGGGACAACACTGACAAAATGAAAAGTAGTCTGTGTGCAGCCTATATAATAGAGTTCATTTCATTTCCCCTCAAAATAAATATCAAAATAATCCCCTCATTAATATCTAAACCCCTGGCAAGAAAAGTGAGTACACCCCTTTGAAAAATCGTACATCTCCAAATGTCCAAATTGAGTACTGCTTGTCATTTTCCCTCCAAAATGTCACGTGACTCGTTACAGGAGTGCTGTCAGCATTGCTGCAGAGATTGAAGATGTGGGGGGTCAGCCTGTTAGTGCTCAGACCATACGCCGCACTCTACATCAAATTAGTGTGCATGGCTGTCACCCCAGGAGGAAGCCTCTTCTGAAGACGGTGAAGAAGAAAGCCCCCCCGTCTACATGCGTTCTACCTTTATGATGGGAGGTTCGATTTATGCTTCACCTTCATTAATATTTTTCTAATAATTTTATGAATTGTGAATTATTGACCTGTTTTGCATAAGCACCAATTGTTATAAATATAACAAGAAATGGAATCATGCTGTCCAAAAGTTTTATTGCGATCAGTCTCTGCAATAAAAAAGAATGACATATCATTTGTGTTTATATGTACATGTGTGATGACCTCATAATACCATAACTGTAACCGAACTAGATTAAAATTACCTTAGATCCACACTGACGCTTTGAAGCTGTACGCTGTTCAAAACATTCCACTTCCAAGCATATATGTACGGTACATAGGTGCTTCCAGGAGTTCACACAACCAATCACAACACAGAAAGTCCCGGAGTGTCATCTACGACATGCTGAATCAATTTTTCGAGAATCTGTGGGTTCTTCTGGTTTGATTTGACGGTTTAAAACTTTGTCTAGTTCAACCGCAATTCAGTCCGTAACAGAAAAAGTCAGAGATGGCGCCGGCCATGTTTCGCTCAGGAAACTTGTCCAAAAGATTCTTCTTGTAATATCCCGTTTGACTTGTCTTTTTAGTATAGTAGTCAAGGGAAGGTCAATCTGTTTTTTTTTTTCCCCTTAATCAAAGTTTTAAGTAGAGTTGTCTGAAAATGACTTTTTAACGGATAACCGATATACCAACTCCAAAAATCCGATACCAACCCGTTATATGCGGTCGTGCACTTAATATGATACTGTATTGCTAATGGCGTACCGCACGCTACACGTCACTTCCGCTCAATAATATTCATGACGTTAGCTAATGTTGCTAAGGGGGGGGGGGGGGGGGGGACAAGTTCCTGTTTGTCCCCAATAGTAAATGAATGGAAATAGTGTACGAAGGAGATGTTTACAGAGCTAAACCTACCAATTCTGTCCAAAAATGATGTCCCTGGTTCCAAATTCATTGGTAAAGATGTGGAAGAACATACAAATGTTCGGTGTCGAGGGCTGAAAAAGACGGAAAAAAGAAACAAGCGGGCCTAAGCTTAGCCTTAGCTTTTTATCGACACCTTTGTCTTAGGCCAATGACAATGACATTCTCCTATTTCTACAATCAATCCTTGAGCACCATATAGCCTGTCTAACTTATATATTATATCAGGGGTCTCCAAACCGGTCCTCGAGGGCCGCTGTGGGTCCTGGTTTTTGTTCATACCGATCAAGCACAGACCTTTTAACCAATGTGGTTTCTACAAAAACAAGCAGCACCTGACTGCAATTAACTGACTACACTTATAAAAGACCAGATTGGTGAAAAGGTGTGGTCTTGTTTTGTTGGAGTGAAGTCCTGCACCCACTGCGGCCCTATGTGGAATAGTTTGGAGACCACTGTATTATATCCTCTGGTTGTCTTAGGTCTCTGACCGTTCTTTTGGGCAATTTACATTGCTATTTTTGCGTAGCGATCGCAAATGCTACTCGTTGACAGCCAACGAAAACTTGTCATTTTTTCATTAATAACAAATCTTAATTCTATAATTGATTTAAACTTCCCCCTTACTGAAGTTTTTTTTTTTTTTTTTTTACAACAGAAAAGGTAACAGTGGCAGTCAAATACCATTTTAATTCTTCTCAGGTCATTCATTGTCAGACAGAAGCAGCACGGCAAAACGCCACGCTAAAAATGAGTAAAAGAGATCAAAATTGCCTACCTCTTTGTCCTCTGAAGGACCATGCCAACCCAACAAAATCTGTACTGCATATGAAACGTCCGCGCAAGTTGATCCATTCTTCACATTTTTTCCTCCAAGTTTTTGCTTTCGGGAAACGTATGGAGAAAACATCCTTCATATGTCGTAATGTCGAGAGTCGTTTCTACATGTTCCGTATCAGCAGTGCTTGGTCGGCATGTTCGTCTTTGAAAGATACCCGGAGAAAACTAGCAAAAATATAATGGTTTGTATGCGAGGGCGTGTCTATAATGTCCCATTTCCGCTTTACGATGCGACGTCAGGGTCTATCAATAGCATTCGTGTGGTACGCTATTGTATTGTGATGCCCCCTGGATGCTTTAATAATGATAAAAGTAAGACTTTAAATTTTTTCCAAACAAAATGCTCTTTGAAAAATAAGATAACAACTTCAACAGAAGTTGTAAAAAATTAATTGAAATGAGCCAAAATGTCCATAGTTAAATATATGCAGGGGTGCACATAAGTGGTCCGCATGCGCGCATGCGTACTGGACGTAGACAAACGCGCTGGCCCTCAACGGCTTCCATACGCTTTTGCGTACCGATGGCTGACCACTGTATTTGCGGCGGACACAAGAAAATAACTTCTCAAAATGTCGAAGAGGCAGGTCCCACTGAGTAATTATTTCCGTGTTCCCCCACCCCCGTCAAAAGACAGACAGACGACAGAGACGTCACCGGAGCTACCGGAAAAAAAGGACTTTTGCTGAAAAGTGGCTGCAGGAGGTACCATGGCTAGAAGTAAATGATGCTCGCACGGAAATGCGGTACAAAATGTGCCGTGAGAATCCCAATGTCGCCGATAAGAGCTGCGCATTTTATGTAGGGTCAAAGAATTTCAGCCATCCAAACTTTGAAAAGCACGAAAAAAACTGAGCATTCGGCAATTAAGCAAACTATCGAAAATCGATGTCAGATAGGACCCCACTCGCCCTATGGACAAGTGGCGGAATAAAGGTAATGAAAACCGCCGTGCACTGACAAACGTGTTTTTGTTCGCATTTCACAAAGCTTAACATGCACGTTCAATGAGGTCTTATGAGGAGGAGGACATCCCACTTTTACAAAGGCTTGGAGTTAATGTGGGAGCTGCATAATGCCCTTTATTTTGAATTAGTACTGCTTTTATGTTTATTTCTTTGCATTTCACTTCAAAGTAATGGCAATTTTGTTGTGCCAGTTGATGTTAATCAGGCATTAATTGTTAATATAATTAATTAAAGGTATTTGGCTCTAACTAAAGCTTGTCATAATTTTATCGCATCAGGCGGGTCGGCTCTCAAGCTCAATGAGGACCAAGTCACATCTCCAGGTCCTCCTCTGAGAACCTGGACCAAAAAAAAAAAAAATGTGTGCACCCATATGGAAACATTCACAATTAAATCACATTTACAGTAGATACCTCGAAGAGCCACTTGGGGGCGACTATAGCATTACAAATACAGGCAGGCAGTCATACGACATGCCAATGTAATGACAATTCCCAAGATACATTTTGCACAATGTTTTGTATTTCATTTCTTATCCGTTTTCTTTGTTATTATTTCTTTCTGGTAACGTAGTAGTTATGTGTAATGGGTTTTTAAACATTATTTTTTAATCATTTATTGTTCATTTAATTTTTGCACCATGAATACAAATGGTCTCGTCACATGAGAAACGCTATGCATCTTTCCCATGTACCAGCTGACGGTCCATAAATTCAAGAGATGTGCTAACCTGTGCTTTTAAATGAGGTCAATTTGAAGGCTCTAATCAAGGTGGCTCACAGCCTATGTTAACGCTAGCCAATACCATTCTGAAATGCTACTGATTTCCAGATTATAGTAATATCACCAAAATTGACGTGTTTCTATGCCTATTTTGAAAAATGGTTTGCACTTTCTACCTTTGAGAATAAGATGAAATATTTCTTCGTGGCCCTTCAAAGAAAGCCTATGCTTTCAGGGAGCCTAAATTTACAGTCCATAAGAGGTATTTGTAAATATACTGACTGTAAAATTCAGCTAAACAGTGACTCACTTGGATATTCCCTTGCAAATTCCATAGGCTAGCCCAATGACCACGCTGGAGATGACAAGGCCGGCCACCACTCCGATCACCAATTGGGTTTGAGCGACGTCCTCCGACTGGTCTGTGCACCAAAAAACATTACGGAGTGTCACACAGATGACGTACACAGTGCTGCCTTTCTGACCACAAATAGGATGTTGAGCGCTAAACGTGTAGGCTGAATGGAAACATCGCCACTGTACATGATTAATCATTGCTGAGGTTTACGTTAATGGCAGCCGTCCAATTTTGATGACATTTTCTCATGAGGCAGCAGAATAATGGGTCATGTTTGCCAAGAACCTGGTGGCACCGCTCCTTCAGTCTATCAGTAGACCACATGTATTTATTCCTTTCATAGAACATTTGGTTGTAGTGGCTTTCCCCAAACTCCCAACAAGTAAGAAGATGTCTGCTACTTACCTCACTTACCAACTCTCACCTCCTCAACTACTGAAATCAAATATATGAAATGCAAATTAACATCTAGCCAAGGCAAAAAAGGACGTCTAGCGCTATTTCAAGTCTCCTTTCTGCATGCAGAAAAGTCCAACCAGAGAAGAGGATGAACCGCTACCAGGACAAAAGCTTCGGATGAGACGGTGGCATGCAGGTATCAGTTGTGTGTGATTACACGATGGACGAAAGAATTCAGACAAACCACAATCAATCAACAAAACAGACACTATGAAACTAACATTGATCCAAACAAGCCACTCTGGACAATTGGATGCTTTCAGTTTAGTGGATAAAGGTTTGGTTCAAAATTCCATTAACTATTGTGTGATGTTAGGTTGTAATAGTTCTTTTTTTATCAGCTGCACAGTAACTAGGGCTGGTCTTGTTAGAACGTTTCCTCAGAGACCATAAAATACTCAGATTCGATCATTACGCTGGCTTTTACTTTTATTGATATGTTATGGTTTTTTATTATTGTTGCTCATGTTACCATATGTTTATTCATTATAAATGAGTGATTGCCACTCATGCAATGACTGAATAACTATTTTCACAGTGCCAAAATGCTGCAAAGGAAGACAAGGATACGGCCTACTGATGAGGCAACATCCTACAGTGGTATGAAAAAGTAACTGAACCTTTTGGAATTTCTCACATTTCTGCATAAAATCACCATCAAATGTGATCCGATCTTTAACAAAATCACACAGATGTTAAAGCAGTGTCTGCTTCAACTAAAATCACCCAAACATTAGTAGGTTTTCCTCTTTTAATGAGGTTAGCATGCAAACAATGATGGAAGGGGGAAGAATAAGTTAGTGAACCCGCTGCTTAAGGAGAATTTAACAGCAATTGAAACCAATTGTTACCAAACAATTTAAGTCACGCGTGTGCCCAATCACTAATGAGTGATTTAAAGCATCCCTGCCCACTATAAAACACACACCTGTTAAAAATTGTCTCGATAAGAAGCATTGTCTGATGTGCATCATGGCTCGGTCAGAAGAGCTGTCTGAAGACCTGCGATCAAGTATTGTTGATTTGTATAAAGCTGGGAAAGGATACAAAATCATCTCTAAAAGTCTGGATGTTCATCAATCGACAGTCAGAGAAGTTGTCAACAAATGGAGAGAGTTTGGCACTGTTGCTTCTCTCCCAAGGAGTGGCCGAAAGATGACGCCAAGAGTTCAGCGCAGAATTCTAAGAGAGGTAAAAAAGAACCCTAAAGTGTCTGCTATAGACTTAGAGAAATCACTGGCACAGTCCAATATCAACCATATGAAAAACTATGGCAAAGAATGGTGTTCATTGGAGGACTCCACGGAGGAAGCCACTGCTGTCTAAGAAAAAAAATTGTTGCTCGTTTAATGTTCGCAAAAAGGCACTTGGCACTCCGAAGAAGTTTTGGCAAAGTATTTTGTGGACAGATGAAACCAAATGTTGAGTTGTTAGGGAGTAACACACAATGTCATGTGTGGAGGAAAAACGGAACAGCTCACCAACATCAACATCTCATCCCCACCGTGAAGCATGGTGGAGGGAGCATCACGATTTGGGCCTGTTTTGCTACCTCAGGGCCTGGACAACTTGCAATCATTTAAGGAAGAATGAATTCAAAAGTTTTGCAGGAAAACCTGAGGCCGTCTGTCAGATGGTTGAAGCTAAAAAGATGCTGCAACAAGACAATGATACAAAACACAGAAGTAAACCAACTTCAGAATGGTTTTAGAAGAACAAAATACACATTCTGGAGTGGCCAAATTCAAGTCCAGAGACCTTTGAGATGCTGTGGCATGACCTAAAGACAGCGATTCATGCCAGACATCCCAGGAATCTGACTGAACTACAGCAGTTTTGTCGAGAAGATTAGTCCTTATCGATGTGCCTGACTGATCTGCAGCTACAGGAAGCGTCTGGTTGAAGTTATTGCTGCCAAAAGGGACGCCACAAAATATCAAATGTGATGGTTCACTTACTTATTGTTCCCCCTTCTGTCATTGTTTGCATACTATCCTCACTAACATGTGAAAACCTATAAATGTTTGGGTGGTTTTAGTTAAAGCAGACCCTTTTTTTCATCTGTGTCATTTTGACAAAGATCAGATCACATTTGATGGTGAGAAATTCCAAAAGGTTCAGATATATCTTTTTTAATACCACTGTACATTCTATCTTCAAAGGATAAGCCTTGGTTCACCAAAAGATTTATTGATAGTTACAAAGGTAAAAGGACATCAGGCCTGTTCAGGGTCAGCATATTCCAATTCCAATAATTCTACGTTTTGTTGATTCATGTTTACATAAAGAAAACATTTAGGCTACATGTCAGACAGATTGTAATTTGTAACTCACTGCCGCAAGCCATTAAAGAAAGCTCATCTTTTTTTAATGTCCAACTCAAAATCTGGTTTATAAGTGTTCAAAAGTGTATACGTTAACATTTACATGAATTTTTTCTGTTGTTGACAGCCATGATTTTTATTTTGTTGTGCTTGGCTGCTTCAATTGTTTTTCATCTGCTTTATGTCTGATTATTATTTTCAGTATGTCACACGCACTGCTGGCCAAAAGTATTGGCACCCCTGCAATTCTGTCAGATAATGCTCAATTTCTCCCAGAAAATGATTGCAATTACAAATGCATTGGTCGTAATATCTTCATTTATTTTGCTTGCAATGAAAAAACACAAAAGAGAATGGGGAAAAAATTAAATCATTATCATTTAAACAAAACTCCAAAAATGGGCCGGACAAAAGTATTGTCACCCTTTGAAAAATCGTGTGATCCTTCTCTAATTTGTGTCATTAACAGTGCCTGATACTTACCTGTTGCACATAACAGGTGGTGGCAGTAACTAAATCACACGTGCAGCCAGTTAAAATGGATTAAAGTTGATTCAACCCCTGTCCTGTGTCCTTGTGTGTACCACATTGAGCATGGAAAAACGAAAGCAGACCAAAGAACTGTCCGAGGACTTGAGAAGCAAAATTATGAGGAAGCACGGGCAATCTCAAGGCTACAAGTCCATCTTCAAAGACCTGAATGTTCCTGTGTCTACCGTGCGCAGTGTCATCAATAAGTGTAAAGCCCATGGCAAACCTCCCTAGATGTGGACAGAAAAGAAAGACTGACGCGAATGATGTGCGGATGGTGGATAAAGAACCTGAACTAACATCCAAACAAGTTCAAGCTTTCCTGCAGTCCGAGGGTACAACAGTGACGGGGCCGGCCCAGCCTATACGCAGACTATGCAGCTGCTTAGGGCCCCTGACCACTAGGGGGCCCAGATAGGGGGCAATCTGGCAATTGTTTAATTTATATTCTATTTTGTTTACTACAGTTTGCTTTATTTGACTTATGTGAGTTTTGATTACAAGCTTAAAAAAATAAACCTTCTTTCTTTCCTCTTTTAGAAAAAGGTTTGCCGTTGTCTACTGTAAGTACTGACAATCATTTGAGGTGAGAAGTTTGAAGAATGCAGTGCAACAAAATCTGATTAATATACAAAATATGGACATATAGTAGGTTGGATTGCATGTATGGGTTTCACAGTACACTGTGACGAAATGGTGGGCCAAAAATATGGGCCCCTTGGCATTATTTTGCTTAGGGCCCCCAAATGGCCTGGGCCGGCCCTGCCCAGTGACATCAAAAAGCCAGGCTGAAGTTTGCCAAAATTTACCTGAGAAAGCCAAGAACATTTTGGAAGAATGTTTTCTGGTCAGATGAGACAAAAGTAGAGCTTTTTGGAAAAAGGCATCAACATAGAGTTTACAGGGGGGGGGGGAAAAACGAGGCCTTCAAAGAAAAGAGCACGGTCCCCACAGTCAAACATGAAGGAGGTTTCCTAATGTTTTGGGGTTGCTTTGCTACCTCTGGCACTGGACTGCTTAACCGTGTACTTGGCATTATGAAGTCTAAATTAGTCTAATTAATTACTTTTCTGAGAGTCAGAGAGACGGACTCGCGGAGACGAGAGAGCAGAGCAGGAGTGGGAAAAGGGGCAAGGGAGCTGTGACGGCGTTGAAAACGTGATGCTAGGTGGCTCCAATAATACCTGACTGTAGCCGATAGCCTGCAAACTACGCCCACATGATACTACGGTAGATATCACATAATATAGAACTAGATGCAAAAGACAGACAGGGCGGTATTAGTAACACGGATAAAGAACTAGATGCGTCAGTAAACATCCACCATCTTAAAGCAGTAGACCTCTCAGAAAGGCTCTGTTGTAGAGAAACTTCCTAGCGAACCTAAGTGTTTTTATCTAAAATGTTCCTAAATCGGCAAAATCTTGACTTGAATCAAACTTGATGAAATGATGAAACAGTTTTAAAACGTACACATGTCGAAAGTAGACAGAAAGGAACTAATGCAATAATGGGAGCAATTTTAACGGTTGATTCACAACATTAAATGACATAGCAAAGCTTACTATCTAGTTATTGCAATTTCCGCAATACCCCTGTGTCTAGTTAAGTTTAGGATAAAGAATTGTCCCAAAAACCCTTTAAACTTCACATTGTGTAACCTGATTTTTTTTTTTTTTTTAAGAAAAAAAAAAAAACATGAAAAGTATCACCAGTTACTTTTCCAAATAACTAATTACTCTTACATTCAGGTAACTGAGTTACTAACGCAATTACTTTTTGGGAAAAGTAATTTGTAACTCTAGTAAATTACTTTTTTAAAAGTAAGATTAACCACACTGATAATGTAGGGCCCAGTGCGAGAAAGCTGGGTCTCCCTCAGAGATCATGGGTCTTCCAGCAGGACAGTGATCCAAAACACACTTCAAAAAGCACTAGAAAATGGTTTGAGAGAAAGCACTGGAGACTTCTAAAGTGGCCCACAGTGAGCCCAGACCTGAATCCCATTGAACACCTGTGGAGAGATCTGAAGATGACACCCTTCAAATCTCAGAGTCTTGGAGCAGTTGGCCAAAGAAGAATTCCAGCAGAGCATTGTAAGAAACTCACTGATTGATAGCAGAAGCGGTTGTTTGCAGTTACAGTGGGGCAAATAGGTATTTCGTCAACCACAAATTGTGCAAGTTCTCCCACTTGAAAATATGAGGGAAGCCTGTAATTGTCAAAATGGGTACACCTCAACCATGAGAGACAGAATGTGGGGGGAAAAAAAAAACAGAAAATCACATTGTTTGATTTTTCAAGAATGCATTTGCAAATTATAGTGGAAAATAAGTATTTAGTCAATAACAAAATCTCATCTCAATACTTTGCTATGTACCCTTTGTTGGCAATAACGGAGGCCGTAACTCTTCACAAGCTTTTCACACACTGTTGCTGGTATTTTGGCCAATTCCTCCATGCAGATCTCCTCTAGAGCAGCGATGTTTTGGGGCTGTCGTCGGGCAACACGGACTTTCAACTCCCTCTACAGATTTTCGATGGGGTTGAGATCTGGAGACTGGCTAGGCAACTCCAGGACCTTGAAATGCTTCATACCAAGCCACTCCTTTGTTGCCCTGTGTGCTGTGTGTTTGGGATCATTGTCATGCTGAAAGACCCAGCCACGTCTCATCTTCATTGCCCTTGCTGATGGAAGGAGATTTTCACTCAAAATCTCTTGATACATGGCCCCATTCATTCTTTCCTTTACACAGATCGGTCGTCCTGGTCCCTTTGCAGAAAAACAGCCCCAAAGCATGATGTTTCCACCCCCATGCTTCACAGTCGGTATGGTGTTCTTCAGGTGCAATTCAGTATTCTTTCTCCTCCAAACACAAGAACCTGTGTTTCTACCAAAAAGTTCTATTTTGGTTTCACCTGACCATAACACATTCTCCCAGTCCTCTTCTGGATCATCCATATGCTCGCTAGTGAACCGCAGACGGGCCTGGACTCGTACTTTTTTCAGCAGGGGGACACGTCTAGCAGTGCAGGATTTGAGTCCCTGGTGGCACATTGTGTTACTGATAGTAGCCTTTGTTACTGTGGTCCCAGCTCTCTGTCGGTCATTCACTACGTCCCCCCGTGTGGTTCTGGGATTTTTGCTCACCGTTCTTGTTATCATTTTGACGCCACGGGGCGAGGAGGGAGTCGAAAGTCTGTGTTGCCCAACGACAGCCCCAAAACATCACTGCTCTAGAGGAGATCTGAATGGAGGAATGGGCCAAAATACCATTAACAGTGTGTGAAAAGCTTGTGAAGAGTTACAGCCTCCGTTATTGCCAACAAAGGGTACATAACAAAGTATTGAGATGAACTTTCGGTATTGACCAAAATACTTATTTTCCACCATGATTTGCAAATAAATTCTTTAAAAATCAAACAGTGTGATTTTCTGTTGTTTTTTTTTTTCACATTCTGTCTCTCATGGTTGAGGTTGACCCATGTTGACAATTACTGGCCTCTCTAATATTTTCAAATGGGAGAACTTGCACAATTAGTGGTTGACTGAATACTTATTTGCCCCACTGTATTTTGTGCTACCAAGTATTAGGCTGAGGGTGCCAATACTTTTGTCTGGCCCACTTTTGGAGTTTTGTGTAAAATGATAATGATTTCATTTTTTTCCTCTATTATGGTTTTTCATTGCAAGCAAAATAAAGATAGAAGAAGAAGATGAAGATATTACTACCAAAGCATTTGTAATTGCAATCATTTTCTGGGAGAAACTGAGCATTATCTGACAGAATTGCAGGCGTGCCAATACTTTTGGCCAGCACTGTAGATACTCTAATGTGGTAATTACAGTAACTTACTGGCAAAAATATTGCCAGTAAGTTACTGTAAAAATACAATGAAAAGTCTAACAGTGTGCCTAATTTTATTTCTTAAGGGTTTTTCGTGTTTTCAAATTTGATCTGTTTTATTGTTGTATTTGCTGTTTTGACTTTTATCGCGATGTGTTGCTTTGTTTTCGTTTTTTTTTCTCTTCTCAATGTCATTGTATAATACTGTCCTGCCTTTTATTTATCATGAACTATATTTATCGTTGTTGTAAAGCACTTTGATGACCTTTCGGGTTTTTGTAAAGGGCTATAGAAATAAATTCAATTTAACTTAGTAGTTTTTTTCTCCTCCAGAAAATGAATTGATCAATTTCCTTAAACCTTGTGATTTTAGTTTTGAGAAGCAAAATCCTGTTTTTTTTTTTTTTTGGGGGGGGGGGGGGGGGGGGGGGGGGTTGTAATGAAATTACAGTGTAGAAGAAAGCATTGGATTTAAAATTTTTGAATTTGGAAAGATTTTTTTTTCTTCTTCAGAACAGTTAAAAACATTTTTTCATTCATAATGGTCACCATTTTACAATAAAATGTCATAGGTGCACAAAGTGAATGAAAACAATCTGGATTAGCAAAAGTCAAGATGGGTTCGTCAGACTTTTTCAAAAATCGGTGATTGGGCAGAAAGTTGTGATCAGTGGGCCCCCAGCATTACCTTTGATTTATTTATTTTTTTTTTACATTCTCTACACAGTTTTTTACTCCATAATTTAACTCATTGACTGTGATTCAAGTCCAATTCATTTGAACTGGGAAGGGCAGCCAATTAGTTAATCATTTTATACATCACAATGAAATAACCTAACAGGAAGGGACAAAGGCTTTTGGGATCACCTGAAGAGATAATGCAACATTTTCTTCCATGGTCACTTCCTGTGTTTGTTATGCCTTAAAACTTTTGCCGATTGTGTTTCATTCCTTGCATTTTTCCCCTGCCAAAAATTTCTAGTCATAGAAAAAGAAAGCTATAAAAGAAAGTGAAAATGAGCACGATTTGTGTCACATCTGGTCAGAGTTGGTTAGCTGTGTCGAGGGTGGCAGGAAAGCAAGATGAGAGTCGGTTAGTGAATGACAGTGTCTGACAGATTGTGCCGTACTTACGAGGAGACACAGTTATGTACCACGTGTCCATACCAAACTCATTGTACACGGTGCATCTGACGGTCAGGTTGAGAGTGGGCACAATTGTCATCTTTTGCACAACCTTGTCATTGATGAAGGGGCTTTCATCAAGCTGTGGGACAAAATGGCAGGACTGTTTATTTGCTTTTCCAACAAGATATATTACATTTTTCCCTACATCCTCGCCAATAGAACCAAATTTCCACTCAAACCCCTGATTGGCTGCCATTGATGGTGCTCGATGTCCAACCATAGACATCATAGACATTTGATTTTTGTGGCCATTTGAGCGTTAAGTGATGCCACCGCTCAAATGGCCACAAAAATCATCAAGGAGCTCCGGGATCATGTAAGGCTCGCTCGCGGGAACCGGGCAAGGGAGGATGATGACTAATCTTCTGAAGCGGATACAGCAGACGTGGGCCTCCATGATACCCCCGGCCATCCCTCCCTACACCAACTTGGACATCAACTGATACAATGAACCCACTCAAATTGACAATATGTGAAATTCCATGGCAATCAATGACTTTTGAATCATATGTGAGTGAAAAAAATATATCTATATATATATATATATATATATAAACAACAACAACAAAAACCCTGATAATAACTGGACTGTAACACAAACATGCTTGACTGTGCGTCCCGGGCTGTTGGGGGACGGGTATCGATAAGCATTTGCTTTCCCGTCTTTCCTTTGTCAGTCATCGTCTTTCTTTCGGGCAAATTCCACACTCTGAAACTGTCAATGATTATGATGATGAAGACAATGACAATAAATTGATTCATTCATAATTTACTTGACGAGTCACTTGAGGTATTCTCCGCGCACCGCCCGCCCGTAGGGGGCTATGTGAGTCGGCCTCATTTAAGTGTAGGTGGGAATGACTATCACATATGCTGCGTTTGGAATAACCTTCAAAAAGTACGAAATCTGGAACGCATGCTAACAAGGATTGTCTCATGAGTGATTTGTTCGAGGATTCAAGGTAATTGTTATATTTTTCGTACAATGCATGCATTTTGAAACGTCGTGAAAAAAAATCAATGGGAGCCATTAGCGTCATTCTTCGACAAATTTATGTAAAATAACTGCCCGGTTTTTGCATTTAACCAAGAATCGAGACTGTTTTACGTCCATATCTATAAAGAATTGAGTGATTTAAGCATTTATTTACAAGAATTTTGAAGGGAAAACGCCATTGTGGCAGCACCCTTATCATAACAAACCTAACGGACTAGCTTAATTCTTTGACAGATTTAAGTTAAAGTGTACTCAAACTGCCCGTTTGTTTTGCTTTTAACCAAGAATCGAGACTGTTTCACGCCCATATTTATAAAGAATCCAGGGATTTCAGCATTTATTCACAAGACGTTCAACGTAAAAATCTCATTGCTATGGATTTGTGGTAAGGCAGCGCCAGAGTGAACTGAACTCATTCACTCCCAGCCATTTTCACCAGAGCAAGGCCCTTCGCTCCCGGCCGTTTTACTGGATTTTGACTGATTTTGTTAGGCCCACAGAAAATTCTGTTCTGTTGCTATATTAACATGGAACCCACCAAAAGAAAGATTAGACTCTCGTCTTTCAGCAGAAAAGAAAAGTAGGTTCATATCTCTTTCCATTCTTTAGAAATCAGCATTAGAAAATAGCTTAGCTTGAGCAATTTTCCAATTTCTTTAACACAGCTATTTTTTGCATTAGTTGCAACCCAAACATCTGAATAATGTTTTTCTTTTACAACATATCATAAAGAACAAGACAAATAGAGCTTTTGATAGCAAAGTAACAATTTATTTACACATGACTACTGAGAGATGCGCCGGTGTCGCCGAGACAGCCGTGTAAACTTTTCCCTCATCTTTGTCAGTCTCACAAAGACTGTTAGGTTTTGTGTTTGTTTTCTCCTAGTGTGACTTGTCCCTGTGATTGCCCATTGATTTCACCTGATGTGCCTTCTTCTAGACTATCCTCCTGTGCTCACCTGTTCCTTGTTGTCTCGTTATCCCTTGTCTGCTTGTGTGTATATAAGCTCCCATTTTCTGTTCACTCCTTGCTGCGTCATTGTCAATGTCTATGTCTACGTCTGCCAAAGTCAAGACCTGTCCAAGCCCTCGTGTACCAGTCCCTCCGTTTAAGTAAGTTTTTGTTTGAACATTGCCTTTTTGATCCCCAGTCCTTTTGGTTGTACTTTGTGCTTTTGGTTAGTTGTTATTAAAACGTGTTTTGAGTTCTCCTCCACCTGCCTTGCTGCTTTTTGTTTCCCTGCAATTGGGTCCACACCACCTGCCTGCCTGCTCATTCCTGACAAAGACGGATTATTTTTGAGTCTCTGCGGGGTATGCTGGGCGAGCCCGCTGCACGGTGGTCCCAGTCGTTTTGCCCGGTTGTCCAGCCCCTGGCATTCCAGGCGTCCTCTCGGTTGTTTTGTTCGGTCGTCCGCCGCCTGGCATTATGCCGCCAGCGCTCCGACCGTGCTGCCTGGCCTTTCATTGCTGTTGAATCGGGTTGCGGGTCTTACAAAATGCGCTACTGCCCTCCAGTGGCCAGTTTTATTGCTTTAAAATGGGTTTGGAGTTTTGTTCTCCGATAGAGCAGAAGCTATAGATGCCCCTTGTAAAAAAAAAACAAAAAGACGCAAAAGACATATAAATACGTTTTGGGGACAATAAAGCATTTAAAAATAGAAGGTATTAATACGATTTTGGGAGCAAATGAGTTCAAGACAAGCCGCACATTCGCCGTTTTTACGTGAAGTAAATGCTTCCTGCATGTTTTCTTTTGCTTTAAACCAAGAATCGAGAATGTTTTACGTCCGTATTTATAAAGAATCCAGGGATTTAACCATTTATTCACAAGAAGTTCAATGTAAAAACCTCATTGCTATGGACTTGTGGTAAGGCAGCGCCAGAGTGAACTTCAAGGCGAGCTGCACAGTCGCCATTTTTACATGAAGTAGTTGCTTCCTGCATGGTTTCTTTTGCTTTTAACCAAGAATCGAGAATGTTTTACGTCCATATCTATCAAGAATTCAGGGATTTAAACATTTAATGACACGAAATTCAACGTAAAAACCTCAATGTTTTGCTAAGGCGGCCATGTTGGATTTTGTATCTCTATTTATACTGATATAAATAAAGATCTGGGGTTCACATACGTGGACATCACTTTTTGAGTCATGTACTGTACATATATATCAAATGTTAATATTGTGGCCTGCATACCCCAAAATGTGATGTCCACATATGTGGCGCAAGGTTTTGTTATTTTTTTCTTATCTTTATCCTTAACCTTTCTAATTAAAGTGCATGTGACACGAAAAAGCATGTTTATTTCATAATTCACGCGGTATTTTATTTCTTCGCCGCCTTACCGGAGCGTTGGCTCCCGCTCATTTGTCACCTTAAGCGACTTTCATTGCTAAAGGAACACCTGGTTGTGCTGTAATGATAACGTGGGGATTCAGGGATTGACAAACTCAAATCTAGCGTCACGTTACCATTGTTTTTGATACTTGTTGCTTGCTCTTGTGGGATTATAATCTATAAATCTCATTTATTCTGCATTTTCTAATCAATAAACATTGTCTCTTTTGCAAAAGTGTGCCTGTAGGCCGTCAGGTCACCTACGTTTTCGTTCAGTTTCGCTCCACTACCAAGGGCACTAAATCATTTTTTTCTTCATAAAATAGATTTATTAGTTCTAAGTAAGAATCCGTGGAGTTCACCCTCTGAAAACGTGCCCATTTTTTGTTCACGGTGATGAAACTCCGGGAGTATTTTGCGTTGAGGCGCATTGATCTCTCGTGTGCGCATAGTGCCATTAGGTCGGGAGTGGTGTGATTTTGGTCACATGAGCCAATCAGGTAGCCCCTTTCCCCTCACCATCACAACCAGATATCAAAAATGGCGAACGGAGAAAAAGAGTTAAAAAGAGAGCGCAGAAAGTGGGAAATAAACGATGCTATATGCATCTTTTTTTCCGTGAAGAATGAGGACGTCTTGAACTTCACTTTTCAACGGTGGAACACGTACAGAACCTTCTTTAAAAAGTGGCTTTGTCTTCACGGCGCTAACAAGGATCTTGCAGGAATATACAAACATTGCGTGGATATGGATTTTGAAAATATTCCTGGCGACGCTGGATTCCACACTACATGCTACCGGCGTTTTACTGATAAGCAGAAATTTTTAAAGGCTGAGAAAAAATCCGCACGTGCTGGGGGAGAGCCATCTGCAGCCGCGAGCCATTCTGACCCCCCTGCGAGTACGAGCGAAGTTGCAGAAGCGTCTGAAACTCCCAGAAAAAACTTCGTTCCCGTTCTGGTTTGCCCATCGCTTCTGCTGGCCCTGTCCTTCCAGCCATCTGCATCAGTAGTAAAAAAGTGTCAAAGTATGCTCGTTTGGGATCGGAAGGCAAACGGCAGCTTGATCATCTCGTCAAAGCAGAGACATTGTCGGCAGGTATGTGCCTCACACACACGCGCCCATTTTTATTTACAATAGGACGGATATTTATAAATGGACTGAAAATACTTTGCTGTTAAGTTAATTTTTAAGGCTATAGTTTAGTAAAAATGCAAGCTGCTGAATGATTTATCGAGTGAATCCAGCAGTTGTTACCAAACTCGGGTTAGCTGTGCTACAAACCCCCCCCCCCCCCAACCTCAACAAACCCTTTACTTTTAAATCTGTGATGCGTATATACTGTGAAAAGCGGTGATGTGACAATAATACTTATTATAGTATTATATTATAAATACTTCATTCTTTTTTGGTGTAAAGGCCGGTTGCTGCAGGCAGCAGAGATAAAGAAAGACTCTTCAATCCTTCTACATATCAAAGACAAAGACTGTTGCAATGGAGGTGCGATACCATAAATCCTGTTACCGAGATTACACCAGGTTCCTAACCTAGTCAACAGCAACAGAAACAGGGAATGGGACGTACTACGTCATTGTTTAGACCCGCCTCCATGCTGGCAATATAATTCACTTCCGGGCCGGCAGAGTCAATGCGGATTGTAACGTGTGATAGTGCTAAGCTAACTCTTTCGGTGTTTTAGAAAGAAAATATGGGTGCTTTATTGTTGCGTTACCGGGTGCAACAGCGTCTCCTACGACAAAAAAAGGGGTGAGGAAAAATGGACTCACTTTTCACTGTTTTCCTGCATGGAGGACCAAATATCAGATCACGAAGGTACGACGGATGGCTGGATTGCAGCGGTTCGTCGGAAAAGCATTTCTTATGATCATATTTCTGATGGAATGAGAGTGTGTTCCTGTCATCTCTACTCTTGTAAGTTGAACGATTTATCCAGTTTTGGTTTCAATACGTTTTTGTTTTTTTACACCGTTGTGTAAATCTGCCTCGGTAGCAATGCTCGCCTACTACGACTCACCTACCTGTTGTGTTCCTAGGTAAACCTGCTGACAACACATCCCGATCGGTCACCATCTCTCTTCTTGGATCATTTGACAAAGAAAATTTGTTCAATGGAGTGGTTCCATTTGTCCTGTGTCGGACTCAAACAAGCCCCTGCAGCAGACGCCATCTGGGTCTGCCCTTCTCGTCGATGAACTGCGGGCTTTTAACTTGTGAAAATGCAAGAACTTTAATGCACATATTTATTCTGCCTGGCTATTTAACTATGGCCAGTGACGTTTTTTTTAACCACTTTGACAAAGACACGTTTCATTGTAATGTTGAATTTATATATTCTATTATTATTTTTAATTTATAATATTCTTATTTGCACTAATGTAGACTTTAGACTGTCAATTCAAATAGTGTTGGAAAAGTTGCAATACCTAAAATAGAAATGCAAGAACTGTAAAGTACATATTTATACACGTTTATTTACCTAAGGCCACTGGATGTTTTTTAACTGCTTTGAAAAATACAGGTTTTGTTGTGATCTTGTATTTATATAGTATATAGCTTTTTATTATGTATTATATTTGCTGCCCCCTGCCAGAGTGTGGGCCATTTTGTACTAAAATGATTTTAAACTGTCAGTTCAAATACTGTGTTGGAGACTAGTACTTGCAATACTTAAAATGGAAATGCAAGAACTTTAAAGCACATATTTATCCTGTCTGGCAATTTACCCAAGGCCAGTAAATAGTGTTTTAAACTGCTTTGACAAAGACACGTTTATTGTGATCTTGTATTTGTGTATTACTTATAATTATATAATATTTGCTGCCACTGTCAGAGGGTGGGCCTTGTTTGCACTAATTTAAAGATTTTAAACTGTCAATTCAAATATCGTATTGGAGAAATTGCATTACTTGAAATAAATCTATTGCAACTTATCAGTCCCAGTTCTTGTCTACAACACTGTCCAAAAATTGTCAATGCATATTCCAAATAGAATAACAAAATTAAGTCACCTGACTTTGTAATTATTACACCTGTTTATTATGAAGACCTGAAGTAAACAACAAGCAGTTACAGTTTGTCAAGAAGTTGTTCAAGTCATGTTTTGGTATTCATATTTTATTGACTTTTCATAACACTTGGGATTGTGTTTGTAAGAGCAGAGCAAACTGAAGTTTCAGCGTGCACTCTTCGCCTTTCCAACCTCTCATAACGCTCCGATGTGGTGCGCTTGACCTCAGAATAACCCAAGAAGAGATATGGTGACCAATCGGGATGTGTTGTCAGCATTTCATATGCAGGTTTTCCTAGTAACACAACAGGTAGGTGAGGAGGAGTAGGTTAGCATTGCTACCGAGGCAGATTTACACAACAGTAAAGAAAAAACAAAAAACGTATTGAAACCAAAACGGATAAATCGTTCAACTTACAAGAGTAGAGATGAGGGGAATACACTCTCATTCCAGCAGAAATATGATCATAAGAAATGCTTTTCCGACGAACCGCTGCAATCCAGCCATCCGTCGTACCTTCGTGATCTGATATTTGGTCCTCCATGCAGGAAAACGGTGAAAAGTGAGTCCATTTTTCCTAACCCCTTTTTTTGTCGTAGGAGACGCTGTTGCACCCGGTAACGCAACAATAAGCACCCATATTTTCTTTCTAAAACACCGAAAGAGTTAGCTTAGCACTACCACACGTTACAATCCGCATTGACTCTGCCGGCCCGGAAGTGAATTATATTGCCAGTATGGAGGCGGGTCCAAACAATGACGTAGTACGTCCCATTCCCTACTGCAACGAGGGACGAAGAAATGTGAGTTATTACATTGTACTATTCCATTTACACTTTGCTAAAATTACACATTTCAAAGGTAAAGCATTGGTCAACAACATGTCACCTGTATTCTGCTTGTGTGCTGTCCTCACAACACGTCACGTGTGTTGCTATACAGCCTGCGAACCAAAATATGAAACTCTCCACAGACAAGGCGTACTTTTCTTGACTTTATGGAGGTCTCAATTTGTGTGTATAACGTGTGATGTTGTGCATTGTTGGTAACTGAAATACAATACAAAATATAAATCAATAATACATTCAAAATGTTGTACAATAACAACTTTCCACGTGTGAGTAGCTTAGCACAAACACAATGTCTCCAGTCATATCAATGAATAACGAAAAAGTTCGCCATGAACAAAATATACATTTTTCCTTCAAACTGAACATACAAACTAACTAAAAACTCACAAAGACCAAGGTTAGCCAAGGCTTAGCCGGCAGAGCAAGTTCGTCGATGTTTTAAGCCTCACAGGCGCTGAGAAACATGCTTGGAAGGAGGAAAAAAGGCTGGCGACAAAGATCGCTAATTGCGACAGATGCTCTTGCTTTCAATATAAATGCACATTTGCTGGAAAAGGCGAGGTCTCGCTCTCTATCATTTTTAGATGAACTCTTTGGACTACAATATTTACATTTGAACTAACTTATAGAATTCTAACTAACTTATTAACTTATGAATTACTCATGTCTTTTTAACAAAAGGGCATGACAGCTTGCCTTTAGCCAAAGCATTGAAAGCGTTAATCTTTGCATTTCCTAAGTATGTGTGTGTTTCAGACAACCCTGTGCTGAGAGCTACAAACTCTTTTAAGAACAAGTGGTCCGTCAAAGGATTATCGTTGACAAAGAAGTGCTCAGAATGGACAAGCTAACAAGGTTGTTCGTGAATACCTTGAAGAACCATGAGAATCTTGATGATTCAGACTACAGGTAATTATGAATCTTCAAACTAATTTTTTTTTTTCATGTGTTTAGTCTCTAAAAAAAGGCTTTGAGAGAATGTTTAATTTTGTTCTCTTTGGTGTATTTGTGTGAATGAGAAATATAAGCGCAAGAGTGAATGTGGGTGTGCGTGATGTGAATATGTGTGTCTTGTGCTCATCTTTCTCTTTAACTTTGTTTCAGGTAGCTTTTGCTGAAAAGAAGATTGAAGCGTGATTTCCCCCAGTTGGTTTTTCACACCCCTTTCCAGCGCACCATGTCTGAAATGTTTTTTTTTTTTTTTTTTTTTGGAGACATTATCAACAACAGACAAACTTTTAGACAGGATACCTCAGTCATCGGCTACATTAGCAACCGAATCTACTGAGATAAGCCAAGAAAGTGACACTGAACAAATGGCTAGCACAACATCTGGTTGGAAAACCAGCTCTTGTCCCAAGTGTTTGTTCAGCCCTCATACATTCACAGGTTGTGACTCGACCAGTGCCTTTCATGGCAAGGGCAAAACAAAGACATTTTCTCTTGCTTGTCAGCAAGAAGAATACCTGACTGCGTTTACAGATCTGGGTAGTAGTTTTAACCTTGACCAGTCTACATTTGAGGCATTGAGCAAATATGTGTGCCATCTGTATGGCCAGTCAATTACACAAAAAGGTCAACGATGCAAGATACAAGGCATTCTGTATGGCATCATCAGCTTTGCCAGAACTGCCCATTCCTCCAACAAGTGATGCTCTCTTCCAACACAGCAGAAGGGCAAACTACCAAGCAGCAGTAATGCGACATTCTCTGACTGGTATGATGTGTGCCCCTTCACCAATTAGCAATGTATGGGACATTGAGGATGTTGAATGAACAGTAAAATGGATGACTTGAAATCCTGCCCCACATAGTGTGCTACAGGTAGTCCACTGTGGTTGCAAGATAAGCAAGTGTGAGACTGAAAGATGTTCACTCTTGTCTGCAAAAATGTCTTGTACTGATTTATCCACTGCCAGAACTGTGAAAATATTTCAAAGGAAACAGAAAGAGGCACATGGGATAATGACACTGATGATAGAGATATTGATGAGTAATCACCCACCATGTAAAATCTGTCCTATGTTTTGATTCATTATCAAGATGGTACTCTCCATTTTAACACTTTTAAAAGAAACAAAAAAATGTCTGTATTCTCTTTTCCCAAAAGATAGACCTTTGTTCAATTTGACTGCCAAAAAAGATGCATGTTCCAATGAAGTGTCATGGTTTATATATATATATATATATATATATATATATATATATATATATATATATATATATATATATATATATATATATATATATATACACACACACGTATATATGTGTATATAGATGTATATATACATATATGTATATATATTAGGGCTGTCAAAACAATGTCTCATACAAAAAATATAACATTTCGCTTACTAACATAATATGTACATTCTTTACAACAACCATACTTACGGACAAATCTTGTCCAAGGATCATATAAGCACAACATTATCAGCCCGAGACGTCGTGCAGCCATAATGAACTGGCAAGAAAACAATAAACCATGTCGCAAAGCGACCACAAGAGTTCGCTGTTGGACAGCACAAAAAGCCTTGCTGTAAAACTTACCAAAAGGCAGAATACTTTCTGAGCGGGACATGTGCGTTAATTGCGTCAAATATTTTAACGTGATTAATTTAAAAAATTAATTACCGCGCGTTAACGCGATAATTTGTCCGTAAGTATGGTTGTTGTAAAGAATGTACATATTATATTAGTAAGCGAAATGTTATATTTTTTGTTTGAGACGCTTTTTATGTTTAGTGAACCTGTATAGCGTGCTAAGCTAACGTTGTTGCTAATGCAATGCTTGTGTACTTTTTTTTTGTAGTTTTACGACGGTCTAAAGAGGACAATGGTTTGAGGCCATTTTATTAATAAATCAGATGAAAAAGGAAGAAGTCTAATTATTAAGGCGTCGTTCACTAGCTGTCTAGCTTTGGAAAAAGTAGACGCTTCGGAGTGAGGACAGCATAGACAGATTTAAATGACAGTAGAGTGAAATGCCCACTACAGTCCTCATGTACCGTATGTTGAATGTATATATATCCATCTTGTGTCTTATCTTTCCATTCCAACAATTTATTTTACAGAATATATATATAATTTACAGAAAAATATGGCATATTTTATAGATGGTTTGAATTGCGATCAATTGCGATTAATTACGATTAATTAATTTTTAAGCTGTAATTAACTCGATTAAAAAATTTAATCGTTTGACAGCCCTAATATATATATGTGTGTGTATATATATATATATATGTGTGTGTATATATATATATATATATGTGTGTGTGTATATATATATATATATATATATGTGTGTGTGTGGGGTGGGTGTGTAAATGACATGCTGTGACATAATCTGACACTTTAATAAATACTATTTGTTACAATTATCTGGGCTCCTAATGCATCTATTTTCATCCAGTCCATTTTGCCTTGTTCCGGTTTTGAGGTGCATGGTATTATTTTCAGCCATTTTTTGGCCAATGTGTGCTGCTTCTTGTGTACCTTTCATTACATAGTAGGTTGTGAATTGTTTTCATATATAAAACGTAAGCTTTTAGATAAATGTAACATGTGCTCCATGTGCTGGTCTCAACTCTAGTTGAAGTGATTTTTTTTGCACAGATTTGCTACATTTAATGATCTAAATTCACATTTGAGTATACTAAACCACCAATACTTGTTTCTGATATTAGGTACATGTATGTATGACATTTGAGAAAGATTTAGTGTTGCCAAATTTAATGTAAGACATTTTACAACCAGAAATGGCAGCACCAGATTTTCGTTTTTTGTTATTTCCCTATATATATATTCCTGGCTTTTGACAAAATCGGTGCAGGGAAACGTTGGGTGAACTTTTAACCCAAAGTTCAGAATGGTATTATCTATCAAAAAATGCATTGAACAAGTAGTGCCCAGACAGTGGAACGAAACTCATTTTCTAGGCACTTTTTCAGGGTCCACCCCAAGGCCTACTGTTACTAATTCACCGCGAACCTGAAAATTTCGGAAAACAGTGCTTTTCTCTTATCATAGCCCTGTAGTTTTCATTTAATTATTTAAAGATATTCTACACAAAAGTATTTTATTTCTTAAGACTAAGGCTGCAACAACGAATCGATTAAATTGATTGATAAATTAGTTGCCAACTAAATTGATCAGCGATTTTTGCCGGCAACTGTGAGCCGTCCCGTTTGGGTCCTTGTTTGTGAGTAAGGCGAGGCTGCGTGCATGCCAGTTGTTAGAGCAAGAGAGAGAGTTGACTGCTGCAACTGATGGTGCTGCTGGATTGTTGAATCAATAATATTACCAAATGTTGAGAACTTGAGAGGTAGACTGTCTTTTATGTTGTTAGATCCAGTTTGTCTCCATCAGTGGTGAGTAAATTTAGCCAGTTGTATTTGTTTGTATTCTTTGTTAATGAAACCTTACTGCTCAGCACAGAGTGCTAAGCTACTTAGCGATTATGCTAATTAGTGTCTTAAGTGTCCATTTGTATCGTATTTTCGAGCAGCATATTACCACTTGAGTTATTGTTAGATAGTAAATTTGTCTCATTTCTTTATATAGAAACCACACTCATAAACCCATTCACATAACAGCTTAGAATCTCCTTTCAACACAAACCCAAACTGTAAATAGCCATACAAGAGACTTTGAAATTGGTTTGAATTTATGAACAACAGTTTGATAAAGAAAACGGATTCATTACAGTCTGCCTCCTCCTTATTCAATTTTGCTGTTTAGTTTGTTTAAAGAAAATAAATGAGTTGACACAATTTATATCAGCGCTCTGCCCACATGACAAAAAAAATGTCAATCAGCAGCACTTTTTAAAAAATTGAATGAACAGGACTTTTGTCTGATTTGTGTAGTGAGAAATTCTTTTTATGTTTAATACTCAGAACCTTTACTAAAAACTAACAGGTTTTATGTACTGAAAACTGTAGAGTTGTAGACTACAGTACAGTTAAGTCAGGGAGCTGTAATAAGATATTGTACTATGATCTTTGTATATCAGGATTTTCAATTATCCTGGATCCGGATGCACGTATCACCCCCCCCCCCCCCCCCCCCAAAAAAAATTGTGGGTTCTCATTTGTTTTTACAGCATGGCAAGTTATCTGAAGAGGAGGGGATGTTCTCCAACAAGAGCTTTGTGTTCAAGAACACGCTAAGAAGTGCTGAATCCTCGCAGGAAAAAAAAAAACACACCAAAGACTAACCAGCCACCCTTTCAGCACTCATACATTTCATGTTGGATGTACTTAACAGTCCACATGAGTACCCATTAATTCACTTCCTTGAAAAGATGTCTAAAATGGGTGTAATTAGTTTTTTTCTTTTTCATTTGACAACTTAATTGACTTAATTTGCAGATAATAAAGGTAATATTGCTTGACCTTTTGTGAAATATACATTTTAAAAAATACACTCTAAAAATTGTTGCATGTAGTTGTTCACTTAAACCAGTGCTTCTCAATTTTCTGTTACGCACCCCCCAAGGAAGACGTAAATGTTTCGCGCCCCCCCCAACTCTCTGCCGCCACTGTAAATAGTATCATTCGTCTATATTACTATTATAAGTACGCCTCAGCTTAACAATGTGTCCTTTTTTTTCTATTAAAAAAAGTAACATAGATCACTTTATAATAAAGTATAACTTTTTTAACATTGTGTTGCTTGTAACAGAAAAGACTTAACGCGCATCAATTTGCCTGAAAAAAAAAAAAAAAAGTCACATCCAAACTGTAAAAATACACTCAAGGTACATTTTTGACCATTTGATACTGAAAAATAAAATGTAATAAAATCAGTAAATAATAACAAATTCAAATTGATTAGAAACATTTACTCTTCAGGACAACATGCCAAAAATTTGACCGAAAAAAAAACAAAACTGAATAGAAGGGGGGGAAAAAAGTCTTTGGACAGAAGGAAAGTTTTTATTTTCGCTGATTCACCACAGTGCTCACTGGTTTACTGATATAACACTGACAAAGCGGGACGATTGTGACAATTGGCAATATTCGGCACATTTTCGCTGAAAAACAATCAAGCGGCTTATCAATGAGATTGAGGTCTAATGTCTTTAAGTGGCGTCTTAACTGATTTGGCTTCTCCGCTATAATCATTTTTAGACTCAGTAAACAGTGGTCTTTCCTCATTTCCCACTATATTAAAAGTCAAAGGCAAACGGCCCGAAAAAAGCGCATTCTCGGCGGCCGAGGGAGAACCGTAGGTGAGGGCGGTGGTCCTGACGATCCCAAGCCGAAAACGGCACTTCTCGGCCGGACACGTGAGAACCGAAGAAGACAGTGGGTGTCATTACCCGATCGGGCTGCAGCCCGCCTCTCTCAGTCCCCTGCGCCGCTCTTCTCAGTGCCTAACCCGCAGACAGGAAATGGCGCAATATCGCAGCTCTCAGACCGGAAATGACATCATAAAGCCGCGCTCGGCCTCCGCAAAATCGGAACAGCCACTTGTGTCCATTTAAACGTAATGACTACTTTACTTTTCACACGTCTTTATTTTGTTTGTTTCGGCATCACCCATTAATTATGATTGAAATAACATTTTATTTACGTACTCCATCAATTGATTTAGTGAAAAACGTGAGATTAACTCTTTCGGCGTGCGCAATCACTGTCAAGCACCCAGGCACATCAAAATTAAAATGCACTTCAATGCAATCATGGTTTATTTGTACTGAAAAATCGCCCCTGATCCGAGAGGGTGATCCCGCACAGTGTGTGCTGTAGTTAGTCTATTGTCAAATTTACTTCGAAAGTGAAGAAATATTAGGAATTGATGTTATATTTAAAATATTTGCATTTTAAAAAGGGGACACATTTATATGCTGTAGCTTAATAACAACAATTTCATCTGGCAAAAAAAAAATAAAAAAATCTTATATTTTCGTATTTTACCTTTTGCCATTTAAAACCATTAATGAGTGTGCAACAACTTCGACTGCACCAAGTAATGGTGGTTTATTTCAAACATTCATTCGTCATCAGAAATGACAACATTGTTGTAACGTGCTATGCTTTTATTTTTTCATTGTCTAATTGAAGATATATTAGATCGTTTCTCTGGTCCACATCTCTTTGTCTTGTACCCCCTCAGCGATGGTATCATATTTCCTTTTCTTCAACCGGAAGACTGGTGGCACTTCACCCTGCAGGAGGGCTTTTGCCTCATTTGTCCAATGGGCAAACACTTTCCCGTGGCTCACATACGTGAAAAGAAATAACAGAAATAAGTACAGTATTCCAAAATTTCCAACAAAGAAGGTGCTGTGTTAATGTCATTTCAACAGTTTCAAAGACTTACCACCCAAGTTCAAAATTTTCCACCAACAATATGCACCACCACTTCCTCAAAGTTGGCATATCAGTCTCACAAAAATTAAAAACGTGTTAATACAGAATAACCACAAAGAGATTGTGTAGCACAATTGTAATGATTCGGTGAACTTCACTTACGATGTTAAAATCAAAGGGAGCATCCAGAACACCGTACAAAGCATACTACAAAAGAATAAATGAATAAATATCACACAAGACAAAATTAGGCAATTAAACTCACCTACCATCAACATGAAGATGCCACAGTCATTCCCATATGGCTGTCCCGGGAAACCCTAACAAAAGAATTTAGCTAAATCACCTCCTTGAAGTTTTGATACAATAAATAAGGAAACTTTTACAAATACCTGTATATCTGTTCCAATTATCTCTGTCCAAGTCCCTGCATTAATAGACTGGCAGAGGTTTCTGCATTTGAAAATAAAGCTCCATATTAAATACAGTAGTTAAACAATTATAAACGTTTTTCATGCAAACACAGCACACCAAACAGTCAAATGACTCATGCAAACACAACATTCTCCATTTCAGCAGGCTTTTTATAGTGCCATTTTATAAATTCAGCTTCACATTACTGTATTAATCATTTGGAATGCAATTCTGTTTTAAATGAAGGGACACCAGAAAAAGACTGAAACACAGGAATACCCTCTAAGAAAAACCAAACCAAGCTTTTCCGGAATGTCATGGAAATGCCATGCAGATAAGAACGGATATTGAATTTTGTCAGTGACCTCAAAAGCTCCCTCATCTCGTGATCACCAAATCCTAATTTTGTGTATGTACATTTGGAGTCTAGAAAGACTATGTCTCTCTGTAATGGCTTCAAAACCTATATAGTTCATGTGGAGGACATTAAAACAGTGTGAAAAGACAAAACAGAACAAAGCAGCATTTTCACATCAAGTTTCAAATAAAAGTAAGCACAATCTAAGAAAGCAGAATTATCATGCATGACACTACTTACAAATAAAACTATAATAGGAAGCAGGATTTTTAAAGACAGCCGTCAAAATGCAGATGCAGAATGTAAGTAACAAAAAGAGGAGTTTGTTGGGAAATGGCCAAGAAGACAGTGATGGTCTATCCGTTCCCAAAAGTAAATGGATTAGCCATGTCAATTTATGTAAACAGTCGTGATGCTTACAGATAATCATGCTTACTTACAGATAACATGAAGTGTCCAGGTTGCTAAATGGGAACAACGACAGCATCTCTGTTTTTGACGTCAATCTATTGGAAGGAAATATTAAAAGAAACCATGGAAACCTATCACAATGAAATACTGACAGAGCCGAGTGAGAAAGCACTTTCATCTTCTGATACTGTTTTATATATTGGATTTTTTTCCCCCCATACCAAAGTTTGTCACAAATAATAGGAATTTTGATTACTTAATTTGTTATGACTTGACTGTACTTAGAAAATCAACCAAACCCCAGTTGTTACTACTCATCCTTACAGGCAAATGCATGAGTGGGTCACATTCTGTAGGCTTACGCCATGTCGCGACAACATAGAGGTCGGCCACAAATATGTTCTTTCCCTGAGAAATACATCATATATTACACACTGACATACGATATATACATATAAACATACGCGCACACCTATAGAGCCTACCCACGTACCACGTGCTCGCTGTATGGTTCCGCCCACTTGTCCGTCAAAACATAGTGTTAACCTGTTACGGCTACGTACATTTCTCCTATTTACGGCGTGTTTTTCTGCTCCTTAACATTAATAATCAAAATGGTGAAGGCGTGTGTGGCTGTTGGTTGCACTAACAGAGAAGATGGAAGGAGAGACTTGAAGTTTTACCGTATTCCGAGGGATCCAAAGAGGACAGCGAAATGGACGGCTGCAATTCGACGTGAAAACTGGACACCAAAAAAATCACCACAGACTATGTAGTAGTCATTTTATATCCGGTAAGATGCATTTAATATATATTTAGAGGGTTTTGGCCTGACAACCACAATTAAGATCATTGCTAGGCTAATCGCCGACAACATACGACGTAGTACGACATCGTTTCAAATTCAAGATGTTTGTGACTTCCCTTTCTTCCACCATCGTTATTTTTTGAATAATATTTAGCTGGTACCAAGTGAAAGAAACTGGCCTCGTCTACGGGGCTGACAAATAACCACAATTAAGATCATTGCGAGGCTAATTGCCGACAACATACGACGTAGTACGACATAGTTTCAAATTCAAGATGTTTGTGACTTCCCTTTCTTCCACCATCGTTATTTTTTGAATAATATTTAGCTGGTACCAAGTGAAAGAAACTGGCCTCGTCTACGGGGCTGACAAATAACCACAATTAAGATCATTGCGAGGCTAATTGCCGACAACATACGACGTAGTACGACATAGTTTCAAATTCAAGATGTTTGTGACTTCCCTTTCTTCCACCATCGTTATTTTTTGAATAATATTTAGCTGGTACCAAGTGAAAGAAACTGGCCTCGTCTACGGAGCTGACAAATAACCACAATTAAGATCATTGCGAGGCTAATTGCCGACAACATACGACGTAGTACGACATAGTTTCAAATTCAAGATGTTTGTGACTTCCCTTTCTTCCACCATCGTTATTTTTTTGAATAATATTTAGCTGGTACCAAGTGAAAGAAACTGGCCTCGTCTACGGGGCTGACAAATAACCACAATTGAGATCATTGCTAGGCTAATCGCCGACAACATACACGTATGTATGTCGTGAGAGTGCTATCGCTAAACCATATAAACATTAAAAGCCTTAACTCCATTGACAAACGGCATGAAATACATTAGACTTGACAGTGGATGTTAGCAATAACAAAAGATTTTGAATTGAAAATTTCGTAACTCACCTTTCCAAGCACAAGATAGATTCCTGCCGAACGAGGACCTGTTTCACCCAACCAGCAACGAAGTATTTATAAGCCTCCAAGCTCTTGAAGTTTTTCAAATTTTCGTGGGAATAGGCTGATTTTGTGTGGACAAGATAATTGTAAATATCAGCGTAGCAGATGTCAGGCAGACAGGGCGAAGACAGTGGGTCGAAAAACATCGATTTGGGCATCAAATATGGATCTGGCGACTGTATAGAACGAAGCTTTTCCTCATAACGCCTTTTATGCAACAGATCCAGTGAGTTTGCGGCATCAGAAAGCACTGGGTCTTCCATGAAATGCATTTTAAATTCCGCCATCAATTGAAAACAATGCTAATACAGAGTCAGAATGACGGACAAGTGGGCGGAACCATACAGCGAGCACGTGGTACGTGGGTAGGCTCTATATGCGCCCATACATGCATACACACATGCTGTACAGTTAAAATGATACCTTTCGACTCCAAAAATATACTTTTTCGTACCTTTGAATGAGCTATTCGTTGGACAAGTTCCAAACATGCATTTCCTATCTGCAAAAAAAAAAGAAAAAAAAAAAAAGCATAAAAAGTTAGCTTTCACTTAATTGTAGAGGTGTCATGATGTTCTTTAAAGAAAATTTAAAAAAACAACAACTCACAGTTGATTCCATTTCCCTGTTTAATCCAAGGGTCCAAAAGTCAGAACGTGTCAGACAGGCTTTATTTGTTTGGACTATCAACTCCGTTTCTGGCCTCTCAATGTCCAAGATGTACGCAAGCTGACAGCAATATTGATTGTTAATGAAAGCAAGAGAAAATAAACATTTATGAGCCAATCCAAATTTCTAGTGAGCACAACATTTGTCTCAGACATAAAAACATACCAGCCGTTCTTGAGCAGGATGAGTTTTAACTGCCCATGAAGCTCTGCATGGTCTTATGCTCTCACAATTTGTAATGACCGCACAGTGGGTTCCACATTGTTCATTGTCTATAAAAAACAAAAAACGTGTTTAGCACAGTCAACAATTTAAAGTACTGATTATACTACTTACTTCCACTGGTATCTGTGTTGCACCCCTGTATGTGTAGGGGATGACTATCATTTGGGGGTTGTGATTTAAGTTCTTCTGAATGTGATTGAGGTCTTGGAGCTTGTAAAAAAATAAAATGAAATATAAATACATTAAAAACAATAGCACTTCATTTCAATAATATTGGTAAAAAAAACATAATCAAAGGAAGAAGGAGAAAGGATGTAAAAAAAGACAGAAAAAGATTTGATTTTACCAAACACAGCTTGTCCAAAGTCATTCAAGGTAATATCACTCAGTTGATGGGAGTCAAGTCCTTTCTGTAATTGTTTTTCCAAAAGTCTGGCATTTGTAGTCTTATTTCGGTGATGAACAATGTTTCTCATTAAAAAAAATATGTGTCGACGGTGCCATGTTGTTGAGAAAATAATTGTTTTTCTGCATGCTTGCAAAAAGCTGCTCAGCCACTTGGCTATTCAATGAACCCTGAAGTTCAGGAACCAGGTCGATCCTTCTTAGGATTTCCTGTGGATCTTTTGTATTGGTCTCATGAAATTTGTCATATAACACATAGTGGTCTGAGGAGCCAGTCAGAGGATGTCCATGTTTTTGGGGAGTTTGGGACTTTTCTGTCAACCATGGTAGAGAGATTTTGAGTTTTTTTTGCTGTGCTTTACTGATGTTGTCACTAAGTGATGCAGCCAGTCTGCCTTCGTGTGGCCTGAAAGGTAAGGCGTTTGGCAAACGGAGGTTGGCATGCGTTGTCAAGCCTCGTGCAAAATCATAGACGGAGACGTTTGGAAGATGTTTCCAAGATAAAAGGAGGTCTGTAAAATCCCTCGGAGACTCTGCCCTCAAGTTAAATTTAAGGCTGTAAACCACAGCATGAGGACAGAGGATCACTGACCATCCACCTTGAAAAAAGATCAAATAAAACAACAATTAGAACATATGCATACTTAGGCTCAATGTGTTACTGTCTTTATGTACAATCCTTACCAGATGCACCCCATATCTTTAGGAATATTTTATCATATGAATGTCTTGTCTTCATTTCTTCTCGTAGCCTAATGATAAGATCCATCCGTGATCCCCTACAATCTAGACTGCAGGCCTTGCAAAGTTTGCGCACAGTTGAAACCTTTCACAAATAGAAATAAATTCAGCAACAGCCTTTGTCAACACAGGCACTGTATTCACATTTTTCTCCAGAAAAAGAGAAAACACAAATTCAACAAAAATGCATATAAATTTACCTTCTGTTTCATTAGCTCATCAACAAGACGATCCTCTGACACCATGCTGACTTCAGTTTCAGCTGAGGATTTCGAAGCTGACAGTTTTTCGTACTCCGTGTTAAGCACAACCTCTGACTTTCGCGTATTCTTTCCAATCCATGGGGCCCAATACTCAAAATTTGGTTTAACACCAAAGGGGTTTTTTGCATGAGCTGAAAACAAACCAAATAAAGGATTTAGAGTTTATTAGAATGAAAGAATGAGTTTACTAAACGGGGTCATGTGAAATATGAATAAAAAGAAATCCAAATACTTGGGGTAAATCCGTAAGAAATCATCTCCAGTTGAACATTATCCCAGAAATGTTCAATGTCAACTTCACCAGTAAAGTCTTCAGAAGCTTCCTTGATGTCACTCACTTATTTAAAGAAATACACAGACTGTTTACTATATACTGTTGTTGACATGCATCTCCACTTAAAAATACGCAATCAATGCTTACCGGGTAAATTAAAAACTCCCTTTTTGTGGAGGTCCATTACCACTACTGGTGGGTAGTATCCACAGCAGACACACGAAAAAGAATAATCGTGGTTTGTCAGTGCCTCAAAGTGGTAGTAAGCATGGCAGATGGTGTCTGGGGCAGGAAATTTTTCTTTCCTAAGACTTTCCAGTGAATGTATCACCTTTGATATTGATACATGGTTCTACAGGGGGAAAAAAATATTAATACATTGCAAAAACAAAGTCTTTCCCCCCTAATGCAAAAAAAAAAAAAAAAAAATTGAATACCTGCAGGTTGTGTCTTAGGTACACACAAAGTTCAAGGCTCAGTACCAGATGATCATTAAAATTGTGTAGACCATCCTTCCATTCTTGATACCTCTAAACCATTTGGCACTGTGGACATCTCCTGAAATAGGTCGAAACATCTAGTACAGAAAAAAAAAAATTTTTTTTAATTAAATGGAGGAGTCTATCCAAAATACTTTTTTTTAAAATGAAATAATAACTTACTTCCAATCACACCATTCATGGTGACTATCTTAGCTTTTCCAGTAATTCTTGTGGATTTATGTAGCTGAACAGTGTCTGGCCAGACAGTGCAAATTGTCTGCTGGATGCAATTCTGCCATGTAGTCAGTAGTGGCCTTTGGCTGCAAAAGCTCACCAGGTAGGTCATCTGGAAGCTTTTTGTGAGTGTAAATGTAATTCGACAACTGCCTTAAGTTTTCACTCAACGGTGGATAAGTACTGTCATGCTTCTGATGGAGTGTGGTTGGACTAGGAGGCTGGGTTATAAACAGGTCACGATTTGTTTGGAATAAATGCCATTTGCTGATATTTTTGTGTAAACACGAACGCCTTGGTTTGGCACAAGGGCAATGCCATGTATTCTCAGAAGCATTGTATGTAACAATTAACCTTCCAAGACGGGTGTAATGACTCAGAACTGGCTCATATATGGAGAAGCACAAATGCTTTGTTGTCAGCTTAAAATCGACTTGTGCACAGAGAGGTATGTGACTCATCTGTGCAACATGTTGTCTTTTAAGGCATGAGGCTTTTTTTGCCGCCCCAAAAAATTGAAGTGCCACCATTTCCTCCAAAACATTTGCCAAAAGTCTTTCTTCCTTCACTGTCTGAGTACAGTACTGTAACGAGCGGATGTGCTCACAGTGTTTAAATGGTAGACCACTTCTTACTGCCAAGAAGTGATATTGTCTGCACTCTTCCAACTCACACTCCACTTTGTGTTGATGTCCGAAGGTCTTATTTTGTACATGAACCGGTACAGAGAAACCATGCTTCGACTTTTGCACAGCAAAAATTGCGTTGTCTGGGTCCACACAGGCACTATTCAAATGATCCTGGACTGTAATATCCTTCGATTCTTTTTTGTGTTTTCTTTGGATGTGTTTTGGAATGTTATTCTTGAAGCACACAAGACTGCAGTGGGGACATTTGACTTTCTTATTATCCAGCAGCATATGCTTATCCTCCAGGGCAACTGTTGACATGGCACAGTATGTGTGGTCATCCATATGGGAAGGGCTCTCGCTGATGACTGGAAAGGGGGATACTGTCTTTAGGGGTGAGGATGTCAGTGCAACTAGGGTAGATGGGAGTGGATTCATCGTGGTCCCAGGAGCCAAGGCAGATGTATTCAGACTTCTCTTTTGACAAGCCACCAAGTGTTTGGCCATGTCACTTTTTTTTAGTACAGTCTTCGGACAGAAAGGGCAATGGAAATGTCCTGAGTTCCTGCATTCCAGATTGCATCTGCATATCGTTTTATCTGAGAATAAATCAAATGGGTAAAATGGTTATGTAGGTGAACCATGCAACGTACACGCCAGGAGGCTTAAAAACAACATACAAACTCACCTTCAAACGAAATGGAATTTTGGATGTGTACTTCCAAGTGTTTCTTAAACTTGCTGAATTTAGTTGCCTTTAATGAAGGACACAGCGGGCAGTGGTAGAGTGAACAGCAGCTTTTACACCGGTCAGCTGCTATTTGTTCACCTCTTGCAAGAATTGAAAGATGCATCTACAGAATGCAAAAATAATAATAATAAAATGACACAGATTCACAGAAAAAGCTTTTCTAGCTTTTTTCAGTTTTTTATTTTTAATTTCATTTTTTAATTAAAAAAAAAAAAGAAGATTTTCTTCATATGTAAACATACGAAAGACGAGACCAGACAAAACAAATGACGCCAAAACAACACCATAAAACAATAAAAACCGCAAGCTGGGAATAGCAGAAAAGTACATAATGAAAAATAAGACAGCAATACAATGAAAACTACACAAGGGAGACTGTTCATTGTCAATAAAATGTAAAAAAAAAAAAAAAAAAAAAAAAAAAAAAGAAAGAAAAAGAAAACAAAAACATAAGCAGCATTCGCAAATTCGCTGCTTAACTCTTTCACTCCCAGCCATTTTCACCAGAGCAAGGCCGTTCGCTCCCGGCCGTTTTTTCTGGATTTTGACTGATTTTGCAAGGCCCACAGAAAATTCTGTTCTATTGCTATATAAACTTTGAACCCACCAAAAGAAAGATTGGACTCTCTTCTTTCAGCAGAAAAAAAAGTAAGTTCGTATCTTTTTCCATTCTTTAGAAATCAGCATTAGAAAATAGCTTAGTTTGAGCAATTTTCCAATTTCTGATGAAAAAACGGAGAAAATGAGCTTTTTGTAAACGCATACATTTCAAACATAACTTTGACAAAGCTATTTTTTGCATTAGTTACACCCCAAACATCTGAATAATGTTTTCCTTTTACAAAATACTATGAACAACCAGACAAATAGAGCTTTAGATAGAATAGTAACGATTTATTCACACACAACGACTGAGAGATGACGGTTTGTCGCCGAGATGACGCCGTTGTCGCCACGTCAGCTGTGTAAACTTTTCCCTCATCGTTGTCTGTCTCACAAAAATGGATTATTTTTGCATTTCTGCGGGGTCTGCTAGGCGAGCCGCTCCACGGGGGGGGTTTCACTCGTTTTGCACGATCGTCCAGTGCCTGGTGTCCCAGGCGTCCTCTCGTTGTTTTGTCCGGACGGAGCGCCGCCTGGGCTCAATCCGCCAGCGCTTTGACAATGCTGGCCGGCCGTTCACTGCTGTTGAATCGGCTTGTCTAGTCTTCCAAAATGCGTTACTGCCCTCCAGTGGCCAGTTTTATTGCTTTAAAATTGGTTTGGAGCGTTTTTCTTTGTTTCTCAGATACAGCGGAAGGTATATATGCTTCTTATAAAAAAAAAAACGCAAAAGACGTATAAATACGGTTGCGGGACAGTTGAGCATTTAAAAATAAAACGTATTTATACGGTTCCGGGAGCAAATGAGTTAATGTATCAGTACGTACACAATAATAAAACTCGAACAAAGTTGTATAATAGTACATTCATTCATTTTCCATGCCGCTTATTCCTCACGAGGGTCGCGGAGGTGCTGGAGCCTATCCCAGCTAACTTCGGGCAGTAGGCAGGGGACACCCTGAATTGGTTGCCAGCCAATCGCAGGGCACAAGGAGACACACAACCATTCACGCACACACTCACACCTATGGACAATTTAGAGTGTTCAATCAGCCTACCATGCATGTTTTTGGGATGTGGGAGGAAACCGGAGTTCCCGGAGGAAACCCACGCAGGCACGGGGAGAACATGCAAACTCCACACAGGAAGGCCGAAGCCCGGGATTGAACCCTTGATCTCAGAACTGTGAGGCAGACGTGCTAACCACTCAGCCACCGTGCCGCCTATAATAGTACAGTTTTTTCAATTTATCTTCTGGATAAACACTTAATGTTTCCTTTGCAAGTGTTATTTAGTTTATTTAACATTTTTGAAAATGCATTAGTGCGCTTTTAAAACTTTTTTTCAGTGCGGGCACTTACCGTGTTTTCTTCGCGAGCGTTGAAATGACTTAACTTGTTTTCGTCGCAAGGGTGACGACATTTCCGGTCTGAGGTGCCTGAGAGCTGCGATATTGCGTCATTTCCTGTCTGCGGGTTCGGCACTGAGACGAGCGGCGCAGGGGACAGAGAGGCGGGCTGCTGCCAGACGCCTCTCAATTTCCACGTTGTGGAGCTAAACGGCTACTTATAAAGTGATTTATTTACAGAGTTAGTGCTAGAATTAAGTCAGCTTCAGCCTGTCTATTTCGGCTCAGGTAAGCGCTAAATGCACACTCAGACTTTATGTACGCCAACGTAATCGGTTCTTGCGTTAGAGCAGTGGTCCCCAAACTACGGCCCGCGGGCCGTATCCGGCCCGCCTCCACATTTGGTCCGGCCTCCTGAACCCCCCCCCCCCCCCCCCCCCCCCAAATAGTGTTATCTATTTCCTGGCTTTTTTTCTGTGAAGAACCCAAACAGGGTTATTTGGTTATTATCTATTTAATTAATAGTGTTATTATTATTCATTAATATATATTATATCATATTATATTATGTTATTATTTTTATTTTATTTTGTTGCGTGAAGAATCCAGAAAGGGTAATTTAATTGCGGCTTTCTGAAAAACAATACATTTTTACATTTAGGCACTGCTGCAATCGTCACACTGTTTCTGTTACAAACTGGCCCGGCCCCTCATCAGAGAAGGGAAAGTCATGTGGCCCTCACAGGAAAAAGTTTGGGGACCCCTGCTTTAGAGTGTTTGTCATCTGCACTTCCATTTGCTTTTCTTCATGTGCAGTGCTCCCCCTCCATGTTTGATCAAACTGCACTGAGATCATTTGAAATTGTTTTAAAATGCATTAATCGCAAAAATCGGAGGACTAGATCACATTTCAGAGTGCAGAGATCACAGTCGATGCTATAACAACCTGGTGTGTTGAAGGTTGGTCATTTATGTGCCTATATTTTGAAATTGTTGCCTTAATTTTGTGTTCTTTTTCACCGTCCCCCAATCAGGCTGAAGCAAATGGTCAGAAGTCCACACATACCTCAGTCTCTGCAATTACAGGTATGTCTCATACACTGATCAATGAATTATTTAATATTTGTATTTGTTGGGTTGGGATAACAAACATGCATTAATGTTTTTACAGATGGATTAAGAAATTAATTGTACATCTCAATTTGAATGTTAAAAAAATAATCAATTACATTAATTTAAAAATAACTCATTATTACACAGTTTGTGAATATTAAAATAATTCATTGCAGATTTTAATTTGTGATTAAAAATAATGGTACATTTTAATTTGTAACTGTTAAGAAAAAATGTAACTTTTTTTTCTAACAAGTTCTCAATGCTGAAATTATTATGTCTTTTCAGGTCAACCAGAGCAGTATTCTCTAATGCAGTGGACTTGTAAGTACTGCACATTTTCTGCTGGAAAGAGCGGCTACTTGCTTAAGCATTACCGCTTAAAACATGGCAGAAACAATGACATTTTGCGGCTCTCTTCGTCTCGTTTTCCTCGTTCTGAACAATTCCCCCTCAATGGGCTGAATAGTAAAACCAATGAGCCCAGTCTACCGCTGACGTCATCCACCTGTTGGCGACGCTAAAGCCCTATAATGGTAGGCGTGGCTAACCGGCAGATTAAAAGACTAATTTCTCGTCATCTGCGCTTTGCTAAATTGTTGTATATAGTCGAATCGTCTCAAAATATGATTCTAATTCACATAATAATGCCATTTAAGACTTTTTTTTTGGTGTCATATGCTCTTTAAAAAACAGGTGTGGGCAAACCTGGCCAAGCGCTACCAGGTACGTGACTAAGACAGGCAGCTGGAAAGAAATGGAATAGTGGCTTGACCATACATTTGAAGTATACCTATATGTGTTTTGCAGGACAATGACATCAGGACATTTCTGCAAGTGGCCACTGCATTGGATCCAAGATTCAAGCATAAGGTGGATGACGTTGTCTGGGCTGAAGAAAGTTGAAGCTGATGGATGAGCAGGTACAATGTCATTATGCACAACTGCTCTTTTAAGCTATTAAAGATCTAATTATGTTCTTTGTAGTCAACAGCAGAAGATTGTGCAGATGACGTTGCCAAGGAGGCAAAGCCTGACAATGATGAAGTGGAAAAGGAGGAGGAAAGTGTAAGTGTATTCTTTCTGAAATTATAAAGGCAGTCAATCCTAATTCTTAATAATGATGCCGCCTTTGGATGATTTCCCCTTTTACTGAAAATACTAATGCATCTTGTTTTTTTGTTTAGCAACCACCTGCGTGCAAAATACCCAGAAAGACCCCACTGGAGGAGCTTTTCGCGGAGGAAGAGGCAGAGAGCAAACTTTTACAACAGAGCTCTATGTCCATCAAAAAACGGGCGGACATTGAGCTAAATATGTACCAGGAAATGCCACTAGCTGTTTTGTCTCAGGACCCTGCTGCATGATGGTGGAACGAAAGACAGACATTTCCTTTACTGTCAAATCTTGCCTTCTCGTATTTATGGATTATGGGTTCGTCAACACCTAGTGAACGTGTGTTCTCCACTGCAGGAGACACTATTTGTCCGGAACGCTCACGGTTACTGCCTGAGAAGGCCGATATGCTAATTTTCCTGAACAAGAACTGTTTCTGATTTTTTTTTCTGTACCCGCTACTCTGCACCAAGTTACCTACAGTATAATGTAGAATTTGTGTTGTATATAATGTGTTGTCCGTGAGCTTTAGAAAAATAAACATTGTTGTGAAAGTGCACTCTTGTGGAAAGAAACTTCATCACATTCAAGTTTAAAGACTAATAGGCTACGTTCATACTACAGGTCTTAATGCACGAATCCGATTTGTTCGTGTTTTTCCGACTCGAGTGAGGCATTAACTTGACGGTCTGAACGTGACAAGTCGCATAGAACGGGACCATTTCAAATCCGATCTGGGTCACTTTCATATGTGGTCTAAATCCGATCTGGGCCACATTTTTCCAGACTGTCGCGGCGGTCTGTACTGTCCAGTCCCGCAAATCGGATTTCATGCAGCAATTACGTCATCAAATAGCGAGAGAGTCGTTACCGTAGCGATGCACCTGTGCGTTATTAGCGCCTAGCTTGAAGTGAACAGGGCTTCTGGGGAAGGGCTGAGCTTGACAACAGTCATAAAAAATAAAAATGGGTTGAGGATAAGCCTGAGAATGCTCAGTTTTCTCTCTGTTCCAAGTGAGCAATATTTCAACATTGCCTCCACGGCCGAGAGTCGGGACAAACTGCCCGTATGTGTGTGTGACGTGCACGGACAGTGCGTGCATGCTATCGATCCATATAAACTTTGAATATAAGCCTAAACGGGGATTATTTATGTCTGTTATTTGTGTCCACCTTTTGAAAAGCAAAATATAATATCCCTGGAATGACGGATGACGTCTGTCATTTGTTTTGATGCTTCTGCGCATGCGGGTCTTCTTGCTTAGCGCGTGTCGGACTGTGAATTAGTGCGCATGCGTAATACTTGAACGGTCTCAATGGATAAAGGCAGTCTGAACGGACACGCCAAAAAAACGGATATGACAAAAAATCGGATTCGTGCATTAAGACCTGTAGTATGAACGTAGCCATATTGATACACAAGTTAAAAATAGCCCTGTGAGAAGTTCATATATTTTTTTTTTAAAAATCAAGACACAAACACAACTGTGCAATTTAAAAATAAAATTAAAATATACATATTTTTTTAAAGAATCGGAATCCAGAATCGTTCGGAACCGGAATCTTAATTGGAATCGTTCAATTTGAAACGATGCCAAACCCTAGTTATAATAATTTGATATTAAAACCCTTCTTAATGTTTTTTTTTTAATAAAGTTTGTAAAATTATTTGAAGTGATAGGTCGCCATTCTTGTTACGTCGCAGTGCGTGACGTCACTGGTCCCGTTGCCAGTGACGACTTAAACAGCATTCTTTATTTTGGTTCAATAAAACACTGCTTTGGTGCTGAGGACTTTTTGTTGAGCCTGACCATTCCTGATGTAGTGTAGTGTTACTGTCAGGTAATGATACTGGCTCAAACTGGTCCATCAATCAGCTGTGATGGCAGCCTTTGTGACATGTTTTAGCTCAGAAATCAAAATTTCCTTTTCAACTGCATACCAAGCAGGAATCCATTGTTATCTGGTCTTTGCCTTTTTGGCAAAGCCAGATAATGTTATTCTGCGACTTTATTACCTGGTATTATGGCTCGTATCCACACGTCCGGAATTTTTGCGTGACGCAGGCTTTTTTTCAAACGGCCCCGAAAAATTTTCCGTTCGCCCGTAAACATCAATTTTCCGGAAAAAAAAAAAGCAATTTTCAAAATGTATCTAATCCTACAATTTTTTACCAAATTACATAATTTAGGCAAAATTTACGGTTCCCCAGAAGTTTGACAAAAACCTGCCCATTCATTTTTAATGAGAAAAAAAAAGTTTCAAAATGTATCCTACAGTTTTTCACCAAATCACACAATTTGGGCATCAAAAATTCCAGGACGGTGAGGGGAATAAAAGTTATTAACACAATTTGAAAAAAATATACAGTTCCCCGGAAATTTGCCAAAAACTTGCCCATTCATTTTTAATGGGAAAAAAAGACAAGTTTGAAAATGTTACTAGTCCGTCAATTTTTGACGAAAACACACAAGATGGAAATCAAAAATTCCAGGATGGCGAGGGGCATAAAAATGACAGAGAAACATTTTTTGATAAAATGTACGGTTTCCCGGCAATTTGCCAAAAACGTGCCCATTCATTTTTAATGGGAAACAAAGAAAAGTTTCAAAATGTATCTAGTCCTTCACTTTTTGACCAAATCACACAATTTGGGCATCAAAAAATCCGTGAGGGTGAGGGGCGTAAATTTGTATACAGAATTTTGAAAAAAATTACGGTCCCCCGGAAATTTGCCAAAAACTGTCCCCTTCATTTCTAATGAGAACATTTCCCATTCACTTACAATGGGATTTCCAATCGAATTTACATGCCATTGATGCCACTGACGACCATGCATGTCGAATCTATTGATGCCAATGTACTTGGATTCAATTGACTGTATGGATGTCGATCCCATTGACGGCCATGGATGTCCAATTTTTTCCCCATTCATTTTCAATGGGGGTAAAAAACAAAATTTCCCCAATTCAACAGAAAATGACCAGATATCAATAGGACTTGTCCCCCAAATGTCCCCGATTCCATTGACGCTTATGGAGGGTGCTGCCAATGACGGCCATGGACGTCCAAATTTCCCATTCATTTCTCATGGCATTTACTTTGTTTATTGCCATTGACGGGCATGTTTCTCCATCGTATTGATGCCTATGTAAGTCGATGCCAATGACAGCCATGGACATCCAAATTTTTTCCCATTCATTTTCAATGGGGAAAAAACAAAATTTCCCCAAATCAACAGAAAATGACCAGATATCAATAGGACATGTCCCCCAAAATTCCCCGCTTCCATTGACACTTATAGAGGGTGCTGCCATTGACGGCCTTGGATGTCCAAATTTCCCATTTCTAATGGCATTTACTTTGTTTATTGCCATTGACTGGCATGTTTGTCCATTCTATTGATGCCAATGTACTTGGAGGCCATTGACAGCCATGGACGTCCCAAATTTTTCCCATTCATTTTCAATGGCAAAATATCCAATACCCCCCAAATTAACAGAAAATGACCAGATATCAATGGGACGTGTCCCCCAAACTTCCCTGCCTCCATTGACGCTTATGGATGGTGCTGCCATTGACGGCCATGGACGTCCAAATTTCCCATTCATTTCTCATGGCATTTATTTTGTTTATTGCCATTGACTGGCATGTTTGTCCATTCTATTGATGCCAATGTACTTGGAGGCCATTGACAGCCATGGACGTCCAATTTTTTCCCCATTCATTTTCAATGGCAAAAAAAATCAATGTCCCCAATTCAACAGAAAATGACCAGATATCAATGGGATGTGTCCCCCAAACTTCCCCGCCTCCATTGACGCTTATGGATGGTGCTGCCATTGACGGCCATGGACGTCCAAATTTCCCATTCATTTCTCATGGCATTTGAGCATGTTTTTTCATTCTATTGATTCCAATGTACTTGGATTCCATTGACGCCTATGTAAGTTGATACCACTGACGTCCATGGACGTTAAAATTTTTCCCCATTCATTTTCAATGGGATTTTTTTTTTTTTTTCCTCCAAATCAACAGAAAATGACCAGATATTGATAGGACGTGTCCTCCAAACTTCCCCAATTCCATTGACCCTTATGAAGGGTTCCGCCATTGATGCCCATGGACGTCCAAATTTCCCATTCATTTCTAATGGCATTTACTTTGTTTAGAACCATTGACGCGTTTGTTTGTCCATTCTATTGATGCCGATATACGTGGATTCCATTGACGCCTATGTAAGACGATGCCATTGACGGCCGTGGACGTTCAAATTTTTCCCATTCATTTTCAATGGCAAAAAAAAAACAATATCCTCAAATCAACAGGAAATGACCAGATATCAATGGGACGTGTCCCCCAAACTTCCACGATGCCATTGACGCTTATGAAGGGTGCTGCCGTTGACGGCCATGGACGTCCAAATTTCCCATTCATTTCTAATGGCATTTAATTTGTCTAATGCCATTGATAGGCATGTTTGTCCATTCCATTGATAGCCTTGGGCGGGGCTACGATCTGTATAGCCACACAGGAAAGACCAGGTTTAATTTCTCCAGAAATTGCAGTTTCTAGTTATTATTACTTTATTAATCAACTTATTCTCCGCGTTTTTTCGGCGCGCCGCACAGCCTATACCGCTGCACCGATCGGCACCGTTCTGGTATCGACACTTCCGGAATTTTCGTGTGACTGTGGCTTTTTGTCAAACGGCCCCGAAAAATGTTCCATTTTCACGTAAACGCCGATTTTTAAAAAAAATGTCAAAACGCTACTTGACCTACAATTTTTGACCAAATCACATAATTTGGACATCAAAAATTCCGGAACGGTGAGGGGCATAAAGATTGTATACAGAATTTGGAAAAAATCTACGGTTCCCCGGGAATTTGCCAAAAACATTCCCATTCATTTTTAACGGGAAATGTCCCCTTCAGTTTCAATGGGATTTCCAATAGAATCTACATTGCACTGTTGCCATGTATGTCAAATCTATTGATGCTAATGGACTTGAATTCTATCAACGCCTTTGTAGCAATGCCATTGACGGCCATGGACGTCCAAAATGTTTCTCATTCATTTTCAATGGGACAATTCCCCAAATCAACAGGAAATTACCAGATATCAATAGGACGTGTCCCCCAAACTTCCCCGATTCCATTGACGCTTTTGAAGGGTGCCGCCATTGACGGCCATAGACGTCCAAATTTCCCATTCATTTCTAATGGCATTTACTTTGTTTAATGCCATTAACGGGCATGTTTGTCCATTCTATTGATAGCCCTGGGCGGGGGTAAGATCTGTATCTCCACACGGCAAAGACCAGAAGTAATTTCTCCAGAAATTGCCGTTTCTAGTTTGGTTATACTTTCTGTGTTTGGGGGGTTGTATTTAGGGTTGTGTACCTTTGCCATCTCCCTAGGAAATATGAGAATGACAGTGAAACATCTGGTTAGGATTAACAATTAGATTTTCTCTTTGATATTATTGTTTTTAATTCAGACACGAGGACTAGTTTCACAAAGAAAAGTGGGGTAGTTTTCCATAAAACATTAAGTAGCCTAGTCACAAAATAACCTCGCAGAAAAAGACCCACCATGAATTAATAGTAGGCCTAATGTAGTGGTCTGCAGGGTATTTTTTTTCCGTTTACCCAACGTTTCTGCATAGAACAGTCCCATCTGAGAAGCACAGCTAAGCCTGAACAAATTCCATCTACCGAAAGTCAGGGGCATCAACTGTAGAAAAGGGATGTCACCCTTTAACGACAAACCTAGTCACTGCTCGGTGACATTGATCTATCCTCTCATGTGTCATTCTATTTTTTCCTGCCTCGATAAAGGGTGGCGCGACAGCCAATGAACTTGTGCTACCAGCCTCGGAACAAGTCCGGCTCTGTCTGTCATCATCGTGGCAATCTAAGTTGTCAAATAAACAACGAGGCATAGCATTTGCTTAATGTTACATGTCGATGTGAAACAAAGGGCATGTTGTGTGCGCTGTTAGTTATGGGACTATGTTCCTGGAGTATCCACTGTGCTGCCGCTGTCTCCACTACTTGAGCCACTTTGTATCCGCAATGAGTCGAAAACACGGGACACGGAGATGCGGATACCGTGCTGTGTTTGCAAATGTTTAATCATTTTACTGGTGTTCCCACTAGAGATGTCCCGATCGATCGGGATGCCGATCACGGCGTTTTCCAAGTATCGGAATCGGCAAAAAAATATCGGCCGTGCCTTTTTTTAAGATATATATATTTTTAATTAAATCGCTATCCAATTGTATTTAACGTTACAGACATAATATGTTACACTCATCCAGAGGCTTTAGTTTAGGCTTAAGGTAGGGTTATCAAATTTATCCCGATATCGGCGGTAATTAAATTTTTCAAAAAATGTATCACGTTAACGCAATTTATGCATGCACTACACGGCCTACTCACGCATTGTCGCGCTCAATCTGTAATGGCGCCGTTTTACCTATATAGAGAGATAAAAGGCTGCATAAATTGAGTAGAGTGAATTTTGGCAGCCTTTGGAGCCTTTTTTGTAATTGGCTAAAGCCTTACAATCCCTCTCCCTACGATTTGAAATATCATGGGAAGCAATGACAGGTAATAAGGTAGTGATTGATCTTTTCTTAATGTCTTACGTTACTTTCCAACGCAGAGAAGATATATCAATTGGTAGCACTACACACAGTCATGGTTCCACTTCCCATCATGCATTTTTTCTGTTCACCCATAATAAAGTCATAAAAGAACCAAACTTCATGAATGTTTTTTGTGACAAAGAAGTAACTGTTCCAATCACTCTATCAGAGAAAAATCAGAGTTGTAGAAATAACTGGAAACTCAAGAGAGCCATGAAATTATGTTCTTCACAAGTGTATGTAAACTTTTGACCACAACTGTGTGTTGAGAAGCACACTGAATAAAGAAGTGTTGTTCCATTCAAGTCTCGGCCTTACATGTACTTAGATCAAGGAAGTACATAACATATATGATCGGGAAAAATTATCGGGAATGATTGGAAATGAATCGGGAGCAAAAAAAAAGCAATCGGATCGGGAAATATCGGGATCGGCAGATACTCAAACTAAAACGATTGGGATCGGATCGGGAGCAAAAAAAACATGATCGGAACAACCCTAGTAAAAATTCTTATTTAAGAATATTTCTTATGTAAAATAAGAGCACTAAAATAAGTGCACAATAGCTAATGAAGGCGCACGTGTGCGTGCCTGTTTACAGTTGCAGTTTTACCCTAGGATCACTATGATTTTGAATGTCAAAATTTAACATAAATTCAGTTTTTTTTCCTCCTCTATCAAAGGCTATTGCCACCAATTGCCTCTGTACGGCTTTCGCATTGAAGTTAACAATGACATGGCCACCTTGTAAGCAGCCATTGCTAGCAGATTTTGTTTCAAGAGTCGACGTTCTTCAAACAAAGGCACTTTTTTTATCCTCTTACAGGTTTTTTTGCCTTCACCTGCCACACGATGGCCTTTCTTCCTGCTGCAGCCTACACATTCACGTCAATCGGGCCACAACCACCATCGCATGCGAATTTTGTTTCAAGATCAAAAGTGACAGACTTGTCCGTGGTCTTTGAAATGTGGCGGTGCAAGGAATGCCTATAATATAAATGATTTTGTAAATCAATAAAGTTCTTGCCTCACTGGTTGTCAAGTTTAAACTGCGTACTCGTTACTAGGGTTGTTCCGATCATGTTTTTTTGCTCCCAATCCCGATCGTTTTCGTTTGAGTATCTGCCGATCCCGATATTTCCCGATCCGATTGCTTTTTTTTGCTTCCCATTTCAATTCCAATCATTCCCGATAATTTTTCCCGATCATATACATTTTGGCAATGCATTAAGAAAAAAATGAATAAAACTCGGACCAATATATACATTCAACATACAGTGCATAAGTACTGTATTTGTTTATTATGACAGTAAACCCTCAAGATGGCATTTACATTATTAACATTCTTTCTGTGAGAGGGATCCACGGATAGAAAGACTTGTCATTTTTAAAGGATAAATGTGACTTTGTATATTGTGACTAAATATTGCCATCTAGTGTATTTGTTGAGCTCACAGTAAATGATACTGTAGCCATGCCCAAATGCATGATGGGAAGTGCAACCATGACTGTGCGTAGTGCTACCAATTGATATATCTTCTCTGCGTTGGGAAATAATATAGGGTGTTTAAAAAAAGATCAATCAATACCTTGCTTCCCCACATAGCTTCCCACGATATTTCTAATTGTAGGGAGAGGGATTGTAAGGCTTTTGCCAATTAAAAAAAGGCTCCAAAGGCAGCCAAAATTCACTCTACTCATTTTACGCTGCCTTTTAGCTCTCTATGTAGATAAAACGGCGCCATTACAGATGGAGCGCGACAACGCGTGAGTGGGTCGTGCAGCGCATGCATTAATTGCGTTAAATATTTGAACGTGCTACATTTTAACCCTACCTAAAGCCTAAACTAAAGCCTGTGGATGAGTGTAACATATTATGTCTGTAACGTTAAATACAATTGGAAAACGATTTAATTAAAAAATATAAATACATTAAAAAAAGGCATGTCCGATATTTTTTTGCCGATTCCGATACTTTAAAAATGACGTGATTGGACCCGATCGATCGGCATCATCTCTACTGGTTACCATCAAGAAAAAAAGTCATTTGAAGTTCGCTATATTTAAATTCAGTCATACCATATTTGTTGTTGCATCTCTGTTGAATTATGTTGGATGAACGTTTGTCAATTTAGTCCATGATACACTTAGTGAGCATGTCCAAAAAATACAAGTTTATCTAACATGGGTGCCTTATGTTGGCTCGACGTGTGCTTTATGTTAAAAGGACACAATTGCTAAATACTGAAAGAAAGCAACTGGAATGTGTCGGCATGGTAACGCTTCCCCTGCTCCCTCTCGCTACATTACCTGTTCAATCTCAACTGGCCACAGCAGTTATACCCGCTGAAACTCACCTCAACTGCTTTCAGCGCTTTCCAGGATCATTTAAGAACCCCAAACTACATTTTCACCAACATTACAAACTCGTGGTGTGAACCCAACTTTTTTCCCCTGTGACTCGACGACCCCCCCCCCGCGTGAGACTCGCCACCATGCATTTATTCAAAGGCTGTATCGTTCTCTTTCTGGCGATTGTTCTCCTCCAAGGTAAGATTGTTTTTGGAATTTATTGAGGTAAATTGAAGTCTATGGAGATAGAATAGTGCCAAAAGAAGTGAGGTTGTAAAATGAAAATTATACCTGTAAAATGACCAATTTTAACTGCAAAACACTTGTATTTCCAAATTTTGCGTTGTGTAATAAACATGAAAAAAACACGATGTAAAAAATAAATTCTACAAGTGTTTTTTTGGAAATTTGGAAATACAAGTTTTTTTTTTGTTATACAAGTTAAAATTTGTCAAATTTACAGGTATTTTTTTATTTTAAGACTAGGTTACGAGTATCTTTTTTGGCCCATAAAACTCGACAAGAATGTGACAAAACTTGTGCACTTGAAATTGGTAATTTTTAACCCGTAGTGATGAAAAAACACCTGTAGAACAAAAAAATCACTTGTAATTGGAAAAAAAACCACTTGTAGAATTTATTTTTTACATTGTGTTTTTTTCATGTTTATTTCACAACGCAAATTTTGGAAATACAAGTTGTTGTTTTTTTGTTTTACAAGTTAAAATTAGTCATTTTACAGGTATGTTTTTATTTTAAAACTAGGTTACGAGTATCTTTTTTGGCTCATAAAACTCGACAAGAATGTGACAAAACTTGTGCACTTGTAATTGCTCATTTTTAACCCGTAGTGAAGAAAAAAAAACCTGTAGAACAAAAAAAATCACTTGTAATTGGAAAAAAAACACTTGTAGAATTTATTTTTTACATCGTGTTTTTTCATGTTTATTACACAACGCAAAATTTGGAAATACAAGTGTTTTTTAGTTAAAATTGGTCATTTTACAGGTATAATTTTCATTTTACAACCTCACTTCTTTTGGCACTATTCTATCTCCATATTCATCTTCTCTGGTTGGACTTTTCTGCATGCAGAAAGGAGACTTGAAATAGCGCTAGACGTCCTTTTTTGCCTTGGCTAGATGTTAATTTGCATTTCATATATTTGATTTCAGTAGTTGAGGAGGTGAGAGTTGGTAAGTGAGGTAAGAAGCAGACATCTTCTTACTTGTTGGAGTTTGGGAAAGTGACTAAAGCCAAATGTTCTATGAAAGGAATAAATAAATGTGGTCTACTGATAGACCGAAGGAGCAGTGCCACCAGCTTCTTGGCAAACATGACCCATTATTCTGCTGCCTCATGAGAAAATGTCATCAAAATTGGACGGCTGCCATTAACGTAAACCTCAGCAATGATTAATCATGTACAGTGGCGATGTTTCCATTCAGCCTACACGTTTAGCGCTCAACATCCTATTTGTGGTCAGAAAGGCAGCACTGTGTACGTCATCTGTGTGACACTCCGTAATGTTTTTTGGCGCACAGACCAGTCGGAGGACGTCGATCAAACCCAATTGGTGATCGGAGTGGTGGCCGGCCTTGTCATCTCCACCGTGGTCATTGGGCTAGCCTATGGAATTTGCAAGGGAATATCCAAGTGAGTCACTGTTTAGCTGAATTTTACAGTCAGTATACTTACAAATACCTCTTATGGACTGTAAATTTAGGCTCCCTGAAAACATAGGCTTTCTTTGAAGGGCCACGAAGAAATATTTCATCTTATTCTCAAAGGTAGAAAGTGCAAGCCATTTTTCAAAATAGGTATAGAAACACGTCAATTTTGGTGATATTACTATAATCTGGAAATCAGAAGCATTTCAGAATGGTATTCGCCAGCGTTAACATAGGCTGTGAGCCACCTTGATTAGAGCCTTCAAATTGACCTCATTTAAAAGCACAGGTTAGCACATCTCTTGAATTTATGGACCGTCAGCTGGTACATGGGAAAGATGCATAGTGTTTCTCATGTGACGAGACCATTTGCATTCATGGTGCAAAAATTAAATGAACAATAAATGATTAAAAAATAATGTTTAAAAACCCATTACACATAACTACTACGTTACCAGAAAGAAATAATAACAAAGAAAACGGATAAGAAATGAAATACAAAACATTGTGCAAAATGTATCTTGGGAATCGTCATTACATTGGCATGTCTTGTGACTGCCTGCCTGTATTTGTAATGCTATAGTCGCCCCCAAGTGGCTCTTCGAGGTATCTACTGTAAATGTGATTTAATTGTGAATGTTTCCATATGGGTGCAGACATTTTTTTTTTTTTTGTCCAGGTTCTCAGAGGAGGACCTGGAGATGTGACTTGGTCCTCATTGAGCTTGAGAGCCGACCCGCCTGATGCGATAAAATTATGACAAGCTTTAGTTAGAGCCAAATACCTTTAATTAATTATATTAACAATTAATGCCTGATTAACATCAACTGGCACAACAAAATTGCCATTACTTTGAAGTGAAATGCAAAGAAATAAACATAAAAGCAGTACTAATTCAAAATAAAGGGCATTATGCGGCTCCCACATTAACTCCAAGCCTTTGTAAAAGTGGGATGTCCTCCTCCTCATAAGACCTCATTGAACGTGCATGTTAAGCTTTGTAAAATGCGAACAAAAACACGTTTGTCAGTGCACGGCAGTTTTCATTACCTTTATTCCGCCACTTGTCCATAGGGCGAGTGGGGTCCTATCTGACATCGATTTTCGATAGTTTGCTTAATTGCCGAATGCTCTGTTTTTTTCGTGCTTTTCAAAGTTTGGATGGCTGAAATTCTTTGACCCTACATAAAATGCGCAGCTCTTATCGGCGACATTGGGATTCTCACGGCACATTTTGTACCGCATTTCCGTGCGAGCATCATTTACTTCTAGCCATGGTACCTCCTGCAGCCACTTTTCAGCAAAAGTCCTTTTTTTCCGGTAGCTCCGGTGACGTCTCTGTCGTCTGTCTGTCTTTTGACGGGGGTGGGGGAACACGGAAATAATTACTCAGTGGGACCTGCCTCTTCGACATTTTGAGAAGTTATTTTCTTGTGTCCGCCGCAAATACAGTGGTCAGCCATCGGTACGCAAAAGCGTATGGAAGCCGTTGAGGGCCAGCGCGTTTGTCTACGTCCAGTACGCATGCGCACATGCGGACCACTTATGTGCACCCCTGCATATATTTAACTATGGACATTTTGGCTCATTTCAATTAATTTTTTACAACTTCTGTTGAAGTTGTTATCTTATTTTTCAAAGAGCATTTTGTTTGGAAAAAATTTAAAGTCTTACTTTTATCATTATTAAAGCATCCAGGGGGCATCACAATACAATAGCGTACCACACGAATGCTATTGATAGACCCTGACGTCGCATCGTAAAGCGGAAATGGGACATTATAGACACGCCCTCGCATACAAACCATTATATTTTTGCTAGTTTTCTCCGGGTATCTTTCAAAGACGAACATGCCGACCAAGCACTGCTGATACGGAACATGTAGAAACGACTCTCGACATTACGACATATGAAGGATGTTTTCTCCATACGTTTCCCGAAAGCAAAAACTTGGAGGAAAAAATGTGAAGAATGGATCAACTTGCGCGGACGTTTCATATGCAGTACAGATTTTGTTGGGTTGGCATGGTCCTTCAGAGGACAAAGAGGTAGGCAATTTTGATCTCTTTTACTCATTTTTAGCGTGGCGTTTTGCCGTGCTGCTTCTGTCTGACAATGAATGACCTGAGAAGAATTAAAATGGTATTTGACTGCCACTGTTACCTTTTCTGTTGTAAAAAAAAAAAAAAAAAAACTTCAGTAAGGGGGAAGTTTAAATCAATTATAGAATTAAGATTTGTTATTAATGAAAAAATGACAAGTTTTCGTTGGCTGTCAACGAGTAGCATTTGCGATCGCTACGCAAAAATAGCAATGTAAATTGCCCAAAAGAACGGTCAGAGACCTAAGACAACCAGAGGATATAATACAGTGGTCTCCAAACTATTCCACATAGGGCCGCAGTGGGTGCAGGACTTCACTCCAACAAAACAAGACCACACCTTTTCACCAATCTGGTCTTTTATAAGTGTAGTCAGTTAATTGCAGTCAGGTGCTGCTTGTTTTTGTAGAAACCACATTGGTTAAAAGGTCTGTGCTTGATCGGTATGAACAAAAACCAGGACCCACAGCGGCCCTCGAGGACCGGTTTGGAGACCCCTGATATAATATATAAGTTAGACAGGCTATATGGTGCTCAAGGATTGATTGTAGAAATAGGAGAATGTCATTGTCATTGGCCTAAGACAAAGGTGTCGATAAAAAGCTAAGGCTAAGCTTAGGCCCGCTTGTTTCTTTTTTCCGTCTTTTTCAGCCCTCGACACCGAACATTTGTATGTTCTTCCACATCTTTACCAATGAATTTGGAACCAGGGACATCATTTTTGGACAGAATTGGTAGGTTTAGCTCTGTAAACATCTCCTTCGTACACTATTTCCATTCATTTACTATTGGGGACAAACAGGAACTTGTCCCCCCCCCCCCCCCTTAGCAACATTAGCTAACGTCATGAATATTATTGAGCGGAAGTGACGTGTAGCGTGCGGTACGCCATTAGCAATACAGTATCATATTAAGTGCACGACCGCATATAACGGGTTGGTATCGGATTTTTGGAGTTGGTATATCGGTTATCCGTTAAAAAGTCATTTTCAGACAACTCTACTTAAAACTTTGATTAAGGGGAAAAAAAAAAACAGATTGACCTTCCCTTGACTACTATACTAAAAAGACAAGTCAAACGGGATATTACAAGAAGAATCTTTTGGACAAGTTTCCTGAGCGAAACATGGCCGGCGCCATCTCTGACTTTTTCTGCTACGGACTGAATTGCGGTTGAACTAGACAAAGTTTTAAACCGTCAAATCAAACCAGAAGAACCCACAGATTCTCGAAAAATTGATTCAGCATGACGTAGTTGACACTCCGTGACTTTCTTTGTTGTGATTGGTTGTGTGAACTCCTGGAAGCACCTATGTACCGTACATATATGCTTGGAAGTGGAATGTTTTGAACAGCGTACAGCTTCAAAGCGTCAGTGTGGATCTAAGGTCATTTTAATCTAGTTCGGTTACAGTTATGGTATTATGAGGTCATCACACATGTACATATAAACACAAATGATATGTCATTCGTTTTTATTGCAGAGACTGATCGCAATAAAACTTTTGGACAGCATGATTCCATTTCTTGTTATATTTATAACAATTGGTGCGTATGCAAAACAGGTCAATAATTCACAATTCATAAAATTCTTAGAAAAATATTAGTGAAGGTGAAGCATAAATCGAGCCTCCCATCATAAAGGTAGAACGCATGTAGACGGGCGGGCTTTCTTCTTTACCGTCTTCAGAAGAGGCTTCCTCCTGGGGTGACAGCCATGCACACTAATTTGATGTAGAGTGCGGCGTATGGTCTGAGCACTAACAGGCTGACCCCCCACATCTTCAATCTCTGCAGCAATGCTGACAGCACTCCTGTAACGAGTCACATGACATTTTGGAGGGAAAATGACAAGCAGTACTCAATCTGGACATTTGGGGATGTATGATTTTTCAAAGCGGTTTACTCACTTTTGTTGCCAGGGGTTTAGATTTTAATGGCTATATTTTGAGGGGAAAATAAATGAACTCTATTATATAGGCTGCACACGACTACTTTTCATTGTGTCAAAGTGTCATTTTGTCAGTGTTGTCCCATGAAAAGATATAAATAGCTGCAGAAATGCGAGGGGTGTACTCACTTTTGTGATACACTGTACAGTGTAATTCCAATAATGGGGTACCGCACGCTCCACGTCACTTCCGCTCATTAATATTTATGACGTTAGCTTCTGTGGCTCTGCTGTTAGCTAAGAGGGGACAAGCTCTTGTTTGTCCCTAATAGGAAATGAATGGGAATAGTGTACGAAGGAGATGTTTACAGAGCTAAACCTACCAATTCTGTCCGAAAATGGTGTCCCTGGTGCCAAATTCACTGGTATAGATGTGGAAGAACATACAAATGTTCAGTTAAAGAGATGGCTTGAGTGTCGACGGCTGAAAAAGACGGAAAAAACGAGCCGACCTAAGCTTACCCTTAGCTTTTTTTATCGACACTTTTTTCTTACGCCACTGACAAAGACATTCCCCTGTTCCAACAATCTATCCTTTACCACCATAAGCCCCATCTTTCTTATACATTATATCCTCTGGTTGTCTTACGTCTCTGACCGTTTTTTGGGGGAACATTGCTGCTTTGTGTGGCGATCGCAAATGCTACTCGTTGATAGCCAACGAGCACTTCATTTTTTCCTGAATAACAAATCTTAATTCTATTAATTTATTTACACTTCCCCTTTACTAAAGCTGTTTCTTTACAACAGAAAAGGTAACAACGGTGGCAGTCAGATACCACTTTATTTTTTTTTTTTTCAAGTCATTCATTGTCAGACAGAAGCAGCACGACAAAACGCTACGCCCAAAAAATAAGTCAAAATGTCAAAATGGCCCAAACAAAAATGTTTATTGCATATGAAATGTGAACGGCTTCACTTTGCTGGCGTTAAACTGGTCTTTTAGACGTCCGCGCCATAGTAGCATAGTAGCTGCAGTCTTTACATTTTTTCCTCCCGAGTTTTTGGTTCCGGGAGAGTATGAAGAAAACATCCTTTATATGTCGTAATGTTTAGAGTCGTTTCTACAAGTTCCATAGTAGCAGTGAATAATCGGCATGTCAGTTTCTGAAAGATTATGGGAGAAAGAAGGTCGAAAAATAATGGTTTGCAATCGAGGGCGTGTATATAATGTCCTTCTTTCGCTTTACGATGCAACGTCACGGTCTAAAAAGAGCCTGCGTGCGGTACGCTATTCGTTCTACAGCCTCAAAACCTGCACTTAATCCTTAATAAATACTGTTGGTACTATTGCAAATAGCAATTACACAAAGCAAAACAAAAAAAAAAATCATGAATAAAAATCGGGATAATAATATCATTGTTGTAATAAAAATGGTAATAATAATAATAATACCTTTAATAATGTAACGAATCGGGTTCTAATGTGCCGGACTTTTTTTGCGATTCCCGAACGCACCGCGGGGCTGACGTGACCGTGAGCAAGAGAGCGCTATTTTACTTTCTGTTTCGATCCTGGCGTCAGTTGTTGTTGGTAGCGTTTAAAAGCTTAGAAGTTCTAAGTATCCATCTTGGCAACTCCTCACGTGTAGTTTTGGCTAAGCAAAGCAAAGGATAGTCTCGAAGTTGCTAGTCACATGATCTGTTCGAAAAATGATTTTGACCCATTATGAAATACCTTGTAGGATTCTTGTTCATTTCATTCATTTTTTTTGGTTTGCTTTATTGCTTCATAACTTTTATAGACTACATTTTAACGGCTAGGTCTTTATTTTATAGGGGAAATTCAGAATTTTTGACAATAGGCTTAATCTTGGAGTTAGCGGGGGTTTAATGAGCCGTTGAAGTTGATTTGAACAAATTCCGTGCAGTTTGTCAGTTATTTGTTAGTTTCGGGGATTCGGAGTGGCTAAGCTAACGTGAGTCAACCATGGTTGAAATCAACTCCGTTGACTAATTAAACCTCTGCTAACTCAAATATTAAGCCTTATGTGAAAAATTCAATTACATGCGATGACATTTTTGTTGTCATTTTTGTTGAGGCAGCGAAAGCAGAAAAACTGTTTAAAAAAAAAAAAAAAAAAAAAATCACTGATAAGTTACTTTTAAAGTAACTTTGTTACTTTTTTTTCGGCGTGCTCAGTAATTAAATAACTTTTTTAAGTAATCCATGACAACACTGGTCACCACATAAATAACTTTTTTTTCATTATTACACCATCCCTTGTACTGTATATAGTTTCTTTTGTCGTCTTTTTCACATACGTTTCTTTATTGAATAGGAAGCTTTTTTTCAGCAAAAAATGACTTGTGTTGTGCATCATCAGCCATCCATCATCAGCAATATGACAATTATAGCTCCATACATACAAGAAACTGTGCAACTAAATATTCAGGGAGATTGAGACAGCTGTTCTTTCTCAATGCTGTAATGTCAGACAGACCTCCGCAAACAGGCAGCCCTGCCCTGCAAACACTCAAGATGCTTATTGGAGCAATCCAACCCTGTGGGTTTGCGAGTGTGAATGGAATGACTAATGAGGACCTCAATGCTCACAAAAGATATGCTGATTAGAGTCAGATGATCCTTCTCTGGATACAAAAGTGATTTGTATCAACTTTGGTAGATCTACTAAATTTACATATTGGATCAGACTAGATGGACGTTCGAACACCAATCGTTTTGTGTCGAGTGTTTTATTGTATCGTTCAGTCGTACCATGAATATAATGGGTCTTGGACAACCCGTGCCTGAAATGGAACAGGAGGTTGCTGGTATTAATTCGTGACTAATTGAGGCCCCGTGACACACCCCTGAACTTGAGCCTGTAACATCATAAAAATAATACAAGATGGCGACAAAGCACTCAAAAATGTGGCCAACGTGCTGTACCCAACAGGCAAGGCAGCCGGAACCGCGCCGAGAATGAGAACGGTCCCTCTTTGGAGGAGACAAACATGGACACCAACCAAAATCCTGAAGAGTAAACAAACATCTAAGCCACCTGCCATCCTTTCGGAATTTGAAAGGTAAGCGCACAAACACGCACGCAATATTGTAACATGAATAACCACAGACATTTTCTTTTCCAGTGAGAACATGGAGCTTTGTACATTTCTCCTCCCTACCTCATCTTTTGGGAAAAGAAAACAATTTATGTTACAAACAAGGTAGCTTGGAATTCATTTCAGGGAGAATGTAACGACAAATCCATTTCAACTCTTGGAGAAAAAAAAATGTTTAATGTATGTGATATACATATGTTACTTGACATATTATAGACAGTGTAGCTATGTCGTCTGTTAGCGGTCATGTTTTTTAAGAAGGAACTATTGTTGGTTAGTTGCTGCAAGATAAAGGGTATTATAATACTGTGGGGCTGTGAGATATCAATAGAACCGTTATGTGGCAAGATAACAAATATTGATAAAGCTAACAACAACAAAAAATCACATTCATGAGCAATTATCAAAAATAGATCAAAAATTACGAACATTTCCGAAAGTATTCCGGAAACAGCCGAATGGGGCGGAGACGTCACAACAAGGTAACAAAAGGTCGAGGCGGGTGCCATCGTTGTTTATCGACGAGAGAGTTGCGTTCGTGTTTTGTCAAAAAATCGCTAAAATGGTTCAAACCTGTCATGCTATGTGGTGTACAAATAGCCATTTGTCGCAATGTAGTACTCATGAGTTCCCGAACGCGAGAAAAAGAGCTGGACTAAGCAGACAATGAGTAAAGTTTGTCCGTGCCAACAGGGCTAATTTTGCAGACCCGGCCTCTGGCACGGTTTTGTGTGGTGCGCATTTTACACCTGAAAGCTATTCGAACTATGGACAAATGAAATCAGGTTTTGCTAAGAAATTGCTGCTGAAAGCAGAAGCGGTGCCCACCGTACACTCGCAGCCACCCTAAATGTCCCGAGATATCAAGAAAGAGGACGATGACTGGCTCTGATGAGACCACCCCACCGCCACAGGCTAACCAAAGGAGCGGAGCAGCCAAGCTCGAAATGGCCAGAGTGAGTACTCTTTTATAATAAAAAACATATCACACATTGGCTAGGCAAGGCAAGGCAAGGCAAGGCAAATTTATTTATATAGCACAATTCAACACAAGGCAATTCAAAGTGCTTTACATCACATGAAGACCATAAAAATCACATTTAAATCAACACAACGTAAAAACCAAGACAAACGATCGCATTTAATCACAGAATAAAAATAAATAAATAAAAATAAAACAAAAATAGAAATAAAGCAAAAACTACTACTACTAATAATCATTGAAATCAGCAATGGAGATAAGCACAAGAGGAATAGAAGGCAGGTAGATTGAAATATATAGACAGTTATGGATATGCAGTGCTAAACAAAAGCGTTTTTAGCCCTGATTTAAAGGAGCTAACAGTTTGAGCATACTTCAGACGTTCGGGTAACTTGTTCCAGAGGTGAGGAGCATAATAACTAAATGCTGCCTCACCCTGCTTGGTTCTTGTTCTTGGAACATGCAGAAGACCCGTTCCAGACGACCTTAGGGGTCTCATAGGAATCTAACAAGTCAAGCATGTATTTTGGTCCAAGGCCATTAAGTCTATAGGCTATAGGACTGGACACATGTATAAATTATCACTCGTAAAATATATAGAACAACTCTAATCCCATTCATATTTGTGTCTGTTGGCAGAGCGAAAACCTATGATAGCACAATAAATGATCATTATTCTATACATTATTTTGCAGTCACGGTGTATCAGCTTCACAAAAAGAAATGCAAAACAAACCATTCGGTGATTCTGTTGCCGCCGGTGTTTCATCAGTGTGATTGCTCCCCTCAATGATCCTTTCATTAGGCTGCATTGGCTTTCGTTTGGGCTCAAGTTGATAACCCAAAACACCAAAGAAAGGTTCATAACTCTCCTCACCATTAGAAGACCGTTCATTACATCTGATTCGTCGCTGCAACGAGAAACAAAATTGTCCGCTATTATCACCGCCATTCAGTACTAAGCACTGAGCCGGGTGTTTTCTTGTTGTGACGTCACGCGCACAATACGCTAGATTTCCGGGGTCTCGGCCGCCAGTCGTTTTAGCTTGACAATCGATCCAAATTTCTATCATTTTCTTGGTGTTGCGATGTGTGTCATTACACAAAGTGGCATGATAGGAATCCAAAAGGCATGCGTTTATGGAATGATGGAATATTAGCATTTCCCCAGGTGTTGTAATACCCTTTAAATAACTTACAAGGTATGGCTTTGCTGTTAAAGTTGTGTAGGAAGCGCATCGCGTCTTGTTCAGTCAGCCGTTTTTCGTTTTTGAAATATGAATACGAAATGTTTCGGTTTGTGCATTTGTGTCGTAGAGAAATGGTGGAATATACTAAAGAGTTATTAATTGCTAGAGTTAGGTCTTGGCTAGGGTGACCATATTTTGATTCCCAAAAAAAGAGGACACTCGGCCCGGCCTCCAGATACTTGAATTTTACACAAAGTTGACTCAAAGATGCCTATATCACATTAATATATTTAAAGTGTGCCTCCTCCGTCTGGATAGAAAAATTCAGTTTTATTCAAAAACACAAAACATAGGCTTATTGCCATATAGTATACTGTATATTATATACTGTATGGAAATATTTTTTTACTCAACAGGCTTTATTCTTCTCTAAAAAAAATAATCCCAAAAAAAAAACAAAAAAAGAAAAACAAATAATGATTAAAAAAAAAAATAACAATAATAATATAATGCAGACCCATGGAAATGTAGTCCAGTCAATACACACACACAGTAGGCTATGGTCCAACTCAACATTTATATAAAAAACCATCACGACAATTGTCGTTGACAAATTGTTATTCCCAGTCAATTTTTATTCTCATTCAATGATCTAGCTTGTGCACAAACAATAACCAAAATAAACTGACAAGTTATTCAACCAGCATGTTTCCAAACGCAGCAGTTCAAAACTACACTGCCCATATTGCCTCGCGCGGCTGAGCTCACTGATAGCTACCCTATTATCGAGTACCGGGAGCGGAGGCAAAATCAAACTTTGCTATAAAAAGTTCCAATCATCGGCAGCGCAACGATGCGTCACCAAACGGGATTTTACAGATTACTCCAGTACAAATCTCCGACAGAATTCAACAGTTGCCATTATATACGTATTTAGCGTAAAAAAACTCATCAGAAACACAGCTACTTAGAATATCATACTAACATCCAACCAAATAAACGAACGCAAAACAATTACAAGACTCATACAATATACTGGATCTCTGTGTACACATATAACCCAATATACAAAAGAAGACACGTGATCGACATTAATAGGAGAAACTAAAGGAAGGTGTACTGTATGGAGCCACGTCTTAAAACTCCTTACTGTAGTCTGATCCTTCGCCAAACCGTCAGTAGATGAAAGGTAATTCCCCATGAAACAAAGGGTAAAAACAAGAGGAAGATCTACTCCTTGTTTCGCCCCTACTAGTAGGAGCCACGTCAACGCAGGCAGGCCCAGCCCCCTAGCGGCTGGAGGGATTCTCTTCAAATTGGTCCCGTGAAAAATGATAAAAACCGGTCATGAATTTATGAAACCCGGCCGGACGCTCCAGAGAGCACGTAATAAGAGGACTTGTCTGGGCAAAAGAGGACGTTTGGTCACCCTAGTCTTGTCGAACACACACCGTTGATGTTTTTCCAAATGTACCATATGTCGTCAGCTGGCTAGCGTGGCTAGATTTATCCAGTAAGTGAGTTCTGTTTTTTCTGTTCGTCCTGTAAATCTACCAGCTTGTGTCTTTAGTGAGTGATTCATATTTTAGTTAATGTCTCCGCCGAAGAGTGCCATTGTGAAATATGAGTATTGTTTTGTTGTTGCTATGAGTATTGTACACGATGAAAGATTGTCCTGATGCTCAAATGGCTCCCCCCCCCCCCGCTGTACTGCATTTTGAACAGCCATGAAAACACGTTTGCAGACTGGGGAAGAATAGAAGTTCATTTTTGAATTGAAACCATCTATTTGGAAAAATGACCATAGAAAATGAACATTGCCAATGCAAGTATTGTAATTGGATGTTGTGTTTTTTGTACATTTGTTTCAAATAAAGCGTACATTTGGAAACATATGCTCACTGTCTATTTTTTGCTGTTGTTATTTGTTCTACTGTTGGCAACTAATGCATTACAGGGTTTCGCCCAGAAGTTTCCAGAAAATCACAGATTTGTAGGAGAAAAAAATCCCAAATAAAAATGTTACCTTGACAAAAACTTTGAAATTGTAACTATAAGGTGCTTTTATAAGCCATTTATTGACAATACTTATACAGTGCTGGCTAAAAGTATTTGCACCCCTGCAATTCTGTCAGATATAGCTCAATTTCTCTCAGAAAATGATTGCAATTACAAATGCTTTGGTAGTAATATCTTCATTTATTTTGCTTCCAATGAAAAAAAAGACAAAAGAGAATGGGAGGAAAAAATTAAATCATTGATCATTTTACACAAACTCCAAAAATGGGCCGGACAAACGTATTGGCACCCTTTGAAAAATTATGTGACGCTTCTCTAATTTGTGTAATTAACAGCACCTGTTAATTACCTTTGCCATATAACAGGTGGTGGCAATAACTAAATCACACTTGCAGCCCGTTAAATTGGATTAAAGTTGATTCAACCTACTGTATGTCCTGCGTCCTTGTGTGTACCACATTGAACAAGGAGAAAAGAAAGAAGACCAAGGAACTGTCTGAGGACTTGAGAAGCAAATTTGTGAGAAGGCATGGTTAATCTCAAGGCTATAAGTCCATCTCCAAACACCTCAATGTTCCTGTGTCTACAGAGCGTAGTGTCATCGATAAGTGTAAAGCCCATGGCACTGTGGCTAACCTCCCTAGATGTGGACGGAAAATTGACAAGAGATTTCAACGAAAGATTGTGCGGATGGTGGATAAAGAACCTCGACGAACATCCAAACAAGTTCAAGCTGTCCTGCAGTCCGAGGGTACAACAGTGTCAACCCGTATTATCCGTTGGCGTCTGAATGAAAAGGGACTCTATGGTAGGAAGACCCCACTTAAAAAAGCCAGGCTGGGGTTTGGCAAAACTTACCTGAGAAAGGCAAAAAAGGTTTTTGAAGAATGTTCTCTTCTGGTCAGATGAGCTAAAAGTAGAGCTTTTTGGGAAAAGGTATCAACATAGACTTTAGAGGGAAAAAAACAAGGCTTTCAAAGAAAAGAACTTGGTCCCCACAGTCAAACCTGGCGGCGGTTCCCTGATGTTTTGGGGTTGCTTTGCTCCCTCTGGCACTGGACTGCTTGACCGTGTACATGGCATTATGAATTCTGAAGACGACCAACAAATTTTGAAGCATAATGCAGGGTCCAGTGTGAGAAAGCTGGGTCTCCCTCAGAGGTCATGGGTCTACCAGCAGGACGATGGCCCAAAACACACTTCAAAAAGCACTAGAAAATAGTTTGAGAGTGAAGAACTACCCCTCAATGTCAATTTATAATTCCCATTTATTGACAAAGATGAGAGAACCCTGAAGGACAAAAACAACTACTTAGCCATAGCATACTCACTTGACTAAATAAAAGAAAACAGAACAACAAGTAATGACAAGGCTGATAAAATGCATATATCAATGTATACATAACTGACACTAGAAGAAAGTAAACTTATATATGTACTTATATACTTATATATATATATATATGATATATGTGTGGAGCACAAATAGCACCATGCAATAGCCTAAACGTCTCATACAACTACTAACTAGTGTTGTATCGGTCGCGAACGATTCGTTCTTTTTGAACGAATTGTTTGGGTGAACGAGACCGAACTAATCACCATCTGCACTGATTCGTTCTATGAAGTTGGGGCTTGTTCGCTGCGTGGGAGGGCGCCGAGCAAGCGGCAGCGTCTTCTGACATCGCACACGACCAATCAGACGCCAGCCTCATCGCGGGCAGGGGAGGGAGCGGAAACAGAATCAGGGCATCTGTCACTCACTTCCACGTGTGGCCAATAAGCAGCCGGCGTGCAGGCAGGGGGGCAAGACTGAGTTATGTCACTTCCCGTTCAGTGACTCGGTCCTCCGGTTCCTGACCTAGCTTGCTGCTAACATGACTTTCCAGTAATGCGGTGAACGAGTCAAAAAATGAAAGGAAATGACTTTGTCACATATTTGTTAATGTGGAGCCTATCAAATGCTGCTCAAACAGACAAAAACACCACACAAATCTAGCGAGCATGGTTTAGTGTACTACTTTTCTAAACAGACTCGGGACTCCCTATGACGACATACTATCAAATTTACAGTAGTTTAAAACACGGGTAGCTACGAGGCAAGCAAAAGTGAGCTGCGGTCGTGTGACGGCAGTGAAGGAGGCAGAGAACTGGGACAAGTTTGTTTAATATTTACGATTGCACCGTTGCACTTTTAAAGTCATGGTGAAAATACAGTTCACACTTTACACTCCGCGCTGAACAATCGATATCAATATTTACATACTTGTATTTTTACTGTATTTTTTTATTATTTTGAATTTTTTCATTTATTTGTTTTTAAATATGTATATCATTTATTTTATTTATTTATTTATATATATATATATATTTTCTAAATGATTTTCAATGTTTAAATTTTATTTATGAAGCAAATATTTATTTCATTTAAAAAAAATTTTTTAATATAATATTATAAAATGTTATATTAAATTTTAAATTTGTTTTTCATTTTTATTAGTCATTTACATTTTATATATATATATATATATATATACGAGGGGCATTCCAAAAGTAATGCACTCAAGTGCATTGCTCGTACAGGAGTTTACCAATCTTGTTTATATTTGGCACAAACATGATAGGACACACCTTTTTGCGATGTTTATATGTGTTTTTCTTATTTTCTGATTTTTAAAGCTTAAACTAGCTTCCAAAATGGCTGGCCCTCTTATTATGTACGTATATATGTATATACTGTATATATAGATATAGATATAGATATATGTATATATATCTATATATATATATACAGTTGTGGTCAAAAGTTTACATACACTTGTGAAGAACATAATGTCATGGCTCTCTTGAGTTTCCAGTTATTTCTACAACTCTGATTTTTCTCTGATAGAGTGATTGGAACGGATACTTCTTTGTCACAAAAAACATTCATGAAGTTTGGTTCTTTTATGACTTTATTATGGGTGAACAGAAAAAAGTGATCAAATCTGCTGGGTCAACAATATACATACAGCAGCGCTAATATTTGGTAACATGTCCCTTGGCCGTTTTCACTTCAATTAGGTGCTTTTGGTAGCCATCCACAAGCTTCTGGTTGAATCTTTGACCATTCCTCTTGACAGAGTTGGTGCAGTTCAGTTACATTTGATGGCTTTCTGACGTGGACTTGTTTCTTCAGCATTGTTCACAAGTTCTCAATGGGGTTTAAGTGTCTGGACTTTGGGAAGGCCATTCGAAAACCTTATTTCTAGCCTGATTTACCCATTCCATAACCACTTTTGATGTGTGTTTGGGGTCATTGTCCTGTTGGAACACCCAACTGCGCCCAAGACCCAATCTTCGGGCTGATGACGTTAGGTTATCTTGAAGAATTTGAAGGTAATCCTCCTTCTTCATTATCCCATTGACTCTCTGTAAAGCACCAGTTCCATTGGCAGCAAAAAAGCCCCACAGCATAATATTATGACCACCGTGCTTGACGGTAGGCATGGTGTACTTGGGGTTAAAGGCCTCACCTTTTCTCCTCCAAACATATTGCTGGGCATTGTGGCCAAACAGCTCGGTTTTTGTTTCGTCTGACCACAGAACCTTCCTCCAGAAGGTCTTGTCTTTGTCCATGTGATCAGCAGCAAACTTCAGTCGAGCCTTAAGGTGCCGCTTTTGGAGCAAGGGCTTCCTTCTTGCACGGCAGCCTCTCAGTCCATGGAGATGCAAAACACGCTTGACTGTGGACACTGACACCTGTGTTCCAGCAGCTTCTAATTCTTGGCAGATCTGCTTTTTGGTGATTCTCGGTTGAATCTTCACCCTCCTGACCAATTTTCTCTCAGCAGCAGGTGATAGCTTGCGTTTTCTTCCTGATCGTGGCAGTGACAAAACAGTGCCATGCACTTTATACTTACAAACAATTGTTTGCACTGTTGCTCTTGGGACCTGCAGCTGCTTTGAAATGGCTCCAAGTGACTTTCCTGACTTGTTCAAGTCAATGATTCGCTTTTTCAGATGCATGTTTGTATATTTTTGACCCAGCAGATTTGATCACTTTTTCTGTTAACCCATAATAAAGTCATAAAAGAACCAAACTTCATGAATGTTTTTTGTGACAAAAAAGTATCTGTTCCAATCACTCTATCGGAGAAAAATCAGACTTGTAGAAATAACTGGAAACTCAAGAGAGCCATGACATTATGTTCTTCACAAGTGTACTGTATGTAAACTTTTGACCACAACTGTATATATTAGGGCTGTCAAACGATTAAAAATTTTAATCGAGTTAATTACAGCTTAAAAATTAATTAATCGTAATTAATCGCATTTAATCACAATTCAAACTATGTATAAAATATGCCATATTTTTCTGTAAATTATTGTTGGAATGGAAAGATAAGACACAAGATGGATATATACATTCAGCATACGGTACATAAGGATTGCATTTGTTTATTATAACAATAAATCAACAAGATGGCATTAACATTATTAACATTCTGTTAAAGCGATCCATGGATAGAAAGACTTGTAGTTCTTAAAAGAAAAATGTTAGTTCAAGTTATAGAAATTTTATATTAAAACCCCTCTTAATGTTTTCGTTTTAATAAAATTTGTAAAATTTTCGATCAAAAAATAAACTAGTAGCCCGCCATTGTTGATGTCAATTATTACTTACACAATGCTCATGGGTGCTGAAGCCTATAAAATCAGAGAAGGGAAAAGTTATGTGGCCCTCACAGGAAAAAGTTTGGGGACCCCTGAACTACATCATCGGCTGGAGCCTACAAGTAGCTTAGCTTAGCTTCTGCGTAAGGACTTCGATAAAGTAAAACAAACAAAAAAAATTCCAGTGGCGGAGAAAGGCACCAGCAAGTAAAAAACTAAATTAAAAAAATACAACTTTTTTTGTTTTTTTACTGGCAGAAATAGGCTTCTTGTTTTGTTAGAAAAAAGTTTTCATCCTTTTTTGTGTGTGTGTGGCAGAAATGGGCTTCCATACTGTTCAGTAATGGATGTGTTCTAAGTCAAATAAAATCACACCAACTTTTATTTGTTTAGATCAAATCATAACAACAGTTATCTCAAGGAGAAAACAAAACATGTCTCGAAGTGCACTAGCCCTCCGCTGGATTTCGACCCAATTGAGCATTGTAGCCCCCCACCCCGGTAAGACTAATGCCCACCCACACCTGGCATCCTGGTAACACCACTGGATAGGGGTCAGAATGTTTTCCTTGAAGAAATACCCCTCAATTTCAATTTCAAATGCTCTTTTATTGACACAGATGAGGGAACCTTCAAGTACAAGAAGCACAGCTACTTAGCCACAGCATTTAACAAAATACAAGAAAGCAGAGCAAGTCATTACAAGACTGATAACATATATCCCCCTATACTGTATATACTACGCATATATAACACAAAATACAACAACAGACAAGTAGTTGACAGTCACTAATAGAAGATAAACTTACAGAAATACAGTGGGGAGAACAAGTATTTGATACACTGTCAATGGGAAAACCCATTGGCAGTGTATCAAATACTTGTTCTCCCCACTGTATGTGTAGTACAGGATGAATGCAATACAACAGCATAAATGTCTCATACAACATGTAAATGGCCTCGCTTCCGCTATCCAAACAGCTAAACATAGAGATTCACACTCTGGGGTTTTTCAGAGAGGCTTTACTGTCTCTCCCTTTCTCTTTTGTGAAACTACAACAATTCAAAAAATGATTTACAATCGGCAGCAATGTTGCAAAAGAGGCAACCTAAAGACAATATACATAATGTATTTCTTAATTTGACGACAAAATACTTACAGACGTTGCTTAAACAAGCACTAACGCCACACACAATCACAATGAATAACATTTAAAGAACTTGCATTCTTGTTCCTCTTTTTTTGAAACAATAAAAAACGGCCACTAGATGGCGCGCTTCACCAAGCAATAAATGCAGAACTCTACCGGCTGCTGGCATTCTCGTCTTGGTGATGCCTTGGTCAATTTTTCATACATAAGAATAAATATTTCACATTTATTCCAAATTTTAATATTTTTCACAAAGAAATATGTCATTATTTTTCTTCTTTGAAATATATGACGGGGGAAAATGCTTTGAAACGGTGTAGGATTGTTAAGGAGCTTGAATTGGCTGATAGACCCTAAAATTCTTCTTTTACTATTATTAATTTATATTTTTTTTATATCTATTTTTCTACTTAGTTATTTGTGATTGTCATTTCTGATGTTGGATTCATGATTATTCCTTAGGCTTGTCGGTTATGTTTAAAGTTGTTTAACAATGTACCTTGCCACTTATGTTGTAATGTTTGTGTGTTTGGATTAAAAAAAAAAAAAAAAAAAAAGCATGAGGTTTTGACAGTTGCCGTCATAGATATATTTTTCGTGTATTTATTAGTTTTCTCATCCGCTCATCTACTTTTTTTTAATTGAAAAAAACAATTTCGGGATCAAAGCACCTTTCCCGAACGGCCCACTTCAGCCCTGAATAAAACTAGCACGTTCAAAATTCAAAATAAAAAAATAAATAACTAAATCCCAAATTAGACTTCAACTGGGAAAATTGTAATCATACATTGTTAATTCTAAAATCGTAATAAGTATTATGAAAAACAAATAACCCATTATCTTAACCTCATTATTGTGTCATCAAATTGAATTACAAATTTTCCCAGCATAATTATTTCCACTCGGGGAAATTCCAATATTTGCTTCCGCTCCCAAATTTTTCAGTTCCCTCTTTTGTAATTTATCCAATAAATTTTGCCGTGTCCTATCATTACAAAATTGGCCAGTAATTCCCACTATAATTTCGTCACCACAAAATTGACATAAATTAGAATTGTCTTTTCATCCCAAATTCTGAAATTGATGAAAACGTCTTTTCACTATTTGATTCACAGCTGAAATCAAAGATCGGCTAATTCTATCAGTATGTGATCCAATAGCAAGGAGTTTAAGCAAGATTCAGCGTTTTCAAGCTCCTGAAAATCAAAGTCAAATTTCACACTATCCACTATGTTAAAATAAAATTCATGACAATGATTCCACATAATTAGCTCTAAGGTTTTCATTGAATTTGCTACTATCATATCTCATTGTCTAAAATGCATTTAAATGAAACATTACTTTTTCACTGTCCCCTTTAAAACGGCTTGTCAACACTATAATTGAAATTATAATTTATTCCTAAACCTATTTCAATCTCCGGCTAAAAGCCCACAAGAAAATGTTTCGATTTTTTTGTTTTGAGTTTCTGCGCAAGGACCAGAATGCCGACATTAATTTGGTGAACAGGGAAATGGGACATTACTCTCCCACTTCTATCTCCTGTTAAATACACGCCCCCCCCAAAAAAGTTTTATTGAGTATAGACCTCCTTCTTTTATAACTATTTTTTTTCTTCTTCACAATAATCATTAATCAGTTAGTCAAATATTAAAAACATAGTTTCACCCGTGAGCTCTTGGATGGTTCAATTCATTAACTTTTAAGCATACTTATTATCATTGTCTTATCACGAGATGATGGACGCTCTGCTCCCTCTGAAGAGAGGAACACCGGGAGGCGGGAGCCCAGGGTTTCAGTCCACGCGGGCATGCTGCTTCACAGGTGGCGACGATGCCCAGGCAAGCCGTGATTTTGGCACACTCCTGCTTTCAGCAGTCTTCGCTCCGCACCCGAAGAGCGACCGCCGCTGAGTTGCATGGGCTCCTCCTCCACCAAGGCTGGACCCCGCGCGGACGCCGAGACGAGCGATGAGTCAAGGATGCCCTCAATCCAGGAAGTGGTCGGGCTGGGCCTCGCAGACGGCCTCGGTCCCCGGCGCTCCCTGGCTTGCTTCCTCTCACGTTCTTGCAGACGAGTATCGAGACGAAAGGCCAAAAAGAGCCAATTCTCCAGACTGGACGAATCATGATGGGCATCCAGCTCATCCTTGAGCGCAGGAGACGGCCCCCGCCACGCAGAAAATCACACACAGCGCCGCGTCGTCAAAGCCACACTGGCCACAGTCTGATCGCCTTGAAAAAAATCCAGCAGGCGGCTGACTGCGCGCCGGGCTTGCCTCCATAATGGTGGGGTGCGGCGAAGTTGGCTCTCGAAAAGACGATGACTTATCGACGACGGGGCAGTAGCAGCAACAACAGCAGCAGCAGTATCAGCAGCAGCCGCCTAATAGCAACAAGTTCTTGGCGAATGCCCTCTGAGTCTGTGTGATCCATGTGGTCGGAGGATTCTGTGATGAATCTCAATCACAGACTCGGAGACTAGGCAAAGCGAACAGGTTTCTATTTCATAAAAAGTACAACTATGGGAGCACGCCAAAAAAGCTCACGGTTAACACAAAGTCCAACAGAAAATACAGCACAAAAATCAAACTCATCCAACTAGGATACAACCGTAGCAAATGTCGGGGAGCGCCAAGATGAGGGCGCACACACACCAGTAAGCAAGGCAACTGTCCCATACACAGCCGATACTTCATTAAATGCCTTGAGCTCCGGATGAATCAAAGACGCATTGATTAGCTCGAGTAGCTCCATGGATCTCGAGAGGTGACAACGCAAACACTTCAACTCGCTCACATGAACACTTTTTGTCTGTTCCTTGCACATTAAGAGACCCTTACTGTAAAGCGCAACCTGGATTTTGTCGGCCTGCTAATGGAACAGACAAGTAGCCATTTGTCCAACTATCCCATGAAAAAAAGGGAAGCAAATATGTAGTGTAAACAAAATGTTCTCATGCATCTACCGTTCAAATTATCATGTTTGAATGAAAAACGTTCACGCCTTATCATTAGTCACTCCAGAAACAAAGATTTTCTTCCGTGACGTGAAGGAATAAAACAAATCTAAACTTGTTTTGAAAATGAATATTTTTGGTCATTAAAAAAAGATTACCACCCTTATTAAGACTTGGCACCCACATACTAGTACATGGTTATCATTTTTTGGTCATGTTAGCCACAATGTTGACAGTTGGTACACGATCATTTTTTTTTTTTATGAGTGTATAAAATTCTAAAAATCTGCACGAAAACAAAACTATTACAATTAAATACAGTGCTGGCCAAAAGTATTGGCACCCCTGCAATTCAGTCAGATAATGCTCAATTTCTCCCAGAAAATGATTGCAATGACAAATGCTTTGGTAGTAATATCTTCATTTAGTTTGCTTGCAATTAAAAAGTTCAAAAGAGAATGAAAAAAAAACAAAAATTAAACGATTATCATTTTACACAAGACTCCAAAAATGGGCCAGACAAAAGTATTGGCACCCTCAGCCTAACACTTGGTCGCACAACCTTTAGACAAAATATTTGCGAACAACCGCTTCCGGTATCCATCAATGAGTTTCTACCAATGCTCTGCTGGAATTTTTTGGAGACCATTCTTCTTTGGCCAACTGCTCCAGGTCTCAGATTTGAAGGGTGCCATTTTCACATCTCTCTACAGGTGTTCTATGGAATTCAGGTCTGACCACTTTAGAAGTCTCCAGTGCCGTCTCGCAAACCATTTTCTAGTTCTTGTTTTGTGTGTTTTGGGTCATTGTCCTGCTGGAAGACCCATGACCTCTGAGGGAGAGCCCAGCTTTCTCACACTGGACCCTACTATATGCTCCAAAATTTGTTGGTAGTCTTCAGACTTCATAATGCCATGCACACGGTCAAGCGGTCCAGTGCCAGAGGACGCGAAGCAACCCCAAACATCAGGGAACCTGTCACGGGGTAAAATGGGGCAAACCAAGGAGATACTCGAGCTGTTTTACAAGTCACAATGTTTATTGCACTTACAAGTGCTAAAAAGGCTTCCAAATTAAACAGGCATAAAAAGGCTAAGAAGCTAAAAGGCTAAAAAGTCACAGGCCAACGATTAAAGGAGCGCACCAGGAGTGGTTCAGATGCAGGTGGAGTCCAATGTCCTTTGTGGCGGACGCTCTTGTTGTCCCTCTCCACCGTAGACAAACCTGCCATGCAACAAACAGCGACCAGCAGTGCGGGTTCCTGAGTCTGCAACACCCCTGACAATAATCATTTTTCCCCGCCGCGTGCCACGCTTATCTTTCCAATACTGAGGCAGAACCTGTCGCCCTGCCGCTGCAGTCGTTTCACATTGTGACACGTCGGCCAGGGCCTTCCTGTGGTTGTCTCCCGTCTATAGACCCTACTCACCTACGTCACAAAATGACGCGTCGCTGTATCCGGCCGCCATATTGTCCGTATTTTTTAGACCTATTCTCATTCTTTTCAATTAGTCGTGCAAGTTATAGAGCAATTCATGGAAGCCCCGGTGTTATCTGACGCTGTAAACTCATTGGATGCGTTGCATAAAAGGCGTTATGTGGAAAAGCTTCAGTTTATCCATTCGCCAGATCCATATTTGATGCCTAAATCGATGTTTTTCGACCCGCTGTCTTCGCCGTCTTTGCCTGACATCTGCTCCCCTGATATTTACAACTATCTTGTCCACACAAAATCAGCCTATTCTCACGAAAGTTTGAAAAACTTTAAGAGCTTGGAGGCTTATAAATACTTCGTTGCTGGTTGGGTGAAACAGGTCCTCGTCCACGAAAATTCGGCAGGAATCTATCTTGTGCTCGGGAAGGTGAGTTACGAAATTTTCAATTCAAAATCTTTTGTTCTTGCTAACATCCACTGTCAAGTCGAATGTATTTCATGTCATTTGTCAATGGAGCTAGGGCTTTTAATGTTTATATGGTTTACTCACTACACTTTCACTCCTCACTACATACATATATAATATGTAATAAATATGAAGTGCGATAGCACGACTCCAGATTGTCCCTAGTTGAATTTATTTTTTGGCTTTTGACCTCGATAGTGAAATTGTAGATTAATTGTATGACAACTGTCTTATTATTCCCTTATAATTATATATTTTCAGGTAGTTCATTCACAACGTCTGAGTGTATGTTGTCGGCGATTAGCCTAGCAATGATCTTAATTGTGGTTGTCAGCCCAAAACCCTCTAAATATATTTTAAATGCATTTTACCAGATATAAAATTACTACTACATAATCTGTGGTAGTCCAGTTTTCTCGTGGAATTGCAGCAGTCCATCTCGCTCTCCTCTCCGGGTCTCTCGGAATACGGTAAAACTTCAAGTCTCTCCGTCTATCTTCTCTGTTTTTGCAACCGACCGCCACACACACCTTCACCTTTTTGATTATGAACGTTAACGAGCAGAAAAACACGCCATAATAGGAGGAATTTACGAAGCGCTAATGCATTAACATGACGAGTAGACGGACAACATGGCGCGGGGGCGTGGCTGTGACGTCACGTGAGTAGGGTCTACTGGGCTGCCTGGTCATTCCTGCCGCCTCTTGTCGTGCCGTGCCTTGGCTTGGCTTGGCGTCCTCCTGGCTCTGTGCATTTTTTGTGTGTGCGTGTGTGTGTGTGTCCACGTCACCTGTGGCTTTTATTGACCAGGCTCACTACTTTGTCCCGCCCCTGTCGGCCTCCAGTTGGCTTAGTCCTCTGTCTAGTTACATTGGCCAGAGTTTTACAGGTGTCCCGCATGAGTGTTCTAAGTGGGGTCAATTAGGCTGGAAGTTATCTACACACTATAAGCAACGAATTTAAAAGCAGACCAAACACCACTAAACTAAAAACAAATCAAAATACCATTAAAACACTTCCACCATGTGACAAATGAACCCTTCAATTGTAGAAAGGCCAGTAGGCAAGGCAAGGCAAATTTATTTATATAGCACAATTGTACACAAGGCAATTCAAAGTGCTTTACATCACATGAAGACCATAAAAATCACATTTAAATCAACACAACGTAAAAACCAAGACAAAAGATTGCATTTAATCACAGATTAAAAATAAATAAATAAAAATAAAACAAAAATAAAGCAAAAACTACTACTACTAATAATCATTGAAATCAGCAATAGAGACAAGCACAAGAGGAATAGAAGGCAGGTAGATTGAAATATATAGACAGTTATGGATATGCAGTGCTAAACAAAAGCGTTTTTAGCCCTGATTTAAAGGAGCTAACAGTTTGAGCATACTTCAGACGTTCGGGTAACTTGTTCCAGAGGTGAGGAGCATAATAACTAAATGCTGCCTCACCCTGCTTGGTTCGTGTTCTTGGAACATGCAGAAGACCCGTTCCAGACGACCTTAGGGGTCTAGATGTCTCATAGGAATCTAACAAGTCAAGCATGTATTCTGGTCCAAGGCCATTAAGTGTTTTGTAGTATTTTATAGTCTATCCTTTGACTCACTGGAAGCCAGTGTAGCGATTTCAAAACCGGTGTAATGTGGTCCAGCTTCCTTGTATTTGTGAGGACTCTGGCTGCAGCATTCTGTACTAGCTGCAGCTTCTTGACTGATTTTTTATCAAGACCTGTAAATATACCGTTGCAGTAGTCCAATCTGTTGAAAATGAATGCATGCATAAGTTTTTCCATGTCTTGTTGTGTCAGAAGCCCCTTAATTCTGGTTATATTTTTTAGGTGGTAATAAGCGGATTTAGTGACAGACTTTAGATGGCTATCAAATTTTAGGTCTGAGTCAATAATTACGCCCAGGTTTCTGACTTGATTTGTAGCTGTAAGTGACATTGTGCTAAGTTGGCTGCTTATCTTTGACCTTTCCTTTTTGGGCCCAAAAATGATCACCTCTGTCTTCTCCACATTTAACTGGAGAAAATTCTGGCACATCCATTCATTGATTTGATGAATGCATTTACTCAGGGAGACTAAGGGACTATAATCATGTGGGGACACAGAAATGTACAGTTGTGTGTCATCTGCATAAGCGTGATAGGAGATGTCATACTGTTCCATTATCTGAGCTAATGGAAGCATATAGATGTTAAATAAGAGTGGTCCAAGAATTGACCCTTGAGGGACTCCACACGTGAATTTGGTTCGTTCTGACTGATAGTTTCCGATTGACACAAAGAAATCCCTATCATGTAAATAGGATGTGAACCACTGAAGAATAGTGTCAGTAAGCCCTACCCACTGTTCCAATCTGCTGAGTAGTATGTTGTGATCAACCGTGTCAAATGCGGCGCTGAGATCCAATAGTAGCAAAACAGATGATTTGCCTGCATCGGTATTCCGACGAATATCATTTAGGACTTTAATTAGCACGGTCTCAGTGCTGTGTTGTGGCCGAAATCCAGACTGAAATGAGTTAAAAAGATTGTTTTGCAACATAAAAGTCTGGATCTGTTCGAACACAACCCTTTCGATAATTTTCCCCAGGAATGTCAGATTTGATATTGGCCTGTAATTACTAATGGTTGAGGCATCCAGATTAGGTTTTTTTAGGAGAGGTTTTATTACTGCAGTTTTTAAAGTCTGAGGAAACGCTGCTGTTTGGAGAGAAGTATTTATAATCTGAAGTATGTCCGGGGCTATGCAATGAAAAACAGTTTTGAAAAAGTTTGAAGGAAGGATGTCAAGGCAGCATGTTGTGGGCTTTAATTTTGACACAATTTCTGTTAAAGTGGCATAGTCCAAGAGGCTAAACTGTCTAAGATTGACGTGGGGGACATTTTGCGAGGCATTTAGTGTAACATTTGTTAATCTGGAGTTGCACACAGTCTGTCTAATCTTTAGTACTTTGTGTGTAAAGAATGCTGCGAAATTATTCAGATGCCAATTCCTGAGGTATTGATGCTGGTGGGTTTGTCAGTTTGTCAACAACAGAAAATAGTGTGCGAGTATTGTTGGTGTTTCTACTAATGATCTCTGAAAAATATGACTGTCTAGCATTTTTCAGTTCCTGGTCGTATTTGCGAAGACTCTCTGTGTAGATATCATAAAAAACTAGGAGTTTGTTTTTTCGCCATCTGCGTTCTGCTCGTCTACACACTTGCTTTTGTTTTATAGCTAGTATGGCATTTCTCCAGGGTGACCTCTTCTTTCTTGACAAAGTTTTTGTCTTAATCGGGGCAGTAGTGTCAATTACGGTCATCACACTAGAACTGAAACTATTTACAAGTTCTTCCACTGGAGCTATTGTGGGGGTAAATGGTGAGGCATAGGCCTGTGTGAATAACGCACAAGTGTTATCACTTATGTAACGCTTTCTAATCACCTCTGTTTCCCTTTTCAGAGGATGGACAGGGGTGGTCATTTTAAACATAATGCAGTAGTGATCAGACAGAGCAACATCATTCACTGTGACCTCATAGATGTTAAGACCTTTGGATATTATTAAGTCCAGTATGTGCCCTCTGTTATGTGTTGGAGCTGTGACATGCTGAGATAAACCAAATGTATCCAAAATATTTAAAAGCTCTCTAGCACATCCTTCTTCAGGATTATCAACATGAATGTTAAAGTCACCCACCAAAACAACACAATCAAAGTCCATGCAGACAGAAGACAGTATTTTGGTAAACTCATCAAAAAACATTGTGTTATACGCTGGTGGTCTGTAAATTGTTACCAAGGCAGCTCTGCAAGGGCTTTTTAGCTGAATGACAATATATTCAAAGGAATCAAACTGACCACATGAAATATTCGTGCATTGAAAACTGTCCCTGATCAGACTGGCAACCCCACCTCCTTTCTTATGGGTTCTTGGCGCACTAAAGAAATTGAAGTTTGTGGGGGTTGCCTCAATCAGAACTGTAGAGCTCTTATCTTTATCTAACCAAGTTTCTGTTAGGAACATCATGTCAAGGTTATGTTTGCTGATAAAATCATGAATTAAGAAAGATTTGCCAGCTAAAGATCTGCCAATTGGAGATGCCAGACTGGATTCACTGGTGAGTTTTGGGAATGACATACTATGCTTAACAGATTGGCAGAGTTGATTGAACGTTTTTTTATTTCTCACCAAGCTAGCCCTTTTTTTTGTTGTTTATCACCACTGGGATTGTTGAGCATACAGACTGTACTCCATAGGGCCCCGGCTTTTGCTGGGACAGAGCAGTCTTTGTAATGTTGTCACAGCCTGGACCCGGTGCGTATCATATTGGTGTCGCCAACATGGCGTCCTCGATAGAAGGATAATACCGTGTAGTTCCAGAGTTGTAGTGCTTTGGCTTTGCCCCGAGAGAATTCCAGGGGAGGCTGGTTGGTTTGTTGCCATCTTCCCCTGGCACCTGTCGGGTGAGACAGGTACAGGGTGGAAGCGAAGAAATGAACTTGAGGAGATCAAGAGACTGGTTAACCTTGCTGTCTAGACCCATGGAGTCCCAACCAGGTTGACTCAGTATTCCATCCAAACTAAGTCGTCGGCGGGGTGGCTTCCGGGACTGTGGGGATTTAGACTTTGATGAGGCCTTAGCCTGACTAAGTCGGCAGAGTGGTGGCGTCTTGGAGTGCGAGGATTTGGGGCTGGATGGGGCCTTAGCCTGGAGTCGGCGGCGTGGTGGCGTCTTGGAGTGTGAGGATTTGGGGCTGGATGGGGCCTCGTCAGCAGAGGATCGCACGGTAAAAGCTATTTAGATCTCGAGAGTTGACAACACTTGAATTCACTCACATGAACACTTTTTGTCTGCTCCTTGCACATGAAGGGACCCTTACAGTGAAGAGCTACCTGGGGATTTCTCGGCCTAATGGTGGCTTGCTTGACTACTAATGGAAGCTGTTTTGATCTCGAGGGTTGACAACGCAACCAAAACACTTGAAATGTACTTGTACCCTTTTTGTCTGCTCCTTGCAAATGGAATAACAAAGGAATAATACCTGCTAATGGAACAGCCAAGCAGCCGTTTGTCCAACTATCCCATTAAATAAAGGATGCAAATATGTACCAGAAACAAAATGTTATATTGCGTGACTTGCGTCCACCATTTGTATTATGGGTAACACTTTACAATAAGGGTCCCTTAATTAAGCATACAAATGCAAGGTTTAAGCTTGCTGTGCGTTTTATCAGGAGAAATGAAGCCAGTATAAGGGCAGATTCCCTTGCTGGCAAACTTATTAATCATAGCTTCTGTGACTTCTGGAAGGAGGTGAAAGCACTGAATAAGTGTAAAGCTCCCTTGCCATTTAATATCAATGGAGTATGTGGCCCAAATAACATTGCAGAACTATGGAGAGAGCACTACTACAAGCTGTTTAATTGCATTAAGGGTGATACATTTACACCCGATAACGGTGATATTAATGAGATTTTAGTGATCACACCGGCTGAAATCCATAAAGCCATTATTGAGCTAGAAAACAACAAAGCCTGTGGTTTCAATTGCATTACAGCTGAGCACTTAAAACATGCCAGTCAGAAGGTAATTCCTCTCCTTGCCTTGTGTTTTTATGGCTTCTTTAAACATGGCATTCTACCCGATTCTATGACGGCAGTACAACTTGTGCCTATTATAAAAGATAAGACTGGGGAAATTAATTGTAAAGATAACTACAGACCAATTGCGCTGGCCAGTGTGCTGTCTACAGTGCTGGAGACAATCATACTGAACAGAATAACTACATTTATTTCCACAAGTGACAATCAGTTTGGATTCAAAAGAAAACATGGAACCGATATTTGCATTGAAGGAAGTACTACTGAAGTATCAAGGCCTGAACTCAACAATGTTTTTATGCTTTATTGATTCATCAAAAGCTTTTGATCGGATCAATCATAGCAAACTCTTTCTTATGTTGACACAAAGGGGGGGTGCCCAAGTACGTCGTCCGTATTCTAGCCTTTTGGTATGCAAATCAACTTGTTCACATTAAGTGGGGTAGCACGGTTTCTCCTTCCTTCAGAGTTGGTCATGGTGTGAGACAGGGAGGAATACTCTCACCATATCTGTTCAATGTATGAACATGGACGAATTGTCCAACCGTCTCAATAGATGTAATACTGGCTGTGTTGTAGGAAGCACTATCATTAACCATCTTATGTACGCGGATGATGTGGTGGTGCTCTCTCCATGTAGTGCTGGCTTACAGGAGTTACTCTCAGTTTGGTGACCAATTTGACATCAAATACAATGCAGAGAAAAGTAACATTATGATTTTAAGATCTAAAGAAGATAGGGGGGCTGTATTCCCTCGCTTCTTTCTGGGCAAAAAAGCTCGAAATGTCTGCAATGAGGTTAAATATCTCGGACATTTTATAACTGATGATTTTTCAGACCACAGGGACATTCACCGTCAATGCAGTAAACTTTATGCGCAGGCAAATATGCTTAAGAGAAAAAAATTTTATGTGTTCCACCCACGTGAAAATATCACTGTTCAGGGCATATTGCACACCATTATACACTGCTCAACTGTTGACCAGGTACTTAGCGAAGTCCATACAGAGGCTAAATGTAGCTTATAATGATGCCTTGAGGCTATTATTGCAGTTGCCTAGATGGTACAGCGCCAGCCAATTATTTGTCAGTTCTGGGTTACCCACCTTTAAAGCGCTACTAAGAAATCTGATGTATAAGTTCATGTGTCGGTTAAAAAGGTCCGAAAATAGTATTTTAATGAAAATAACAGCTCCTAAAAACAGCTGTAGATGTAGGTCAAGCATGTGGCGCCATTGGAGTAAAAGCCTGTTTGTTGTGCACAGATAGTTTGTGCCTTTTTCATGTTTTTGCTTTTTCAGTTTCTGTTTCTGTGTTTCTTATGTCATTTTTTTCTGTTGATTTGTGTGATACGGACACCCCGTGTGACTCTTGAATAAAGATCATATATAATTAACATTAATTAATGCATTTTTAGACAGTAACTCATGTTTAAGTAACATTGCAATAATTCATTTAATCCCTTAATTCACATTTATTAATATATTAATTAACATGAGTTAATGCATTAGTTAATGCATTTTAAGACAATAACGAATGTTCAAGTAACATTGCAATAATTCATTTAATCCCTTATCTAACATTTATTAATATATTAATTAACATGAGTTAATGTATTAGTTAATGCATTCGTTTATGCATAACCCGACAGTAACTTATAGTTTGGTAAAATTAAAAAAAAAAAATATATAGGCCTATATAGGGTTAGGGTTCAGGGTTGGGGTTTGTTAATTTAAGCATTTATCATTTCTTAGTTAAGGGACACATGTGCTACACTTTACAATAAGGGTCCAAAAAGCATTCAGTAATGGTTAATAAAGGTAAAGAGGGGGGAACTTAAGGTGCATGTGACACGAAAAAGCATGTTTATTTCGTAATACACGCAGTATTTTATGCTCCTGAATGATATGGACTGCTTGGATGTGTGTGGAAGCGATCGCTATATTTATTTAGTTTTTTGAATACCGCACCATGAAAATGAGTGACTTCCGGCTTCGGTCTTGCATTGAGGAGGAGGGCGCTGTGACGTGTACGGTAGAAGGCGTCCTCTTCACTATACAGCGTACTGTTGTGTATGAGGACGAAGGATTTAGCTGATTTTGCGGATTAATACGTTTATTTTTTGCATCACGCCAGCCAAACGGCTGCAGAAAAATCTTGCTTTATGAGGGAGAGGCGTGTGCGCCTTTTTGGAGTTTCAAAAGGTTCCCATTCACCGTGGATATTGGCCAAAAAAAGCCCGACAACTACTGTGGGACCATTGGACTTACGAGGAAGTGAGTAAACATCTTGTTCAGTATTATGTCAAATATTAATACAGCTATTACAAAGTAAACACTACAAACTTTCTTTAAATAATGGACTATTTACGTTTGATCATTGATAGGCATGTAAAAAGCTCTCCTCATGCACATTAGCTGCACAACAACTGCAGCCGCCCTCCTCCGTGGAACGAACTGTAAATTGCTCTCCGCCGGGCGGTTTGCCGATCCGCCAAGACAATCGACAACCCAGTCGTCATGTCAAATAATCCAGGCTAGTTATGTGTGATTTTCCGCTTCAAAGAATTTGAAACATCACTCGGTTCGGGTTAGCATGTCGGCTAGCTGTCACGCCTTTTGGTTTGTTTACATTCTCCGAAGCCGGGGAAGGGAAATGACATATGTCCGATTTAGGTGTCATAAAATGTCGGTCGGGAGGTGCGACAGTAAAGGTGAAGTCGACAGTTTTGACCATTATGGAGTCATTTTGCCATGTCGTCCTGAATAAATGCATTTTTATTATTTCATATCCCATTTAGCACAAGACTGTTATTTGTCATGACCATGCCATTTATTTAGCAATTGGGGAAAATACTTGGATAAAAAGAATACCCTGTATAAATATTGAAGTAAAGCGACAGAAACAATGACATTTTGAAGCTCTCTTCGTCGCGTTTTCCTCGTTGTGAATAGTTCCCCCTCGACGGGCTGACTGGTCCTTCTCAAGCCATTTATATAGCTATTGGTGAAAAATACTTGGATAAAAAGAATATCCTGTAAAAATATTGGAGTAGAGAGACTGAAACAATGACATTTTGCGGCTCTCTTCGTCGCGTTTTCCTCGTTCTGAATAATTCCCCCTCAATAGGCTGAATAGTAAAACCGATGAGTCCAGTCTACCGCTGACGTCATCCACCTGTTGGGGACGCTAAAGCCCTATAGACCCTACTCACATGACGTCACAACCACGCCTCCGCGCCATATTGTCCGTCAACTCGTCGTGTTGACGCATTACCGCTACGTAAATTCCTCCTATTATGGCGTGTGTTTCTGCTTGTTAACATTAATAATCAAAATGGTGAAGGTGTGTGTGGCGGTTGGTTGCAGTAACAGAGAAGATAGACGGAGAGACTTGAAGTTCTACCGTATTCCGAGAGACCCGGAGAGGAGAGCGAGATGGACTGCTGCAATTCCACGAGAAAACTGGGCACCAAACGATCACCACAGATTATGTAGTAGTCATTTTATATCTGGTAAGATGCATTTAATATATACTTGGAGGGTTTTGGGCTGACAACCACAATTAAGATCAATGCGAGGCTAATCGCCGACAACATACAGTTTCAAATTCAAGATGCTTATTTCTTTCACCACCATTATGTTTTTGAATAATATTTAGCTGGTACCAAGTGAAAGAAGCTGGCCTCGTCTACGGATCATCAGTTAAACAGGTGTGTCCAAACCTTTTGCAAAGGGGGCCAGATTTGGTGTGGTAAAAATGCAGGGGGCTACCTTGGCTGACTTACATAGAACAATATATTTAAACAAATTTTAGCAAGCCCTTCTGTGTGTCACATTTGCTTTGTTATTATTATTTTTTTATTCATAATTTCATCAATCTCGTCTTTGTGGCGTCCTCTTTCGACACTCGAGCTCTTGCGAAATACTGCTGCTGTGAAATTAAACTAGCTTCAAGTTGCTGCGTATATCTTCCCTGTAATGTTGTACATGTTAGCTTGTCTTGTTTGGTAATACTCTTTGAAAACAGCGACTGTCTCTTTGCAAATGAGGCAGACACAGTTGTTGCGTATTTAATGAATAGTCCAATATCCACCTATCCTTGAAGCGTCGGCCATCGCAGTCAACTTTTTTTTTGGATTGATTGTCACCATTTTAGAAGTAAAGGGTCACACGGGGTAATGTTGCTTAGAGTGCTGCTCTTAAAGTTTTTCAAACTTTCGTGAGAATAGGCTGATTTTGTGTGGACAAGATAGTTGTAGATATCAGGGTAGCAGATGTCAGGCAGAGAGGGTGAAGACAGCGGGTCGAAAAATATCGATTTAGGCATCAAATATGGATCTGGCGAATGGATAGGCTGAAGCTTTTCCACATAACGCCTTTTATGCAACGCATCCAATGAGTTTACAGCGTCTTAAAGCACCGGGGCTTCCATGAATTGCTCTATAAACTGAACGACTAATTGAAACCATTGAGAATAGGGCTAAACAGAGACGGACAATATGGCGCCGGATACAGTGACACGTCATTCTGTGATGTTGGTGAGTAGGGTCTATATGGGCCTAAAGTGCAGTAAGCAACCAGAATTAGTGCTCATTGTTTAAATACACTTTCAACTCGTTCATAAACTGTTTTACAAAAAACTCACAGCTGCCACCCTGGAGGGGATGTTCAATCGGAGTGGGTCACAGATTGTAGACCGGAAGAACTGGCCAATCGGAGCAGAGTTGGGGTACCACCCAACAGTCTGGACTGATGACCAATCAGAGAGGGCGTCTTCAACTGTAGGGCAGAATGATACAAATCAGTCAACTTTTCGTGATTTGAAGACAGAGGCCGCATTGCTCTTGACCTTTGACCCTTGACCCTAAAGTTTGACCCCGGGCGTCAATGTTGCGTGCAGGTGTCGCCAGAGTTGGATTGCACTTCACGTGGGAGGAGGCCCATTATTAGCACGAATGAAGCACTGCGTGCAAAACCGAAGTCCCGTGAGAGTTTCACTCAGGGTAGGTAGTTGACTTTACAGCATGAAAAGTCATGTAAACTACAGGTATGACAAATAATAGCAAGAAACTTGAGCTTAAAAACAAAACAAAAACACTAACTTCACTACTGTTGAACAGGTGTTATGTCTGTGCTCCATCGTCGAAGCTGTCACGTCGTATAAAACTGCCACATATATTTAGAAACTCCCACTGTAGAAACATTAAAAAAATTAATGGTAGCTGTGGGACAGTTTATCAGGCAAATAGTCTATTTTACGCTATAATGTCAATTTTCTATCTGAAACAACACTCGAAACATAACAGGCAACATAAAACGAACACACTTGAAAAATATTCGCAGCAACAACACCTGTCATGCGCATGCTCAGTTAGCGCTTAGTTGTCATTTCGACGGGGAGAAATCGACAGAAAACCGGACCATACAAAAAAAAAAAAACGTAGTGCTCACCTTTTGGCCGGTGTGAATAACAACCAGGGAACAACCGGTCCGAGACCTCGATGGAGAAGTGGTCTCGGTTCGCTTCCAAGTTCGTTATAAGTCTGAAAGCGAACGCACCATGGTCAGGTGTTCTGACAAATTTTGCTACCCATCAAAAATTGCAACTTTGCGGCCCGATTCTGTGCATGCGCGTAACGTTAAGTCAAGTCAAGCTTTATTGTCAAGTATGCATATACTGTATGTAGAACATACGGCACAGATGAAATTGCTTTCCCCTCTCCCCACGTGCAAACACGCAGTATCAAACACAGAGCAAAAAAAAAAAATAATAATAATAATAAAAGATAAAGATAATAATAGACAATAATAGAAAAAATAAAATAGCACTGGACTCCAGACCCGTGCCGCCATTAGGCAATGTAAGCAACCGCCTCAGGGCGCACCGGCGTCAAGGGCGTCAAGAAAAAGATTCAAATAATATTTGATGATAACAGTATTAAAAAATATATACAAAACAATAAAACAAAGGAACAACAAAACCGTTCATAATAAGTCTTTAAATAATAATGAAATCATTTTTCTAGTGTGCCTTCTGCCCGTTTCACTTTTTCCTGTGATGCGATAATATACTACGGACCCTAGTCTCACTCACGAGTCACGACTCAGCAGACGAGCGAGCTACCTGAAGGTGCTATTTTTAGCCTCCGCAATTGAGCGACGTTACGGTGACAAGTCAACTTCATGAAAAGAGAAAAGCCCTCCGGGTCAGAAGAAAAAGACAGAAGAGAGTAAAGACGTGAAGAAAAAAAGAGGTCTGTTGTGATGTTTTTTTTCATCAGCATAAGCACGTAGACTTAGCGCAACTGCAAGCAAGCATTAATTTACATAGAGCTTATATGACTTAGTGCTAAAGCAAAATTACAGTATACTGAATCATTAGCCAGGCAGTTGTTATAGAAATATTGAAATATGACAAGCAGTACTCAATTTTGGACTTTTGTTGCCATGGGTTTAGATATTAATGGCTATATTCGGAGTTATTTTGAGGGGGAAATAAATGAACTCTTAATATATAAGCTGCACACAGACTACTTTTGATTGTGTCAAAGTGTCATTTTGTCAGTGTTGTCCCATAAAAAGATATACCGTATTGGCCCGAATATAAGACGGTGTTTTTTGCATTGAAATAACACTTAAAAAGAGGGGGTCGTTTTATATTCGCAGTCTAGACATTATACCCATTCACGACGCTAGATGGCGCCAGATAATATTGAAGCGATGTTCTGTCAAGATAGATCTCAGCTACTCTCCCCATTCACGACGCTAGATGGCGCCAGATATCATTGAAGCGATCTTCTGTCATGACAGATCTCAGCTACTCTCAAGTTTAACCAGTTTGCATTATTTAAAGCAATGTTTTTCCTTATTCAGATTTGTTTCAAGACTACAGTTACAGTTAGACTTCACTTTGATGGTTAATGCAGTTATTGCAATTTTGTTGTTTTATCACAATAGATTGGTTTATTTTTACTTTTCAAAAACCAGAAGCCATTCATTTACGAATGTGATTGCACTTTACATATTTAAATATTCAGAAATTAAGATTTGAATGAGGCAAAATAACATGCTTTTTCCCTCAAATATATTGTTATAATCATTTGTTTCGGGTGTACTGTAATTCTTTTCTGTATAAAAAGTAATTTGGTGTTCAAAAAGTCTTTTTTCAAACTTGAGTCTTGAAGAAGAGGGGGTCGTCTTATAATCAGGGCCGTCTTATATTCGGGCCAATACGGTACTTAAATATCTGCAGAAATGGGAGGGATGTACTCTTTTTTGTGATACACTGTATACTTTATGGTAGGGCTGTCAAACGATTAAAATTTTTCATCGAGTTAATTACAGCTTAAAAATGAATTAATCGTAATTAATCACAATTCAAACCATCTATAAAATATGCCATATTTTTCTGTAAATTATTGTTGGGATGGAAAGATAGGACACAAGATGGATACAGTATATACATTCAACATACATAAGTACTGTATTTTTTTATTATAACAATAAATCAACAAGATGGCATTAACATTATTAACATTCTGTTGAAGCGATCCATGGATAGAAAGACTTGTAGTTCTTAAAAGATAAATGTTACTTCAAGTTATAGAAATTTTATATTAAAACCCCTCTTAATGTTTTCGTTTTAATAAAATTTGTAAAATTTTCAATAAAAAAAATTATCTAATAGCCCGCCATTGTTGATGTCAATAATTACTTACACAATGCTCATGGGTGCTGAACCCCATAAAATCAGTCGCACCCAAGCGCCAGCAGAGGGCGACAAAACTCCCAAAAACACAAGTAACGAGTGAACATTGCACTGGGCTGTCATTTTAATCTGATTGAGCGGGGCATGTGCGTTAATTGCGTCAAATATTTTAACGTGATTAATTTAAAAAATCAATTACCGCCCGTTAACGCGATGTAACGCGTGTAATTTTTTTTTAATCTTCCACGAAAACACACACACACACACACGGAGAGGACGAACCCTCTATTCCAGTGTTTTTCAACTGATTGTGCCGCCGCCGTGAGAGATCGTCAGGTGTGCCGCGAGGAATTATCTAATGTCGCTTTTTTTAACATTGCAGAGCAAAGTTGCCTTTGGAAGGAAGGAATAGGCAAAAAGTTCTCGGTTGTGTGCAGATGAGCGAGGCATTGCTCGTGTTGCGTTCAATAACTGCTCGGATTTCTAGCCATCAGCCACCTTGCTCTCCGCAACAATGTGGACCCCAGCACGTCTACTGTTCATCATTTGACTCGGAAAGTGTCGATATACAGTGGGGCAAATAAGTATTTAGTCAACCACTAATTGTGCAAGTTCTCCCACTTGAAAATGTTAGAGAGGCCTGTAATTGTCAACATGGGTAAACCTCAACCATGAGAGACAAAATGTGGAGAAGAAAAAAAAACAACAGAAAATCACATTGTTTGATTTTTAAAGAATTTATTAGCAAATTATGGTGGAAAATAAGTATTTGGTCTACACCAAAAGTTCATCTCAATACTTTGTTATGTACCCTTTGTTGGCAATAACTGAGGCCAAACATTTTCTGTAACTCTTCACAAGCTTTTCACACACTGTTACTGGTATTTTGGCCCATTCATCCATGCAGATCTCCTCTAGAGCAGTGATGTTTTGCGGCTGTTGTTGGGCAACACAGACTTTCAACTCCCTCCTCACCCCGTGGCGTCAAAATGATAACAAGAACTGGGAGCAAAAATCCCAGAACCACACGGGGGGACCTAGTGAATGACCTACATGCTTATGAGGAATGTCATTTTGTGTCATTTGGCAAATTATCTCACTTTTGAATTTGTTAGTCACATAATTTGCCAGATGACACTTACTGACATCTGTCATAAGCATTAGTTTATGCCCATGATAATGTCATGTCATAATTATGACAGTCTTATGGCAGTTTTATGACGGCGCTGTCAAATTAAGTGTTGCCTATCAACCCATATAAATCAGCAAATAAGCTGCACTGCACTGCAAACCGCGGGGTTCAAAATGAGGGCAAAAAGTAGCGTCTTATAGTCCGAAAATTACTGATAATACGCACTGCCTTTAAATTAAAATGGATTTGAAAATGGCAGCGAATGACGGGGGACTACAGGCAAATTATAACCGCAAAGTAGACTACACAAGCTGTTAGTAAAGGTATAAATCGCTAACTTCATGACGAAAGGACACGATATCAATCCTTTGGACAACCATACGATATTTGTCAATATTACAAAGTCTGCCACAATTCATTTCCTTTAGCCGTCAATGGATTTATTACAAGGTTATGCACACATTGAACACAAAAAGCTGCATTTCGGACATTTGAATGTAAACGACTGTTTTCAACAAAACAAAAAAAATCTAAAAGTTGACTTTTTTCATCGATGTTTTGCATTTCGATTTTTGGATCATTGGTCAATCAATCAATTTATCGATCCAGACCAATGTGACGTTTCTCCACTACTTTATATGCTGTAGTGTTACTCCAAACAGTAGGAATCCAATATTTAAATGACAATAATTGCAAAAGCAACAAGAACTTAAGTGAGTGAATGCGATTTCTCTTGGTAAAAAAAACCCCAATGATTTCACAAAAACTAGCAGTGGTAAATTTTGAAATTATTTTTATTTTTTAAAAGTTTCTTTTATTATTGCTGCAATTTACATGGTCACCTATGTCAAAATTACAAATGAGTTAACTACTTTCTTTTATTGTAACTTCATTAAATTGGGTGCCATATTCAGCAACGGTGCACTGCTAAATAGGAGGTTAAATACATTTTAAAAATGTATTGTCAGTTAGCTAGTTTTATGAATTTATTTTTAACCTGGATATACTTAGTTTTAAGTATCTGAAATGTAGATACGTATGCGCTGAGATTATATCTGCAAACAAAAAAGACACTACCAAAATTACATCAGTTAACTTCCAAAACAAATGATTATTAATGAGTCCTTTTGGGAACAATGTAAATATTGTTATTGTTACAAACTGCCTCACATGTTAATTACCCCCGAAGGGTTCATTTGAAGCACTGGTGGCTAATGACAGTTTTATTTGTTAGGGATATGTATTTAATGACACCCCAGAGGAAGCATAAGCATGACCATTTGTTTGTTTTGTTAACTTTAAATGGTGTAAATGTGTCAAGTTGAAATGGAACTGTCTCAGTTGACACTTGTTTTTCCCTTTAAGCTCACGAGAAAAACAACTGCCAGTTCAAAAACACATACTAACGAGGTAAACTAATGAGATTGTATGTAAAATGTTTATATTGTTGAGAAATTAAGGCTACCATAGATATAACATATTTTTATTGAAAGTAACTGACCATTCAAAATATCACCTTCGGTAATCCAAGGTAATGGATGACTGAGAATCTACGCGGACAATACTTCTGAGCATTCATAAATCCATGAATTATAGCTTGTTGAACCTTTTTGTTTACATCTCACAGATTATTTTGCACTAATTTAATTACTAATTTGGTCACATAAGAGTCCTTGGGCACTGTAACACATTGTAAATGGCCACAAAGGGGCAGTTAGGACCTTAGGCAGGACTAATTATGACACCCACGAGCAGGGGCGCTGCCAGGGATTTTGGGCCCCATGAAAAGATATCACTTTGGGCCCCACCATCAGTGCCGGGACACACACACACATTTAGAGTATCAACTACGTAATTTCCTGCATCCTGGTGAATCTTTACACACTAATTTGTGCATTTTCTGCATTAATTTAAGATGAAAATATATTTATGTAAACATACAGCGTATAGAGCAATAATGAGTAGACTGATATCATCTTTAAGAAATGTACTGAAGCCCATCTTTTACAATCTTAATATATTTTTATTAGAAATATTCTCAAATACCACAATGAATGACTTAAGTTAAAACAAAACTTTTATTCTAACAATACTACAGCATACATTGCCAGGGCCAGCAGCACTGTCTTTTTGGCTCCCTACACTCCTCCCTGGCAAAACTGAAGATGGTCCTGGCTCTGCAGTGTACATAAAATGACAAATATAACAATATCTTCTATATTATTCTAGTATCTTAATTTAATTATTAATTATGTATCATTAATTAATAATTATTATTATTATTATTATTACTTATTACTATTTGTCTCTTAGCCACTGATATTTTATGTGTGGTGTGGCAGTGTTCAAGTTGATTCCTCACCTCCTTCAGTTGGGAGTAAAGATGAGGCTGGCTCATAAAGGGTGTCAGGAGACAGGGCTGCTGAGCCAGACGCAGCAAGAGGAGTTGTGTTTGTGCCTATTACAACAGGCGAGGGCAGAGACAACTGTTTTGGTGTGGAGAGCTTGCGAAAGGGTTAACCTGCTGTACTAATTAAATGTAAGCTAAAAGTGGAGCAAACACTAGCTAGCAAACAGTTACAGTATTTCATTATGGAGTAGGCTTAGCCCCATTTGAAAACTTACAATCTCCACTATAGGCTACAGCTCCGAAGCCAGGTCCCTTCCTTGTTAACTAACTAAATTTAATTGATGACAAACTAAATTCAATAAATTCTTGACAAACTGGATTCAACCAGATTTAAAAAAAAAAAATCCACACCAACTTTCAACATCTGTATGATACCAAAAAATGCCGTCATTATTTGGAATTCATGTTCTTGAATTGGTCAAAGTCGCTCACTGAGGTCGGGAAAATCCTGTATTTCTTACGGAGTGAGCTGGGACCTGCTTCTGAGCTGTCTAATAGACGTCGCGTGAGCTAAAATAACAGGTTAATTTTCAGCACTACACTGACACAATTTACACCAACCTTCCTTTGTGAAGTACTTTTTCACATCCTGTTGGCCTTTTCTACCCCTCTCCTGCTTTGCTTTATTTTCTTTCCTCTTTTGATAGCCTGATTTCTGTTTTGAAAACATTTTTGATGTAGCCTACCGCACGCTAGTGTTGTATCGGTCGCGAACGATTCGTTCTTTTTGAACGAATTGTTTGGGTGAACGAGACCGAACTAATCACCATCTGCACTGATTCGTTCTATGAAGTTGGTGGCGCTTGTTCGCTGCGTGGGAGGGCGTTGAGCAAGCGGCAGCGTCTTCTGACATCGCACACGACCAATCAGACGCCAGCCTCATTGCGTGCAGGGGAGGGAGCGGAAACAGAATCAAGGCGTCTGTCACTCATTCCCACGTGTGGCCAAATAAGCAGCAAGCGTGCAGGCAGGGGGGAAAGACTGAGTTTTGTCACTTCCCGTTCAGTGATTCGGTCCTCCGGTTCCTGACCTAGCTTGCTGCTAACTTGACTTTCCAGTAATGACTATGCGGTGAACGAGTCATAAAATGAAAGGAAATGACTTTGTCACATATTTGTTAACGTGGAGCCTATCAAATGCTGCTCAAACAGACAAAAACACCGCACAAATCTAGCGAGCATGGTTTAGTGTTCTACTTTTCTCAACAGACTCGGGACTGTACCTATGACGATATACTATCAAATTTACAGTAATTTAAAACACGCGTAGCTACGAGGCAGTGACGGCAGTGAAGCGGGCAGAGAACTGTCACTATATGGAGGCTTCATGACAGCGATATTTACCTCATATGTGCACAGAAAAAAAAAGAATATTTAGTATGATCACCATAATACTGATTTGCAATGAAACTGTATATACATGTCAATTTTTTCCGAGTGTTTTTTTTTTTCCCCCGTGTCAGAGGGTGTCGGTTGGTTTGACAAATTATGTCAATCCGTCCATCATGTGCTACTCAAGCGCCCAAAACAAAGCGCACGGACACGGGAGATGTCGCATTATGTCTACATTTTTCTTAACAGACTAATGAGAGTAGAAAGGCGACATCATAAAGAGCAAACAATTATTTCTCGTCAGCATTTGACGATCTGAGATGCGGGGACGACAGGGGAGCTGACCGGATTATTTTATTTATTAATACCAGTGCAAAAATTCAATATGATCGTCTTAATAATAAAAAACAAAAATACAACAGAGCGAGAGGTAAATATGATGTGTTGGTCGTTCCATATTTAGGAATTAAACTTTCGATTTATTTTTATTTTCGTGACAGCAAGCATGCCGCGTTGGCTGGTAGAAGCAGCAGCATTGTATATGTGAGCAAGATCATGCTAAAGAAAGTCCGTGAGCCCCCGACCCCAAACCCCCACTTCCCCCTCAAAAGGAAAATGTTTAACCGTGTCCTAAATCGAAATGCAAGCACGAGCCATGACTTTGAGCCCATAGAACTAGGACAGACGACGCGGAAGTTCTCCCTCGCTTTTGGAGCAGCGGGAGGGAGACGAGGCTGTCTGTGAAAGCAGAATGATATCGCCTGTCACTCATTTCTGAAACTACGACGAGTGGTCAATGTGCAAGAGAGGGAGGGACCAAGCAATGTCACTTCCCGTTCAGTTATACTGCGAAGCGGTCTTTGGTGATTCGTTCGCCAACGTCACTTCCCGTTCACTAACCGAACGATTCATTTGGGCGGGGAGGGAGATGAGGGGGGCGAACGATTCGTTGAACGATTCGTTTGAACGAATCTTTTTACTGAACGAACCGGAATGGATTCGTTTACTCAAGTGAACGAGAGATCCCGTCACTACCGCACGCACAGTCCTCAGAGTCATTGACTGGCGTAAATGCACCGCTGCTCAGCCTGCGCGCGGTCTGATCAAAGGAAGGGCGGACGAAACCAATTAATGAAAATACGCGGGGGCGGGGGGGTTGCTGGCAATACATATGCTCTCTGGATGTTTACTTTTTGCCAAAAACAGAACAAGAAAAAGAAACTCTTCGTTTTAAACCTTTTAAAATTATAATGATTAATATTTAAATTTGCAAACGATTACCTAATGCTCTAATTTTCTTTGTGGGCCCCCTCAGGCCATGGGCCCTTAGAATCAGTACCACTTTTCCCCCCTATACGGCGCCCCTGGTGGGGAGAACAAGTATTTGATACTTGTTCTCCCCACTGTAATGTGCTCCAATACAGCCTGTATCATACATTTATTTTGAACAATGCAAAAACTCAAAATCCTATCAAGACTTACAGTTTAGACTAACTTAAAACTTAACTAGAACTTAAAAATGGCTTGTCAAAAATTCAATTGAAACACGTGGGGAAAAAATCCTAACTTTTAAGTGATGTGTGTTATCAAGCGTAACGGCATTTTTAGGTATATATATATTTTTTTTATTAATTAATTAATTTATTTATTTATTTATTTATTTATTTAATAAGATCTAAAGGTTTTTTGAGTGAAAGCAGTGAATTTATCTTTTTTTTAAATTCTAGTTACATCTGAGATGCAATTGTTGGCTGTTTTCAACAATATACATCGAAAAAAAAGACATTGATTGACTGAAAATGGTTCAAGATTAGATGAAATGCCTTGTTTTCTCATGTATATTTATAATTGCTCTTCACCTAAAAATATATTTGTTTTCTCAGATTATTCGATTAATCGATAGAATTTTCAGTCGATCACTCGATTACTAAAATATTCGATAGCTGCAGCCCTAAAATAAATAAATAAAACTTTGGGGGGGGGGGGGCTTCCATACTGTTCAGTTATGGATGTGTTCTAAAATCAAATCAACTTTTATTTGTTTGAACCAAATCACAACAACAGTTATCTCAAGGAGAAAACAAAACATGTTTTAAGGTGCAGTAGCCTTCCGCTGGATTTCGACCCAATTGAGCATTGTAGCTTTTTTTGTTTTGTTTTTTGCCACCCCCCGACCCCAGTTAAGACTAATGCCCACCCACACCTGGCATCCTGGTAACACCACTGGATAGAGGTTAGAATGTTTTCCTTGAATTTCAATTTAGAATGTTCTTTTATTGACACAGATGAGGGGACCTTCAAGCACAAGAAGCACAGCTACTTAGCCACAGCATTTAACTATATACAAGAAAGCAGAACAAGTCATTACAAGACTGATAACATATATCCCCCTATACTGTACACATATATAACACAAACTACAACTACAGACCCGTAGTTGACACTAATAGAAGATAAACTTACAGAAATATGTGTAGTACACGATGAATGCAATACAACAGCTTAAATGTCTCAAACAACATGTAAATGGCACATGACCGCGCTTCCGCTATCCAAACAGCTAAACATAAAGAGATTCACACTCCGGGTCTTTTCAGAGATGCGTAACTGTGTCTCCCATTCTCTCTCTCTTTTTTAAACTACAACAATTCCAAAAATGATGTACAGGCAGCGACAGTGTTGCTAACAAAAATACTTACAGACGTTACTTAAACACAAACACCACAGTGGTTGTGAGAGTGTTGCTGCCATTATGCACAATGAAAAACATTTAAAGAACTTTCATTCTTGTTCTTTTTGTTGTTGTTGTTGAAACAATAAAAAAAAACGGCCACTAGATGGCGCGCTTCACCAAGCGATAAAGACAGAACTCTACCGGCTGGTGGCATTTACTTCATTCCTCTTGGTGATGCCCGTGTGGCAGCCATGGTAAATTTTTCATACATAAGAATACATATTTCACATTTATTCCAAATTTTAATATTTTTACAAAGAAATATGTCATTATTTTTCTTATATATGATATATATGACGGGGGAAAATGCTTTGAAACGGTGTAGGATTGTTAAGGAGCTTGAATTGGCTGATAGACCCTAAAATTCTTCTTTAACTATTATTTTTTTATATATCTATTCTTTTCTCTCACTCATTTATTTTTCTACTAAGTTATTTGTGATTGTAATTTCTGATTCATGATTATTCCTTAGGCTTGTCATTTATGTTTAAAGTTGTTTAACAATGTAGCATGCCACTTATGTTGTAATGTTTGTGTGGTTGTATTTAAAAAAAAAACAAGCATGAGGTTTTGACAGTTGCTGTCATATATATATATTTTTTTGTTTATTTATTAGTTTTCTCTTTAGTTTCGGGATCTAAGCACCGTTCCGGCACCAAATTTCTTACCGGAACAGCCCACTTTCACGACTGAATAAAAGTAGCACATTGAAAATCAAAAAAATTAAACATTAGACTTAAACTGGGAAAATTGCAATCATACAATGTAAATTTGAAAATCGTAATAGGCAATATGAAAAACAAATAACCCATTATCTAAAACTCATAATATTATCGTGTCGTCAAATTGGATTACAAAATTCCCCAGCATAATTATTTCCACTCGGGGAAATACCAGTATTTTGCTTCTGCTCCCAAATTTTTCAATTCCCTCTTTTGTAATTTATTCAATAAATTTTGCCGTGTCCTATCATTACAAAATTGGCCAGTAATTCCCACTATAATTTCAGAACAACAAAATTGACCTAAATTTAGAATTGTGTTTTCATTCCAAATTCTGAAATTGATGAAAATGTCTTTTCACTATTTGGTTCACAGCTGAAATCAAAGATAGGCTAATTCTTTCAGCATGTGATCCAATAGCAAGGAGCTTAAGCAATATTCAGCGTTTTCAACCCCCCTAAAAATCTAAGTCACATTTCACACTATCCACTATGTAAAAATAAACCTCATGATAATGATTCCACATAATTAACTCTAAGGTTTTCATTGAATTTGCTACGATCATATCTCATTGTCTAAAATGCATTTAAATGAAACATTACTTTTTCACTGTCCCCTTTAAAACGATTTGTCAACACTGTAATTTATATTATAATTTTTTTCCTAAACCTATTTCAATCTCCGGCTAAAAGCACACAAGAAAATGTTTCTTTTTTTTGTTTTGTTTTGAAATGGGACATTACTCTCCCACTTGCACGTCCTGTTAAATACACGCCCCCCCTCCCCCAGTTTTATTGAGTATAGACCTCCTTTTATAACAATTTTTTTCTTCTTCACTATAATCATTAATCAGTCAAATATTGAAAACATAGTTTCACCCATGAGCTTTTGGATGGTCCAATTCATTAACTTTTAAGCATACTAAAACATTATTATCATTGTTTTATCACGAGATGATGGACGCTCTGCTCCCTCTGAAAAGAGGGAGCAGAGCGTCCATCATCTACGCGGGCGTCCATCAGTTTACGCGGGCGTGCTGCTTCACAGGTGGCGACCATGCCCCGGGGCAAGCCGCGATATACGCAGACTCCTGCTTTCAGCAGTCTTCGCTCCGCACCCGAAAGGCGCCCGCCGCTGGGCTCCTCTTCCGTCAAGGCTGGACCCCGCGCGGACGCCGAGACGAGCGATGAGTGGACGATGCCCTCCACCCAGGAAGTGGTCGGGCTGGGCCTCGCAGACGGCCTCGGTCCCCGGCGCTCCCTGGCTCGCTTCCTTTCACGTTCTTGCAGACGATTTTCGAGAGGAAAGGCCAAAACGATCCAATTCTCCAGACTGGGCGAATCAGGATGGGCATCCAGCTCATCCTTGAGCGCAGGAGACGGCCCCCGGCAGAAAATCCCACACAGTGCCGCGTCATCAAAGCCACACTCCGCTGCCAAAATACGGAGCTGACTCAAGTAACTGGCCACAGTCTGATCGCCTTTAAAAAAAAAAAAAAAAAAAAAATCCAACAGGTTGCTGACTGACACACTGCCCCTGACCGGATGATCAAAAACCCCGTACGAACTCTGCTCTAAAAGGCTCAAATGAATGACGTTCTTATGCGCTAGAGTTGCTTAGCGCCATGGTCCATGTAGCCGCTTTACTGGCGAGGAGACTCATCACATACGCCACTCGGGATCTTTCACTGGCGTAGGTAATGGGTTTTAGATCAAAAATTAGGGAGCACTGGTGCAACAACTGTCGGCGAGCGCCGGGCTTGCCTCCATAATAGTGGGGATGCAGCAAATTTGGCTCTCGAAAAGCAGCAACACCAGCAGCAGAAGCAGCAACACCAGCAGCAGCAACAACGCCACCAGCAGGTTTAGCAGTTGCTCAAAATGACTGGTTAACAAATAATCACTTTCCTCTAGTTCGCGCACTGTCTCATTAGGTCTGTTGATCTCGTCACCAAGAGCAGCAAGTTCTTGCCGAATGCCCTCTGAGTCTGTGGGATCCATGTGATCGGAGGATTCTGTGATGAATCTCAATCACAGACTCAGAGACCAGTAATAGCGAACAAGTTTGTATTTAATAAAAAGTACAACCCAAAGGGCACCACATGCAGCTGTAAGCAAGGCAATTGTCCCACGATAAAGCCGATACACTGCTGTCCTTAAACACAGGACGCTCCTAATGCATCAACGTGTGTGGAAAGACTCAGCCCATTCAGCTCACTCAGATGCTGGAATTGGAAAAAAACAACTGAGAACATAAATGATGGCTCTCGTCAGCAGCTATATGTATCTATATTTAAAAGCTATTTAAGTCTCGAGAGGTGACAACACTTGAATTCACTCACATGAATACGTTTTGTCTGCTCCATGCAAATTAAGGGACCCTATGAGCTTCCTGGGTTTTGGGATTTCTCGGCCTAATGGTGGCTCCCTTGACAACTAATGACAGCTATTTAGATCTCGAGGGTTGACAACGTAAGCAACACACTTGAAATGTACACCTTTTTGTCTGCTCCTTGCAAATGGAATAAAAAAGGAGTAACACATGCTTATGGAACAACCGAGCAGCCATTTGTCCAACTATCCCATTAAAAAAATAAAATAACATTTAAAAAAAAATCTAAATGCGTCTACCATTCGCATTATGTTTAAATTAGGGCTGTCAAAATTATCACGCGAACGGGCGTTAATTTTTTTTTTTTTTTTTTTTAATTAACCTTGTAGAGGCCAGCGTTGTAGAGTTACAACATTTTTATTTTTTGTAAAAAAGGATTGAAATGTTTTTTTGTTGTTGTTGTTTTCACTGGGTCCTGCAGTTCAGTCTCACAATAGGTGTGGATAGGAAATTTGTATATAAGCCCTGCCCACAGTTCCAGGACTTTCAGAATCTGCAGAACTTTGGCTGTGCAACAACCAGTGCTGTTAATAACGGCGTTACAATATAACGGCGTTACTAACGGCGTTATTTTTTCAGTAGTGAGTAATCTAATTAATTACTTTTCTCATCTTGGCAACGCCGTTACCGTTACTGAGGCGGGAAAGGCGTGCGTTACTAAGTTGGTTGAACAAAAAAAGTCAGAGAGACGGACTCACGGAGACGAGAGAGCAGAGCAGGAGTGGGGAAGACGCCGTTGCAAACGCGATGCTAGGTGGCTGCAATTAGGCTCGAGCGTATGACGTGGCACTCGCGAGGTTTCCGCCGCTATCGCCATTATGGAAGCGGTAAACATAAACAGTGAGGCATTTCAACACAGGTCGCTCTTTAAAAATGGTTGGAAATTATTGTGCGGTAAAGAATTGCAAGAACCGATCGAATAGAAAGGAGAATGTACAGCTCGACGGAACACCATTGAATTTCTTCCGGACCCTTACATGGAGAAAAGGCGAGGGAAAGGTCATATCTGAACTAACCAAACGTTGAAGAATGGCATGGGTGGCCTCGATCAGAAGGAAGGGCATAACGTTTGATTCTCCAGTTACACACAGAGTTTGCTCTATGCACTTCCGCTCCGGTAAGTTAATTTCGTTTGTTTACGCAAATTTCGGTAACTTTATGCCCTAAGTCGGCCTGTTGTTAGCTATAGCTACAGCTAAACAACTAGCATGCATACATGTGCATTGTCTTCATAAGACATAATTCCTGTCGTTGCTAAATGAAAAAGCTGTAATATTTTGACGTGAGAGAGTGGCAAAGAATTTGTACACAGGCTACATTTTCTGCAACAAAAAATTTGTACATCCGTGGTCACAGACTAATGTAAACACACATTGCCTACCTTTGCTAGAAAGATGGTGTTGCCGTTTGCTATGGTCAAAATGTGCAGATCCTGCACCCATCCACAGCAAAACACATTTATTAGCTGTTGAAAACTACAATAGTAAATAAAAAAAATTCAGTTGCTATTTTGGTCAAAAACTTTTGATTCTGAAAATATTGGTGATTATCTCTGCATTTGGTGATTTTTATGCATCTAGTGTAAAATCTAAGACTATTGCCATTTTAAGTTGTGTTATACCTATATAAAAAATAATTAATCGGGATTTTATAAGGGAACGACTTTGACTTTTTTGATGCCGCTGCTCATGGAGACTCATATATGGCTAGGCTAGGTGCCTGTTTCGGTTTTAGGTTGGTAGCAGCTTTGGTTTTGTAAGTATTTGAAGTTTTTGAAAATAAGCCCCCTACAAATCGGCCCCGTTTCCCGTGTCATGTCAATAGGTTATGAAGTCTATGGTCAATACAGATTTATTTTGCATTAATCATTTAGCCTTTCAATAAAATAGGTTCATATTGTGGAGAAATGTGGGCCGGACCTCCGCTCACCCAAACTGTTTGGTCTTATTAATGTCCTGTCCCCAGCAAGAAGTGTACATGCAGGTTACGCTGTTATATCATCCCTACCAATGTTGAGACCAAACATACGCCCTTGAATGATCAGATTGCATTATCGGTTCAATTTTCTTTTATCCGGATCATCTGTGTGACGTTATAATTGCTATTATCATGTTTTTTTGCTCCCGATCCGATCCCGATCGTTTTAGTTTGAGTATCTGCCGATCCCGATATTTCCCGATCCGATTGCTTTTTTTTTGCTCCCAATTCAATTCCAATCATTCCCGATAATTTTTCCCGATCATATACATTTTGGCAATGCATTAAGAAAAAAATGAATAAAACTCGGACGAATATATACATTCAACATACAGTACATAAGTACTGTATTTGTTTATTATGACAATAAATCCTCAAGATGGCATTTAGATTTTTAACATTCTTTCTGTGAAAGGCATCCACGGATAGAAAGACTTGTAATTCTTAAAGGATAAATGTGACTTTGTATATTGTGACTAAATATTGCCATCTAGTGTATTTGTTGAGCTTTCAGTAAATGATACTGTAGCCATGCCCAAATGCATGATGGGAAGTGCAACCATGACTGTACGTAGTGGCACCAATTGATACAGTGGGGAGAACAAGTATTTGATACACCTCCCCACTGTATATCTTCTCTGCGTTGGGAAATAACATAGGGACTTAAAAAAAAGATCCAACTACTACCTTTCTTCCCCACATTGTTTTCCCACGATATTTCTAATTGTTGAGAGAGGAATGTTAAGGCGTTAGCCAATTCAAAAAAGGCTCCAAAGACTGCCAAAATTCACTCTACTCATTTTACGCTGCCTTTTAGCTCTATAAATAGGTAATTCGGCGCCATTATAGATTGAATGCGACAATGCGTGAGTGGGTCGTGCAGCGCTTGCATTAATTGCGTTAAATATTTTAACGTGATTATGTTTAAAAATTTAATTACAGGCGTTATAAATTTGATAGCCTAACTTAAATTCAAAAGTAAAGACTCTGGATGAGTGTAAGACATTTTGTCTGTAACGTTAAATACAATTAGAAAACGATTAAATTTAAAAAATATATATATAGCATGTCCGATATTTTTTTGCCGATTCCAATACTTTGAAAATGACGTGATGCCGATCGATGGGGACATCTTTATCGGTAACCGATATTATCATGCATCTTTAATGTTTATTGCAGTCAATGGACGCCAGTGAGTTAGGAGACTCAAAAATGAGGATTTGTACCATTTTTAGATAAACAATATCAACAATGGTTTTGAAACTACCCTGAAACCACCAAATAGCTTGATAAAAAACACGCATCTCTCCAAACACTATCATAATTGGCAAAATACTTATACACAGTACTGTAGTGGACCTAAGCGTTCATCCAAAATGTGTAATTGTGAGAAGAGTTGACTCATTAGTGCTCTTTTGGAGGGGTATTTAGGCTGTTGGGCGTCATGCTGTCAGGTGTGTTCAATCTGTCAAATTGCACGAGAACGACAGTCCGAGGACAGATTGAGTTTCCTGTCCGTCCTCTTTAATGACCCGTCAGCGGAGTGGGCCGGTGTTATCTCCGTGTGACCCCCAGCACGTCTTCCTTCACGGTCCCGGGTTCCGCTTCAAGGCGACCAATCTGGATGACATCTGCGTTGAGGACCGCACCGTGTTACACCGCTCTCCAAGTCTCTGGGGACCGGGCTGGTTCTTTTGGGGACCCCCTAGGGAGATGAGCCCCCTTCATTATTAACTGCAAGAGGAGGAGTAGGGAGTGACCACCAACTGTTGGGAGGCGGACCTTAGCCCGAGCTCGTAAGTGAGCTAACATGCTAAAGTGCCTTAGCACAAATATGTTCTGTTAAACTGGGAAATTACAATTACATTTTCATTCCAAATGTAATCAATGAGTAGTGACTGTGATGTGAAATATTATTTTGTGTAAATGGGAACTACTCACAAGAAATATTTGAGTAGGTTTTTTTTTTTTTTTTTTTAGCTAAAAAGACATTTTAATTTGACCAAAAATAAACAGGAAGTGACACAGAAATGCCCCAAAATCAACTGAAAGTGACTTGAAATGACCCATTATGAATAGGGACTGACCCATTATCAACAAGAATGACCAAGAATTGCCCCAAAATCATCAGGAAATGCCCTGAAATGGTCTAAAATCAACAGGAAAGGAAACAAAACCATGGTATTCCTCCAGAAATAGCATTTTCTAGTCTCAAATCATATTTATTTCAATAGCCCTTTACAAAAACCCAGAAGGTCCTCAAAGTGCTTGACAACAACAACAAACAGTTAATGCATAAACCTCATTACCTATTGATGTGACACTTCATCATTCTTTGCGTAACACCTTATTAGAGGGCGCCGAGCTTCATTTAGTAATAGCAAAAGACGGCTCACGCTCATGTCGGATTTAAGCTTGGATTTTTGAAGAACTACGAAAGCTGTACCGCATAAAAACAGGAAGAATTGTCCCAGGAGTTATTTGTCCGGGGATTCAAGGTAAATATTATATTTTTCGTATCATGCATGCATGATTGAAGCATTTATTCGCAGGAATTTTCTTCTTTGTTTACGCAGGGAGGCGGCAAATTTTCGTAACTGACTGTCTCATAGCCTCATAGTTGGCAATATTTACGCAAAACAAATGCTACCTGCACGTTTTTGTGCTTTTAACCAAGATTTGAGACTGTTGTACATGAAGAACTCGGGGTGTAAAGCATTTATTCACAATAATTTTCACCAGATAAGCTTTGTTTACGCCAGGCGGCCGCTAGCCTCATTCGCTAACAGAGTAGCATTGTACTTCGATAATATACGTAAAATAAACGCTAACTGCACGGTTTCTTTGCTTTTAACCAAGAATCGAGACTGTTTTACGTCCATATCTATCAAGAATTCGTGGATTTAAGCATTTATTCACAAGAATTTGTGCCAGATAAGCTCTGTTTACGTCATGCGGCCGCTAGCCTCATTCGCTAACAGAGTAGCATTGTACTTCGATAATATACGGAAAATAAACGCTAACTCAGTACTTCTCAAATAGTGGGGCGTGCCCCCCCCAGGGGGGCGCAGAGCGATGCCGGGGGGGCACATGTGTCCTCGGGGAACCTGCTTTTTTCTTTTTTTTTTTGCCATACTGGAATAAAGTGTACTTGCACATCCACTCAGTGGGTGGGTGGCAGTGGCGCTCTCATTTTCAGAGTGCGTGCAGTATTTTTGAACTAAGGAAGAGCACTCAGCACACAGAAATCAGATATGAAGAGCAGTGCGCCGCCGTCGTTTTCGAAAGCCATTTTCCGACCGGACTCAACTCACGCAGCGACCCACTGTCTTGTCCGGTTCTCACGTCGCCGCCCGAGAAGTGCCATTTTCGACTTGGGGTCGTCACGACGATCGCCCTCACCTACGGTTCTACCTCGGCCGCCGAGAATGCGCTTTTTTCGTGCCGTTTGCCTTTTAGCTTTGACTTTTAATACAGTGTGTGATGAGTGTTTACTGTGTCTAAAAATAATTATAGCGGACTGCCAGAAGCCAAATCAATTAAGACGCCACTTAAAGACATTTGACCCCAATCTCATTGCTAGACCCTACCCACCGACGTCACAAAATCACGTGCTCGCTGTATGGTTCCGCCCACTTGTCCGTCATTTTGTGTCTGTATTATCAATGGTCTCAATTGATCGAGCAATTTATAATGCATTTCATGGAAGACCCGGTGCTTTCAGATGCCGTAAACTCACTTGATGCGTTGCATAAAAGGCGTTATGTGGAAAAGCTTCAGTTTATCCATTCGCCAGATCCATATTTGATGCCTAAATCGATGTTTTTCGACCCGCTGTCTCCGCCGTATTTGCCTGACATCTGCTAGCTACCCTGAACTGTACAACTATCTTGTCCACACAAAATCAGCCTATTCTCACGAAAGTTTGAAAAACTTCAAGAGCTTGGAGGCTTATAAATACTTCGTTGCTGGTTGGGTGAAACAGGTCCTCGTCCACGAAAATTCGGCAGGAATCTATCTTGTGCTTGGAAAGGTGAGTTACGAAATTTTCAATTCAAAATCTTTTGTTATTGCTAACATCCACTGTCAAGTCTAATGTATTTCATGTCGTTTGTCAATGGAGTTAGGGCTTTTAATGTTTATATGGTTTAGCGATAGCACTCTCACTACATACATACGTGTATGTTGTCGGCGATTAGCCTAGCAATGATCTTAATTGTGGTTGTCAGCCCAAAACCCTCTAAATATATATTAAATGCATCTTACCAGATATAAAATGACTACTACATAATCTGTGGTAATCGTTTGGAGCCCAGTTTTCTCGTCGAATTGCAGCAGCCCATCTCGCTCTCTTCTCTCCGGGTCTCTCGGAATCCGGTAGAACTTCAAGTCTCTCCGTCTTCTCCGTCTATCTTCTCTGTTATTGCAACCGACCGCCACACACGCCTTCACCATTTTGATTATTAATGTTAACGAGCAGAAAAACACGTCGTAAATAGGAGGAATGTACGTAGCCGTAACAGGGAAACATGATGTGTTGACGGACAATTGGGCGGCACCAGTCAGGAGGAAGGAGTTGTGACGTCACGTGGGTAGGGTCTATAAGCCGCTTGATTGTTTTTCAGCGAAAACGTGCCGAATATCGCCAACAATCGTCCTGCTTTGTCAGTGTTATATCAGTAAACCAGTGAGCATTGTTAGCATGCTCATTGCAAAATGACTCCACACCATTGCAAAGGAGGTAATACTGAGTGTGAGCAGCAAAAATAAAAACTGTCCTTCAATTCAATTCAATTTTATTTGTATAGCCCTCAATCACAACAGAAGTCTCAAAGTCCTTCTGTCCAAGGACACTCTTTTTTTCCTTTATTCATTTTTGTTTTTTCGGTCAAATTTTTTGGCATATTGTCCTCATGAGTGAATGTTTCTAATCAATTTGAATTTGTTATTATTTACTGATTTTATTACATTTTATTTTTCTGTATCAAATGGTCAAAAATGTACCTTGAGTGTATTTTTACAGTTTGAATGTGACTTTTTTTTTTAAATTCAGGCAAACTGATGCACGTCAAGTCTTCTCTGTTACAAACAAAACAATGTTAATAAAGTTATACTTTATTATAGGTTGATCTATGTTACTTTTTTTCTTTATTAGAATAAAAAGGACATAATGTTAGGCAGATGCGTATTTATAATAGTAATTTTATAGAAAAATAATACTATTTACAGTGGCGGCAGAGAGTTTGGGGGGGGCGCGAAACATTTACGTCTTGCTTGGAGGGGGGGGGGGGGGGGGCGTAACAGAAAATAATTGAGAAGCACTGTGCTAACTGCACGGTTTCTTTGCTTTTAACCAAGAATCGAGACTGTTTTACGTCCATAACTATGAAGAATTGGGGGATTAAAGCATTTATTCACAAGAATTTTTGCCAGATAAGATCTGTTTATATCAGGCGGCCGCTAGCCTCATTCGCTAACAGTATATAGTGTACAATGATTATAAAGAGCTATTCAATTCTATAATACATTGTGATTGTATATAGAATTTATTAATAATCTATTTACATATTATTTATAATTCATTATGCGTTTTCCTCAAGTATTAAGTTTCTGATGTTAAATTGAGTGATTTATTAGCTGTTGAAAACTTGCAGTAAATAAAAAAAAATTAATTTGCTATTTTGGTCAAAAACATATATGATATGTTAACTATTGCTATTGATCCTGAAAATATAAGTGATTACGGTTTATCTGCATTTGGTGATTTTTGTGGATCTAGTGTAAAATCTAACACTTTTATAGCCATTTAAGTTGTGTTATACTTGTATAAAAAATAATTAATCAGGATTTTATAAGGGAGCAACTTTGAATTTTTATAATGCCGCTGCTCATGTAGACTCATACATGGCTAAGGCAGGTGCCTGTTTTGGTTTTAGGTCGGTAGCAGCTTTGGTTTTGTAAATATTTGAAGTTTTTGAAAATAAACCCCTTACGAATCGGCCCAGTTACCCGTGTCATGTCAATAGGTCATGAAGTCTATGGTTTATGATAAATAAAAGGCAGGAAAGTACTATACAATGACACCAATAAAAAAAAAAAAAAAAGAACACAAAAACAACACATTGCGATAAAAGTCAAATTAGCAAATAAAACAGATAAAATCCGAAAACATTAAAACACTTAAGAAATAAAACCAGGCTACGCTAATCTGGAGAAAAAGCTAGTCTTAAAAAGTGGGTCTTTAACCGTGATTTAAAAAGCCTAGATTCGTAATGGTGCGGCTTTCAGGGGGCAGGTTATTCCACAACCTGGGGGCAGCAACTGCAAAACACTGGCCACCCCTCAGTAGTATACGGTATTGATAAAATTGACGATAGTGACAATCATGGAATTGATGACAATACATAATCTATTAGTTTATTTGGGGAGTGATTATCAGCGTTGTTAATCTTACTTTAAAAACAGTATTTAATTTCAGTTACAAATTATTTCTCCCAAAAAGTAATTGAGTCATGTTATACTTTAACACCGTTATTAACAACACTGGTGATTATATACCGTTATATCACCAAACAATAGGCACAAGTAAAACCCAACTTAAATTAGTAGCCTCTTAGCACTTTGAATTACTTTGTGTTGAAATGTTCTATAGAAATTCATTTGCCTTGCCTTGCCTTCACATTTTGGGGGTTGTCCACCCCCTAGAGTCCGGTTCCTCACTTCTGGAGCTGTGGGTGGGCAACCAAGTGAAGTTGCAGCGTCCTTGGGGGTCCCTCCTGACAAAAGCCTGCCCCTGAGGGTAGCTGAGGGTTTTTACGCTACTGGCAGGGCTCAGAGACATCGCGAAGGCCAAATCGGGATTCCTGCCTTCAGACTGAGCGACTTGTGATGGGCTGTGCGGGCTCCAAGATCGGTTGTGGACCGGACTACTGAAGGGAGTCTCTTCGGGGAAGCTGTGTCCGGGCTCTGTCCCGTCGTCCTCTGTTTGCCGGATTAGCGACGAGGATGGGTCGATGGTGTCCGGGTCCTTCAGACCGAGTGTTCTCAGAACCCAAAGGTCCAGCGGCGACTGGGAAACAGCGCCGGCGGACTCGGCGGAAGCAAACTCGGCGCTGAGGTTGCGACAGACGCGCCTACCGACCTGAAAGCGGCCTCGAGCCAAGTTCTGGCAAGATCCGACGTAGTATGGCCGTTTCTTGTTCACATTTTCGATCCGGTCGGGGCTCCGTTTCTGCAAAGTGACATCCATTTGTGATGTAATTCAGGTGACTGACAAGCGACCGGTAGTTTGACTGACTTCAACTGCCAAACTCCTGACGAAAGGCGAGTTGAGGAATCGTCGCAGTTTCTCATTTTCGTCCTGGAGGCGACTCAGCTCTTCCTCCCGGTGCAACAGTTTGGCCTCGAGCTGACGGCGACAATTGCATACACTTTTAGCAACGTTAGCAGTTTTTGTTCAAACATATTTTTGCCCATTTTAAAATGTGTCTACCTCTTTGTTCCTCTGCTGCTCTGACCACAACACGCCAGCAGGGGGAGACTTGCTAAACATACAATCCTCTGAAGTAAGCACAAATTGAACAATTGAGCTAAGTTTCTGCCATTGACGGCGACAGATGTCCAATCCATTGGAACTGAACGAATGATCACTGCCAACCCATCCAGTTCAAATGGGGTGGATGTCTATTGTCGTCAAGGGGTTAATAGTAATAAGCAGAGGTGGGTATAGTAAGCAAAAATTTTACTCGAGTAAGAGTAACGTTACTTCAAAATAATATTACTCAAGTAAAAGTAAAAGTAGTCACCCAAAAAATGTACTCAAGTACAAGTAAAAAAGTATTTGGTGAAAAAAAAAAATCAAGTAATGAGTATGTGAGTAACTGCTTACGATGTTTGTTTATTTTTTATTTATTTTTTTTTTACAATGGTATTTTTATTCTCAGCCCAAAGTTATATATATGAACGATTATTATTATACTGTACTATAACATATTACATAACCACATTAGGCCGAAGAAATACACAAGAACAAAACATTCAATTCCAGCGAGAGAAAAAAATCCAAAGAAATTAAGCATTACTCATCCAAAAAGCATGAGTGCCCTCTAGCGGATGAAACATATTTCCTATTATGAAACTAATAGGATCATATCTCTGGTTTTCCACGGTCAATCGGTGCCTAATTAAAACAAGGAGAGAGATTAAAATCTGCGCTTTCAAGTCATGTTGACGGCTGCGCTCATGCCAAACACTTCACACAGACTTCACCATCAGCTGACAAGACAGCTCCTACAGACATTGCGCCACGCCTTTCCGCAGGGGGCCGACCCGGGCAGAACGTTGAGTTGGCTTTCACTGTGATAAACTCACGCTGTGTTCTGACGCCGGATTTCGGTGGAAAAAGGACAAAGGTTTTACTGCAGGCAAGCAGAGAGGAGTGTCTCAAGAGTGATTTGGTGGAGGATTCAGGATTATTATTACATATATTAAATAGCACCATTCATGCACTTTGAAACTTTGTGAAAAAAATCAACGGTTAAAATTAGTGTAGCTTTGGCTTGAAATATTTACGTAAAATGAACGATAACTGCCCGTTTTTTTTTATTTTAACAAACAATCTAGACTGTTTTACGTTCACACCTATAGAAATTCAGTGATTTAAGCATTTATTTGCAAGAATTTTCAACTTAAAAAGCTCTTTGTTTCGTGAAGGCCACCACGTTGGATTACACAATAGCGTAACTTTTGCTTGAAATATCTACGTAAAATGAATGATAACTGCCAGGTTTTTTTATTTTAACCAAGAATCTACCTATAGAAATTCAGTGATTTACGCATTTATTTGCAAGAATTTTCAACTTAAAAAGCTCTTCGTTTTGTGATGGCCACCACATTGGATTACACAATAGTGTAACTTTTGCTTGAAATATGTACGGAAAATGAACGATAACTGCCCGTTTTTTGTTGTTGTTTTTTTTAACCAAGAATCTACTGTTTTACATTCATATCTATAGAAATTCCATGATTAAAGCATTTCTTTACAAGAATTTTCAACTTAAAAAGCTTTTTGTTTTGTGACGGCCACCACGTTGAATTACACAATAGCGTAACTTTTGCTTCAAATAATTACATAAAATGAATGATAACTGCCAGGTTTTTTTTATTTTAACCAAGAATCTACTGTTTCACGTTCATATCTATAGAAATTCCATGATTAACGCATTTATTTACAATTTTCAACTTAAAAAGCTCTTTGTTTTGAGACAGCCACTATGTTGGATTACACAATAGCATAACTTTTGCTTGAAATATTTATGTAATATGAATGATAACTGCCAGATTTTTGCTTTTAACCAAGAATCTAGACTGCTTTACGTTCATATCTCGAAACTTAAACAACCGATCTTTTGCGGTTGCTGCCCCTAGGCTGTGGAATAGCCTTCCCCCTCAAATCTGCACCACTACGGATCTAGGTCTTTTTAAGTCTCGGTTAAAAAAACTCCTTTTGAGACTCGCATTTTACACGGATTAGAATAGCCTGGTTTTATTTGCTTTAGGGTTTTTAATGTTTTTGGATTTTATTGCTTTATTTGCTGGACTTCTATCGCGGTACGCTGTTTTTGTTTCATTTCTTTTTTTTCTTAATGTGATTGTATAATACTTTCCTGCCTTTTATATATCTAGAGTAATGTTTTCTTGTAAAGCCCTTTGAGTGCCTTTCAGGTTTTGTAAAGGGCTATATAAACAAATTTGATTGATTGAAATTTGATTGATCTATAGAAATGCCGCGCTTTACGCATTTATTTGCAAGAATTTTCAACTTAAAAAGCTCTTTGTTTCTGGACGGATTACACAACATATATATGTATGTATGTATATATATATATATATATATATATATATATATATACACACACAGTGGTACCTCGACATACGATCGCTTCGACACACGATCTTTTCGACATCCGACGTAAAATTTGACTTGCCATTTGTTTCTACATCCGACGACATGCTCGAAATACGACGACATGACAGCACCACTGACAAATGCACGGCGGATTTTCTTGTGTGAGAAATCAACACAAAAGATTTCAAAAAGGGTGGTACAGGTGATGAAACAAAGAAAAAGGTGACGCTTACCTTTTAAATGGAGTTGCAAATTATAGAGATATATGAGCGTGGGGTGCGCATCCGTGAACTGGCTCAAGAATACAACTCCACGGTCCTCTTCTGACCACCGTTCGCCAGTCTTTATAAGTTAAGCTGATAATTATTATTGTGGTAAAATCACCAAAGAAATCGCCAGCTTTGCCACGTTTTTATCATTTATTTCACAACTTATTCAAAACAAAACGCCTACTGTCTGCCGCAATTGATGGGGTTCTCAAGAAAACATTGAAAGGGAAAGTGAAACTGTTTCTGGCACGATAGCCCCGTGGCGCGTTCAGGTACAGCAAAAAACATCCGCCACATTAGAACCCGATTTGTTACATTATTACAGGAATTATTGTATTATTATTATATTTTTCCGATTTTTATTTGTAATGTATTCGTTTTACTATGTGTAATTGCCATTTGTAATAGTACCAGCAGTATTTATTAAGGATTTAGTGTAGGTTTTTGGGCTGTGGAAGGAATTAATGGAATTATAATGTATTCCTATAGGAAAATCCTGCTCGACATACAACCATTTCGACTTACAAACAAGGTCCTGGAACGAATTAACTTCGTATGTAGAGGTACCACTGTACATATATATATATATATATATATATATATATATATATATATATATATATATATATATATATATATATATATATATATATATATATATATATGGTGGAAAACACTAGGTGCCATGAAGTTCCGCTCTGAAACCCACAATTTGGCCAACTTTCAAAATTGTCCCATATGCATGTGTGATACATCATTGGAATGCTTAAAATGTCAATTTTCTAGGGGAAGAAAATTTTGAACAGGAGGGAATTTAAATAAATAAATAAATAAAAACAGCAAAACCCTATCTGGAGGTGAGAGCACACGAGAGCAGAATTGAAGACGCCATGACTTTAACGAGATATTATCGCGTACTTACTTTGTTTCAATCCAAAAACTCAATGTAGCATGTATCACTGAGTGTCAAGACACAGCTGTGAATGGCCACATTAGATTTTTTGGTGATTTTGTGGGTGAAACATGGTCATATAACAAGGGTCGCGATGCAGAAATCGCAAACATCAAGGAGTGGTCGAGATTTGGTTTTTCATATATTTACCCTTTTAAACGTTGTTTTTCAATTTTTCTTTGTTTGGACAGATTATTTATCATCTAAGATACTGGAGAAAATGCGACAGTAACAACAAAAATACAATTAAGCGATAGTTATGAGGTAGATATCCGTGACCTTTTTACAGACACCTTTTTTTTTCATTGTGACGTAATTTGTTTAAAAGTTAAAAATATGCAAGTGAATAATTTTTTGAAGTCATTATTTTTCAAACGAAATATTAGAATGGTAAATGGAGTGTACCTGTCACGTCATGGGGGAGTTGTCACGTAATTTCCTGTTTTATTTTGAAGGCTTCACCCTCTTCATAGTTGCGTACTTGCCCTTCCTCTTGTCATCTAATTACCTATTGTTTCCACCTGTTCCCAATTACCTTGTGTGTGTATATAATGCCCTAGTTCCCCTAGTCTTGTGCAGAAGTGTCTTTCTACCAAGGTCAGTCACGTCAGCCTCTCGCCATAGCCTGTCATAGTGATACTGTCCTCCACTTGGAGCGCTTTGTGTTTGAGCCTTTTTTGATCTTAGCCATCTTGACTTTTTCATCCATTAGGAGTGTTTTTAGTTTTTGCCTTTCCTCCCTTTTGGAGTGCGTTTTTGTTTGAACTGTGGTTGCCCTGACTTATTCCTCCGTTGGAGAGCTTTTTGTTTGTATTTTTTCTCATCCCCGCATGTCAGCGGAAGAACCTCTGTTTTCAAAATAAAGTTTTTTGCCTGAACCTCCGCAACTGAGTCCGCCTCTTCGTCTCGGCCTGACAGTACCATCAATTAATGATTCTAAGCTAAAAATGACAGACATTTTCAATAATAAATATAATTAATTACCTACGTTTTATGGCTGGGTTGAAACCAAAGTGGTTGTGCGACATCTGTAAACAGGGGTTTTGAGGTTAAAACGGACAAATTAAAAATAGGTCTGGGGCCTAATGGGGGCCCCAAGAACCTCCAACTGATAGAGAAGTCTGCGCACTTAATTTTTTACGGTGCTTTAAAGATGCCACATGATTGAACAGGCCAGCAAGATCATAGAACAACAAGCTTGAGTGGAATTGATATAATGGAGTCATAATGATTATAGTTGCGACGTCTCGTTGGTGAAACTGATAGAGCCACTGTTGCCGTCTCTGGCAAAAAAAGTAAAAGTAAAATCTAATATGTAGAAAAGGAAAAATGTAACGACTAGTATAGCCCAAAGTAGCGGAGGAAGCGTAGCGTTTCTTCTTCACAAATTTACTCGAGTAAACGTTACAAAGTATGGCTTAGTAAAACTACTTTTTGTAAATTAAATTTTGTCAAAAAGTTACTCAAGTAAAGGTAATTGAGTAAATGTCACTCATTACTACCCACCTCTGCTAATAAATTGAGAAAAAAAAATTTTTTGGGACTGACCCCAAACATCCGAGGAACTTTGACGTTTCAACCCGATGTTGATGATGTCACACTGGTTGACAGGGGACCACGTAGGAGTTAGGGTTTCCATGGAAACTGATACAGGGGCAGAGTCAAGGATAACCTTTGAGAGTCCCCCTAAAAATACATAAAACACACAAAAAATTAATCCCATAAACTTCATAATTGTATAGACGGGACAATTCGGCCAACCACTGCGCAACGCCTTCAAGCAGGGGGCCAGGCATCCCACAATCCGATTCAGTTATTCGACACATGCAGTATTCAACGCTCATTTAGGATAAAAGTACGAAAGCTGTACTGCATACAAACAGCAAGGATTGTCTCAGGAGTGATTTGTTCGAGGTAATTATTATATTTTTCGTACCATGCATGCATTTTGAAACGTTGTGAAAAAAATCAATGGGAGAAATTAGCTGCTACGGCATTGGCATCATAGTTCGCTATATTTACGTAAAATGAATGGTCACTGCATGTTTTTTTTTTTTGCTTTTAACCAAGAATCAAGACTGTTTTACGCCCATATCTATAAAGAATTCGTGGATTTAAGCATTTATTCACAAGAATTTTCACCAGAAAAGCTCTTTCGCTAACAGACTAGCATTGTACTTCGACGTATTTACGTAAAATAAATGCTTACTGCGTGATGCTTTTATTTTTGCTTTTAACCAAGAATTGAGACTGTTGTACATCCATATCTATAAAGAATTCGGGGATTTAAGCATTTATTCACAAGAATTTTCACCAGAAAAGCTCTGTTTACGTCAGGCGGCCGCTAGCCTCATTCGCTAACAGACTAGCATTGTACTTCGACATATTTACGTAAAATAAATCCTTACTGCACGTTTTTTTTTTTTTTTTTTTTTTTTTTTGCTTTTAACCAAGAATCGAGACTGTTTTACATCCACATCGATGAGGAATTCAGGGATTTAAGCATTTATTCACAAGAATTTTGACCGGAAAAGCTCTGTTTACATCAGGCGGCCGCTAGCTACATTCACTAACAGACAAGCATTGTACTTCAACATATTTAAGTAAAACAAATGATTACTGCACGTTTTTTTGCTTTTAACCAAGAATCGAGACTGTTTTATGTCCATATCTATAAAGAATTCAGGGATTTAAGCATTTATTCACAAGAATTTTCAATGAAAAAAGCTCTGTTTACGTCAGGTGGCCGCTAGCCTTATTCGCTAACAGGCTAGCATTGTACTTCGACATATTTACGTAAAATAAATCCTTACTGCACTTTTTTTTTTGTTTTGGTTTTAACCAAGAATCGAGACTGTTTTAAATCCACATCGATAATGAATTCAGGGATTTAAGCATTTATTCACAAGTATTTTCAACGAAAAAAGCTGTTTTTGATTCCACTCGTTCACCTTTGATGGCCTTGCCAACAATGCAGGCCCCCTATTTATCAATACATAATGAAGTTTATGTTAATAGATAAAAAAATTAATGAAATGCATACCATAAGAAATAGTTCAAAATGAAATGAATTACAATAAAAACAGATTTTTTTATTTTAACTATAATAACAAAAATAATGAAACACTTAAAAATACAAATGAACAGTTCACTGTAAAAATACAGTTTTAAACTGAATAAGTTAACTCACCGTCTGCTATTGATTGCGATAGAAGTCCAATCCATTTTGACTAGGCAGGGACGAATGCACCTGCCCCCCCCAAGTAATTTTACATTCAATTGCTGTTAAATGTTTAAAAAAAATACTGAACAAAATCCTTTTTTTCCCCTAAAACAATAGAACACAATGTATTTCAACTAGAGATGTGGACCCCAGGAAGATCCTGGGGATCCTTAAATAAAGAAATAAATGTCCCGATCGATCGGGATCACGTCATTTTCAAAGTATCAGAATCGGCATAAAAATATCGGACATGCCTTTTTAAAATATATATATATATATATTTTTTAATTAAATCGTTTTCTAATTGTATTCAACGTTACAGACATAATATGTTACACTCATCCAGAGCATGGCTACAGTATCATTTACTGAAAGCTCAACAAATACACTAGATGGCAATATTTAGTCACAATGTATACAAAGTCACATATACCCTTTAGAATTACAAGTCTTTTATCCGTGGATCCCTCTCACAGAAAGAATGTTAATAATGTAAATGCCATCTTGAGGATTTATTGTCATAATAAACAAATACAGTACTTATGTACTGTATGTTAAATGTATATATTCGTCTGAGTTTTATTCATTTTTTTCTTTTAATGCATTGCCAAAATGTATATGATCGGGAAAAATTATCGGGAATGATTAGAATTGAATCGGGAGCAAAAAAAAAAGCAATCGGATCGGGAAATATCGGGATCGGCAGATACTCAAACTAAAACGATGGTGATCGGATCGGGAGCAAAAAAACATGACCGGAAAAACCCTAATTTTAACAGATGTTGCTTATTTTTTTGTGATTGAAAAGAACGAAAACTTTAAGACATTCGCATACTTTCTTTACAAATAAAAGCACTTTACAATATGTATACATTTTTTAATTTTACCACTATTATGTTGTAAATTTCACTGAATTATCCAATTGTTTGTTCTAGTTTTTCTACGTCTGAAGTACAGTATTTTTTCAAAGCTATAAAAAGAATTTGGTTCGTTTAACACAATTTTAACACAATTTTACTATGAAATAAACTGTTATAATGATTCCTTGTGTTTACAAAATATTACAGCTAATTTCACTTGCAGTTTTGGATTCCCACTTTATGTGTTTTTCTGTCATGGATTTACAGTATTTTTCTGTCATATTTACAACTTTATTTGTATTTACCTTTTTTTTTTTAACAGTGTATTATAATTTAAAACAAAAAAATAGAAATGTCACGTGCACAATCACTCACCGCACTCTTCTGCCACGTGCTCGCTTGGCCACAAAAAACAAGAACAACAAATTAAAAGTAAATTGAAAGAAAAATCTTCTAAAGTTCCAAAGGTTTAAATGCAAAGAGAAGGGATGACGAGGAAACGTGCTGCTGCTAGTGAAGATCGTCTGTTCCTAACAAGACGACTCACACGCAAGCACATAGGACGGCACATCCACAGCTCGACCAATCACATTCATTCGTGTTGCGATATCATTCTCGATGCTGCTAGGAAAACACCTGAAATGAAGAAATCAAGTGCCTTTTCCAATGATTTTCCCGTTTTGGGGATTATTGTTAACTCCTACTGTTGTTTTACTGTCATTTTTACGAGCTATTGGACTCATCTCGACAGTGCTGTGATTTAGATGTTTTAAATCAAGGATGCAGAATGGCCACTAGATGTCAGTAAATTAGCAAAACAGGACTGTAAGATCGCCACACAAGTATGGAAGCCCACTTCCGCCACTAAAAAAATCAAAATATCAAAACAAGAAGCCTATTTACGCTAGTAGACAAGTTTTATTTTATTTTATTTTATTTTTTTACTTGCTGGTGCCCGTTTCCGCCATTGAAAAAAAGCGTTTACCACCTGCAAACAAAAAAAAAAACTTAACGTAACACTTGCATTTATGTACAGGGGGGCAAATAAGTATTTAGTCAACCACTAATTGTGCATGTTCTCCCACTTGAAAATATTAGAGAGGCCTGTAATTGTCAACATGGGTAATCCTCAACCATGAGAGACAGAATGTGGAAAAAAAAAAAAAAACAGAAAATCACATTGTTTGATTTTAAAAGAATTTATTTGCAAATCATGGTGGAAAATAATTATTTGGTCAATACCAAAAGTTCATCTCAATACTTTGTTATGTACCCTTTGTTGGCAATAACGGAGGCCAAACGTTTTCTGTAACTCTTCACTAGCTTTTCACACACTGTTGCTGGTATTTTGGCCCATTCCTCCATGCAGATCTCCTCTAGAGCAGTGATGTTTTGGGGCTATCGTTGGGCAACACGGACTTTCGACTCCCTCCACAGATTTTCTATGAGGTTGAGATCTGGAGACTGGCTAGGCCACTCCAGGATCTTGAAATGCTTCTTATGAAGCCACTCCTTTGTTGCCCTGGCTGTGTGTTTGGGATCATTGTCATGCTGAAAGACCCAGCCACGTCTCATCTTCAATGCCCTTTCTGATGGAAGGAGATTTTCACTCAAAATCTCTCAATACATGGCCCCATTCATTCTTTCCTTTACACGGATCAGTCGTCCTGGTCCCTTTGCAGAAAAACAGCCCCAAAGCATGATGTTTCCACCCCCATGCTTCACAGTGGGTATGGTGTTCTTCGGATGCAATTCAGTATTCTTTCTCTTCCAAACACGAGAACCTGTGTTTCTCCCCAAAAGTTCTATTTTGGTTTTATCTGACCATAACACATTCTCCCAGTCCTCTTCTGGATCATCCAAATGCTCTCTAGCAAACCGCAGACGGGCCTGGACGTGTACTATTTATTTCGGGTTGTAAAATCTTGCAGCAGTAGCGGAGTTTGGAAATATAATCCACTTTTTAAATCTATTTTTGCACTACTCTAATTTCTCCAGAAGTAATGCAATCGCCATTACTTTGTACTCGGCTGCAAAAGTAGTGTGCCTTCCCCGCAAATGTCTTTCCACTTTACTCCTTTTGTGATTTGACAACTTCTCGCTACAGAGCAAACGTTCAGAAAATTCTTCCGCATTGGCAATGAATGCAATTGATTCTGCCCAAGAAACGTTGAATCCTCTGTTCTCCTCAGTTTTTTTCTCTTTTCCTCTTTGGAATCCATGAGCCGCTGGTTTGTTTGCCCTCCTAATATAAACGTGCGTCGCAGGCTATTACGCAAATCTTCATTGACAAAAATGTTGAAATGTAATGATTATTGTACAGATTTTTACATCTTTGGAAAACGTTAAGATTGTGTGATGTTTGTCCTCCTAAAGAAACCATGTTCAAAAAAAAACAAAAAAAAACATCTTATATATATATATACATACATACAGTGGGGAGAACAAGTATTTGATACACTGCCGATTTTGCTGGTTTTCCCACTTGCAAAGCATGTAGAGGTCTGTAATTTGTATCATAAGTTCTCTTCAACTGTGAGGGACGGAATCTAATACAAAAAAACTGAAAATCACGTTGTATGATTTTTAAATTACAAATTTGCATTTAATTGCATGAAATAAGTATTTGATACATCACAAAAATAGAACTTAATATTTGGTACAGAAACCTTTGTTTGCTATTACAGATACCAAACATTTCCTGTGGTCCTTGACAAGGTTTGCACACACTGCAGTAGGGATTTTGGTCCACTCCTCCATGCAGATCTTCTCCAGAGCCTTCAGGTTTCGGGGCTGCTGCCGGGCAACACGGACTTTCAGCTCCCTCCATAGATTTTCTATCGGGTTCAGATCTGGTGACTGGCTAGGCCACTCCAGGACCTTAAGATGCTTCTTACGGAGCCACTCTTTAGTTGCCTTGGCTGTGTGCTTTGGGTCGTTGTCATGCTGGAAGACCCAGCCACGACCCATCTTCAGGGCTCTTACTGAAGGAAGGAGGTTGTCAGCCAAAGTCTGGCGATACATAGCCCCATCCATCCTCCCCTCAATACGGTGCAGTCGTCCAGTACCCTTGGCAGAGAAGCAGCCCCAAAAAATGATGTTTCCTCCTCCATGTTTCACGGTTGGGATGGTGTTCTCGGGGTTGTACTCATCCTTCTTTTTCCTCCAAACACGACGAACCGAGTTCAGACCAAAAAGTTCAATTTTGGTCTCATCCGACCACATGACCTTCTCCCATTGCTCCTCTGGATCATCCAGATGGTCAGTGGCAAACTTCAGACGTGTCTGGACATGCACTGGCTTCAGCAGCGGGACTTTGCGTGTGCTGTAGGATTTTAATCCATGAGGGCGTAATGTGTTTCCGATGGTTGTCTTCGAGACTGTGGTTCCAGCTCTCTTCAGGTCATTGACCAGGTCCTGCCGTGTAGTTCTGGGCTGATCCCTCACCTTCCTCATGATCAGTGATGCCCCACGAGGTGAGATCTTGCATGGAGCCCTAGAACGAGGCAGAATGACCGTCAACTTGAACTTCTTCCATTTTCTAATAATCGCTTCAACAGTTGTTACCTTCTCACCAAGATGCTTGCTTATTTTCCTGTAGCCCATCCCAGCCTTGTGCAGGTCTATCATTTTCTCCCTGATGTCCTTACACAGCTCTTTGGTCTTGGCCATTGTGGAGAGGTTGGAGTTTGTTTGTTTGAGCATGTGAACAGGTGTCTTTTATACAGGTAACAAGTTCAAACAGGTGCAGTTACTTCCGGTAATGAGTGGAGAACAGGAGGGGTTCTTAAAAAAGAACTGAGAGCTGAAATATTTACTAGTTGGTAATGTATCAAATACTTATTTCATGCAGTTAAATACCAATTTATTATTTAAAAATTATACAATGTGATTTTCTTGATTTTTGTATTAGATTCCGTCCCTCACAGTTGAAGAGAACTTATGATACAAATTACAGACCTCTACATGGCTTGCAAGTGGGGAAACCAGCAAAAGCGGCAGTGTATCAAATACTTGTTCTCCCCACTGTGTGTGTATATATATATATATATATATATATATATATATATATATATATAAAAGCAAAAAGTATGGAATCACCAGTCTCGGACGAGAACTCACTCAGACATTTTATTATGTAGAACAAACTCAGATAAAAAGCTTGTAAAAATAATGAATTAGTTCAAAAGTGCAGCTCCTTGGCATTCAGAAACACTAAAAGAAATGAATAAAAACATTGTGGTGGTCAGTAAATTTTACTTTTATTGAGCAAGTGCAGGGAAATAAATATAGAATCACTCCATTCTGAAGAAAAAAAAATATGGAATCACTCCATTTTGAGTAGAAAATACAGACACACCCAGTCAATTTCCTTTCCTTAATTGGGCCCCTGCCTCAGATTAGATCTGCTCGTTAGTCAGCAGTTTATACAGTGCAGTTATCACACCCTGGAGGGCTGCTGGACCAAATGGATTCACAAGAATCATGGCTCCATCAAGAGAAATCTCTTGAGACCAAGGAGAGGATTATCAAATTTCTTGAACAAAGTAACGCTACACGTATGGTTGCCAAAGATGTGGGCTGTTCACAGCCAGCTGTATCAAAAATCAGGACCAGTTACAAACAGCATGGCAAGGTTGTTAAAGTTAAGCGTACTGGTAGAACAGTGTAGGCCGGGGGGTTGGAAACCCATGTTTTGAGAGCCGCATGTGGCTCTTTAGCGCTGCTCTAGTGGCTCCCTGGACCATTTAAAAAATGTTTGAAAATGGAAAAAAGATGTAAAAAATGTTTTTATATGCCGCCTATGCAGACATTTTTCCAGATAACAGTACATTAATCAGAATTGAGGAAATTAATCCCAATTTAGATGTTTTTTGCCCTTAAATGCTTAACCCATTGATGCACTTTAGAGAGAAAATTAGGGAGAAGAAGATGAAAGAGACAACCAAAAAAAGCAATGTATCACTCTTGTGGTGAAGGACAGTGTAGGCCGGGGGTCGGCAACCCGTGTTTTGAGAGCCGCATGTGGCTCTTTAGCGCTGCCCTAGTGGCTCCCTGGAACATTTAAAAAATGGAAAAAAGATGTTTTTTTTTTTAGTTTTTGTTTGAACATGGTTTCTTTAGGACAGGGGTCCCCAAACTATGGCCTGCGGGCCGGATACGGCCCGCCTCCACATTTGGTCAGGCCCCCTGAAACAAAAAAAAAATTTGAAAAAAAAAAAATATTTTTTTTTTCCCCTATAGAGTTATTTATTTCCTGGCTTTTTCTGTGAAGAACCCCGAGAGGGTTATTTGGTTATTATCTATTTAATTGATAGTGTTATTATTATTATATTATATTATATTATATTATTATTTTATTTACTTTTGTTCCGTGAAGAATCCAGAAATGGTTATTTGATTGCGGCTTTCTGAAAAACAATAAATCTTTACATTTTGGCACTCCTGCAATCGTCACACCTTTTCTGTTACAAACTGACCCCAGCACCTCATCAGAGAAGGGAAAAGTTATGTGGCCCTCACAGTAAAAAGTTTGGGGACCCCTGCTTTAGGAGGACAAACATTACACAAACAATCTAAACGTTTTCCAATGCTGTAAAAATGTGCACAATAATTATTATTATTATTTGCGTCATAGCCTGCGACGCACGTTTCTATCAGCAGGGCAAAAAAAAACAGCAGCTCTGTGATGGGACATGGATTCCAAAGAGGAAAAGAGAAGAAAAGCGCAGCCCAGCAAAGGAGCCAACACCCCCCCCCCCGGGGAACCAGGGTGGTCCCCCGGGCCACCTGTGCACCCATCAACCGGCCTTCAGAGGGGATGCACCACCAACCCCACCCCCGTCCGCCCACCCGGCCCACGAGCCACAGCCCCCAACCGGCACTGCACGCCACGGGACCCCCAATGGCCCACCAAACCCAGGGTAGGGCAGGGTCCCCCGCCCGAGCAGGTACCATCCAGCCGATACACCGGCGCCCAGGCACCGCCCCACGGCGCACAGGGCAGATACCCAGTCAGAGAAGAGAGGGGAAGGCGGAGGCAGGAAGACGCCGAGGAACAAATAACAGTCTTGTGCTAGTTGGAATATGAAAATAATAAAAATGCACTTATTCAGGACGACATGGCAAAATTACTGCATAATGGTCAAAACTCTCGACTTCACCTTTACTGTCGCACCTCCCGAACGATATTTTATGACACCTAAATCGGACATATGTCATTTCCCTTCCCCGGCTTCGGAGAATGCAAACAAACCAAGAGGCGTGACAGCTAGCCGACATGCTAACCCGAAGCGAGTGATGTTTCAAAGTCTTCGAAGCGGAAAATCACACATACCTAGCCCGGATTATTTGACATGACGACTGGGTTGTCGAATGTCATTGTGGATCGGCAAACCGCCCGGCGGAGAGAAATTTACAGCTCGTTCCCCGGAGGAGGGCGGCTGCAGTTGCTGTGCAGCTAACGTGCAGCTACAGTGCACGAAGAGAGCTTTTTACATGCCTATCAATGATCAAATGTAAGTAGTCCTTTATTTAAAGAAAGTTTGTAGTGTTTACTTTGTAATCGCTGTATTCGTATTTGATATAATACAAAACAAGATGTTTACTCACTTCGTCGTAAGTCCAATGGTCCCACAGTAGTAGGGCTTGTTTGGCCAATATCCACGGTGAATGGGAACCTTTTGAAACTCCAAAAAGGCGCTCACGCCTCTCCCTCATACAGCAAGATTTTTCTGCAGCCGTTTGGCTGGCGTGATGCGAAAAATAAACGTATTAATTCGCAAAATCAGCTGAATCCTTAGTCCTCATACACAACAGTACGGCTGTATAGTGAAGAGGACGCCTTCGTCCGTACACGTCACAGCGCCCTCCTCCTCAACGCAAGACCGAAGCCGGAAGTCACTCATTTTCATGGCGCGGGATTCAAAAAACTAAATAAATATAGCGATCGCTTCCACACACATCCGAGCGGTCCATAGCGTGTATTATGAAATAAACATGCTTTTTCGTGTCACATGCACTTTAAACTAATATTCTGGCACCTTCATAGTAAGTATGTCAGCATTTTTGTTTGCGTTGTTTTTTTTAGATATAACAACACGATTATTTAGGGGAGCTTAAGAATATTTGAGGAGGCTGAAGCCCCCTTAAAATGGGCTAAGGACACCACTGAGTGGCCATCAGGTGTTTCGTGCACATTATTATGGGATGGCACAATAACCTACAGTTCACCATATGTGCCAATCAAATTCAGTGGTCGTTCTGTGTGTCAGGAGGGCATGTCCCTCGGCAGGTGGGCCACTTTGATGTTAACACGGCAACACATAGTGCCTCTCGTTTCCCAATTAGCTCCCGAGATCGGTGTAGATAGACGGATATTGCCGTCGGGGAGCGAGATTACTCGGCTTTTTTACTCAGTGGACGGTTATATGTGGTGAAAATCCCAAATAAGCCACTCGTGAGGCTACAGGTGGTCTACCTGGTGGTCGAACTGGGATTGTGAGCGCAGATGCCAAATCCCGTCCGCCCCGCCTTCCGTTTCACTACCCTGCTGAGATGTTAATGCCGGGGGGGGGGGGGGGGGGGACGGATTTGTTGGGCAATAGCGCGCGACATCGCCACGTGTCAAATTGAGTCAACTTTTACTCATAGAAAACCACCTGCATCGGAAAAAAACGTAATACCACATGTCAATCAATGTTTAGTCCTTTACTTGTTCTCTCTTTTGTACTTTTTAAATAAATCAAAATACTTTGCTCTGGGGGTCAGTAACTTCCGTGAATCATTCCCTGTTGATGTTGGCCATTTCCAGGTCACTTCCTGTTGGCTCTGAGTCATTTAAGGCTCACATATCATCAGTGTTGTTAATCTTACTTTAAAAAAGTATGTCATTACAGTTAGAAATTACTAATTCCAAAAAGTAATTGCATTAGTAACTCAGTTACCTGAATGTAAGAGTAATTAGTTACTTGGCAAAGTAACTTTTTTTCTCCATTAAAAAAAACAAAACAAAATAACCATAGATCACACTATGCAAGTTCAAAGGGTTTTTGGGGGCAATTGACCCTAGCCTAATTCTTTACCCTAAACTTAACTAGACACAGTGGTATTGCAGCTCATGCGATAACTAGACAGTAACCTTTGCTATGTTTGGAAGTCATTTAATGTTGTGAATCAACCATTAGGAAAGGCAAGGCAAATTTATTTATATAGCACAATTCAACACAAGGCAATTCAAAGTGCTTTACATCACATGAAGATCATAAAAATCACATTTAAATCCACACAACGTAAAAACCAAGACAAAAGATCGCTGACAAGGATGCACTAAAGGACCCAAATGCTCGATAGTTCAATCCAAACAAAGATTTATTTTCCAGTTCATAAAGTTCAAAAAGGGAAGATAACAAAAATTCACAGCAACGGCTGGATATTAATCAACAAAAATTCACAGCAACGGCTGGATATTAATCAACAAAAATTCACAGCAACGGCTGGATATTAATCAACAAAAATTCACAGCAACAGCTGGACCTCAATCAACTGAGTATAGTTCACTAGAAACAAAAAAGGCATTGGTTCAAAAACATGAATCGTTCTCAAAAAGGGGCTTACACAAGGACGTGGCGTAGGACGTGGCAGGATAGCAGACAAACCGACACTGGGCAAGGTTAGAAGCAGGCTATTTATACAAAGGGTCACAGGTGGACGCAATCCGCCTGATTGGCAAGGGCAGGAAGTAAAGTTAACTGTAGGAGGCACGCCACTACCAAAATAAAAGAACCTGACATGAATCAACACAAAACATTAACAAGACTTCCGAGACGTGACAATCGCATTTAATCACAGAACAAAAATAAATAAACAAAAATAAAAATAAAACCAAAACTACTACTACTAATAATAATTGAAATCAGCAATGGAGATAAGCACAAGAGGAATAGAAAGCAGGTAGATTGAAATATATAGCCAGTTATGGATATGCAGTGCTAAACAAAAGCATTTTTAGCCCTGATTTAAAAGAGCTAACAGTTTGAGCATACTTCAGACGTTCGGGTAACTTGTTCCAGAGGTGAGGAGCATAATAACTAAATGCTGCCTCACCCTGCTTGGTTCTTATTCTTGGAACATGCATAAGACCGGTTCCAGACGACCTTAGGGGTCTAGATGTCTCATAAGAATCTAACAAGTCAAGCATGTATTTTGGTCCAAGGCCATTAAGTGTTTTGTAGTATTTTATAGTCTATCCTTTGACTCACTGGAAGCCAGTGTAGCGATTTCAAAACCGGTGTAATGTGGTCCAGCTTCCTTGTATTTGTGAGGACTCTGGCTGCAGCATTCTGTATGCAGCCATTAAAGTTGTTAAAATTGCTCCCGTTATTGCATTAGTTCCCTTCTGTCTACTTTCGACATGTGAAACTTTAAAAACTGTTTCATTATTTAAAGATAGATTCTAGTCAAGACTTTGCCGATTAAGAGTATTTTAGATTAAAAAGTTACTTAGGTTCGCTAGGAAGGTTCTCTACAACAGAGCCTTCCTGAGAAGTCTACTGCTTTAAGATGGCAGCTGTTTACTGACGCCGGCGAGTCCATCATTTTTGCATCTAGTTCCCTATACATGTGCTGACGCCGCCGTGTCTGTCATTTCGCTTCTAGTTCTATATATATATATATACAGTGGGGCAAATAGGTCAACCACCAATTGTGCAAGTTCTCCTACTTGAAAAGATTAGGGAGGCCTGTAATTGTCAACATGGGTAAACCTCAACCATGAGAGATGGAATGTGGAAAAAAAAAACTGAAAATCACATTGTTTAATTTTTGAAGAATTTATTTCCAAATCAGAGTGGAAAATAAGTATTTGGTCACCTACAAACAAGCAAGATTTCTGGCTGTCAAAGAGGTCTAACTTCCTCTAACGAGGTCTAACGAGGCTCCACTCGTTACCTGTATTAATGGCACCTGTTTTAACTCATTATCGGTATAAAAGACACCTGTCCACAACCTCAGTCAGTGAGTCACACTCCAAACTCCACTATGGCCAAGACCCAAGAGCTGTCGAAGGACACCAGAGACAAAATTGTAGACCTGCACCAGGCTGAGAAGACTGAATCTGCAATAGGTAAAATGCTTGGTGTAAAGAAATCAACTGTGGGAGCAATCATTAGAAAATGGAAGGCATACAAGACCACTGATAATCTCCCTCGATGTGGGGCACCTGGAGTGGCCTAGCCAGTCTCCAGATCCTAACCCCATAGAAAATCTGTGGAGGGAGTTGAAAGTCCGTGTTGCCCAACGACAGCCCAAAAACATCACTGCTGTAGAGGCGATCTGCATGGAGGAATGGGCCAAAATACCAGCAACAGTGTGTGAAAAGCTTGTGAAGAGTTACAGAAAACGTTTGGCCTCCGTTATTGCCAACAAAGGGTACATAACAAAGTATTGAGAGGAACTTTTGGTATTGACCAAATACTTATTTTCCGCCATGCTTTACAAATAAATTCTTTAAAAATCAAACAATGTGATTTTCTGTTTTTTTTTTCCCCAGATTCTGTCTCTCATGGTTGAGGTTTACCCATGTTGACAATTACAGGCCTCTCTAATATTTTCAAGTGGGAGAACTTGACCAATTAGTGGTTGACTAAATACTTATTTGCCTCACTGTATGTGATATCTAATGTAGCATCATGTGGGCGTAGTTTGTAGGCTATCGGCTACAGTCAGGGATTATTGGAGCCACCTAGCATCGCGTTTGCAACGGCGCAACAACTCCCTTGCCTCCTCCCCACTCCAGCTCTGCTCTCTCGTCTCCGTGACTCCGTGTCCCTCAGACTTTTCTCGCGTCATTCAACCAACGTAGTAACACATAGTAGCGCACGCCTGTACATCCTCAGTAACGGCGTTGCCAAGATGAGAAAAGTAATTAATTAGATTACTCACTACTGAAAAAAATAACGGCGTTAGTGTGCCACAATTCTCTGGTCTCAAACTACGAGACAGGATGGTGACACTAAAGGCCGAGTTATACTTCCGCGTCAGACCTGCGCTGTCAAGGAAGACCCGAGTTACGACCCTGCGCCGTAGCCTGACGTGCTCCTCTCGAATTTTCTAACCTTCGCGTCGCGTATGACGTGCAGAAACGGACCGTGACTGGTCCGCTCAGACTGTTGTTTCCGGTTGAGCGCGAAATCACCGCCATTGTAGAATAGAATCAAACATTATTTTCTACACACAAAAATGGACCAAGCCGACGCGAGTATCATCGAAGAGCAAGTCTCATCAAGACATTATTGTGATTGCCAAATGGCAAGATCGGCGATTGAAAAAAAAAAAAAAATGGAAGAACCACCGAGACGTGTGTGTTCGGAATCAAGTGGCCACACGAAGCGGTGACCCAGTCGGCCAAAAACTGCCAACTTTTATCACTTTATGTCGTATTTTTGGTTGGTGCACTTCATCATTTATTGTGTACATATGTTTGCTGTGAGTCCGTGACTTATTTACATGTCACACTTCAAGTATATGAAGAATAAAGCAGAGATTTGGTGTCAAGAGTTGTTTTGATCTTTAATTTTCAATAACAGACAGTTCACACACTATACATCATCACTGATTGAGAGTGCCTCGGTGCTTTTTATGATAAGGTTAAAATCAAGGCTCCCAACGCAGTTTGGGAAGTTCCATAGACGCCAGAAATCTGCTATGACTTCCCACTGGCTGGTTGTAGGACACGGCAAACAAATCGGGCCGGAGGGCTTTGCAGACCTTGAACGCAGTGCTCGACGCCAGTTTAAAGCTAGCCGCCACAGCTAGCTCTCTCCACCCGAGTCTAAAACTCTCTGTGCGGCATCAAGTCGGCCAGACTGCCTCGAAACCATCTTCTGCGTCGCCTAAAAATTGAATATTTTCTGTGTTTCACATTTTTAACCACTTGGTGGATGAATTTACATTTAACAAATATAAACATAAAAAGCATTGGAGTAGTCCATAACTACATATTAATTGTCATAATAAAAAAGGAACATATAGAAAATTCAACAACAAAAAAACACAACTAAAAATTGGAAAATTTAAAAAATAATACAATTCATTAAGAAATAAAATAAAATTGAAAAAATGTTGAGAATTATTTTTAAATAATGTATAAATTATAATTAGTATTAATGAGTATATGTGTGCCGTTCCCTGTGGAATGAGACAAGAAGCTGGATCGTTTGACTTCTGCACAGGAGGTGACAGCACACCTTACATGATCTCCCGCCGTCAAAAACAAGCCAAAATGTCTGCCTTACACACACGCTAATTTTGTTCCTTACGTTTAGCTGCCAGCTCGTTGCCGCTAATCCCCGTTAAGATAAACCCCTTTTTGCGGCCACAATGGATCCCTGCTGGGCGAGTCGACGGTTGGGGGTCGGAGCAGCTGCTTTAAAGAGGGAAATTTGAAGGACAGTGTGTTGAAAACAAATAGTTTGTATGTCTGGACCGACTGGCCACCCATCGAGAAACAAATTAAACCATCAAGGAAAACGTATGTTCCATTTCTGAGGTCTTTTGGTGATTCATTCTGACATCTGAATTTTGGCCTGTTTTACTGCCCTTTCTCCCCAGGGATTCTTCTTTTTATTTTTCATCAAAATGACTTTCTGGAATTGGGGGTCCAGTTGTCCTAAGCATTTGTTAAATGTGGCCTGTGACACCGTTGGAGACTCTTTTGTGATTTATGTGCCACTGACGGTGATAGATGTCCAATTCATTTGACCTAAGATGGGCTAAAGCAGGGGTGTCCAAACTTTTTGCAAAGGGGGCCAGATTTGATGTGGTAAAAATGTGGAGGGCCGACCTTGGCTGACATCCTTTACGTAGAACAATATTTTAAAGGAAATGTTAGCAAGCCATTCTGTGTGTCACATTTGCTTTATTTTTTTTTCTAGTGCTGAAATGATGAATCGATTAACTCCAGTATTCGATTAAAGTAAAAAGATTCGAATTAAATTTTGCTGCTTCGAGTATTCGTTTAATTAAAGTGATACACTGCCCTCCAGTCTGCCTCATTTCACATGGCTGAATCCAGCTGCTCCATGTTAAAACCAACGTAAGCATAAGTTTTTGTTTGAGCTAATATTTTTAAAATGCATTCGTAATTTAGTGTATTGGTATATTTAGCTTTTTTTTTGTGGGAATATGTGTCCGAATCATTTGTCAAGAGCATTGTAAAAAAAAAAAAAAAAAGCGTTAGTATTTTATAGCATTTAAGCTAGCAGACATTTGCTATGTAAGTTAGCTATTGTTCTTTTGTCAATCCTTATTTTTTATACCGTTTGAGGCTCAGCTCAGGTATTTTGATTTTTCATGTTCCTTATCCGATTACTCGATTATTCGAACTAGTTCATCGGTTAATCGACTACTAAAATAATCAATAGCTGCAGCCCTAATTTTTTTAATGAATAATTTCAACAATCTCGCAACTAGCCTTTGTGGGGTTGTCTTTCCACTCTCAGGCTCTTGCGAAATACTGCTGTTATATGTAATGTAATAATGTAATAATGCTGCTGTAAAATTAAACTAGCTTCAAGTTGCTTCAATTTCTCACTTCTTCCCTGTAATCTTTTCGTACATGTCAGCGTGTCTTGTTTGGTAATATCGCCTAACATTGAACTATTTAAAAACAGCGCACTGTCTATTTTCAAATGAGGCAGACACAGCTGTTGCGTATTTTAGTGAAGAAATAGTCCGATTTCCACATATCCCTGAAGCGTCGGCCGTCGCAGTCAACAGTTTTTGTTGATTGTCGCCATTTTAGAAAATTGGGAGTAAAGGGTCACACAGGGTAATGTTGCTTAGAGTGCTGCTGCCTTTTAGTGGGTAAATGAGGAGCAGCATTTAGTGTGTAAGCTACTTCACATGCTGGTAGCAGTACTGCTGACCAACATACTACTACTGCACTTATTAAGTCTATGCGGGCCAGATGTTAATGATTATTATGACAGAGGTTGGGGGCCAGATGAAATTTGACCGAGGGCCGCATTTGGCCCCCGGGCCGGACTTTGGACATGTCTGGGCTAAAGCATAATCTTTTGCTATTCATATCTCGAAAAACAACAAAAATTGGTCACTCAGATCTCGAGGCACCACGTACTAATTTGGACTTTTAATTATGGTTTCGTAATTCAGTGTTGTTTATGGCCAATCTTTTAATTTTCGCCTCAGTCCTCCAATGATTAATCGAGTACTTCGATTACAAAAAAAGCTTTGAATCAAATTTTGCTGCCTCGAATATTGGTTTTATTAGAGTGGCGTTGCAATGGTTTGTTTTGTAAGTGTTTGCATTTTGTTTTATTTTGATTTGGGTGGATATATTGCCTTCTAGTGACAACAGTGAATATGACACAACTCATTTAACATGGCTGAATCTAGCTGCTCCCTGTTAAGACTAACATTAGGTAAGTTTCTTGTTGTTGTTGTTTTTTAATGCATTCGTAATTTAGTTTATAGTGCATGTGACACGATAAAGCATGTTTATTTCATAATACACGCGGTATTTTATGCTCCTGAATGATATGGACCGCTTGGATGTGTGTGGAAGCGATCGCTATGTTTATTTAGTTTTTTGAATCCCGCGCCATTAAATGAGTGAATTCCGGCTTCAGTCTTGCGTTGAGGAGGAGGGCGCTGTGACGTGTACGGTAGAAGACGTCCTCTTCACTATACAGAGTATTGTTGTGTATGAGGACGAAGGATTCAGCTGATTTTGCGGATTTATACGTTTATTTTTCGCATCACGCCAGCCAAACGGCTGCAGAAAAATCATTCTGCATGAGGGAGAAGCGTATGCGCCTTTTTGGAGTTTCAAAAGGTTCCCATTCACCGTGGATATTTACTGTGGGACCATTGGACTTACGAGGAAGTGAGTAAACATCTTGTTTTGTATTATGTCAAATACGAATACAGCGATTACAAAGTAAACATTACAAACTTTCTTTAAATAAAGGACTACTTACGTTTGATCATTGATAGGCATGTATAAAGCTGTCTTCATGCACATTAGCAGCACGTTAGCTGCACAACAACTGCAGCCACCCTCCTCCGGGGAACGAACTGTAAATTGCTCTCCGCCGGGCGGTTTGCCGATCCGCAAAGACAATCGACAACCCAGTCGTCATGTCAATAAATCCAGGCTAGTTATGTGTGATTTTCCGCTTCGAAGACTTTGAAACATCACTCGGTTCGGGTTAGCATGTCGGCTAGCTGTCACGCCTTTTGGTTTGTTTACATTCTCCGAAGCCGGGAAAGGGTAATGACATATGTCCGATTTAGGTGTCATAAAATATCGTTTGGGAGGTGCGACAGTAAAGGTGAAGTCGAGAGTTTTGACCATTATGGAGTAATTTTGCCATGTCGTCCTGAATAAGTGCATTTTTATTATTTCATATTCCAACTAGCACAAGACTGTTATTTGTCATGACCATGCCATTTATTTAGCAATTGGTGAAAATACTTGGATAAAAAGAATATCCTGTAAAAATATTGATGTAAAGAGACAGAAACAATGACATTTTGCAGCTCTCTTCGTCGCGTTTTCCTCGTTGTGAATAGTTCCCCCTCAACGGGCTGACTGGTCCTTCTCAAGCCATTTATTTAGCTATTCGGGAAAAATACTTGGATAAAAAGAATGTCTTGTAAAAATATTGGGAGTAGAGCGACTGAAACAATAACATTTTGCGGGGCTCTTCGTCGCGTTTATCTCGTTCTGAATAATTCCCCCTCAATGGGCTGAATAGTAAAACTGATGAGCCCAGTCTCCCGCTGACGTCATCCACCTGTTGGGGACGCTAGAGCCCTATAATGATAGGCGTGGCTAACCGGCAGGTTAAAAAACTAATTTCTCGTCATCTACGCTTTGCTAAATTGTTGTATATAGTCGAATCATCTCAAAATATGATTCTAATTCACATAATAATGCCATTTAAGACTTTTTTTCTCCTGTCGTATGCTCTTTAAACTAGGTGTATTTAGCCGTTTTTTTGTGGTAATACAGTGCTGGTCAAAGGTTTTCACACCCCTGCAATTCTGTCACATATTTCTCCCAGAAAATGATAGCAATTACAAATGCTTTGGTAGTAATATCTTCATTTTTTCTGCCTGCAATGAAAAAAACACAAAAGAGAATGAAAAAAAAAAAAATCAATTCCAAAAATTTGTCGGACAAAAGTATTGGCACTAAGGAGACAAAGAGCAATTGAAACCAATTTTTACCAAACATTTTAAGTCAGGTGTGTTTCCAATCACTGATGAGTGGTTTAAAGTTGCCCTGCCTGCTGTAAAAATCACACCTGGGAAGAAATGTCTTGCTGAGAAGCATTGTCTTTTGAGTCGAAGTTTAATTGCAGCTCTGCAACTCGGACCGAGACAAACGTAACAAAACACAGACTTTCTGTGTCCGTCAACTATATCTGTCCCTCGGGAAACTCAAATCCAAATAACAATAGTTCCTATTGTTACTGTCGTGTCGACAGCGATGAGCTTTTTCGGGTTTCCGACTTACGTTCTCACTTTCATTTTACCGTATCAAAGAAACATTTATTCATCATGATGAAACGAGTAAGTTATACAGCAGCCTTTAAAAGAAAAGTCACATCTGTTTTGTTTTCTCCTGGATTCTGGTAAGTTCAAGAAGTTATCAGATCATATTATTACCGTAAATGTTGTCAGTTTATGGTAATGTTTTGAACTACCAATGTGCTATGCTTGTGCTGTGTTTCACCAGTCAGTAAAATGACATTTCTGTATCAGTACACGAGCTCTGTTTTCTTGTATTCTTCTATTTATTAGTGCTAAAATTAGGGTGCGCGTTATAAAGGGGTACAATAATTTTCCCTAGATTTTACAAGTAAATTTGGAGTGCGCGTTATACACGGGTGCGCCTTATATTCGGGAAATTACGGTAATCATAGAGGATAGGGGGGATAAAAACAGTGACGTATGTATGGCGGCCGTCCAGAGCACCAACTGTTCTGTGATCCTCCAGAAGCTACAGAGCTACAGGAAGCGTCTGGTTGAAGTTATTGCTGCCAAAAGGGGGGCCACAAAATATTAAACGAGATGGTTCACTTACTTATTTTTCCCCCTTCAGTTATTGTTTGCATTCAGTCCCCATTAAAATATAAAACCCTAAAAATGTTTGGGTGGTTTTAGTTAAAGCAGACATTGATTTTTCATCTGTGGGATTTTAACAAAGATCAGATCCCATTTGATGGTGATTTTATGCAGAAATTTGAGTAATTCCAAAGGTTCAGATTAAAGATGCCGATCGATCGGGTCCGATCACGTCATTTTCAAAGTATCGGAATCGGCAAAAAAAATATCAGACATGCCTTTTGTTAATATATATATATTTTTTAATTAAATCGTTTTCTAATTGTATTTAACGTTAAATGTCTTACACTCATCCAGAGTCTTTAGTTTTGGCTTAAAGTAGGGCTATCAAATTTATCGCGTTGACGGCGGTAATTAATTTCTTTTAAATTCATCACGTTAAAATATTTAACGCAATTAACGCACGACCCACTCACGCATTGTCGCGTTCAATCTATAATGGCGCCGTTTTACCTATACATAGAGCTAAAAGGCAGCGTAAAATGAGTAGAGTGAATTTTGACAGTCTTTGGAGCCTTTTCTTAATTGGCTAAAACCTTACAATCCCTCTCTCGGGAATTAGAAATATCGTGGGAGGCAATGTGGGGAGGAAAGGTAGTAGCTGATCTTTTTGTTAACACCTATGTTGTTTCCCATCGCAGAGAATATATATCAATTGGTGCCACTACGCACAGTCATGGTTGCACTTCCCATCATGCATTTGGGCAGAACAGTTAAATGGCTACAGTATCATTTACTGAAAGCTCAACAAATACACTAGATGGCAATATTTAGTCACAATATACAAAGTGACATTTATCCTTTAACGGTGTTGGGAGTAACGCCATTATAAATAACGCCGTTACGTAACGGCGTTATTTTTTCAGTAACGGGGTAATCTAACTAATTAATTTTCGGTGCGTTACTTACTCGAGTCGACTCTCTGCTCTGTTGATTTGTCATCCAAGATTTGGGGTGCGTTCAGGTTCGAGAATAGCGCACATACTTCTGACTCCAAGCTGTTTGTCCCTGCTCATTCAATTAGACAATGCTTTCCAAAGTTTGGTAACGTTTCTGTGTTTGCTACACTTGATGCTAGCCTCGTTCCCATTTCCCACTGTCAGCCAGCAATAATTCTGCTTCCATCTTGAGGACGGCAGACGCTTTGAAGGTGACGTGAATTGTCGGGAAACGAGCCTACCTGAATGCAGCCCCTCGAGAGACGCGATGGAAGTGATTGTGATTGGCTGAGGGTTAGAGTCATGTGTCATGGTAAGCCAATCAGAGCCGGTGATTTCACATGCAAAACGGAACAGCGCGTGCGGCAAACACACACACGCAAAACAGATGCACAGGGTCGGGATGGCAGAGCATTCAGAAGAAAAATTGTCCTTTAAGAGGTGGAGATATAGACACTATTTCAAGTTTGTCGAAATTAAAGAAAAGAACCTGCATGTAATGTGTAATTTATGTCCCGGGGCAAAGCTTTTGTCAACATCTGTGGTAAGCAATTCAAATCTGCTGAAGCACCTAACAAGTTAACTACCTGTCTGTTCTTCTCTATTCTACTGACTCGAATACTGTTCAGAAAATTTCAAATTCTTTGACATACAACAAGTTCTTTTTAAAGTAACGGAAATAGTTACTTTCCCTGGTAACTAGTTACTTTTACTATAGAGTAATTCAGTTACTTACTCAGTTACTTTTTGGAAGAAGTAGTGAGTAATGTAACTAATTACTTTTTTAAAGTAACGTGCCCAACACTGTCCTTTAAGAATTACAAGTCTTTCTTTCCGTGGATCCCTCTCACAGAAAGAATGTTAATAATGCAAATGCCATCTTGAGGATTTATTGTCATAATAAACAAATACAGTACTTATGTACTCTATGTTGAATGTATATATTCGTCCGAGTTTTATTCATTTTTTTCTTAATGCATTGCCAAAATGTATATGATCGGGAAAATTTGTCGGGAATTATTGGAATTGAATCGGGAGCAAAAAAAAAAAAGCAATCGGATCGGGAAATATCGGGATCGGCAGATACTCAAACTAAAACGATCGGGATCGGATCGGGAGCAAATACAGATACTTTTTCATACCACTGTACGATCATGGGCTAAGCTACTGTCAGAGCATATATCTTGTAAGTTATTATTTTTTAAAAATATTATTTTACTGCTGACACTGCGTTTTGGGGTCATCAACATGTTTTGCCCCCCGCCGCCACAAAAGTCAAACTCCGCTTATGCATAAAATGTTATTTAAAAAAAAAAAAAAAAAAACATAAAATGAATAAAATCAGTGTTACAGCCACCAATAGCACTCAAAATATGATTTTGATTTTATGATTTTTTTTTTTTTTGAATGGATAGTCATTGACAAATGTCCAAATCATTTAAACTGGGACTGCTTGTGAATGCTCATCTTTCAGTTCATTTACCCCTTCCAGTCAAAATACCGTAGATTGTACATCTAGCGCTGCCAGTGGCAGCAAATGATATGTTATGCCATATAAAGAGTTAAACCTTGCTTCTGGTTGCTTAGCCGCAAAGAAATGCTGTAAACTTCAAAGTTATTCCACAATTAAGGCAGTTGAGGGCTAATCCTTGAATGCGTCTCGTTTCCAATCCGAGTTTCGACGTCTTTTTGTCAAGTTCCTGAAATGCTACGCCTTCATTCCTGCACACAATTGTGGTCTAGTTACATTAGTCGACAAAGATTATGTCGTGACGATTCTATCCACCTTGAGCGACAGTGTAATGACATGTTACAAAACCGCCCCGAAAGTAGACGCGTGCCAGCGTCAGCGCATTGTAAGCGTTTTTTTTTTGTTTTATTAGAACGAGACGTACCGGCGGCTGTCAAGATGTAAAGCGAGAGTTCCGATACCTCCGCCCACAAGCGTGTGTGGATTGTGTTACGATTAAATCGGCAGTTAATGAAAGGTGACCAACACGAGGCTCTGGGAGTTCATTGAATTATTTATGCATTACAAGAAAAACTAGGCCTGCAAGCAGGACTGAACGGGCCCTCGCAATCTAGCGCAACTCAGACAGTGTGCAGGTCAGGTTGGTGGCAGATCCTCCTCTCTAATCATCTCATTAGAACCTAACATGCTCGAAAGTCGCCTCTTTACATTCACACACCTAAGAGATAAAAACCCCTATTGGAGAGAGTATTACAAAAAAGGAGCGAATAAAGGGCCGTCACGGCAACAGACAGAGATGTGGACAGGGGCCGTAAAATAAGTATTTCAAAAGGTCTTGAAACTACAATGACCAACCTGAAAAGAACTGGACATATATTAGAAAAATGAGTGACTTTCTATTGCCACTAGTTGGCGCTGTAGGGTTGATGCAAATGACCCCTACAGGACCCTTCAGAGTATGACTCAACAAGCACGAGATGTTTGGCGCAGATATGTTGTAGAAGTTATGACTGTTCAAAACTTGTGGTGAGACGAAATGGCTTCAGTCATTTTCACTTCTCCTGTTGGACCCTTCTGCTTCAACCAAACCTCAGTATTTTTCATCAGGCACCTCAACACGTCTTATGGCTCCCTTGATGCAGGTTTCAGGTGAATATATTTTTTTCCTTGGAGGAGGAGCCTGTTTAGTAAAAAAGGCATTTCCTGTTCCCACTAGGGGGCGCTAGGCCTAATGGGTAATGTTTCAATGCACTCGCGTTCAGGGTGGGATCCCGCACATACATGCCAGATATGAAAGAGATTGAACGTTGTGTCAAGGAGCTATTAGCCTTTTACTGAATTTGTCATTTTGCCGAAAAAATGGCCGACTTTGGCACCACGCCCAGGTCAGACCCATGAATGAAAACGCACCATTTTGAAAATTTTAGATCTCCTATGTCTCCTGAATAGTCTCACCAATTTTGAAGATGATCCAACTAACTCCCTTGGCGAAAAGGTCTCAAATCCAAAATACCTGATTTCCTGTTGGGTTTCGAATATGCGTTCAAGAGACTTTTTGGAGCAGTTTTGCACAAGGTATCGACTCCCCAAATTTCATTGCTCTACGTTAAAAAAAAACCTAATAGGAAACGCCTTTTTGAAAAATTCAAGGGGGCGCCACTGAGCCATTTTGTTACATTTTTTTGTAACGTCGCAAGATTATCGAAATCCACGCAAAGCCGCATGTATGTGCAAAATTTGGTGAGTTTTCGTGCATGTTCAGGCTTCCAAATGTAAACTATACTACAAATGGATAAAAATTTCACATTCGATCCAAAATACCCGATTTTCTGTTGGATTTGGAAAATGGGTGCAAGAGACTTTGTGGAACAGTTTTGCATAAGGTATGGACTCCCCAAATTTCATTGCTCTACGTTGAAAAAACCCAATAGGAAAGGCCTGTTTTAAAACTCCTTTCTGTCGCCACTAGTTGGCACTGTAGAGCTGATGCAAATGACCCTTACAAGACCCTTCAGGGTATAACTCTCAACAAGCACGGGAAGTTTGGCGCAGATATGTTCTATATCTGCTGAGTTATGACTGTTCAAAGTTTTTTGCGAAACAAATTGTTGTCGGTCATTTTCACTTTCCTGTTTGGACCCCTCTGCTTCAACGAAACCTCAATATTTTTGATCAGGCACCTGAACACAGGTCTTAAGACTCCCCTGATTTAGGTTTGAGGTCAACAGATTTTTTACCCTTGGAGGAGGAACCTGTCTCGTAAAAAAAGGCATTTCCTGTTCTCACTAGAGGGCGCTAGGCCTAATGGGTAATATTTCAATGTACTCGTGTTAAGGGTGGGATACCGCACATACATGCCAGATATGAAAAAGATTGAACGTTGTGTCAAGGAACTATTAGTCATTTACTGAAATTGTCATTTTGCCGAAAAAATGGCCGACTTTGGCCCCTCGCCCAGGTCAGACTCGTGAATGAAAATGCACCATTTTAAAAATTTAAGATCTCATATGTCTTCTGAACAGTCTCACCAATTTTGAAGATGATCCAACTAACTCCCTCGGTGAAAAGGTCTCAAATGTGCACCCTGTAAATCGATAAAAATTTCATATTCGATCCAAAATAACCGATTTCCTGTTGGGTTTGGAATATGGGTGTAAATGCTTTTTGGAGCGGTTTTGGACAAGGTATAGACTCTCCAAATTTCATCGCTCTACGCTGACAGACCCTAATGTTATAGGCCAATTTTAAAATTTCAAGGGGGCGCCACTGAGCCATTGTGTTACATTTTTTTGCAACGTTGCAAAATTATCGAAATTTACAATTTTCCGCACGTATGTGCAAATTTTGGTGACTTTTCGTGCATGTTCAGGCCTCTAAATTGGCCATTTTCATTTGCCCTGAAAAAAAAAAAAAATCCTTTGCAAAACAATAGGGCCTTCGCACACTTAGTGCTCGGGCCCTAAAAATTGCTGTGGTATCCTGTAGACTTTGGGGCGTTGTGGAGTCACTTCCTGTTGATTTAGAGGTACTTTGGGGGTCACTTCCTATTTTTATTGAGACACTATTTTGGGTTCGATTCCTGTTGATATCGGGTCTTTTCCTGTTGATTTGGGGGCATTTAGGGGTCCCTTCCTTTTGATATTGGGTCCCGTCCTGTTGATTTGAGGGCCTTTCGAAGGGGGGGGGGGGCACTTCCTGATGATAACGGGTCACTTCCTGTTGATTTGGAGGCATTTTGGGGTCACTTCATGCTGAATTGAGGGGAATTCAGGGTCACTTTCTATATTGGGTCACTTCCTGTTGATTTAAGGGTGACTTCCTAATAGTGCTCTCCCAAACTATTACCATAATTTTTGCACTATAAGGCGCGCCTGATTATAAGCCGCTACCCAACAAATTTGGCACGAAAATAGCATTTGTTCATAGATAAGCCACACTGGACTCTAAGCCGCAGCTGTCCTCATTGTATTATGGGATACAGCACTTCTTTTGACAGCGGCATCATACGACTGTCATAAGACCAAATGAACCACCACCATAAAGCTTTACAGCCAATTGGTTCATTGCTTCAAGAAGCTTCATTAGGTCATCAATGCTCCCTTGGGGTAGACAGCCCACCTCTGCTGCCACCTGCTGTTAGCACTGTTGTCTTCCAACATTCCTCTTAGCATGCACTGCAGCGCTACAGATGTACATAACAATCAAAATTCATGTTCTGTGCTAATTATTTCTTCAGTTACTGTTCCAGTTGTTTCATTATTTGCTAGTTATGGTATTTGGTAACACTTTATTTGACAGTGGAGCCATCAGACTGTCATTAGACAATCATAATTATGAGCATTTACGCCATGAGCATTTATGAAGGCTTATAACAGATGACATTTAGTGTTAACCGGCAAATTATCTCACTTTTGCATGGATGTAAAAGATCCAAGCTGGACATAAATGGTGTTAGCGACATAATTTGCTGGATGACACTTAATAACATAAGCATTCAGCAACGCCCATGATAGAGTCATGTCATTATTATTACCGTCTTATGATAATGTTATGAAACCGCTGTCAAATAAAATGTTACCTATTAACCCAAATAAATCAACAAATAGGCCGCACTGGACTATAAGCCGCAGGATTCAAAATAAAGGAAAAAAGTAGCGGCTTATAGTCCGAAAATTACGGTATTTTTCTCACGATTAGTTTGCAGAATTTAACGATTACCGTTGTTTTGCACTATAAGGCGCACTTGAGCCGCCACCCACTAAATTTGGCACGAAAATGGCATTTTTTCCATAGATTAGCTGCACTGGACTATAAGCCGCAGCTGTCCTCACTGTATTATGGGATATTTGCACCCAAAAATATGAAACGGTAACACTTTATTTGACAGTGGCGTCATACGACTCTCATAAGACCAAATGAACCACCATGAAGCTTTGAACCCATTGGCTGCAAAGCTTCATTGCTTCAAGAAGCTTCATTTGGCTATCACTACTCCCTTGGGGGAGACAGTCAACCTCGGCTGCCACGTGCTTTCAATACTGTTGTTGTCCAACATGCCTCCAGCATGCATTGCGGTGCTACAGATGTAAATAAAAATCAAAATTCATGTTCTGTGCTAATTATTTCTTTCTCAGTTACTGTTCCAGTTGTTTCAATAATTGCTAGTTATGGTATTCGGTAACACTATATTTGACAGTGGCGCCTTAAGACTATCATAATTATTACATGACACTGTCATGAGCATTACTGAATGCTTATGACAGATGTCATTTTGTGTTATCTGGCAAATTATCTCACATTTAAATGGATGTGAAGGATCTGAGCTGGACGTAATGGATTTGGTGACATAATTTACTGGATGACACTTAATGACATACAGTGGGGAAAATCAGTATTTAGTCAACCACTAATTGTGCAAGTTCTCCTACTTGAAAATATTAGGGAGGCCTGTAATTGTCAACATGGGTAAACCTCAACCATGAGAGACAGAATGTTGAGAAAAAAACTCCAGAAAATCACATTGTTTGATTTATAAAGAATTTATTTGCAAATCATGTTGGAAAATAAGTTTTTGGTCAATTCCAAAAGTTCATCTCAATACTTTGTTATGTACCCTTTGTTGACAATAACGGAGGCCAAACGTTTTCTGTAACTCTTCACAAGCTTTTCACACACTGTTGCTGGTATTTTGGCCCATTCCTCCATGCAGATCTCCTCTAGAGCAGAGCCTTTAATAACATTTTGTTGTTCTCCATGACAGATCAAGCAATTTTTCTTTTCTTCAGAAATAACTAAAAAGTAAAGTAAAGTAAAGTAAATTTTAAAAGGTTTTTCCAGTATTTTTCATTTAGTAAATTAAAGACTTCTTCTTGGGGTTTCTTGTGAAAATAAACAAATAAATAAATAAAACTACAGTGGTCGGATAAAAGCATTTTAAGATGTATCGGATAATATCGACATTGGTTTTTCACTATAGGTTTTGGGCCAATATGCATGTTGCCTTGAAAGTGAATGTATAAGCCTTGAAATAAACAATAAATTATTGAAAAATAATGAAAATATAGTGGTGTGATATACAGTGGGGCAAATACGTATTTAGTCAAACACTAATTGTGCAAGTTCTCCCACTTGAAAATATTAGAGAGGCCTGTAATTGTCAACATGGGTAAACCTGAACCATGAGAGACAGAATGTGGAAAAAAAAAACTCCAGAAAATTACATTGTTTGATTTTTAAAGAATTTATTTGCAAATCACGGTGGAAAATAAGTATTTGGTCAATACCAAAAGTTCATCTCAAGACTTTGTTATGTACCCTTTGTTGGCAATAACAGAGGCGAAATGTTTTCTGTAACTCTTCACAAGCTTTTCACACATTGTTGCTGGTATTTTGGCCCATTCCTCCATGCAGATCTCCTCTAGAGCAGTGATGTTTTGGGGCTGTCGTTGGGCAACACGGACTTTCAACTCCCTCCACAGATTTTCTATGGGGTTGAGATCTGGAGACTGGCTAGGCCACTCCAGGACCTTGAAATGCTTCTTACGAAGCCACTCCTTTGTTGCCCTGGCTGTGTGTTTAGGATCAATGTCATGCTGAAAGACCCAGCTACGTCTAATCTTCAATGCCCTTGCTGATGGAAGGAGATTTTCACTCAAAATCTGTCCTTTGGGATTTTTGCTCACCGTTCTTGTTATCATTTTGACGCCACGGGGTGAGATCTTGCATGGAGCCCCAGATCGAAGGAGATTATCAGTGATCTTGTGTGTCTTGCATTTTCTAATAATTGCTTCCACAGTTGATTTATTTACACCAAGCGTTTTACCTATTGCGGATTCAGTCTTCCCAGCCTGGTGCAGGTCTACAGTTTTGTTTCTGGTGTCCTTCGACAGCTCTTTGGTCTTGGCCATAGTGGAGTTTGGAGTGTGACTGACTGAGGTTGTGGACGGGTGTCTTTTATACCGATAATGAGTTAAAACAAGGGCCATTAATACAGGTAACGAGTGGAGCCATGTTAGACCTCTTTGACAGCCAGAAATCTTGCTTGTTTGTAGGTGACCAAATACTTATTTTCCACTCTAATTTGGAAATAAATTCTTTAACAATCAAACAATGTGATTTTCTGTTTTTTTTCCCACATTCTGTCTCTCATGGTTGAGGTTTACCCATGTTGACAATTACAGGCCTCTGCAATCTTTTCAAGTAGGTGAACTTGCACAATTGGTGGTTGACTAAATATTTATTTGCCCCACTGTAAGCGTTGTGTATTTGTTACACTTTTAAAGACATACAGACTTGCTTTGATCAAAATGACTAGCGAAAAAATCTTATTTCTGGTGGTTTTTTTTTTAATTGTAGCTTGTTTTTGGTGACTTGACTTCTGGCACTCTCGTTTCTTTCCTTACAGAGAAGCGGGTAGTGCTGAGCTTCTCCACCATAATAAAGCACTCACAGGCAGACACACTTTGAGCTTCGCCAGTGTCCACCACTGGGTTCTAGACAAAGAACTTGTCAGAACTAAAAGAGGGTTAACTGGTGATTGCTTGAGTCGGAAGTTGTCACATGAAACGGATTCATCATTCTTTATCATTCTAACTTCAATCGCGCATGGTCTTGAAGAAACTTCTAGTGAGCAAAGTAGCCACAAGTAACAAGCTGAGGTGACGTATTGTTTTCCAGGTATTAGTCAAAGCCCGTGTCACTTCTGGGAAAGGAGCAGTGCGTGTTGCCTTCCCAACTAGCTGATTATTCCTCATTCGTTTTGTATTGTTATTACTATTTTTTTTTGTCCACATATGAAAGAGGGAGGCAGATATGAACGGGTTGCCCCAATGAGGAAAAGAGAGGTGTGCATAGGGTATGACATCAGTGCGACCCGAGAAGGTCGTCGCCAATTAGGGGTCCGGTTATTTCTGCCATTATTAGCGCATTGGCCGCTATTAATAGCGCAGGTGTGTTTTCTCAATGAGGGCGAGCAAGCTGAGGAGATGGAGGTCGCCGGGCCCCATGGGAAGCGGCTGACATGGCCCGGGTGGGGGCTGTTGCCCGTGGCCACGGAAACACAAACCAAAATTATTTCTCTCTTTCAGAGTTCAATCGTTGCCGGCAAAACAGGTCAACTTTTACAAGACTTTATCTTAGCACTCAATTATTCGGTAAACTAACAACATACAGTGGGGAGAACAAGTATTTGATACACTGCCAATGGGTTTACCCATAGGCACAGGCTCTATCTATCGCTCCGCACAGCCTGCCTGCCCCAAGCTGTGTTCCTACTGTTAGCTCCATGTGTTAATAAAGAAACAAAGTTGTCAGCACGTCATGTGTTCGATACCTTGGTCAACAAAAATCTCATAACAAGACACGATGCATCATCCGTTTAAAAGACGCTGGGACTGGAGAGCTGTGAGTAGTAGGAGGCGAGGGGGAGACGAGCGAGAAGCAAAAGTTCGCGGTCGAATGTGACGGCAGTTCGCTATTATTTTGTTTATTGTTTTCTTATAGTTGCCACAATAAAGTGGAGAAAGCCATCAATGACTCCTCTCCTTCTTTCCCCCCAACGTTTTTATATTACTATTATTTTATATGCACCAGAGGTGCCGGATCTGCCAAAATAAGTCCCGGAACACAGTGAGGCCAAAATCAAGAGGTGCCGGAACATGTTCCGGCTCAAATTAACCCCTGGTTATAATGCAGTGACATAATCAAACTAGTAGTAGATACGTAATTTTATCCATTTTACCATAAATGTCGCAATTACCGGTGTCAGTTCCACTGAAAACCACTACAGCGCTGCTTGTGCTTGGAACTACCCACACCCTACAGCAGGGGTGTCCAAACTTTTTGCAAAGGGGGCCAGATTTGGCGTGGTAAAAATGTGGGGGGCCGACCTTGGCTGACGTCCTTTATGTAGAACAATATATTTAAGCAAAATTTAGCAATCCATTCAGTGTGTCACATTTGTTTTATTATTTTTTTAATGAATAATTTCAACAATCTCGCAACTAGCCTTTGCGGCGTTCCCGTTCGACTCTCGGGCTCTTGCAAAATACTACTGCGGTGAAATTAAACTAGCTTCAGGTTGCTTCAATTTCTCGCTGCGTATCTTTCCTGTAATCTTGTCGTACATGTCAGCATGTCTTGTTTGGTAATATCGCCTCACATTGAAATCTTTAAAAACAGCGACTGTCTCTTTGCAAATGAGGCAAGACACATTTGTTGCGTATTTTAGTGAAGAAATAGTCCAATTTCCACCTATCCTTGAAGCGTCGGCTGTCACAGTCAACTTTTTTTTGTTGATTGTCGCCATTTTAGGAAATTGGAAGTAGAGGGTCACACGGAGTAATGTTGCTTATCCCTTAAATACCTGCAACATGAAGCAATTATCAGAGAATCCCAGAATTTGAAAAATAAGGTCCTAATGAAACCTTTTTTTCAAATTTGTGAAAAGAAAAGTCAAAATTAATATGTGTAGTAAGCACTCTAATATCTATAACCCATGCTAAATAATGTTTTTTTCTTATGGAACCTGCAGATGCATGTGTTGACTTGCATCCATCATTTTTTTTTTCCCCAAAAAAGAAATGTCAAAATTCTAAGTCTGAAAATCATGAAATTTTAGGTTTATCAAATGTGATACATTTAGCAATAAAGGGTTAAAGTGCTGCTGCCCTTTAGTGGGTAAATGAGGAGCAGCATTTCGTGTGTAAGCTACTTCATATGCTGGTTGCAGTACTGCTGACCAATTTATTAAGTCTGTGTGCAGGCCAGATGTTATTGATTTTATGACAGAGGCTGGTGGCCGGATGAAATTTGACCACGGGCCACATTTGGCCCCCGGGCCTGACTTTGGACATGTCTGCCCTACAGGAACTACGTGACCACTTGCGGCGACATCGAAGAGTGTTGCGACTCTCTTTATACGGCTCTGGACAGTATGTATAGTCATTTGTTTTGATAACGGGCTCAATTAGAAAAATGGCAGTTTGAACGGGCACACCAAAAAAACAGATCAGAAGAAAAATCGGATTTGTTCATCAAGACCTGCCTTCTGAGCCTAGCCTAAGTTGCACTCCCGGCCAAACTATGAAAAAAAACTGCGACTTATCGTTCGAAAAATACGGTAGATAATTTCATGTTGGCGTTCCAAAGGATGAAGGATTTGATTTCCTTATTTGTGAAAGCCTCAAAGGATGCTCTCAATCTTCTTGATTTTTACGGAGGCTGTTTGGCACTATGCAAAGTGTGCAGCAGCTACAGTGGTATGAAAAAGTATCTGAACCTTTTGGAATTTCTCACATTTCTGCATAAACACCATCAGATGTGATCTGATCTTTGTCAAAACCACACAGATGAAAAACTGTGTCTGCTTTAACTTAAACTACCTTAAAAATGTATAGGTTTTCATATTTTAATGAGGATAGCATGCGAACAATGACAGACGGGGGAAAGATAAGTAAGTGAACCCTCTGCCTAAGGAGACTTAAAGAGCAATGGAAACCAATGTTTACCAAACAATTTAAGTCAGGTGTGTGATGAGTGGTTTAAAGCTCCCCTGCCCACTATAAAACACACACCTGGTAAGAATTGTCTTGATCAGAAGCATTGTCTGATATGCACCATGGCTCGGTCAAAAGAGCTGTCTGAAGACCTGCGATCAAGGATTGTTGATAGTATAAACCTAGGAAAGGATACCAACCATCCATAAAAGTCTGGATGTTAATTAATCGACAGTCAGAGAAGTTGTCTACAAATGGAGAGAGTTTGTTTGGCACTGTTGCTTTTCTCACTCAAGGAGTGGGTGTCCACCAAAGATGACACCAACAGTTCCGCGCAGAATACTCAGAGAGGTTAAAAAAAGAACCCCAGAATGTCTTCTAAAGACTCACAGAAATCAATGGTACAGTCCGATATCTCTGTGCACACATCAACCATATGTAAAATTACGGCCAAGAATGGTGTTCATGGGAGGACTCCACGGACGAAGCCACTGCTGTCTAAGAAAAAAAAACCAAAACATTGCTGCCCGTTTAATGTTCGCAATGAGGCACTTGGACACTCCATTAACGTTTTGGCAAAATATTTCTTTAACTGATGAAACAAAAGTTGAATAGTTTGGGAGTAACACACAACGTCATATGTGGAGGAACAATGGAAAAGCTCACCAACATCAACACCTCATCCCCACCGTGAAGTGTGGTGGAGGGAGCATCATGGTTTGGGGCTGTTTTGCTGCCTCAGGGCCTGGACAACTTGCAATCATTAATGGAAGAATGAATTCAAAAGTTTATCAGGATGTTTTGCAGGAAAACCTAAGGCCGTCTGTCAGACAGTTGAAGCTAAAAAGAAGTTGGATGCTGCAACAAGACAATGATCCAAAACACAGAAGTACAGTATATCAACTTCAGAATGGTTTCAGAAGAACAAAATACACATTCTGGAGTGGCCAAGTCAAAATCCAGACTTCAACCCCATTGGGACACTGTGGCATGACTTAAAGACAGCGATTCATGCCAGACATCCCAGGAATCTGACTGGATTACAGCAGTTTTGTAGAGAAGAATGGGCCAAAATTAGTCCTGATCAATGTGCCAGACTGATCCACAGCTACAGGAAGCGTCTGGTTAAAGTTATTGCTGCCAAAAGGGGGGCGGGGGCACAAAATAATAAATGTGATGTTTCACTTACTTATTTTCCTCCTTCTGTCATTGTTTGCATACTATCAGGGGCGGATTGGTAATCTCTAGCTTCTGGAGGATCACAGAATGGCCGGTGCTCTGGACGGCCGGCGGCCGCCATACATGCATCGCTGTTTTTAACCCCCCTATCCTCTATGATTATCTACAGTTCGTATGCAATCCGACAGGTGGCAGCAATGCGCCTGGCTGTTAACCGCCAATCCGATAGGAGGAGAACGAAGAAGAAGTGGGCCATTGCCGCAAGGCGCTGTGACTCTGAAAGACTTGTTGTTGCCCACGAAGGGGCAGGATAGAGCGATAAGAGCTTTGGCGGACTTTCTAGTTGCCACCGGGCTGAGATGGAATGAAGAAGGTTACCTGCTAGGTATATTGGCAATTGTTATCCACCAGGTAGCTAGAATTTAAATGAAATAAATGGCAATTAAAGGGCTAGTGCCAGCTATTCAATGTCCCTGTTTGCAATCGTGTTAGTTACAGTATGCTAGTCCTACTATCCCTCTTCTAAGAAAAAACATTTTAGCTGTAAAACAACGTATGCACATGCAGCAGCAATATTAGTTCAGAAGAAATTTAACAAAATATTAATAAAATGAATAGTTTTACTTTAAAGTTTAGGTAGTTAAATTTGATATGATATATATATGTTAATCATATATATATATCGTTTTGTTTTCTGGTTAATACTTTCCAATGAAGGTTATGTATACAGGATTTGTCTTGAAATGTTTATTGTATTTTCATTGAAATTTATTATTTGTGTGGCAAGATTAATTATGGCATAAACAATGAAGTCATTTTATACACAGGGGATAGATATTATTATAATCAATTGGATACATTGCTTTAAAAAATAAATTCTTTCATTTGTTTATTCAGGTTGATCATAGAGCTAGGACAGAAGATGACTCCAACTCCAGTTCAGCCTTGCAGTACTTTGAGCGCCCCAAGTCAGACAGTCACAGTCTAGACATATTCATTTTTCTCTCAAAGTGCACGAAATTGATTCATTTTACAATAAAATGTTATGAAAAATTCTCCCGGGGGGGCATGTCCCCAGACCCCCTAGAGGGTCTGTGTTTCCCTTCATACAGCCTTTCTTTTGGGCTGGGCTGAGTCAAAGTCCAGGGCTGCTTTTTAGTCCCAGTCCGCATCTGCATAGTATCCTGATTAAAATATGAAAATCTAGAAATGTTTGGGTGGTTTTACTTCATGCAGACACTGTTTTTTCATCTGTGTGATTTCGACAAAGATCAGCTGACATTTGATGGTGATTTTACGCAGAAAAGTGAGGAATTCCAAAAGGTTCAGAAACGTTTTCATACCACTGTAACTTAGCTAAATGAGTACACCTACAGCCATTCGCATAATGCATGCATGCATAGCAGTAGCCAATGTGTTAAAAAAGGTGTATTTGTCCTAGTGAAGCCATCACACACAGTTACATGTAAAAAGGGGGTACAGGAAGTGACTTCACAGGAGAGGGTGTACATGTTAAAGACAGACAGACGGACAGACAGCTGCTATAAAAGCAGACATCCAAGTCTGCACTCGGCAAAAGACGAGGACACGCTGAAGGTATGTTTGTGTGCAGGTGTATGCATGTGTGGCCACTGCAAAAAAAAGGTTTTCATTTTTGTCTTTTCTTACTCATTGTTGCACTTTTTTTGCAATTTATGGAATAGTCTACTTTTTCATATCAATATTTCTATATAAAAATGGTTAAACTGCAAATCATATGTTAACATTAGAGATTTTGTATGTCGGTGTTATCTGAACAATCATAAATATAATCAATAAACTGTTTTATTAATCATTCATTAATTTTTATTTATTTATTTCTGTAATTGTATTTATTTATTGTAAGTGTAATTTTGAGGGAATTCATTTTAATTGTTATGTGATTAATATACCATAATTTAAAGACTAGAAGGCGCTACTTTTTTCCTCGTTTGAACAAATGCTCTTTTCTTGTCAAATTTTGGTGGGCCTGGCTTATATTTGGTGTGCGCCTTATTATAAAAAAAAAAATTGAAATTAGAAGTGAATAAGAGTAAAATTTGAGTGAATTCTCCTGTTGCATTGACATGAGTGTTTCCCAGCATGTGTTCATAATTTGCATTTATTAGTCAAATTATGACTGGATTTCTAAATTTAAAATTGACATGATAATATATTCAATATCAGTTTTTTTGTAAAATAAATAAATCAATAAATAAACTCATTGAGGGTTGCATGCAACTGACAATTATTTTTATAAACGATTAATCCAATTATTGTAAATTAGCTGTATAAAGTCCACAAAAATCAAATGATTTTCTTGTTGACCATTACTTTCCAAAGTAAAAGCAGATGTAACCAAATGTTTTATTTTGAAAAACAACAATAATAGCACAATATTTTCTATATTTGCTGGCTAAAATATTGAAATTTAGAACATTTTACAATCGGGTGATCTAAATAATTAACCACCATTAATTGTCGATGGCACCTATAACTTGAATGTCATCATTAACTGACTTGAAAAAAAGTCTGTCTGATGCCGACGTTGAAGGTCAGGGAAGACCGGGGTATTTCTGTGAATGGAAGAATTCACTGCGTGTGCGCGTGCGCACGTGAACCTACATTGTGAATCATCAAGAATGTGTTTGACGCAGGCGGCGTGTGTCTGCTTTTTGGATGGGCAAAAGGCGTTTATTTGCAGGGATGGAAAATACTAAAATTAGCCTGATGTTGCTGGACAATCAGCAGAGCTAAAAGTGGCCTGTATGTGTTTGAGCGTGCGTGTGTGGATTCCGCTCCAGGTGTTAGCGTGCGGTGAAGCTGCGTTTGTAGCCTAATGAGATAACATCTGGTTGGTGGGTGTAAAAAGGTGTTAAAGGTGACGCATTCCGGGGCTGCCGTGGGAATCTCTATGTACAGTGGGGGAAATAAGTATTTAGCCAACCACCAATTGTGCAAGTTCTCCTATTTTAAAAGATTAGAGAGGCCTGTAATTGTCAACATGCGTAAACCTCAACCATGAGAGACAGAATGTGAAAAAAAAACAAAACAAAACAGAAAATCACATTGATTTTTAAAGAATTTATTCCCAAATTAGAGTGGAAAAAAAATATTTGATCACCTACAAACAAGCAAGATTTCTGGCTGTCGAAGAGGTCTAACTTCTTCTAACGAGATTTAATGAGGCTCCACTCGTTACCTGTATTAATGCCACCTGTTTTAACTCATTATCGGTATCAAAGACACCCGTCCACAATCTCAGTCAGTCACACTCCAAACTCCACTATGGCCAAGACCAAAGAGCTGTCGAAGGACACCAGAGACGAAACTGTAGGCCTGCACCAGGCTGGGAAGACTGAATCTGCAACAGGTTAAAGTCTAGGGTTGTTCCGATTATGTTTTTTTGCTCCTGATCCGATCCCGATCGTTTTAGTTTGAGTATCTGCAGATCCCGATATTTCCCGATCCGATTGCTTTTTTTTTTTTTCTTTCTCCCGATTCAATTCCAATCATTCCCGATAATTTTTCCCGATCATATACATTTTGACAATCCATTAAGAAAAAAATGAATAAAACTCGGACGAATATATACATTCAACATATAGTACATAAGTACTGTATTTGTTTATTATGACAATAAATCCTCAAGATGGCATTTACATTATTAACATTCTCTCTGTGAGAGGGATCCACGGATAGAAAGACTTGTGACTTTGTATATTGTGACTAAATATTGCCATCTAGTGTATAGAAAGACTTGTGACTTTGTATATTGTGACTAAATATCGCCATCTAGTGTATTTGTTGAGCTTTCAGTAAATGATACTGAAGGTCATGCCCAATGCATGATGGGAAGTGGAACCATGACAAGTAATTCTTAAAGGATAAATGTGACTTTGTATATTGTGACGAAATATTGCCATCTAGTGTATTTGTTGAGATTTCAGTAAATGATACTGCAGCCATTTAACTGTTCTGCCCAAATGCATGATGGGAAGTGCAACCATGACTGTGCGTAGGGGCACCAATTGATATATCTTCTCTGCGCTGGGAAAGAATACAGGGTGTTAAGAAAATGATCAACTACTAACTTTCTTCCCCACATTGCTTCCCACGATAGTTTTTAATTGCTGAAGAGAGGGATTGTAAGGCTTTAACCAAATAAAAAAAGGTTCCAAAGGTTGCGATGTTATTAATTGCTGAGAGAGGGATTGTAAGGCTTTAACCAAATAATAAAAAGGCTCCAAAGATTGTCAAAATTCTCTCTACTCATTGTACGCTGCCTTTTAGCTCTATATACAGGTACAGTGCCTTGCAAAAGTATTCGGCCCCCTTGAATCTTGCAACCTTTCACCACATTTCAGGTTTCAAACATAAAGATATAAAATTTAATTTTTTTGTCAAGAATCAACAACAGGTGGGACACAATCGTGAAGTGGAACAACATTTATTGGATAATTTAAACTTTTTTAACAAATAAAAAACTGAAAAGTGGGGCGTGCAATATTATTCGGCCCCTTTACTTTCAGTGCAGCAAACTCACTCCAGAAGTTCAGTGAGGATCTCTGAATGATCCAATGTTGTTCTAAATGACCGATGATGATAAATAGAATCCACCTGTGTGTAATCAAGTCTCCGTATAAATGCACCTGCTCTGTGATAGTCTCAGGGTTCTGTTTAAAGTGCAGAGAGCATTATGAAAACCAAGGAACACACCAGGCAGGTCCGAGATACTGTTGTGGAGAAGTTTAGAGCCGGATTTGGATACAAAAAGATTTCCCAAGCTTTAAACATCTCAAGGAGCACTAAGCAAGCCATCATATTGAAATGGACGGAGCATCAGACCACTGCAAATCTACCAAGACCCGGCCGTCCTTCCAAACTTTCTTCTCAAACAAGGAGAAAACTGATCAGAGATGCAGCCAAGAGGCCCATGATCACTCTGGATGAACTGCAGAGATCTACAGCTGAGGTGGGAGAGTCTGTCCATAGGACAACAATCAGTCGTACACTGCACAAATCTGGCCTTTATGGAAGAGTGGCAAGAAGAAAGCCATTTCTCAAAGATATCCATAAAAAGTCTCGTTTAAAGTTTGCCACAAGCCACCTGGGAGACACACCAAACATGTGGAAGAAGGTGCTCTGGTCAGAGGAAACCAAAATTGAACTTTTTGGCCACAATTCAAAACGATATGTTTGGCGTAAAAGCAACACAGCTCATCACCCTGAACACACCATCCCCACTGTCAAACATGGTGGTGGCAGCATCATGGTTTGGGCCTGCTTTTCTTCAGCAGGGACAGGGAAGATGGTTAAAATTGACGGGAAGATGGATGCAGCCAAATACAGGAACATTCTGGAAGAAAACCTGTTGGTATCTGCACAAGACCTGAGACTGGGACGGAGATTTATCTTCCAACAGGACAATGATCCAAAACATAAAGCCAAATCTACAATGGAATGGTTCAAAAATAAATGTATCCAGGTGTTAGAATGGCCAAGTCAAAGTCCAGACCTGAATCCAATCGAGAATCTGTGGAAAGAGCTGAAGACTGCTGTTCACAAACACTCTTCATCCAACCTCACTGAGCTCGAGCTGTTTTGCAAGGAAGAATGGGCAAGAATGTCAGTCTCTCGATGTGCAAAACTGATAGAAACATACCCCAAGCGACTTGCAGCTGTAATTGGAGCAAAAGGTGGCGCTACAAAGTATTAATGCAAGGGGGCCGAATAATATTGCACGCCCCACTTTTCAGTTTTTTATTTGTTAAAAAAGTTTAAATTATCCAATAAATTTTGTTCCACTTCACGATTGTGTCCCACTTGTTGTTGATTCTTGACAAAAAATTAAAATTTTATATCTTTATGTTTGAATCCTGAAATGTGGCGAAAGGTTGCAAGGTTCAATGGGGCCGAATACTTTTGCAAGGCACTGTAAAAGGACGCGTTTAAAGGCAAGGCAAATTTATTTATATAGCACAATTCAACACAAGGCAATTCAAAGTGTTCAAAGATTGAACGTGACAGTGCGTGAGTGGGTCGTGCAGCGCATGCGTTAAATTATTTAATTACCTCTGTTAACGCAATAGATTTGATAGCCCTACTTTAAGCCAAAACTACTCTGGATGAGTGTAAGACATTTTGTCTGTAACATTAAATACAATTAGAAAACAATTTAAATAAAAAAAATTAGGGCTGTCAAAATTAACGCGTTAACGGGCGGTAATTAATTTTTAAAATTAATCACGTTAAAATATTTGATGCAATTAACGCACATGTCCCGCTCAGACAGTATTCTGCCTTTTGGTTTTACAGCAAGGCTTTTTGTGCTGTCTAACAGCGAACTCTTGTGGTCGCTTTGCGACATGGTTTGTTGTTTTCTTGCCAGTTCAGTATGGCTGCACGACGTCTTGGGCTGACGCCTACGTTGTAATGTTGTGCTTATATGATCCTTGGACAAGATTTGTCCGTAAGTATGGTTGTTGTAAAGAATGTACATATTATGTTAGTAAGCGAAATGTTACATTTTTTGTATGAGACGCTTTTGTGTTTAGTGAACCGGTATAGCGTGCTAAGCTAACGTTGTTGCTAATGCAATGCTTGTGTACTTTTTTTTTGTAGTTTTACGACGGTCTAAAGAGGACAATGGTTTGAGGCCATTTTATTGATAAATCAGATGGAAAAGAAAGAAGTCTGATTATTAAGGCGTCGTTCACTGGCTGTCTAGCTTTGGAAAAAGTAGACGCTTCGGAGTGAGGACAGCATAGACAGATTTAAATGACAGTAGAGTGAAATTCCCACTACAGTCCTTATGTACCGTATGTTGAATGTATATTTCCATCTTGTGTAATATATATATATAATTTACAGAAAAATATGGCATATTTTATAGATGGTTTGAATTGCGATTAATTGTGATTAATTACGATTAATTAATTTTTAAGCTGTAATTAACTCGATTAAAAATTTTAATCGTTTGACAGCCCTAATATATATATATATATATATATATATATATATATATATATATATATATATATATATATATATATATATACACACACAGTATATACAGTGGGGAGAACAAGTATTTGATACACTGCCAATAACATTGGCATTGGGTATATATATATATATATATATATATATATATATTAGGGCTGTCAAAATTATCGCGTTAACGGGTGTTAATTAATTTTTTAAATTAATCACGTTAAAATATTTGACGCAATTAACGCAGATGCCCTGCTCAGACATATTTAAATGACGGTACAGTGAAACGCTCACTTGTTAATTGTGTTTTATGAAGTTTTGCCGCCCTCTGCTGGCGCTTGGGTGCGACTGATTTTATAGGCTTCAGCACCCATGAGCATTGTGTAAGTAATTATTGACATCAACAATGGCGGGCTACGAGTTTATTTTTTGATTGAAAATTTTACAAATTTCATTAAAACGAAAACATTAAGTGGGGTTTTAATATAAAATTTCTATAAATTATTCTAACATTTTTCTTTTAAGAACTACAAGTCTTTCTATCCATGGATCGCTTTAACAGAATGTTAATAATGTTAATGCCATCTTGTTGATTTATTGTTATAATAAACAAATACAGTACTTATGTACCGTATGTTGAATGCATATATCCATCTTGTGTCTTATCTTTCCATTCCAACAATAATTTACAGAAAAGTATGGCATATTTTATAGATGGTTTGAATTGCGATTAATTGCGATTAATTACGATTAATTTTTAAGCTGAAATTTACTCAATTAAAAATTTTAATTGTTTGACAGCCCTAAAAAAAAAAATATATATATATATATATATATACAGTGGTACCTCTACATACAAGTTAATCCGTTCCAGGAGCTTGTTTGTAAGTCGAAATGGTCGTATGTCGAGCAGGATTTTCCCATAGGAATACATTATAATTCCATTAATTCGTTCCACAGCCCAAAAACCTGCACTAAATCCTTAAAAAATACTGCTGGTACTATTACAAATGGCAATTACATGTAGCAAAACAAATAAATAATAAATAAAAATCGGATTAATAATATAATAATAATAATAATTCCTGTAATAGTGTAACGAAACGGGTTCTAATAAGGCGGACGTTTTTTTCTGTACCTGAAGGCACCGCGGCGCTGACGTGACAAAGAGGGAGGGGAGCGGGTGAAAGTTTACTTTCGCTTTCAATGCTTTCTTGAGAACATCGTCAATTGCGGCAGACAGCAGGCGTTTTGTGTTGAATAAGTTGTGAAAGAAATGATGAAAACGTGGCGAAGCTGGCGATTTCTCTGGAGATGTTACCACAATAAGAATTGTCAGCTCGACTTATAAAGACTGGCGAACGATGGTCGGAGGAGGACCGTGGAGATGTATTGTTGAGCCATTTCACGGATGCCCGCCCTACGCTCATATTTTTCTGTCATTTGCATCTTCATTTAGAAGGTAAGCGTCAACTTTTTCCTTGTTTCACCACCTGTACCAACCTTTTCTGAAACCTGTGTTGATTTGTCACACAAGAAAATCCGCCGTGCATTCGTCTGCGGTGCTGCCATTGTCGTCGTATTTCGAGCATGTCATCGGATGTAGAAACAAATGGCGAGTCAAATTTTACGTCAGATGTCGAAAAGTTCGTGTGTCGAAGCGATCGTATGTAGAGGTACCACTGTATATATATATATTTAAAAAAGGCATATCCGATATTTTTTTGCCGATTCCGATACTTTGAAAATGATGTGATCGGATCTTTAGGTTAAATGCTTGGTGTAAAGAAATCAACTGTGGGAGCAATTATTAGAAAATGGAAGACCTACAGGACCACTGACAATCTCCCTCGATCTGGGGTTCCATGCAAGATCTCACCCCGTGGCGTCAAAATGATCAGAACGGTGAGCAAAAATCCCAGAACCACACGGGTGGACCTAGTGAATGACCTACAGAGAGCTGGGACCACAGTAACAAAGGCTAGTATCAGTAACACAATACGCCGCCAGGGACTCAAATCCTGCACTGCCAGACCTGTCCCCCTGCTGAAGAAAGTACACGTCCAGGCCCGTCTGCGGTTTGCTAGAGAGCATTTGGATGATCAGAAGAGGACTGGAAGAATGTGTATGGTCAGATGAAACCAAAATAGAACTTTTTGGGAGAAACACAGGTTCTCGTGTTTGGAGGAGAAAGAATACTGAATTGCATCCCAAGAACACCATACCCACTGTGAAGCATGGGGGTGGAAACATCATGCTTTGGGGCTGTTTACCTGCAAAGGGACCAGGACGACTGATCTCTGTAAAAGAAAGAATGAATGGGGCCATGTATCGAGAGATTTTGAGTGAAAATCTTCCATCAGCAAGGGCATTGAAGATGAGACGTGGCTGGGTCTTTCAGCATGACAATGATCCCAAACACACAGCCAGGGCAACAAAGGAGTGACTTCATAAGAAGCATGTCAAGGTCCTGGAGTGGCCTGGCCAGTCTCCAGATCTCAACCCCATAGAAAATCTGTGGAAGGAGTTGAAAGTCCGTGTTGCCCTAGAGCTGGGCGGTAAACCGAAAATTTACCGTCACCGAAATTCTTCACGATGACCGACGTAATTTTGACCATGTCGGTAAATTCGGTAAATTAATAAAACAAGAAAATAGTCTTTTCATCCCGCTTTGACTCTGTGTTGTTCGTCTATGCTCATTCCCCTTTAAGAAAGCAGTGAATGTACTTACGTAGGGAGTCACGTGATCATCAGGAAGCCAATCAAACAGAAGCCCGGTAAGCTAACGCTAGCAGCTAATGCTACAAGCAAAACGTGATGGAGTGTGGCTTAAGGGAGGTTCGCCAAACTTTCACCCGACATTTAATAGACTCTTGGTGGCATCCAGACGGGCTTTCACCAGCTGTCCTCCCTAGTTCTCACAATTTCCGGAGATGGTGCTTTCAGTGCTTTCTACCGGTAGCCAGGCCACAGGCTAACGCTAGCCGCTAACGCTAGCGACCGCTAGCGGCTAACGCTACAAATGTACGTGATGGAGTCGGATAGCGGCTCTAACCTTGTCGAAACGGCTGAATTTAATGAGTGGATTGGGCATGGACTGCATCTAGCAATTACTATGTCGCGTTATTTTGTATCTGACTGTGTGTGATTTCTCTGATAGCTTTTGTGATGGTAAAGCATTCAGCATAAAGCACAAATGGCCCCAGCTATTTTTCTGTATGTGTTTAATTCTGTGTCATTATTGCTATCATAAAATCTTAAGTGTTTCATTTGCAGAAGATCAATATATATTTAATGTGTGTCTGTCTGTCTGTCTGTTTGGGGGTTCATGTATGTGTGCATTTATTAAAAAATGCACTGGGGGGGGGGGGGGGGGGGTTGTGGAGACCCTGAAACCATAAAGTAAACACTTGTATTGAATAATTATGTCACAGCAGCCATTAACAATAAATTGTCTTTTTGAAGTGTACTGTTCGAGCTGCAAGTCATTTGTGTTACAATGACATGTTTGCACAGGCATATCGATTTTGACAATGTACATTGTTCAAGCCATACACTCTGTTATAAATGCTCATACTTGAATTCTTATTGTTTACAATTCATTTGTATAAACCTAATGTCTAGACTGCATGTACATTTGTTAAATATATCAAATTGAATGCTGGTAACTAAATCAACAAGAAACTGTTAATCTGTATTTCATGCATTGATTCAGATTTTCAAATTATATAACAGTCCGCTTGGACGACTTTATCGTCATTTATCGTTATCGAGATAAATCTGCTCCATTTATCGTGATACATGTTTAAGGCCATATCGCCCAGCCCTATGTTGCCCAACGACAACCCCAAAACATCACTGCTCTAAAGGAGATCTGCATGGAGGTATGGGCCAAAATACCAGCAACAGTGTGTGAAAAGCTTGTGAAGAGTTACAGAAAACGTTTGGCCTCCGTTATTGCCAACAAAGGGTACATAATAGGGTATTGAGATGAACTTTTGGTATTGACCAAATACTTATTTTCCACCATGATTTGCAAATAATTTCTTTAAAAATCAAACAATTTTTTCCCCACATTCTGTCTCTCACGGTTGAGGTTTACCCATGTTGACAATTACAGACCTCTCTAATATTTTCAAGTGGGAGAACTTGAACAATTAGTGGTTGACTAAATCAGGGGTTCCCAACCTATTCCACTAAGGCACACTGTGGGTGCAGGATTTCATTCTTACCAAACAAGATGACAACACTTTTTCCCCAATCTGGTGTTTTACAAGTGCAATCAGTTGATTGCAGTCAGGTGTGGCTTGTTTTAGCAGAAGCCTCATTGGTTCAACTGTCTCTGCTGGATCGGCTGGAACAAAAACCAGGACCCACAGTGTGCCTTGAGGACTGGGTTGAAAACCCCTGGACTAAATAATTATTTGCCCCACTCTACCTCTAGATTCAATTTGCCAGGCCCGGCCCCAAAAAAAATAACATACAGTGCTGGCCAAAAGTATTGGTCCCCCAGCAATTCTGTCAGCTAATGATCAATTTCTCCCAGAAAATGATTGCAATTACGAAAGCTTTGGTAGTCAGTGTTGTTAATCTTACTTTAAAAATGTAATTAATTACAGTTACAAATTACTTCTCCCAAAAAGTAATTGAGTTAGTAACTTAGTTACCTCAATGTAAGAGTAATTACTTGGCAAAGTGACTGGTTTTAGCTTTCTTTTTTTTTTCATTAAAAAAAAAAAAACAAAAAAAAACAGTCAACTTTGCTACGTTTGGAAGTCATTTAATGTTGTGAATCAACCATTAGAGTTGTTAAAATTGTTCCTGTTATTGCATTAGTTCCCTTCTGTCTACTTTCGACATGCGAAAGTTTTAAAACTGTTTCATCATTTAAAGATACTGTAGATTCAAGTCAAGATTCTGCCGATTTAGGAGTATTTTAGATAAAAAGTTACTTAGGCTCAATAGGAAGGTTCCTTCCTGAGAAATCTACTGCTTTAAGATGAAGATGAATCTATCATTTAGCATCTAGTTCTATATACAGGGTGACCCAAAAAAAAAGTTTACACTCAGTTGACTGCTTGTTTAAAAGCCATTGAAACATATCTAAATAGGTTGTCATGCTTAGGTGATTCATTAAGGTCACTCAATGCAGCTGGTAATCTCTCGTCTCTACAATTCCTGTGCTTCTGCTGAAAATGAAGAAAACTTTAGCTGTACCTGAATTGCTGCGTGCCGGTCTGACACCTACTGAGATTGCAGCAAATCTGAGAATATCCAGATGTGCAGTCTACAAAGTTAAAAAGAAGCTGAAAGATACTGGAACAGCCTCACGAAAACCTGGGTCTGGAAGTGCCGATCTGTGCGGACCAAAAAGTTGATTGACAAGGTGATATGTGGCCACCCCAGAGTCCAGATCTCAATCCTCTGGATTATAGCATATGGGCAACTGTGGAGGACAGTGCCTGTAAGAAGCCACAAACTTCTGTGGCAGCCTTGGAGAGGTCCAGTGTTAGATCTTGGGAAAAGATGACAGCATCCTACATAAAGAAGACCTGTCAAGCGTTCCGCAGGCGCCTGGAGGCTGTTGTGACACTTAAGGGAGGACACATTGAAAAATAGAGTGTGCTGTACATGTTCTTTACAATAATGTATAATTTATGATTAAATTCTAATTCTAAACTGAATAAACATGGCATTTAAGTTGTATTATGGCAGTGTAAACTTTTTTTTGGGTCACCCTGTACATGTGATATCTACTGTAGCATCATGTGGGTGTAGTTTGTAGGCCATCGGCTGCAGTCAGTTATTATTGGAGCCACCTAGAAACGTGTTTGCAATGGCGTCACAACTCCCTTTCTTCTTCTCCACTCCCGCTCTGCTTTCTCTGTAAGTCCGCGTCTCTTACTTTTCTCGCATCATTCAACCAACGTAGTTACGCATCGTAACGCAAGCCTTTACGTCCTCATTAACAGAGTTGCTAAGATGAGGAAATTACTTAATTAGATTACTCACTACTGAAAAAAAAATAACGCTGTTAGTAACAGCATTATACTCTAACGCCGTCATTAACAACACTGTTGGTGGGAATATCTTTTTTACTTTTGCTTGCAATAAAAAACACAAAAGAGAATGGGAAAAATATTAAATCATTATCATTTTACACAAAAGTCAAAAAATGGGCCGGACAAAAGTTTTGGCACCCTCAGCCTAATACTTGGTAGAACAACCTTTAGACAAAATAACTGCGAACAACCGCTTCTGGTATCCATCAATGAGTTTCTTACAATGCTCTGTTGGAATTTTAGACCATTCTTCTTTAGCCAACTGCTCGAGGTCTCTGAGATTTGAAGGGTGCCATTTTCAGATCTCTCCACAGGTGTTCTATGGGATTCAGGTCTGGACTCATTGCTGGACACTTTAGAAGTCTCCAGTGCTTTCTCTCAAAACATTTTCTAGTGCTTTTTGAAGTGTGTTTTGGGTCATTGTCTTGCTGGATTACCTCTGAGGGAGACCCAGCTTTCTCACACTGGGCCCTACATTATGCTGTAAAATTTGTAGGTAGTCTTCAGACTTCATAATGCCATGCACACGGTCAAGCAGTCCAGTGCCAGAGGTAGCAAAGCAACCCCAAAACATCAGGGAAACCCTACCATGTTTGACTGTGGGGACCGCGTTCTTTTCTTTGAAGGCCTCTTTTTTTCCCTGTAAACTCTATGTTGATGCCTTTCCTACAAAAAAGCTCTACTTTTGTCTTATCTGACCAGAGAACATTCTTCCAAAACATTTTTGGCTTTCTCAGGTAAGTTTTGGCAAACTCCAGCCTGGCTTTTTTATGTCTCTAGGTCAGAAGTGGGGTCTTCCTGGGTATCCTACCATAGAGTCCCTTTTCATTCAGACGCCGACAGATAGTACGGGTTGACACTGTTGTACCCTCGGACTGCGGAACAGCTTGAGCTTGTTTGGATGATAGTCGAGGTTGTTTATCCACCATGCGCACAATCTTTCGTTGAAATCTCTCGTCAATTTTTCTTTTCTGTCCACATCTAGGGAGGTTAGCCAGAGTGCCATGTGCTTTACACTTATTGATAGAGACGTCCCGATCGATCGGGTCCGATCAAGTCATTTTCAAAGTATCGGAATCGGCAAAAAAATATCGGCCATGACTTTTTTAAAATATATATACTGTATATTTTTTTTAAATTAAATCGTTTTCTAATTGTATTTAACGTTACAGACATAATATGATACACTCATCCAGAGTCTTTAGTTTAGGCTTAAGGTAGGGTTATCAAATTTACACCGATAACGGCAGTAATTAATTAAAAAAAAAAGTATAACGTTAAAATATTTAACACATTTAATGTATGCGTTGCACGACCCACTCATGCATTGTCACGCTCAATCTGTAATGACGCAGATTTACCTAAATAGAGAGATAAAAGGCAGCATAAAATGAGTAGAGTGAATTTTGGCAGCCTTTGAAACCTTTTTTTAATAGGCTATAGCCTAACAATCCCTCTCTCTTCGAATAGAAATATCATGGTAAGCAAAGTAGGGAAGCAAAGTAGCAATTGATCTTATTCTTAGTACCTTATGTTACTTCCCAAAGCAGAGAAGATATATCAATTGGTATCACTACGCACAGTCATGGTTCCACTTCCCATCATGCATTTGGGTTGAATGGCTGCAGTATCATTTACTGAAAGCTCAACAAATACACTAGATGGCAATATTTAGTCACAATATACAAAGTCACAAGTCTTTCTATCCGTGGATCCCTCTCACAGAAAGAATGTTAATGATGTAAATGCCATCTTGAGGATTTATTGTCATAATAAACAAATACAGTACTTATGTACTGTATGTTGAATGTATATATTCGTCCGAGTTTTATTCATTTTTTTCTCAACGCATTGCCAAAATGTATACGATCGGGAAAATCTATCGGGATTGATTGGAATTGAATCGGGAGCAAAAAAAAGCAATCGAATCAGGAAATATCGGGATTGGCAGATACTCAAACTAAAACGATCGGGATCGGATCGGGAGCAAAAAAACATGATTGGAACAACCCTACTTATTGATGACACTGCGCACGGTAGACACAGAAACATTCAGGTCATTCAGGTCTTTGGAGATGGACTTGTAGCCTTGAGATTGCCCATGCTTCCTCACAATTTTGCTTCTCAAGTCCTCAGTTCTTTGGTCATCTTTCTTTTCTCTATGCTAAATGTGGTACACACAAGGGCACAGATCAGAGGATGAGTCAACTTTAATCCATTTTAACTGGCTGCAAGTGTGAGTTACTTATTGCTATCACTTGTTATGTGCCACAGGTAAGTAACAGGTGCTGTTAATTACACAAATTAGGGAAGCATCACATGATTTTTAAAAGGGTGCCAATATGTCTGGCCCATTTTTGGAGTTTTGCGTAATATAATAATGATTTAATTTAGGGCTGTCAAAATTATCGTGTTAATGGGTGTTAATTAATTTTTTAAATTAATCACGTTAAAATATTTGACGCAATTAACGCAGATGCCCCGCTCAGACAGATTTAAATGACAGTACAGTGAAACGCTCACTTGTTGTGTTTTATGGAGTTTTGCCGCCCTCTGCTGGCGCTTGGGTGCGACTGATTTTATAGGCTTCAGAACCCATGCACATCGTGTAAGTAATTATTGACATCAACAATGGCGGGCTACTAGTTTATTTTTTGATTGAAAATTTTACAAATTTTATTAAAACGAAAACATTAAGAGGGGTTTTAATATAAAATTTCTATAACTTGTACTAACATTTATCTTTTAAGAACTACAAGTCTTTCTATCCATGGATCGCTTTAACAGATTGTTAATGTTAATGCCGTCTTGTTGATTTATTGTTATAATAAACAAATACAGTCCTTGTTGAATATATATATCCATCTTGTCTTATCTTTCCATTCCAACAATAATTTACAGAAAATATGGCATTTTTTATAGATGGTTTAAATTGCGATTATTGCGATTAATTACGATTAATTAATTTTCAAGCTGTAATTAACTCCATTAAAAATTGTAATAGTTTGACAGCCCTAATTTAATTATTTTTCCATTCTCTTTTGTGTTGATTCATCGCAAGCAAAATCATTGTAGATATTACTACCAAGACATTTGTAATTGCAATCATTTCTGGGAGAAATTGAGCATTATCTGTCAGAATTGTAGGGGTGCCAATACTTTGGGCCAGCACTGTATATATTTTAAAACATTTTATATTTTACCAAAACACTGTAGATGCTATTGTTTCTAAATATAAATGAATAACAAATTATCCTTTTCACACTTGTTGTATTTTGTTCATTCAATTTTCTTTAACAAATAGCCATAGAATTCTCAACACTGTTTGCCTCTTGGTCTTCATGACCACTTGTTAGGTAAGATACCAAGTTTCCCTCCAATGAACGTTAATGAATTTTAAGACATGTTGATGGGAACTCATGAAAGAGTACAAACTGTGACAAGCAACCTCCATCTTCCCTACAGATGCACTTGTGCGGCTCACTGCTCATCATCTGTCTGCTGTCCGTCCACGTGCCCGAACACAACGCACGGGAACAGGTTGGAAAGACAATGTGGTGCACCAAGAACCAGAGTTGTTTTTGCAAGCCCTTTTAATTTTCGTCTTTTGGACAAAAATACTTATCAGTCTTAGTCGTATTTTACTATTTTATTACTTGAGTAATTTTATTTTGAAGTAACTCTACTCTTAATTGAGTAAGATTTTTGGCTACTCTGCCCACCTCTGCTCCTTAGTCAAATAAACAAATAATTTAATTTAAACTGGCAATCGCGCTTATAAACATAGTCGGAGTTTGACTTTTGGGGCTGGGGTGGGGGTGGGGGGGGGGGGGCACAACACATTGATTACCTCGAAACACAGTGTCACCAATAAAATTAACTTACAAGAATATTTATAATAGGGCTGTCAAAATTATCGCGTTAACAGGCGGTAATTAATTTTTTAAATTAATCACGTTAAAATATTTGACGCAATGAACGCACATGCCCCGCTCAGATTAAAATGACAGCAGTGTAACATCCGCTTGTTACATTTTACCTGTTCTTTGTTGTTTGGCGCCCTCTGCTGGCGTTTGGGTCCAAATGATTTTATGGGTTTGGGGAGTGAGCATGGTGTAATGACATCAAGAATGGCGAGCTACTAGTTTATTTTTTTGATTGAAAAGTTTACAAATTTTAATAAAACAAAAACATTAAGAGGGGTTTTAATATAAAATTTCTATAACTTGTACTAACATCTTTTAAGAACTACAAGTTTTTCTATCCATGGATTGCTTTAAGAGAATGTTAATAATGTCAATGCCATCTTGTTGATTTATTGTTATAATGAACAAACACAGTACTTATGTACCGTATGTTGAATGTATACATCCATCTTGTGTCCCATCTTTTCATTCCGACAATAATTTACAGAAAAACATGGCATATTTATAGATGGTTTGAATTACGATTAATTAATTTTTAAACTGTAATTAACTCGATTGAAAATTTTAATCGTTTGACAGCCCTAATTGATAATAATAAGTTGAAAATAAGTGTTTTTTGTTTCCCATCATTCTTGACCAAATCAGGCTGCTTAGGCTATACTTTCACCAAGATCATCATCCATTGAATATGGTACGCCCACCGGTGTCGTGCCAATGTAGTTACCCCAGTCAAAAATTGTATCCCCTGGGCGGAGCCACTGCGCTGCACTGATTTGCTTGAGTTCCGTGTTTTTGGTGATGTAGTTATCTACGAGGTTTTAAAACATGGCACATCCATCCATTGTGAGAGAATTTTATTCATGCTTAATATTCATATTTCATGTTTTGTATGCTTTTGTTATGCTTGCATGAGAACATTGTAGCTATGCCTAAATATGGACTGTTATGGTCCTGTTTTTCAACATGCCCTGAATGAATACAAGGGAGGACTGTGGTTCCTTATCATCGTTCTAGCCGGGACCGGTGTTCAAGGTCTCAGCTCAAAGATGTTTTTGTATGGAAAAAAACCCAGGATTGTGAGATGATGAGTTTCGTTTCTTAGTAAGTTTATTTTTACGGTGGGCTTCGGCACCGCCCTTTCAACAGTATAAATGTCCAGCCTCTATTGTACTTCTTTGTACTTTCTGGGTGATCACAGTTCCTGGCTGGGTCACATCGGTTTGTACCCGAGAGCTCTTGTTCATGAAGTCTTCGAAGAAATGCAATCCATGGTTAGGGTTGTATTCATTTCTGTAATCGAGCTATCGAGATAACACTTGTCTTGGAGTTCAAATTTGAGCTTCCCTAACATCCATAAAAAAAAAAAGTTTTTTTTTAACTGTCGTATAACGTAACATACAGTGGGGCAAATAAGTATTTAGTCAACCACTAATTGTGCAAGTTCTCCCAATTGAAAATATTAGAGAGGCCTGTAATTGTCAACATGGGTAAGCCTCAACCATGAGAGACAGCATGTGGAAAAAATAAACGAAAATCACATTGTTTGATTTTTAAAGAATTTATTTGCAAATTATGGTGGAAAATAAGTATTTGGTCAATACCAAAATGTCATCTCAATACTGTTATGTACCCTTTGTTGGCAATAACGGAGGCCAAACGTTTTCTGTAACTCTTCACAAGCTTTTCATACACTGTTGCTGGTATTTTGGCCCATTCCTCCATTCAGATCTCCTCTAGAGCAGTGATGTTTTGGGCCTTTCGTTGGGCAACACGGACTTTCAACTCCCTCCATAGATTTTCTATGGGGTTGAGATCTGGAGAGTGGCTAGGCCACTCCAGGACCTTGAAATGTTTCTTACCAAGCCACTCCTTTGTTGCCCTGGCTGTGTGTTTGGGATTATTGTCATGCTGAAAGACCCAGCCACGTCTCATCTTCAATGACCTTGGTGATGGAAGGAGATTTTCACTCAAAATCTCTCGATACATGGCCACATTCATTCTTTCCTTTACACAGATCAGTCGTCCTGGTCCCTTTGCAGAAAAACAGCCCCAAAGCATGATGTTTCCACCCCCATGCTTCACCGTGGGTATGGTGTTCTTGGGATGCAATTCAGTATTCTTTCTCCTCCAAACACGAGAACCTGTGTTTCTACCAAAAAGTTCTATTTTGGTTTCATCTGACCATAACACATTCTCCCAGTCCTCCTTCTGGATCATCGAAATGCTCCAGAACGCAGAACCGCAGACGGGCCTGGACGTGTACTGGCTTCAGCAGGGGGACACGTCTGACAGTGCAGGATTTGAGTCCCTGGCGGCGCATTGTGTTACTGATAGTAGCATTTGTTACTGTGGTCCCAGCTCTCTGTAGGTCATTCACTAGGTCCCCCCCGTGTGGTTCTGGGATTTTTGCTCACCGTTTTTGTTATCATTTTGACGCCACGGGGTGAAATTTTGCATGGAGCCCCAGATCGAGGGAGATTATCAGTGGTCTTGTATGTCTTCCATTTTCTAATAATTGCTCCCATGGTTGATTTCTTTACACCAAGCGTTTTACCTATTGCAGATTCAGTCTTCCCAACCTGGTGCAGGTCTACAATTTTGTCTCTGGTATCCTTCGACAGCTCTTTGGTCTTGGCCATAGTGGAGTTTGGAGTGTGACTAACTGAGGTTGTGGACAGGTGTCTTTTATACCGATAATGAGTTAAAACAGGTGCCATTAATACAGGTAACGAGTGGAGCCTCGTTAGACCTCGTTAGAAGAAGTTAGACCTCTTTGACAGCCAGAAATCATGCTTGTTTTTAGGTGACCAAACACTTATTTTCCACTCAAATTTGGAAATAAATTCTTTAAAAATCAAGCAATGTGATTTTCTGTTTTTTTTCTCCCACATTCTGTCTCTAATGGTTGAGGTTTACCCATTTACAGGCCTCTCTAATATTTTCAAGTGGGAGAACTTGCACAATTAGTGGGTGCCCAAATACTTATTTGCCCCACTGTATCACCATAACGATATTTTGTCACACCGCTACGGCTTGATTAAAAGTAGTATTAAAAAGAATGCATGTGCATTTGCTGTGGTTTAGTACAATACGTTCATACCCCCTCTGCCAGTTGCAGTTTAATCTAGCTGGAAGCGACTTTGCTCGGCTTCGTCGCCGCTAGAACTCGACCCACTCAGCTGGCTCTCGATTCATTCCATGTTGCACAAGAAAACATTGACTCTTCTTTTAAGGAGTGGCAGGGATTGTAATAGCCCTGTTAAGAGCTTTGCTAGTTTCGGCGAAAACGAAATAGCTTTTTGTCGTTGTTGTGAACTACAGTTCCACACAAACGTGGATCGAGATGTCATTTAGCTTCGAATTTGGAGGCATGAGACACATTTTTAAGTGTCCAAAACTTGCCGTGAGTTGCAATTTCTGATGGGGTGCAAAGTCTCACAGGACACCCGGAACGCACCCTCCCAATGGGTTTCTAATTGGCATCTTTCAAACTAAATCTCTCAAGCCTCAGGGATTGTTGAACCAAAGCCAAGGCAAAGGGCATTAATTGGAAAATAATGAATTTTTTTTTTTTTTTTTTTTAAAGAAAAAATGAATTAAATGTATGTGTTTCGTCTTTTCAGTCTCTCTGTTATTCGACCAAGAGTTTTGCTTTTGGTACATCCCTAGAAATTTCCCCTACTGTTCCGCAACACCGAATTTTAGGGCTCCCCTACTTGTCAAATGCTAATTTAACTAGGGCTGTCAAAATTATCGCGTTAATGGGCGGTAATTAGTTGTTTAAATTAATCACGTTAAAAAATTTGACGCAATTAACGCACATGCCCCGCTCAAACAGATTAAAATGACAGTGCAGTGTAATGTCCGCTTGTTACTTGTTTTTTGGTGTTTGGCGCCCTCTGCTGGCGTTTGGGTCCAACTGATTTTATGGGTTAGTACCATGAGTGAGCATGGTGTAATTATTGACATCAACAATGATGAGCTACTAGTTTACTTGTTGATTGAAAATTTTACAAATTTTAATAAAACGAAACATTAAGAGGGGTTTTAATATAACATTTCTATAACTTTTACTAACATTTACCTTTTAAGAACAAGTCTTTCTATCCATGGATCACTTTAACAGAATGTTAATATTAATGCTATCTTGTTGATTTATTGTTATAATAAACAAATACAGTACTTATGTACAGTATGTTGAATGTATACAGTATATCAGTCTTGTGTCTTATCTTTCCATTCAAACAATAATCTACAGAAAAATTTGGCATATTTTATAGATGGTTTGAATTGCAATTAATTACGATTAATTAATTTTTAAGCTGTAATTAACTCGACTAAAAATTTTAATTGTTTGACAGCCCTAACTTTAACCACTGCCTGCACCCACCTCTCTTGGCGTTTTCAGAATGCAGATGACGAAGTCTCGATGAGGTCCGTGCCCGCCATCGCACCCCCGGACGGCAGTAAGATGCTGCGGCCAGGTCGTAGAGTGAAGGCCGAGAACGACGTCACGGAGGTCAAGAGGAAAACGGGCTTCGTCGGGAGTGCGTCGCCGCTGGATCGTCTTTCCCCTGGCGCCTTCAACACGAAACATGCATCCAACAGGGAGAGGTCAGAAAAAGCTGTCACTGTCGGTGAACAAAAAACTTTTTCCCCCTGCCAAATATCAGAATCAGCTTTAATAAAATATTTATCGATCGCGCACAAATATTTTCTTGGGGAAAAAAACATTTTCTTTTACTTTTATTTCAGTCAGAGAGAAAAGTCAGTTTTGAGTTTAAAATAAACTTTTATATATGGCGGAAAACACAGACAAGGCTGAAAAAGCAGTTTCTGCTCTTGCACCCCTCTTTAATTAAATTAGACTGCTATATTTTAAGCCAAAAGAACTTTTGAAACTCCTGTTTACAGACGTTGCGCAACCGCTTTTGTTTCAACCTGGCCATAAAAAGAAGGTAAGTAATCGTATTCATTATTCGAAATGTCTGTCATTTTTCAGCTTAGAATCATTAATTGATGTCTAATATTTAGTTTAAACATAAAAAAAGGACTTTAAAAAATTATTCACTCGCATATTTTAAACTTTTAAACAAATAAGGTCACAATGAAAAAAATGGCGTCTGTAAAAAAGTCACGGATATCTACCTCATACCTATCGATTAATCGTAATTTTTGGTTACTGTTGCATTTTCCCCAATATGTTAGATGCTAAATAATCGATCCAAACAGAGAAATATTGAAAAAAAAAAAAAAGGTTTAAAAGGGTAAATATATGAAAAAGAACATCTCGACCACTCATTGATGTCTGAGATTTCTGCATCATGACCCTTGTTATACTACCATGTTTCACCCATAAAATCCCACCAAAATCCGGCTGTAGCCATTCACATCTGTGTTTTGACACCCGATGATACATGCTACATGGAGTTTTTGGATCGAAACAAGCTAAGTATGCGATAATATCTCGTTAAAATCATGGCGTCTGTAATTCTGCTCTCGCGTGCTCTCACCTTCAGATAGTGTTTTGCTGTCTAAAAAACATTTTTTAAAAAAATTTTTAAAAATGCCCTCCTGTTCAAAATGTTTCTTCCCCCAGAAAATTGAGATTTTAAGATTTCCAATGATGTAACACACATGCATATCGGACAGTTTAGAAAGTTGGCCAAATTGGGGGTCTCAGAGCGGAACTTCAAGTCACCTGAGTGTTTTCCGTCATATACTTGTAAGAGTTAAGATTGTTTTTTTTGTTTTTTTTTCACATAAGAGTTAAAAATGTATTTCTTGACATATCTTTTTTAAAAAATAGAGTACATTATCATGAGGAAAAAATGCCACATTAAAAGCAGTATTAATATTTACAGAATAAAATATTTTTTCACTTTTGGCAAAATGCAGCTTTTGAAAAAAAATCTTTGTCTTTTGTTCCCATGATCTGTTTCTAAGGGGGAAAGCAATCTTAAACTAGGCTTTTATTTTCAGGGAAAAGAATCGTATTTACTTAAAAAAAAAAAAAAAAAAAAAAAAAAAAAAAAAAAAAAAAAGATCGCATGACAATAGGAAAGACAAAATACACGGTACAAAATGTATTTTTTTTGGGGAGGGGGTGTTAAAGGAGATAATGAAACACTCCTTCTAGACTAAAACCTTAAAAGCATTGTTAGGAGTACAAGTTGCATGATTGCATCCTATAATAATACAGATTTTTTTCCTTCCAACATTTTCGCTATAAAAACTTAGATTTCCATCCGACGTGCGTTTCTATATGTGTACTCTATAGTAAAGAAAGCGAGTTTATTTTAATTGTTTTTTTTTTTCTAATGCAACAGAGTGATTGCGTTGCCACGGCCACGTGTCAGCCTTCCTCCTCTGGACAGGATTAGAATGAGACACTTGCCAAACAGAAGAGGCTAAGCAGCCCCACCTATGGACACTTCAGGTACTGTACGCCAGTGTTTTAAGAAATTAAAGATGTCCCGATCGGCATCCCGATCGATCGGGTCCGATCACGTCATTTTCAAAGTATCAGAATCGGCAAAAAAATATATGACTTCACGATTGTGTCCCACTTGTTGTTGATTCTTGACAAAAAATTAAAATGTTATATCTTTGTTTGAAGCCCGAAATGTGGCGAAAGGTTGCAAGGTTCAAGGGGGCCAAATACTTTTGCAAGGCACTGTATATCCATTGGTAGCACGACGCACAGTCATGGGTCCACTTCCCATCATGCATTTGGGATGGCCACAGTATCATTTACTGAAAGCTCAACAAATACACTAGATGGCAATATTTAGTCACAATATAAAAAGTCACAAGTCTTTCTATTCGTGGATCCCTCCCACAGAAAGAATGTTAATAATGTAAATGCCATCTTGTGGATCTATTGTCATAATAAACAAATACAGTACTTATGTACTGTATGTTGAATGTATATATTCGTCTGAGTTTTATTCATTTTTTTCTTAATGCATTGCCAAAATGTATATGATCGGGAAAAATTATCGGGAATGATTGGAATTGAATCGGGAGCAAAAAAAAGCAATCGGATCGGGAAATATCGAGATAGGCAGATACTCAAACTAAAACGATCGGGATCGGTAGCAAAAAAACATGATCGGAACAACCCTAAAACAGCAAGAAATGCAAAAATGAATTTGTGTGGACTATATTAAAAATAAAGTCGGCACCTGGGCTTCTGTATCAGACTTGCTATCACTGCATCACTCTTGAAAGTTCACATTCTAGTGTAAATAAAAGTAAAAGATGACTTTTGCTTATTGCCTTACACCAGACTCTCTATGGAGGTAGATTTGTGTCTTTATTATTCAATAAAAAAAAAAGTTGATTTGATTCAATCAAAAAAAAAAAAAAAAAGTTGTTTGAATCAAAATATTTTCAATCAAAGAAAAGGTCACTTCAATCCAAAAAAAAAAAAAAAGTATTTTAATGCAAAAATAAATTTGAAACTCAAAAAGATGTATTTGGAACCTATTTTTCATTGATTGAAAATTTTTTGGGGGGATTTAAGTCAGGGTTTTTTTGTATTGAAACGACTTTTTTGATTGACGTAATGTAGTTTTGCGTTTGGACCACATTTTGGCTAGGACATTTGTGTCTTTATTATTCAATCAAAAAATAAGTTGCTTCAAACAAAAAAATATATCTTTTCAAAATAAAAATCACTTCAATCAAAAATTTTAAAAAATTCAATCGTAGAAAAAAATTTTTGAATGTGAAAAATTATATGAGATTCAAAAATTCGCATTTGAACACTTAATTTTTTATTGAAACTGTTTGATTGAAGCAATCCTTTTTGTGTTTGAGCCATATTATGGGTAGGACATTTGTGTTTCAATCAAAGAAAAAAAATCCTGTGAAAAATAAAATTGCCCTCCCCTAATTTTTTTGGGGGTGAAAATTATATGCAAAGCAAATGACCGTCTAAGTTGCTAATCACATGATCTGGTCGAAAAATAATTTTGACCCATTATAAAAATATAATTTTTTTTTGTTCATTTCATTCATTTTTTTGTTGCAGTTTTATTGCTTTACAACTTTTATATACATAGGAAAGTCAATTACATGCAATGACACTTTACGGCAGCCAGGGGGGGCCTGGACACCCCCCATTATAATCCGCTTATGGTGAAAAGTGATACTGATTCTAAGGGCCCATGCCCTGATGGGGCCCACAAAGAAAATTAGAACATTAGGTAATCGTTTGCAAATTTAAATATTAATCATTATATTTTTAATACGAATAAAACGAAGGGTTTCTTTTTCTTGTGTTGTTTTTGGCAAAAAGTAAACACCCAGAGAGCATATGTATTGCCAGCCAGCCCACCCCCCAAATTTTCATTAAATGATTTGCTAGTAAAGCACCATACCAGTATTTATTCGTTCTACAAATAAGACTATTTACAGTGCCCTCCATAATTATTGGCACCCCAGGTTAAGATGTGTTAAGCACACGGTCCCAGATTAAGCCTGGGACCGTGTGCTTTGGTCAGATGAGACCAAGATTGAGCTTTTTGGCAACAAACACTTTAAGTGGGTCTGGCGTGCAACGAAAGATGCGCATGCTGAAAAGCACCTCATACCCACTGCGAAGTATGGGGGTGGGTCAGTGATGCTGTGGGGCTGTTTCGCTTCCAAAGGCCCTGGGAACCTTGTTAGGGTGCATGGCATCATGAATGCTTTGAAATATCAGGACATTTTAAATCAAAATCTGTTGCCCTCTGCCCGAAAGCTGAAGATGGGTCGTCACTGGGTCTTTCAGCAAGACAATGACCATAAACATATGGCCAAATCTACACAGAAATGGTTCACCAGACACAAAATCAAGCTCCTCCTATGGCCATTTCAGTCCCCAGACCTTGTTTTGCTGGCAAAAGGCAAAGTGTTAACACCATTGTGACGCACATGATTTGATGTCAAATAATTATTTCTTTATGAGGGATTTTTTCCCCACTGAATAAATGCACTTGTATTGAAGGTGGGATTTTTCTCGTTTTTTTCCATGAAGGTCCTATATTATTTGAATAAAAAAATTATTAGAAGCTAAAAAACACATCTTAACCAGGGGTGCCAATAATTATGGAGGGCACTGTACAAATTTCATGATAATAAGGGACAAAGCGTGTCCCTTGAAAGCTCATTATGGGACACGTACTTCTCTGATTACGGGACGATTCTGATTTTTAAGGGATGGTTGGCAAGCCTATTTTTACATCAATTAGGTGAGACATTGGTTGAAAAACACTGCTGTATGCCACGGTTAGGGGTGCCAACTCCCTGAAAAAATGAGGGCCACATTATTGGTAGAGCGGACAGGCCCAATAACCGTCACCCTTTATTTTTTTTGTATTTTTTAATGCAAACGAAATTGACTGAAAACAAACTTATAATACAAATAGTGAAAATAAAGGACACAGAGAAAGGCAAGAAAACAAATGATCATTTTAACATGCTTTTTTAAAACTTGCGCTTCACTCAAACTTAGCCCACACCCTTAGGTTGTCTTCAGTTGGCAACCTTAGCTACGGTCACCGTTTTCAACAATGCTATTGACTCTACCTCTTTGTTGCAGATTGCAGCAATCAGCAGCTGTGATGCTCGCCGCCTGTCAAGCCTCGCAGTCATATCGACCCGCCTAAAATGCTCATCATTGTATCACGTGACAACAAATTTTCAGCGTCACACTGGTTCATGTTCTTCAATCTCCCTAGAAATGAAGAGGTCATAATATAATAACAGTGGACGGTTTGCATTGGTGCTTTTTTTTTTTTTTATTAAGAAAAAGTATCCTGGACCAACAACAGAGCAGTGCACAAAAAAAGAGGGGAAAAAAAAAACTAACCCCTAGAAAATGTATTTAGTAGACCTGATGAGAGCAGAGGATGTGACATCACTGCTGACGTCCTACTCAGGTTTCCTATACACCATTATCTTATTCGTTGCCATTGCTAGACATCCAATCCATTGCAAATGATTTGCTCCCATCTCTCCCGGTCAAAATGGATTGGACGTCTATTTGACACTAATCTTTTGGAATACATAGCCTTTGAATTTATGATGGCGACAACTGAGACATAAATGGATGCAAATTGAAAATGTTAACAAAGTGAAACGTCTCTTTTGTGCAGAGATGAACCACCCCTCCCCCCCAAAAAAATTCCAAAATAAAATAATCCTATGGAGATTAAAATCAGAGTGGCATGCGGTTTCCCTCCACGCTAATTTTAACGGCATGTCCCGTCTTGGTGAGACGACGGATGTCGGCGAAGCGACGCATCTGTTTGTCCACGCGGGACATCCCCTTCTTCATAGGTCCCTGGGCAGAAAGCACGGCAAGTGAGGGATGTTTACATTGTTTCATGTCTAATGGTAAGACAAGACAAGACACAACATTGGAAATTACAGGTGTCAAACTTGCGTCCCAGGGGCCAGACCAAGCCAGAAACATTTTGTGAGAGAAAACTTGCAGTTTGTCCTTTTTTTAAAATAGCAATTTCGGATAAATTAATACAGGTAGTCCCCAGGATACAAACGAGTTCTGTTCCTACGCTGGCGACGTAAACCTAATTTCCGCGTAAATTGGACTCAACACTAAGTTCCCCCGAATAACGACCCAAAAAGTCCAAAAGTATTATACAGTGTTACCTCTACATAGGAAGTTAATTCGTTCCAGGACCTTGATTTTAAATTGAAATGATCGTACACTGCTGGCCAAAAGTATAACGCTCAATTTCTCCTAGAAAACGATTGCAGTTACAAATGCTTTGGTAGTAACATCTTATTAAAAAATTAAATCATGATCATTTTACACAAAACTCCAAAAATGGTCCAGACAAAAGTATTGGCACCCTCAGCCTAATACTTGGTAGCACAACCTTTAGACAAAATAACTGCAAACAACCGCTTCCGGTATCCATCAAAGAGATTCTGCTGGGATTTTAGACCATTCTTCTTTGGCCAACTGCTCCAGGTCTCTGAGATTTTAAGGGTGCCTTCTCCAAACTGCCATTTCAGATCTCTCCACAGGTGTTCTATGGGATTCTGGCCACTTTAGTTTGGGTCATTGTCTTGCTGGAAGACCCATTACCTCTGAATGAGGTCCAGCTTTCTTACAATGGGCCCTACATTATGCGGCAAAATTTTTTTTGGGTAATTTTCAAATTCAGATTTCATAATGCCATGCACACGGTCAACCAGTCCACTGCCAGAGGCAGCAAAGCAACCCCAAAACATCAGGGAACCTCCGCCATGTTTGACTGTGGGGACTGTGTTCTTTTCTTTGAAGGCCTTGTTCTTTTTTTTCAACCGGTAAACTCTATGTTGATGCCTTTTCCCAACAAGCTCTACTTTTGTCTCATCTGACCAGAGAATATTCTTCCAAAACATTTTTGGCTCTCTCAGGTAAGTTTTGGCAAACTCGAGCCTGGCCTTTTTATATCTCTGGGTCAGATCTGTGGTCTTCCTGGGTACCCTCCCATAGAGTCCCTATTCATATAGACGTTGACGGATAGTACAGGTTGACACTGTTGTACCCTCGGACTGCGGGACAGCTTGAACTTGATTGGATGTTGAGGTTCTTTATCCACCATCCGCACAATCTTTTGTTGAAATCACTTTCTCAGTGTGTTTCTTTTCCGTCCACAACTAGGGAGGTTAGTGTAAAGTGCCGTGGGCTTTACACTTGGTTGATGACACTGCGCACGGTAGACACAGGAACATTCAGGTGTTTGGAGATTGACTTGCAGCCTTGAGCTCGCCCATGCTTCCTCACAATTTTGCTTCTCAAGTCCTTAGACAGTTCTTTGGCCTTCTTTCTTTTCTCCATGCTCAATATGGTACACAAAAGGACACAGGACAGAGGTTGAGTCAACTTTAATCCATTTTAACTGGCTGCAAGTGTGATTTACTTACTGCCACCACTTGTAATGTGCCACAGGTAAGTAACAGGTGCTGTTCATGACACAAATTAGAGAAGCATCACATGATTTTCCAAAGGGTGCCAATACTTTGGTTCGGCCCATTTTTGGAGTTTTGTGTAAAATGATAATGATTTAAAAATGTGTTTAACTCTTTCACTCCCAGCCATTTTCACCAGAGCAAGGCCCTTCGCTCCCGGCCGTTTTTTCTGGATTTTGACTGATTTTGCAAGGCCCACAGAAAATTCTGTTCTATTGCTATATAAACATTGAACCCACCAAAAGAAAGATTGGACTCTCTTCTTTCAGCAGAAAAAAAAAGTAAGTTCGTATCTTTTTCCATTCTTTAGAAATCAGCATTAGAAAATAACTTAGTTTGAGCAATTTTCCAATTTTCTGATGAAAAAACGGAGAAAATGAGCTTTTTGTAAACGCATACATTTCAAACATAACTTTGACTTTAACAAAGCTATTTTTTGCATTAGTTACATCCCAAACATCTGAATAATGTTTTCCTTTTACAAAATACTATGAACAACCAGACAAATAGAGCTTTAGATAGAATAGTAACAATTTATTCACACACAACGACTGAGAGATGATGGTTTGTCGCCGAGATGACGCCGTTGTCGCCACGTCAGCTGTGTAAACTTTTCCCTCATCGTTGTCTGTCTCACAAAGATGGATTATTTTTGCATTTCTGCGGGGTCTGCTAGGCGAGCCGCTCCACGGGGGGTTTCACCGTTTTGCACGATCGTCCAGCGCCTAGTGTCCCAGGCATCCTCTCGTTGTTTTGTCCGGTCGGAGCGCCGCCTGGGCTCAATCCGCCAGCGCTTTGACAATGCTGGCCGGCCGTTCACTGCTGTTGAATCGGCTTGTCTAGTCTTCCAAAATGCGCTACTGCCCTCCAGTGGCCAGTTTTATTGCTTTAAAATTGGTTTGGAGCGTTTTTCTTTGTTTCTCAGATACAGCGGAAGCTATATATGCTTCTTATAAAAAAAAAAAAAAACGCAAAAGACGTATAAATACGGTTGCGGGACAGTTGAGCATTTAAAAATAAAACGTATTTATACGGTTCCGGGAGCAAATGAGTTAATAATGTGTTTTTCATTGCAAGCAAAATAAATGAAGATATTACAACCAAAGCATTTGTAAATGCAATCATTTTCTGAGAGAAATTGAGCCTTATCTGACAGAATTGCATGGGGTGCCAATACTTTGGGCCAGCACTGTATAAAGACTGGTGAACGGAGGTCGGAGGAGGACCATCAAGATCGTAGAAATTCTACGGCTGTATTGTCGAGCCAGTTCACGGACGCGCACAGTACTCTCATATTTTTTTTAATCATTTCCATCTTAATTTCAATAGTAAGCCTCACTCTTTCCTTGTTTCACCACCTGTGCTAACATTCTTGGAACCCATGCGGATTTCTCTCAGGGGAAACAAAAAAACTGCGGCACTGTCATAAAACGTCGTATTTCGAGCATGTCATTGGATGTAGAATTTTTTTTTACCTTGGATGTGAAAAGATCATGTGTTGAAGCGATCTTATGTCGAGGTACCACTGTATTTTGTTTAATGATGGAGGATACAATGTCCTCTGGTGGCAGCGGTGGGTTTTGGCAGGACTGTCGCCTGATGACTAAGGAGCAGACAGTTGTCTGACTATGATAAAAAACAGCTGCACTTTGGTTTGGCCCACATAAGGCTGTAAGTTGTTTCAGCTAATATATGATTGTGTATGCATTTGTAATTAGGTTTACAGCTACAGTTGGTGGAGTTATGTGTGAGCAATTTGCTGAATTGGAAATATGTTAGCATTCGTAGCATTTAAACTGACTTTTGTTGGGCAAATTGGGCTAATTTAATACAAAATTTACATATTGATCAGACTTGATGGATGTTTGAACACCAACTGCTTTGTGTCAAGTGTTTTATTGTTAAAATTTGTGTCGTTTTGAACATAAGTGTACATATGTGTGTAAAAAGCTTCAAAAAGCACAATTGCCTTGTTTGGGGCAGAACATGACATATTAATAAAGTAAAGTAAAAAAATAAGATACTGTGAAGTACAATAAGGTACTGTTTATGCGACTGGAGACAAAATGGCGGACCATTATAAAGTCGAAATCGCGTAAGTCAAGTACGTCATAACCCAGGCACTACATGTACAGACACTTTTTAGACATAACATCAAAAAAAATTTTTTTTTTCCCAAATTAAAACCATTAACTACAATATAGAAAAAATACTGTTTTAACCTTTTTATTTTATTTGATCAAAAAGGTCAATAATAAACTGAAAAATAATTCAAAACAAAAATTACTCAATTAAATGAAAACGAACTTAACTAAATAAAACAAAATGTAATAAAAAATATTTTTAAAATGTTTATTTTTTTCTTCTCTTCTTGAATTTTAAAACATGAAAACAAATTTCCTTTACTGTTTTCTTAAATAGAAATTTTAGATAAATCAATACTAATAGAATTTTTAAACACAAAAATTGAAAGAATATTAGTGTTTTTTTTTTTTATTTAAAAACATTTTAAAAATTAGTTTATTACAACAGTAAATAAAAATAATGAAAACTGAAAACAAAAAATTAAAAGTGAAATGATAAAACAGAAAATTTAAAAAAAATTAAAAGAATAGTTGTGGTTTTTCCCTTTTATATTTTTAATTAAAAACTAAAACATTTAATTTTTCTGTTTTTTTTAAAAATAGAAATTTTAGGTTTAAAATGAACAGACACTTTTTAAAAATAAACAAAATGAAAGCTATATATTGTTTTTTTCCTTCAGCTTTTTAAAAATTAAAACAAAAATTTTTTAAAAATATTGTTTTAACTCTTAAAAAAAGATCATAAAAAAATAATGACAACTGAGGAATAAAAACAAAGTAAAAAAAATTATAAAACATTAGAAAATAAAAAAATACATTATAAAGAATGTTTACGGTTTTTCCCTTTTTGTTTTAATTTAAAAAAATAATAAAAATCTAAAATTAAGAATGTAAATAATATTGTTAAGTCTCCTTTAAGAAGCAAATATTAGCGTTGCAAAACATGCTAACTCACCCTACTGGACTCCATCTCCACATTCCATTTGGGGCGAACGACGTAGTCTTTGTTGGAGGGCATCGGTACACGAGCCCTGGCGCAGAAACCCGGGTCGCCGGGCCGCAGTGCTCTGTAAAACAACAGCACAAAACATTTCAACAAGAATCACAATCCTTCAAGAGTCAATCATGAAAATATCCACATTTTCCCCAATAACCGAAACCAGCGCAACGTACTTCTCCTCTCCCGTTAGCTGTTTCTCCAGATCTCGACGGGGAGTTTGTCCTCCGGAGCTGCGGCGACAAAAATAACAACGTCAACACAGTCAGCGTGAACCCGGACAGATATGCTCGGATCAACTCTCGTGCGCTTATTGTTCAAACACACACAAGAATCTTCAGACATCACTCAGTCGTTCAAGGGACCGCCTTGAGCTCAAGTCAAAGCTTTGGTTTTCAGAAGATTACGTTTTCAACACTGTTTTACCAAAATTTTGAATTTTTGACACTGTGCATGATTAAATCATGGACATAATGGTTCATCGCTGGTTTTATGTCTAGATTTGGTCAAATTTCTGTTCTGTGGAGGTAAAATGATATTTAGCGTTAATTTATTCATTTCATTGTGTCATTTATATTGACCCTTTATTAGGCAAGTGACTATATTTAGTCATAAAAAATGACCTTCTAAAAACCCTGCTTCAACATAAGGGAACATCTTATTTAGGGTCATGTAGGCCACAGTATTCCAGGTCTTTAATTATATCGTTATTATGAATCCACAGTGCTGGCCAAAAGTATTGGCACCCCTGCAATTCTGTCAGATAATGCTCAATTTCTCCCAGAAATTGATTGCAATCACAAATGCTCTGGTAGTAATATCTTCATTTATTTTGTCTGCAATGAAAAACCACAAAAGAGAATGGATAAAAAATTAAATCATTATCATTTTACACAAAACTCCAAAAATGGGCCGAACAAAAGTACTGGCACCCTTGGAAAAACCATGTGATGCTTCTCTAATTTGTGTAATTAAGAGCCTGTTATTTACCTGTGGTACATAACAGGTGGTGGCAATTTCTAAAACACACTTGCAGCCAGTTAAAATGGACTAAAGTTGACTCAACCTCTTTCCTGTGCCCTTGTGTGTACCACATTGAGCATGGAGAAAAAGACCAAAGAACTGTCAGAGGACTTGAGAAGCAAAATTGTGAGGAAGCACGGGCAATCTCAAGGCGACAAGTCCATCTCCAAAGACCTGAATGTTCCTGTGTCTACCGTGTGCAGTGTCATCAATAAGTGTTAAGTCCATGGCACTGTGGCTAACCTCCCTAGATGTGGATGGAAAAGAAAAATTGACGAGATTTCAAACAAAGGTTGTGCGGATGGTAAATAAAGAACCTCGACTAACATCCGAACAAGTTCAAGCTGTCCTGGAGTCCAAGGGTACAACAGGTATGGGGTGACACCCATACTATCTGTCGGATACCCAGGAAGACCCCACTTCTGAGATAAAAAAGCCAGGCTAGAGTATGCCAAAACTTACCTGAGAAAGCCTAAAATGTTTTGGAAGAATGTTCTCTGGGCAGATGAGACAAAAGTAGAGCTTTTTGGGAAAAGGCCTCAACAGAGTTTACAGGGTATAAAAACAAGGCCTTCAAAGAAAAGAACATGGTCCCCACAGTCAAACATGTTTGAGGTTCCCTGATGTTTTGGGGTAGTTTTGCTATCTCAGGCACTGGACTGCTTGACCGTGTGCATGGCATTATGAAGTCTGATGATTACAAACACATTTTGCAGCATAATGTAGGGCCGAGAGTGAGAAAGCTGGGTCTCCCTCAGAGGTCATGGGTCTTCTAGCAGGACAATGACCCAAAACACACTTCAAAATGGTTTGAGAGAAAGCACTGGAGACTTCTAAAGTGGCCAGCAATGAGTCCAGACCTTTATCCGATAGAACACCTGTAGAGAGATCTTAAAATGGCACCCTTCAAATCTCAGAGACCTAGAGCAGTTGGCCAAAGACGAATGGTCTAAAATTCCAGCAGAGCATTGTAAGACTCATTGATGGATACCTTAAGCGGTTGTTCGCAGTTATTTTGTCTAAAGGTTGTGCTACCAAGTATTAGGCTGAAGGTGCCAACATTTTTATCCGGCCCATTTTTGTGTAAAATGATAATGATTGAATTTTTTTTTCATTTTACAATAATACAATTAAAATGAAGAGGAAAAAAAACCCAGATTTTCTTTTGCATCATTTCCTACAGGAAATATTGTTTTGGTGTTTTTGTGTACACCAGCGATGTTAAAAAGAAATCTCAATCTGGTGCACACGCATGTTGGGCAAGATGCAGCAACACAGGTAAGGAAGCAGCCATTTCATCAATGCCGATACTTTGTTAGCCAATCAAATGCATTATCGGAGGTCTAAGAATTGCGTCGTTTGCATACTTTTAGCAACTGTCTTTCACAAGAAGGTCAACTAGTTGACTGTCCCTTCAAAACCTCATCTACAAATTGACTACCAATGACAGTAATATACTTCCAATCCATTTTGACAGGGAATCCCAGTTAAAAATGGATTGGATATCCATCAAAGAGTGAAAGGAATTCCAATGCACATTTAGCACACTCCAAGCAGTGAGAAAGAATGAGGACGAGTGAGTCAATTTAGTGGGTTACATGATCTTTACATGTAACATGCGTTATGGTGGCGATGAAAGGACCTGCTGGGTGGAGAGAAGACGTCCGCTTCTTCCGCTCTCTCCACCTTCTGAGGCTGACTGAGGAGGACGGGAAAAAAGGAAGAGGAGGAAAGAGCTGGCTGTGTAGGAGGGCTGGGCGATTCCAACATTTTTTGAAAATCGATTTATTAGTTTGCCGGGATGATTTAGTAGGATGTTTATATGGCTGTCAGAGTAAAACCCAGTGTTGTTTTTTGCAACGCCATTGACTTCACTATCAGCTGACAGGACACGGGGCTCGGGGCCGATCTGGAGGTGGCCTATTTTAAAAAAAAACTTAGAATACAAATATTTTCAGAACCAAAGCCACTAGTGACCTAACACCAAAACAGGCACCTCCCTTAGGCATACACTGCTGGCCAAAAGTATTGGCACTCCTGCAGTTTAGTCAGATAATTCTTAATTTCTCCCTGAAAATGGTTGCAATTACAAATGCATTGGTAGTAATAGCTTCTTTTATTTTGCTTGCAATAAAAAACACAAAAAAGAATGAAAAAAAAACAAAACAAAACATCAATCATTATCATTTTACACAAAACTCCAAAAATGGGCCAGACAAAAGTATTGGTACCCTCAGGCTAATACTTGGTAGAACAACATTTAGACAAAATAACTGTGAACAACCGCTTCCGGTATCCATCAATTGAGTTTCTTACAATGCCCTGCTGGAATTTCTTTTAAACTTTATGTTGACGCCTTTTCCCAAAAAGCTCTACTTTTGTCTCATCTGACCAGAGAACATTCTTCCAAAACGTTTTTGGCTTTCTCAGGTAAGTTTTGGCAAACTGTAGCCTGGCCTTTTTATGTCTCCGGGTCAGAAGTGGGGTCTCCCTGGATACCCTCCCATAGAGTCCCTATTCATTTAGACGTTGCCGGATAGTACAGGTTGACACTGTTGTACCCTGGGACTGCGGGACAGCTTGAACTTGTTTGGACGTTAGTCGAGGTTCTTTATCCACCATCAGGACATTCTTTTGTTGAAGTCTCTTGTCAATGTTTCTTTTCCGTCCACATCTAGGGAGGTTAGCCACAGTGCCGTGGGCTTTCCACTTATTGATGACACTGTGCACGGTTGACACAGGAACATTTAGGTCTTTGGAGATGGACTTGTAGCCTTGAGATTGCCCATGCTTCCTCACAATCTTGCTTCTCAAGTCCTCAGACAGTTCGTTGGTCTTCTTTCTTTTCTCCATGCCCAATGTGGTATACACAAGGACACAGGACAGAGGTTGAGTCAACTTTAGTCCATTTTAACTGGCTGCACGTGTGATTTAGTTATTGCCACCACCTGTTATGTGCCACAAGTAAGTAACAGGTCCTGTTAATTACACAAATTAGAGAAGGATCACATGATTTTTCAAAGGGTGTCAATACTTTTGTCTGGCCCATTTTTGGAGTTTTGTGAAAATGATAATGATTTTTTTTTTACCTCCATTCTCTTTTGCGTTAATTTATTGCAAGCAAAATAAATGAAGATATTACTACCAAAATATTTGTAATTGCAATCATTTTCTGTGAGAAATTGAGCATTATCTGACAGAATTGCAGGGGTGCCAATAATTTTTGCCAGCAGTGTATATGAGTCCCCATGAGGAGCACCTTCAAAAAACTCAAAACAAAGAAACTAAGGGCTTTTTAAGTTGAAAATTCGAGTAAATAAATGCTTAAATCGCGGAATTTGTATAGATATGAACGTGAAACAGTGTATATTCTCGGTAAAAAGCAAAAAACATTCATTTTAAGTAAATATTTCAAGCCAAAGTTGCACTAATTTCATCCATTGAATTTTTTCACACCGTTTCAAAGTGCATGCATGGCGCCATTTAATAGAATAATTACCTTGAATCCTCGACCAAATCACTCGTGACACTCCTGCCTGCTTGTATGCTGTAAAACTTTTGTCCTGTTTCCACCTAAATCCGGCGTTAGAACGCAGCGTGTTTGAGATTATCACAGTGAAAGCCAACTCAACGTTTTGCCTGGGTCGCCCCCTACGGGAAGGCGTGGCGCAATGTCTGTGGGAGCTGTCTTGTCAACTGATGGTGGAGTTTATGACAGCCCTTTTAAAATTTGTCTTAGTCTTATGGACAAAAATACTTATTAGTCTTAGTCATAAATTAGTCATTCCATAATCTGTTCGTCTGTCTAGTTCAGGGGTCCCCAAACTACGGCCCGCCTCCACATTTGGTCCAGCCCCCTGAACAATACCAGAGAGCATTTTGATTTTTTTTTTCTCAATGGTGTTATTTATTTCCTGGCTTTTTTTTCTGTGAAGAACCCAGAGAGGGTTATTTGGTTATTATCTATCTAATTAATAGCATTTATATTATATTATAATTTTTATTTTACTGACTTTTATTCCGTGAAGAATCCAGAAAGGGTTATTTGATTGTGACTTTCTGAAAAACAATACATTTTTACATTTAGGCACTCCTGCAATCGTCACACTTTTTCTGTTACAAACTGACCCCAGCCCCTCATCAATGAAGGGAAAAGTTATGTGGCCCTCACAGAAAAAAGTTTGGGGACCCCTGGTCTAGTTTTAGTCGAAGAAATGTTTTCGTTGGTTAAATTAAAAAGTTTTAGTCTGAAAATAAATCAACGTTTCGAACAATTTCGAATGAATTTAGATAAACGAGCACATATTGTAGAGTGTACAAGGTCAACAGCAACTTCGTAATAATACACACTCAGAAGGAAAAGCAGTACGTAATTTTCAGTTAAACCCCCTAAAAGCAACAAACTGTATGTTAAAAAAAAAGTTGTCCGCACATTTAGGAGGATGCTTGCCACGCTAATGTTGATGCTAATGCTAACGCAAATGCTATGCTAACATGACGAGTTACATTTCGTGTATGATGATCACTCAGCATAGACCTTTAAAGGCTGAAGCAACATTGCATATTCTTTCTTGCCCAGAAAACAAATCTTACCACGTGTTTCCAAACAAGCAAGATGGCTGGAGCGCAGCCTAGTTTGAATCACATCCCTAAACTGAACGCATTTTCGTCTTGTCATCTCGTCAGACGAAAACTGGAATTAGTCTCCTGCTCTAGTCTCCCAAGCCACGTTTTTAGCTCGTCCTCGTCAACGAAAAAATTGTCGACGAAATATTCGTTATCGTCATTGTTGACGAAAACAACACTGGTCAACCCATTACACCAAAAGTTCACAATCATGTTAAATCGTGGTGAATTTTACATTAGAAGATGTCTTATAATGAGAAAATATCGCCCAGCTCTGTAGGCGCATAAAACGTGATGAAATGGATGATGTTAGATATTAGCTAGCTGCGCTCTTAATCTATTGTCTGCAATTGACGGTGATACTCGAGCAAGATTTGCTTTAAAAATGAATTGTTTTTCCGTTGACCTATGGTTACGTTAGTATATTTCCATGTATATCACCGGTGTATAACCCGCGGCAAGGGGGCCAGATCGGGCCCGTCACATCATTTTATGTGGCCCACAGAAGTCAATCATATGCATCAACTTGATATTTCTTGCTAAAATTAGTTTTAACATTGATGGTCTCCTCACAGAAATGATGACGATAAGAACTGCAAGAAATTTATTTATTTATTTTTTTGGAAAACAAACATTTCTAAAATAATATTATTCTTGAATAAAAATGGTTTCTAAGACTTTTTAAAGGTTACCTTGGATAGAAAGACATGTAGTTCTTAAAAGATAAATGTTAGTGTGAGTTACAATAATTTGATATTAAAACCCCTCTTTATGTTTGATTTACTAAAATTTGTTAAAATTTTAAATAAAAAAATAAACTAGTAGCTCGCCATTGTTGTTGACGCCGCACGGCGGTGACGTTACAGGGCCACGCTGCCATACTTCACAGTGTCACTCTTTAACTATGTAAGGTAGTGATTTAAACAGACCACAAGGTGTCCTTGGCGAGTTTTAAATGAATAAGAGCTCAAGACAATGAGTGCGTTTTGTCCCTCGACTGACGCCGTATTAGAGTCAGTCACAACAAACAAGATAATGGCTCCCAGCATCATAGTTTGTATAGTGTGACTAAGAGGACGTTCACATGGTGGCTCTTCGAGAAGATGAAAAACTTCATGTTTGCATCTATATAGTTCTGTCTCCATTCGACCAATGTCGCAATTCTACATCAAAACAATGTGGTATTCATACCAGGCCCTAGGGGGCAGTGCAGATTTACGAGGCGACAGCAAATAATGCACTTTCACCCCAACAGCCTCCTCAGCCCGGAAGACAACATGCCCGCCCACTCAAGCCATTGCATTTTTCTTTTGCTCCAAAAGGCACAAAAATGGAAACAGTCAAGACATTTAAATTAAAAATATTATAAAAACAGTAATTTAAAGCAGACTTTCTGCCATATTTGCTGTTCGCAATGTTTAGTAGGACCGCTGCGCACGCCCAATGTGATGTGTACGAGTGCTGATGTTATCGGCGCGGGAGCTTTTGATATACATGCGGAGGAAGCCACCCTAAAGCCCCCGCAATCGAATCCTTCCACTTTGGAGGCAGGATTCAAAGGTTTTCGTCTTCGCCTTCCGTATTTGCCGACACCATATGAAGGCGAGGCCATTCCGCAACACAGTCATTGCGTCATCGTGTCGCAGAGTCGCCATGTAAACTGCTAAATATTGCCATCAAGTGTATTTGTTGAGCTAAACGAGTGGCTAAAATGTTTAAATAGAATTTGACCAAATTCTGAGTAAGTTTTATGTGTATTTTGCATATCGATTTTGATTGTGAATTTTTGAATGACAGTTGTTTAACTGTGTGAGAATAGGGCCTCATTAATACAGCACTTTTCTTTTTGTGAACGTTGTTTTTTGAGAGATAGGAGTATTATTTTTCTTGTATTTTCACTGTATGATACTTATGTTTGTTGTAAAGGAGTTGAAGCTTATGCCAATTAACGGGGCGGTCCGAGCTACGAATCTGAACGCCTGTGTCCACTCTCCTTTTTCTCTGCCTTTCACCCCAATGTGCATTGAGGAAAACTACGGTGTCAGTCAAGGGACAAAACGCACTCATTGGCTTGATCCCGAATTCATTGCCTTAATCATGAATTAATTTAAAACTCACCATTGACACCTTGTGGCATATTTAAAACACTACCTTACATAATTAAAAAGTGACACTGTGAAGTACGACAGCGTGGCCCTGTGACGTCACCGCCCAGCGACGTCAACAACAATGGCGATCTACGAGTTAAAATAATTTTGCAATTATTGAAACGAAAACATTAAGAAGGGTTTTAAAATGACTTTATTATAGCTTGTCCTAATCTTTTAAGAACGACTTGTCTTTCTATCCATGGATCCCTTTAATAACATTTTGTTGTTCTCCATGACAGATCAAGCAAATTTTCTTTTCTTTCAGAAAAAATAAATAATAAATCATGTTTTGATTTAAAAAAATAAAATCTTTTAAAATAAAATACAAATTACATAAATGAGATTATTTTGTTTTCTCCAATTTTTGGTTTGTTTATTGAAACATGTCAATAAATAAATATATAAAAATGAAAATTAAAACAACTTAAAAGGATATTTACTGACTACCTTTTTTTTTTAATTTTTATTTTTTTAAAGTAAATTTAAAAAGGTTTTTCCAGTATTTTTCATTTAGTAAATTAAAGACTTCTTTTTTGGGGTTTCTTGTGAAAATAAATAAATAAATAAATAAATAAATAATTTTTTTTTAAAAACTACAGTGGTCAGATAAAAGCATTTTAAGATGTATTTGATAATATCGACATTGGTTTTTCACTATCGGTTTTGGGCCAATATGCATGCTGGCTTGAAAGTGAATATACAAGCCTAGAAATAAACAATAAATGATTGAAAAATAATGAAAATATAGTGGTGTGATATAGGCACTGTTTCCCATAACTTCAGTTGTTCTCTTATTTTTCACTGAATGTATGTTTGGAAAACCTTGAAGTTGTTACATTTATCATTATTAAAGCATCCAGTGGGGCACTACAATACAATTAGCCATAATATATTAAGTCCACGAGCACATGTATTGGTATCCGTTTAATATCTGTATTGGATTTTTGGAGTTGGACAATAATGGGATATCAGTTACAAGTCATTATCGCACAACTGTTAATAAAACATGTTAAAGGAAAAATATTTACTGTTTTCACCGTTTTTAAAAAATCGTGATTTTCTGCAGGTTTTTTTTTCTTTTTGTATTTAGATAAATAATATTTTTTGCTATTAAGGTGACGAACTATTAACCCTTTTAAATTCACAGAAGAATGAGCAAAACCACAAATGGCTCTCAAGCCGCAGGTTGCAGTCCATTATCGTCAATGGCACTGAAGGAGTTAAAAGCAGAAACGTGAGGGCAGGAAGTAAGCATCAGCGGCTACCTGAGTCGCCTGCGCTGAGGCATCTGTTGATCCAGGTCACGTTGCTGCCGCTCCTCTCTCGTCATTCCTTTGTAGTTGGACGTCAGGCCGAAGATGGGCCGCGACCACTCATCTGCGATGCAACAAAAGTAAGTGTGGTTGACATGATGTAGACGTTAGAGGAGGTTGCGTGATGAAGGCTTCTTACTGATGAGCTTGAGGGCCAAGTCTTTGTTGGATCGCGACTCTTTGGGGTGCTTGTAGAGGAACATGACGGCGCGACCAATCCCGCTGTGTTTCAGCGTCTCCTGACTGACGCTGGGCAGCTGACACGCGCAAATAGACAAAGAAAATGGCTGACCATCAGATTGTGAGTTATTTTGTTGAAACATTTTAGAGAACAGGTGTCAGAATTGTGTCCTTGGAGCCAGATCAGGCATGCTAAATGATTTTGTGTGGCCAGTGAAGGTAAGACCCAGATAGTGTTATTCTGTTTTTAGTTTTTTTTAATTGGTATTTCTTCTGCGCGCCGCACAGCCTGAACCGTTTGACCGATCGGCACCGTTCCAATATCGATACGACCAGAATTTTCCCGCTGCGCAAGGAATTTTTCGAAAGATCCCGAAAAAATTTCAGTTCGCCCGTAAACGCAGATTTTTTTTAACCGATTCTTCGAAAAAATAAAATAAAATTTCAAAATGTATCTAATCATAGAATTTTGGACCAAATTACATAAATTTGGACATAAAAAATTCCTGGACTGTGAGGGGCATAAAAGTTGTATACAGAATTTGGAAAAAAATTACAGTACCTCAGAAATTTGCCCGAAAACGTTCCCATTCATTTTTGATGGGATGCAACGTTCGAATTTTCCATTCACTTCCAATGAAATTTACATTGCATTGATGCCATTGATGGCCATGTATGTCGAATCAATTGATGCCAATGTACTTGGATTCACTTGACGCATATGTAAGTCGATGCCATTGACGGCCATGGACGTCCAAATTTCCCATTCATTTCTAATAGCATTTACATTGCATTGAAGCCAATTTACGTTATTTTCAGGCTATGACACACTTAAATGGAAAACTATATTGTCTCTTCTTAAGAAATTTCAGGTTACTAGAGAAAAAAAAATACTACATAATACTGTAAAAGAACGTATATGTCATGCCAAAAGATCCTGCTGCCCTGTTGGTCGTAATCTTTCCCATCCCATCCCCTTCAGTACGCTGCTTTCCTAATGGCCTATTGTTGATGACGTTTCAATTTGGGTGTCGCAGTATGATGACGTCCAAATGAGGGCAAGGTTCGTCGTGTTTTTGTCTCCTGAAGAGTTTATTAAGCCGACACATGGTTCACTACATTAGCAGCACATTAGAGCACAGGTCACCTCTGGTTTTTGTGTCACGAAGATTAAGATAGGCGATAGGCGCCATCGATCTCGTGAAAGAAAGAAAGAAAGAAAGCCTTAGTGGAAAGGTAAGATATACATTTTTTTATTTTTTTCCTTTGCATTGTTTTATTATCTACTTCATTACAGATGTAAAGTGCGTTACGATTAAAATGTATTACCGTAATTTTCGCACGATAAGCCGCACCTGACAATAAGACGCCACCCACCAAATTTGACACCAAAACGACATTAGTTCATAGGTAAGCCTCACTGGACTATAAGTCACAGCGGTCCTCATTTTATTTTATATTTACACCCATATTAACCGGTAACACTTTATTTGACAGCGGCATCATATGACTGTCATAAGACCAAATGAACCACCATGAAGCTTTGAACCAAATGGCTGCCAATCTTCATTGCTTCAAGAAGCTTTATTTGGCCATCACTGCTCCCTTGGGTGAGACAGTCAACCTCTTCTGCCACCTGCTGTCAACACTGTTGTTGTCCAACATGCCTACGAGCATTCATTGCAGCGTTACAGATGTAAATGACAATCAAAATTCATGTTTTGTGCTAATTTTTTCTTCAGTTGCTGTTCCAGTTGTTTCATTAATTGCTAGTTATAGTGTTTGGTAACACTTTTACAGTGGCGCCATTAAGACTGTCATTAGACATTCATAGTTATGACATGACACAGTCATTAGCATTAATGAATGCTTATACCAGATGTCATTTAGTGTTATCCAGCAAATTATCTCACTATTGAATGGATTTAAAAGATCCGTGCTGGACATAAATGGAGTAAGTGACATAATTTGCCAGATAACACTTAATGACATCCGTCATAAGCATTCAGTAATGCCAATGATAGCGTCATGTCATAATTATGACAGTCTTATGACACCACAGTGAAAAAAATTCTTACCTAATAACCCAAATAAATCAACAAATAAGCCGCACTGGACTATAAGGCGCAGGATGCAAAATGAGGGGGAAAAGTAGCGGCTTATAGTACGAAAATTACAGTATTATTTAGAGGTGGGAATCCTAACGATTCGATTACGATTCAGAGACTCCGATTCGATTATAAATCGATTAATGATGCCCCCCTCCCCCCATTAAAAAAAAAAAAAAAAAAGTTTTGTAAATTTGTTCACAAATTGTTCAAAATTCCTCTCAGGCTAAATAAACCAAACTACTATTTTAGTATCAAGTTACCGGTTAAAAACAGTAAATAAAATACTCAAGTCCCCATTCTGTATCAGCAGCTTTAAACTACATTCAATTAATTTAATGTTGTGAATCAACCGTTAAATTTGTTAAAATTGCGCCCGTTATTCCATAATTTCCCTCGTCTACTTTCGACATGTGAAAGTTTTAAAACCGTTTCATCATTTAAAGATAGATTCAAGATTTTGCCGATTTAGGGGTATTTTAGATCAAAAGTAATTAGGTTCTCTACAACAGAGCCTTCTAGAGAAGTCTACTGCTTTAAGATGGCGCCTGTTTACTAGCGCGGGAAAGTCTGTCATTTCCCATCGAGTCTAGATATATGTGATATCTACCATAGCTGTATGTTGCTGTATGTTTGTAGCAACTAGCAACTGGACGCTGTTTGTAGCGGCTGACGGCCGCAGTCAGGTATTATTTTTTTTTTTTTTACCTAGCGGCATTAGCTGCACATGATATTTACTCTCGGTCCGTTCCTCATCGCGTCCCGAAGACGCGCTGACTGCGTTTTATTTCCGCTTTACCTGGTATAATTCAATAGTCGAAATTTGGATGTTTGTGAATCGTTCTCGAATCTTCCACAGCCGAATCGCGAATAATCTAAGAATCGGAAATTTTGCACGCCTCTAGTATTATTATTAATGGTTGGGTTAGGTATACAGAATGATTCAAATGTGTTTGGCTGTTGTTTTTAGAGCTGTCCCGACTAGTCGACATTGTCGACGTCATCGATGACGTAAATCCGTCGACGAGCACAACATCCCGTCGACGGTTAATGAAGGGTTAAAAAAATATATGCGTGGAAAGTTCAGAATGTCGGACGCTTGGTATGCAAGCGGGCAAATCGGCACAAAGCCAAAAAAGCGCACCAGAGAGTCCAAAACATTGACTTATTTTTAAAGAAAGAAAGGAGGGTACACTATTGTGTCCTGTCTCTTCAATGCCAAGCTTGGCATTGAAGAGACAAAATAAGAAAACACATCTATATTAAACACTATATACGTTAGCATTGCTACATTGAAGTGAATGGGGAAAAAAGACGACCTACTTTTGCCGGCTATAAAACAGGCAGCCTTGTCCAAAACTTGAAGTTAAAAGGTGACACTTCAAACATGAAAAATCGCTGGTTAACAGCATTTGCAAAAGGACAAAAAATCTATTACTGACACCACATGCAATGACAAAAAGTGATTTTTTTTGTGGACTGTAAAGCATAAATTAGCGGTTTAGCGAGTGTACTTCCGGTGAACATTTCAAAATAAAAGCATGTCATGTTCGTCATATAAATAACGATTTCTGGAGTTAATCCCACATACTTCAGATTCTACACTAAGAATACCCTTAAAATGACACCCTTTATGAAAAATCTGGCAATGAATAATTATTATAATACTATTATATATAGTACTACAGTATACTATAATATTAATGCTAGGTATTTTTTTAAGAATTGTTTTGAATCATGTTGGAAAGGTGAAGTCAGTGTTCTGAATCTGTTTACATTCCATTCTTTTGCACAAGTTAATTCTATCAGCATTTGATTGATGTGATTTATTATTGTTATTTATCTGTTTATTTGTACTTTAATAAAGAATTTAAGTGTTCCAAAACAAAAATTTCATTGCTAAATTTAAAAAAAAATAAAAATGTTTTTGTGAATTGATAAGCGTCTCAAAAATTTCATTGCTAAATTAGTTAAAAAAAAAAAAAAAAAAAAAAAATTAATAATAAAAAAAAAGTAAAAGATTAGTCGACTAATCGTAAAAATAATCGGCTGATTAATCGGGAGAAAATTAGTCGTTTGGGACAGCCCTAGTTGTTTTATTCCGGTTTTACCACGATTCTAAAATTTAATGTGGCGTTTCAGCAGTGCTTTGAACACATTGGAGCTTGGTTGTCACTCACTTCCTGCAGGACCCTGAGTAGCTCCTCTCGGATCCGGAGTGCCGGCAGCGACTTGTCGGGGAGTGGGCTGATCCACTCTTTGATAGCCGACATGACGCCACAGTCGATGAACGTCTCCTTTAGGTCCTGCCTGATCATCAACAACAAAACTTGTGATATGTATTTCATTGATTGTCTGCTAGTAAAAATATAGGTACACTCTATGACAGTGGTTCTCAAAGTATAATTATTTAACACGTTCACCAGTAGTGAATGTGTGCCAGCACATCGTGTGTGGTATACCCTTGTAAAGAAAAAGCACAAAACAAGACACCTTTCTCTGCCTGTTAGCTCTCAAGTGCAATTTAACAGCCCTCATATATATAGATATATATATACAGTGCCTTGCAAAAGTATTCGGCCCCCTTGAACCTTGCAACCTTTCGCCACATTTCAGGCTTCAAACATAAAGATATAAAATTTTAATTTTTTGTCAAGAATCAACAACAAGTGGGACACAATCGTGAAGTGGAACAACATTTATTGGATAATTTCAACTTTAACAAATAAAAAACTGAAAAGTGGGGCGTGCAATATTATTCGGCCCCCTTGCGTTAATACTTGGTAGCGCCACCTTTTGCTCCAATTACAGCTGCAAGTCGCTTGGGGTATGTTTCTATCAGTTTTGCACATCGAGAGACTGACATTCTTGCCCATTCTTCCTTGCAAAACAGCTCGAGCTCAGTGAGGTTGGATGGAGAGTGTTTGTGAACAGCAGTCTTCAGCTCTTTCCACAGATTCTCGATTGGATTCAGGTCTGGACTTTGACTTGGCCATTCTAACACCTGGATACGTTTATTTTTGAACCATTCCATTGTAGATTTGGCTTTATGTTTTGGATCATTGTCCTGTTGGAAGATAAATCTCCGTCCCAGTCTCAGGTCTTGTGCAGATACCAACAGGTTTTCTTCCAGAATGTTCCTGTATTTGGCTGCATCCATCTTCCCGTCAATTTGAACCATCTTCCCTGTCCCTGCTGAAGAAAAGCAGGCCCAAACCATGATGCTGCCACCACCATGTTTGACAGTGGGGATGGTGTGTTCAGGGTGATGAGCTGTGTTGCTTTTACGCCAAACATATCGTTTTGCATTGTGGCCAAAAAGTTCAATTTTGGTTTCATCTGACCAGAGCACCTTCTTCCACATGTAGGTGTCTCCCAGGTGGCTTGTGGCAAACTTTAAACGAGACTTTTTATGGATATCTTTGAGAATATCTTTGCTTTCTTCTTGCCACTCTTCCATAAAGGCCAGATTTGTGCAGTGTACGACTGATTGTTGTCCTATGGACAGACTCTCCCACCTCAGCTGTAGATCTCTGCAGTTCATCCAGAGTGATCATGGGCCTCTTGGCTGCATCTCTGATCAGTTTTCTCTTTGTTTGAGAAGAAAGTTTGGAAGGACGGCCGGGTCTTGGTAGATTTGCAGTGGTCTGATGCTCCTTCCATTTCAATATGATGGCTTGCACAGTGCTCCTTGAGATGTTTAAAGCTTGGGAAATCTTTTTGTATCCAAATCCGGCTTTAAACTTCTCCACAACAGTATCTCAGACCTGCCTGGTGTGTTCCTTGGTTTTCATAATGCTCTCTGCACTTTAAACAGAACCCTGAGACTATCACAGAGCAGGTGCATTTATACGGAGACTTGATTACACACAGGTGGATTCTATTTATCATCATCGGTCATTTAGGACAACATTGGATCATTCAGAGATCCTCACTGAACTTCTGGAGTGAGTTTGCTGCACTGAAAGTAAAGGGGCCGAATAATATTGCACGCCCCACTTTTCAGTTTTTTATTTGTTAAAAAAGTTTAAATTATCCAATAAATGTTGTTCCACTTCACGATTGTGTCCCACTTGTTGTTGATTCTTGACAAAAAAATTAAATTTCTTATCTTTATGTTTGAAGTCTGAAATGTGGCGAAAGGTTGCAAGATTCAAGGGGGCCGAATACTTTTGCAAGGCACTGTATATATATATCTATATATATATATATATATATATACATACACGACTAGGAACGACGTGGAAGCAAATTAAAGTGTTACAGACTGACAAAAACTGCTTTACGATGCTAGACACAGTAGAGATCTGTTTACTTAAAATATATGTAGAAAGTAGTTTTTACTTTTTCAGGTGCATGACCACTTGAGGCAATAGAGTGAGCTTTTTCAGTGCTGGTTTCTTGGCGCTGTTCAGCGTTCGGTCCTCCTGGAAAAAGCAGAATGAAAAATTGGGATTTTTAATTCATTAAACAATAAAATACACAAATGCATACCTTCTTAAAAAGATAATAAACACAATTTTAAAATTTATTTCCAGTCATACCTCGGCTGCCTCATTCATCTTGGTGATCATGGCACTGACTACGTCGTCGGCATCGCTGATAAACGTCCCGCCGTCTCGGGGGCGTCGCCGCTTGCCGCTCATGGCTTTCTTACGAGCCAGCATGATGTCAAAGTCCGACATGAAGCTGGTGCTGGATACGAAAAAATGGTCATTAGATTAAAAAAAAAAAAATCTGGTTTTCTACAGGATGTCCAAACGTTTATCACTGACAATTGAAAATGCAGTATGTAAGCGGATTAACAGATATAGGTGGCAAGGTAGGCGTGCGTGTCTCATACTCATGGCCTCCGTGGCGGACTCCCTCATCAGAGTCAGAGTCTTCCATTTCCGGCTGTTTCTCTTTGGTTTCCTTCTTATCACCTTCCAGGTCCTCCTGGTTGAAACCCTGCTCACAGACATACAGAAGAAGAATTAGCGTTGCTGTTTGCAATCTTTTATTCCATATCAGCCGCGGATATAATAAGTAAAATCGGTTAGCTTTACATGAACAAATAATTTCTTCTGTAATCAGAACTACTTTTGGCGAGTCGTACTCACCGTGAACTCTTCCTCCTCCTCGTCTCCAGACTCCCCAAAGATGTCTGCGATCATTTTCCTTGAAAGATGCACAAGGAGCAGGTCAGTGTTGTTATGATATTAAAATCATCAACGTGATGTTGATACTTGAAAATAATACATTGCTGGCCAGAAGTATTGGCACCCCTGCAATTCTGCCAGATAATGCTCAATTTCTCCCAGAAAATGCCTGAAATTACAAATGCTTTGGTAGTAATATCTTCATTCAGTTTGCTTGCAATGAAAAAACAAATCATTATCATTTACACAAAACAAAAAATGGATCAGACCAAACTATTGGCACCTTTTAAAAAATCATGTGACGCTTCTCTAATTTGAGTAATTCACAGCACTTGTTACTTAACTGTGGCACATAAAAGGGTGTGGCAATAACTAAATCACACTTGTAGCCAGTTAAAATGGATTAAAGTTGACTCAACCTCTGTCCTGGTATGTACCACATTGAGCATGGAGAAAAGAACGACCAAAGAACTGTCTGAGGACTTGAGAAGCAAAATTGTGAGGAAGCATGGGCAATCTCAAGGCGACAAGTCCATCTCCAAAGGCCTGAATGTTCCTGTGTCTACCGTGCGCAGTGCCATCAATAAATGTAAAAGCTCAAAGCAGTGTGGCTTACCTCCCTAGACGTGGGTGGAAAGGAAGAATTGATGAGAGATTTCAATGACAGATTTGCGGATGGTGGATAAAGAACCTCGACTAACATTCAAACAAGTTCAAGCGGTCCCGCAGTCCGAGGGTACAACAGTGTCAACACGTACTATCCGTCGGCATCTGAATGAAAAGGGACTCTATGGTAGGATAGCCAGGAAGACCCCACTTCTGAACCAGAGACGTACAAAAGCCAGGTTGGAGTTTGCCAAAACTTACCTGAGAAAGCCAAAAACGTTTTGGAAGAATGTTCTCTGGTCAGATGAGACAAAAGTAGAGCTTTTTGGAAAAAGGCATCAACATAGAGTTTACAGGGGGAAAAAAACGAGGCCTTCAAAGAAAAGAACACGGTCCCCACAATCAAACATGGCGGAGGTTCCCTGATGTTTTGGGGTTGCTTTGCTGCCTCTGGCACTGGACTGCTTGGCCATGTGCATGGCATTATGAAGTCTGAAGACTACCAAGACATTTTGCAGCATTATGTAGGGCCCAGTGTGAGAAAGCTGGGTCTCTCTCAGAGGTCATGGGTCTTCCAGCAGGACAATGACCCAAAACACACTTCAAAAGGCACTAGAAAATGGTTTGAAAAAAAGCACCGGAGACTTCTAAAGAGGCCAGCAATGAGTCCAGACCTGAATCCCATAGAACACCTGTGGAGAGATCTGAAAATGGCACCCTTCAAATCTCAGAGACCTGGAGCAGTTGGCCAAAGAAGAAAAGGTTGTGATACCAAGTATTAGGCTGAGGGTGCCAATACTTTTGTCTGGCCCATTTTTTTGAGTTTGTGTAAAAATGTTAATGATTTATTTTTTTTTTTTCATTCTCTTTTATGTTGCAAGCAAAATGAATGAAGATATTACTACCACAGCATTTGTAAATGCAATCATTTTCTGGGAGAAATTGAGCATTGTCTGACAGAATTGCAGGGGTGCCAATACTTTTGGCCAGCAGTGGACTAGAAACCATTTTCCATACTAAATTAATAAAAACCCCACAATTAAATGGTATTTTTTCTTTCAGTGTTCCTCTATTGGTGGTTAGCATTTTTGACAAAAAAAAATCTTCAAATTGCCAGAAACTACAGGAAGTGACCCGAGAATGCACAATGTGTCTCGATCACCTTATACCATGTCCCGATCCCATACCGGAATTTTAAAAAAAACAACTTTTAAACATGTTACTGTTCCACCTTGCCGGCTTCATAATGGGAAGTATTTTCAAACAAGAATAACAGGGAAGAATGCTTGTCTTTATGAAATGCTTCATTGAGTAAGTCCACTCAAATCCACTCACGCTGCTAAGACGCCATTTGGCGTCCTTGAAGGTAGCGCTCCCAAGCTTCTCTGGCAAGATCAAAGCTTCAACACCTGTCAGGCATTGTTAACTTTAACAAGTCCAGTGACCAGACTGACCAAGAGAGAAGCAGGAGGGAGAGTGAGAGGCTGTACAAGAATGCAGCAAAAAAAAAAACAAATATATATAATTTAATTAAAAACCCAATCGTTTTCACCCGATCCGATTGTCTGAAATATGGCACGGTCGGCCCAATTTCACGTGATAGGATCGGGAAATTCCAATACAATATTATTAAACGGTTATATACAAGTGCCCAAAAACAACAGAAAGTGATCCAAATCAACAGAAAGTGACTCGGAAATCAAGGTGTGTGAAATTTCCGATTCTTAGATTCTTCGCAATTTGGCCGTTGAAGATTTGAGAATGAATACCAAACATCCAAATTCCGATTATTAAAATATGCCAAGCGGAACTAAAACACAGCGCAGTCCTCGGGACGCGATGAAGAACGGACCGAGACTAAACATCATGCTTGTCATTACCCGGGTAATGACAATGCTCAACTCACGGCTCTGGCTCAACTCATGCTGCTAGATAAAAAAATCTATAATACCTGACTGCGTCCCACAGTCGCTACAATCTACGCCCACATAATGCTACGGTAAATATCACATGTACAGTGGGGCAAATAAGTATTTACTCAACCACTAGATGTGAAAGTTCTCCCACTTGAAAATATTAGAGAGGCCTGTGATTGTCAACATGGGTAAACCTCAACCATGAGAGACAGAATGTGGAACCCCCCCAGAAACCCCCTTACTAACCCCCTATAGAGACGATCAGACTGGGGAGCTGTGACGTAAAAGGAAGCGAGAAGGAGACCGGGTGAGATAGCGAGAGATCGCGGTCGCATGTCGCGGCAGCTCACTGTTAATATTATTATTAGGGCGTAGGTTTGGTAGGGATAATATTGGTAGGGACGATATAACAGCATAACCTGTATGTACACTTTTTGCTGGGGACTGGACATTAATAAGACCAAACAGATTGGGTGAACGGGAGTCAGGGCTACATTTCTCACCAATATGAACCTAATTAATTGATAGGCTAGAAGATCAATGCAAAAATAAATCTGTATTGACTTGTACCAACTTTGACTCTGCAAATCTATAAAGTCTTAATTGATAATTTTTCTTTCGTCGAATAATTTTCTCCATCTTGTTTTGAGTGTTAAAGACTAGTTAACAGATTAATGTGTCAAAATTTTCAATTTACTTTAGGTAAATATTACCTTGTTCCTATTAAGCCCATACATCTAAATGTTGGTCATTTTTCACCAAAATCAAGGGGGAAAAATGCTTTTAAATAATGTTTTGAACAATATCAATTCTTGAATTAAGAACATTTCTGAGGAAAAACAGCTTTTTTTGTAGATTAAATACTGTATACTCACTTTTTGCTTAAAATAAGTGTCTTAATAAAAATAGCTAGCTGAAAATAATCTTATTTCAAGATATCTGAGTAAAATTTACTTGAAGCACTGGCAGATAATTTCCCTTATTTCTAGTAGTTTCACACTGAAAACAGGGGAACTGAACTAGTCATCAGCCAATCGAATGTGCGTTTTAGGAAAAAAATAGTGTCAGTTAAGTCTGGACATACTGTAATGAAAGTAATTCATTTAATAATGGTAGGGTCAATTCTATCCTTACAAAATATGTGAAGACAATCTAAATGACCTCTTTAACTGAACTCATTATATGATGCAAATAAGGTTGCTTAAAAGTCGGTGGGGACAATTTGCACTTCCTGTAAAGTTGCTAGTACTATGTCCCTAACGTCCCTATGCAAACGTCCCAAACTTTACATAATATCTAAGCCATTTCAGGATTGAAGGACACCATCCTCCAACTCTGAAATTTGCTGTCTATCTTTTGTGTTTTTGCATTGTATTACAGTGTACTCACTCCTCTTGGTTATCGTGGTCATCGTCGCTGTCGCTCCCAAATAGCGCCTTCTCGTCCTTGCCCTCCGCCGCACCCTTGGTGCGCTCATCGTCATCGCTGCTGCTGTCTGAACCCAGCTCTCGAAGCTTAGCTGCCATGCTCTTATCGATTCCGCCCGACTCGCTGTCGCTGTCCGAGTTGCCGTCGTCGTCGGAGACGGCGCGACTCCGCTTAACCGCTGAGGATACAATGAGTAGATGAAATGAGGAAAAAAATATCGATAACCATGGGTCTCAAACTTGCATCCCGTGGTCCAATTAAGGCCATAGGGACAATATTTTGCACGCCCCTTTGTAAAATCAACATAGTATATGTAACTTAAGTGTATTTTGCATATATATTTTGGACTATAAGTTGCACACGAGTGTAAACCGCACCAGCCAAAAAATGCAAAAAGAGGAAAAAACAAACAAACAAACATATAAATCACATTTTTGGGGGGCAATTTTTAAATTGATTACCAACCAAAAGAAATATTATATGTTAAAGAAATAACGGTGAAATGGAGAAAAAAACAGGCTAAATAGGCAACTTTTAACATAACGTGTTAACAGTTTTTCGGATAAATATATCCTAAAACAACTTTCTAGTGGCGGTCAGTAAAGAAAAAAACAAAAAAAAACATGTATAGGTTTCCCCTGAGAATAAGTCGCAGGACAAGCAAAACTATTAGAAAAGTGTGACTTATAGTCCAGAAAATACTGTAAATAAGAAGTAGTAAATGAAAATTAAGTGTGGCCCGCGCGTTTTGCCCAAGGTGCACAATCTTTTTAGAATAAAAATGTAAATAAATACAGCAAATGTATAAATTGTGTGGCCTAAGCATATTTTGCCATGGGCAATACAAATATATTCATGTAACATACAATAATCATACAAATAATAATAAAGAAATAAAAATGTTTTAAATAATCCATTCATTAAGTTTAAAAAACAAACAGTGGCCCTCGTGTATTTTTCCCTGGGTATTTTATGCCTTGTTTTTGTGTTTTCAAACCTCTTTTGGACTACCGTAGCTCAAGCTGATAATAACCTTAGGTGGTATTTTTGCCAACAAGTTAGTCAAAGTGAACTTGCAATTTTTTTTTCAGGCCAGACTACTTCGAGTCACCTGGTTTGTCCGTCTGTTCGTCTTCATCGCTGTCTGAGAGGATGGCCTTCTTTCTCTTCACTGTAACACACCAACACAACCATTAACATCTGCATTTAAGACACGATGCTTTCAACATCAACATCTGTGCTAAGAGGCGAAACTACCAGTGAAAGCAGCACAAAAACGCAAAAAAAAAATAAAATAAAAAATAAAATAAAAATACAACTGCAAAAATTTGCAGAAAAAAATGTAAACCCTTGAAAACTGAAAAACAAAAATTGTGAAAGCCCCTGAAACCCCCCAGAAAAAAAAAAGAAAACCATGGAACACTTTTAGTTTTAGTTGTTACAGTTCAGGAACAAGCGACTGTTATTCGCCCCTCCCAATTAAAAAGGGATTGGACGTCCAGCGCCGTCAATGGCAGTCGATGAGTTAACAAGGACGTGACCTGAAAATGCCCCAAAATTACCGTAATTTCCCGAATATAACGCACACTTTTCCCCCCAAAATCAACTTGTAAAATCATGGTGCGCATTATATACGGGTACATGGATGGAGACAGAAATATGTGGAGAACAAATATTTGATACACTGCCAATGGGTTTTCCCATTGTGAGTGTATCAAATACTTGTTCTCCCCACTGTATGTATATATATATATATATATATATATATATATATATATATATATAAAAATACATATATATATAAATATATATATATATATAAATATTAAGGCTGTCAAATTATCGCGTTAACGGGCGTTAATTAATTTTTAAAATTAATCACGTTAAAATATTTGACGCAATTAACGCAGATGTCCCGCTCAGACAGATTTAAATGACAGTAGACTGAAACGCTCACTTGTTATAGAGTTTTGCCGCCCTCTGCTGGCGCTTGGGTGAATGACCATCTCGCATATTGCCTCAAACCGATTACAATTAGGCCGTTTATGGACATTAAGAGTGAAGAGAATGCCACCGGCATTATGTGTCTCTTGTTGTATTTTGGGTAAAATATGTACAGATATATGTTATACAGTAGAGGCGAGTGGACAAAGGCGTTCTTTGGACCGCGCCGTTTATTGGCAACTCCTTCACAACAAACAAAGTGTATCAAATACTTGTTCTCCCCACTGTAAGTATCGTTTAGTGAAAGCACAACAAAAATAATATTCCCATCTCTCCCAAAAAAATAATGTTCACAAAAAGAAAAGCACTTCAGTCTATAGTAATGAGGCCCTATTCTGTCACACTGTTAAACAACCATGCAAAATGAACTGGCATTCCATATCAAAATAGCAATGCAAAATACCCGTAAAACTTAAGACTTTGGTCACTCTATTTTTATTATTGTTATTTTTATTCTTCTTATTATATTAACTCTACTTTTGATTGAAATTTTTACAAATTTTATTCAAACGAAAACATGAAGAGGGGTTTTAATAAAAAATTACTATAGCTTGTAACAATGACATTTATCGTTTAAGAACTACAAGTCTTTCTATCCGTGGATCACTTTAACAGAAAGAATGTTAATGCCATTTGTGGATTTATTGTTACAATAAACAAATACAGTACTTATGTACAGTATGTTGTATGTATATATCCGTCGTGTGTCTTATTTTTCCATTCCAACAATAATTTAAAGAAAAAAATGGCATATTTTAGAGATTGTTTGAATTGCGATTAATTACGATTAATTAATTTTTAAGCTGTAATGAACTCGATTAAAAATTTTAATCGTTTGACAGCCCTAATAAATATATATTATATATAAACCGTTTTTTTTTTATTGACACGGCCACGCTGTGTTGAAGAAACATATGCGGCGATCCGTTGCCGACCATTACGGTGCGTGACTTCACCATTTTGTTTCGGTAATAATTCACTCTGATCGGCCGAATGATTTCGTCTGTGTTGAATTCTGCTTTTTTCCACTCTTCATAAAGCACAGAATTTAGTTTCTTGAACTCATTTGAGTCAACGTTTATTGCAGCTCCGCAACTCGGACCATAACAAACATAACAACACCGACTTCCTGTGTGTATCTGTCAACTATATCTGTCCCTCGGGAAACTCAAACCCAAATAACAATAGCTCATACTGTTACTGTCGTGTCGACAGCGATTAGCTCTCTCAGGTTTCCGACTTACGTTCTCGCTTTCATTTTACCGTATCAATCCATGGAAGAAACATTTATTCATCATGATGAAACCAGCAAGTTATACAGCAGCCTTTAAAAGAAAAGTCACATGTGTTTTGTTTTCTCCTAGATTCTGGTAGGTTGGAGAAGTTGTCAAATCATATTATTACCGTAAATATTGTCAGTTTATGGTAATGTTTTGAACAACCAATATGCTATGTTTGTGATGTGTTTCACCAGTCAGTAAAATGACATTTCTGTATCTGTACACAAGCTGTTTTCTTGTATTCTTCTATTTATTGGTGCTCAAATTAGGGGGCGCGTTATAAACGGGTACAATAATTTTCCCTAGATTTTACAAGTAAATTTGGGGTGCGCATTATACACGGGTGCTCCTAATATTTGGGAAATTACGGTAATAGGAAGTTACTGAAAATCTACATGGAATAGAGAGCACAGGATTCCCTTGCAATTTCTCCCTAAACAGCATTTTCTCGTTTCTAAATAGTTGTCCATTAATTCAATAATTGATTAGTCGATTAATTGTGGCAGTCAAGACATGTACGTTAAAACAACAGACTTCAGTGTTGTGGAGGGCATTACCTGGTTGCTCATTGTCATCATCGCTGTCGTCCGAGGCTTTTTGCACCTCACGAGGTCCTCCGTCAGATCTCTCGGCGTCACCGCCGCCCTTCCTCCCCTCGCCATCGTCATCCTCCTCGCTGTCCGAGCGCACTACGGCCTTCCATTTGCCTCCGCCCCCTTTTTCAACGTCCCCCTGCCGCGTGTCAGACTCATCGCCGGAGTCCGGCACTACTGCCTTGCGTTCGGCCGGCGTCTCCGTGTCAGAGTCACTGTAGGCGGCGGATTTAACTTTGCCGTCCTCATTGTCAGAGTCACTGTCCGTGGCCGCCGCTTTGCCTGCGTCAGAGCCGCTTTCCCTGTGCCCCATGGGGGACGACGCCTCGCCCTCCTCCGCGTCCGAGACGGCCCGTTTGACCGGCGCCCCGTCCTCATCTTCCGATGCGCTCGGCCTGCGTTTGCCCACCGAGTCGTCGTCATCGTCACTGTCAGCAGGCCGCGGCGGTTCTGCCTCTGAATCGCTTCCAGGATCTTCACGGTCGACGGGAGTCTCTGAGTCACTCCTCTGGCTGTAGTTGCCGTGGCGAGCGGGTGCTTCCGCTTCCGAGTCGCTGTCGGCGCCTCTACGTGCGTCGTTTTCAGAGTCGCTGTCGTCCTGACGTTTGCTGTAGGACGCTTCCTCGGCATTGCTTCCCTCGTCCTGATGACACAAAGGCATTTTGCATCTTTATGGGAAAATTGTACCTCTGCACACTACTGAAAAAATACTCAATATTTTCAACTCTTTAAATGAGTATCTCTAGTAAACGTCCAATCTATTGGACATGGAAGGGTGGCAGCCAATGAGCAACCTCCCACTTCAAATAGTTTAGACGCCTAGCGCCGTTAATGGCAGCTTAAAACGTAACAAGAAAAACGCAAAAATATCCTGCATTACTATCAAGAGTAGTGCCTTGTCAAATGGACCTCATAACAAACATTTTCTGGTGACGTGTAGCAGTTCAAAAACAGTAGTATTGATAGAAGTATATATACTGTATATATATTACGGCTGCAGCTATCGATTAATTAAGTAATCGATTAATCTATCAATTAGTTGGCTCAAATATATTGAAGGAATCTGACGTTTTAGCCCGATTGCCGGAATCAAGCCAGCCGAACCGCCGGGACTGCGCTGGCACAGCTCCAACGACCCGGGCCGGTGAGATCCCGCTGAACCGGGCCGGCGAGAGACCGACGACCCGGCCGAAAGACCAAACTCCGCGCGTTCACCTTAGTCTTAACCCCTTGCACTGACTCCATTTTGAGAGCTGGAAGAAGGCTTCGAAACACAACTTGAAAATTTATTCTGAGTCGACAGCAATCAAAGCACAGACGGACCCAAGCGAGGCTCCAAGGTCACCATATCACAAGTCAACAAAAGGTTCCCGAGAAAAAATGGCAACGATTAGTTAAACATTCAGTCTTTTTGAAGGCTCTCGCGGGGGGGGGGGGGGGGGGGGGGGGGTTATTGTTGTCAGGGCAACGAGGGTAATGGATTTTGCCACCTCAGCGTCAAAGGAGCTCTTGGAGTCTTATCAGTTGAATATAGGGCGGTCTCCGGTGTTCCTTGTGTTGGGACAGGGCGTTCCACCATTTGTTTTGGACTGCCCGGGAGAGCTGAATGCGGGAGTGGCGCAGACATGGGCTTGTAGATGTCTTTTCTCGTCAGCGTCAATCTTGCTCAGTCAGTTGCATGACGCACACGTTGGGCTTCCGTGAGAAGGCGTCATGTATCTCTTATGCCCTATATTCTGCTTTTTTTCCTTAAACTATGGTATAAGTGCTGTTTATTTTATATTGGGTGTGTTTAGGCCTGTCGCTTTAACAAATTTTAGTGGGCGATAAATTCTCTCATAAATTAATGCGATATGTGATATTATTGCGCCCCCACCCCCAATTTTTTGTAACCAATTTACAATAACACAGAATACAGTATATATTAACAATACTAAGTAATATTAACCCTTTAACACCGAATGTGTCGGCAGCGACGCGTTTACGCATATCGTATTTGAAGCTTCGTCACGCTGTAATTATGTCACCCACGTGCCGCTGGTTGGTCTCGTTTGAAAGTGTGGAAGTTGATGTCCACACCAGTTTTTATTTGCGGGAGGTAATGTCATTTGAGTTTTATAGTTTTATTGCACTCATAAATATGCATTAAAACGTTGCATGGACCATGTATCCATCTCCATATTTCCATCATTTCTTGTCCTTTTTCAAAACCGAAAGCAGCACAAAAGACTACATATCCCAAGTGCCGTTGTGATGTCAAGAAGGACGAACCGAATGTGATCATTTTTAACAAATTTTCGAGCGAGGCGCCAACTATTGAAAGGGAGGCATGCGAAGCAAACAACGGCCGGTGTTGTGCCGATAAATAGCCGCCCCGCGCAAGCGACTTTGAAACGTGCAGAATGAATCTAAAACTACATTTAGCGCAAGCTAACGCATTATTTCATTAACTCAAGGAAGAAGATGAGCCGTATTTGTCGTTGTTTTCTTGGGATGAGTCGGCGTCTCGGCGAGTAGAAGTGACAGCAGCGCGCAAACGGCGAAAGAGTAGGCTGTGTGACGTTGTGTGAGACGCAGCTCCGTGACCTGTTCAAGAGGAAGCTTTATTGAATGCGCAAAAAAAAAAAAAAAACTTTATTGGGTCGCATGCCTGAAAATTTGGAATTGAACTGAACTACTTGTCAATATTTTTTAAAATACTTTTTTTTCAATCTTATATGTATTTTTTCTTCACTATAATCTTTTCAATTTTTATGTAGATGTGTGTTGGAGAAGCTTGATTGCATGTACGTATATACTTTTCATAAGGTGATGGTTACAACACCTAACTTCAGGGGCAAACTTCATATCCTCCAAACCCTTTTTGTGTTAGATGATATATATAATTTTTTTTCTCACTATTTTGCACAGTATATAACCTGTTTAGACCATAGTATGTGTAAAGGCCAAAAACACCTATGACCATACCTGCTGTTTGTGTTGAATTGTCAAATATAAAACTATTCAATCTTATTTTTTTCTATTGAATGTTTATCCTAACAAGTTGAATTGATATTATCAAGCTTCAAAACGGTTGGTCTAGCATGTTTGGTTGTCAATGGGACATCAACATTAGAAATTTTGAAAAAAGATTTTGGGATTTTTTTCTTTTTGGGTCCAAAATGTGGGTTATAATTGGTCAGTGAAGAAAACAACAGTTTAGACATGAAGTTCAAGGTGTCCTGAAAAAAGGGACCCAACTTGGCCATTGTAAACAATTTTTTCTTTGAAATATAAAGGCAACATCAAATGCATGCAAATTCGGCCAAAATAGGCTTAGGTGTTAAAGGGTTAAGTACCCCCATTTAAACGCAATAAATGTTTACTCAATATCAATACCGCACAGAAACACAGAATAAATAAAATGTCTTTTTCAAGAAAAAGTAAAATTGCACTTCAATAACTTAAGCATTTAGGCACGGAGGGGTAAAGTTGTAGTACAGGGGTCTCCAAACCGGTCCTCGGGGGCCGCTGTGGGTCCTGGTTTTTGTTCATACAGATCAAGTACAGACCTTTTAACCAATGTGGTTTGTACTAAAACAAGCAGCAACTGACTGCAATCAACTGATTACACTTACAAAACACCAGATTGGTGAAAAGATCTGTACTTGATCGGTATGACCAAAAACCAGGACCCACAGCGGCCCTATGTGGAATAGTTTGGAGACCACTGTTGTAGTAACACAAACAATTGCACTTCAACAACAAGAGAAAAAGACATTAAGTAGCAATAACAAAAATTTGGCCGCACTAAGGCTAACTTATCCCTTTACAACATTTCAGTATCGATCCTTCGATATTTTTGACAATCCTAACACACACACACACACACACCCGCACACACATCAACAGTCATGTCTGTTAACAGCAGCTTGAAAGAAATGAGCCTGACCTCAGAATTGTGTTTGTTGCTACTCATGTCCTCCATGTCTGATGTCTGATGTTCATCCTGAACTGGAGTGCCGCCTCCATCATCTATGGATAACAAAAGCAATAAAAACTTGAACCCTGACCTTCAAGAATCCATAAATTAACCGCGACATGTTGGGAAGACAGGGTTTCCCCTAGTGCTTTATAAGCCTGGTGGGCTGACAGACTAAAACTACAAAGTAAAGTATGCAACGTATACATATTTTAACCGTGCCTGGTGATACGTTTGAAAGTGCAATGGTGACATCTTATGGATGATGTGAGAACACACCTGTTCCAGCTCTCTGTCATTACATTAAATCGCATTGCATTTTGGTTTCTTTGTGAAAAATTAAGATCGTCTTTTTGTGAAACTACATTACAGGATCTCAACTTGTATATGAATAGAACTTTTGTGTCTTTTCGTTCCCTATGGACTCTGAAACGGCTTGACTGATTTTCTTGGAAATTTCCACATTTGTACTACAGTCCATCACAAAAGTGAGTACAGCCCTCACATTTCTGCAGATATTTAAGTATATCTTTGCATGGGACAACACTGACAAAATGACACTTTGACACAATGAAAAGTAGTCCGTGTGCAGCTTATATAATAGTTAATTTATTTTCCCCTCAAAATTACTCAAAATATAGCCATTAATATCTAAATCCCTGACAACAAAAGTGAGTACACCACACAGAAACTATGTACACCCCTAAATGTCCAAAATGAGTACTGCTCGTCATTTTCCCTCCAAAATGTCATGTGGCTCGTTACAGGAGTGCTGTCAGCATTGCTGCAGAGATTGAAGAGGTGGGGGAGTCCGCCAGTTAGTGCTTAGACCATACGCCCCACTCTACATCAAATTGGTGTGCATGGCTGTCACCCCAGGAGGAAGCCTTTTCTGAAGACGGTACATAAGAAAGCCAGCAAACAGTTTGTTGAAGACATGTCAACAAAGCACATGGATTACTGGAACCATGTCCTATGGTCTGATGAGACTGGTTTCTTGTTTACAGTCTTCAGAAAAGGCTTCCTCCTGGGGTGACAGTCATGCACACCAATTTATACACTGCATAAGGGTCTGTGAGTGTTCTTAAGTCAGTTTTGTATCAAAGTGCCCCCAATAAGTATTGAAAAACGATCATCGAAAAAAATAAGGTTGCAGAAGGAATAGCCGGATTTTAACCAAATTTGACACTCAGAGAATGACATCAATAGTGTTTCTCAGATGTTCCAAGGTTGCAGTTTTCAATCGGGAAAATCGATAAAATCCCAGAACCGATATATTCCGATTGCTCCCAAACCGTATGTGGGATTTTAACAAAAATTGGCAGGTTTGTTTTTAGGGTCACTGACAGTCACCAGGGAAATTTTCACACCCCAAAATAGAGCAATAACTTGACAATCGCTAAACCCTTAATAGGACCACTTTCAAAAGTGTTTTTGGAATATAGGTCACAGCAAGGCAGGCTACACCCGAGAAAGAAAAGATTCCAGTGCAGTGGAGTAGAAGTCGAATTCTGCAAAGTTAAATTGGCACCTTTAAAACGTGCTTTATATGCCCGGGTAACAACGGTTCTACCGTTGGGGCAGATGTCCCTAGAAGTGTCCCCTTGCGGTCCGGATTGTTAGGAACGAGCCAGAATTGACATGCTCGGGTGTCCAACGTTCCAGTGTCCCTTTTTCCGGAAAGGTTTTGGCTGCTTGGGGAAACGCCGGAGTTCATTTACCAGAATTCACTCCTACCACGATAATTGCCCAACATATTGAAAACCCATTGAGACTCATTTTTATGAAATGTAACCATTTTTCGGGGTAGCAAAATTAAACTATTTGCGACCCAAGATGGTAAGTGTGGAACCACTGAATTGGCTACTCAGTATAAGTAGTATGCTGCTTGTTGTTAATAAATGGCTTATTATAACACATAAAAATAAAAACTCCTTTCAACATTCATTATTGTTTTCTTTTTCAAAAATATGGTGCGTCCCCGGGGGCTTCACAACAGACCAGTTTTCTCGGAGGAAACGCTAGAAGAGGCTTCTGCATAGGGAAAAGTTGTAAACGAAGGCCTCAGTAATATATCTTTTTACAAATTTATGGAAGACTGGTCCATAAAATAATACAGCTGTAAATATGTTGTCGATTACTGCCGTTTGATTAAATAGCATTTCCTGGTATCGTATTATTTAACGGTTAGACACGTTCTGCTCTGTGTTTGTTTATAGTCGGTAGATTAGGAAAACTGCACTAAAAGAGGTACCGTTGCGTGCATCAGAGTATGAGATTTAGTTTTATAACATTTCTGCGTGAGCTTGTTATGTAGCCAAATCAAAAGTGTTTACCGGAGTGGCTCCCACTCCCGGACATGAACTCGTCCTCTTCTCCGTCCATTTCACAGACGAAGACGGCTTGAACTTTAGACGAATGTGGCGCGCGATAATTTTTCTGTTATCCACACTTTGTTTGAATCTAGGTGGTCAAACAAAACAACACGAAAACGAATCAATACAGTCGGTTCCCACATCCGTGGTCGCTTGCTGTAGGAAGAGGACGAGCCAAAATGGAGCGCGTCGGTCATTTACGCATGCGCAAAAGTAATTGGCGCCTTGTAGTGACGTCAGATGTATAGCTCATCAACCTTTAAACCATAAATATCATATGTAAATTGCTAGATGTATAGTGCGCACTGTAAGCCAACGTGGACAAGCATCGTCACTTGTCGGCCATGTTGCGTCAGTGCAATTCAATAACCATTAGTCAATGTTGTATGTTGTACTTTGAAATAGCTATAAATGCTAGAAATAGGTATAAATGCTAAAGTAATATATCTATCTATCTAACTATATATATATATTTATAATAAAAAAATTCAGCCCAGTTTGTCAGAAACGTCATAGATTCAACAAATTGGCTAAACACATAAAAATAATCACGTATCATGTAATCAAAAATAGTCAACATATTTGCAACATCTAGCCTGAATCGTAGCAATGATAATACGATTTGGCCTCAGACGTTGTCCGATGCAAGATGGCCGCTAATTACTTACAGCGCCAACACTGCCTAATATATCTACTCTTATATATGCAAAAATGATGTCAACAAAACAACGCAACGTCACTTATCACCTCTTTTCATCCACGGTATGACGTCAAAATTAGAGGCAATGTACGTCGTATGACAACAAATTTCAAATATGGTAACATATAAATAATGTAAAAGAAATCAAAACCATTAAAAATGACAAGACTTGATCCCCAAAATGTGTCTGCTTTATAATAATGCACACTGAAGAAATACGAACAAATCACAGTTCTTTCCTTACCTTATATAAAAAAAACAAACAAACATGTACGTATTACTGAAACACAAACTGTTTGAAATTAAGACTGTATGTGCTGTCCTTTGGTGGCCAAAGTGAGCACAACAAGAGCACCCAAGTCATTTTTGTACCCACTCACTCTCTAAATTTACATTTTACCTGCAAAGGGATTTTATGGGCACAGTAAAAAATAATTCGTGAGAACACTGTTCTGACTTACGATAGCCACGGGAAAAAAATCAAAGTCTTATCTCGAGGAGCCATAAATCTCAGTCCAGGCAGTAGCGATCAGACAAAACGAAGCTGGTGTGCTATCCAGTATCCACACCAAAAAAAAAAAAAAAAAAAAAAAAAAAAACACAGAAGACGCTTCATGACGTCACTGCCACGCGACTCGGTAACGCGCGTGTTTGGGCGACAGCACAAATTCTTGATCGCCGCGTGGACGCTGTCAGTGAACCCGCAAAATGGGCGACAGCAGCCGGCCGTGCACCGTGTGGCTCGGTTCGGAGACGGGTATCCTGAAGGGCGTCAGCGTGTCTCGCAGACAAGCCCTCAACTTCTGTCACAGCTCGCAGTTGAGCCGCCAGCACGAGGTCCGGACGCTGTGTTGGGCCGACGCGGCCGAGAGCGAGCTTCTGGTCGGTGGCGTGGACGGAACCGTCAAGACTTTCAGCGTGGAGAAGGGAACCTTCACCGACGTGCGACAATGCGGCGACCCCTCCGATGGCTCCTTCGTCGGCCTCGCTACGCTAGATGGCGGCGCCGCACTCGTGACGTGCCTGGGGGGAGGCGTGCTCCGTGTCTGGAGGGACGAGAGCGGCGAGCCGGCCGCGGAGATCCGCGTGGGAAACGACATAGCCCGGATGAGGCAGAACCCGGAGCACAGGCACAAGGTGGCGACCGGCGGTAAAGAAAATTGTCTTAAGGTGTGGGACCTGGAGAAGCCCGACAAACCCGTGTTCACCGCAAGGAACCTGCGGAACGATTGGCTCAATCTACGGCAGCCGCACTGGGTCATGGACATGGCTTTCATACCAGGATCCGACAAGGTGGTTACCTGCACGGGATACCACCAGGTAAAAGCAGCAAGGCGTCAAACATTGGAAGATAAAAACTGTTTTGACATTTCAGTGCCATTGACACAATTGCAGATAATGAGTGGATGGCACTATTCGTCATTTAATATTGTTTTGTATCACCAGGTCCACGTGTACGACCCCTCCACACCCCAGCGTCGGCCCGTGCTGGAGGCCACCTACGGGGAGTACCCACTGACCACGTTGTCACTTCCCGCTGCAGGTGGCTCGGTAGTGGTGGGCAACACGCACGGGCAGATTGCCGTCCTGGACTTGCGGAAAGGTCTGGTGCGGGGGTGCTTCAAGGGCTTGTCGGGCGGAGTCCGGGGCCTGCAGTGCCACGCGTCACAACCAGTGGTGGCATCCTGCGGCCTGGACCGCTTCCTGCGTATCCACAGCCTAGAGGACCGGCGCTTGCAGCATAAGGTTTACCTCAAATCCCGCCTCAACTGCCTGCTGCTCGCCAGCAGACCCTTGGAAGAGGCTGGGGACGACTGCCTGGAGGTGAAGGAGGAGGATGACGAGGTGTGGGATGCCATGGAACAGGTAGAGGAGGGGGAAGAGAATCCCAAGAGGAAAATGTCAGAGGAAACATCCGTAGAGCAAGAGAATTCCAAAAATGGAATATTGAAAGAAGGTGAAAATTTCATTAATGAAATAACTGATGGTCAAGAAGAGAAAACACCGGAGAGCGAAGAGAGGGAGCCGCCGAAAAAACAGAAGAGGAGAAAGAAAGCTAAAGCATGAGAGGCGTTCATGGTAACATTAATGCCTGGGACTTTTGACATACAGTACATTTACTTATTTTTGTCAGTTTCACACCTATTAAAACTACTTTTTGATTGTATTCAAGCGTCTTTAGCTGCTTTGCTGTTGTATATTGAAAAATTCACAAAAGGTCAGATTAACTAATTGACATCCATTATGAGGCTCTTATCATCCTTCTGTTCTGAATTTAGTTTGTCATTAATAATGTCCAATCCCAGGTTCTCTGCAGGTTACAACAAGCCAAATTTAAGACTTTTTATTTTTTAAGACCCATTTCTCATCGATACCAGCAAAAAAGTACAAAAGACTTCTAGGAAAATGACAGGTAGCTCCGCTTTGTAGTAGCGTAATAGTGTCCACAAAAATCCAAACATTTAAATGCAAGACTGAAGTTAATGCATGTTTTAAATAAAAGGAACGTCAATAAAGACATTTCAAATTAGTATTTAAGACCTTTTGTGATATTTTAGGAGATATTTAGAAATTTTAAGGCATTTAAATTACTGTATTGGGCATAAGACATTTTCAGTCCTGTGGATACTGGGGCTGCAGCTATCGATTATTTTAGTAGTCAATTGACGAACTTGTGAGTTCGAATAATCAAGTAATCGGATAAGGAACATAAAATACCTGAGCTGAGCTGCAAACAGTATTAGTACAACGAAAGAACGACTGGCTAGCTTACAGGCTATAAAATGCTAACAAAAAAATTTCAACGCTCTGAACAAATGGTTGACCTATTCCCACAAAAACTGCGAAATTTACCAATAAACAAAATTAGGAATGCATTAAAAAAACATTAGCTCAAACAAAAACTTAACCTTATGCTGATCTTAACAGGGAGCAGCTAGATTGAGCCATGTGAAATGTGTTACGTCATATTCACTGTCGCCACTAGACGGCAGTATCAACCCAAATCAATAAAACAATGCAAACACTTTCAACAGAAACCATGACGCCACTTTAATGAAACAAATACTCAAAGTAGTAAAATTTAATTCGAATCTTTTATGTAATTACTCGAGTTAATCGTCGCAGCACTAGTGGATACCCTGAATCCATTCGAACTGGGAGGGGCAAACTTGTTTTTAAGAGCCACATGACTGGACTTCTATCATCGTCAATGGCACTGTAAAAGTTGATTAAAAAACTCAAGGGGGGGATTTGGACATTTTTCAGGTCCCTTTAACAATTTGACTTTGGCTAACAAATTCACGTTGGCCAATAGGTTGATTGATATTTCCTTTGACGGAGACACTTCGTCTTAAATTTGGTGGCAAATTCAGTCCACTTCCAGTAAAAGTGAATTGAATGAGGAAATTCACTGTTAAGTTGCATGTACTGTTGGAAAGGTACACTGCTGGCCAAAAGTATTGGCACCCCTGCAGTTCTGTCAGATAATGTTCAATTTCGCCCAGAAAATGATTGCAATTACAGAAGCCTTGTTAGTAATATCTTCATTTATTTTGCTTGCAATAAAAAAAACACAAAAGGGGGGAAAAATCAGTATCATTTTTCAAAAAACTCCAAAAATGGGCCTGACCAAAGTATTAGCACCCTCAGCCTAATACTTGGGAGCACAACCTTTAGACAAAATAACTGCGAACAACCGCTTCCAGTATCCATCAATGAGATTCTTATAATTCTTTGCTGGTACTTTAGACCATTCTTCTTTTGCTAACTGTTTCGGGTCTCAGATTTGAAGGGTGCTATTTTCAGATCTCTCCATTGGTGTTCTATGGGATTCAGATCTGGAATCATTGCTGGCCTCTTTAGAAGTCTTCAGTGCTTTCTCTCAAACCATTTTCTGTTGCTTTTTGAAGACTCATGACCTCCGAGGGACACCCAGCTTTCTCACACTGGGCCCTACATTTTGCTGCAAAATTTGTTGGTAGTCTTCAGACTTCATAATGCCATGTACACGGTCAAGCAGTTCGGTGCCAGAGGCAGCAAATCAACCCCAAAACATCAGGGAATCTCCACCATGTTTGACTGTGGGGACCGTGTTCGTGTCCTTGAAGGCCTTGTTTTTTTCCCCTGTAAACTTTGTTCATGCCTTTTCCCCAAAAGCTCTATTTTTGTCTCATCTGACCAGAGAACATTCTTCCAAAACGTTTTTGTCTCTCTCGGGTAAGTTTCGGCAATCTCCAGCCTGGCTTTTTTATGTCTCTGGGTCAGAAGTGGGGTCTTCCTGGGTATCCTACCATAGTCCCTTTTCATTCAGACGCCGACGGATGGTACTTTATCCACCATCCGCACAGTCTTTCGTTGAAATCGCTTGTAAATTTCTCTTTTCCGTCCACATCTAGGGAAGTTAGCCACAATGCTTTACACTTATTGATGACACTGCACACAGTACACACAGGAACATTAAGGTCTTTGGAGATGGACTTGTAGCCTTGAGGTTGCCCATGCTTCCTCACAATTTTGCTTCTCAAGTCCTCGGACAGTTCTTTGGTCTTCTTTTCTCCATGCTTAATGTGGTACACACAAGGACACAGGAGAGAAGTTGAGTCCACTTTAATCTATTTTAACTGGCTGCAAGTATGATTTAGTTATTGCCATAACCTGTTATGTGCCACAGGTAACAAGTGCTGTTAATTACACAAATTAGAAAAGATGATAAACATGATTTTTCAAAGGGTGCCTATACTTTTGTCTGGCCCATTTTTCAAAGTTTTGTGTAAAATGATGATTTCATTTTTTCCCCATTCTCTTTTTTTGTCTTTTCATTGCAAGCAAGATAAAGGAAGATATTACTACCAAAGCATTTGTATTTGCAATCATTTTCTGGGAGAAATTGAGCATTGTCTGACAGAATACAGGGGTGCCAATAGTTTTGGCCAGCAGTTTAAGGGCATTTTTTTTTTTTTTGTCGATAGACGTTTTGAGGGGGAACTTAATTTAGGGGGGGGAAATGGGTTAATTACACAGACAACCAACAGTTAAAAACAGTAATGCAGCTATTCTCTTTTTAACACGCAACTTGATCCATAAATATTATAGTGCATTTTTGGTTCATCTTTTTTTTTGGGAACTGCTGTGGTTTATTGCAAAATGACAATGTGGTTTTAAATGTTTATTACAAATTAGCAGAACATTAGTAACAGTCAAGAATGAAATGTACATCTTCTGATACATACAGTATTGAAATGTGTTTTTTCTTTAGCAGCAACTTCACGTGAGCAGCAGTTAGAAGTTAAAAATATTTTTCTAGAAATATTTAAAATCTTAAAAAGGCAACTCGGCTGCTTGGTAAACATTTGTGTGGCTTTAAAGTGACAGTTGGACGTGCTAAACTGAGGCAATGGTTCCCTTTGTGACTTTTCCCCCCCAAATTACTTAAAAGTTTTCACTTTAGTGTTTGAGTGTAACAACTTAAAACAAGTCAACTTCTAAACAATTACAATATTTGCCATCAGAGGACGTATGGATGAATACATTTATGAATCATTTCATCAATCCTCTCCTCGTGAGAGGATACACTTGATCGGTCAATTTGTAATAATAACACACATATATGAGGTCTGACCCATTGGATTTTGAAAAATATTAAAATTGACCAAATTTGGGCATAATCGGTGTCTGCCTGACACTAGTAGGGATGGCCCCGATCCGGTCACATGATCGTAAATCGGCCAATCGGGTCATTTTTCAGGGGATCGGAATCGGGTGAAAAGGATTGTTTTTTTGGGGGGAGGGGTCAAAAAAATATTAAGGGCTAAAAAGTAACAAAATAATCCTCCAGAAATACAATGGCATTGCCAAAAGAAAACAAAAACACATTTTAATACAACATGAGGTGCATTGAGTGCTGCTCGGGGTAGAAAGTGTACTTTTGGTGCTCTTCGGTGTGGAGATAAAAAAAGTGATGATTCAAAACACCGAGGCACTCAGACGTTTGTCTTAATGAAGGCCTACACTGCCGAAAAATGTCGACATTTATAATCAGAACAAAGCCTTGATTTAATAAAGGCTTTTTATTTTTCTACTTCCTGAGTGCCTCTGTTTTTTTAATCATAACATACGTTTTATACTCCGCAACACTCTCAGAAAAAGTGGAAGAGGAAGTACTGTAAAAATTTCAGAATTGTAACGTGTTTGGTACGTGTTTTTTTTTTTTTTTCCAAACAAAAGACTTTTCAGTACTGCATCGGGACTGTGCGTTCCCGACCCCTGAGTTAAATACTATGGAATAAATTTTAAAAAATACATCTAAGGTGGTATTGAGGTCCATTTCCTGAGAGTATTTGTTTTTATTCATTTTAATTAGATGTAGTTTTTAACATTAATGTATCATTTTATTACAAAATTAAAGCTTAATAATAGTATTAAAAAATTATTATTGAGACCTGGCGTCCCCATACAGTTATATTGAAAGGTATCTGAACCTTTTGGAATTTCTCACATATCTGCATAAAAGCACCATTAAATGTGATCTGATCTTTCTCAAAATCACACCGATGAAAACACAGTGTCTGCTTTAACTAAAACCACCCAAAAATTTATAGGTTTTCCTATTTTAATGAGGATAGCATGCAAACAATGACAGAAGGGGGAAAAATAAGTGAACCCCCTGCCTAAGGAGACTTTAAGAGCAATTGAAACCAATTTTTACCAAACACTTTAAGTCAGGTGTGTGCCCAATCACTGATGAGTGGTTTAAAGCTGCCCTGCCCACTATAAAACACACCTGGTAAGAAATGTCTTGATGAGAAGCATTGTTTGATGTGCATCACGGCTCGTTCAAAAGAGCTGTCTGAAGACCTGTGATCAAGGATTGTTGATTTTTATAAAGCTGGGAAAGGATACAAAACTATCTCTAAAAGTCTGGATGTTCATCAATCGACAGTCAGAGAAGTTGTCTACAAATGAGAGTTTGGCACTGTTGCTTCTCTCCCAAGGAGTGGCTGTCCACCAAAGATGACGCCAAGAGTTCAGCGCAGAATAATCAGAGAGGTAAAAAAGAACCCTAAAGTGTTTGCTAAAGACTTACAGAAATCACTGACACAGTCCAATATCTGTGCACACATCAACTATATCTAAAACTATGGCCAAGAATGGTGTTCATGGAAGGACTCCACAGAGGAAGCCACTTGACTAAAAAACATTGTTGCTCATTTAATGTTCACAAAAAGGCCCTTGGACACGCCAAAGAAGTTTTGGCAAATTATTTTTTGGACTGATGAAATCAAAGTTGAATTGTTTTGGTGGAACACACAACGTCATGTGTGAAAAATAAAATTAAACAGCTCACCAACATCAACACCTCAACTCCACCGTGAAGCATGGTGGAGGGAGCATCATTATTTGGGGCTGTTTTGCTACCTCAGGGCCTGGACAACTTGCAATCATTAATGAAAAAAAGTTTTGCAGGAAAACCTGAGGCTGTCTGTCAGACAGTTGAAGTTAAACAGAGGATGGCTGCTGCAACAAGACAATGATCCAAAACCCAGACTTAAATCAACTTCAGTGTGGTTTCAGAAGAACAAAATACAAGTTTTGGAGTGGCCAAGTCCAGACTTCAACCCCATTGAGATGCTATGGCATGACCTAAAGACAGCGATTCATGATATCGCAGGAATCTGACTGAACTACAGCAGTTTCGTAGAGAAGAATGGGCCAAGATTAGTCCTGATCGATGTGCTAGACTGATCTGCAGCTACAGGAAGCGTCTGGTAATGGGGGCCACAAAATATTAAATGTGATGGTTCACTTAATTATTTTTCCCCTTTCTGTCATTGTTTGCTTACTATCCTTATTAACATATGAAAACCTATAAATGTTTGGGTGGTTTTAGTTAAACCACTGTTTTTTCATCTGTGTGATTTTGACAAAGATCAGATCACATTTGATGGTGAGTTTATGAAGGAATGTGAGAAATTCCAAAAGGTTCAGATACTTTTTCATACCACTGTATGTCGACACCCATCACATTTTGGGTGAACATAGCCAGAATATTAACTTTTCCCAAAATGGACGTCAAGTCTTTATGAGGTTAAGTTTTTTGTTTTAAATGACCAAAAATAATCACTTGACCAATCAAGGGTTAAAGCAGGTTTCTGCAAAAGGGTGCTAAAGGGTCAATCTGCGGACCTGGCTTTTGTTTCAACAGATCCAGCACAAACCAATGAGGTTTCAACAGATTAAATTTGCAACACACCAAATACAATAAGTGAAAAATGTCCTCTTTTTCAGTTGGGATGAAATTCTGCACCCACTGTGCTCCTTTGTGGAATAGTTAGGATACGATTATTTCTGTTATGTGGGTCTTTCCAGAATTGGAGGGCGTTTGACCTCCCTCAACAAAACTGAATAGAATTGAGATCGGTCAAGTTTTTCAAAAATCGATTAATGGGACAGTCAACATGTATATATATGTACTTATATTTTGTAGTGTGCTTGAGTCAGGAAACCATTAACTCATATCCTTTATCGACCAAAGACGTCCAAGTCATTGGGACGTCTATAGTTGACAATGGCAGTGAATCTGCAATTCATACCAAGCAGCGCACTACCCGTCGTCTCCTCTGCTGAAAGTTCGTCTGGCCAGCTTCTCCGGGTCGTGCGACGCCATATTGCTAAAGTCCCGAAAAATGTCCTGAAATGTTTGGTCGTCTCCTGGAAGGACCGCACGGATGCCGCTGAACTAACATCAAAACGCAACGTTCAAAATATCTGGTGCACTCACCCGCCGCTCCGAACACTCCATCAGAATCTCGCATCTCTTCGTTCATCCTGGCCATGCGCAGCCTGGAAACAACAACAATGAAGACAACGGAGCTTGTCGACTTTTGAGGCGTGTTGCGCATTTCTTGTCCACTCACAGCGTGACTATGTCTGCGTGCGCTGTCTCCACGGCGATAGCCAGTGGGTCACGTCCGCTCTCGTCCACCGCGTACTGATTGGCTCCCCGCTTAAGCAGTAGACACACTTGCCTACACAGACAAAATTATTTCTTATCTTGGTCATTCCAGAGTTGGAGGACGTTTGACGTCCCGCTCATTAAAACTGGATAGAACTGAAAACGGTCAAGCTTTTCAAAAATAGTGATCGGCTATAAAAACTGATGGGTTCACCCAAACTTAATTTTCAAAATATGTCTGAATCGATGCAAGTGGGTGTGCGTGTGTATATTGACCCAGTGTGTCCTGCGGTGGCTGCTGCATGTAGAGCTCCTTGTCCTCTTCGGTCTCTGTGGTTGATGTTGGCGCCGTTCAGCAACAGGAACTCACAAGCCAACAACGACCCCTGCAGGCAGAAAAGAGAAAATGTCAACATCTGCTGAAGGATTCACGAACAACACAGGTATGAAACTTAAGGCCTCAAGATACAATCTTTAATCAAGAACTACAGAAATTGAATCATGATTTCATCTTAACGAGAAACGAAGTCGTTTCACATTATTTACTTTGCGGGCCACGTAAAATAATGTGGCAGGCCAGACATTTGGTTTGACACCTCTGGACACGCGAGTTTGTTAACTTTGCGTTAACTCATTCACTGCCAGCCCAGGCATTTATAAAGCATTTCCAGAGTACGAGCCGTGTAAAATTGGATTTCTAAAACACCTATTAAAGGTTTAGGTGTCCAATACATTCCCACTTCTTAAAGTAGTGCAACCCAATTGTCACCCCTTGTGCAGCCCCAATGAGAGGTGTACGTCCTTCCTCCTGGGCCACGTTCCCGTTGACCGGCGCCCCGTGGGCCAGCGCCCTCACCATGGCGACCAGGTCTCCAGCCACAGCAGCTCGGTAGAGACACGACAGCTGCGAGGCCTCGAAACAGTCTTGATGTCATAAAACAAATACAAGACAACCAGTGTTGTTTATCTTACTTTCAAAAATTAATTACAGTTACAAATGACTTCTCCCAAAAGTAATTGTGTTAGTAACTCAGTTTCCTGAATGTAAGAGTAATTAGTTACTTGGTAAAGTAACTGGTGATAATTTTCATGTTTTTTTTTCCTCACGACTTCCAAACGAAGGAAAAGGTCATTCGGGAAGCTCGGAAAAGAAGATCCGATATGGTTTACCTGGGGAAGCCCATCAGTCTGCACGAAGATTACACCCCCGAAGTCATGGATCAACGAACGGCCTACCGGGATGTCATGCAACAACTCTACAAGAAAGGACTCAAACCTTCACTTCTTTACCCGGCTCGGCTGTTCATCATCACAGAGAAAGGAGAACGAATTAGATTGCAGACCGTAGAAGACGCTAAGGACTACCTTCAAGCCCAACAGAGATAAGTAAGCAATAATAATGTAGCATCTAGACCATTCTCAATTTGTTTATGTACTTACTTTTGACACGATGCTGGACTATTACAAGGTCTGACGAAGGAAAACAGCGTTTTTTGTTTTTTGTTTTGATTTTTGGTGTTTTATTATTATTATTTTTTTTTCTCTTCCTCATTCTTTCTCTCAGCCCTCTGCCTTCTTTTTTTTTTTTTTTCTTTTTTTTTTTCCTCCCTTTGAAAATCTCAAGCATTTGGTGTTATACTTGGGGTGCTGGAACATGTGCTTCATACTAGATAGGCCGACATTGAGTTGTATATACTGTACTTGAGTTTTGTGATAAGGGGCATGCTCGTCTTTCTTCTTATGCTACTTTTGGACACTGCACGCCTATGTTTGTATGATATCAGGCCGTTTGCTTATTTACACGTACATATGTATACATATGTGTGTATGTATGTATATATGTGTATATATATATATATATATATATATATATTTTTTTTTTTTTCCAACCCTTTTTGGGTTTGTCGGCTCAGTAGCTAGATTTTCCACTTAATTTTATCATTAAATTTTTGTCCACTATTGTAAGAAGAGAGAAGAGGGAGGTGGGAGAAACATAAGAAAAAGGAAAATAAATAAATAAATTTTAAAAAAGCGAATAATAAGAAATTTTTGGGGAGCTGCCCTCATAACTTTTTTTTTTTCTCCACGTACTTTTTATCTTCTTCCCCTTTTTTGCACATACCTTCTGTCATTTATTTTTGTCAATAACTCCCATCGGATGTTCAACACGAGCTGTCTTAATTCTATGCGGCTAATCTGTCCTAGATCCGGCCGCTGGATTTCGAATTTTCTTGGAATATACTCCAACATATGGATTAGATAAATTACATAGAAAGTAGACACCATTCAATAGATTATTTATTCCTTTTTTTTTTTTTTTTTCCTTGTACACAACCTTGGCTGTAAACTTAGTTTATCAAATTAATTATTATTATTATTTTTGATTACTTAATGTATTTTATTTACATTTTATTTTTAAATCTCCAGCGTCCCATGCAGTCTTGAGTTTTTAGTTTTATATGGGCTAATCCGATCCAAGCTTTCTTTTTTTTTTTTTTTTTTTTGTGCTTTTTCTCATTGGGGCCAGAGTAAGCGGTAGTAGGAGACACCGGGAAGTCAGTATCTCATATGATACAGAAATTTGATCGCCCCGAAGGATTTGTTTGTTTGTTCCGTCGAGTGTGTGGTGATATGTGCGTGTGTTTTTTTTCTGTTTGTTTTTATTATTTTCTTCCTTTACTTTCCCTGCCCAGTAGCTCAACCAATATTCAGCTGAAGTTCTATGCTGATGGGTAGTAGAAACCTTCGAGTCGTGTCATGGAATGTCAGGGGTATGAACAAGGTTGTCAAGGCCAATAAGGTAATTTCACATTTTCATCAACTTGGGGGAGACCTGTGCTTTTTACAAGAAACGCACCTCCGCGATTCTGAAATTTCACGGTTAAAGAGAGCTTGGATGGGACATCTCTTCCACTCAGGGTTTACCCAGAGGGCAAGAGGTGTAGCCATCTTAATACATAAGGATATCGCTTTTGAACCCTCTAAAATCATTAAAGACTCCAATGGTCGGTTTGTCATTGTTTCGGGTAAATTGCTAAATACCGAGGTTATTCTCGCCTCAGTTTATGCTCCTACCTTCGACGATGATTTATTTGTTTCTAATTTTTTTGCTTCATTACCTAATAATAATGACCACCTCGTCATCATCGGGGGTGATTTCAACTTGGTACAAGATGTTACACTTGATAGGTCATCTACAAAACATGTTAACCTGACAAAATCAGCTGCCATCTTAAAATTTCATGCAGACCAGTTGGGACTGGCAGATCCCTGGCGGACTATGTTCCCCTCAAGGAAAGAGTATTCTTTTTTTTCCCACGTTCATCACAGTTACTCCAGAATAGATTTTTTTATATTAGATAACAAGCTCCTTCATAGGATTGTTGATTGTAAATATCATAGTATTGTCATTTCCGACCATGCTCCGACATCGATAGATATTACTTTTCATACAGGCTGTTCTCCTCAAAAACCCTGGAAATTTAACACACAGCTGCTTTCGGATGCAAAATTCAAGGACTTTCTTTCAGAGCAAATAAATGTCTTCTTTGAAATTAACGACCAACCCGGTGTTGGAAGTAATATTTTATGGGATTGTTTCAAGGCCTACATTCGCGGTCAAGTCATTTCATTTACATCAAACTTAAAAAAAGCTGAATCCATCAAATTGGCAACACTTTTAAATGAAATCTCGAACATCGATGCCAATTATGCGATAAATCCCTCCTCTGCCTTGTACAAAAAGAAGATACAGTTAAAATCTCAGTATGATCTGATGTCGACTGGCAAGATAGAGGTTCAGCTTTTACAAACAAGACAACGTTTTTTCGAACAGGGCGATAAACCTGGTAAATTATTAGCTTATCAGGTCCGTGCCGCAGCCGCCTCCAGACTCATACCCAGGATAACTTCTCCGACTGGAACAGTGACATCAGACCCTAAGGAAATTTGCGACGCATTTTCTTATTATTACTCATTGCTTTACACCTCAGATAAACCTACTTGTATTGGACCAGACCCCAATCCCCTAGACTTTTTCACATATCCTCAAGTAAATAATGATAACTTTCCTGATCTAGGAGCCTTGGTAACGCTATCTGAGGTACAAGCTGCCATTAATTCTTTACAAAGTTCGAAATCACCAGGGCCGGACGGGTACACGGCTGAGTTCTTCAAAACTTTCTCTGCCAAACTAGCCCCCATATTAGTGAGGGTTTTCAACGATGCATTCGAAAGGAAACACCTGCCTTCTACTTTCATGGAGGCATCACTGATTCTTTTGTTGAAAAAAGACAAGGACCCTCTTCACTGTAGTAGTTACAGACCAATTTCTCTTCTCAATGTCGATTTTAAAATACTGTCAAAAATACTCACTACTCGACTTCAGAAGGTTTTGCCGACACTGATAAACCCAGATCAAACTGGTTTCATTACAGGCCGTCATTCTTTTAATAATACTAGGCGGTTACTTAACGTTATTGCTTCTTGCAAAAACTCTGAAATGGCTGAAATGATTTTATCACTAGACGCCGAGAAAGCCTTTGACAGGGTGGAGTGGGGCTACCTGTTTTTTATTCTGGGAAAATTTGGGTTTAATTCGAATTTCGTATCATGGATCAAGCTTCTTTACAGATCCCCAGTTGCTTGCCTTAATATTAACGGACTCATTTCGAAACCATTCTCTATGTCCCGCGGTACTCGTCAAGGATGTCCGCTCTCCCCATCTTTGTTCGCTCTTGCAGTTGAGCCCCTGGCCCTGTGGCTCCGTGAGGAGGAGAAATTTGAAGGGATTTGTCGATTTGGCCTTTCCAACAAACTTTCATTATATGCAGACGACTTATTGCTTTATGTATCCAACCCAGTTTCCTCTCTCCCTCCTATTTTGGCCATTCTGGATCAGTTCAGCAAATTGTCGGGGTATAAGGTTAACTTGCACAAGAGTGAATACCTTCCTCTTAATTTACTTGCCGAAAACCTCCCTCAATCTCTCTTCCCCTTTAAGAAAACTAACAACGGGCTGAAGTATCTTGGCATAGTTGTGACTAAATCTCCGTCTGAACTGTTTTCAAAAAATTTTCAACCTCTTCTTGACCGTTGTAAATTAGATTTAACTAAGTGGTCCACACTTCCCTTGTCATTACTGGGTCGCGTTAACCTCATTAAAATGACAATATTACCTCGTTTTCTTTATGTATTCGAACATGTTCCCCTAGTTGTACGCAAATCTTTTTTCACTACACTTGATAAGATGATTAACTCTTTCCTATGGGGGGGTAAACAAGCTCGGATTAAAAGATCGACCCTTCAGCTCCCTAAATCTCTCGGAGGTCTGGCTTTACCCGACTTCCGCCGATACTACTGGGCTAGTAATATTAGAAAGATTCTTTACTGGAATGCGGGCGTATCATACAATCGACCTCTCTGGGCGCGTATGGAACTAGCATCCGCACGTTTCTCACTGTGGTCGGTGGTTTGTGCACAGTTACCTTTTCCCATTAAAGACACATCACAGAATTTTACAGTCCTTGAGACCTTAAAGATATGGAGACAATTCAGGGAACAGTTTGGCCTGCATACCGGATCTAGACTAGCTCCGGTTAACCAAAATCATTTATTTCTCCCGGCGTGCTCCGACCTAGCTTTCGAGTCATGGTCGAAAAAGGGCCTACGAACTCTTGACGATTTTTATATTGATGGCATATTCCCTTCATTCGCAGACTTGTCAAAGAGGTTTACCCTTCCAAGCTCTCACTTATTCCGTTATTTTCAAATACGACATTTTATTCAAAAACTTTTTCCTCACTTTCCAAACCGCCCACCTGAAATGCCGATGGATGCCTTTCTTTTAGCCCAACCAACACAGAAAAACCTACTGTCGACTTTATATGGTTTAATTTTTAAAATCAATTCAACTCCCTTAAACACTCTTAGAACAACTTGGAACTGCGACCTCAACATTAATATTTCAGATGAACAATGGAACAATATGCTTCATCTTGTTCACTCTTCATCAATATGTTCTAGACATCAACTCTTACAGTGCAAAATTCTACACAGGAGTCACCTTACAAATGCGAGGTTGGCCAGAATTTTCCCTGGAAGATCTGATGCATGTAATAGATGTAAACTTTCACCAGCTAATTACATACATATGTTTTGGTCATGCTCGAAACTAGTTGTCTTTTGGCAAACAGTGTTTGACACTTTGGGGAAAGTACTGGGCACCAAGCTGAATCCCGACCCTCTAACTGCAATTTTTGGAATCTCTCCCTCACCCGATGTGCCTAAACCATCAAGGAAAGTCATTGCTTTTACAACACTACTTGCTAGGAGGCTTATTCTCCTCAAGTGGACTCACACTTCCCCACCTTCACATAATAAATGGATTCAAGAAATCCTGCAAAACCTTAGACTTGAAAAAATTAGGTGTTCCCTAAAGGGTTCTCTGCAAACCTTTGACACAATCTGGCAACCCTTTTTACTCCACATAGACTCCATAACAATTGAAGCTGAAAAGCATTGAGCTACCAACACTCTCCCCACTTTTTTTTGTTTGTTTGTTTGTTTGTTTTTCTTTTTTTTTCTTTTTTTTTTTTTTTTTTTTTTTTTTTTTTTTCCTTTAATGTGTGTGTGTGATGTTTAAGTTGTGAATGAGAATGTCTGGTGTCCTGATCGTGTTGGGAAGGTACCTTTATCTTGTCTATGTTACCTTATCATGACCTCTTCGGTGAGAGGCTCACTGAGTTGCATCGAAACCTCATCTATCATCAACTGTCATCTATGTGCCTCTATCTTTATTGTGTTTCGCCTGTACCTATCCCATTAATGTGTAAAAAATCAATAAATAAAAAAAAAAAAAAAAAAAAAAAAAACAAAAAAAAAAAATAGGTCACACAATGTGAAGTTTAAAGGGTTTTTGGGACAATTAGCCCTAGCCCAATTCTTTACCCTAAACTTAACTAGACACAGGGGTATTGCGGATATTGCGATAACTAGATAGTAACCTTTGCTATGTGTGGAAGTCATTTAATGTTGTGAACCAACCGTTAAAGTTGTTAAAATTGCTCCCGTTATTGCATTAGTTCCATTCTGTCTATTTTCAACATGTGCAAGTTTTAAAACTGTTTCATCATTTAACGATAGATTTTAATTAAGTTTTGCCGATTTAGGAGCATTTTAGATCAAAAGTTACTTAGGTTCGCTAGGAAGGTTCTCTACAACAGTGCCTTCCTGAGAAGTCTACTGCTTTAAGATGGTGGCTGTTTACTAACTATCTAGTTCTTTATTATACATGTTGCTAATGCTGCAGTGTCTGTCATATGCATCTAGTTCTGTATATATGTGATATCTACCGAAGCATCACGTGGGTGTAGTTTGTAGGCTATCGGCTAGTCAGGTATTATTGGAGCCAGAGCTGATTGGAGCACCCTAGCATAGTAGCATCGCGTTTGCAACGTCGTCACACTCCCTTGCCTCCTCCCCACTCCTGCTCTGCTTTCTCGTCTCCACGAGTCCGTTTTTTCCAGACTTTTCTTGCGTCAGTCAACCAACATCGTAAAGCATAATAACGCACGCCTTTTCCGCCTCAGTAACGGTAACGGCGTTGCCAAGATGACAAAAGTAATTAATAAGATTACTCACTACTGAAGATAATAACGCCGTTAGTAACGCTGTTATATTCTAACGCCGTTATTAACAACACTGAAGACAAGCAAGTACATGGAAAACTGGATGACATTTTCTGGCTACCATTTTGTAGAAGAACTTACTTGTCCCATCATTGTCACCGTTCATCCTCACAAAAGTCTTCTCCACATACTTGTCTCGTATCCATGCTTCCTTCTCAGCACTATGGGAACACGTGTCAATCATCAAGAATCGATTACCAGTTGATTAATAGGCATGCTGTGGTTACCGTGAGCTCTCATTGGTGGGTTTGGCTCTTTGCGAACACTGCGCCTCGTAGATGTTGTTAATGGCGTCATTTCCCAGGACACACAGCAGCTAAAACACCAGTATAAGTCTTTTGTTAGCAAACTAGAAAATGCAATTCATTGAAAAATAGCATGGGAAAGGTTTCATGGTGATTGATAAACTACAGTTCATTCGTCTTCTTGTATATATTGGGTAATTTCTAGGGGTGCAACGGTACACAAAAATCTCTGTTCGGTACGTACCTCGGTTTTGAGGTCACGGTTCGGTTGATTTTCAGTACAGTAATAAAACAAATGGCAAAATATAAATGTGCTAGTTGTTTATTACACACCTTAGTGCTTTCAACAATAGGAACATTAGCCTATATAAAGCTAGAATTCTGCTCAAAAAGTAGCGGGTATTTAAAGATAATCCAACAACAATTTGCATTTCAGACCCCGCGTATTGGTCAGCTTTCTTTATGAAAGAAAGAAGAAAAAAGAAGTCCTGTGCTAAAGAGAAAAGCAATCCCAATGACAAAGATTTTAACATGTATTTTACAAATGAAATGCCTCAATGAATCATTTTTTTCCCCTTATGGACGGTTTTCAAAAGCTTTATTGGTGGATTTTCTCAAGTTAAAGCGCCACACAGAAATTAATAAATTTAATTGTGTAAGCAGGATTTGTGTATTATTCTTATTATTTAATTACAGGTGTTTTAGCTCATTTCAATTAATTTTATTTAAATGGGCTATTATTTATTTTATTATGCGTTTATACTTTACAAATATGATGTCGTATTCATTTATATTGTATATTTTATGTTGTATAACTTTAGGTTCTATGTGAATATTAGTTCCTACTTGTTTTGTTGTGGTAGGAGGGTTTTGTATTGAACACGGGGCCGTGTTGGTTATTATTATAGCAGAGAAGACAGCGGTAAATCAACAAAGACAAGTCAACTGTGCCCCGATCTACCACTCAAGAGATCTGATGGAGTCAAAAAGTGGGTTACGATTGCATATTAGTTTGAAAATCGACTGGATCCACCGTATTTTTACATGAGTGACTTCCGGTCTGCCCGATCCTAGCTACCGGTAGTAGTATTGACGCAGGAGGGTCGTGTCTCGCGTCAAATAGTAAACTCTTCCTTTCCTTTCGCATGCGTCGTGTTGAGCCGCACTGCGACTGGTGTGCATTGGCTGATTGACTTTAACGCCCGCGTTTTAACTGCGTTTTCATGGCGGTCACGTTGTTGCGCCGTTGACGTTTCTGGGTTTTACTGTCCTACCTTGGTGGTCCTCATTATAGTAGAGAAGACGGAGTAAATATAATCTACACAAAGAAACTGTAACCTGAGCAACAAGTAAGGGTTACATTATGTCAGAAACGCATTCGGTACGCCTCCGTTCCGAACCGAGCACCACGTACCGAAACGGTTCAATACAAATACATGTACCGTTACACCCTTAGTAATTTCCAAGTCATTTTCTGTTCAATTACGGGCAAATCTGGGTCATGTGCAGCAGGGACTTAACATTATACTTATGTTCCAATTTGCTATGTTTTGAAATCCTGTTCAATGGAAAAAAGTTGTTGTTTTTTTTTTTTTACCCAGATATCTCAAAGGCTACGTTCATACTACAGGTCTTAATGCACGAATCCGATTTTTTCGTCTTTTTCCGACTCGAGTGAGGCATTAACTTGACGGTCTGAACGTGACAAGTCGCATAGAATTGGACCATTTCAAATCCGATCTGGGTCACTTTCGTATGTGGTTCAAATCCGATCTGGGCCACATTTTTCCAGACTGTCGCGGCGGTCTGTACTGTCCACTCTCCCAAATCGGATTTCATGCAGCAATTACGTCATCAAATAGCGAGAGAGACGCTTACCGTAGCGGTGCCGCTGTGCGTTATTAGCGCCTAGCTTGCAGTGAACACGGCTTTTGGAGAAGGGCTGCGCTTGACAACAGTCATAAAAAATAAAAATGGGTTGAGGATAAGCCTGAGAATGCTCAGTTTTCTCTCTGCTCCAAGTGAGCAATATTTCAACATTGCCTACACGGCCGAGAGTCGGGGCAAACTGCCCGTATGTGTGTGTGACGTGCACGGACCGTGCGTGCATGCTATCGATCCATATAAACTTTGAATATAAGCCTAAACGGGGATTATTTATGTCTGTTATTTGTGTCCTCCTTTTGAAACGCAAAATATGATATCCCTGGAATGACGGATGACGTGTGTCATTTGTTTTGATGCTTCTGCGCATGCGGGTCGTCTTGCTCAGCGCGTGTCGGACTGCGAATTAGTGCGCATGCGTAATACTTGAATGGTCTCAATGGACAAAGGCAGTCTGAACGGGCATGCCAAAAAAACAGATATGACAAAAAATCGGATTTGTGCATTAAGACCTGTAGTATGAACGTAGCCAAAGTAACACATTTTAGAGCTTTAATTGCAATACTGTGAAACCATGATATTTTTGTTTAAGGTTATCATACCGTCAGAATCTCATACTGGCACATGCCGACTAGTAAACATTTAACACGTGTTTACAGTACAGTACTGTAACATGTTTTGTTGTAACTTTTTTTTTTTCGGTTTCGGCAGATTCTCAAAATCAGGTGACTCGGGTGCAAAAATATGCGATTGGGGCATCCTGAGTCACTTCCTATTGATTTAGGGACAATTGCTGCTCATTTTGGGTCACTTTTTGTTCCTTTCTTTTTTTCCCGAGAAATTCTGGGTATCTTACTGTTGATTGTTTGTTATTTCTGTGTCCAAGTTAAAACTCAATCAAATTTAATACAAAGGTTTTAGTGGTTTTGAATGAGCAATGTCAAGATGTTGAATGTGGCATTGGAAATGAATGGGTTGTTTTGGGGGAAACCATGAACTTATAGTGTAATTAAGATACATGCTTGTACATGTACACGTTCGTGTACTAGTAAATCTTTGACATAATTTGGAGCCGAAATAAAAAATGTAGGTGTGAAATTGGGCTTGCAAAAACATTCCCACTATTTTTGTTGCCATGAATTATGCTGAATGCCATAGGCAGGCAAACAGCGCGAGTTTCACCTTAAGCTGCTCCGCTTCCCATGAGTCCAGCGTTAGCGAGCGCACCTTTGACACGTGGACGCCCAAACTCCTATGAGGAATATTTAAAAAAATGAAAATAAATGTGACTATTTTAAAACCGACAAAAGCGTGTAGCTATCAGTGTACCGGTGTATCCCTGAGCACTGTATGCACACGGTGACACCCAAGTTGACGACGGCCCATCTCGGCTCCTCCTCACCGCAGTCGCAGCATCGTTGATTGCCACTACCCTGCAAAGCCACAGCCAGAACCGCTTTCCCCTGATTGGTTGCGGTGTTGTCGTCACCACCCTTAGGTGGAGGGGGCTCCTGAGGCTACACGAGACATTCAAATATTATTGTTAGTGATTATATAACAGGCGTGATAAGTGGGCGTACCTGGGTCGGTGCAGCTTGGCCTCGCTCTCGATACGCCATGTCGATGCTGCCCTGCAAGGCGCCCATCCATGCCAAACGCACGTGCTCAGAGTCCGCCTGGAGGACGCAACACCTGATGGGACACAATATGTCATAAAAAAAAAAAAAAAAAAAAAAAAAGTGTCAAAAATGTTTTTAATAGGGCTGTCAAAATTATCGCGTTACCGGGCGGTAATTATTTTTTTAAATTAATCACGTTAAAATATTTGATGCATTTAACGCACATGCCCCGCTCAAACAGATTAAAAAGACAGCAGTGTCATATCCACTTGTTACCTGTGTTTTGTCGCCCTCTGCTGGCGCTTGGGTGCGACTGATTTTATGGGTTTCAGCACCATGAGCATTGTGTAATTATTGACATCAACAATGGCGAGCTACTAATTTATTTTTTGTTTGAAAGTTTTACAAAATTTTATTAAAACGAAAACATTAAGAGGAGTTTTAATATAAAATTTCTCTAACTTGTACTAACATTTATCTTTTAAGAACTACAAGTGTTTCTATCCATGGATCACTTTAACAGAATGTTAATAATGTTAATGCCATCTTGTTGATTTATTGTTATAATAAACAAATACAGTACTTATGTACAGTATGTTGAATGTATATATCCGCCTTGTCTTATCTTTCCATTCCAACAATAATTTACAGAAAAATATGGCAGATTTTATAGATGGTTTGAATTGCGATTAATTGCGATTAATTTTTAAGCTGTGATTAACTCGATTAAGAATTTTAATCGTTTCACAGCCCTAGTTTTTACATATCAGTTAAAATCCAAATGACGACAACAACAACAACAGGCGACTCAAGACGTTTATTTCACTTCAGCTGAGGTAAACTGCAACATTAAACACACATAACAAACAAAAATTACTCACACTGAGGATTAAAATACCTCCTCAATTCCATCGACACGCCTTCCTCTGAGGAAGCAGAGTCTGGGGACTCGGAGTCTGAGGTGGGCTCTCCTATCTCCAGGGCCGAAGTCACTGAGGTGGTTGAAAAGCTCCTCAGTGGCGGGGGCCGGGGGGTGGATGAGATCCGCCCAGAGTTCCTAAGGGCTCTGGATGTTGTGGGGCTGCCGTGGCTGACAAACCTCTATAACATCGCGTGGACATCGGGTACAGTGCCTCTAGATTGGCAGACCGGGGTGGTGGTGGTCCTCCTTTTTAAGAAGGGGGACCGGAAGGTGTGTTCCAACTATAGAGGGATCACACTCCTCAGCCTCCCTAGTAAAGTCTATTCAGGGCTGGTGGAGAGGAGGGTATGTCAGGAAGTTGAATCTCTGATTCAGGAGGCACACTGTGGTTTTCGTCTTGGCCGTGGACTAGTTGCCTGGCACGGCCAGACTGTTCTCCCTGTGTTTTTCAAACACTGAGAGTATAGTCTGCGACCCAGCCCATTAACGGCCTTTCGAGCAAGTACAAAATCAATCAACAAATCAGATTCGTTTCTTTGCGTGACATGTCTTAACGAGCAATGTCACTCTTCCGCGTCGGAAGTCGTCTCCACAACAACACAGATGGCGAACAGGAGAGCCGAGAATATGTTCCAATCCACGGTAAAATCAGTTTTAAATTACCAAAAACACATCAACACAAGTCATTGACAACAGTCTGTCTCGCGCTAGCCATGTTGAATAAACTCCGCTCTCCTCGTATGTTTACTTCCTCGCGCAAGTCCCTCGTCCCGCCCGTCGCTGATTGGTCCACTCCGCTGTCTGTTTGCTGTGGCTTGCTCCGCACTGGAAATTTTATCCGCTGAATGGTGGCCAGACTCAATAGCTGGAACAGCGGTGAGTCTGGATTACCAGGCTGGTGGAACAGTGGACCAGATCGACACCCTCGGTAGGATCCTCGAGGGTACATGGGAGTTCGCTCAACCAGTCTATGTGTTTTGTGGATTTGGAGAAGACGTTCGACCGTGTGCCTTGGGGAGTCCCGTGGGGGGTGCTCCGGGAGTACGGGGTACCGATCCCCTTGGTAAGGGCTGGTTAGTCCCTGTACGACCGGTGTCAAAGTTTGGTCCGCATTGCCGGCACTAAGTCAAATTTGTTCCCAGGGAGGGTTGGACTACTACCCTCACCTATGGTCACGAGCTGTTCACCGAAAGAACAAGATCGCGGACACAACCGACCGAAATGGATTTCCTCTGCAGGGTGTTCAGGTTATAGATAGGGTGAGAATCTCGGTCATCCGGGAGGGTGTCGAGCCGCTACTCCTCTGTGTTGAGAGCCAGCCGAGGTGGCTCGGGGATCTGGTTCAGATGCCTCCCCTGGACACCTCTCTAGATACAGTTGGTGTTCCGGGCATGTCCCACCAGTAGGAGGCCCAAGGGACGACCCAAGACACGTTGGAGAGACTATGTCTCTCAGCTAGCCTGGGAACGTCTTGGGATTCTGAAGAGGAGCTGTTTGAAGTGGCTGGAGAGAGGGAAGTCTGGGCTTCCCTGCTAAAGCTGAGGCCCCGTGACCGGATCCTGGATTAAGCGGTAGATAATGGATGGATGGATGGATAATTCATTTTCCAAACGCGCCTGCTAGCTTATTGCTAATATACAGTACATTGTAATACAATTCCAAGCGCTAATGAAAATTAGCATCGATTCACCTTTATTCAACTCTCAAAAGAAATATTAAAAAACACAAACACCACATTCTCATTTCTTTTCAATGACAAGAAATGTGACCACAATCACAGGCCAAAAACAAGTTATATCAACCCTCCACTGTAAAAAGAAATACAGTGGTACCTCTACATACGATCGCTTCGACACACGAACTTTTCGACATCCGACGTAAAATTTGACTCGCCATTTGTTTCTACATCCGACGACATGCTCGAAATACGACGACAATGGCAGCACCGCAGACGAACGCACGGCGGATTTTCTTGTGTGACAAATCAACACAGGTTTCAGAAAAGGTTGGTACAGGTGGTGAAACAAGGAAAAAGTTGATGCTTACCTTCTAAATGAAGATGCAAATGACAGAAAAATATGAGCGTGGGGCGGGCATCCGTGAAATGGCTCAACAATACATCTCCACGGTCCTCCTCCGACCATCGTTCGCCAGTCTTTATAAGTTAAGTTGACAATTCTTATTGTGGTAACATCTCCAAAGAAATCGCCATGTTTTCATCATTTCTTTCACAACTTATTCAACACAAAACGCCTGCTGTCTGCCGCAATTGACGGTGTTCTCAAGATAACATTCAAAGTGAAAGTGAAACTCAAGCTCACCGGTCCAGGCACGTCAGCCCCGCGGTGCGTTCAGGTACACAAAAAAACGTCCGCCTTATTAGAACCCGATTCGTTACACTATTACAGGAATTATTATTATTCTTTTTATTATATTATTCCAATTTTGATTTATAAATTATTTGTTTTGCTACGTGTAATTGCCATTTGTAATAGCACCAGCAGTATTTTTTAAGGATTTAGTGCAGGTTTTTGGGCTGTGGAACGAATTAATGGAATTATAATGTATTCCTATGGGAAAATCCTGCTCGACATACGACCATTTCGACTTACAAACAAGGTCCTGGAACGGATTAACTTCGTATGTAGAGGTACCACTGTAGTACAATAAAAAAGATTCTTTCACTAGTGAAACAATGCATGCACTTCATTACAAAGTGCTGTTCTATAAATTAACTGCAAAGTTTAGGGAATGTTTTATTATTATGATTTTTAAATTATCTCATAAAAAGATCCTAAATTGTGAACCATAGTTTTTTTTGGTGGTTCTCAACAATTTGTCAGTTGGACATGTTTACAAATTTTCCTCTTGACTATGTGTAGCATTCACAGTGTATGTGTTGTGGTAGTATATGTCTACCAGAGACTTATCAATCATTGTGTGCAATTATGTGCATATTTTGTGTTTTTGTCTTACTTGTGCACAGAGATCAGTTGGAAGCAGAACCGACGGTCCATGTCATCCAAAGACTTGACGGCACACAGTCGGAGGTCCTCGAACAGGAGCATGGATGCCTCCTGTAGAGCCCAGCGGAAAATTAAACATCACAACTTTTTATCCTCACAACAACAGCGGCTTTATTGTTTTACTTTGCTACCAATAAGTGGTTAAAATTTACTTTGTGTGACTTCCTGTAGATGAGTTGGTTGTCTCGAATAGCGAACCAGCACCTGTACACAAAAAATAAAAATGTTCATGTTGCCATTTCAAAACTGTGTGTTTTTTTTAACCCTCTTCAAATGACCTCTTCCAGGTTTTCAACTTCCTTCGGGAGCGTTTGAAAAGGTAACCTTGAATGACGTCATTGTTCCCGTGACACGACTGGACCAGCGTCTCTCCTGAGGCATCCTATACACAAATACGCAGAAAAAAGATCAAAATGTGTAACATTCGAAATAAATAATTTGAACCAAGAGGCCTGACGGCGAATGAAAATTTAACATTAATTCTGCAAACCCTATCAGTTCAAATGGATTGGACATCTACTAGTGACAAAGTAGTTTAAAATCACAGAAGGATGAAAAGAGCCAAACGATTCAACTTCTATTATAAAAAAATAAAAATAAAAAAAATGATAAGTTATCCTGCATCATTGCAGTGAGTGGTTGTACCACTCATGTGACGTGCTGCGCTCCCCCAACTCACCAGTGTCCTCTCCAGGCTTGCTTGTTTTGAAACACACGGTAAGATTTGTTTTTTGGCGAGAGAGAATATGCAATGTACTTTAGCCTTTATGGTCTGTGCGTAGTGATCATCACACACTTACGTTAGAATTTGGCTAGCGCCAACTCTCAGACAACTTAATTATTTTTATACACGCACTACGTGGCTTCCAAGTGAGTAGAATTCATTGAAAATAATGTACTGTTTTGCTGCTGAGTGTGTATTATCACCAGTAAGTGGGTGTTATCCTTGTAGACGCTACAATATGTGCTTGTCTGTCAATGTTCAGTCGAAATTGTTGAAAACCTTTATGAATTTTTGGACCAAAACATTTGAATTTTACAGTCGAAAACATTTTGAGTATATGTCGACTAAAACTAGTAAAACACATTTTGAAATGACTAAAATATGACTAAGACTAATAAGTATTTTTGACTAAAGGGCTGCCAAAAACAACACTGATTGAGAGAAATGCATTCGTGGTCTTATTGACTTACTCTTTGTTGGACCAGCAGGTGAGCATTCTCCAGATTTTTCCGTGTGCTCGCACACTCAGCCGACCGCTCGCACAACTGATTACAAAGTCGACAGAGGCATCTTTAGTAGTGCTAGGGGGAAACGGAGACAGCTTAGTTCCTACGTAGGTGTTGAGCGCATTTACTGACCTGCACTGCCATAACTTTCATGGCGGGATCGAGGTCCCTGAGTAGGTCAAATCCTTGATGGAAAAATGTCAGCTGAGCGTTGACCAAGGAGAACACCTCAAATAACAACACACACTCAGTCAGACTAAGAACAGGGAGGGAAATTTTTAAAAAATGGATGCGGATTTCCATCAATGGCAGCGAATGGGTTTATGCTCCGCTAAAATAAGGTAGTGAAGTTCTGGTCTCACAGAGTTCAAGATGTCCGTCTTTTGCTGAGTCTTGAACATGTTCAGCTAAATGACAAAACAAGAATTCTTTAGTCTTGAGAGTTTTCGCTCTCTGAGTGTACCCCTGTATTAACCTGCAGACAATAATCCAGGGCAAAATGCTGATAGCATTTACGGGTAGCTGTGAGCAAGTGACTTGCTCTCTCGGCCTCTGCGGTCTTGTGTCGAGACACCTGAGCATTCTTGGCAGCCGCTGTGTCCAGATTGTCACCGATACGCAGAAACTCCACACGGGTCTCTGACAGCTGAGGAAGGAACCTTAAAAGCCATAAAACGACAGCCAACAATTGAGTGGTATAACCGATCCAACTGATGTAAACTAAAAAAAGGATTTAAATTCAGGGTTTAAAACCTAGTGTGAGTACAAGTGTGCACTTACTGCTCGCACAGATTACTGAGCTGATGACTGATAGCTCGCTGGCTCTGGTCCAATAACATCTGACAACATACACATAAACAGGGGAGGATGGGGTTGGTTGTTACAATTGCTTTCCTTTTGCTCACCAGAGAGCAGTGTAGCACAATATCAGTATTGAAAGGTACAGTATATCTTGCGTTTTGATTAGAGCTGTCCCGACTAGTCGACATAGTCGACGTCATCGATGACGTAAATCCGTCGACGAGCACAACATCCCGTCGACGGTTAATGAAGGGTTAAAAAAAAAATACATGCGTGGAAAGTTCAGAATGTCGGATGCTCTGTATGCAAGCGGGGAAAGCGGCACAAACCCAAAAAAAGCGCACCAGAGTGTCCAAAACATTGACTTATTTCAAAGAAACAACGGAGGGTACACTCTTCTGTCCTGTCTGTTAAATGCCAAGCTTGGCTGCACGTCAGCCGTGAATAAACACCTCAAGCGCCGTCACCGTTTGTAATTTTTTTCTTCTTTTTTTTGTACACCAGAGGGTGCTGTCGCCTTACTGAATAATAACGTTTCATTGACAATGGGCCCATAGTGCTATTAGTATTGTCCTTAATGCTAACTGAAAGGTTTATTTCATGTTATGGTTTATTTTATGGTATAGAAAATTATATAAGGTTAAAAGGTCATAAATATATACAGTATATACAGTGATTGCACTCAAGGGAGAGATTGTCAATGATAAGGTAATAAATTAAGGTAAAGGCAATTCACTGATATATAAATAAGGTTTAAAAGGAAAAAGGTGAAAAGTTTTTGTTAATTTCTAATTGTGTTGTTTTATTTGTGTGCACCATAGCTCTTACAGTGTGATTACATCAAGGATGGAATAAAAGTTGTAAACCATCAGTTTAAGAGACCACCTTTTCAATCAGGGATGCTACACTAGTAAATTCTATCAGCATTTGAACTAATTGTTTATTTGTGATTTATTATTATTTATGTGTTTATTTGTACTTTAATAAATAATTTAAGTGTTCCAATATGTTTTTTGTGAATTGATAAGCGTCAACAAAAATGTCATTGCTAAATTAGTGAACAAAAGCAAAATAATTTTTTTTTTTTTTTAAATTATTAGATTAGTCGACTAATCGTAAAAATAGTCGGCTGACTAATCGGGAGAAAATTAGTCGTTTGGGACAGCCCTAGTTTTGATGACACAACAAATTAAAACAATCTAATTTGCCGGTAATATTATCATGTAAACTTATTAAACGTATTTTTGGGCACCCGTTTAAGTTTTTGGTTGCCACTGAAGGTGCGAGATGTCCAATCCATTTTGACTGGGAGAGGCTGGCAGGTTAAGAGCGATATTGCCGGCCATTAACAGAGTGTATTTCTGTGTTTATCCATTTTAATTGTATTAATTTTGTTTTTCTCAACATTACCGTAATTTGTGGACTATAAACCACTACTTTTTTCGCCCTGCTTCAACCCTGTGGCTTGGAGTTTAGTGTAGCTTATTCATGGATTTTTACAGAATAATCAACATCTTTCAGTATAAATGTCACATAATGCATGTAGAGGTCGACCGATATATCATCCAGCCGATATATTGGGCCAATAAATTTGACCCCCCTCCAAATATCAGCCAACGGCCGATTTGCAGTAAAAAGCTTAATTCCTTGGCAGTCTCCCATCCCAGTACTAACCTGAACCAGGTTTCAGTGTAGGATGGCTGTAAGGGACCAGCATGTAGGTAAGCTGCTGCCGACGACTGACTATAAAGCAACTACTTGAAGTTGAAATCATTTGTCGCTTAAGTTATTGCTTTGACTTTATTGTATATTGTCTTTATTTACTGCTCCTTATCTATTCTGTACTTTTTGTTTTACTTGTTTGCAAATGCGTATACAGTGATCATTCATTTTTCGCAATTAATGGTGATCCCCACCATAATCGAAATTCGTGAAGTAGAGGTGTAGCTTATTTACATTAAACCCACCCCCTCCCCCCAATTTTTTGGGGGGTGTGTTAAATGTATTTATTCAGATTTGGCATTGGAAAGAGACACATACAAGACATGATTTTTATTATTTTTTTCATTGAGTAAGTCCTCTGAAATCAACTCATGCTGCTTAGACCAGCACACGACACAACACAATGAGTTGCCACAGCAATTACAGCCAATGTTTAAAAAGCTAAACAAGGCGGCGGCCTTTGAAAGGTAGTTGTCTGGCCACTTCAAAGCAGCTCCTTTGTCACTCATTGTTTACTTCAACAAGCTGCCTGAAAAGAAACGCTTCAGGAGGGAGAGTGAGAGGCTGTACTTGATCGGATGAGAAATCTCTATAAAATCCTGCATTTTTTTTTTATTGGGGGATCCACAATGGACTAAGGGCGCGATGTTTGAAGCACGAAGTAGCAAGGAATCACTGTACCTAAAGTTCAATAAATGGTTGGAATTCTATTGGTGCGTTGATATATATTTTAGTGCTGAAACGATTAATCGATTAACTCAAGTATTCGATTAGAAAAAAAATATTCGAATTAAATTTTGTTCCTTCAAGTATTCGTTTAAAGTGGTGTTGTATTGGTTTATTTTGAAAGTGTTTGCATTTAGTTTTATTGATTAGGGTGAATACATTGCCCTCTGGGCTGCCATTTTTCACATGGCTGAATCCAACTGCTCCCTGTTAAGACCTGTTAGGGTTTTTATTTGAGCAAATGTTTTTCAATGCATTCATAATTTAGTTTATGGGTATATTTTGGCGTTTTTTGTGGGCATCGGTGTCTGAACCATTTGTTAAGACCATTGTAAAAAAAAAAACAAAAAAAAACTTTAGCATTTTATAGCATTTAAGATAGCGGACTTTTTCTTTGTGTGACGGCCCTGGCCATTTAATTGTTATGTTTTGAGACTGTTCCAGTCAGCTGATCGTCTCCTCCACCAGCTGGTTGCTTCCCCTCCCACTGTGACGACAGCTGAAGGACGCAGGACGGACCGACGACGTCGCCGCCGCTGATTGGCCACGAACAAAGGCGCCAAGCTTCTTAAACCTGCCACTGTCAACGCTCTGGGAGGTCGCATTTGACAGCATTCTGCCGCGGTCCTCCTCGCCAGCTGTTTACTTGCCATTCACGCTCGTTTGCATTTGATCGCTAGTCTGATACACTCTCGCTTTTTCGGTGAGGTCTTTTGTGTTTATTCGTTATTGGATCGTTTTTGTTCACCACCGTAAATAAGAGCACTGAAGCAAGTAGGGGTAAGTCGCCATTTCTGTTCAACCCGTTTTCTCCTGTTTTGTTTACCGTAAGAAGCTAGGTTAGTGGTTGTCTTTTCTTTGTTCTTTTTCATGATCAGGGTTTAGTTAGCGGGTGGGGTTCAAGTGTAGATTCCTTTTGTTTGTTGTTTTGGCCTGGGCTTACCCTGAAGCCGCGCTTCATCCACATTTTGTACATATTCATTGCGAGTTTGATTGTTGTGTAAATAAATTTGTGCCACTTGTGAATTTGTGTGGCTCGTTTTATGTTACGCCCTTCGCGAGTCGTCCTTGGGACGTAACAGTAAGTTAGCCATTTCTTCTTTTCTTGTACAAAGATCCTCATTAAAAAAAAAAAAAAAATTATACCGTTTGAGGGTCAGCTCAGGTATTTTAGTTTTCATGTTCCTTATCCGATTACTTGATTATTTGAACTAACTAGTCCATTGATTAATCGACTACTAAAATATTCGATAGCTGCAGCCCTAATATATTTATATACTGAGTGTTTCAATTTTCATAAATCTCATAATCAAAAAATATTGGTGGTAGAAAAGTAGATCGGCCTTAAATACCCGCCTACAAAATCAACTGCAGACATTGGCAATCGGGTGATTTTTTTTTTTTTTTTAATCAGTATCGGTCTTAGAAAATCCCCTATCAGTGGACCTCTAAATACAGTGTAGACACCTGTGACTTATATATGAACAAGTAGAGTTTTCTTGTATAAATTTCAGGGGTGCCAGGCACTGCTTTCTTTGTCAGTCATGACAATAACGAAAGTATTTCGTCGACGAACAATATTTTCATGCACCCCTAACCCCTGACTCACAGTGTGAAACGTGAGCAGCTCCTGCAGGCCTTGCTCGAATTGGGTGAGGCAGTTCTAAAAGGACATGAAAAGAAAGTCAGGAGAGCAAACATTCTTAAAGCCATGAAGGCCCTCTCGTGTGGGGTCGATGAATCTGTAATTTAAATACAAATATAAAAGCCATTTAAACAACGGAATATAATGACACATAAGAGGAACACAGACAGCAAAAAAACTCATTTCTTGTACAGAAATACTTATTATCAGATGGGTCCTTACTGCTATGACGCCATCCTCCTTGTGACGTGAAAACAGCTCGGATAGGCCAGTGAGAAACAGTTGATTGGCTGCATTGTATGCTTGTCCCGCCTCCACCATTTTTCCGCACAGCCTTGTAACCTGATTGGTTGCACAACAAACACCAGTTAGATGACTGGTGTCAAAATCACGGCCCACGCCCCCCACCTCAACTAAGCTGTCCCCACCAATGATTTGGGACACAATAAGTATTTTTGGAGGTGTAGACTTAATTCAACGAAACAATTCAGTTTTCATTTTAGTCACACAATAATGTGCTATTTAAATATTAGAATTTTTCTCTCTCTCCTCTCCCTTCTCTGATCTAAAAAAATGAGTTAGTCCTCTCCACACAGTAGAGGCTGAACTCAGTAGCGTCTGTGCCTATAGCACACCGCTTCAGGATTGGTTGAGATATTCACTCAGAAACACAGTCAGTCACACAGGTTCTAAAAGATCCCATCAACTAAAATCTTGAGGTTCAGACCATCCGAACCATTTCTCCTGAATTGTTCAAAGCTCTATTCTCCACTACTGAGTGCAGTTGTTAAGCTGAGCTAAAAGCTAATAATAGCAAAGCATAAGGTGACAGGCACAGACAGAGAAGAGCTGCCTTGAATTACAGTGGTACCTCTACATACGAATTTAATTCGTTCCAGGACCTTGTTTGTAAGTCGAAATGGTCGTATGTCGAGCAGGATTTTCCCATAGGAATACATTATAATTCCATTAATTCGTTCCAAAGCCTAAAAACATACACTAAATTCTTAATAAATACTGCTGGCACTGTTAAAAATGACAATTAAACATAGAAAAACAAATAAGTTATAAATAAATAATTCAGAATAATATAATAAGAAGAAGAATAATTAATAATTATTCCTGTAAATAATGTAACGAATCGGATTCTAATATGGCGGACACTTTTTACTGTCCCTGAACGCACCGCGAAGCTGACGTCTCAGTGAGATAGGTCGGTGCGGTAGAGATAATACTTTCGTTTTCTTGAGAGCAGTCAACTGCTTAAGACAATGGGCGTTTTGTGTTGGATAAGTTCTTAAATAAATGATAAAAACGTGACGAAGCTGGCGATTTCCTTGGCAATGTTACCACAATAATAATTGTCACCTTAACTTATAAATAGTGGCGAACGGTGGTCGGAAGAGGACCATGGAGCTGTATTGTTGAGCCAGTTCAGGGACGCGCACCCCAAGCTCATATTTTTCTATAACTTGCATCTTCATTTCAAAGGTAAGCATCACTTTTTTCCTTGTTTCTCCAACTGTATCAACTTTTTTTGAAAACTGTGTTGATTTCTCACACAAGAAAATCCACCGTGCGTTCGTTTGCAGTGCTGTCATGTCGTCGTATTTCGAGCAACTCGTCGGATGTAGAAACAAATGGCGGCTCAAATTTTACGTCGGATGTCGAAAAGTTCGTGTGTCGAAGTGATCATATGTAGAGGTACCACTGTATTTATTTCTGCCACTCTAAACGGCTAACTGTCTGGATATTGATATCAGAAATAGTTCCGTTTTAATTACATTTAAGATTTATTTCCAGGAAGGATGTTATATTAGATAGGGAAAGTAGCCTACAGTATACATTGCTGATCAAAATCTTAAGACCAGTTGAAAAATTGCAAGAATTTGCATTTTGCAAATTTGAGTAGAGCTGCAATATGCAAAGACAAGGAAGGGGAGTATAATAATAAGAACTTTGAAAAATTAATTTCTTGAGAACAACAAATAAACTATAATACGCCGTTTGATCCCCTGATCAGAAGTTAAAGACGATCGCTCAAAAACTAACCAGAAGCGGTATTTATAATAATATATTCAGTATTATATACATAAACAGTATATATACACATCCACACACATTTATCATGAGACATATATTACTTATACACTACCGTTGAAAAGCTTGGGGTCACTTAGACCCCAAACTTTTGAACAGTATAAAACTGTATACGTTGCTAATTAGTACCCCAAAAAAAGTTGTACTCATGATTTCCAGTCATTTTTTAGTAATTAGCGTTTTTGTGTCGGTCTTTTTTTCCCCCGTGGCACAGTGATATTGATACGGCGGAGTAGTATCGTCAGTGTGTGAAGCTGTATCAGGTCACGTGCACCAATAGACCCTACTCACCGACGTCACAGAATGACGTGTCGCTGTATCCGGCCGCCATATTGTCCGTCTCTGTTTAGCCCTATTCTCAATGGTTTCAATTAGTCGTTCAGTTTATAGAGCAATTCATGGAAGCCCCAGTGCTTTCAGACGCTGTAAACTCATTGGATGCGTTGCATAAAAGGCGTTATGTGGAAAAGCTTCAGTCTATCCATTCGCCAAATCCATATTTGATGCCTAAATCGATATTTTTCGACCCGCTGTCTTTGCCCTCCGCCTGACATCTGCTACCCTGATATCTACAACTATCTTTTCCACAGAAACTCTGCCTATTCTCACGAAACTTTGAAAAACATTAAGAGCAGCACTCTAAGCAACATTACCCTGTGTGATTTCTAAAATGGCGACAATCAAAAAAAAAAAAAAAAAAAAAAGTTGACTGCGATGGCCGACGCTTCAAGGATAGGTGGATATTGGACTATTTCTTCAATAAAACACGCAACAACTGTGTCTGCCTCATTTGCAAAGAGAGAGTCGCTGTTTTCAAAGAGTTCGATGTGACGCGATAATAACAAGACATGCTGACATGTACGACAACATTACAGGGAAGATACGCGAGAAATTATAGCAACTTGAAGCTAGTTTAATTTCACAGCAGCAGTATTTCGCAAGAGCCCGAGTGTCGAAAAAGAACGCCACAAAGACGAGACTGTTGAAATTATGAATTTAAAAAAATAATAAAGCAAATGTGACACACAGAAGGGCTTGCTAACATTTGTTTAAATATATTGTTCTATGTAAATCAGCCAAGGTAGCCCCCCGCATTTTTACCACACCAAATCTTTGCAAAAGGTTTGGACACACCTGTTTAACTGATGATCCGTAGACGAGGCCAGCTTCTTTCACTTAGTACCAGCTAAATATTATTCAAAATGTAATGATGGTGGAAGAAATAAGCATCTTGAATTTGAAACTGTATGTTTTCGGCGATTAGCCTCGCAATGATCTTAAATGTGGTTGTCAGCCCAAAACCTTCTAAATACATATTAAATGCATCTTACCAGATATAAAATGACTACTACATACTCCGTGGTAATCGTTTGGAGCCCAGTTTTCTCGTCGAATTGCAGCAGTCCATCTCGCTCTCCTCTCCGGGTCTCTCGGAATACGGTACAACTTCAAGTCTCTCCGTCTATCTTCTCTGTTATTGCAACCAACCGCCACACACGCCTTCACCATTTTGATTATTAATGTTAACGAGCAGAAAAACACGTCGTAATAGGAGGAATTTACGTAGCGGTAATGCGTCAAAACGACGAGGAGACAGACAATATGGTGCGGAGGCGTGGTTGTGACGTTATGTGAGTAGGGTCTATAGGAGGCGAGGATTGGTGCCATGGTTTCGAAAACAACAACAACATGGCGTCGACCATTTCTAACTACGACATGAGCGAAGATGAACAAAAGATAAGAAAACCGCATTCGAAGTTTAGTCAACGGGGAAAAAAAGAATGACACATAAACGCTAATTACTAAAAAATGACTGGAAATCGTGAGCACACTTTTTTTTTGGTACTAATTAGCAACGTATGTATATGTTATAAAGCAGAGTTTATGTAGATCCACTTGAGTGGAACGAAATCCATTTTCTAAGCACTTTTTCCATGGTCCCAATACAGCCTAAACACTGCACTTCAGCTCTCAGTCTCTAGCCAGGACTGTAAAATAACATGAAATAATGCAGTAATTCATCATGTGTTAATGGTAACAGACTTACATGTTAAGTTAGTGCCAAATAACACTGTAACAGTAACACGTTACTTCTTAACGTGTTAGTCCCAGACTCCCAACCAAGGCCGGCTCAGCCTATACGCAGACTATGTTTGGATGACTGGAAAATAGACGCACGAATATGTCGAAGAGAATTTATCCTTTGGAGCACAGAAACGAAAGAAGAAAATCTGAGAAGAAACAACAGTATCAAGGTAATACACCATATGCTTCTATTTGTTACTTTCCAAGTGGTGAGAGCGCAACTGAGCATCGACTGTAACATCCCAAGTAATGATGTCAGGCTTACGTTGTTTTATAAAGTTTTATTTCTATCACAACTCGGCGCCTGCTCGTAAAAGTGCTCTCCCTTCACTCTCGCTCCTGTGTGATGCTTTCAACTGCGATCACGAAAAAAAAACTGTGATCACAAAATAATGACAATAATGTGTAGTGATTTGGAAATTTGCCGCGAGCAAGTAATGAGTTTCTGGTTCAGAGGTAAACCGCGCGGGCGATGACGTAACACATTTGGCTTCTCCTTTCTGCTCATGCGTAGTTGCACAAAGGCGTACCTTGCAGAAGCGGGGGGGTGGGGCCTTAAACGCACCTTAAACGTGTGGAAAGGTACAAAAATAGTCAGGAAAATACCCTGGAGAAAATTATCTGTCCTAGTGTAGACGTAGCCATAGTCATTTAATTTGTATCGGACATTATTATCAAGTAGTATACATGTATCAGCTTACAGTGAATCTACTTAATTAGTTGCGCACTCCCCATAGTACACGTTTTTGTTGACGATTATTTTCCTGGGCTGAATTTCGTTCCATGTAATCATATTTTGTGCTTTGGATGATTCAAACGAGCTATTGAAAAGTATCTTGGAATTAGAGGTGGAGTGCCATCCTCTTCACAAGATGATTTCCCCTAATGTACAATTCAAGCTAATGCTTGGCAATGTCGTGTACATAGTTATGAGATCAAAAATCAAGAAAGATGCACATAAGGTTACAATTTTATTACATTTTTACAAAAATATCGGCCCCTTGGCATTATTTTACTCAGGGCCCCCAAATGGCCTGGGCCGGCCCTGCTCCCAACACTGTTGTCTGAAAAAGTGATAAGCTCATCTTGCTCACATAGAAAAGTTTTTCAATAATTTGCCATTATAGTGCTTATAAAAACTATGTTGAGGGGAGTTGAAGTGCTTCATTCTGGAAATTGCTGCTCTATGGTGCCAACTTCAGTAAGGGGTGTCACCGACTGCAAGTTATGGCTATTTCTGTCTTTATTTCCATCAAAGTCAATGCTGTACCTTGTCCAGCTGTGTCTGTAGCAGAAAAACATCCTCCTCAAACTTATCCAGGTTCAGCCTAAACAAATACACAAACAAAAAAACACACAAGAAAGTTTAAGCAGCGGCGCATGCGCCTCGCCGATGCCAACTCATCGAGCGAGAGTTGCTTACCTGAATTCTGGAGAATCCGCGACGCACTCCGAGAAGTCAAGTAACGCTTCCATATTGAGTGAAGGTACCTGGAAACCGTCGAAGTATGCTACCCAAACAGCAAGTTGTTAGCCGGCGTGCTAACACACAGAGAACTTTCTCATTAGAAACAAAACTACCTCCAATTAACACAACTACGACTAAGAAAAGACGAAACCTACTCAGCTGTTTACTTGTCGTGTACCATGTGTTCGTGAAAGATAAGCTTGTGTTGGGGCTTGCACAGCTGTCAGCATCCCACACACGCAAAGTGATGCTAACATTGGCAGTCTTGAGCGCTCCTCCAGCCCACATCCGGGTTCTGTTTAATTTGCGGAGACACCAAGCGGTGGTTCAAGTTACTGCGTTCACTGTGATTAAAGATTGGTGCTATTCATTTTAATGTACACAATTATCTTGGCATTTAGATAAGCATTATGGAGGACCAAAGCTGCCAAAAAAAAAAAAAAAAAAAAAAAAAAAAAAAAAAAAAAACCTAATATTAAGTGTGCATTTCCATGCCAGTGACAGCCATGTACGTCCATGCCATTGATGACTATGTACTGTATGTCGATTCTATTGATGCCAATTTACTTGGATTCCATTGACACATATGTACAGTGGGGAGGACAAGCATTTGATACACTGCCGATTTTACTGGTTTTCCCACTTGCAACCCATGTAGAGGTCTGTAATTTGTATCATAAGTTCTCTTCAACTGTGAGGGACGGAATCTAATACAAAATCCAGAAAATCACATTGTATAATTTTTAAATAATAAATTTGTATTTAACTGCATGAAATAAGTATTTGATACATTACCAACTAGTAAATATTTCGGCTCTTAGTTCTTTTTTAAGAACCCCTCCTGTTCTCCACTCATTACCGGAAGTAACTGCACCTGTTTGAACTTGTTACCTGTGTAAAAGACACCTGTTCACGTGCTCAAACAAACAAACAAACTCCAACCTCTCCACAATGGCCAAGGCCAAAGAGCTGTGTAAGGACGTCAGGGATAAAATAATAGACCTGCACAAGGCTGGGATGGGCTACAGGAAAATAAGCAAGCAGCTTGGTTAGAAAGTAACAACTGTTGGAGTGATTATTTGAAAATGTAAGAAGTTCCAGTTGACGGTCAATCTGCCTCGTTCTGGAGCTCCATGCAAGATCTCACCTCATGGGGCATCACTGATCATGAGGAAGGTGAGGGATCAGCCCAGAACTACACGGCAGGACCTGGTCAATGACCTGAAGAGAGCTGGAACCAGTCTCGAAGAAAACCATCAGAAACACATTACGCCTTCATGGATTAAACAGCGCACGCAAGGTCCCGCTGCTGAAGCCAGTGCATGTCCAGACACGTCTGAAGTTTGCCACTGACCATCTGGATGATCCAGAAGAGCGATGGGAGAAGGTCATGTGGTCGGATGAGACCAAAATGGAACTTTTTGGTCTAAACTCGGCTCGTCGTGTTTGGAGGAAAAAGACAGATGAGTACAACCCCAAGAACACCATCCCAACCGTGAAACATGGAGGAGGAAACATCATTTTTTTGGGGCTGCTTCTCTGCCAAGGGTACAGGACGACTGCACCGTATTGAGGGGAGGATGGATGGGGCTATGTATGGCCAGATCTTGGCTGACAACCTCCTTCCTTCAGTGAGAGCCCTCAAGATGGGTCGTGGCTGGGTCTTCCAGCATGACAACGACCCAAAGCACACAGCCAAGGCAACTAAAGAGTGGCTCCGTAAGAAGCATCTTAAGGTCCTGGAGTGGCCTAGCCAGTCACCAAATCTGAACCCGATAGAAAATCTATGGAGGGAGCTGAAAGTCCGTGTTGCCCGGCAGCAGCCACGAAACCTGAAGGCTCTGGAGAAGATCTGCATGGAGGAGTGCGCCAAAATACCTGCTGCAGTGTGTGCAAACCTTGTCAAGGACTACAGGAAACGTTTGGTATCTGTAATAGCAAACAAAGGTTTCTGTACCAAATATTAAGTTCGATTTTTGTGATGTATCAAATACTTATTTCACGCAATTAAATGCAAATTTGTTATTTAAAAATCATACGACGTTATTTTCTGTTTTTTTTTTTGTATTAAATTCCGTCCCTCACAGTTGAAGAGAACTTATGATACAAATTAGAGACCTCTACTTGCTTTGCAAGTGGGAAAACCAGCAAAATCGGCAGTGTATCAAATACTTGTTCTCCCCACTGTACATCGATGCCATTGACGGCTATGTACATCAACATATCAATAGGAAGTGACTGCCACTGTTACCTTTTCTTTTGGGTGGAAAAAAACACATTTAGTAAGGGGGAAGTGTAAATAAATTATTATATTAAGATTTGTGACTTGATAATAACAGGAAGTGACCCCAAAGGGGTTTACCTGCCAAAGCAAAGCTCCCATCGAAATTTCTTCAGAAATTGCAGTTTTTAGTAGAGGGGATGCCTTTCTTTCCAATGGCTCACTTTTTGGGGGCATTTTCAGGACACTTCCTTGTCAACTCATCGGCTGCCATTTACAGCGCTTGAGGTCCAATTTATTAGGCCTTGGAGAAGAGAATATTTGTTAATAGCGTACCGCACGAATGCCATTTTCCGACAGTGATGTCGCCATCGTAACACGGAAGTGGGACATTATCGACACGCCGTCGCGTACAAACCATATTATTTCTGCTTGTTTTCTCTGGTAATCTTTCAAAAAACAACATGCCAATCAAACACTGCTGCTATGGAACTAGTAGAAACGACTCTAGACGTTACAACATAAGAATGTTTTCTTCATACGTTTCCCGAAACCAAAAATTCGGAGGAAAAAATGTGAAGAATGGATCAACTTTCATGGACGTCCAAAAGACCAAAGACATTCACAATTAATATGTAGTAAACATTTTGTTGGGGACCACTGTCCTACAGAGGACGAAGAGGTAAGTCATTTTGATATTTTAACTTATTTTTTATCATGGCGTTTTGCCATCCTGCTTGTCTGACAATGAATGACCTGAAAAAAAAAATTAAAATGGTGTCTGACTGCCAATGTTACCTTTTGTTCTAAAAAAAAAAAAAACAATTTGAGTTACTATTAGGAACAAACAGGAGGTTGACCCGCCTAGCCACAATTGCTAAAATGAGCAAAAGTGACATGTTGCTTGCGGTACGCCAATTAATGGAAATGGTTTTTGTTGTGTTCAATGTAAAGTTGAGAAATTTTGGCAAACAATTTTTCCCTCTATTTCATTTGTACTATACATCAGTGATACACACAGCAACAAACTTTGACAGAGGATGTCATGTATTTTATTGTAAAAAACAAAACAATAGTCAAATTCATTCACATGTGTCAGGGGGATGTGGTAGTTTAGAAGTCGATAGAAATTAAGATAACTGTGACGTTGTCAGCACAGCCCCGTCGAACCGCCTCACTGGCCAACTGTTGACAGGCCGCCTCAAACTGCTCCTCCTTGCCCGTAAACTTACTGTCCTACAACAACATAATGAAAATTTTAGTTTATTCTTCCATTTTTTTCCTAGTTATCATTTTAGGCTCATCTTGATCCTTCACACTAAAACGGCAAACATCTGTTTTCACAGCAATAAATCCTAACTAAAAGTTTCTTTTATTACCTGAAGGACATCAAGGACAAATCTGACAGCCTCAGCTGCTGAAAACACTTTGAACAAGCCGTCACAGGCCAAGATGATGAACCTAAGGTCAAAGTAAAGAAGACACTTTGTTTTTCTCATTTTTTTTGTGTGTGCAGGTGTGACACTGATCTCACCTATCATTGGCTGTCAGCTGACACCTCCTAAGGTCTGGAGTGGAAATGACACCGCAGCGCTTATACTGGCCATCACCGATAGAACGTGACACTTCCAGGACGCCCATTACCCGTCCCTCCCTGTTATAAAGAAAAACAAATACTGAATTTTACGGCTATCAATTAGATTAGGATGCAACTCATACTGCGACTTGTAATATTCTATATTTAAAAATTATATATCTTCTGAAATGGTATATACAGGGGGTCGGCAACCTGTGCTTTGAGAGCCGCAAGCAGCTCTTTAGTACGGCCCTAGTGGCACCCTGGAGCATTTTCAAAAATGTTTGAAAATGGAAAAAGATGGTTGAGGCTTCAGAGAAGTATATTTTTTATTTTGATATGGTTTCTGTAGGGAAACAAGAATGAAACAAACATTCTTAACGTTTTCCAATGCTGTAAAAATGTGTAGAATAAATATTGAATTTCAACAATTCTGTCAACGAAGATTTGCGTTTTAGCCTGCGACACACGTTTCTATCAGTAGGGCGGGATGCCATGCCAGGCAGGTGGCTATTGTAAACAAACCGGCACCCGAGTACCCAGTTGGAAGAGAAAAAGTGTGATTTTATTACTTCTGAAGAACTTAGAGCAGTGTTTTTCAACCAGTGTGCCGTTAGAGATCGTCAAGTTTCCGGTCGTGTGCAAATGAGCGAGGTATTGCTCGTGTCACGTTCAAGAACTGCTTGGATTTCGAGCCATCAGCGACCTTGCTGTCTACGACAATGTGGACCTTAGCATGTTTATTGCACATCATTTGGTTAGACTCCTTATGTGTCTATATACTTTAAAGTGTCCTTTCTATTTCATCCATATGTGACGACCCTCAATCCTCCCCCTGTTTTTTATTCCAACATATTGTTGAGGACAGCAAGGTGACTAAAGGCTAGAAACCCGAGCAATTCTGGAAAGCGACACAAGCAGCTATTCAACAGCGCCATGGTGCCAAGCAAGTTTAAACGTCATCTTCAAACGAAACCCCCGACGCCTCAAAACAAGTCGATGTACTATTTTGTTCGCCTTCCTGAAAACAGAAACAGGCAACTTTTTTTGAGAAAAACTACAAAGGTAAATGAGAAAGCCCTCAAAGCCAGTTGCCTTGTTGCTGAACTTGTTGCTAAATCCAAAAGGTCCCACACTGTGACAGAAACATTAATACTACCTGCATGCAAAGCCACTGTCTGCGAGATGCTAGCCTAACTGCTAAAAAACAAAAATAAATACCGTAAATAAAAACAGAGAAAGACAGAGCTGTTGAAGAATAAGGATATCGACTTTGTGTTCATCTAAACCAGTGCTTCTCAATTATTTTCTGTTACGCCCCCTCCAGGAAGACGTAAACGTTCTGCCCCCCCCCCAACTCTGCTGCCACTGTAAATATACGGTAGTATCATCTGTCTATAAAATTCTTATTATTATAAGTAAACCTCTGCATAACATTGTGTCCTTATTAATATTAAAGAAGAAAAAAAGGTTTTAAAAAAAAAAAGAACACATCCATACTGTAAAAATAGACTCAAGATACATTTTTTTGACCATTTGACACTGAAAAAAAAAAAATCAAATAAAATCAATACATAATCATGAATTCAAATTGACGAGCAACATTAACTTGAGAGGACAGTATGCCAAACTATTAGACTGAAAAAACAAAAAATAATAGAAAAAAAAACAACAGCGTCATTGGACGGAGAGACAGTTTTTATTTTTGCTGTGGGCAGTATCAGCTCCTTTGCTGTGGTGCTTGGTTATTTTGCACTGAGCAAATTGGTATGCCTCCTTATGTGATACTGACAGTTAGGAGTGGGAACCTCAGGGCATCTCACGATACGATACGATTCGCGATACAAGGCTCACGATAACGATTATATCACGATACAGCGATTATCAATATATTGGTCAGAAATTGGATACATGACATTCTACGATACAACTGTTGAAACGATGAGAAAAAAAAAAAATTAAAAATAGAAAAAATACTGTTTAAGTCATTTATTAAACAGTGACACCTTTTCTGTGCAACATTGCTGTAAAATATAAATCTACTGCAAATTGTGCCCCTGCGCATATAGAGGAAACCAACCACGACCACTGATATCACTTGGAGAGATCATGATGAATGGCACCCTTAATTTTCTTTATTTTAAATCTTAAAAAATAAATAAATAAATAAAAAGTGCCGTAGGTGTCAGCAGTTGAGCTTGGAGTGGGGCAATGATAAAATTGGTCTTTTCTTCATATATGACCTTTGGTGCTTGGTTTGAGCACTTCCGCTATCTGCTTCAGCATTTAAGATGTCAGACTTGCTCAGTCACAGTCTTCCTCACCTTAAAAACAACAATACAAAAAATATTAGCTACTTCATAGCGTTTGAGTTGAAATCGATTTTTTTTTGTGTTGGAAGTACTGAATTAAAAAAAATATGAATTGAATGTATAGAAATTAAAAATTCAATAATTACCTATTTTTAATATGTAGGCTACATTAATTATCATGCACATCACTTTATATATCTTGGAACCTATTCAAACCATTTTTATAGCTTATTGTATCAAAATGACAGTAATAACAGTTTGTGTTGTAAACTGGATGGAAATTGGTTCTCAAATAAATCGGAAAATTCATGTGGGCTTGTTCGATATTCATTTTCATCCAGTTTAGGGTTCTGGTTTATTTTATATCATTCAACACCAAATGTCATCAAAATAATACATGTAAATTAAAAAGTCAATTACATTGCAAAACTTTCTTACCTCAAGTGATGAAAGCGAAGCTCACAAACTCCAGTGTCCACTACGTCACCAGCTCCCAGTGAAACTTATTTTTCTTAGACAATTCTTGCATACAGCAAAGTCCTTGTTCACCTTACTTCCTTTCTTGTTGGTGTAAAATCCAAAGTGTGTCCCCATGTGTAATTTGTAGCAATATTTTTCTCATTTTTTCCTCCACCGTTCTCACGGAACTTTTTTATTTTTTTTCAACCCACTTGGGGGCGCTCTTCTTCTCTAGGCGACTTGTGCGCACTTTACCCTCACCGCCACTCCCAAGCGCCCCTAGTGGACCGCCAAGGAATTGCTCAACAAACATTGAGCAGTTTACAGCATCCATACTCCATTGTATGGCCAATATGTTAAATAAAAGTATCGATTCTTGGCGGGAGCATATCGATAACCCATTGAGTTGCAAAATATCGCGATATATCGCTGTATCGAGATATTGTCACACTCTTACTGACAGTGCTCGCTGGTTTACTGAAGTAGCACTGACAAAGCGGGACGATTGTTGGCAATATTTGCCACGTTTTCGCTGGGAAAAAAAAAAAATTCCTGCTGTCCGCCGCGAACATTTTTAGACAAAGTAAACACACTGGTCTTTCCTCGTCTCTCACTGTACTAAAAGTCAAAGCCAAAAGCCAAATGCTACATGCGCTTCATCATATTTCTTTGTCTTAGCTTTTCATATCTCCAGTGCTCTTTGCTGTGTGCTCTTGTTTGGTTCAAAAACACTGCATTTATGCTGAAAATAAGAGCGCCACTGCCACCCACTCAGTGGATGTGCAATTACACATTATTCTACTACGGGGAAAAAGTATGTTCCCCAAGGTCACATGTTCTACCCCCAGCATCGTTCCGCGCCCCCCTTGGGGGGCCCGCCCCACTATTTGAGAAGTACTGATCTAAACAAACTCAAGTTTCACACTGAGTAGGTATGCATATTGAGAAATTATTTTATAATTAAACATACTGTACAGAAAATAATTTTGGAACATTTTGGTTTGTGGTGTGCCGCAAGAGTTTTTCCAATGTAAAAAGGTGCCGTGACTCAAAAAAGGTTGAAAAACACTTAGAGGAGCGCAAAAATAGAAGTAGATTGCATCGCCAAACTCCACTACTGCAGCAGTACAGTACAGTTTTGTTGCAACCCGGGAGATACGGTGGAAAACAGATGGTGAGTGCATGAAGGAGACATTCATCAACATATCAGAACACCGATTTGCAGACATCAAAAACAAAACAGGCTGGAGTTGTATTCGTCCTGACTTATTGACAAGCAATCAGAGAGAGTTTTAAACTACACAAAATAGCTACAAACTGTATATCTGGACCGTCTTAAAATGTCTCTGGAGTCATGTGGAGGAAGATATACGGCCTAGATTTTGGACACCAGTTTTGTCATTAGAAGTAAGTAACAGAAGCTGGGCGCTAATATGGAGAATGGGAAGCCACTGTCTAAGCCAATGGGACTGTCGGTGACCTGAGTATTAGCAAAAACTTTGAGTAAAAGGCTGTGTACATGCTACAGTAGACAGACAGACAGACAGCTTTATACTGTATTCATTGACATACAAGATAGGGGTGCAACGGTTCAGTTAACCCACGGTTCGGTTCGGTTTCGGTTTTGGGATCACGGTTTCGGTTCGGTTTCGGTTTGCATTTTTTTTTTTTTTTTAAACTGCCTTTATTTTGCTTTTTAAAAAATGAAAAAAACAAACACTTAAAATTTAAACATTTTTGACTGTTAAAATGCCTCTTAGCTCGTTGGCAAGTGTAGTGACTGACTACTGAAATACACACACAGTAGTAAAAAAGTTACTTGGCAAAGTAACTGGTGATACCTTTCATGTTTTTTTTTTCATTAAAAAAAAAAAAAAAAAAAAAAAAAAACATAGTAACCTTTGCTATGTTTGGAGGTCATTTAATGTTGTGAATCAACCGATAAAGTTGATAAAATTGCTCCCCTTTTTGCCTTAGTTCCCTTCCGTCTACTTTCGACATGTGAAAATTTTATAACTGTTTCAGCCTTTAAAGATAGACTCAAGTCAAGATTTTGCCGATTTAGGAGTATTTTGGATAAAAAGTTGCTAAGGTTTACTACAACAGAGCCTTTCTGAGAAGTATACTGCTCTAAAATGGCGGCTGTTTACTAACGCTACCGAGTGTCATTTCGCTTGTAGTTTTATATGCATGAGATATCTAGGCGTAGATTGTATGATGTCGGCCACGGTCAGGAAATTGGAGCCACCTAGCCTAGCATCGCGTTTGCTACAGCGTCTCAACACTCTTCCCTCTCCGTGTCTGACTTTTCTCGTGTCATTCAAGTATTAACGAACATTGACTCCTTGCAGAAACGGTGACCAAATCCGAACGGATGAAAAAAAAAAAAAAAAAAAAAACGCAATGCACGAAAAACGTGCAGATTTTGAACGTAACGGACGGCGTACACATTTAAAAACCAGTGCTCACTTGTACAAATTACGACGAGACCGTACAACTTCACAGGTATGAATTATAGTGGACCGTCACAGTTAGTAGCACTCTGTAGCACGGGACGTCCAACTATCAGCGGTCAGGGCGAAAATATGTGCTTTCGTGAAATCATCTTCAATGGCTTTGCGTGCCATTTCTTAAATGTCGGGGATTATGTTGTGGGCGAAATATGTCCGCGAGGGAACAATATAACGCGGGTCAAGCGTTGCAATTAAATTAACGAAGCCCGCATCTTCAACCACGGAATATGGTTGCATGTCTTTTGCAAAGCAAATCCCCACTGCGTGGGTTATTTTCTTGTGTTTTTCTGACCTGATATTGTAAGGCTTTTGGAACGCCTCTTCTATAGACCCGTGTGTTTTCACTGGTGTCATCTTCGGAGTTGTCCTCTGAGAAAACGATGTCTGTTGGTTATGCCGGCTGAAGTGCTGACTGCTGGGTCATGTTAGAAGTCTTGCCGTTAGCATAGGGAACAAGCGCTGAGCAATGCTTGCAAATTGTTTTATGTTTTTTTTCAATATTTTCTCTCCGTCTGCATTGTAGTCCACCGGGAAACCGAAATGTTGCCACACCGCAGATTTGAAAGAAGCCGGTGCTTCCTCCAAATTCGGTCTGTCGACTCCTCCACTCGCCATAACTTTTTTTGTTTTCTTTCTTGTTTCAATTTCACCTCGCTCGTAAGCGAGAGAGGGCGTTACTCGGCTCCTATTACACAGGTGCTTGACAGCGATTGGACATTTACTCGTGGGGCGGGAATTTCTCCACAGCTGCGCTTCACGTCACACACAGGCACAGAGAGTTTGACCAATTCATTCCACAAGCGTTCGGAATAAATTACTTTAATTGCAAAACCAAAAAGGCGCGGTTCATAAAGGCGTATTGAACCGAACAGGGCGAACCGTTCGGTTCGGTTTTGAACCGCGAACCGTTGCACTGCTAATACAAGATGAGAACGAAATTGCATTCGATGAATGAGCATCGCCGAAGAAAAATTACGAAGAACTGCAACATAGTAGCTTGCTAAGCTAAATGTGATAACACTAGCAATGTCGTGGGCAAGGCAGCGATTTGTTTGAACTGCTCTTTTGTTGCTCAACTAAAACTATTGACTATGTTTGAGCTATTTGGCAACAAATGGTGGACAACATACAATATACTCTTCTTAAAATATTTGACTAAGTCTTGTGCGACTTGTCTACGTTTTTTTTTTCCCTTTGCAGTGGGGCAAATAAGTATTTAGTCAACCACCAATTGTGCAAGTTCTCCTACTTGATAAGATTAGAGAGGCCTGTAATTGTCAACATGGGTAAACCTCAACCATGAGAGAGAGAATATGGAACAAAAAAACAGAAAATCTAATTGTTTGATATTTAAACAAGATGTCCCGATCACGTCATTTTCGAAGTATCGGAATCGGCATTGTCGCGTTCAATCTATAAAGGCGCCGTTTTACTAATATATAGAGCTAAACGCAGCGTATAATGAGTAGAGAGAATTTTGACAGCCTCTGGAGCCTTTTTTAATCTGGTTATAGCCTTAAATTCCCTCTCTCAGCAATTAAAATTGACGTGGGAGGCATGCAGACAAGATATATCAATTGGTGACCCTACGCACAGTCATGGTTGCACTTCCCATCATGCATTTGGGTTGAATGGCTACAGTATCATTTACTGAAAGCTCAACAAATACAGTAGATGGCAATATTTAGTCACAATATACAAAGTCACATTTATCCTTTAAGAATTACAAGTCATTCTATCCGTGGATCCCTCTCACAGAAAGAATGTTAATAATGTAAATGCCATCTTGAGGATTTATTGTCATAATAAACAAATATAGTCAAATATACCTGTATATTTTTTCTTAATGCATTGCCAAAATGTATATGATCTGGAAAAATTATCGGGAATGATTGGAATTGAATCGGGAGCAAAAAAAAAAAAGCAATCGGATCGGGAAATATCGGGATCGGCAGATACTCAAACTAAAACGATCGGGATTGGATCGGGAGCAAAAAAACATGATCGGAACAACCCTACATTTTAAAGAATTTATTTCCATCTTAGAGTGGAAAATAAGTATTTGATCACCTAACAAACAACCAAACAAGCAAGATTTCTGGCTGTCAAAGAGGTCTAACTTCTTCTAATGAGGTCTGAAGAGGCTCCACTCGTTACTTGTATTAATGGCACCTGTTTTGCCTCATTATCGGTATAAAAGACACCTGTCCACAAACTCAGTCAGTCACACTCCAAACTCCACTATGGCCAAGACCAAAGAGCTGTCGAAGGACACAAAATTGTAGACCTGCACCAGGCTGGGAAGACTGAATCTGTAATAGGTACATCGCTTGGTGTAAAGAAATCAACTGTGGGAGCAATTATGAGAAAATGGAAGACATACAAGACCACTGACAATCTCCCTCGATCTGAGGCTCCATGCAAGATCTCACCCTGTGGCGTCAAAATGATAAGAACGGTGAGCAAAAATCCCAGAACTACACGGGGGGACCTAGTGAATGACCTACACAGAGCCGGGACGACAGTAACAAAGGCTACGATAAGTAACACAATGCGCCGCCAGGGACTCAAATCCTGCACTGCCAGACGTGTCCCCCTGCTGAAGCTAGTACACGTCCAGGCCAGTCTGCGGTTCGCTAGAGTGAGCATTTGGATGATCCAGAAGAGGACTGGGAGAATGTGTTATGGTCAGATGAAACCAAAATACAACTTTTTGGTAGAAACACAGGTTCTTGGGTTTTAGAGGAGAAAGAATACTGAACTGCATCTGAAGAACACAATACCCACTGTGAAGCATAGCGGTGGAAACATCATGCTTTCGGACTGTTTTTCTGCAAAGAGACTAGGACGACTGATCTGTGGAAAGGAAAGAATAAATGGGGCCATGTATCGAGAGCTTTTGAGTGAAAATCTCTTTCCATCAGCAAGGGCATTGAAGATGAGACGTGGCTGGGTCTTTCAGCATGACAATGATCCCAAACACACAGCCAAGGCAACAAAGATCTTAATTCTCCAGATCTCAACCCCATAGAAAATCTGTGGAGGGAGTTGAAAGTCCGTGTTGCCCAAAACATCACTACTCTAGTGGAGATCTGCATGGAGGAATGGGCCAAAATACCAGCAACAGTGTGTGAAAAGCTTGTGAAGAGTTAAGGCCCAAGTACACCGCATGCGTGATCGTTGCGTTTCCGGTCCGACTCCGGTAAAAAATAGCGCCGGAGTCGATCCGTTCCCATTATATCCTATTGTTCAACGTATACCGGCCGCGTCAGTGCTCCGGCTTGACTGCGAACCACCTCCGGCGTGCCGCATGCCCGCCGGATGGTATAGGCTATTTTCTATTTTTGCCGGACACGCATCCGGCAAAATGGGCGGAGCTGGGCCTGGACGTAACAACCCAGGTGCCTAATCACGCTTTAAACACGAGCGAAGATGGATGATGAGCGCTTCATCATGGAGGTGGAAACCCACAAAATCATTTATGATGCAGCAGATCGTTACTATAAGGACACCATTAAAAGCGAAACTGCAAAGTGTCCTATTATGTGTGTTTTTCTGGCAATGATATCAAACACGACGTGCTAAGCAAAAAAAAAAAAAAAAAAAAAAGAGCATATCTGGAAGTGGTTCCACTGCAGAAATTCTTGTGCCCCCGCGCACAAACAATCTCGGTTTGTATACAGAGTCGAGGGGGAAAAGTACGAAAGAGAAAAAAGAGACGAAAGAGAAAAAAGAGACACCCACAAGTTTCGACCTGGTGGTCTATTCAAGACATTTCTCTTTCTTTCCTACATTTCACTTGACTCTTCATAGAAAAAACAACAGTTTGCGCTGGCCACATGAATCTGCAGTTTTGAGACACCAATTCCAAGTACGCTGTTTTTTATTTCGTGTCGAATATAATTCGCTATCCATTTTATAAATATGACAGATTATTTATCAGTTGTTTATAAAAGCTCTATGAGATGTTATGTGCCATAAATTTTAAATGTGCACAAAGATATAAACGCACCGACACAACCAAGGGCATAATAGCCCCCCTTCCCTCCACACACGGAGCCCTGATCTCAACATGATGCAGTCAATCTGGAATTAAGAGACAGACACAACTAAAATATTGTAGCGTCGCCGGGGCTGTCATCGGTGGGTTAATTTATTTACCAACGCGGGGCTGTCATTGGTGTGCCGGTGCACCAGCGCAACGCTCCGATAGGTGGACTAGATAGCGTCAGTGTAAATACAGTGGGGAGAACAAGTATTTGATACACTGACAATGGGAAAACCCATTGGCAGTGTATCAAATACTTGTTCTCCCCACTGTAGTTGTTGTTTTTGCATTGGTGAGGTGGCGGGAAGTTAATAAAGAAAAAGAGGAAAAAGGCGTTGAAGTTCGTGTGTTGTTTTCGCGGCCAAACTTCCGCTTAGCAAACGTTACATTATCAATATGCAAGGAAAAAAATGTGCTCTCTCTCTGCTTCTCTGATGAGTACATACTACAGACTACGTGTAAGTGTTTGTCGTTGATTTAAATGGCACATTATCGCGCGCGATCACGCGAGAGCTCACGAGGGGACGGAGTTGGCGGACCGCAGCCGTGCAGCAGCCGGTATGATTTGCCTGTTTTTGACGGACTGCGTGACACGCAGGCAACACTGAACCGGACCGGAACCGCAACGATCACGCATGCAGTGTACTTGGGCCTTTACAGAAAACGTTATTGCCAACAAAGGGTACATAACAAAGTATTGAGATGAACTTTTGGTATTAACCAAATACTTATTTTCCGCCATGATTTGCAAATAAATTCTTTAAACATCAAACAATGCGATTTCTTTTTTTTTTTCTCCACATTCTGTCTCTCATGGTTGAGGTTTACCCATGTTGACAATTACAGGCCTCTCTAATATTTTCAAGTAGGAGAACTTGCACAATTAGTGGTTGACTAAATACTTATTTGCCCCACTCTATCTGGCGCATTTTTTTGACTGTTTGACATATTCCACCGCAACATATAGTCCGGAAAATACATTACATCAAAAACAAAGAGTGGATCAAAATAGGTGGAAAAATTACAGATACCTGACTGTTCCTCCTGCCCTTTGGATCCTCATCCTCTCCTCGTAGATGGTGGGATTGTGGTCTCGACTGAGCGCCAACGTGGCCGGCCGCCTACGCTGTCCTTCTGAGGCCTCTCCGTCTACCTCCATGCGACACAGCACAGCCTGCCAAGATGTGACTTTAGTAATCGTTTCAGCATTTATTATGATCCATCCATCCATTATCTTCCGCTTGTTCCGGGGTCGGGTCGCGGGGGCAGCAGCTTTAACAGGGAAGCCCAGACTTCCCTCTCCTCAGCCACTTCAACCAGCTCCTCTGGTGGGATCCCAAGGCGTTCCCAGGCCAGCCGAGAGACATAGTCTCTCCAGCGTGTCCTGGGTCGTCCCCGGGGCCTCCCGCCGGTGGGACATGCCCAGAACATCTCTCCGGGGAGGCGTCCAGGAGGCATCCGAACCAGATGCCCGAGCCACCTCAGCTGGCTCCTCTCAACGCGGAGGAGTAGCGGCTCAACGCCGAGTCTCTCCCTGATGACCAAGCTTCTCACCCTATCTCTGAGGGAGAGCCCGGACACCTTGCGAAGGAAACTCATTTCGGCCGCTTGTATCCGGGATCTTGTTCTTTCGGTCACGACCCAAAGCTCGTGACCATAGGTGAGGGTAGGAACGTAGATCGACTGGTAAATCGAGAGCTTTGCCTTTCGGCTCAGCTCCTTCTTCACCACTACGGACCGGTGCAGAGTCCGCATTACTGCAGACGCCGCACCGATTCGCCTGTCGATCTCCCGCTCCCTCCTACCATCACTCGTGAACAAGACCCCAAGATACTTGAACTCCTCCACTTGGGGCAGGATCTCATCCCCGACCCGGAGAGGGCACTCCACCCTTTTCCGACTGAGGACCATGGTCTCGGATTTGGAGGTGCTGATCTTCATCCTAACCGCTTCACACTCAGCTGCGAACCACTCCAGTGAGAGTTGGAGGTCACGGCTTGATGAAGCCAACAGCACTAAATCATCTGCAAAAAGCAGAGATTCAATGCTGAGGTCACCAAACCGGACCCCCTCAACGCTTCGGCTGCGCCTAGAAATTCTGTCCATAAAAATTATGAACAAAATCGGTGACAAAGGGCAGCCTTGGCGGAGTCCAACCCTCACTGGGAACGAATTCGACTTACTGCCGGCAATGCGGACCAAACTCTGACACCGGTCGTACAGGGACCGAACAGCCCTTACCAAGGGGCTCGGTACCCCGTACTCACCCCCCACAGGACTCCCTGAGGCACACGGTCAAATGCCTTCTCCAGATCCACAAAACACATGTAGACTGATCGGGCGAACTCCCATGCACCCTCGAGGACCCTGCCGAGGGTGTAGAGCTGGTCCACTGTTCCACGGCCGGGACGAAAACCACACTGCTCCTCCTGAATCCGAGATTCGACTTCTCGGCGGACTCTCCTCTCCAGCACCCCTGAATAGACTTTTCCAGGGAGGCTGAGGAGTGTGATCCTCTATAATTGGAACACACCCTCCGGTCCCCCTTCTTAAAAAGGGGGACCACCACCCCGGTCTGCCAATCCAGAGGCACTGTCCCCGATGTCCACGCGATGTTGTAGAGACGTGTCAGCCACGACACCACTACAACATCCAGAGCCTTCAGGAACTCCGGGCGGATCTCATCTACCCCCGGAGCCTTGCCACCGAGGAGCTTTCCAACCGCCTCAGTGACTTCAACCCCAGAGATCGAAGAACCCACCACGGAGTCCCCCAGACTCTGCTTCCTCAAAGGAAGGCGTGCATTTATTATGATGTAGGCTATAAATGAGGATTGAATTAGTTATCGCACACATTGGTTGTCATACTTTATAGAACTTGGCCACGAGATGTCATTATTAAAATGATCAGAACTGCGGGAAAAAAAAAAAAAAAAAATCTACATTGTCTTTACTGTTCTGTCATCACTTTGAGGTTAAAGGACATCAATTTTATTAGGATCAATTCACGTTCACGATATCAAAGTGCACAGCCATTCCCCCCCCCCCCAAAAACGTACAATTCCGCCAAAATTTGACAAAAAGTTTATGTACCGTATTGGCCCGAATAAGATGACCCCCTCTTTTTCAAGACTCAAGTTTGAAAAAAGACTTTTTGAACACCAAATAAATTCTTATACAGAAAATAATTACAGTATATCTGAAACAAATAATTATAACAATATATTTGAGAGAAAAAAGCATGTTATTTTGCCTCATTCAAATCTTAATATCTGAACATTTAAATATGTAAACTAAAGTGCAATCACATTCGTAAATGAATGGCTTCTGGTTTTTGAAATGTAAATAAACCAATCTATTGTGGTATACCAAGAAAATGGCATTAACTGCATTAACTATCAAAGTGAAGTCTAACTGTAGTCTTGAAACAAATCTGAATGAGGAAAAACATTGCAATAAAATATTGCGAACTGGTTAAACTAGTAGCGGAAATCTGTCATGACAGAACATCGCTTCAATGATATCTGGCGCCATCTAGCGTCGTGAATGGGGGGAGTAGCTGACATCTGTCATAACAGAACATGGCTTCAATGATATCTGGCGTCATCTAGCGTCGTGAATGGGTATAATGTCTAGACCGCGAATAAAAGTCGACCCCCTCGTTTTCAATCTTATTTCAATGCAAAAAACACCATCTTATATTCGGGCCAATACGGTATTTTCAATGGCCCCAGTTATTTCCAATGCGTCATTAAACTCTAATGAAAACGGCAATTTGATTGGAAGTCCGACCTGCAAAAAATATTCATTGGTTGTCATTATGAACAACCTTCTCAAATTGCCCCAAACCCATCAGAAATTGACCCAAAATCAACAGAAAGTAACCTGTAAGCCAGCCAGAGTGGTCTCCTGGACCATCTGCGTCCGCATTAAGGGAAGTGATGAGGGGATACACCACCGCTACACCTCCCTACCGGCACGGCACACAGCGGGAACCCCACGTCCCATCAGGCCCAGGGCAGGACAAGATCCCCACCTGGAGGGGGCGATATCCCACCAGCCTAAAGGTGTGGGACCCACCCACCGCCCTATTACTATGACACCTATAGCTCCGACCACCCCCGCCACAAACAACCCCCAGCACCCCCCACCCCTATCCTCAACAGGCAGAGAGAAGAAACACCCCCCCTAGCAGGGGACGACTAGCTCCACCCCAGATCCAATGGACCCGGGAGGACGGCAGCTGCAAGCCCGGAGATGCGGGCAGAGGACCGGAGACAGACCCAGGATAAATCTCCAAGAATCAAAAAAGTATAACAAACATTGTGTCAACCAACCCCGTAAAGCACAGTAGATACCTTGCTGTCTCCCAGGTTGGTCACATAAACCGTGTTGTCCAGCACTAACACGCATGTTGCTGTGGAGCCGTCTTTCCATGCTGGCTTCCTGTTTCACAAAGACGAATTGACAAACAAATGCACCAATACAAAAAATGTTTTAAAATGACAAGAACATTAAAGGATCCATGGAATGCAGTCCTTTGGAACTGAGCTTAACGGCGAATCTTACTGGCTGGACGCTTTTTTGAGAAAGTCTTCATCCGTCTGGCGGAAAGTGTCCAAAAGGCATTTCTTTATTAACTTGTCCAGGTTCTCATTTTCACCTAGAAAAGACATTTATTTCGAAAATGTAAATTTTACATGATTTTTGCCCATTTGTTCACATACAAATGTTCTATTTTAAAGGTTGTGAACATAAATGACAACAAACGTAAGTTTCTTTCAAGTTGACTTTTCACAGTGTTCCAATATTTTTCGAGTGTTACATGTATAAGACAGATTAAAAATAAGTGTGTGACCTGGTTAAAGTTTTTTATCTACATGATTTAATTGCAAATCACTCGCGAATTGAGCAGATTTAAAATCGTGTTATTGTTATGCGTTTGTGTCTTTTAAATCTTTTGCAAGAAAAATAATACTTTTTCCTCACCTTGAGGAAAGTTCTTTGCTAGAATGTGGTGAAAATGCTCAGCCGCGAAGCGAGAGGCTCGATCGCCGCCATGACCGTCAAAAACAGCAAAATATGACACCCTTGATCTTCAGGAACATCATAAAATATTCACAAATATCAACATCAGACAGAATATTAAATTACACCTCAGTGTGTAGATGTATATTACATTTGTGCAGGTAGCGTTGACAGACAATCACTCATGTCAGGAAGTAAAACATGAGCATCCTGCATTTCTTCACGCTCACCGCGCCTCGCGGCTACGTAACCTCGCAGCACAGGGAGGGCTAATGTCACAACAAGGAACACAAGTGCACACATATACAGACATAAAGGCACAAAAAAACACCACACACACAGATGAAAACACACAACAAAAACGCAGAGTTAGACGAGTTGCTTTACGGAGGCCAAGCATCATCAGACATGTTGGCAGAGGCGAAAACCTTCTCTACAAACTTTCTTGCTCTCCTCTTCTTCTTTTGTGGATGTGACACGTTCTTCTTCCTCTCGTTTTCGCTTGACGTGGTTCTCATCGTTGTCCACATCTTTGGCGGATCGCGGCGAGATGGCAGCCGTGGCAGGACCTGATAACACACAAATAAAGCAGTAGTGTAATCAAAGTTCTTGAAACCAGGGACAATAATTCATTTTTTTAATGCAACAAACAAAAGTGATTCCTGTGTGCTTTACACGCAAAATACAAACAGATTGTCTTAGTGTGGCTCACCAACCCCACTCACCCAATTCGTGGGCGGGGGGTGGGGGTGGGGGGGGTGGATGGTGTCACGCCAGCAAGTGAAAGCCGGGCCAATGATTATTCCGTACATCCTGGTAGCCGCCCTTTCTTTTTGTCTTTGTTGCTCTGCCATATTTGCAGAATTTAAGTGATAGCGTTAGCATAGATTTCTGTCTTTATAATAAATGGGGAAGTGACGTATGCCGTATAGACCCTACTCACATGACGTCACAACCAAGCCTCCACGCCATATTGTCCGTCAGCTCGTCGTGGTTACACATTACCGCTACGTAAATTCCTCCTATTATGGCGTGTTTTTCTGCTCGTTAACATTAACAATCAAAATGGTGAAGGCGTGTGTGGCGGTTGGTTGCAGTAACAGAGAAGATAGACGGAGAGACTTGAAGTTCTACCGTATTCCGAGAGACCCGGAGAGGAGAGCGAGATGGACTGCTGCAATTCGACGAGAAAACTGGGCACCAAATGATCACCACAGACTATTTAGTAGTCATTTTATACCTGGTAAGATGCATTTAATATATATTTAGAGGGTTTTGGGCTGACAACCACAATTAAGATCATTGCGAGGCTAATCACCGACAACATTCAGTTTCAAATTCAAGATGCTTATTTCTTCCATCATCATTACATTTTGAATAATATTTAGCTGGTACCAAGTGAAAGAAGCTGGCCTCGTCTACGGATCATCAGTTAAACAGGGATGTCCAAACTTTTTGCAAAGGGGGCCAGATTTGGTGTGGTAAAAATGTGGGGGGCTACCTTGGCTGATTGATTGATTTTTACGTAGAACAATATATTTAAACAATTTTTAGCAAGCCCTTCTGTGTGTCACATTTGCTTTATTATTATTTTTTTTAATTCATAATTTCAACAATCTCGCCCTTGTGGCGTTCTCTTTCGACATTCGGGCTCTTGCGAAATACTGCTGCTGTGAAATTAAACTAGCTTCAAGTTGCTATAATTTCTCGCTGCGTATCTTCCTTGTAATGTTGTCGTACATGTCAGCATGTCTTTGAAAACAGCGACTGTCTCTTTGCAAATGAGGCAGACACAGTTGTTGCGTATTGTATTGAAGAAATAGTCCAATATCCACCTATCCTTGAAGCGTCGGCCATCGCAGTCAACCTTTTTTTTTTTTATTGACTGTCGCCATTTTAGAAAATTGAAAGTAAAGGGTCACACGGGGTAATGTTGCTTAGAGTGCTGCTCTTAAAGTTTTTCAAACTTTCGTGAGAATAGGCAGAGTTTCTGCGGACAAGATAGTTGTAGATATGAGGGTAGCAGATGTCAGGCAGAGACCGCGAAGACAGCGGGTCGAAAAATATCGATTTAGGCATCAAATATGGATCTGGCAAATAGATAAACTGAAGCTTTTCCACATAACGCCTTTTATGCAACGCATCCAATGAGTTTACAGCGTCTGAAAGCACCTTCCATGAATTGCACTATAAATTGCACGACAAATTGAAACCATTGAGAATACGGATAAACAATGACGGACAATATGGTGGCCGATTACAGCGACACGTCATTGTGTGACGTTGGTGAGTGGGGTCTATAGCAGTCACAACATTTGTAATTTTTTTATGTGACAGGGTTCCTGCCACCCTCCTCAACGTTAATTAGTGCTGGTGAAAGCGATACAGACCCCCTCAAGATATAAAAGAGGTTTCGTTCAACTAGTTGTCAGTCGACATATCATAACAAATGTTATGAAAATATAATATAATAATATTATTAATATATAAGTTACCTAGTGTTGCTTTAAGGACTGTGCCTGCATACGTTTTGACTCATGGGGTATTTTTCAATTATCCATTTATTTCTAAATGCTCTCATCAATGAAGATGAAAGAAAAACATTTTAAAAAGTGCCCTGAATAATATCATTTCGCATTAAAAAAAAAAAAATGATGAGGGTGAAAACAGGAATGTGTACACCCATTAAACACTCTGAAGTTTAGAGTCTAAAAGTCTAAACATCCTCAAAGACAGCTCACATCCTGGTTTCCAGCTGTTTGAACTGCTCCCCTTTGGGAGACGCTATAGGTCAGTTGTTGTTAACCTTCTAACCCCACAAGTCTCACATGTGGATTCACCGAACCCTTCGGAAGTAGATAATAAAGTTATTTTTGTCAAATTCAAAACCAATATATCCAAGCTAGCAATCTAATAATTTAGCAAATTCCCATTCAAAAATTTTCTCATTTTGACCGCATGTTTTATAAACAGGTCAAAATTTGAGACCACGCTGCCCTTGGTTTGTTATATTCCCTCATACCAAGTGTGAGTTGACTTTACTCCTCCCACAAGAGAGAGGACTAATAGTAAAAGAAATCGATTAAGCCTGTAAATTGCGAGCAAACCAGTCCAAAGTCTGGTCTAAAAAGTCACTTTTCCTAGATTTAATTGGTGTACGAAAATAGGGCTCTGGATTTCTTTACCTTTGCCGAACCCCTTAGACTTACTCACCGAACCCCTGGAGTTCGATCAAACCCAGGTTAAGAACCACTGCTATAGGTGTTTAAAATCAAGAACAAACAGGGGAACAGTTTCTTTGCTAAATTTATCTCTACCCTTAATAGCCATATGTAACAAACGTCACTCAATGTCCAATATTCATTTACATGCAATATTCTATGTGCGATACTTAATCACGTGCAATATTCAGTGCCTTCACGGTCAAACTGCTGCTACTTCACTTCGATTATTTGCACTGCCTGAACATAAGAATATATCATACACATTTTATATTTATTTAGATTTTATACTTTTAAACTTGCAAGTCACTTTTGAGATTTTAACTTATCCTGCACTGTAAAGGGAGATGCTCCACAATGTCATTGGACAACTGTAAAGTGATAATAAAGGGCTAATCTATTCTATTCTTACTACATTGAAATTACATTATCAAGTCGGGCTGCAGCTATTGATTATTTTAGTAGTAGATAGTCGATTAATCGATGAACTGTATAGTTAGAATAATTGAATAATCGGATAAGGAACATGAAAAAATAAAATACCTGAGCTGAGCCTCCAACGGTATGTATAAAATAGGATCTATGTACAACAAAAGAACAATTGGCTAACTTACATAGCAAAAGTTTGCTAGCTTAAATGCTATAAAACGTTAATTTTATTTTATGCAATGCTCTTAAAAAATGGTTTAGACACATATTCCCCCCCAATAAACGGCTAAATATATCTATAAATTACGAATGCATTAAAAAAAAAAAAAAAAAAAAACATTAGCTCAAACAAAAACTTATGTTGGTCTTAACATGAAGCAGCTGGATTCAGCCATTTGAAATGAGGCAGTCTAGAGCGCAGTGTAGCCATTCAAGTCAATAAAACTAAATTCAAACACTTTCAAAATAAACCATTACATCGCTACTTTAATTAAACGAATACTCGAAGCAGCAAATTTTAGTTCGAATCTTTTTTTTTCTAATCGAATACTCGAGTTAATCGATTAATCGTTGCAGCACTCTTATCAAGTATTAACTATGTTTCTATGCCTCCACCATAATCATGAAACAACAGTCAGTGACGTTACGACAACCAGATTTAATGGAGCTTATGCCGGGGTCCTTGTCTAGGTTTACTCGTGAAAACGCCATTACTCACCGGTCTGAATGGGCTCTGGTAAGTCGTCAAATAGATCCATTCTTCTCTGGAGCTAGCCACCGATCCTAGCCCAGTTTAATTTGGATCTGATAACGTTGCCTCCGCAATGGCAAAAACGATTCACATAAAGATGGGATTATAAAATATAATTCACTACCCGACAGCAATTTTATGGGCGTACTGATTAGTTTTTAATTAGTTTTTAAGGCTCCAACTTGAAGTTCAGCTACGTTGCTCGCTTACGGCAGAATCTTCTTCGTTGTAATTTTAAAGCATTGTTACAAATGAACTGGCATTTTAGCGCCTCACAACGCATGAGCTGTTAATTGCAAGTAATTTCTGATTGGTAGGTACACCGTCAAGTTAAATAAAAATGAAATAGAAAAAAAAACTATTATTTAACATTAAAATGCGTTTGATGCACTTCTTTTGTTTTGTAGTCTGGCGTGTTTCGAATCATTTCCTCGCGACAGGTGGATTTGCTAAACTTTTCCCAGAATGCAGTTCGGAATTGGCTCTAGAAAAATATTGTCAAATTTGTATTTCGACGGTGATTTCTTTTAACAAACATGTATTTTGACATTTAATCGTGAATGAAATACAGTTTATAATTTATTATTGTATTTACTGAAACGAATATATTACAGTAATGTAGTTGCAATTTAACATTTACTAAGAACTACATTTCCCATGATGGCTATCGGTGAAGTGAAACAGCAATGGTGCCACACATCACCCGCCGCCTATGTTGACTTGAAACGCGTTTTTGAGCAAAGTGTTTCCAGCCATGCACCGTTTAATCGTCCTTGCTGTATTTTTGGGAAATTGTGTAACTACCTCCAACACAAAATGTGAGTTAATTCAAACTTTTAACTCAGCTGATATCTAAAATTTTATCCGTGCAAGTAGTCATTTTTTACTAGCTAACGTTCATACACACTAAACTACCAAAATCATGTGGCCCCTTGTTGAATTTTGGTTAAATTTAACTCCAGCTCTGCCTTGAATGGCCGAAACAAAAGCATATCTGATGTGAGAGACAGTTTTTTTTTAGTTATTAAATCCTTGTAAATGGTTACTCGTACGTCAAGCAAATGAATTAGCGGCTCCTTAGTTTGTTATCACCGTATATTAAACCCAATGAATGCTTACTGTTTTAAAGGAAATGATACTGAATTTGTTTCATCAATATTTCTGGATTCTGGGTTCCCAACCTATCAGTAGTAAAATTACAGCAACAAATCTTTTGATGATTAAGTTCTCTCCACTTGATTCCTCGCATTGCTATTTTTTTTTTTTAAATAGTACAAAACTACGTAATAATCTCACTTGTGTGAACATTTTCTTCACATTTTCAAAGACAAACACTTGCTACAGTGCTGGCCAAAATTATTGGCATCCCTGCAGTACTGTCAGATAATGCTCAATTCTCCCAGAAAATGTTTGCAATTACAAATGCTTTGCTGGTAATATCTTCATTTATTTTGCTTGCAATGAAAAAACACAAAAGAGATTTTTTTTTTTTTTTTTTTTTAATCGTTATCATTTTACACAAAACTCCAAAAATGGGGCGGACAAAAGTATAGGCACCCTCAGCCTAATACATGGACAAAATAACTGCAAACAACCGCTTCTGGTATCCATCAATGAGTTTCTTACATTGCTCTGATAGAATTTTAGACTATTCTTCTTTGGCCAACTGCTCCAGGTCTCTAAGGTTTGAAGGGTGCGTTCTCCAAACTGCTATTATCAGATCTCTCCATAGGTGTTCTACAGGATTCAGGTCTGGACTCACTTTAGAAGTCTCCAGTGCTTTCTCTCAAATTATTTTCAAGTACTGTAGTTTTTGAAATGTGTTTTGGGTCATTGTCCTGCTGGAAGACCCATGACCTCTGAGGAAGACCCAGCTTTCTCACACTGGGCCCTACATTATGCTGCAAAATGTATGCCATGCACACGGTCAAGCAATCCAGTGCTAGAGGTAGCAAAGCAACCCCAAAATATCAGGGAACTTCCGCCATATTTGACTGTGGGGACCGTGTTCTTTTATTTGAAGGCCTCGTTTTTTTTCCTGTAAACTCTATTTTGATGTCTTTTCCCAAAAAGCTCTACTTTTGTCTCATCTGAACAGAGCGTTTTTGGCTTTCAAGGTAAGTTTTGGCAAACTTCAGTCTGGCTTTTTTATGTCTCTTGGTCAGAAGTGAGGTCTTCCCGGGTATCCCATAGAGTCCCTTTTCATTCAGACGACTACGGATAGTACGGGTTGACACTGTTGTACCCTCTGATCTCAGGACAGCTTGAACTTGTTTGGATGTTAGTCGAGGTTCTTTATCCACCATCAGCACAATCTTTCGTTGAAATCTTTCGTCAATTTTTGTTTTCCGTCCACATCTAGGGAGGTTAGCCACAGTGCAGTGGGCTTTACACTTATTGATGACACTGCGCACGGTAGACACAGGAACATTCAGGTCTTTGGAGATGGATTTGTAGCCTTAAAATTGCCCATGCTTCCTCACAATTTTACTTCTCAATTCCTCAGACAGTTCTTTGGTCTTCTGTCTTTTCTCCATGCTCAATGTGGTACATACAAGGACACAGGACAGAGGTTGAGTCAACTTTAATCCATTTTAACTTGCTGCAAGTGTGATTGAGTTATTGCCACCGTATGTTATGTGCCACAGGTAAGTAACAGGTGCTGGTAAATACACAAATTAAAGAAGCATCACATGATTTTTCAAAGGCTGCCAATACTTTTGTCCGGCCCATTTTTGGAGTTTTGTGTAAAATGATAATGATTATATTTTTTTCCATTCTCTTTTGTGTTTTTTTTCATTGCAAGCAAAATAAATGAAGATATCACAACCAAAGCCTTTCTAATTGCAAACATTTTCTGGGGGATATTGAGCATTATCTGACAGAATTGCAGGGGTGCCAATACTTTTGGCCAGCACTGTATCAGCTCTTGTGCTTTCAATTGGTGCTATTCATGCATTGGTTGTGATGTTTTGGGGTTATTGTTTTTTTTTTTTCTTCTCTCTAGTGTTGCACTCTTCCCACAGTGCCTATGAGGAATATGTCACGTACATATGGCACAACAGGCTCTACTTATACATTGCTGGTGCGCTCGCCTTTGCATTCTGGGTCTTGCTCAAGATGTTTCTCAAGAAGGTATATACATTGGCATGTGCATTCAAAATTAGAAATATATTTGTGTCACTGGTCTTACAGTTTTAGACTAATGAAAGGACACATTGTTTGTATCTTCTATTCTTAGAAAAGCTTCCTAAAGGATGTCAGTTCCAGAATCCTGGAAGTCGAGAAGGAAGATGAGCACTGTGATAAACATGCTGAAGTTCATGTGTCAGGAGTAAAAATCTTCTTTGGTTCGCAGACTGGAACGGCTAAAGTATGACCTTTGTTTAACGCAATGGATGGGAATAGATGTCCAGTCTACTGATGACTTTTGTTGTTGTCGTTGTTGTTTGTTTTAATCGCACAGGGTTTTGCGAAGGAGCTGTCGGCAGATGTGAGGAGTTTGGACATTATGGCTGAGGTGATCGACATGAAGGAGTATGATCCAGACGATAGGCTGGCTGATGAGGTAAGACCGAGTTTTATATTTTTTGGGCAGAGGTCCGATTTGAAAGAGTGTCGGTGTTGGGCCGATGCGTTCCTCTGATGCCTTCCTCTCCAGTGTGAACATCTGGCTACCTGTACATATCACAAATGCCTCAGGTGCAAAAAAAAATTCAAGAAATTGTGTCACAGGCATGAAAATCTCCCACCTTTCGGCAAAATTCGCCGTTTTGAAGTAAAAAATGATGACCTACGTGAATCGTGTAGATCCGAGGAGAAAAAGAAAGGGGTGGGGGGGTGTAGGCATGTGCCGGTTACCTTCACGGTTTACCGTGCTATGAAAATGTCGCGGTTACAAAACCACTAAAATTTTCCGTCATACAGTAGTACGTATTCGTTATTTTTCATGTGTCAAAAACGCAGCCAGAAGTGGCTTGGCGCGCCAGCGCTTACCCCTTCTCCTGTTTGATGCTGCGTGTGTCAGTCATGCTATTCCAGCAAACCCAAAAACAAACACTCCAAACACAAGGCGTACTTTTCTTCAATTTATTGATCTCTCAAATCGTGGTAACTGAAATATACCAAATGAATACAGTACAATCGTATTTTTCCACGTGTGAGTAGCTTCCACAGTTTAACTACATGAAAAAGTTCGCCAAAAACAAAGCACACATTTTCCTTTCAAATTCAATACACAAAGTTACTAAAAACTTACAAAGACGAATGATAGGCAAGGCTTAGCTAGGAGAGCAACTTCATTGAAGTTAATCACAGCCGCTGAGAGGGAAACAAGTTTGAATGCAGGGGAGGAAAAAAGAGAGCGTCCAAGATTGCTAATTGCGACAGATGATCTTGTCCTAAACATAAATTCACGTTCGCTGGACGAGGGGAGGTCTCACTCCCAATTTTTTTTTTTAGATGAATGCATTTGCCAGCATGTTGAATTTGGTGAGTAATGGTTTCAGTCGTTTTTATATTTTGCGGTATGACAAAGTTACTGCCGTTCGTTGTAGCTTGCGTTGAACACTGCCAGAGCTAGCCAAATCTAAGGTGAAAAAAATAGCTCCCGTTAAGTTAGCGTCAAGCTTGTGTATTTAACTGTAATATAAAAGCAGTGTTGTCAGTAACGCATTATGTGAGTAATGCGTAACTGTAATCTGATTACTTTCTTTCAGTAAAGAGCAATCTAACGCGTTCATTTTTCTAAATCAGTAATTTGATTAAAGTTAATTTCCTTGATGCCTGTGCGTTACTATTTTGTTATTGCCCCATAATGTATGTAGAATGAAGAATACTGTAGTCATGGGAGTGACATCACATGTCACATTTTCTAATCAAGGATGGGAAAAAAAACGGGTCACGTGTATAACCATGATGCGTGAGCCGTGAGCGCTGGGAGTTTGCGGCCAAAACAACATAGCCTTGCTACGTCGCCAGGATGCAATGAAATAGGCAGGAGATATACTACAAACGGCTGCATTTGCACACTGGAAACACAGCCATTACGTCACATTTTTGTCCAGTAAAGATCACAAAAATATCTCCGTTCGCTGCGAACTTTGCGCTGGCTCAAAAAGACTGTTGACCGCTAAAAGCATCCAATTCAAGCACCACTTGGAATTACAGCACAACAGGTAACAAGACAGCCACGACTTTTTCATATTGCTCGTGCTCAATCCTCGGTTCAAGCTCAGTTGTTGTTGAAAGTTTTGAAAGCTTAGGTTTAAAGAAATTCTAAATATCCATCTTGCCTCCTCAGCTGTAGTTTTGGCTAAGCAAAGCAAACGGCTGTCTCTAAGGTGCTATTGTCACATGATCTGTTCGAAAAATAATGTGGACCCATTATGAAATACTTTGAAGGATTCTTGTTCATTTCATTCATTTTTGTTGTTTGTTTTATTGCTCTAAAACTTTTATAGACAACATTTTAATGGCCATATTCAATGGTCTTTATTTTAAAGGGGAAGTTTTCTACAATTTTTTACATTAGGCTTAATCTTTGAGTTAGCCAGGGTTTAATTAGTCGTTGGAGTTGATTTGAACAAATTCTGTGCAGTTTGCCAGTTATTTGTTAGTTTCAGGGCTCCTGAGTGGCTAAGCCAGCGCTAATCAATGGTGGTTGAAATCAACTCCTTCAACTAATTAAACCTCCGCTAACTCCAATATTAAGCCTTATGTGAAAAATTAAAATGGTCAAATTCGCCTCATGTAGGACGTTTCGCTGACGGAAGACATTTTGGCAGAACGCCGGAACATATTTCCTCCACACCCTTCTCACCTTTTTAACCCCTGACCCATTTTCATGCCTGGTGTCAGCAGTTCATTAAAGCTGGATTAAGAAAGGAGTATGTTTTTTTTTTTTTGTTAGCTTTTTTTATGCTTTCTTCAATGTGAACATAGTAGGGCTGCAGCTATCGAATATTTTAGTAATCGAGTATTCGACTGAAAATTCCATCGATTAATCGAGTAATCGGATAAAACATATATATTTTTCAGTGAAGAGCAATTATAAATATACATGAGAAAACAAGACATCTGATCTAATATTGAACCATTTTCAGTAAATCAATGTCTTTATTTTCTATGTATATTGTTGAAAACAGCAAACAATTGCATCTCGGATTTAACTAGAATTTTAAAAAAAAAGACTAATTCACTGCTTTCAATCAAAAAACTTTTAGATCTTATATAAGGAAAAAAATATATACATATTTCTTAGCTAAAAATGCCATTACCCTTGATAACACACATCACTTAAAAGGTTAGGTGTTTTTCCCAGGTGTTTCAATTGAATTTATTTGTGTCAAGCTATTTTTAAGTTCTAGTTAGGTTTTAAGTTAGTCTAAACTGTAAGTCCTGATAGGATTTTGAGTTTTTGCAGTGTTCAAAATTAATGTATGATACATGCTGTATTGGAGCACATTATGGACCAGTGCTACTTGGTGTTTTATCCAGCAATGACTACTGAGATAAAATTGACAGTTAGCATTATTAGGTTTTTAGTTTACCCCCACATCACTCTACAACGCTGTTTTCACAGATTAAATAAAGCCTGTATGTAAAACACGTTAGCCACGCATCGACAGTAGTCATAATTAATAGAAACCTAGCCCTAGCTAACGTAAATGACAGTAACGTTAATCTTATTTATTAGCGCTTAGAAGTCTATTGCTTTAAGATGGCGGCTGTTTACTAACACCGCTGACTCTGTCATTTCGCATCTAGTTCAACATACATGTGATCTCTATGAGACGCATCAGACGCTACCTGCTACACCGTAGCATCATGCGGGCTAGTTTTTGGCAACATTGGCGCCGTTTGTAGCGGCTGTCGGCTGCAGTAAGTTTTTTTTTTTTTTTTTTTAATTGCTTCTTCCTCTACGCACGTGACATCAGCGCGTTGTCCCGCATTAGAAGTAGTCCAGGCAAAACGTGATGCTTAGAGCTGTCAAAATTAAACGATTACTCAAGGTGAATAAAATTACTCGGATCACTTTTTAAACTCGAGTTGCTCGAGTATTCGTTTCAGCTCTGGAACATAGTCACTCATTTATTACAGGAAATTTTAACACATTGGTACCTCTACTGAAGAACATGTCTACATACAGAATTTTCAAGTTAAGACATGCCTCAATGGGAAAATATTGCCTCTTGTTAAGGAAGAAATTTCAACATACAAAAGGCAAAAATACAGTAATGGCTGGTACTCGCAGCTTCCATAGTTCACTGAACGTAACATACTTTATAGCTGCTGTGCCATTGGCTATTGCCGAGCATTACTGGCATCCAATTGGCTAAGAGGTACCTCTACTGTGTTTGCATGTGGGTATCCCAGCGTTCTCTTCATTCATCCCTCGTGTTCCGACAGCTATACATGAGTGTATTAACTTTTACTCTTTACTCTAGTCTTGGTTTTTTACATGATGCACAATTGCATCACGCATCATTTTATGTTTATTGTGCAATTAGCCAATTGTAACATGTATTTGTTACAAGTTTTGATGCATTTTTATGAACATAAATCTTTTATTTCAAAATTTTGGGGGGGCTTGGATTCAGGCATTTACCTGGAAAATGCATCTCTAGTTAAAGAGTTTTCAAGCCATTGGTCGTCGGCCGAGCGGCATTCTCGGTGGACAAGGAGCATGTCAGCCACAAAATGCAAGCCACCTCCGTATTAAAGCGTGTGCCATGATCCCAGTATTTGAAATACCATACTGGCCCGAATATAAGACGGTGTTTTTTGCATTGAAATAAGATTGAAAAAGAGGGGGTCGTCTTATATTCTAGACATTATACCCATTCACGACGCTGGATGACGCCAGATATCATTGAAGCGATGTTCTGTTATGACACATCTCAGCTACTGTCCCCATTCACGAGGTTAGATGTCGCCAGATATCATTGAAGCGATTAACCAGTTTGCATTATTTTATTGTAATGTTTTTCCTTATTCAGATTTGTTTGAAGACTTCAGTTACAGTTAGACATGACTTTGATAGTTAATGCCATTATTGCAATTTTATTGTTTTATCACAATAGATTGGTTTATTTACATTTCAAAAACCAGAAGCCATTTATTTACGAATGTGATTGCGCTTTAGTTTACATATTTAAATGTTCAGATATTAAGATTTGAATGAGGCAAAATAACATGCTTTTTCTCTCAAATATAGTGTTATAATCATTTGTTTCAGATCTACTGTAATTATTTTCTGTATTAAAATTAATTTTGTGTTCAAAAAGTCTTTTTTCAAACTTAGGTCTTGAAAAAGAGGGGGTCGTCTTATAATCAGAGCACACATATTCGGGCCAATACGGTAATACAAAACACGATGCTTATTCACTTCCACGTAAGTCCAATGGTCCCACAGTTATCGCACTCTTGTTTTCGCTGATCTCGGGGTGAACGGGAACTTTCTGGAACGCAAAAAGGCTCACACGCCTCTCCCTGGTGCAGCTACAAAAGCCTGCAGCCGTTTGCCTGGTGTGATGTGAAAAATAAACAAATTAATCCGCAAAATCAGCTGAATCCGCTGTCCATCTGCATGCTATAAAGCAATGCTGTATTGTAAGACGCTGACCCCGGTGACGTCACATTCCCATTCGTCCTAAACCCGAGACTGGAGCCGTAAGTCACGTTGTGCGGGATTCAAAAATTGAATGTATAAAACGATCGCTTCCACACAAATCCAAGCGGTCCATTTCATTCAGGAGCATAAAAGACGCGTGAAATATGAAATAAACATGCTTTTTGGTGTAATACGCACTTTAAGAAACTACTGTACTTCCAGAACCAATTAATTTCGTAAGAAGAGGTACAACTGTGTCTTGAATTGCATTTGACATTCTTTTCATTTTTTTAACTTTAACAGTTATTGATTGGTTTGTTCTCACACAATATGAGGTTGGTAGTCACCTATTTAAAATTTTCAATAAAATTGTTGACAAACCTCTGAATGATATATTTAAAAAAAATAAATAAATAAATAAAAATATTATCATGTTACCGTTAAATTAGATCAGATTTACAAGGTTGCTTGAACAGACCACATTTTTCATGTAATTGTGGGAATTTGTAAATGTTATATTCACGCCTAATGAAATGTTAAGAAGGAATACACATTCAGAATTAAATTAATGCTCCTCCATCATCTCATTTGTGTGACACAGTGCAATAGCAAGTGCGTGTGCGTGTTCCTGGTGGCCACATACACAGACGGAAGGCCTACCGACAATGCCGAGTGGTTCTGCAAGTGGCTGGAGGAGGCGTCCACCGACTTCCGCTACGGGAAAACATACCTTAAAGGCCTCCGTTACGCCGTGTTTGGCTTGGGCAACTCCGTCTATGCCACCCATTACAACACGGTAAGACTGGCAGTAGTCACTCATTCATGGATAGGACTTCTATCACCATTAATAAAAAGCAGCATTTTATTCAAAGTAAATAATATTCACAGGTTTTAAATTTTAAAAGTTTTTCTTTCAAGAATAGGCAACTGGTTTAACATCAATAAATGACTTTTTTCATGGAAAGCATTTTTTTTTTTTAAACACAAAACTAGGGCTGTCCCAAACGAATATTTTTCTCCCCATTAGTCGACTATTTTTACGACTAGTGAATTTTTTTTTTTTTTGTACTAATCTTATGATTATTTTTGGTTGATGATTATACACAAAAACATATTTGAACACTTATTTAAATTATTTGATAAAATAAAAAATAAACACATAAATAACTAAGTCCAATAAAGTCAAATGCTTGACATTCACGAACAGTAGTGCAAATGAATACAAAAAATGCAGAATCAGAACACCTTTCCAGCAGGATTTAGCACGATTTTGTCTTCTCTCATATCTCTATATTGTTCTCTCTAAAGCATTGAATGAAGGAATGGGAGCATGTCTACATGGTTAGGTGTCAAGCTTGCTCTTTTTTTCATTACAACCTTTCCAACAGGTGAGAAAAGACGCTCAGATTGTGTTGAGCAGAATAGCCAGATAGATAGCACGTTTTCCTTTATTAATACGTAAAGCAGCGGGACTAGCAGCGTGCCTGCAGGCCTGAACAAAATTCGACCAGTCACTGGCGTGAAATACAGTGGTACCTCTACATACGAAGTTAATTCGTTTCAGAATCTTGTTTGTAAGTCGAAATGGTCGTATGCCGAGCAGAATTTTCCCATAAGAATACATTATAATTCCATTAATTCGTTTCACAGCCCAAAAACCGACACTAAATCCTTAATAAATACTTCTGGTACTATTCCAAATGGCAATTACACATAGCAAAACAAATGAATTATAAACCGTAATAATACCATAGACTTCATAACCCATTGACATGACACAGGACACGGAGCCGATTTGTAGGGAGTGTTTAAAAAAAACCTTCAAATTCAAATATTTTCAAAACCATAGCTGCTACCGACCTAAAACCAAAACAGGCAGCTACCTTAGCCATATGTGAGTCTCCATGAGCAGCGGCATAAAAAAATTCAAAGTCGTTCCCTTATAAAATCCCGATTAATTCTTTTTTATATAAGTATAACACAACTTAAAATGGCTTTAAAAGTCTCAGATTTTACACTAGAGGAACAAAAAAGACCAAATGCAGAGATAATCACCGATATTTTCAGGATCAATAGCAATATTTAACATAACATATATGTTTTTGACCAAAATAACAACTTAATTTTTTTTTCTTAATTTGCTTGGTTTTCAACAGCTAATAAATCATTCAATTTAACATCAGAAACTTAATACTTGAGGAAAACATGCAGAATCTATATTATTAATAAATTATATCTACAATCACAACTTATTATAAGAATAGCCCTTTATAATCATTATACACTGTATACTGTTAGCGAATGAGGCTAGCGACCGCCTGACGTAAACAGAGCTTTTCTGGCGAAAATTCTTGTGAATAAATGCTTAAAACCCTAAATTCTTTACATACAGTGGGGCAAATAAGTATTTACTCAACCACCAGTCGTGCAAGTTCTCCTACTTGAAAAGATTAGAGAGGCCTGTAATTGTCAACATGGGTAAACTTCAACCTTGAGAGACGGAATGTGGGGAAAAAAACTGAAAATCACATTGTTTGATTTTTAAAGAATTTATTTCCAAATTAGTGGAAAATAAGTATTTGGTCACCTACAAACAAGCAAGATTTCTAACTGTCAAAGAGGTCTAACGTCTTCTAACGAGGTCTACCGAGGCTCCACTCGTTACCTGTATTAATGGCACTTGTTTTAACTCATTATTGGTATAAAAGACACCTGTCCACAACCTCAGTCAGCCACTCTCCAAACTCCACTATGGCCAAGACCAAAGAGCTGTCAAAGGACAAGTAATTGTAGACATGAACCAGGCTGGGAAGACTGAATCTGCAATAGGTAAAACGTTTGGTGTAAAGAAATCAACTGTGGGAGCAATTATTAGAAAATGGAAGACATGCAAGACCACTGATGATCTCCCTCGATGTGGGGCTCCATGCAAGATCTCACCCCGTGGTGTCAAAATGATAACAAGAACAGTGAGTAAAAATCCCAGAACCACACGGGGAGACATAGTGAATGACCTACAGAGAGCTGGCACCACAGTAACAAAGGCTATTATCAGTAACACAATGCGCCGCCAGGGACTCAAATCCTGCACTGCCAGACGTGTCCCCCTGCTGAAGCCAGTACACGTCCAGGCCCGTCTGCGGTTCACTAGAGAGCATTTGGATGATCCAGAAGAGGACTGGGAGAATGTGTTATGGTCAGATCAGGGGTCGCGTTAACCGAATATTTTCCGTCGTTGACCGATTTTTTTAAACGGTGACGGAAAAAACTGAAGTCCATCCGTCATTTTGACCGGTTGCAATTCACACCCCAGACCACAGGGTGGCGAGTGAGCATATTAATTAGCTATTGTCTCTCTTGATGCATGACGTCGTTGGCCTTACTCTGAAAAATGTCAAGGCAACTGAGTGTCCGAAGATTCTTCAAAAAGCCCCAAAACGACGATGGTGTTGATAAAAGAGGTGAAAAAACAGGGACTGCACAAGCGGGCACGCAATTCAAGTCCATGCGCACCAGGAGGAAAGTGTGAGACTACGTTCAGGCCACAGCAGGTGAACTGTTAATTTCATTGTTCCATATGCTACATATGGTAGGCTACCTACCTACTGGGGCCACAGTCAGCTGTTTTTGTCACTGCGGAGAAAAAGTTACATATTCATCTGCTTGATGAGTGATGGCACGGTGTGGATTCTCTGTTAAGCTTGTTCGGACAGAATATTAATTTAAAATGAATGAAAACTAAATACTATTGCATATGTTGAAGCGGTATGCAATGTTAAGAGTCTTGTTAGCTGTAGGCGCACTATCCTATTCCCCTCACTATACACTCGCGGGGGCCTGCTCTTGTCAGTGACGTTCCTTATTCTCGCTATATGATTATACAACTTTAACATTTGTTAATAATACGCTCTGTGTGTAGTATCATCCATCGCTTTTCCTTTTTAAATGGGCACTTATAAGCGAACGTAAGGAGTAACAACGGGAACATTTTTCAACAGGCATTTCACGGGAGAGCATTTCGACTCTTCGGCCAATCATATAGCGAGAGCGAGTGGATAGTGAGGGGACCGCGCGCGGCTCTTAAGTGTCTCTGTCACGTGACTGTCGTAGCCTGTAACGCGCACGGCCAAATGGACACACAAGTACGGAAGGTGAATTATGCCAAACAAAGGGTCACCACAATGTCATTATCATCATTTAAAAAATTTAAGTGACGGGTAAAAATAGATTAAGACCGGATTTTTATGACCCTGTCAGTCAAAATGACAGACGACGAAAAAGTCTAGCGCAACCTCTGGGTCAGATGAAACCAAAATAGAACTTTTTGGTCAAAACACAGGTTCTCGTGTTTGGAGGAGAAAGAATACTGAATTGCATCAGAAGAACACCATACCCACTGTGAAGCATGGGGGTGGAAACATCATGCTTTGGGGCGGTTTTTCTCCAAAGGGACTAGGACGACTGATCTGTGTAATGGAAAGAATGAATGGGGCCATGTATCGAGACACACAGCCAGGGCAACAAAGGAGCGGCTTCGTAAGAAGAATTTCAAGGTCCTGGAGTGGCCTAGCCAATCTCCAGATCTCAACCCCATAAAAAATCTGTGGAGGGAGTTGAAAGTCCGTGTTGCCCAACGACAGCCCCTAAACATCACTGCTCTCGAGGAGATCTACATGGAGGAATGGGCCAAAATATCAGCAACAGTGTGTGAAAAGCTTGTGAAGAATTACAGAAAACGTTTGGTAGAGGTGTGCATCGACACCGCCCTCACGATTCGATTCGATTACGATTCGGAAGGCCACGATTCGATTCGATTCGATTCAGAGGGTCACGATTCGATTCGGTTCGATTCGGCAATGCATTAAAGCCTGGGATGCATTAAAATTCTAAAGCAAAGCATATTTTTTGTGAATCATGAGCCAACACAAGCGGACAGACATTGAACAACTTTTTATTGGCTCTTGTGTCACTCCTGGTCGAAGTCAAATGAAAATAGTATACTTTCATATATATCTTTAAAAAAAAAAAAAAATCAGATCACAGCATTTAATTAGTGCTTATAATGAGACCAGGGCTTTCTCTCTCTTTTTTTTTGTTTTTACACACAGTAGCAGCCTTTCACACAGTGCAACATCTGAACTCCTGTGCAAAATCAGTAATAACAGTCACTGTATTTTAGTCACAACGACCCATCAATAAAAATATTCAAGTAAATATTAAAGAAAACGACAAAGAAAATATTGTAGTGCAGCAGCATCTTTATCGCAATATCAATCCAGGGATCAGTTCAGTTGCAAACAAAACATCAACTAAATTGCAATGTAGAACAAAAGTAAAATGTAGGCCTAGCCAATCTTATATCTATAATATTTCTCGCTCCCTCTTTCTCCGTTTCAGCCATTGTTATGTTATGTCCTATTTCTCTGCTCTATCGATTACAACTGCGCTTGTCTGTGACGTTACTCCGGTAAGGAAGCGGATTTGGGTTCCTCGTCCCCCCTGCATAGAGGTTAGATCTTGTGCCCAAACCCGACCCGACCCGAAATGTTAAGCATTCACGTTTCGGTGGGTCGGGTCGGGCCGCCGCGCCGGACTAATAAAGTATTTAAAAAAATTTTAAAAAAATGCGCAGAGGGCTGTGGCGCAGCCCTCTTTTTCTTCTTCTCCTCCCGTTATTTCGTTGTGTGAATGCTTTTTTAATTCTCATAAATATGTGTAGACTATTTAAATATTGAGTAAACTTGCGTTTTTTTCCTGCCAACTGAGAATTCGTTACGAAAGACACTTTTATTTACGCACACAAAGGCAAATGTGATCCTTTTGAATCTTCTCCTCTGTGTGTCTGTAAAACCGTTTTTTTTTTTTTTTTAAATCAAACTTTCACAGCGTTATTTCGTTGTGTAAATGCTTCTATAAATTTCATAAAAATATGTAGACTATTTAAATATTGAGTAAACTTGCGTTTTTTTGTCTGCCAACTGAGAATTTGTTAGGAAAGACACTTTTATTTATGCACACAAAAGCAAATGTGATCCTTTTGAATCTTCTCCTCTGTGTGTCTGTAAAACCGTGTTTTTTTTTTTGTTTTGTTTTTTAATCAAACTTTCCCAGCGTTATTTCGTTGTGTAAATGCTTCTATAAATTTCATAAAAATATGTAGACTATTTAAATATTGAGTAAACTTGCGTTTTTTGTCTGCCAACTGAGAATTTGTTAGGAAAGACACTTTTATTTATGCACACAAAGGCAAATGTGATCCTTTCGAATCTTCTCCTCTGTGTGTCTGCAAAACCGTGTTTTTTTTTTTTATATTAAACTTTTCCCAGCGTTATTTCGTTGTGTAAAGGCTTTTATAACTCTTATAAAAATATGTAGACTATTTAAACAGTAAGAAAACTTACTTGCTGCTGCTGCTGCGTTTTTTTTTTCCGCATCACTCGGCTCGGGCATGCAAATCTGTAGTTAATTGATCTGGCCGGTCGGGCTTCAATACCAACGTGCCATGTCGGGTTGGGCTGGAATTTTTTAGGCCCGATCTAACCTCTATGGGCTTGCTTTGAATGTAAAGTAGCTCTCTCTACAGGTAAACATGAGAATAACAATACAAATGGGGAAACCAAATCCATTGCATCACCGGAATTGCGCAGGGAAGATTTTTGAACGTACTTATATATTTTAAAATGCGCTGAATCGATTCAGCGTGTTGCCCGCATCGAATCGAATCGTCCCTGCCCCGCATCGGGATGCATCGCCGCATCGATTATTGTTGACACCCTTAACGTTTGGCCTCCGTTATTGCCAACAAAGGGTACATAACAAAGTATTGAGGTTAGAGCTGTCCCGACTAGTCGACATAGTCGACGTCATCGATGACGTAAATCCGTCGACGAGCACAACATCCCGTCGACGGTTAATGAAGGGTTAAAAAAATATATGCGCGTAAAGTTCAGAATGTCGGATGCTCTGTATGCAAGCGGGGAAAGCGGCACAAAGCCAAAAAAGCGGACCAGAGTGTCCAAAACATTGACTTTTTCAAAGAAACAAAGGAGCGTACACTCTTCCGTCCTGTCTCTTCAATGCCAAGCTTGGCTGCACGTCGGCCGTGAATAAACACATCAGGCGCCTTAACCCAGTTTGTAAATTTTTTTTTTTTCATTTTTTGTACACCAGAGGGTGCTGTCGCCTTACTAAATAATAATGTTTCATTGACAATGGGCGTATAAGTGCTATTACTATTGTTCTTAATGCTAACTGAAAGGTTTATTTCATGTTATGGTTTATTTTATGGTATAGAAAATTATATAAGGTTAAAAGGTCATAAATATATACAATATATACAGTGATTGCACTTAAGGGAGAGATTGTCAATGATAAGGTAATAAATTAAGGTAAAGGCAATTCATATAGGCAATTCATTGATATATAAATAAGGTTTAAAAGGAAAAAGGTGAAAAGTTTTCGTTAATTTCTAATTGTGTTGTTTTATTTGTGTGCACCATAGCTTTTACAGTGTGATTACATCAAGGATGGAATAAAAGTTGTAAACCATCAGTTTAAGAGACCATCTTTTCAATCGGGATGATACACTAGTTAATTCTATCTGCATTTGAACTCATTGTTTATTTGTGATTTATTATTGTTATTTACGTGTTTATTTGTACTTTAATAAATAATTTAGGTGTTCCAATATGTTTTTTGTGAATTGATAAGCGTCAACAAAAATTTCATTGCTAAATTAGAAAACAAAAACAAAACAAAAAAATTTTTTTTTTAAATTATTAGATTAGTCGACTAATCGTAAAAATAGTCGGCTGACTAATCGGGAGAAAATTAGTCGTTTGGGACAGCCCTAATTGAGATGAACTTTTGGTACTGACCAAATACTTATTTTCCACCATGATGTGCAAATAAATTCTTTAAAAATCAAACAATGTGATTTTCTGTTTTTCTTCTCTACATTCTGTCTTTCATGGTTGAGGTTTACCCATGTTGACACTTACAGGCCTCTCTAATATTTTCAAGTGGGAGAACTTGCACAATTAGTGGTTGACTAAATACTTATTTGCCCCACTTTATATGGAAGTAAAACAGTCTCAATTCTTGGTTTAAAGCAAAAAAAAAAAAAAAAAAAACGGGCAGTTTAATTTACTTTAGTTAAATCTTTCGAAGAATTTTGCTAGTCTGTTAGCTCTTTGTTGTGATAAGGGGGCTGCCACAATGGCTTTTTCCGTTCAGAATTCTTGTGAATCAATGCTTAAATCACTGAATTCTTTATAGATATGGACATAAAGCTGTCTTGATTGTTTAAAGAGCAAAAAAACGGGCAATTACTCATCCATTTTAAGTGTATATGCAGAAGAATGATGCCAATGCCTTAGTGGTTCCCATTCTCCCATTGATTTTTTTCACAACGTTTCAAAATGCATGCGTGGTATGAAAAATATAATATTTACCTTGAATCCTCAAACAAATCACTCCTGAGACAATCCTTCCTGTTTGTATGCGGTAGAGCTTTCGTAGTTCTTCAAAAATCCAAGATTAAATCCGACATGAGTGTGTGTGCCTTCTTCGGCTATTACTAAATGAAGCTCGGCCCCCTATGATAAGGCGTGATGCAAAGAATGATGAAGTGTCAGGTCAATAGGAATTATGAAGTCTATGGTTGTTGATGGCAATATGGAACTTATTGACATGAGAGAACATGGCGGGGAGGACTTCTGATTTTGAGCTGTTAAGTTGGAGGAAGTTAGAGAAGAACAAAGATTTAATGTCATCTAAACAGAGGGTGAGGGAGGAGAGTGGAAGTGATGAGGTTGGTTTTGAGGAAATGTCATCCGCGTAACAGTGAAAGTGAATGTTGTGTTTGCGGACGATGGAACCGAGAGGCAGAATGTACAGGAAATGACAAAGAGGAGCAGCCCCAAGACAGAACCCTGAGGCACGGCAGCAGAGACAGGGAGGGATTTGGATTTCTGGGGGTTAAATTTCACAAATTGTGTGCGGTCCGACAGGTAGGAAGTGAACCAGGAAAGGGGTGTGTGGGTGATACCAAGGGAGGAGAGCCGGTCGAGAAGGATTGTGTGGGAAATGGTGTCGAAGACAGCAGTGAGATCGAGAAAGACTAGAACTGATAATAATCCAGAATCAGATGCTGTGAGGAGGTCGTTTTTAATTTAAGTAAGGCTGTTTCAGGGCTATGGAGGGGGCGTAAACCGGATTGAAACTGCTCGTAAATGTCATTGGTAATTAGGTGGTTATGGAGTTGGGATGCAATGTTTTTTTCAAGAATTTTGAAAATGAAAGGTAAGTTGGAGATTTGGGCAGAGGTTATTGAAATTGGTGGGATCCAAGTTGGGTTTCTTCAGAATGGGGAAAAAGGGATTATTACAAATTTGCAGCATGTTTCTTATATGAAATGGACGAGGTGATTAAATGTTGTGTTAACGAGGTCAAAGGTCGCAGAGGTCAAAAAATGGTTGAACTTGGCTGCTTCTGCTCTCTCATAGTGCTCCTCTAGTTCTGTGTAAATATAATTCAAACTATAAGGTCCTCATAGGTCAAAAATGCTCATTTAGATATGAATTTATTCTCTGTCCAGGTGGGCCGAAACGTGGATAAGTGGATGTGGATGCTAAGTGCTTCTCGTGTCCTGACTCGCGGGGAAGGCGACTGTAATGTCACGAAGAGCGCCAATGGCAGCATTCAGGCTGACTTTCTGGCTTGGAAGCTCAAGTTCCTCAACCGTCTACAGCTTCTCTGCCAGGACGACGACAACTGCTTCGGGAAAAACAAGAGCAGCCCTTCCTGCATCAAAACAGATGGACAGGAAGTGGACGAGGAGGAAAACACCACTTTGGTCGATAACTACTCTGAGGTAAGTTATGAGAAAAACCAAAGTACCGTATGTACACTACATGTCTATAATGCTGGTGTGTGTCTGTACTTGGTCACTATGGTTACAAGATGTTCTACACGCATCACATGTGACATTTCTGTCTGCTCCTCTGTTCGTCCTCCAGACACACTCTTTGCTCTTCTCACCAATAACTGCATTTTCACATGCACGCACGCACACACGAACAGTGTGACAGCTCACAGATGACCGTCGTCATGGCAGCGGACACCTCGGGACTCGACTGTGTCGCCGAGACTTGTTCCTGACAGCATCTGACAAGCGTGGCCGTCATATTTTTCAGCAATGAAAGGGATTTTAGTTGCGCGCTCCTTTCACGTTTCAAATTGATAAGTGACTAATAATGGCAGGGTGAAAGCAGAATTTTTCAGGGAGATTAAAGTTGTCAATGAACATGTTTAACGTGTCATATCTGCATAAAGACTTTTATTTTTTCCACTGATTAATACACTTTAAAAAAAAAAAAAAATGATAAGGAAATACTGGCCACAGCGGTTGCCAGAATATTAGCGTGAAAAAACTTAGTGGTTCAATAACCGTGTCATATTAACCCTCTGAAGAAAACCATAACTATGATTTTGTGGCTCTTACAGGTGGAGCAGTTGGAGTCCAGCAGTGACGAAAACGACTCGTCCCCTTCCCCCTCCGTGCTGGACGTGGAGGATCTGGGCAGCCTGATGAGCAGCGTCAAAGAGGTCAGTGTGCTGTCGCTCTTCTTTTTTTTTTTTTTTTTCTCTCTTGCATGCCTCAGAAGAGGCAGATGGTCTGGTAGACGCCACACACCGGGCATCGGCATCAAGACGGGGTTGCGTAAGAGCGCAGACGCCCACTGACGTGATGAATGACTCAAGAGAGCCGATTGGAAAGTTAATACACTAGATCTGGTTGATTGTAGGCCTGAACGATATTAGAAAAAGAACTATCATTGCGATTTGGGGGGGTGGGGGGGTGATATATTTGGATATTATCTTGCGATATTAAAACTAGGAGAATTTTCATCAGGTAACTTGAGTAGCTCTTATTTGGATAGGCCTGAACGATATTAGAAAAAATTAACATTCCTATATCCAGTGTATCACAAAAGTGAGTACACCCCTCGCATTTCTGCAGATATTTAAGTATATCTTTTCATGGGACAACACTGACAAAATGACACTTTGACACAATGAAAAGTAGTCTGTGTGCAGCTTATATAATAGAGTTAATTTATTCTCGCCTCAAAATCAATCAAAATATAGCTATTAATATCTAAACCCCTGGCAACAAAAGTGAGTACACCCCTTAGAAAACACTTCCTTAAATGTCCAAATTGAGTACTGCTTATCATTTTCCCTCCAAAATGTCATGTGACTCGTTAGTGTTACTAGGTCCAAGTGTGCATTTGGAGCAGGTGTGTTCAAATTTGTAGTGCAGCTCTCCCACTCTCATACTGGTCACTGAAAGTTCCAACATGATACCACATGGTAAAGAACTCTGATGATCTTAAAAGACGTATTGTTGCGCTACATGATGATGGCCAAGGCTACAAGAAGATTGCCAACACCCTGAAACTGAGCTACAGCACAGTGGCTAAGATCATCCAGCGTTTTAAAAGAGCAGGGTCCACAGGTTGGTCGTCCAAAGAAGCTGAGGGCACGTGCTGAGCGTCACATCTAAATGCTTTCTTTGAAAGATCGTCACAGGAGTGCTTTCAGCATTGCTGCAGAGATTGAAGAGGTGGGGGGGGGGGTCAGCCTGTTAGTGCTCAGACCATAAGCTGCACTGTACAACAAATTGGTGTGCATGGCTGTCAACCTCTTCTGAAGACGGTACACAAGAAAGCCCGCAAAAGTTTGCCGAAGACATGTCAACAAAGCAAATGGATTATTGGAACCATGTCCTATGGTCTGATGAGACGAAGATTAATTTGTTTGGTTCCGATGGTCTCAAGCATGTGTGGCGGCGACCAAGTGAGGAGTATAAGTGTGTCATGCCTACAGTCAAGCAGGATGGTGGGAATGTCATGGTCTGGGGCTGCATGAGTGCTGGAGGTGTTGGAGAGTTACATTCCATTGAGGGAAACATGAACTCCAACATGTACTGTGAAAGACTGCAGCAGAGCATGATCCCCTCCCTCCAGAAACTGGGTCACAGGGCAGTGTTCCAGCATGACAATGACTTCAAACACACCTCCAAGATGACCACTGCTTTACTGAAGAGGCTGAGGGTAAAGGTGATGGACTGGCCAAGCATGTCTCCAGACTTGAACCCATTAAAACATCTTTGGGGATCCTCAAGCGGAAGGTGGAGGTGCGCAAAGTCTCAAATATTCGGCAGCTCCGCAACATTGTCATGGAGGAGTGAAAGAGCATTCCAGTGGCAACCTGTGAAGCTCTGGTCAACTCCATGCCCAGGAGAGTAAAGGCAGTTCTGGATAATAGTGGTGGCCAGTTGCCACACAAAATATTGACAGTTGACATGTTGTATGTTAATATTGACAACTTTGACTAAGGGGTGTACTCACTCTTGTTTCCAGGGGTTTAGATATTAATGGCTATATTTTGAGTTATTTTGAGGTGAAAATAAATTATTTTAGAAGCTGCACACAGACTTCTTTCATTGTGTCAACGTGTCATTTTGTCAGTGTTGTCCCATGAAAAGATATACTTAAATATCTGCAGAAATGCGAGGGGTGTACTCACTTTTGTGATGCACTGTATATTGCCAAGGCTCCACACTTACTTTTTGCATTGGTTGCACTGGTTACTAACTTTTTTCTTCAGTTGCACCAGCACACAATGTAGGCGCACCCACATTTTCATAGCATCGCCTTTAACACCATACTTTTAATCACTCTCCACAACATTCATATAATTCCTTCATTCATTTACCATCTTAACCGCTTATCCTTAGGAGGGTCGCAGTGGTGCTGGAGCTTACCACAGCTAATTCCGGGCTGAAGGTGGGCTACACCCTGAACAAATTTACTCACGCTTTGACACTTATGCTGCGGAGAGCAGCCTCTCACGTACACAATGAATGAGTTGGCACAGCACGCTTAAGACTGGGCTCCAAGTTTAACGTTGATTAACACATTTGTACCTTTGATATCAGAGCTACTGAGGCTTCCCTGGCCAGATCAAAGCTACAAATGTGTCAGTCATCATTAACATTAAGTACCAAACGCCAGCTGCACTGGTGACCCCCCCCCCAAAAAAAAAACAGCTTGGTTGCACTGCTTACCAGGAGGTAGGGTAAGAGGCTGTACAGGCATTAAGCAGAAAAATATGAATAGGGTAATTTTCGGACAATAAGCCGCTACTTTTTTTCCCTCAGTTTGAATCCTGCGGCTTATAGTCCTGTGCGGTTTATTTGTTGATTTATTTGGGTTAATAGGTAAAACTAAAACTACCATAAGACCGTTATAATTGTGACATGATTATGACACATCATGGGCATTAATGAATGCTTCTGACAGATGTCATTAAGTATCATCAAACTTTTCCCTCACTTTCCAAACCGCCCACCTGAAACGCCAATGGATGCCTTTTTTGTACTCTCAAAACAACACAGAAAAGCTTATTGTCTACTTTATGTTGTTGAATTTTTAAAACTAATCCAACTTTTAAAAATACTCTTAGAACAACGTGGAACCAAGACCTCAACATTAATACATCTGATGAACAATGGAACAACATGCTTCATCTTGTTCATTCTTCATCAATTTGTTCTAGACATCAACTCTTACAGTGCAAATTTCTCCATAGGAGTCATTTTACAAATGCGAGGTTGGCCAAAATTTTACTGCAATACTGTTGAGCATGCGCACATTGCGATGGCGATGTTCAAACGATATATTGTGCAGGCCTAGTTGATTGGATCTTTTTTTAAAGGCTTTTTCCTTGCAAAAAACATGAAGTTGTCATGCCACTAAAAATGATCATTAGGATGTGTTTTCGGGGTAGTGGCTACTAAGGGTGTAACGGTACATGTATTTGTTACAGTTTCTTTGTGGAGATTATATTTACTCCGTCTTCTCTACTATAATGAGGACCATGAGGTACGACAGTATTACCCAGAAACGTCAACGTGGCAGCCACGAGAACGCAGTGAAACGCGGGCGTTAAAGTCAATCAGCCAATGCACACTAGTCGCAGTGCGGCCGCGTGTTAGACGCGTCCCAGAAGCGGCTCAACACGACGTATGCGAAAAGAATGGCAGAGTTTATTATTTGACGCGAGACGCAACCCTCCTGCGTCAATACTACTACCGGTAGACAGAATCTGGCCAGAAGTCACTCGTGTAAAAATACGGTGGATCCGGTCGATTTTCAAACTAATATGCAATCGTAACCCACTTTTTGAGTGCATCAGAGCTCCTGAGTGATAGATCGGGGCACAGTTGACTTGGGTCGGCGGGGTGTTGCCCCTCCTGGTGGGGATCCTGTCCTCTCCCGGGCCTCATGGTCTGTGGGGTCCTGCGGTGTGCCACATTGGTTGTGGGGTCCACATGGGCGCGCGGTAGTGGGGGGGCGGTGCCGCTTCCCCTCGTCCCTTCCCTGTGAGCAGGTTAATGCAGATGGGATGGTCCTTGGGACTAGAGGCGTGTGAAATTTCCGATTCTTACATTATTCGCGATTCTGCCATGGAAGATTCGAGAATGATTCACCAACATCCAAATTCCGATTATTTAATTATACCAGGTAAAGCGGAACTAAAACACAGTCAGCGGGGTCTACTGGACGCAATTAGGAACGGACCGAGAGTAAATATCATGTTTAACTCATGCCGCTAGATAAAATGCCAATAATACCTGACTGTGGCCGACAGCCGCTACAAACAACGCCCAGTTGTGAGTTGCTACAAACATACGGCCACATAATGCTACGGTAGATGTCACATATATATGGAACAAGATGCGAAATGACAGACTTGCCGGCGTTAGTAAACAGCCACTATCTTAAAGCAGTAGATTTCTCTGGAAGGCTCTTTCGTAGTGAACCTAATTAACTTTTTATCTAAAATAGTCATAAATCGGCAAAATCTTGACTTGAATCTATCGTTAAATGATGAAACTGTTTTAAAACTTTCACATGTCGAAAGTAGACAAAAGGGAAATTATGAAATAACGGGAGCAATTTTAACAACTTTAACGGTTGATTCACAACTTTAAATTAATTGAATGTAGTTTGAAGCTGCTGATACAGAATGGGGACTTGAGTATTTTATTTACTATTTTGAACTGTTAGCTTGATACTGCAATAGTAGTGTGGTTTAGCCTGAGAGGATTTTTGAACAATTTTGAGACTAATGGACGAAACATTAAAAGCAGGGGGTGCATTAATAATCATAGCCTCTGAATCGTAATTGAATCGTTAGGTGCCCCAAGATTGCCACCTCTACGGGGGACTGCCCAGGCTCCCGGGGGGGTGACGGTGGCCCCTTTGCTGGAGCTACGGGAGGACCCCTCCTTAAATCATGCAGCATAGAATAGAATGTCAACATATCCACACTTTCATGTGAGTCACATAATACTGGGTTCCACACCTCACATTGCTGATTTAGATTCGCTTTACCTCAACTAATCATGTCTCCTTTAGACTCCCCTACTCTTTTACCTCAGTTATCAGGCCCCCTACATGGTGTCAACGGGTAAACATAATTTGCTAAAGATAGCACCACTATGTTCATAGGCAGCCTAGGTGTGTAACAGTGTATTTCTTGTTGTTTTTTGTTGACCTAATTATGATGCAAATCTTCTTTTTCTGAACCTCTTATTGTCAATATTCTTTGATTTATTTGTTTTATATCTATTTTCATGGGTTATGTATTCAGTTCCGGATGTCTATCTGTTTGTATGTTTGTGTTCAAAATAACTACAACAAATCAAGGGATTGTTAGCAGATTTCCAGGATTTTTTTTTTTTTTTTTTTTTTTTTTTGCAATTTAAAAATAATTTTCCTAGTTATTTTACTTGCAGTATATTGTTAAATTATTTTTAAAAAGTAAAAAGAAGGAAAAATCAGTTTTTGTTTACTAACTAAAAAAGTAATTTAACAAAACATGTTTGTCTTTTTTATTGAAAAAAAAAAAAAGATTAAAAAATAAATAAAAATAGCAACATCAATTTAAAAGTGGTCCCCACTACACAAAATGATTTTGTCTATTCACAAATTTCTTCGTCTGCATTCCCAGAGTTCCTCAAATGGTGGACAGGTGGCCAAGCGCTCCAGGAAAGTGATGAGGAAGCGGCAAGAGGAAAAAGAGGAAGAGCGACGGGAGATGATCACACCCGCCCTGAGAGACGCTCTGAGCAAACAAGGTAGCATTGAGCCACCATGGTCCGCTGAATCCTTAATGTAGCGGCGAATAGCTTTTTTCTTCACGGGAGCATCTGCCAGGTGTGCATCATGATGATGATGATGATAATGATGGAGCTGGAGCCTCATTGCTTGCTAGTAATAAAAATAAAAGGACGTCCCAGTTGGAAGACAGCCAGATGTTTGCCACTACTCGCCTCACCTTGTTGTCTACACAAGGGCGACAAAGTTTGTTGAGTACCAAAACTTTGCTTAATTACGACAATGAATCAGGCACTATTCTTCGGTCAATTCTTCCAAAGGCTTCCTCTGTATCAAATCAATTTATTACTGATTCCCTTTCAAACAATGTAGAGGCAGAGTTTTACAGCATTTTTTTTTTTTTTAATCAAATAATCTTTACCTCCCTGACTACCCTCCCTACACTACCCATCACGGTGCTGGGTAGTGGCTGCCACCCCGTTCCGGTCCCGGACGGCCCCGTGGCGGAGTCGCCCACTGGACCCCAGCGGGGCAGCAGGGTGTCTGCCCCTCCGGGTGGGGATCCTTTCCTGCCCCGGGCCTAGTGGGCCGTGGGGCTCCCGCGGTGTGCCGCATCAGTTGGGAGGTTGTGGCGGTGGCTGAGGGTCCACGTGGGCGGGCGCTGGTGGGGGCCGGCGTGGGGGTGCGGTGGCACGTACCCTCATCCTTATCCTGAGGGCCGGTTAATTGGGGCACAGATGGTCCGGGGGACCACGCTGGGTCCCGGGGGATGACTGTTGCTGCTTTGCTGGAGCTACGGCACGGGGGTGGGACGCGCTGTCTGGAGGACTATCACAAGTCTGAGTTGGTTCACGCATGACTGGGTGAAGTTAGACCCACTCAGGTAGAGAGATTGTCCGTGCCAGGATTAGCCATGAGGTGGCATAGAAAAGGATGTCCACACTCACAGGTGATTTACATAATACTAGGTTCCTCGCCTCACATTGCTGAATTGTGTACGCTTCACAAAGTTCACACCACTAATCACGTCTCCTTTTGACTCCCCTCCCCTCTTCTTTCTCCTCGGTTATCAGGCACCCCCACATGGTTTCCACGTGTAAATATAATAAGCTAACGTTAGCACCACAATCTTCATATGTGGTATACAGTGCTGGAAAAAGTATTGGCACCCCTGCAATTCTGTCAGATAATGCTCAGTTTCTCCCAGAAAATGATTGAAATTACAAATGCTTTGGTAGTAACATCTTCAGTTATTTTGCTTGCAATGAAAAAACACAAAAGTGAATTAAATAAAAATGTAATCTTTATCATTTTACACAAAACTCCAAAACTGGGCCAGTATTGGCACCCTCAGCCTAATACTTGGTAGCATAACCTTTAGACAAAATAACTGCGAACAAACGCTTCCGATATGCTCCAGGTCTTTGAGATTTGAAGAGTGCCTTCTCCGAACTGCCAATTTCAGATCTCTACACAGGTGGTCGATGGGATTCAGGCCTGGACTCATTGCTGGCCACTTTAGAAGTCTCCAGTGCTTTCTCTCAAACCATTTTCTAGTGTTTTTAGAAGTTTGTTTTGGGTCATTGTCCTGCTGGAAGACCCATGACCTCTGAGGGAGACCCAGCTTTCTCACACTGGGCCCTCCATTAGACTGCAAAATTTGTTGGTAGTCTTCAGACTTAATAATGCCATGCACACGGTCAAGCAGTCTAGTGCCAGAGGTTGCAAAGCAACCCCAAAATATCAGGGAACCTTCGCCATGTTTGACTGTGGGGACCGTGTTATTTTCTTTGAAGGCCTCGTTTTTTTTCTCCCTGTAAATGTGGATGCCTGTCTTTTTTATGTCTCTGGGTCAGAAGCTGGGGTCTTTCTGGGTATCCCAGCATAGAGTCCCTTTTCATTCAGATGCCGACGGATAGTACAGGTTGACATTTAATCTCCGTCCGACGTCCAATCCATTTGGACGTTTGGAGGTGCGAATGCATTGGACATCTAGCATTGTCAATGACAGCTAATGAGATAAATGTGATAATAAAAATCTAAACAAAAACCTATGAATGTTCTCATATTTCTGAATTTCAGGACTTTTAATTTTACGACAAACCTGAAATCGATACACATACAGTGGGGCAAATAAGTATTTAGTCAACCACTAATTGTGCAAGTTCTCCCACTTGAAAATATTAGAGAAGCCTGTAATTGTCAACATGGGTAAACCTCAACCATGAGCGACTGAATGGAACCCCCCCCAGAAAATCACATTGTTTGATTTTTAAAGAATTTATTTGCAAATCATGGTGGAAAATAAGTATTTGGTCAATACCAAAAGTTCATCTCAATACTTTGTTACGTACCCTTTGTTGGCAATAACGGAGGCCAAACGTTTTCTGTAACTCTTCACAAGCTTTTCACACACTGTTGCTGGTATTTTGGCCCATTCCTCCATGCAGATCTCCTCTAGAGCAGTGATGTTTTGGGGCTGTCGTTGGGCAACACGGACTTTCAACTCCCTCCACAGATTTTCTATGGGGTTGAGATCTGGAGACTGGCCAGGCCACTCCAGGACCTTGAAATGCTACTTAGGAAGCAACTCCTTCGTTGCCCTGGCTGTGTGTTTGGGATCATTGTCATGCTGAAAGACCCAGCCACGTCTCATCTTCAATGCCCTTGCTGATGGAAGGAGATTTTCACTCAAAAACTCTCGAAACATGGCCCCATTCATTCTTTCCTTTACACAAATGGGTCGCCCTGGTCCCTCTGCAGAAAAACAGCCCCAAAGCATGATGTTTCCACCCCCATGCTTCACAGTGGGTATGGTGCAATTTGGTATTCTTTTTCCTCCAAACAAGAGAACCTGTGTTTCTACCAAAAAGTTCTATTTTGGTTTCATATGACCATAACACATTCACTCATTCCTCTTCTGGATCATCCAAATGCTCTCTACCGAACCACAGACAGGCCTGGACGTGTACTGGCTTCAGCAGGGGGACACGTCTGGCAGTGCAGGATTTGAGTCCCTGGCGGCGCATTGAGTTACTGACAGTAGCCTTTGTTACTGTGGTCCCAGCTCTCTGTAGGTCATTCACTAGGTCCCCCCGTGCGGTTCTGGGATTTTTGCTCCCCATTCTTGTTATCATTTTGACGCCACGGGGTGAGGAAGGGAGTTGAAAGTCCATGTTGCCCAACGCCAGCCCCAAAACATCACTGATCTAGAGGAGATCTACATGGAGGAATGGGCCAAAATACCAGCAACAGTGTGTGAAAAGCTTGTGAAGAGTTACAGAAAACGTTTGGCCTCGGTTATTGCCATAAAGGGTACATAACAAAGTATTGAGATGAACTTTTGGTATAGAGCAAATACTTATTTTCCACCATGATTTGCAAAGAAATTCTTTAAAAATCAAACAATGTGCTTTTCTGTTTTTTTTTTTTTCTTCTCCACACTCTGTCTCTCATGGTTGAGGTTTACCCATGTTGACAATTACAGGCCTCTCTAATATTTTCAAGTGGAGAACTTGCACAATTAGTGGTTGACTAAATACTTATTTGCCCCACTGTATATTTTCGCGGGCCACACATAATAATTTAGCAGTCCGGATGTGGACCCCGGCTTTGAGTTTGACACCTTTGTCCACTTTCACTGCCCAAACCAACAAATAATTCTCTTCTGCTGATTGTCCTCTCTGCTACATGGGCATCCGGCTGTACGTCTCCGAAACTTGATGATGCTCTCGATAAATGCGTGTGGCCTGGGCCCCCAACCCTTGGACTCCATTATTACCCACTCAAGTGTCTTTGAAGTTCCCGGAGCTGAGTTTGGAGAGGCTTTCTGCATAGATCATTGAAGAAAATAGTCATTTTTTTCTTTTTAGAGGTTCATTTATTCTCTTAACAAACAGGAAATAAAGACACATAATTCAGTTACAAAAAGAAAGCACAGTAGGTGTGTAACAATGTATTTCTTGTTGCTGTTTGTTCAAACAAACAAACAAACAAAAAAGCTCTGCCTCCGCCAGCAGGAGAAACCTACAAAAGGTGTCAGTTTTGTATTCGATTATGTATATTATGTTCAACAAAACCCAAGAATAGTTATCCAGTTTGCAAATTATGTTTGTACCGGTAATATGAAACAGAACAGGTGGTGAAATCTTGTGGTAATGACGTCAATGGTCACAAATGTCAGAAATATGTTTGTGTTGAAGATGACTCACGACTTGAAATTCAAGTTTGTTTGAAAACGTAATTTAAATAAAGGACTTGTAGAATTGAATTTTTTTCACAAAAAAAGTCTTTTAACCTATTGGCTGCCGTTGTTGGTGCATAGACTTCATAACCTATTGACATGACATGGGAAACGGGGATGATCTATAGGGGGGCTATTTTTAAAAACCTAAAATTCAGATATTTTCAAAACCAAAGTTGCTACCAACCTAAAACCAAAATAGGCACACCTACCTTAGCTATATAATGCTATTACTCCATGAGCAGAGGCATCAAAAAATTTAAAGTCGTTCCCTTATGAAATCCTGATTATTTTTTATATAAGGATAACAAAACTTAAAATGGCTATAAAAGTCTCAGGTTTTACAGTAGATGCACAAAAATCACCAAATGCAGAGACAATCGCCTATATTTTTTGGATCAATAGCAATATTTAACATATGGAGGAAAACACAGAGAAGGTTGAAAAAGTAGTTTCTGCTCTTGCACCCCTCTTTAAAATAAATTGCTGTATTTTAAGCCAAAAGAACTGTTGTGTTTGATAGAACAATATGTCTATATGCTGCCATGGCAGATTCATGGTGCATTAAGTCCCTGAACGATTTTTAATTGGTCCGTTTTTGTATCAACTTATCCATCAAAAGAAGGTAAATAATCGTATTTACTATTCGAAATGTCTGTCATTTTTAGCTTAGAATCATTAATTAATGTCTAATATTTAGTTTAAAAAAAAAAAAAAAAACTTAAAAAAAAAAAATCATTCACGCGCATATTTTAAACTTTTAAACCATTTACGTCACAGAGAACTGTTAGAAGCGTAACACAAGATATATTCAGCAAAGGTAAAACCCTAAAAGTTAACCCAAATAAATAAATAAATAGAAAAATAAAAGTTTACCTCCCAAAAAGTAACGAGCTGCTTTTTCACAAAAGACTAACTAAACTAACATACACCAAAGACGACAAATTCGTAACAGAAGAGAGATGGCCACTGCAACATTGCCGCAGTGTTTCAGATTGTTGCCAGAATAATTAAGCAGTAAATCTGTAGGTTTATTTATCTTCCAAATTTGTTTTATGTGTCTGTCTACTCTGTAACATTTTATTTAGCACCCAAGCCACGGATTTGGCTGGCTTACCTGTGGAAGTCATTGAGCATCCTCTGGCAGCCGTTCAGCTCCTTCTCCTGTTGTTTTCCTACACAACAACCACGCTATAAATAGCAATGTGTCATTCCCGTCCACCCAAATGTTGACCTGCTGCGTCATGTTAAGAGCTTGTGACATTTGTTGCCATTTTTGAGCAACGCTGTTGGAAAACAAAAAGATAATAATGATTATAAGAGTACATTAAAAATGACAAAACATATCAGGAGTTGCACGTGCAATTTGTATATTGTCAGAGCACTTGTAACTTAGGTATTCTGGTTAAGAAGAAACACCATTTTTTCCCCCTCATTTACATTGAACGTACCAACATACACTGCTGGCCAAAAGTATTGGCACCCCTGGAATTCTGTCGGGTAATGCTCAATTTCTCCCAGAAAATGATTACAATTACAAATGCTTTGCTAGTAATATCTTCATTTATTTTGCTTGCAATGAAAAAACACAAAAGAAACTGAAAAAAAAATTCATTATCATTTTACACAAAACTGGGCCGGACAAAAGTATTTGCATCTTGAGCCTAATATTTGGTAGCACAACCTTTAGATAAAAATAACTGCGAACAACCACTTCCGGTATCCATCAAAGAGTTTCCTACAATGCTCTGCTGGAATTTTAGATCATTCGTCTTTGGCCAACTACTTCAGGTCTCTGAGATTTGAAGGGTGCCTTCTCCAAACTGGCATTTTCGGATGTCTTCACAGGTAATTTATGGGATTCAGGTCCGGACTCATTGCTGGCCACTTTAGATGTCTCCAGTGCTTTCTCTCAAACAGTTTTCTAGTGTTTTTTTTTTTTTTTTTTTTTAATGTGTTTTGGGTCATTGTCCTGCTGGAAGACCCATGACCTCTGAGGGAGAGCCAGCTTTATCACACTGGGCCCTACATAATGCTGCAAAATTTGTTGGTCGTCTTCAGACTTCGTAATGCCATGCACACGGTCAAACAGTCCAGTGCCAGAGGTAGCAAAGCAATCCCAAAACATCAGGGAACCTCCACCATGTTTGACTGTTGGGTCCGTGTTCTTTTGTTTGAAGGCCTTGTTTATTTTTCCTGTAAATTTTATGTTGATGCCTTTTCCCAAAATTCTTCCAAAACATTTTTGGCTTTCTCAGGTAAGTTTTGGCAAACTCCAGCCTCCCTTTTTTTATGTCTCTGGATCAGAAGTGGGGTCTTCCTGGGTATCCTACCATAGAGTCCCTTTTCATTCGGACGCCGACGGATAGTATGGGTTGACACCCTCTTGTACCCTCGGACTGCGGGACAGCTTGAACTTGTTTGGATGTTAGTCGAGGTTCTTTATCCACCATCCTTTCTTTTCCGTCCACAACTAGGGGAGGTTAGCCACAGTGCCGTGGGCTTTTCACTTGGTTGATGACACCGCGCACTGTAGATACAAGAACATGCAGGTCTTTTTGCCTTGAGATTGCCCATGCTTCCTCACAATTTTACTTTCGTTGAAATCTCTCATCACATTTTTTTTTTATGTCCACATCTTGGGAGGCAAGCCACAGTGCAATGGGCTTTACACTTATTGATTACACTGCGCACGGTAGACACAAGAACATTCAGGTCTTTGGAGATTGACTTGTAGCCTTGAGATTGCCCATGCTTCCTCACAAGTTTGCTTCCCTAATCCTCAGACAGTTCTTATGTCTTCTTTCTTTTCTCCATTCTCAACGTGGTACACACAAAGACGCAGGAGGGAGGTTGAATCAACTTTAATCCATTTTAACTGGCTTCAAACGTGTGATTTAGTTATTGCCATCACCTGTTATGTGCTACAGGTAAGTAACAGGTGCTGTTAATTACACAAATTAGAGAATCATAATGTGATTTTTTCAAAGGGTGCCAATACTTTTGTCCGAGTTTTGTGTAAATGATTTTTTTTTTTTTTCCTCATTCTCTTTTGGTGTTTTTCATTGCGAGCAAAATAAATGAAGATATTTTTAACAAAGCATTTGTAATCGCAATCATTTTCTGGGAGAAATTGAGCATTATCTGACAGAATTCCAGTGGTTCCAATACTTTTGGCCAGCAGCGTACAAATTTGATAGCTGCAGCCCAAGTATATAAGTTTTTTTTCTTGCTGAATTTACCCTAGTTTTTTTTACTTATTTTCGTTTAGTACAAGTGACATTGTTGGAAGAAATCCAATATTTATTTAACAATCATACACCGTAATGCTTAAAGAGATTTTGATGCATTCAGATTGAGAGAGACAATTCTTACAGATGTGTCTTGTTTGTTGTATTTTCTGGCCAGGTTACAAGCTGATTGGAAGTCACTCAGGAGTGAAGCTCTGCCGTTGGACCAAGGTAATTCAACTTTAACACCACAACCCCTTTTCAGTGGTGTAATCGACAATTTTGTGAATTTTTAATAATGTCCTAGTCCATGCTGCGAGGCCGAGGCGGCTGCTACAAACACACCTTTTATGGCATCCAGTCCCACCGTTGCATGGAGACCACACCCAGCTTGGCCTGCGCCAACAAGTGCGTCTTCTGCTGGAGGTAATGCCACCGCCTACATAAGTCAGTCGTCATCATTGTTGTTGTGATAAAGTAGCATGTGGCGGGAGTGAGGCAAGCACGAAAAGGTGGCCGTTGATTTATGGCAGTGTCGGGAGTAGGTGAGGTGTTCGCCGCCCCCGCCCTTTCCTACTCAAAGGTTGCTGTCACAGGTCTGCTCCTTCTGTCAACACATAGCACGACATTTTGTCCAGAAGATGCAATGAAAGGCGACAGGAAGTCTGCAACAGTGCACCCCCCCAATGCGCTGACCCACAGTGAACCCCATTCACGCTGACAACCTGCAGAAAATGTCTCGTGTCATCGCAGGGTCAGACGCTGACATTTATAGAAGTGTTAACATCCAAATGAACTCGGAATTGAAAGAAATGATCTATGTGTCAGACAATTACTTTGCACAATTTACTTAAAAAAAAAAAAATTCTCCACATTTAAGAAAAAATGCAACATCTTGAAAAATAGGACTTTTCTTTTTAAAAAGAGTAAGACACAAGTTTTTCTTTTATTCTTAAAATTGAAAAATGAACCATTTTAAAATCAATTAGTTCTTGAAATTTTTACAGTGGTATGAAAAAAGTATGTAACAATGATAGACACATTTGGGCCTTTGATCATAGAGCGACCAATCTTCTTTGACAAGCTCAAAGCTACAAACCTGTGAATCATCTTTGACTTTAAGTACTAAACATAAGCTGGACAGTTTAGGCGCACTGCTTAGAAGGAGGGCTCGTGAGAAGTTGTGGCGCTGTATGAGCATGAAGCAGGAAAACAAACAGTGATATGAAAAAGTATCTGAACCTTTTGAAATTTCTCACATTTCTGCATAAAATCACCATCAAATGAATGAATGAAATGTGATCTGATCTTTGTCAAAATCACACAGATGAAAAAACAGCGTCTTCTCCTAAAACCAACCAAGCATTTATTGGTTTTCATATTTTAATGAGGATAGCATGCAACAATGACAGAAGGGGGAAAAAAATAAGTAAATGAACCCTCTGCCTAAGGAGACTTAAAGCGCAATTGAAACATTTTTTTTTAGTCAGATATGCGCCCAGTCATTGATCAGTGGTTTAAAGCTGCCCTGCCCACTATAAAACACACACCTGGTAAGAAATGTCTTGATGAGAAGCATTGTCTGATGTGCATCACGGCTCTTGTCAAAAAAACTGTTTGAATACCGGCGATCAAGCATTGTTGATTTTTATAAAACTGGGATAGGATACAAAACCATCTCTAAAAGTCTGGATATTCATCAATCGACAGTCAGAGATGTTGTCCACAAATGGAGAGAGTTTGGCACTGTTGCTTCTCTCCCAAGGAGTGGCCGTCCGCCAAAGATGATGCCAAAAGTTCAGCGCAGAATACTCAGAGAGGTCCAAAAGAACCCTAAAGTGTCTCCTAAAGACTTATAGAAATCACTGGCACAGTCCAATATCTCTGTGCACACATCAACTATCTGTAAAACTATGGCCAAGAATGGTAATCATGGGAGGACTCCAAGGAGGAATCCACTGCTGTCTAAAAAACATTGTTGCTCGTTTAATGTTCGCAAAAAGGCACTCGGACACTCCACAGAAGTTTTGGCAAAATATTTTGTGGACTGATGAAACCAAATTTGAATTGTTTGGGAGCAACACACAATATCATGCGTGGTGAAAAAATGGAACAGCTCACTAACATCAACACCTCATTCCCACCGTGGAACATGGTGGAGGCTGCATCATGATTTGGGACTGTTTTGCTGCCTCAGGGCCTGGACAACTTGCATTCAGTAATGGAAGAATGAATTTAAAAGTTTATCAGGATGTTTTGCAGGAAAACCTGAGGCCGTCTGTCAGACACTTGAAGCTAAAAAGGTGACGGAAGCTGCAACAAGACAATGATCCAAAACACAAAAGTAAATCAACTTTAGAATGGTTTCAGAAGAACAAAATACACGTTGTGGAGTGGCCAAGTCAAAGTCCAGACTTGAACCCCATTGAGATGCTGTGGCATGACCTAAAGAAAGTGATTCATGCCAGACATCCCGGGAATCTGATCGAACTGCAGCAGTTTTGTAGAGAAGAATGGGCCAAGATTAGGCCTGGTCAATTTGCCAGACTGATCTCCTGCTACAGGAAGCGTCTGGTTGAAATTATTGCTGCCAAAGGGAGGGTGCCACAAAATATTAAATGTGATGGTTCACTTAGTTATTTTTCCCCCTTCGGTCATTGTTTGCATACTTCCCTCAATAAAATATGAAAACCTATAAATGTTTGGGTGGTTTTAGTTAAAGCAGTGACTTTTTTTCATCTGTGTGATTTTGACAAAGATCAGATCACATTTGATGGTGATTTTATGCAGAAATGTGAGAAATTCCAAAAGGTTCAGATAAAGATGAAACGACTAAAAACAGACAAACATGTTCTTTTCATCCTTCTGATGTGAAATAGAATGGGTTTATCACTACTAGACGTCCAATACATTTGAAGTGGGAGTTGATGGCAGGCAATGAACGAATGTTCGTTCGCTGCCATTCCTACCAATTCAAACGGATTGGACATCTATGGCCGTCAGTGGCAGCCAATCCTAGGCAGTGAGTTAATTTTTGGGGCATTTCACATCATTTCCTGTTTGCTTTTGGTCACTTCCTCTTCCTTTTGGGCCAGTTTTTGGTCGCTTCATGTTGATTTTGGGCTACTGAAAAGGAAGTGACTCATGAATGTCGCCAAATGAATAGGAAGTGAATCAGAATCAACAGGAAGTAACCTGTAAATCCCCTAAAATGAACAGGAAGTGACCTGTAAATGCCCACAATAAAACTAGCTGTGAATGCTCTGGTTTCAGTGCCAATGACGGCGTATTACGTCTAATCTAGTCAAAATAAAATGGATGTCTAGCGCTATCAATGGCAGCCATTGAGCTAAAGTCGACACTATTCTAATGGAAGATTTTGGTAGCAACCTGTTGGTTCCTTTTTTTTGTTTGTTTAAATAAACAATGACACCTTTTTAAAATAATATATCGATTCTTGGTGGGAGCATATCGATTACCTTTTGGGCTACAAAGTATCGTGATATATCACCTTTTTGATATATTCTCGCACCCCTAGTTTAAGATTTAACTTGTTTTCATCAAAAATGTGTTCAGTCTCTGAAAAAGTTTGCTTCTTTGAAAAGAACAAAAAACCCTGACTAAACATGTGAGTTTTTTATTGTAATAAATTCTACTTAATCGAGATAGACATACAATTTGTTTTTAAATGTAATTTTTATTCTGGAGAAAATGAAATGTTGATCCATTTATCCACTATTTATTTTATGTTGATCCATGTGCTCTCTTATGCACATGCAAGTGTACTACAATACATCTTTCAGATGATAAACCCCCATCATAAAAGCTATTGTGAAACCTGTTTTTACAATTCATTTTTTTTTTGTTTTTGGTTTGTGCATGTGTGCTTGATCACAAGACATCACACCAACCCAGTGGGCACCGAGTGGCGTTGGAAGATGGACCCCGCTGAGAAGATCCTGCAGGATGCACTGGAGAAGCATCAAAACATGATCCGACAGTTTCGAGGTTAGTGGTGTAAACACAGCAAGGGGGAGTCTGAAAAATGTGACGTGTTATGCTCTTGGAGCTTTCTGTTTCCTGTACATCTTGTTACTGTTCCAACTTTTCTAGCAGATTTCAGGCATGAATTAGGTTTATTAAAGTAGTATCGTTGAAAAGTATAAGCACAAAGCTATACTTTTGATTCACATTCTATAGCAAAACAGTTACTTGTTAGCCGTTTAGCCTTTAGTCAAAAACACATGTTTAGGTTGATTGTCACAGTGATTTTTTCCCCCCAGCAGCTCTCAGTTGTGTGAATTCTACAAATAGAAAAAAATAACTCTGGAAAATAAAAACGGTTCATAGTAACATATTTTGGGCTGTCGCAAATGATTACCTTTCTCCTGATTAGTCTCGACTATTTTTACTACGAATCAACTAGTCAAACGATGAATTTTTTGACTATTCTAGCGATCATTTTTTGGTTGATGAATACTAATTCACAAAAACATTTTTAAACACCTAAATTCTTTAATAAAGTAAAAAATGATACATAAATGACTAGAGGTGGGAATTCAACCTAGTTTCAACCTAGCCACAAAAATAAGGTAAGTAATCATATCTATTATTCGAAATGTCTGTCATTTTTAGCTTAGCATCATTAATTGATGTCTGCTATTTAGTTAAAAAAAAAAAAAAAAAACGACTTTAAAAAAAATAATTCACTTTCATGTTTTGAACTTTTAAACAAATTACGTCACAATGAAAAAATTGTCGTCTGTAAAAAAGTCACGGATAGCTATCTCATAACTATGGCTTAACTGTTTTTTTTTTCATTACTGGCGCATTTTTCACAATATTTTAGATGATAATCATTTCAAAAAAAGAAAAATTGAAAAAAAAAAGTTTATAAGGGTAAATATATGAAAATCCTGCGAAATGCCTGCGATTTCTGCATCGCGACCATTCTTATATTACCATGTTTCACCCATAAAATCCCCCCAAAATCCAGCTGTTGCCATTCACAGTTGTGTCTTGACACTCAGTGATACATGGAACATGGAGTTTTTGGATCGAAAAGAGGTACTGTATGTACGAAATAATACTGTATCTCGTTAAAATCATTGCGTCTTTATTTATGCTCTCGTGTGCTCTCACCTCCAGTTAGGGTTTTGCTGTTTATTTATTTATTTTTTTAAATGCCCTCCTGTTCAATTTTTTTCATCCCTCAGAAAATTGAGATTTTAAGCTTTCCAATAATGTATCGCGCATGCTTATTGGACAATTTTGAAATTTGGCCAAATTGGGGGTCTCAGAGCGGAACTTCAAGTCACCTGAGTGTTTTCCGCCATATATATATATATATATATATATTTTTTTTTTTTAAGAAATTTTAACTAAATGACTTGAATAGCTGTTTTTGGGAAAGACTCACCGTGACCACAGTGTACAGTTATCCCTTGTTTTACACGGTTAATGAGGACCAGAACCCGCCGCGGTAAGTGAAAAACCACAAAGAAGCGCCCCCCCCAATTTTTTTGTTTTTGTTTGTTTGGTGTCTGATCAGATTTAGCATTGGAAACACATACGTATAAGACATGTTTTTTCACTTTTTTCCACAAAGTATGATTTTAGAAAATGTATACAGTGCCCTCCATAATTATTGGCACCCCTCACACAAAAATACACACAGTCCCAGGCTTCAACTTGGGACCGTGTGCTTTGGTCAGATGAGACCAAGATTGAGCTTTTTGGAACCAAACACTCTAAGTGGGTCTGGCGTGCCACGAAAGATGCGCATGCTGAAAAGCACCTCATACCCACTGCGAAGTATGGGGGTGGGTCAGTGATGCTGTGGGGCTGTTTCGCTTCCAAAGGCCCTGGGAACCTTGTTAGGGTGCATGGCATCATGAATGCTTTGAAATACCAGGACATTTGAAATCAAAATCTGTTGCCCTCTACCCGAAAGCTGAAGATGGGTCGTCACTGGGTCTTTCAGCAAGACAATGACCTTAAACATATGGCCAAATCTACACAGAAATGGTTCACCAGACACAAAATCAAGCTCCTCCCATAGCCATCTCAGTCCCCAGACCTTGTTTTGTTGGCAAAAGGGGGTTGTACAAAGTATTAACACCAGGAGTGCTAATAATTGTGACACACATTATTTGATGTCAAAAATTTTTTTTCTTTATGAGGACCTTTTTCCCCACTGAATGAATGCACTTGTTTTGAAGGTTGGATTTTTCTCTTTTTTTCCATTAAGGTCCCATATTATTTGAATTAAAAAAAAAAAAAAGATTAGAAGCTTAAAAACACATCTTTTTCAGGGGTACCAATAATTATGGAGGGCACTGTATATATATTTTAATAAATGTTTTTTTAAGCACTTCAAATGTAATAATTATGATCAGTTTTAAACATGACTGTCCCACCGAATCATTTTTAAACAAGAATAAAGTACTGTAGTAAAAAAATGCTTGGCTTAATTAAATGATTCTGTTAACCTACCTTGGCTGTAACCCCTGGAGTGACATGTAAAAATGACAAACTCCTCAAGATCACTTCTGGCGTTTATTGCCGAGACAGAACATGTACGGCTGCGCACACACACACATTCATTCCAGCGGGTGCTTCCTTGCGCAAGAACTATTTAACAAGTTAAACGATGATTGACGTATGCGGCGCATGTGAGGTCCGCTTCTCTGGCAAGATCAAACAACCATCTGTCAACATCGTTAACTTTAATAAGCAAGTGCCACAGTGACTAAGGAACAAAGAGCTGGGAGAGGGAGGGAGGCAGGCAGGCTTTTCGGAGCCCATGAAGCAGATCAAAAGTTTGTGGACTAACGCACATCCTTGCGATGAGACTATTGCGCATGCGCACTTCGCGATGGCGATGTTTAAACGATATATCGTTCAGGCTAAGTTGGAACGGCTCTAAATAAATTTATATAAAAGGAAACATTCTGACAACCAACCTCGTTCTCCCCTAAATATTTCTCCTCAGCAGTTGCACTGGTGTCTACTGTGCTGTGAGAAAATTAAATCAAGCAAAACAAACACACTATGTGGACATACAGCAATATTTTTCAACCTCTGTCTGAGATTTTCTTTCCCCACATGTGAAGTTTTAAAACATTTTAGAGCCACATGTTGTTGGGAGTTGAAAATTGAAATCCGGTGTCTTGTTTTCTACTGTCAGGCGTGCCCGGCGTGAAGTCGGATCGTTACGAGGAGGGTCTGATTGTGCAGCACTGCGCTCTGTCCCTGGTGGGAGAGCCAATCATGTACCCCGAGATCAATCGTTTTGTGGGTCTCCTCCACTCCCAACGCATTTCCAGCTTCCTGGTCACCAACGCTCAGTTCCCCGAGGAAATCAGGTAGACTTTTAAGCAAACATCCATCAATCGCTGTCGTGTTGTCAGTGTTAGCAAAAACTAGCAATATAATGCAGTATTTCTTCTACACTAAAGTCCTAGCTGATGGTTCTATAAATTTCCTTTTTTTTTTTGGTTGGTTGGTTGTATGCCGTAGACACTTTTTACTGCCTATAGTCTGGCAGAATATCGACTGCACAGCATATAAATGCTGCAAAATGTTGGCTGGCTGGACTTGGCACATTTCATTTCTACATGGTTAAAGTTGAAATAATGTTTACAATACAGGGCGTCTTCGGGTTACGATGGCCTTGGCCATAGACTTCATAATGATATTGACGGGACGCATTTCACAGACACTGCGCCACGCATTCAAGTAGGGGGCCGTCCCACACTCCACTTCAGTCGGTCACAGTTATTGTCAAACACATACAGCTATCCAACGCCGGATTTAGGTTGAAAAAGTAAAGCTGTACCGCATACAAACAGAAAGGATTGTCTCAGGATCGATAAGTTCGAGGATTCAAGGTAACTATTATATTTTTCTTACCATGCATGCATTTTGAAACGTTGTGAAAAAAAATCAATGGGAGAAATTAACCGCTACGGCATTGGCGTCATAATTCGCAATATTTACGTTTTAAAAAAATGCTAACTGCCAGGTTTTTTGCTTTTAAGCAAGACTGTTTTACGTTCATATCTATATAGAATTCAGTGACTTACGCATTTATTCACAAGAATTTTGAACAGAAAAAGCTCTTTGTGGTGATAAGGCAGCGCCACAGGGGCTTAAAGACTAGCATCACAATCAACATATTTATGTAAAATAAATGCTAACTGCCCTTTTTTTTTTTTTTTTTTGCTTTTAACCAAGAATCGAGACTGTTTTACGTCCATTTCTATATAGAATTCAGGGATTTGCGCATTTATTCACAATAATTTTCAATATAAAAAGCTCTTTTTGGTAATAAGGCGGCACCACAGTGGCTTAAGACTAGCAGCACATTCGACATATTTACGTAAAATAAATGCTAACGGTCAGTTTTTTTTGTTGCTTTTAACCAAGAATCGAGACTGTTTATTAGGCCTGAACGATATATCGTTTAAACATCGCCATCGCGATGTGCGCATGTGCAATAGTCCCATCGCAAGGACGTGCGATAGTTTTTTAATTTCATTTTTTTTAATCCACAAACGTTTGTTTTGAGGAAGGAGAGGGAAAAAAAAGCGCACAGCTTCTCTTTCTCTCCAGCAAGTCATCGGCTCCTCCCCCTCCCCCTGCAACAGCGGAGTGGAGGGAGGAGGGGCCGAACAGCAGAGCGGAGGGAGGAGGGCCCGTTCTCAAAGTGAAAGCAAGCAATCAACACGTTGGAGGAGCAAGGAAGACTGTATCCAAAAGGAGTTTTGGAAGTATTTTGGCAAGAACAAGACTATAAGGGACAAAAAACAGCCCTGTCGACAGTGCCTCGCCATGGTTGCCTCAACAAGAAGTAATCTGTCAAACATGTGGGACCATTTAAAACGCAGGTATCTATGCATTCCTGCTACGAGCTCCCCATCAGAGGCTTTTTAGCACAGGTGGGAACATTGTTAAATGCCAACGTTCTTGTCTCAAGCCTGCTATAGTGGATAAACTAATAGTCTTGGCCAAAAACCTATGAGACCCAGTTGAGAATTGCTGAGCAAGGAAGGTGGACGATATGCAGACAAATACATAACACAGCTGAAGGAATGTCTTTTCTTCTTTTAATGTGACAGCTATCAGGAAGGCAGGAAATTTGGGAGTTAAAATGGTTCTGTTATTCATCACAGTTATTTGCAGTTATTCAGTTCAATTATTTACAAGTTCAATTGAGTTTGTTTCTTTTATATTTAAATTTATTGTAAACCGTATTTTTCAAATAACTATATATAGTACAGCTGCACATAAAGTTTTGATACTTAATATTTTTGTTGAAATATTTTTACAACTTTGTTGCCGTTTTGCAGTTTTATATTGTTATATTTTGTGTAAACAACTCAGGGGACTAATGCACTTGCACTTTTATTAGTCAGATTTAATATTTAAGTTCAAATATGTTGACAACTTTGTTGTTTAACTGAGGTTTTTATGTATTGTTATAGTTTGTGAACTCTTTTGTCATATTTAATATTTTTGTTCAAATATGTTGACAACTTTGTTGTTTTACTGAGGTTTTTATTTATTGTTATAGTTTGTGAACAACTCTTTTATTTGTCATATTTAATATTTTTGTTCAAATATGTTGACAACTTTGTTGTTATTTTACAGAAGTTTTTATTTGTTATATTTTGTCAAAAACTAAGGGGACTAATGCACCTGCTCTTTTATTTATCATTTAATGTATTTGCTGCTGTTGAAGTGTAAAATATTGTATTCAATAAATGATCTATTTTGTGCAGACATGACTTCCTGGATACCTTCATACAGAAATCTTCATCATTAACAAATTAAACGGTATTATATGAATACACTGTGGTCACGGTGTGTTATGTAAAGTATTTCCAAACACCTATTCAAGTCATTTAGTGAAAATTTCTTTAAAAAAGATAGATCTTTTTTTTTTTAATATCGCAATATAATATCGCAATATATTGCAAACCTAAAAAAAATCGCGACAATAGTTTTTTCCAATATCGTTCAGGCCTACTGTTTATGTCCATTTCTATAAAGAATTCAGGGATTTGCACATTTATTCACAAGAATTTTCAATGTAACAAGGTCTTTTTGGTAATAAGGTGGCGCCACAGTGGCTTAAAGACTAGCAGCACATTCGGCATACTTGCATAAAATAAATGCTAACTGCCTGGTTTTTATGCTCTTTTAACCAAGAATTGAGACTGTTTTACGTCCATATGTATAAAGAATTTAGGGATTTAAGCTTTTATTCAGAAAAATTTTCTATGTAAAAAGCTCTTTTTGGTGATAAGGTGGCTTAAAGACTAGCAGCACATTCGACATACTACGTAAAATAAATGCTAACTTGGCCTACGATGTTTCGACTTTATGACGCACGTGCCTCGTTCACTTTAAGTCCCCAGCACCATAGTTTCTGCTTAGCTAGTGTATAGTGCTTGTCTGTGCTTGTGTGCCGGGAGTATCTTTGCCTTTTCACCCTCTGTTTTTCACATTATGGCTCCAAAAAACAAAGCCGGGTCTTTCAAAAAGAATAGCAAGGAACCATGAAAGCAGGCTTGTCATCATAAAAAGAACAAAGAAAGGAGAGCGACACCGATGCGCCTCTGTAAAGAAAAGATATGTTGGGCTGAGACAGAAGTTAAACCATCGTGTGAAAACACCTTGCTAGTCTATAAATGCTGTTTTGTGTTCACATTGACGTTACATCGGCGACAGTCAAGTCAAACAACTTTCGGTTCACATAACCTCAAATTAAGGACAGTAATGCAACGAAATGGGTTGCATGTATGCTACAGGTGATTTGTTGAGTGCTGGGTTTTTCTGGGATTTTCCGAAACTCACCAGGTGTCTGACTAACCCTAAATCCTGAGAGAGGGTGGGGTGGAGGAATTTGCGAGTTGTTATTGTTGCCATCGTCTACGGCCTACAGATGTCATGTTCTGTGCTTTCAGTTTCAAATAAACTATTGAAACTCGTAACTCACCATCTACCAATAAGCAAAAATAAGTACAGCATCTTATTAAAAAAATAAATAAATAAACAAATAAATAAACATTATAGGCGGCACGGTGGCTGAGTGGTTAGCACGTCTGCCTCACAGTTCTGAGATCAAGGGTTCAATCCCGGGCTTCGGCCTTCCTGTGTGGAGTTTGCATGTTCTCCCCATGCCTGCGTGGGTTTCCTCCCACATCCCAAAAACATGCATGGTAGGCTGATTGAACACTCTGAATTGTCCATAGGTGTGAGTGTGTGCGTGAATGGTTGTGTGTCTCCTTGTGCCCTGCGATTGGCTGGCAACCAATTCAGGGTGTCCCCTGCCTACTGCCCGAAGTTAGCTGGGATAGGCTCCAGCACCTCCGCGACCTTCGTGAGGAATAAGCGGCATGGAAAATGAATGAATGAATGAATAAACATTATAAATAATTTTACATTTTGCCAAGTTTTTTGACGTAAATTTAGATTTTAACTGTGAAATCCGGCATACACAGAAATTCGGGTCTCGCCGGCAAAGCAACAGAACTCGGTCGTAACTCAAGGACTCCCTGTACACTGCTGGCCAAAAGTATTGGCACCCCTACAATTCTTTCAGATGATGCTCAATTTTATTTTACACAAAACTCCAAAAATGGGCCAGACAAATTTATTGGCACCCTTTGAAAAATCGCGTGATGCTTCTGTAATTTGTGTAATTAACAGCACCTGTTACTTGCTTGTGGAACATAACAGATGGTGGCAATAACTAAATAACACTTTCAGCCAGTTAAAATGGATTAAAGTCGACTCAACCTCTGTCCTGTGTCCTTGTGTGTACCACATTGAGCACGGAGAAAAGAAAGAAGACCAAAGAACTGTCTGAAGACTTGAGAAGCAAAATTTTGAGGAAGCGTGGGGAATCTCAAGGCTACAAGTCCATCTCCAAAAACCTGAATGTTCCTGTGTCCACGGCACTGTGGCTAACCTCCCTAGATGTGGACAGAAAAGAAAGATTTCAACGAAAGATTGTGCGAATGGTGGATAAAGAACCTCGACTAACATCCAAACACGTTCAAGCTGTCCTGCAGTCCGACGGTACAACGGTGTCAACCCGTACAATCCGTCAGCGTCTGAATGAAAAGGGCCTTGATGGTAGGATACCCAGGAAGACCCCACTTCTGACCCGGAGACATAAAACAGCCAGGCTGGAGTTTGCTAAAACTTGCCTGAGAAAGTCAAAAAGGTTTTGGAAGAATGTTCTCTGGTCAGATTAGACAAAAGTAGAGCTTTTTTGGAAAAGGCATCAACATAGCGTTTACACACGAAAAAAAACGAGGCCTTCAAAGAAAAGAACGCGGTCCCCACAGTCAAACATTGCGGAGGTTCCCTGACGTTTTGGGGTTGCTTTGCTGCCTCTGGCACTGGACTGCTTGACCGTGTGCATGGCATTATGAAGTCTGAAGACTAACAACAGATTTTGCAGCATAATGTAGGGCCCAGTGTAAGAAAGCTGTTTCTCCCTCAAAGGTCATGGGTCTTCCAGAAGGACAATGACCCAAAACACACTTCTAAAAGCGCTAGAAAATGGTTTGAAAGAAAGCACTGGAGACTTCTAAAGTGGCCAGCAATGAGTCCAGACCTTAATGCTTTAGAACACCTGTGGAGAGATCTGCAAATGGCAGTTTGGAGAAGGCAATCTTCAAATCTCAGAGACCTGGAGCAGTTGGCCAAAGAAGAATGGTCTAAAATTCCAGCAGAGCATTGTGAGAAACTCATTGATGGATACCGGAAGCGGTTGTTCGCACTAAAGCTTGTGCTACCAAGTATTAGGCTGAGGGTGCCAGTACTTTTGTCCGGCCCAATTTTTGAGTTTAGTGTAAAATGATAATGATTTATTTATTTTTCCATTCTCTTTTGTGTTTTTTCATTGCAAGCAAAAATAAATGAAGGTATTACTACCAAAGCATTTGTAATTGTAATCATTTTCTGGGAGAAATTGAGCATTATCCGACAGAATTACAGGGGTGCCAATACTTTTGGCCAGCAGTATACCAACGTTACGAAATTTACGGGAGTATAAATTAATGTTGCCATAGTCCTAGAGGAAACAATGAAATGTTACCTTGACTAACGACTTAAATCTGTTTCAAGAGTTAGCTCAGTTCCTGAATCGGCAATATTACAAGGCCTTTTAACTGTGAATGATATCGAGGGTTGTTCACAGAAGTTCGAGTGGCATTTGTGTAAAAATGTTCTTTTCAGTTGTGTTTTATCTCGCGATCAACTACACTTGAGTGACTTCTCCTGAGTGCTTCATGATAAACTCTCGAACGAAGCCGCTTGACTTCTGTGTCCTCCTCCATGTTGTGTGTGGGAGTCAATCATTCGTGAAGGCTGAGTGGAAGACTGTGCTTTCAGGAGCCTGGAGCCCGTCACGCAACTGTATGTGAGCGTAGATGCAAGCACCAAGGAGAGCCTAAAGAAGATCGACAGGCCACTCTTTAAGGACTTCTGGACACGATTCCTGGACAGCCTCAAGGCCTTGGCAGAGAAGGTCAGACCTCAATCGCCAGTTCTTCCATAATTGGAAAGAATTGGTTCAAGTTTTCAGTAAAAACAAAACACGTAGTACTATCAGAAAACATTATACTGTGATACCTATACATGAGTAATTAATTGGTTTTGGAAGTAGTCACGTAAACTGAAGATTCTGTGTGTAGACACGCATTTTCCATCTAAATGCCCTGATCTGTTCCAAGCCCCCCCAAATTAAGATATAAATCTTTTATAAGCGTTAAAGCATGTAATGGAAACTTGTCTCTACGTATATACAGTGCCTTGCAAAAGTATTCGGCCCCCTTGAACCTTGCAATCTTTCGCCACATTTCAGGCTTCAAACATAGAGATATAAAATTTTCATTTTTTGTCAAGAATCAACAACAAGTGGGACACAATCGTGAAGTGGAACAAAATTTATTGGATAATTTAAACTTTTTTAACAAATAAAAAACTGAAAAGTGGGGCGTGCAATATTATTCAGCCCCCTTGCGTTAATACTTTGTAGCGCCACCTTTTGCTCCAATTACAGCTGCAAGTCGCTTGGGGTATGTTTCTATCAGTTTTGCACATCGAGAGACTGACATTCTTGCCCATTCTTCCTTGCAAAACAGCTCGAGCTCAGTGAGGTTGGATGGAGAGTGTTTGTGAACAGCAGTCTTCAGCTCTTTCCACAGATTCTCGATTGGATTCAGGTCTGGACTTTGACTTGGCCATTCTAACACCTGGATACGTTTATTTTTGAACCATTCCATTGTAGATTTGGCTTTATGTTTTGGATCATTGTCCTGTTGGAAGATAAATTTCCGTCCCAGTCTCAGGTCTTGTGCAGATACCAACAGGTTTTCTTCCAGAATGTTCCTGTATTTGGCTGCATCCATCTTCCCGTCAATTTTAACCATCTTCCCTGTCCCTGCTGAAGAAAAGCAGGCCCAAACCATGATGCTGCCACCACCATGTTTGACAGTGGGGATGGTGTGTTCAGGGTGATGAGCTGTGTTGCTTTTACGCCAAACATATCGTTTTGCATTGTGGCCAAAAAGTTCAATTTTGGTTTCATCTGACCAGAGCACCTTCTTCCACATGTTTGGTGTGTCTCCCAGGTGGCTTGTGGCAAACTTTAAACGAGACTTTTTATGGATATCTTTGAGGAATGGCTTTCTTCTTGCCACTCTTCCATACAGGCCAGATTTGTACAGTGTACGACTGATTGTTGTCCTATGGACAGACTCTCCCACCTCAGCTGTAGGTCTCTGCAGTTCATCCAGAGTGATCATGGGCCTCTTGGCTGCATGTCTAATCAGTTTTCTCCTTGTTTGAGAAGAAAGTTTGGAAGGACGGCCGGGTCTTGGAAGATTTGCAGTGGTCTGATGCTCCTTCCATTTCAATATGATGGCTTGCACAGTGCTCCTTGAGATGTTTAAAGCTTGGGAAATCTTTTTGTATCCAAATCCGGCTTTGAACTTCTCCACAACAGTGTCTCGGACCTGCCTGGTGTGTTCCTTGGTTTTCATAATGCTCTCTGCACTTTAAACAGAACCCTGGGACTATCACAGAGCAGGTGCATTTATACGGAGACTTGATTACACACAGGTGGATTCTATTTATCATCATCATCGGTCATTTAGGACAACATTGGATCATTCAGAGATCCTCACTGAACTTCTGGAGTGAGTTTGCTGCACTGAAAGTAAAGGGGCCGAATAATATTGCACGCCCCACTTTTCAGTTTTTTATTTGTTAAAAAAGTTTAAATTATCCAATAAATGTTGTTCCACTTCACGATTGTGTCCCACTTGTTGTTGATTCTTGACAAAAAAATTAAATTTCATATCTTTGTTTGAAGCCTGAAATGTGGCGAAAGGTTTCAAGATTCAAGGGGGCCGAATACTTTTGCAAGGCACTGTATATATATATGGCGGAAAACACTGACAAGGCTGAAAAAGCAGTTTCTGCTCTTGCACTCCTCTTTAAAATTAACTGCTGTATTTTAAGCCAAAAGAACCTCTGTTTCAACCTCTGTCCTGTGTCCTTGTGTGTACCACATTGAGCATGGAGAAAAGAAAGAAGACCAAAGAACTGTCTGAGGACTTGAGGAGTAAAATTGTGAGGAAGCATGGGAAATCTCAAGGCTAAAAGACCTGCATGTTCCTGTATATACAGTACCGTGCGCAGTGTCATCAATAGAGTGTAAAGCCCATGGAATTGTGGCTAACCTCCCTAGATGTGGACAGAAAAGAAAAATTGACGAGAGATTTCAACGAAAGATTGCGTGGATGGTGGATAAAGAACCTCGACTAACATCCAAACAACTTCAAGCTGTCCTGCGGTCCGAGGGTACAACAGTGTCAACCTGTACTATCCGTTGGCTTCTGAATGAAAAGGGACTCTATGGTAGGATATCCAGAAAGATCCCACTTCTGACTCAGAGACATAAAAAAGCCAGGCCAAAATGTACCTGAGAAAGCCAAAAACATTTTGGTAGAATGTTCTCTGGTCAGATGAGACAAAAGTAGAGCTTTTTGGCAAAAGGCATCAACATAGTTTACAGGAAAAAAAAAACCCGAGGCCTTTAAAGAAAAGAACATGGTCCCCACAGTCAAACATGGCTGAGTTTCCCTGATGTTTTAGGGTTGCTCTGCTAACTCTGGCACTGGACTGCTTGACCATGTGCATGGCATACTGAAGTCTAAAGACTACCAAGAAATTTTGCAGCATAATTTAGGGCCCAGTGTGAGAAAGCTGGGTCTCCCTCAGAGGTCTTCCAGCAGGACAATGACCCAAAACACACTTCAAAAAGCACAAGAAAATGGTTTGAGAGAAAGCACTGGAGACTTCTAAGGTGGCCAGCAATGAGTCCAGACCTGAATGCCACAGAACACCTGTGGAGAGATCTGATAAGAACTGGAGAAGGCACCCTTCAAATCTCAGAGACCTGGAACAGTTGGCCAAAGAAAAATGGCCTAAAATTCCAGCAGAGCCTTGTAAGAAACTCATTGATGGATACCGGAAGCGGTTGTTCGCAGTTATTTTGTTTAAAGGTTGTGCTACCTAGTATTAGGCTGAGGGTGCCAATGCTTTTGTCCAGACCATTTTTGAAATTTTGTGGAAAATGATAATGATTTATTTATTTTTCCATTCTCTTTTGTGTTTTTTCATTGCAGGCAAAATAAATGAAGGTAGTACTACCAAAGCATTTGTAATTGCAATCATTTTCTGGGAGAAATTGAGCATTATCTGACAGAATTGCAGGGTTGCCAATACTTTTGGCCAGCACTCTACAGTATGAGGACATAAAGTCTTTTTGGGGTTATGTTTTTTTTAATGACCAAAAATAGTCACTAGCCATATGAAAGTTAAAGAGGAAAAGGCATATATGTTCGTTTTATCACAAATTTACATTTAACGTTATTTAAGGACAGAATAATGGGGTTTATTTATACTCTACATTACCTCTCCGTGGACTTATTTATTGAAGTCAATACTAAGGTGTGAGTTCGTGTTTGAGTGCATGACATATTAAATGCCAAAGCACTTTACCTTTTTTGATCCTCTTTCAGGATTTGATGCTGTGCCAGCATGCATCCATTTCGATTTTTTTATGTATCTGTCCCCCGCTAGACCTTTTGGATAAAAGGTCTCACTGGTGGCGGTGTTTCTCTTTGAAAGACATGAGACAAAAGACCATTTTGCGCAGTTGGCGTCATGCAGCGGCTTAGCCCACCTCTATCGATTCTTACGTTTTTGTTAAAAATATCATGAGGAATTTGGTGTAGCTAACACCGGTACAGGCAAAATGAAGTCATTTTATTGACCACATGTCAAATTCAAGACCTGGGGCCAGACTTGGCACGCCACATCATTTTGTGTGGCCTGCAAAATTAAATCAGGTCCCTCAAATTTATCATCAAATCTCATTTAGATGTCCAGCAGTAGTTTTAAGGCATTTCAATTGAAAAATGTCCAGAGTGTGTTGCTAACACCCATGTGCATCTAAAAGATGCGAGTACACAAACCCTCTTGTACTGTTTAGCCTTTGTTGTTGTTTTTGAGATGTTAATAGTAAGCGCCGAGCGCTAAGCTAATTAGCTAATTCGCTAACATGTATTTCATATGCAGAACGTGTAAAACCACGATTAAGTACAGCGGTAACACTACAAACATGCAAAATAGTACAGAATTCTGTGAAAACAAATTATATTGGTTAAAAGAAGTCTTATTTCTAAAGACACTTTGTTTCCAGAAAATGTGGAATTCATTCCACCTGTGTAAATGTTATTGCATTGTTTAGAGAAATAAGTCCTCCCTTTAAAATGGTTAATGTTTTTGCACTTTCTTGTAAAAAATAAATAAATAAAAAAGCAGCTTAAGGGCAGCTTTTTGTTTTGTGGGCATGTTTCCATCGTTCCTGTTGAATAATTAGGATATTTTAAATGAATAATGGACATAAATTTGTTTGGCTACTGTATTAAGTAGTAAAGTACGATGCATCGATAATCGTGATAATCGCGATAACCGCGATCATCGTTTAATAATCGGATCGGAGCACCCTGAATCGTAATCGAATCGAATCGAATCGTGGGGTGCCTAAGATGGCACACCCCTAATGTCCAGTTTGAAATAAATATATTAACCCTTTAACGCCTGATCCTAATTTGTCCGAATTTTCATGCCTTTGATGTTGACTTTATAGTAAACAGAAAAAAATGTTCACAATCGCCTGGTTGGGTCCATTTTTTCAGGACACCTTCATGTCCAAGCTGTTGTTTTCTTCAGTGACCAGTTATAATCAACATTTTTGCCCCAAAAAGACAAAAAAAAAAATCTCAAAGTCCTTTGCCAGAATTTGTAATATCCATGTCTCATTGACAACCAAACATGCTCGACTAACCATTTTGAAACTTGATAATATTTATTCAACTTGTGAAGATAAACATTCAGCACACTGTAAAATATTATAAGTTGACTTTACTAAAAAAAAATATGCAAACTTGCTGCCTTAAAAAATTTAATTTATGTTGACTTAGATGAATTAGATTTGATTAACTTAATTATTGTGAGTTGGCAGTACTCAAATTAACTTAAAAAAAAAAAAGAATTATAGTCACTTGTTTATTGTGAGTTGGCAGTACTCAAATTAACTTAAAAAATTTGGATTATAGTCACTTGTTTATTTTGAGTTGGCAGTACTCAAACTAACTTAAATAACTGGATTCCAGTAACTTGTTTATTTTGAGTGTACAGTACTCAAATTACCTCAAATAATTGGATTGTAGTAACTTGTTTGATTTTGCAGTATTCAAGTGATAATTGTGTATTAATTATCTTTAGTTTTCCATTTCATCCATCATATTCAGGTCAACTTAATTTTCTTGACCTAAAAGAATTCCACAATAGAAATTACAACTGCACATACTAATTTCATTAAAAACACATATTCTAACAGTAATGACCCCCAAAACACAATAAATGGAGAAGACTCAATGGATTAATTCAGTGGAATTAAAATTTACTTTAAAATGCTCAAAAGTGCATTTAATGGGAGACACTGGCTCCTGGCAGGCTGAACAGTGTTTGGTTAATGCTCAGTATCAATGAAGTGGATTATTATAAACCAACTTTTGCAAACATTTTGCACCTCATACAAAGTATAAGTACCGAAAATAACCTTTTGCTACAGAAATTACTGAATAATACCTGAACTGCATCAATGTCCACTCCTATCCTGTGATTTCCAAAGACTAACAGGCGAGATCCTATTCTCATAATTTCAGGACATTAACTCGAGCATCGAAGACATGGCGTCAAACTAGTTTCCCATTACAACATGAGCTTGAGCTCTGGTAAAGCTAACAGTTCTGATTTCTCCAACAATATTAGTGATCAAAACTGGAACTACAATCAACATTGTGCCGTGGTTTAAACTGCGCAGCAGTGATAAAATAAGCATAAAAATACAGAACTCTTTTTAAAACACACAACTCAGTTCAAATTCAAATTTCACTTTAACACCAGATACAGTAAACAAGATACCTTGTTTTTTTCACATCACTAAAAGAGTAAATGCAAAACGTGTACTGGAGTTATACACTTGAGAAACCTAAAATCTTACCAAGAATATGTGTCTTATTTTTATTCAAATTCTAATTTCATATTAAGCTTTTTCCTCTAAAAAAGTCTAATTTCTAGTCAAAAATATGTCATTAGTATGTATATATGTATATTTTCAATTAAAAAAAAAGTCATGTCAATCAAAAAAAAATTGTTTGAATGCAAAAATAAATTTGTAAGTCAAAAAAATTTATTTGAAAACTATTTTTCTTTGAATTTTTTTTTTATTTTTATTTAAGTCAAGTTTTTTTTTATTGAAACAACTTTTTTGATTGATGTAATTCTGCGTTTGGACCACATTTTGGCCAGGACATTTGTGTCTTTATTATTCAATCAAAAAATAAGTTGCTTCAAACAAAAAATTTATATTTTCAAAAGAAAATCACTTCAATCAAAAAAAAAAAAAAAAAAAAAAAAAAAAAAAAAAAACGTAGAAAAAAAGGTTTGAATGTGAAAAAATATTTGAGACTCAGAAATTTACACTTTTCATTGAAACTGTTTTCTTTGATCAAAGCAATCCTTTTTGTTTTCAAGCCATATTATGGGTAGGACATTTGTGTCCAAATCAATCAATCCCAATAAAAGTTGCTTCAATCAAAAAAACTATTTTTAATAAAAGAAAAAAAACTTTTGCAAAAATATTTTTTTGAAAATATTTTTTTTATTTTAAATATTTTTTTTAATTGACTTGTCACTTTTTTTTTGAAAAGCAAAAAGTTTTAAACTTTTTTTTTTTTTTTTTTTTTCTAAGGTGGAAAAAGGTTTGAAGGCACTTTTTTTGGTTGAATCATTTAGACACGAAGATCCAAATTCAACGCTACTTCCGACATGTTTGAGTGGCAGGTGATTACGCCAATGGCGTAAAAGCAGGAAGCAAGAATAATGGCCACCAGGGCTCCATCCAGCCATCGGACTCTGCTCGAGTCCAAGCCAAAAATAGGGCACCGGTGCGGGGGTGTGACATCGGAGTGCCGGCGATGGTACGGTGCCCTGTCGCGGCGCACCCCATTATCACCCCCCCGGCACGGAGGCCGGCTGTTGAGTGGACGGCCCGCGAGTGACACGACACTCATTCAAAGCTGAAGCGACGGGGCTCCCGACGGGGCTCCCGGCGCGGACTCGCTTACTAGGCAGGCTAGTGTCAGGCCACTCCCATACCGGCGCGTCGCGACACTGCGGTTGGACCCCGATTGCCAACCGTCACGTCAGGGCAGCGGGTGAAGTTCCCCTCTTGAATCACATTAAGCAGCAGCGCACCATACCATCGCGGGCACTCCGGTGAGATGCCGATGTCACCCCCCCCCCGTACCTGTGCCCTATTTCCGGCTTGGACTCGAGCAGAGTCCGATGGCTCGATTAGTCATTCTTTTATGCCATTGGTGTAGTCACCTGCCACTCAAACATGTCGGAAGTAGCGTTGAAGTCGTATCTTTGTGTCAAAATGATTCAATCGAAAAAAAGTGCCTTCAAAACTTTTTCCACTTCAAAAAAAAAAAAAAAAAAATGCGTTCAAAATTTTTTCCACTTTAAAAAAAAAAAAAAGTTTAAAACTTTTTCCTTTAAAAAAAAGTGACACGTCAATAAAAAAATATATATTTAAAAAAATATATATTTTAAAAAAATATATTTTTGCAAAAGGTTCTTTTTCTTTGATTAAAAATGAATTTTTTTGATTAAAGTAACTTTTATTGGGATTGAATGATTTAGACACAAATGTCCTACCCATACTATGGCTCAAACACATTTCACATTTCTTTGCTTTTGTGTGCAGTGAAAGTAGAATAAACACTGCTCTGAAAGTTAGTCTTCATATGGGCAAGTAACCATTTGCCTCAGCTTAAGATGTCTTCGCAAATGGGTGAAGAAGTCTGCTTCTGAGCAAGGCTCCACAAAGTTGCACAACTGACGGTCAAATGCAGTTTCTCCACTTTTGCCTGCATCTTTTTGAGAGTTCCATGTCGACAGGTGTACTTTGAGTGCATTAAAAGATTTAAATGTGCAGAGGCAGTCCTTATGAAGACATGGGAGTAGGGATGTCCGAGTGTGGTATCCATGTTTTAAGCGGTAATGCTTAAGCAAGTAGCCTCTTTTCAGCAGAAAATGTGCAGTACTTGCAAGTCCACTGCATTAGAGAATACTGCTCTGGTTGACCTGAAAAGACACGATAATTTCAGCATTGAGAACTTGTTAGAAAAAAAAAAGTTACATTTTTTCTTAACAGTCACAAATTAAAATGTCCAATTATTTTTAATCACAAATTAAAATCTGCAATGAATTATTTTAATATGCACAAACTAAAATGTGTAATAATGAGTTTTTAAATTAACGTAATTGATTATTTTTGAACATTCAAATTGAGATGTACAATTAATTTCTTAATCCGTCTGTAAAAACATTAATGCATGTTTGTTATCCCAACCCATGAAACAAATACAAATATTAAATGATTCATTGATCAGTGTATGAAACATACCTGTAATTGCTGAGACTGAGGTATGTGTGGACTTTTGACCATTTGCTTCAGCCTGATTGGGGGATGGTGAAAAAGAACACAAAATTAAGGCAACAATTTCAAAATATAGGCACATAAATAATAATAATAATAATAATGGCACATAAATGAGAAGTGTGATCTAGTCCTCTGATTTTTGCGATTAATGCATTTTAAAACAAATTTCAAATTATCAGTGCAGTTTGAGCAAACATGAAGGGGGAGCACTGCACATGAAGAAAAGCAAATGGAAGGGCAGATGACAAACACTCTAAAGCAGGGGTCCCCAAACCTTTTCCTGTGAAGGCCACATGACTTTTCCCTTCTCTGATGAGGGGCCGGGTCAGTTTGTAACAGAAAAAGTGTGACGATTGCAGCAGTGCCTAAATGTAAAAATTTATTGTTTTTCAGAAAGCCACAATTAAATAACCCTTTCTGGATTCTTCACGGAATAAAATAAAAATAATAATAACATAATATAATATCATATAATAATGAATAATAATAACACAATTAATTAAACAGATAATAACCAAATAACCCTGTCTGGGTTCTTCACAGAAATAAGCCAGGAAATAATAACACTATTGGGGGGGATGTTCAGGGGGCCGGACCAAATGTGGAGGCGGGCCGTATACGGCCCCGCGGGCCGTAGTTTGGGGACCCCTGCTCCAACGCAAGAACCGATTACGTTGGCGCACATAAAGTCTGACTGTGCATTTAGCTCTTACCTGAGCCGAAATATACAGGCTGAAGCTGACTTAATTCTAGCACTAACTCTGTAAATAAATCACTTTATCGACATTTCTAACATTTTTACGTGAGAAAGTAGCCGTTTAGCTCCACAACGTGCAAATTCGGCGCTACTCAAGCTAGCCGTAGTGACTAAGGCACTTCCTGTTAGTTTCACAAAATAAAACACCCGCTAACGATAGAATTAGTGTTTTTATTTTTAAAACAGGAAGCGAACCTCCCCTCGGTCTAGCTAACTTAAAACCGCTCGGTAACACAGGAAGCGAACCCCCCCTCGGTCTAGCTAACTTAAAACCGCTCGGTAACTGTTTTAAAAACCTCTCCCATCGCCTAAAAACGTTAACGAGCCCCGTCTGTCAACTTAATTGCCAAGAATTCAAAACGCCGGCATAAAATGGTAGTCTACCATAAAATGTAGTCTACATTTGTTTCTGAAAATGATGAGGTTACTGTCACGGTCATATAGCATGCTTGCTAGCGGTGATATTTGATGTAATTGACACTTCTCCTCCCTGGCAGCACACAGGCTACTTCGCTACAACAAGACAAATCGACGGTTTACAAAAGAGTAAAATATTTACTTACCAAATCAGTGTGCTGAGGACAAGTAAACCCACAATGGCGAAAATGACTGAGAAAGGTGTTGGAAAGAGCGCGAAAGTGGGCAGGGCAGATCTGCGCATGTCTGATAGAACGCCCAAAGGACACTGGGTACAATAAATTATTTTTTCTAATTTGACTTAACTCGGATATATCAAGTTAAGCAAGTTCTCCAACCCCAAATTACTACTTACTTATTTAAAAGTAGTGTTCACAACAGGTTGATGAAAATTGAATTTAGTTCACTTATCACATTTAATTAATTTGAATGTTAGCATTTACAGTGCAGGAAAAATAAGACTGAATAGTTTTATATTTGACAATTCAACACAAACAGCAGGTATGGTCATAGGCGTTATTGGCCGTCACACATACAATCTTCAAAACAGGTTCTATGCAGTAGACCAGTGGTCTCAAACCGGTCCTCAAAGGGCCGCAGGGGGTACTGGATTTCATTCCAACCAAACGAGACAAATACCTTTTCACCAATCTGGTTTCTTACAAGTGTAATCAGTTGATTGCAATCAGGTGCTGCTTATGTTAGTAGAAACCTCATTGGTTGAACTGTTTGTGCTGGATCTGTTGGAACAAAAACCAGGACCCACTGCGGCCCTTTGTGGAGTCTGTTTGAGACCGCTGCAGTAGACCAACAGTGCAAAATAGTGAAAAAAAATATAAAGGGAGGAAAACACAGACAGGGCTGAAAAAGCAGTTTCTGCTCGTGCACCCTTCTTTGATATAAACGGCTGTATTTTAAGCTATAAGAACTGTTGTTTTTGATAGAACAATATGTTTATATTCTGCCATAGCAGTTTCAAGGCGCATTAAGCCCCCGAACTGTTTTTAATTTGTCCGTTTTACCCTGGAGACCCCCGTTTACAGACACCACAGACGGTACACAATAAAGCCCGCTAAAAGTTTGCTGAAGATATGTCAACAAAGCACATGGTTTACTGGAACCATGTCCTGTGGTCTGAGAAGACGGGCGGGCTTTCTTGTGTACCGTCTTCAGAAGAGGCTTCCTACTGGGGTGACAGCCATGCACACCAATTTGATGTAGAGTGTGGTAGGAGTGGGAACCTCTTAGTACCTCACGATACGATTTGCGATACAAAGCTTAATTAAGATAATGATGATCTCACGATATGGCAGATACAACGATTATCGATATATTGGTCAGGAAATCAACCTAAGATATTTTACAAAACGACTAATAAACAGAAAAACAAGTTTCTGTTGTGAATTTGAATGAGTTTACCACTCCAATCCATTTGAACTGGATGAACATTCTATCATTCGCTGCCATCCTTCCCACTTCAAACGGATTGAACGTCTATGGCCATCAGTGGCTGCCAATGCTAGGCAACGAGGTAATTTTGGGGCATTTCAGATCATTAGTTTATTGATTTTGAGTCACTTCCTGTTGATTTTGGGGCATTTTATGAGTCATTTCCTGTTGATTTTGGGTTACGGAACAGGAAGTGGCCCAGGAATCCCCTAAATGAATAGGCAGCGACTCAAACGCAACAGGAAGCGACCTGTAAATGCACTAAAATGAACAGAAATTGACTTGTAAATGGCCTGAAAATCAGAAAGAGTGAGACCCTCCCAGTCTAAATGGATTGGGCGTCGAGCGCCATCAATGGCAGCCTTAAGGCCGAGTTATACTTCCGCGTCAGACCTGCGCCGTCAAGGAAGACTCGAGTTACGATCCTGTGCCGTAGCCTGACGCGCGCCTCTCGAATTTTCTAACCTTTGCGTCGCGTAGACGTGTATGACGTGGCGAAAACGGACTGTGATTGGTCCGCTCAGACTGTTGTTTCCGGTTTAGCGCGAAATCACCGCCATTGTAGAATAGAATCAAACATTATTTTCTACACGCAAAAATGGACCAAGCCGATGGGAGTATCATCGAAGAGCAAGTCTCGTCAAGACATTATTGTGATTGCCAAATGGCAAGGTCAGGGATTGAAAAAAAAAAAAAAAAATGGAAGAACCACCAAGACGTGTGTGTTCGGAATCGAGTGGCCACACGAAGCGGTGACCCAGTCGGCCAAAAACTGTCAACTTTTTATCACTTTATGTCGTATTTTTGGTTGATGCACTTCATCATTTATCGTGTACATATGTTTGCTGTGAGTCTGTGACTTATTTACGTGTCACACTTCAAGTATATAAAGAATAAAGCACAGATTTGGTGTCAAAAGAGTTGTTTTGATCTTTAATTTTCAATAACAGACAGTTCACACACGATACATCATCACTGATTGAGAGTGCCTCGGTGCTTTTTATGATAACGTTAAAATCAAGGCTCCCAACGCAGTTTGGGAAGTTACATAGACGCCAAAAATCTGCTGTGGCTTCCCACTGGCTGATTGTAGGACACGGCAAACAAATCGGACTGGAGGGCTTTGCAGACCTTGAACGCAGTGCTCGACGCCAGTTTGAAGCTAGCCACCACAGCTAGCTCTCTCCACCGCAGTCTAAAACTCTCTGTGCGACATCAAAAGTCGGCCAGACCGCCTCGAAACCGTCTTCTGCGTCGCCTGCCCCTCAACATTTGTATGTTCAATATTTATTCAGTGTTGATGAGCAGAATATTTACTTTCAAGAGTTCCATCTTGCATTGTTTATTTTTTCTCCGACTAGCGGAAGTCAACAAGCATGCCCCAAAACCATACAAACATAACGCCACACCCCTCTAGTGGCTTGGCGGTGAATTACAGAGCAACGCGTTCCCTCACCGCAGAACTGTCGAATGACGCCGTAGTCGCTGCGCCGTCACCGCAACGCGGGAGTATAACTCAGGCTTTAGAGTTAACTGAGACACTATTATAGTTGAAGATTTTGATAGCAACTTCCTTTTTTTCAACATTGACACCATTTTAAAACTATATCTCGATTCTTGACAGGTGAATATCGATAACCTTTTGGGATACAAAGTATCACGATATATTACCATTTCGATATTTTGTCACACCCCTAGAGTGCGGCGTATGGTCTGAGCACGAACAGGCTGACCCCCCACCTCTTCAATCTCTGCAGCAATGCTGACAGCACTCCTGTAACGAGTCACGTGACATTTTGGAGGGAAAATGACAAGCAGTACTCAATTTGGACGTTTAGGGATATACGTAGTTCCTAAGGGGTGTACTCACTTTTGTTGCCAGGGGTTTGGATATTAATGGCTATATTTTAGTTATATTGAGGGGAAAATAAATGAACTCTATTATATAAGCTGCACACAGACTACTTTCCATTGTGTCAAAGTGTCATTTTCTCAGTGTTGTCCCATGAAAAGATATACTTAAAAACCTGCAGAAATGCGAGTGGTGTACTCACTTTTGTGATACACTGTAGATCTTTTAGTGCCATTGACGGTGCTAGAAGTGCAGTCCATTTGGACTGCATCAATATCCTCCCAGTCCAAATGACAACCGATAAGTTAAATGAGTGCCCTAAAAAGGGTTGAAACGGAACACGAGGAAAATTGATTTGTTTCCTTAGTCACAGGTGTACACAGAATGTACGTATATCTTCCCCAGAAGCGTATTTTAGACCCCAAGTTCACATGTACAACAAATTCCCTTATCCAATTGCTTTGTTGGAGCATTAAAATGGTGGCGACCCCTCCTTTTTCCATTCTATTTCCATTCCCTCTCTCGGCGCTCACTGCAGCGCTGCGGTGGCTTCTTTCACGCGGAACAACTAGAGTCGTGTTCCCAGAATCAACAATCCAGTCTTTTATTATAGCAAATTTCCCTTCAGAAAGTCCTTGATTTCCCCCACCATATTCCTGTATATAGAATTTTTTTTTTAACTTTGTCGCTCACTTTTAATGTATCAGGATCAGAATTGTGTGGAGTCGTATTGTAGTACTATTTTTATATTGTTGAGGAATATATTTTTTTAGATTAAGCAGTTATGTTTGGGATATGAACTTTTCCTGTTGTGCTGGCCAATGACAATAACGAAAATATTTCGTCGACGAACAATTTTTTCATGACAATGACGAGCCAGAAATGTGGTTTGGGAGACTAGAACATAATGAAACAAATGCCAGTTTTCGTCTGACGAGACGACAACGAAACGAATGCGACAGTTTCGGTCATGTTCACAATGCGTGACATTTTCATATTGTATGTGGTGGAGTTTGTCAGCTTGCAACGTAGCAGTGTTTAGGTTGTGTCACTCATGTGAGATGTGCTGATGCTCTGCATCACTCTCCTCACCGGAGTTTAGAAGTGTTTCAAGCTAGGCTGCGGTCCAATTTGCTTGTTTGACAACACATAGTAAGATTTGTTTTCTTCTCTTGGCAAGAAAGAATATGCAATGTTGTTTTAGCCTTTAAAGATCTGTGCTGAGTGATCATCACACACAAATGTAACTTGTCAGGTTAGCATAGCATTCGCATTATCATTAATGGTAACTTTAGCGTGGCGGGCATCCTTTTAAACGCTCAGACACCTTTTTTAAACATACCGTTCGTTGCTTCTTGGTGGGTTCAATCGAAAATAATGTACTGCTTTTCCTGCTGATTGGGTGTTATCACAAAGTGGGCGTTGTCCTTGTAGACGCTACAAAACGTCTGTCTATGTTCATTCGAAATTGTTGGAAACTTTTATTTCCTTTTTGGACTAAAACTTGAATTTTACAGACGAAAATATTTTAGTATGGTCACTTTTTAATATTGGCACGTATATATATATATATATATATATATATTTTTTTTTTACAAAAATGATTGTAATTGTTAGTAAATATAATCAATAAAATCAACAAATGGTTGCTTGTTGAATTTTTTTATTTTGAATTTTTGGATTTTTTTATTTTGAATTTTATTTTATTGAATATATCCTGCTCTGCACTTTTTTTTTATTGGACCAATGTGTCAGACTAGCAGCTCATGGGCCATGTGGCCCTCAAGTTATGTGCATTGACGTCTTGCTACTTGCTAAAGTAGGTTTTGAAGGAGATAGTACCATGTCTCATAGGCACCGTATAACTGTTTGCATTATTCACATTTGTATTTGTGTTATACAGATTTGTTATAATAAAGTTTAAGGAAACAAGTAGACTATACTCCATGCCGTTTGGCACAGTAGCGGGCTGGCTTATCAGCCCTCACCTGCTAAGCAAAGCCAAGACACCCCGGCCTACCAAAGCAACACCCGAGAACAAAAAGAACTAAGTTTGATAGCTCGTTGGCTGTCAGACATCAAGGCAGGCCCAACCTCTCACCTCAGTTGCCTCATCAACCATGACCCAGCAATGGTGACACACAAACTAAACAGAAGATTATCCTAAACACATGTCAACCTGAATAAATTGGCAACTTGTGCTTCGAAGCATTTTTCCAGCTTTCAAAATGAAGTCAATACAAGGGGTTAAGACTAAGGTGAATGGCAGAGTTGGGCCTTTTGGCCGGGTTGTTGAGTTCCGCCGGCCCGGGTCGTTGAAACTGCGCCAGCGCGGGTCCGGCTGGCGCGATTCCGGCAATCTGGCTCAAAGGTCAGATTCCTTCAGTTTGTAATAACGTTTTTGTAGTCTTCAACGACAGATCAAGGACAGCAGTTATCAAATATATGATTTTTTAAAAATTTTATTTAAATAATAAAGTATAAAGAGAATACTTACTGTTTCCCCCCTTTTTTTAAATAAAAGAAAAAAACATGTATTTTTCGGACTATAAAGCCCAGTTTTTTTTTCATAGTTTGGTGCGACTTATACTCTGGAGCAACTTATGTGTGAAATTATGAAGGCATTATTATATCATTTCACATGTTATTTTGGTGTTTTGGAGTGACACTGATAGTTTGGTAAACTTTTTAGCATTTTCTTTATGCTATAGTTATCTGAATAACTCTTAATAGCTATGTTACGTTAACATACCGGCCATGTCGCATTTTGTTGTTCATGCATCATGTTACATAATCATACTGTGCACTTATTCAGCATGTTGTTCTCTATTGTATTTTTATTTTGAATTGAATTTCAAGATGACATATCTGTTTTATTTGTTGTATTTTATCAAGTATATTTCCCCCAAAAATGCGACGTACACTCAGTGCGACTCATGTTTTTTTTTTTTTTTCCACCTCTTCATTGCGCATTTTTCGGCTGGTGCGACTTATACTCAGGTGCGACTTATAGTCCGAAAATACGGTATTTTTACACAAAAAAAAAAGTATAAACAAAAATGAACGCGACAAATAAAATTTCAAAATTACTGTATTGGCCCGAATATAAGACGGTGTTTTTTTTTGCATTGAAATTAGATTGAAAAAGAGGGGGTCGTCTTATATTCGCGGTCTAGACATTATACCCATTCACGACGCTAGATGACGCCAGATATAATTGAAGCGATGTTCTGTTATGACAGATCCCAGCTACTCTCCCCATTCACGACGCTAGATGGCGCCAGATATCTTTGAAGCGATGTTCTGTCATGATAATGATAGATCTCAGCTACTCTTTTTAGTTTAACCAGTTTGCATTATTTTATTGCAATGTTTTTCCTTATTCAGATTTGTTTCAAGACTACAGTTAGACTTCACTTTGATGGTTAATGCAGTTATTGCAATTTTGTTGTTTTATCACAATAGATTGGTTTATTTACATTTAAAAAAACCAGAAGCCATTCATTTACGAATGTGATTGCACTTTAGTTTACATATTTAAATGTTCAGATATTAAGATTCGAATGCGGCAAAAAACATGCTTTTTCTCTCAAATATATTGTTATAATAATTTGTTTCAGATGTACTGTAATTATTTTCTGTATAAAAATTAATTTGATGTTCAAAACGTCTTTTTTCAAACTTGAGTCTTGAAAAAGAGGTGGTCGTCTTATAATCAGGGCCGTCTTATATTCGGGCCAATACGGTAATACACATACATAAATAAGTAAGTTACCCTCCCTGTCAAAATGGATTGGACCTCTAGCGCTGTCAGTGGCAGCCAATGAGTTAATGATGTATCATTCCTTATGTCCTTATGGTGCAGAAGCAGAGGACTGTCTACCGCCTGACGCTGGTGAAGGCATGGAACGTTGAGGAGATGACTGCCTACTCTGAGCTCATTGCTTTAGGCCAGCCTGACTTTGTTGAGGTCAAGGTAGGATGCGATTTTGTGTCATTCTTCTTGTGTTGTGTTTTATTGGCGTGCATCCACATGGCTCACATCTTGAGAGACATCCAGACAGCAAATCCTCATTTCTCTTTTGATAATGCGTGTGAATGCCAAGAGCGCTGGAGGCCGGCTCAAGCAAACTGGCTGGCATGATCGCCACGTGGCGTCTGTGCTTGCTTTGAAGTTTAACAAGCAGACGACTGCGAGCAAATATGCACATTTTATCTGATAGCTTGGTCCTCAAAGGGAAGGACAACAGCTAGTATAAATGACCTACCTGTAAAAGATGGATGCTGTACGTATTTAACAGTAAAGATATGGTTTGTAATATTTTGTTCTTATACATTTGTTCGAGCACAGATTTTTCAAATATTGTAGTATTTGTATTTTTTATATAAGGTTTTAGTTGTACAATGCTGTAATTGTTAAATTTGTTTTTGTTTGTTTGGTTTGTATTTTTTTTGTCATCTTCATACACAGTCTGCGCTCAAACTCAAAATCTTTGAAACAACAGAACTGAACTTGAGTCCAAATTGAAATCGCAACTTGTTGTATTCCGAGTCTAAAAGACCCGCTCAAACCTTATCTTGTCAAGTATTAGGATTCCTTTTTAGTGCAGCCAAAAAGACATGAAGCCTTTATTATTTAACAACGTGTGCATCCTTTAGCATGCGAGTCTATTTATTTTTGCAAAAGCGGATGAATAATTGACTTAGTGTGGGACTGTGACACGTGTCCTCATCAGACAGCGTTTGTCCTCTTGTCATCTCAGGCTGGATTTCACGGGATGCCATTCGCATTTTGCTGATTTCAAGTGCTACAATTTAAAGGAAAAGACGATTGACATGTGCATGGTCACAGTAGGGCTGGGCGATATGGCCTTAAACATGTATCACGATAAATTGAGCAGATTTATCTCGATAACGATAAATGACGATAAATTCGCCCAAGCGGACTGTTATATAATTTGAAAATCTGAATCAATGCATGAAATACAGATGAACTATTTCTTGTTGATTTATTTACCAGCATTCAATTTGATATACTGTATTTAACAATTGTACATGCAGTCTAAACATTAAATTTATATAAAAATTAGGGCTGTCAAAATTATCGCGTTAACTGGCGTTAATTAATTTTTTAAATTAATCACGTTAAAATATTTGACGCAATTAACGCACTTGCCCAGCTCAGACATATTTAAATGTCACTAGAGTGAAAGGCCCACCTGTTAATTGTGTTTTGCGGAGTTTTGCTGCCCTCTGCTGGCGTTTGGGTGCGACTGATTTTATAGTGTAAGTAATTATTGCCATCAACAATGGCGGGCTACTAGTTTATTTTTTGATTGAAAATTTACCAAATTTTATTAAAACGAAAACATTAAGAGGGGTTTTAATATAAAATTTCTATAACTGATTTAGAACTGATTTATTGTTATAATAAACAAATACAGTCCTTATGTACCGCATGTTGAAAATATATATCCATCTTGCGTCTTATCTTTCCATTCCAACAATAATTTAGAGAAAAATATGGCATATTATATAGATGGTTTGAATTGCGATTAATTACGATTAATTAATTTTTAAGCTGTAATTAACTCGATTAAAAATTTTAATCGTTTGACAGCCCTAATAAAAATGTATTGTAAGCAATAAGAATTCAAGTATGAACATTTATAACAGCGTGTATGACTTGAACAATGTACATTGTCAAAATCAATATGCCTGTGCAAACATGTAATTGTAACACAAATGACTTGCAGCTTGAACAGTACACTTCAAAAAGACAACTTATTGTTAATGGCTGCTGTGATATAATTATTAAATACAAGTGTTTACTTTATGGTTTAAGGGTTTTTTTTCCCCCCCAGTGCATTTTTTCATAAATGCACGCACAATAAAAATAGCTGGGGCCATTTCTCGGTCATTATAAGTTTCGCCGTTGGATTGTACTTTATGCAGAATTCTTTACCATCACAAAAGCTATCAGAGGAATCACACACACAGACAGATACAAAATAACGCCACATAGTAATTGCTAGATGCAGTCCGTGCCCAATCCACTCATTAAGTTCAGCCGTTTCGACAAGGTTAGAGCCTCTATCCGACTCCATAACGTTCATTTGTAGCGTTAGCCGCTAGCTAGCGTTAGCCTGGCTACCAGTAGAAAGCACTGAAAGCACCATCTCCGGAAATCGTGAGAACAAAGGAGGACAGCGGGTGAAAGCTCGTCTGGATGCCACCAAGAGTCTACTAAATGTCGGTTGAAAGTTTGGTGAACCTCCCTTAAGCCACACTCCATCACGTTTTGCTTGTAGCGTTAGCTGCTAGCGTTAGCTTACCGGGCTTTTGTTTGATTGGCTTCCTGATGATCACGTGACTCCCTACGTAAGCACATTCACTGCTTTCTTAAAGGGGAATGAACATAGACGAACAACACAGAATCAAAGCGGGATGAAAAGACTATTTTCTTGTTTTATTAATTTACTGAATTTACCGACATGGTCAAAATTACGTCGGTCATCGTTAAGAATTTCGGTGACGGTAAATTTTCGGTTTACCGCCCTGCTCTAGGTCACAGTGGAAAGAATCTTATTTAATACATTGAAAAAACATAATTTAATTTTCCTGATGCGTAGTAGTGAAGAAAATAGACAAAAAATGCCAATATTTGTGGTCATCGTAAGTGGTGGCAGCCATTGTATAGGATACAAATGGATTGGACGTCTATCGCCGTCACTGTTGTCTATCAGCGTCAATGACAGTGAAACATGGTTATTCACTGCCAGGCCTTACAGTTTCAAAGGAATGGACCTCTATTGCTGTGTAGAAGTTGAAATTTGGCAGTGCAATTTATTCAGCACAGAAAAACCTGGTTGAATCTACAGTGAGATAGTGAAGAACAGAGTTGCTTGTCCCATGGGTTAGATGTCACACTTGTTTTAACTCAGCCGTTAGAGGGCGGTCAGTATTGAAATAATCGGCACTGTGCCCAAAAAAAAAAAAACCCACACACATTCGTTTTAATGTAGCATTTCACATCACTTTGAGGTAAGATGAATTTACCTTCTTTAGGGTTCATTTAAAAATATTAAGGTCTTCACTATTTTTTTATGAGCTTTTAAACAGCAGGTTTCTAGTTATAAAAATGTTACTTGAAAAGCATGAGAACCAGTGTTGTTTTCGTCAACGATGACGATAACAAAAACATTTGGTCGATGAACAATTTTTTTCATGACGATGACGAGCTGAAAACGTGTCGTGGGAGACTGAAATATAACGAGACAAATGCCAGATGAAAATTCGCCAGTTTCCGTCATAGGTTCACAATGTCTGACATTTCCTTATCTTATATGATGTTAACATGCATTGTAGCTATGTTTGGTTGTGTCATTCATGTGACGTGCTCCGCCCGACTCACTTGCCTACTCACCGGTCCCCTCTGGAGGCTCCGGACTTGTCATTTGTGAAACACATGTCAGGTGCTGCTTGGTAAATTTTGTTTTCTTATCTTGGCTAGATATGCCTTGTTGCTTTAGCCTTTAAAGGTCTGTGCTGAGTGATCATCACACACTAAATGTAACTTGCAGTGTTAGCATATTATTCGTGTTAGCATTTATCATCGTGAGTGTCATCTTAAACTCTTGGAAAACTTTTTACAGACAGTTCTTGGCATCCAGGTGAGTTTAATTAATTGAAATAATCTACTGTTTTCCGGCTGAGTGTGTATTATCACGAAGATGGTGATGTCCTTGTACACTCTAAAATTATTTGTTCGTCTGTCAATGTTCATTCAAAATAGTTGGAAAAATTTCATTTATTTTGTCATGGACTAAAACTGAATTTCACAGACGAAACCATTTTGAGGACTTGTCCACTAAAACATTTTCTGAGTTTTCGTTGACTAAAACTAGACGAAGATGAGCACATTTTGAAAGCCTACAGTGCTGGCTAAAAGTATTGACACCCCTGCAATTCTGTCTGATAATGCTCAATCTCCCAGAAAATGATTGCAATTACAAATGCTTTGGTAGTAATATCTTCATTTATTTTGGTTGCAATGAAAAAACACAAAAAAGAATGGGGAAAAAATTACATCATTATCATTTTACTCAAAACTCCAAAAATGGGCCCGAAAAAAGTATTGGCACCCTCAGCCTAATACTTGGTAGCTCAACCTTTAGACAAAATAACTGCGAACAACCGCTTCCGGTATCCATCAGTGAGATTCTTACAATGCTCTGCTGGAATTTTAGAAAATTCTTCTTTGGCCAACTGCTCCAGGTCTCTGAGATTTGAAGGGTGGCTTCTCCAAACTGTTATTTTCAGATCACGCCACAGGTGTTCTATGGGATTTAGATCTGGGCTCATTGCTGGCCACTTTAGACATCTCCAGTGCTTTCGACCCATGACCTCTGAGGGAGAGCCAGCTTTCTTACACTGGGCCCTACATTATGCTGCAAAATTTGTTGGTAGTCTGCAGACTTCATAATACCATACACACCGTCATGTAGTCCAGTGCCAGAGGCAGCAAAGCAACCCAAAATTATCAGTGTTTGACTGTGGGGACTGTGTTCTTTTTTTTTGAAGGCCTCGTTTTTTTCCCCTGTAAACTCTATGTTGATGCCTTTTCCCAAAAAGCTCTACTTTTGTCTCATCTGACCATAGAACTTTCTTCCAAAACGTTTTTGGCTTTCTCAGGTAAGTTTTGGCAAACTCCAGCCTGGCTTTTTTATGTCTCTGGGTCAGAAGTGGGGTCTTCCTGGGTATCCTACCATAGAGTCCCTTTTCATTCAGACGCCGACGGATAGTATGGGTTGACACTGTTGTACCCTCGGACTGCGGGACAGTTTGAACTTGTTTGGATGTTAGTGGAGGTTCTTTATCCACCGTCCGGACAATCTTTTGTTGAAATCTCTCGTCAATTTTTCTTTTCTGTCCACATCTAGGGAGGTTAGCCACAGTGCCATTGGCTTTACATTTATTGATGATGCTGCACACGGTAGACACAGGAACATTCAGATTTTTGGAGATGGACATGTAGCCTTGAGATTGCCCATGCATCCTCAAAATGTTGCTTCTCAAGTCCTCAGACAGTTCTTTGGTCTTCTTTCTTTTCTCCGTGCTCAATGTGGTACACACATGGACACAAGACAGAGCTTGAGTCAACTTTAATCCATTTTAACTGGCTGTAAGTGTGATTTAGTTATTGCCACCGCCCTGTAATGTGCCTCAGGTGCTGTTAATTACACATACTAGAGAAGCATCACAAGTTTTTCAAAGGGTGCCAATACCATTGTCTTGCCCTTTTTGGGGGGTTTTGTGTAAAATGATGATGATTTATGGATTTATTTTTATTCTCTTTTGTGTTTTTCATTGCAAGCAAAATCAATGAAGATATTACTATCGTGTAAAGCGCTTTGAGCGCCTTGAAAGGTGGAAAAGCGCTATATAAGTATAACACCTTTTACCAAAGCATTTGTAATTGCAATCATTTTCTGGTAGAAATTGAGCAGTAACTGACAGAATTACAGGGGTGTCAGTACTTTTGGCCAGCACTGCAATAAGTATTTTCGTCCAAAAGACTAAGACTAAGATGAAAAATAAACGAGCTGCCAAAAACAACACTGATGAGAACAAAGCTACAGTTTTGATTTAAAACTACTAGCTAACCAGTTACTTAGCTGTTAGCTGTTAGTTAAACTTTGTCACGTCAACAGTTCAAAGGATTCAAATGATTTTTATAGTCACTGTACGGGGCAGAGTGAAATCGTTTCCAGCAGCTGTCATTTGTGTGCGTCAAATAAATAGAATTAAAAAGAACTTGACAATAAAATATAATTGAAGGCACTAAAACACAACAGTGGGCAGTGTTATGTGCAAACAGCGTTCACACCAACTGTGCATATTTGGAGAGCACTCTGTTTCAGACAGTGTGTTGATGTTCAGTTCTGGACTCAAATTAATTGTTGTTTAATACCTCTAAATCTTTTTGTTGTTGTTTTGAAGCAACATTGAAAGCCTGTTCTTTTTTTTTTTCTTGTAAACCTGTTCTGATTTGATAGCAATGTTTTAGTATTACTATTCCTTGTTTGAAAAGAATGTAAAATCCAAGCCAATATGTTAAATAACTCAGATGTTTTAATGGGAAGATATTCATGAAATAGTAAAAATTGTGACAACCAACCCCATTACATCTACACATGAAAGGTAACAAACCAGCTGAAATAGTCACAAAGCACCGAGATCTGAGGGTTGAATAAACCATCAAATTGGGAAATGATGTTTTAATTCCAGCTAAGTGGGTCCCTCAAAACAGCCACATTGAAAAAACGTTGCGTTATTCCCCAAGCGAAAGAGAACGGCAGGCTCATTGTTAGCATTCACGAGGCAGGCTCTCCTGGGAACGCGTCCTCTTTTCCTCTCTCATTCATAATCAAGTGCACACCGCCGCCTTCCACCAACCTATTACTTTACCAAGGGGGAGCCCAGAGTCCGTCAGCTGTAATTAGGTGGCAGACGGACCCCCATATGATGATGGAGGATGCGAGCGAACGGTCGCCTCACACGTGTGACCAAATCCAGTTAATAATTCAACGTGGCAGAACGCTCCAGTTTCATTTTTCTTCAGGGTTTTTGTTTTCGCGCCAGTGGCACCACCAGAATATTTTTATAGGGGTGTCAAAATGGTGACTCTTCAAATTTTGGGGTGGCACACCAAATCTAAAAACTACAGTGGGGAGAACAAGTATTTGATACACTGCCGATTTTGCTGGTTTTCCCACTTTCGCCATGTAGAGGTCTGTAATTTGTATCATAAGTTCTCTTCAACTGTGAGGGACGGAATCTAATACAAAAATCCAGAAAATCACATTGTATAATTTTTAAATAATAAATTTCTATTTAACTGCATGAAATAAGTATTTGATACATTACCAACTAGTAAATATTTCGGCTCCTAGTTCTTTTTTAAGAACCCCTCCTGTTCTCCACTCATTACTGGAAGTAACTGCACCTGTTTGAACGTGTTACCTGTATAAAAGACACCTGTTCACATGCTCAAACAAACAAACTCCAACCTCTCCACAATGGCCAAGACCAAAGAGCTGCGTAAGGACATCAGGGATAAAATAATAGACCTGCACAAGGCTGGGATGGGCTACAGGAAAATAAGCAAGCAGCTTGGTGAGAAGGTAACAACTGTTGGAGCGATTATTAGAAAATGCTGATAAGTTCAAGTTGACGAGCAATCTGCCTCGTTTTGGGGCTTCATGCAAAATCTCACCTCGTGGGGCATCACTGATCATGAGGAAGGTGAGGGGTCAGCCCAGAACTACACGGCAAGACCTGGTCAATGACCTGAAGAGAGCTGGAACCACAGTCTCGAAGAAAACCATCGGAAACACATTACGTCATCATGGATTCAAATCCTACAGCGCACGCAAGGTCCCGCTGCTGAAGCCAGTGCATGTCCAGACACGTCTGAAGTTTGTCACTGACCATCTGGATGATCCAGAGGAGCGATGGGAGAAGGTCATGTGGTCGGATGAGACCAAAATTGAACTTTTTGGTCTAAACTCGGCTCGTCGTGTTTGGAGGAAAAAGAAGGATGAGTTCAACCCCAAGAACACCATCCCAACCGTGAAACATGGAGGAGGAAACATCATTTTTTGGGGGCTGCTTCTCTGCCAAGGGTACAGGACGACTGTACCGTATTGAGGGGAGGATGGATGGGGCTATGTATCGCCAGATCTTGGCTGACAACCTCCTTCCTTCAGTGAGAGCCCTGAAGATGGGTCGTGGCTGGGTCTTCCAGCATGACAACGACCCAAAGCACACAGCCAAGGCAACTAAAGAGTGGCTCCATAAGAAGCATCTTAAGGTCCTTAAGTGCAGGCATGAAAATGGGTCAGGGGTTAAAAAGGTGAGAAAGGTGTGGAGGAAATATATTCCGGCGTTCTGCCAAAATGTCCTCTGTCGGCGAAACGTCCTACATGTGGCGAATTTGACCATTTTAATTTTTCACATAAGGCTTAATATTCGAGCGGGGGTTTAATTAGTTGAAGGAGTTGATTTCAACCACCATTGACTCGCACTAGCTTAGCCACTCCGGACCCCTGAAACTAACAAATAACTGGCAAACTGCACAGAATTTGTTCAAATCAACTCCAACGACTAATTAAACCCCGGCTAACTCAAAGATTAAGCCTAATGTAAAAATTCTGAACTTCCCCTTTAAAATAAAGACCATTGAATATGGCCATTAAAATGTTGTCTATAAAAGTTTTAGAGCAATAAAATAAACAACAAAAATGAATGAAATGAACAAGAATCCTTCAAACTATTTCATAATGGGTCCAAATTATTTTTCGAACAGATCATGTGACTACAGCACCTTAGAGACAGCCGTTTGCATTGCTTAGCCAAAACTACAGCTGAGGAGGCAAGATGGATATTTAGAATTTCTTTAAACCTAAGCTTTCAAAACTTTCAACAACAACTGAGCTTGAACCGAGGATTGAGCACGAGCAGTATCAAAAAGTCCTGGCTTTCGTGTTACCTGTTGTGCTGTAATTCCAAGTGGTGCTTGAATTGGATGCTTATAGCGGTCGACAGTCTTTTTGAGCCAGCGCAAAGTTCGCAGCGCACGGAGATATTTTTGTCATCTTTACTGGACAAAAATGTGACGTAATGGCTGTGTTTCCAGTGTGCAAATGCAGCCGTTTGTAGTATATCTCCTGCCTATTTCATTGCATCCTGGAGGGGAAGCAAGGCTGTGTTGTTTTGGCCGCAAACTCCCAGCGCTCACGGCTCACACATCATGGTAATACACGTGACCCTTTTTTTTCCATCCTTGATTAGAAAATGTGACATGTGATGTCACTCCCATGACTACAGTATTCTTCATTCTGCATACATTATGGGGCAATAACAAAATAGTAACGCACAGGCATCAAGGAAAGTAATTTTACTCAGATTACTGATTTAGAAAAATGAACGCGTTAGATTGTTCTTTACTGAAAGAAAGTAATCAGATTACAGTTACGCATTACTCACATAACGCGTTACTGACAACACTGCTTTTATATTACCGTTAAATACACAAGCTTGACGCTACCTTAACGGGAGCTATTTTTTCACTGGACGCTCTGGCAGTGTTCAACGCAAGCTGTGACAAACGGCAGTAACTTTGTCATACCGCAAAATATGAAAACGATTAAAACCATTTCTCACCAAATTCAATATGCTGGCGAATGCATTCATCAAAAAAAAAAATTGGGAGCGAGACCTCACCTCGTCCAGCGAACGTGAATTTGTTCTTAGGACAAGATCATCTGTCGCAATTAGCGATCTTTGACGCTCTTTTTCTCCTCCCCACATACAAACTTGATTCTCTCTCAGCGGCTGTGATTAACCTCAATGAAGTTGCTCTCCTAACTAAGCCTTGCCTATCATTCGTCTTTGTAAGTTTTTAGTAACTTTGTGTATTGAATTTGAAAGGAAAATGTGTGTTTTGTTTTTGGCGAACTTTTTCATGAAGCTTAACTGTTGAAGCGACTCACACGTGGAAAAATACGATTGTACAACGTTTTAAATGTATTCATTTGGTATATTTCAGTTACCACGATTTGAGAGATCAATAAATTGAAGAATTTACGCATTGCGTTTGGAGTGTTTCTTTTTGGGTTTGCTGGAATAGCGTCACTGACACTTGCACCATCAAACAGAGGAAGGGGTAAGTGCTGCCGCGCCAAGCCACTTCTGGCTGCATTTTCGACACATGAAAAATAACGAATACGTACTACTGTATGACGGAAAATTTTAGTGGTTTTGTAACCGCCACGTTTTCATAGCATGGTAAACTGTGAAGGTAACCGGCACATGCCTACACCCGAACCCCCCCCCCACCCCCCTTAAAAGTTTTCTCCTCGGATCTACACGATTCACGTAGGTCATCCTTTTTTGCTTCAAAACGGCGAATTTCGCCGAAAGGTGAGAGATTTTCATGCCTGTAAGTGGCCTAGCCAGCCACCAGATCTGAACCCGATAGTAAATCTATGGAGGGAGCTGAAAGTCCGTGTTGCCCGGCAGCAGCCCCGAAACCTGAATGCTCTGGAGAAGATCTGCATGGAGGAGTGGGCCAAAATCCCGGCTGCAGTGTGTGCAAACCTTGTCAAGGACTGCAGGAAACGTTTGGTATCTGTAATAGCAAACAAAGGTTTCTGTACCAAATATTAAGTTGGATTTTTGTGATGTATCAAATACTTATTTCATGCAATTAAATGCAAATTTGTAATTTAAAAATCATACAACGTGATTTTCAGTTTTTTTGTATTAGATTCCGTCCCTCACAGTTGAAGAGAACTTATGATACAAATTACAGACCTCTACATGCTTTGCAAGTGGGAAAACCAGCAAAATCGGCAGTGTATCAAATACTTGTTCTCCCCACTGTATAATTTCAGTATATTGTACTGTTGTAGTAAACCAAACAGTAGAAACCTATACAGTGGTATGATAAAGTAGCTGAAACTTTTGGATTTTCTCACATGTCTGCATAAAATCACCATCAAATGTGATCCGATCTTTGTCAAAATCACACAGATGAAAAAACAAGGTCTGCTTTAACTAAAACCACCCAAACATTTATAGGTTTTCATATTTTAATAAGGATAGTATGCAGACAATGACACAAGGGGGAAAAATAAGTAAGTGAATCAGACATTTAATATTTTGTGGGCCCCCCCTTTGGCAGCAATTACATCAACCAGACGCTTCCTGTAGCTGCAGATCAGTCTGGCACATCGATCAGGACTAATCTTGGCCCATTCTTTTCTACAAAACTACTGTAGTTCAGTCAGATTTCTGGGATGTCTGGCATCAAGTCTGGACTTTGACTTGGCCACTCCAGAATGTGCATTTTGTTCTTCTGAAACCATTCTGAAGTTGATTTACGTCTGTGTTTTGGATCATTGTTTTCTTGCAGCATCCATCCTCTTTTTAGGTTGAACTGTTTTTAACAAACGCGCTGCGTCCACACTGTTTAAAGGACTGTTAAGATGCGCGTATGAATGAAAAGCAAGACGTATCATAACCAGTGATAAGAAGCTAATTCTGAACAGAATTTAAGCGCGTACACTGCTGGCCAAAAGTATTGGCACCCCTGCCATTCTGTCAGATATTGCTCAATTTCTCCCAGAAAATGATTGCAATTACAAAAACTTTGGTAGTAATATCTTCATTTATTTTGCTAGCAATAAAAAACACAAAAGAGAATGGGGGGGGGGGGGGGGGGGTGTTAAATCATTGTCATTTTATAAAAAAAAACTCCAAAAATGGGCCGAACAAAAGTATTGGCACTAGGGGTGTGCCATCTTAGGCACCCCACGATTCGATTCGATTACGATTCAGGGTGCTCCGATTGGATTTTTGAACGATGATCGCGGTTATTGCGACTATCGCGGTATCGCGATTGACGATACATCGTACAGTACTGATTACTAAAATAGCCAAGCAAATTTATGTCCATTATTTATTTAAAATATTCTTATGATTTCTCAGGAAAGATTGAAACATGCCCATACAACAAAAAGCTGCCCTTAAGCTTCCTTTTTATTTATTTTTTACAAGAAAGTGCAAAAACCTTAACCATTTTAAAGGGAGTACTTATTTCTCTCAACAATACAATAAAATTTACACTGGTGGAATGAATTCCACATTTTGTGGACACAAACAAAGTCTCTTTAGAAAAAAGACTTCTTTTAACCAATATACTTTGTTTTCACAGTTTTACAGGTGGAAATCACAACTGCTCTTGACCTGTTACAGCTCGCGCACTTCACTCCCTCTTTCTCCCGCAACAGCAGATTTCTATACTATTTCGCATGTTTGTAGTGTTACCGCTGTACTTAACCATGGTTTTACACGTTTGCATATGAAATACACGTTAGCGAATTAGCTAATTACCTTAGCGCTCGGCGCTAACTATTAACATCTCAAAAACAACAACAATAAAGGCTACACAGTACAAGAGGGTTCGTGTACTCACCTCTTATAGACACACACAGGTCTTAGCAACACACTCAGGGCATTTTTCAATTGAAATGCCTTAAAACAACTGATGGACAGAGGGAAAGACAAGGAGCAACGAATTATCTGTCTTCCCTTCTCGCTCTAAAAAATTACTTGCGCACATTCTTTGCCTGCCTGTGTTATACACAAACTTATTTTCCATTCTTTTAAAAAAGAGTAAATCTCCCAGAAACTGGGAGCATCCATCTTAACGTTCTGCGTGAGTCCGTTAACGGTGTCCGGGCAGCAGACGTGTCTTGAATTTCGTTTGGCACCGAGCGGCTGTCATAATGTTATGAGTGAAAATCATCGTTTATGAACCTTTATGAATCGTAATCGAATCGTCACGTGTCGAATCGCGATGCATGTAATAATCGATTTTTTTTAACTCCTCTCATTGGCACCCTTTGAAAAATCATGCTTCTCTAATTTGTGTGATTAACAGCACCTGTTACTTACCTGTGGCACATACTAGGTGGTGGCAATAACTAAATCACACTTGCAGCCAGGTAAAATGGATTAAAGTTGACTCAACCTCTGTCCCATGTCCTTGTGTTTACCACATTGAGCATGGAGAAAAGAAAAAAGAGCAAAGAATTGTCTAAGGACTTGAGAAGCAAGATTGTGAGGAAGCATCGGCAAAATCAAGGTGACAAGTCCATCTCCAAAAACCTGAATGTTCCTGTGTCTACCGTACGCAGTCTCATCAATAAGTGTAAAGCCCATGGCACTCTGGCTAACCTAACTAGATGTAGACGGAAAAGAATAATTGACGAGAGATTTAAACGAAAGATTGTGCGGATGGTGGATAAAGAACTAACATCCAAACAAGTTCAAGCTGTCCCGCAGTCTGAGGGTGCAACAGTTTAAACCCGTACTATCTGTCGGTGTCTGAATGAAAAGGGACTCTATGGTAGGATACCCAGGAAGACCATACTTACTTACCCTACTACTGACCCAGAGACATTAAAAAGCCAGGCTGGAGTTTGCCAAAACTTACCTGAGAAAGCCAAAAACATTTTGGAAGAATGGTCTCTGGTCAGATGAGACAAAAGTAAGCTTTTTGGGAAAAGGCAGCAACATAGTTTACAGGGAAAAAAAGAAAAGAACGCGGTCCTCACAGTCACACATGGCGGAGTTTCCCTGATGTTTTGGGGTTGCTTTGCTGTCTCTTGCACTGGACTGCTTGACCGTGTGTGTGGCATTATGAAGTTTGAAGACTGCCAACAAATTTTGCAGCATAATGTAGGTCCCAATGTGAGAAAGTTGGGTCTCCCTCAGAGGTCATGGGTCTTCCAACAGGACAAAGACCTAGAACACACTTCAAAAAGGGTTGGAGAGAATGCACTGAAGACGTCTAAAGTGGCCAGCAATGAGCCCAAACCTGAATCCCATAGAACACCAGTGGTGAGATCTGAAAATGGCAGTTTGGGGAAGGCACCCTTCAAATCTCAGAGACCTGGAGCAGTTGGCCAAAGAAGAGTGGTCTAAAATTTCAGCAGAACATTGTAAGAAACTCATTGATGGATACCGGAAGTGGTTGTTTGCAATTATTTTGTCTAAAGGTTGTGCTACCAAGTACTAGGCTGGTGGTGCCAATTTTTTTGTGTTTTGTGTAAAATGATAATGATTTATTTATTTTTTTCATTCTCTTTTGTGTTTTTTCATTGCAAGCAAAATAAATGAAGAGATTACTACCAAAGCATTTGTTATTGCAATTGTTTTCTGGGAGAAATTGAGCATTATCTGACAGAATTGCAGGGGTGCCAATAGTTTTGGACAGCAGTGTATTTAGTCAATAACATGTACACACAACAGTATACATTTAATGGTTTATTTTGGGGGAAGCTTAGCTTCCCTTGCAGTAATAGAGCAATCGCCGCTGCTATATTCAAACCTGCTGGGTGCAATTCATTTTGCAAAATGACATGGGACTAGTCTTACTGTTTTTTTTTCGTCTTTACTGTAAATATTTGATTAGTGGAGAAAATTCAGGGACTTGTCGGCGTAATGAGAAACGAAAACTTTCTGGCGTGATGACAAGCATATACGAGCGTGTATTTGTGTTTCCTTTAATGAAATGTGTTCTGGAGATTTGCTTGCTTTGCACTTTGCCGCTACATTCAAACTAACAAGCTAAACTCATGTTAAATCATCAGTCCTCCACTCATACAGTCTGCGTTTTGTTTACTGCTTTTCTTCCCTCATTTGGACTGTCGTGTATTTGCTTATAAGCACAAGGGCTGCCACAACTAATCAACAACCAATCGATTAGGAAATTGGCTGTTTTGATACTTACTTAATTTTTTACAGGCATTGTCCAAATCTTTTTTTTTTTTTTTTTTTTTTTTTTTTTTTTTTTTTTTGTAAAGCTGTTTTGTCGTAAATATTTATTTTAGGGCTGTCAAACGATTAAAATTTTTAATCGAGTTAATTACAGCTTAAAAATTAACTACCGTAATCGTAATTAATCACAATTCAAACCATCTATAAAATATGCCATATTTTTCTGTAAGTTATTGTTGGAATGAAAAGATAAGACACAAGACGGATATATACATTCAACATACTGTACATAAGTACTGTATTTGTTTATTATTCAACATACGGTATATAAGTACTGTATTTATTATAACAATAAATCAACAAGATGGCATTAACATTATTAACATTCTGTTAAAGCGATCCATGGATAGAAAGACTTGTAGTTCTTAAAAGATAAATGTTAGTACAAGTTATAGAAATTTTATATCAAAACCCCTCCTAATGTTTTCGTTTTAATAAAATTTGAAAACATTTTCAATCAAAAAATAAACTAGTAGCTCGCCATTGTTGATGTCAATAATTACACAATGCTCATTCATTGTTCTGAAACCCATAAAATCAGTTGCACCCAAGCGCCAGCAGAGGGCGACAAAAACCAAAAAACACAAGTAACAAGTGGACATTACACTGTACTGTCATTTTAATCGGTTTGAGCGGGGCATGTGCGTTAAATGTGTCAAATATTTTAACGTGATTAATTTAAAAAACTCATTACCGCTCGTTAACGCGATAATTTTGACAGCCCTAATTTATTTACATATTTATTTTTCTTTTCCTGTTTCTCCTACATTTTTCATATTAAAGAAAATGAGACAGGAAAAAAGTTTAGTCTTGTTTTCATTCTTTTTTTTCCAGTCATTGTAATTTAGAAAAAAATATTTTATCAAAAGAAATATATATGAGATAAAACATAAAAAAGGCAAATATGTGGAATTGTGATGTGAATTTTTGTCTTAAAGCAATGAAAGGAAATATGAATTCTCTTTCCTTTATTTTTATTTGTAGATTTAATTTTTTTGTTTTTCAAATTCATTTTATTTATTAATTCATATATTTATGAATCATGTATTCATTAAAAAAAACAAAAAAAACCCCATAGTATTCATAGTACAAATTTTTATAGTCTAGCCTTTGCTTCCAATGCTCATTTCCAGCAAAACTGTAAAGCCCAGAGTAATATTACAGTAATTAACGGTATTTAAACATGAGCCAATGAGTTGACTAATCAGAAAAATATTCAATTCTAAATAGACTAGCAAAAATAATCATTTGTGGCAACCTTAATGAGCACAACGCAACCCTACATACGCTGGAGTGTTGTTTGTGAACCATGAGTCAATGTGCGGCGCTCGTTCACAAAGTAATCGATGTTCCAAGAGGTCACTAATATCTTTTTGGTCTGAAGTATTGATTTGATAACACTGTGTTTACATGGCCACTGCCCTTGTGGTGCCTATAGAGAGTGTAAAAGCTCTCTCACTAAATGATATTTGCGATCGATCTTCTCATTTGTCACTTAACAACAAGTGCTGATTAATGTTCGTATTAACCTTTGGCTGACATTGATGGCGATAATGAGTGCTTTTACTAGAAATTTTACAGACTACTACAATACACGCTCTGTGAAAGCTATATATTTGGGCTGCAATTAATCACTCCCTTTTTTTTTTTTAATGCGTTGACTAGGCTCATCTACCAATCATATATTACCGTATTTTCACGACCATAGGGCGGGCCTAAAAGTCATCAATTTTCTCCAAAATGAACTGTGAACCTAATAATGTGGTGCTCCTATTACGTGGACTGAGTACCCAAATGTGTCTGTCTGTCTGAGCAATTTTTGAAAAAGCCTGACGTAAGTGAGAGCCGCATGAGAACCTTAAAGTGCCTGTAACAGGATAAAAAAAAAGTCTTAAATAGCATTATTATGTGAATTAAAATCATATTTTGAGACAATTCGACTATATACAACAATTTGGCAAAGCAGAGATGACGAGAAATTAGTCTTTTAATCTGCTGTTTCAGCCCCGTCTGTCATTATAGCACTCCATCATCCCCAGCTTGGTGATGACGTCAGCAGAGTAACGATTTCAGCTGATTTAGAATCCAGCCCATTGAGGGGGAAGATTCAGAATGAGGAAAATGCCACAGAGAGCAGCAAAATGTCATCATTGTTTTAATCTCTCTACTCCAATATTTTTACAGGATATTCTTTTTATCGAAGTATTTTTCCCCAATTGCTAAATAAATGGTATGGTCATGACTAATAACATATTTGTGCTAAGTGGAATATGAAATATTAAAAATGCATTTATTCAGTACGACAGGGCGAAATTACTGCATAATGGTCTAAACTGCTGACTTCTTAAACCCTCCCAAGCGGTATTTTATGCCACCAGAGTTAGTCCGGCTTTTCTCATTTCCCTGCCCCGGCTTTGGAGACGGAGGAAAGAGCGTAAACAAAACAGGAGTCGTGACAGCTATGCGACATGCTAACCCGAACCGAGCGTTTTTTCCAAGCCCTCTTCTCACCTTTCAAGTCAAAAAGGGTGACCTACGTGAATTGTGTAGATCTGAGAAGAAAATTTTTATGGGGGTGGAGGTTGGGATTAAAAAAAAAAAAATATTATCATGTGATGTGATCATGTGTAACTTAGTATGTAAACTGAGCCCTTCAGAAATCGGCCCTTTAAAAAAGTGACACTTGACAGTCAGCAAATCCTTCTGGCTTATTCGCTGACAACATCCCGACGACGATTAATGAAGGGTTAAAAAAAAAAAAGCTATGAAAAATATATGCGTGGAAAGTTGAGAAGAATGGACACTGGCAGATCATAAGTCCATCTAACTAACTAACGACATGTTTTATTGAAGTTGCTTAGCCTATCGCAATATGCAATGAGTCATTTATCGCAAGGTAAATAATAATGAGGGCGGTAATTTTCACGGCTGCGTTTAATCACCGCGTGCGTGCGTGCATACATTTGTGCGTGCGTGTACATGTGCGTGTTGATGGCATATGAGACTCCAGTTCTATTCACAGATGTTTATTGGTCATCAACACGCCGTAGAATTGCAGTTCAGACGTACAAAATAAGGAAACACATCTATATTAAACACTGTAATCGTTAGCATTACTACATTGAGACTAATGGGGAAAAAAGAACTTACTTTAGCCTGCTATAAAACATTGGCAGTTTTCTCCAAAACGCAAACTTGCGGTTAAAAGGTGACACTTCGAACATGAAAAAAAATCGCTGGTTAACAGCATTTGCAAACGAAAAAAACGAAAAAAAAAAAAAAAATCTATTAGTGACACCACAAGCAATGACGAACAGTGCTTTTTTGCAGGGTGTAAAGCGTACGGTTAGCGGTTTAGCGAACGTACTTCAGGTGAACATTTCAAAATAAAACCACGTTATGTTCGTCATATAATCGATTTCCAGAATTATTCCCACATACTTCAGAATTAATACTCTAATATGTAAATACTGTAATACTACAGAATTCAGATTCTACACTAAGAATAGCTTTAAAATGACACATATGAAAAATATGATTGGCAATGAATAATTATTATAATACTATTATATACACTCACTGGCCACTTTATTAGGTACACCATGCTAGTAACGGGTTGGACCCCCTTTTGCTTCCAGAACTGCCTCAATTCTTCGTGGTATAGATTCAACTAGGTGCTGGAAGCGTTCCTCAGAGAGTTTGGTCCATATTGACATGATGGCATCACACAGTTGGTGCAGATTAGTCGGCTGCACATCCATGATGCAAATCTCCTGTTCCACCACATCCCAAAGATGCTCTATTTGATTGAGATCTGGTGACTGTGGAGGAGATTTGAGTACAGTGAACTCATTGTCATGTTCAAGAAACCAGTCTGAGATGATTCCAGCTTTATGACATGGCAAATTATCCTGCTGAAAGTAGCCATCAGAAGTGGGGTACATTGTGGTCATAAAGGGATGGACATGGTCAGCAACAATACTCAGGTAGGCTGTGGCGTTCCAACGATGCTCAATTGGTACCAAGGGGCCCAAAGAGTGCCAAGAAAATATTCCCCACACCATTACACCACCACCACCACCCTGAACCGTCGATACAAGGCAGGATGGATCCATGCTTTCATGTTGTTGACGCCAAATTCTGACCCTACCATCCGAATGTCGCAGCAGAAATCGAGACTCATCAGACCAGGCAACATTTTTCCAATCTTCTGTAGTCCAATTTCGATGAGCTTGTGCAAATTGTAGCCTAAGTTCCCTGTTCTTAGCTGAAAGGAGTGGCACCCGGCGTGGTCTTCTGCTGCTGTAGCCCATCTGCCTCAAAGTTCGACGTGCTGTGTGTTCAGAGATGCTCTTCTGCCTGCCTTGGTTGTAACGGGTGGTTATTTGATTCACGGTTGCCTTTCTATCAGCTCGAACCAGTCTGGCCATTCTCCTCTGACCTCTGGCATCAACAAGGCATTTCCGCCCACAGAACTGCCGCTCACTGGATATTTTTTCTTTTTCGGACCATTCTCTGTAAACCCTAGAGATGGTTGTGCGTGAAAATGCCAGTAGATCAGCAGTTTCTGAAATACTCAGACCAGCCCTTCTGGCACCAACAACCATGCCACGTTCAAAATCACTCAAATCACCTTTCTTCCTCATACTGATGGTCGGTTTGAACTGCAGGAGATTGTCTTAAACCATGTCTACATGCCTAAATGCACTGAGTTGCCGCCATGTGATTGGCTGATTAGAAATTAAGTGTTAACGAGCAGTTGGGCAGGTGTACCTAATAAAGTGGCCGGCGAGTGTATACATATATATATATATATATATATATATATATATTAGGGCTGTCAAAATTATCGCGTTAACGCGCGGTAATTAATTTTTTAAATTAATCACGTTAAAATATTTGCCGCAATTAGCGCACATGTCCCGCTCAGACAGTATTCTGCCTTTTGGTAAGTTTTACAGCAAGGCTTTTTGTGCTGCAGCACAACAGCGAACTCTTGTGGTCGCTTTGCGACATGGTTTATTTTTTTCTTGCCAGTTCATATGGCTGCACGACGTCTCGGGCTGAAGCCTACGTTGTAATGTTGTGCTTATATGATCCTTGGACAAGATTTGTCCGTAAGTATGGTTGTTGTAAAGAATGTACATATTATGTTAGTAAGCGAAATTTTCTATTTTTTGTATGAGACGCTTTTCGTTTATGTCTCGTGAACCTGTATAACGTGCTAAGCTAACGTTGTTGCTAATGCAACGCTTGTGTACTTTTTTTTTGTAGTTTTATGACGGTCTAAAGAGGACAATGGTTTGAGGCTATTTTATTAATAAATCAGATGAAAAAGGAAGAAGTCTGATTATTAAGGCGTTGTTCACTAGCTGTCTAGCTTTGGAAAAAGTAGACGCTTCGGAGTGAGGACAGCATAGACAGATTTAAATGACATTAGAGTGAAATGCCCACTACAGTCCTTATGTACCGTATGTTGAATGTACTGTATATATCCATCTTGTGTCTTATCTTTCCATTCCAACAATTTATTTTACAGAATATATATAATTTACAGAAAAATATGGCATATTTTATAGATGGTTTGAATTGCGATTAATTGCGATTAATTACGATTAATTAATTTTTAAGCTGTAATTTACTCGATTAAAATTTTTAATCGTTTGACAGCCCTAATATATATATATGTATATGTATGTATGTGTATATATATGTATATGTATGTATGTGTATATATATATGTATATGTATGTATGTGTATATATATGTATATATACGTATATATATAAAAATACATGTTTTTTTTTTTTTTTTTTAAAGAATTGTTTTGAAGAATATTTGAAAGGTGGTCAGTGTTCTGAATTTGTTTGCATTCCATTATTTTGCACTTGTAAATGCTATTAGCATTTGACCTCATTGTTTATTTGTGATTAATTGTTATTAACATGTTTATTTATACTTTAATAAAGAATTAGGAAAATTAAATTATTAGATTAGTCGACCAGTCGTAAAAATAGACGGCTGATAAATCAAGAGAAAATTAGTTGTTTGGGACTGCCCTAGTGCACCAGAACGTATTTTCTCCACACTCTTCTCACCGAGTACACATCACCTGTTTGGTACAGATCAGCCCATGCCACCAAGATTGATGAGGCACTAAACTCTGCTTGCCGTGCTGTCACTGGCTGCTTGAAGCCTACAAAGGTTGATGACCTATACCTACTGAGTGGGATTGCTCCACCAAGCATCCGGAGGACAGTTGCGTCCCAGAAGGAAAGCTGAGACAAGAAACTGACACCCGCCACCAACTCTACAATCATGAGCCAACAGTAAAAAAGGCTAAAGTCAAGGCACAGTTTCCTGCACTCTGTAAAGGACAGAAATCCAGACAAGGAGCATGTCACTCTGTGGACAGAACATCTTACCCAAACCCCACACACGGTGTCTTCTATCAGGCCATGCGAATCTTTTCAATTCAATTCAATTCAATTTTATTTGTATAGCCCTGGTTCACAACAATGTTGTCTCAAAGTGGCTTTGCAGAGGCAATATGATACACAATCAGAAACAGCAAACGAAGAAACAAAGATGAATAAATAAATTCAAGTCCTGGGTATCCCCCATCCTTAGACCCGCCATGTCGGCAAGGAAAAACTCCAAAAACTCCAGAGTCTTCGGGAGAAAACGAGAAACCTTTGGGAGTACCACAGTCAGGAGAGATCCACTCCCAGGACGGATAGACAGGAAGCCCCAGGACCGCTAATGGGAATTAGCAGGCGAGGTTACAGTCCGTAAAAAATGCGGTGGAGTAAAGGAACAAGAAGAGGTCCATCTAGCCGGATGAGACGGGGGTAGCAACAAGGACGTCCATCCAGCTTGGGGTCCGGACAGTCAGGAGGCTGCAGCTGAAAAATAGCCCCTCTGGGGAGGGGGGAAAGGGGACACCGGGTGACTAGTGATGAAGAGACTAGACAACTAGATATTAACTAGTGTTGCACCGATACCATTTTTTGGCCCCGATACCGATACCTGACTGTGCAGTATCGGCCGATACCGATACCATACCGATACCACCCCGTTTATATATATATTTAAAAAAAAAAAATCCCCCCCAAAGAGCTACATAATTGGATGTGAAATCATTGCTATCAAGGCTTTGTCAGGCTGTTGCTTACCTTTGCAAAATAGGAAAAAGACTAGTACAAAGTATCTCGTTTGTAACCTCTACCCTGTGCAGGTATTTGAGTGTTTTTATTTTTGGCTTTTTGGCTCGCTGCCTATCGTCTTAGTTAACCCTTTAAGGTCTGGGCCTATTTTGTCTGATTTTGCATGCCTTTGAAGTTGCCTTTATATTTCAAAGAAAGAATTGTTTACGATGGCCTGGTTTGGTCCCTTTTTTTGTGACACCTTGAACTTCATGTCCAAATTATTGTTTCCTTCACTGATCAATTATAAATCATCATTTTGGGCCCAAAAAGACCAAAAATTCCAAAATCGTTTTGTCAAAATTTTTAATATTGATGTCCAATTGAATTGACAACCAAACATGCGTAACGAACCGTTTTGAAACTTTGTAATATTTATTCAACATGTTAGGATGAACATTCAACCCAAAAAATTTAGAATAAATAGTCTTATATTTGACAATTCAACATAAACAACAGGTATAGCCATAGGCGTTTTTTGCCTTTATACATGCTCCAGTCAAAACAGGTTATATACAGCAGACCTAACAGTGAAGAACAGTGAAAAAATATATACCATCTAACACAAAAAGTGTTTAGAGGCCATCTCTTTATGAGTTTAGGTATTGCGGCCCATCGCCTGATGAAAACTATGTACACACAATCAAGCTTCTTGAACACACATTTATATACACAAATTGAGAAGATTGATGTGGGAAAAAAATATATATATAACATTGGGGGAAAAAAAGCATTTTCAAAAATATTTACAATAAACAAGTTAAATTTTTTTCAGTCATGCCACTCCGAAAAGCAGTTTCGTCCTGGAATTAGACACGGCTACATCACACAGCTCACACTTCCATGGGGTGTCGGTCCTCTTTCCACCCTTCCATTTTCATTTCACTTTACTTTCATTGTCACTATAAATGTACATGAAAATAAGTCAGTATTTATGAAAATAATAAAGTATAAAATAAAAATATATACAGCAATAAATAATAATGGAAATCTATATGTATGACAATAGAAAGAATACCATAGCTGAATATGTGCTACATCCCTAATCTTCATATAGAAAGAAGAACACCACAAATTATAAATTCCTGCCTGGGATACCCACAGTGCACGTACGACTTTGATCTGATATGCACATTTTATTATTATATACACAAACACACACTTATATTGCATCAAAATTAACTTTGTCTTGCAATATCAAAAGAAACTTTCAAAAGAAACGTTTTCAGCATGAAAAAAAAGAGTGAGTTGGTTTACCTCTGCTCGTCGATGGCGTCACCCACGTGTTCAAATCCGTCACTATCTTCACTCGAGGACTCTTCCGAAGAAGACGATGATGACGAATTTGGACCATCCTCTTCCTCAAATTGATCAGAAGCACAATTGCTTGCGCTAAATTTAGTTTTCTGTTCATTGTCAAAGTCACACAAAGTCGCTGCTCGATCCAGCAGTATCCAACTGGCCGTCGCTCGCCACCTCGCTGCTTCAGAACACTCCTCCCTCTCGTTCGGTTGAACCTCGCACCGCAGTTATATTTATAAAAAAAAAAACGCATTTTGTGCTTCCACTGTGACTTCGAAAGGGTTCGTTTGATTTGTGTTTTTTTCATGGAGCTTCCGTTTTGAAAAAGGACTAGAAATGATGGAAATATAGACATAAACAAATGATCCATGCAGCGTTTTAATGTTTTTTTGAGAGGACAATAAAACTATAAAACTTAAATGACAATATCTCACGTTCTAGTTGGCCGATTGACTTCAAATAATAACGAGAATAAACCGCAACTTCCGCACTTTAAAACGAGACCAACCAACGGCATGTGGGTGACGTAATTAAAACGTGAGGGCGCTTCAAAGACGACGTGCGCTGAGGACGCGCCGGCGCGTCCTTCGACTCTCAAGGGTTAACCTTCGAGTTTGTAGTATTGAGCTCCGTCGACCTGCTGTCACGGACTCCTTCTGTTATTTCTACTATCCCGCGATCGCGTGTTATTTTTTGTTTGCAATCATTAAACCCCTGTACTTATCCCCCGCTTGTTGTCCGCTTCGAGGTCCAACCTTGTTTCCGCATTTGCGGACGCTAACAATTATAAGTAATAATAATTGACCACAGCATCCCGTCTCTCTATTAGCCTCCTTTTTTCGGGACGGGGGGGGTCCCTTTTTTCTATTTCTGAAAGGTGGCAACCCTACTTTGGAAACAGTTCCCAAATTACTGCAGCATCTCTTTCAGTAAAAGACAATAAAAGTAAAGTAGACGTAGTGAACTGACCAGAGATTCTTGCACCTGTCCAGCGCCCTTCCTCTGGATAGCAGTCCTGCTCTTGCAGGCTCAAACTCGTTGTGTTCGTTCACGTTTCGTCTTCAAATGTTTTATCAGGTTCGTAGGGTAACCCTAACCCTAACTGGCCGATTTAACTCCACATCTCAAAACTTTCAGGCCGCAAATCTTGCACGCAGCCATTGATTTTAATTGACGGGATTTCTATTTTGAAATATTTTCCGACCCCCGCCATGTCGGCCATGTCGCCATGTCGGCCATGTCATTGGTCAGAAGTGGCTATTGGCCCGTTCTCATTGGTCTGGAGCAGGCCAATAGCGATAGCTGTTTGGTGTTCACGTGTCATCACACAACACAGAGACAAAGTGTAGTGAGCGCCAGGAGAAAAAAAAAGGCTGCGGTCAAATGTTATAATAATGGACCGGTAAATGGTATCGGCGCCGTCTTTGTTGGTACTCGCCGATACCGATACCACCATTTTGGGCCGGATCGGCGCCCCCTGCCGATACTAATATCGGTATCGGTGCATCTTTAATATTAACATTGGAAAATAGAAATAAAGTAAGATAAGTGGTAGGTAGAGTGAGAAAAAGGAGATAGAACTCAGTGGCTGTACTTCCCCCAGTTTTATAGCTTCTAGTGCAGCTTAGACTAAACTTTGAGTCTACTCCGACTTCAACTAGCCTGACCATAAGCTTTGTTGAATAGGAACGTTTTTAATCTAATCTTAAATGTGCAGACTGTCTCGGCTTCTTTAATATTAGTTGGAAGCTGATTCCATAAAACGGGCTTGGTGGCTAAAGGCTCTAGCTCCGACAGTACTTTTAGAAACCCTGGGAACTACCAGTAGACCTGCATTCTGAGAGCGGAGTGTTCTGTTGGGGCGGTATGGAACCAGAGCATCGGCGAGATAAGATGGCCCCAACCCATTAATGGTCTTAAATGTAAGAAGGAGGATTTTAAATTTAATTCTAAACTCGACTGGAAGCCAGTGAAGGGCCTGGAGCACAGGGGTGATGGGCTCTCTTCTATTGGTTCCTGTTAAAAGTCTTGCTGCTGCGTTTTGGACAAGCTGAACACCTTTTAGGGAACTTTTAGGACAAGCTGCAAGTAGGGAGTTACAGTAATCCAATCTCGATGTAACGAACGCGTGAATTAATTTTTCTGCATCGCTTTCAGATAAAATATTTCTAATTTTGGCTATGTTGCGCAGGTGAAAGATGGCCGTTCTGCAGGTTTGTTTAGTGTGAGCTTTAAATGATAAGTCAGGGTCGAATAAAACTCCTAGGTTTTTAACCTTTTTCCATACGGTGCTAGTGAGGCATGGCCACTCTGGTCTTGCCGTAACCGATTGAGAACTTCTGTCGGCCGATGCAAAACAAACCTGACAAAGTGGGAGTTTTGATAAGAATGGCGACATCTCTTGTATGTGTGGAGAGGATCAGACGATGCAACATCTCCTTGTCTGTCCACTCCTCCCGACATCTCGCACCCAAGAAGACCTAGCTGACCTAACCCAGATTGCCAGACAATGCCTCCAACAATGGACTGGAATCATTTGTTAATACGTAGTGACTCGAGAAGAATAAGACTCTTCTCATCTTTTTAACCCCAACCCATTTTCATACCTGCAAGTCGCACACGGCGACGGGGTTGATTGTCTTCCCCGATCGGCCAGCCCCAGACGCTGAGCAAGGTTCGGCTCGTCGTTCTGCTGCGGCTCCAGCAGGCAGCCAGTGCTAGTTGCCCGTGTCCCGCCAATTTTTCTACCCTCATAATATTTTGCTCCCAAAGCTTTTGTGGCAGTGAATAAGACCTTTTGTACATTCAGTTGGACTGTCAATGTTATCCAAGGGTGCTAAATAAACAAGTTACATCATAAACATACATGTGCAACACGAAAATGGACACAATTTAGAACCAGACGGGAGCGGGGGGCTGACTGTGCGCCCGCGCCCTTTTCCTCTTTTTATATTAAAAAAAGTAGAAAAATAAATGTGACAAGGTTTATTCTTAAGAAAGAAGAGGTTATGGCCAATTTTTATGTCAACAATGTCGCTAAACCACAGGTGTCAAACACAAATCCCGGGTCCAATTTTTGGTTTGCCCATTATTTTGTGTGGCAAGTAAAACATGTGCATCGACTTCATGTTTCTTGCTAATAAGTAAATAAATGAATTATAACATTTCTGTAGTTTCAAGGAGTGCGAGGACAAAAAAAGGAATCTTTTTTTATATTCCCTTATATAAATATTTTTTAAAAAAATGCATTCCTGGTGTACCCAATGAAGCATCCAGTGAGTCTACATAATGTGTTCTTTAATTCATCTCAATGTGCTCACAGTTCAGAAAGCAGGCAATAATTGAATTCAGTGTTGCATGTTCCATTTTTTTGTGAGTGGATCTTTCTTGCCAGTGAATCATTTTCTTGGTGTTTGGTGTTTTGTGCTCATCGGAGGCCTGATTGATTGTCTCCCCTGCTGCGTCAAAAAGTGTTATTGATTAAATAGGCACACCAATAAATGTGCTTTCGACACTAACATGTTTTATTTATTATTTGTGCTCTGGAGAGACAAACATAAAAGAAAGGGGGAAATCAATAGTGGCCACAATATAGTGGCTGTAATTTGTGGCCAGGTAATACATTGATACCTTGATTTATGACTGGATTTAAGTTGTCCTGTGATGTATACTAATTCCATATCCCTTATTGAAATTAATTGAAACTTCATTAACAATGCAGCTGCTAAAGGGTCGTACCTGAAGTACTCATGTTGCACATTTTTGCTCACAACACAAAGCAAAGTAAGAAGCTCAACCATGTGCTTGTAACTAAGTCAAGATCCCAGTGAACAGATTTCTGGCTACAAAGTAAATATAATGCAGGGCGCTGATCTATAAAAATGCTGAAAATGAATGGTTGAATGTACAGCAGGGGTGTCAAACATGCAGCTCGGGGGCCAATTGTGACCTGCACATTTGACATCAAACACGTCAGTTTTGCTCATCAATATTCATGAAGTTAGCAATTGTTGTTAGGCGGGTCAACCTCCCGTTTGTCCTGAATAGTAAATGCATGGAAATAGTGTACAAAGAGATGTTTACGGAGCCAATTCAGTCCGAAAATTATGTCCCTGGTGCCAAATTCACTGGTGAAGATGTGGAAGAAAATACAAATGTTCAGTTTAAGAGATGGCTTGAGTGTCGAGGGCTGAAAAAGAGCCGACCTGATCCAGAGTTAGCTTTTTTATCGACACCTTTTTCTTGTGTGCATTGCCTTACACCACTGACAATGACATTCTTCTGTTTCAACAATCTTTCCCTTACCACCATATGCCCTGTCTTTCTTATTTATTATATCCTCTGGTTGTCTTACGTCTCTGACCGTTCTTGGGGGCAATTTACATTGCTATTTTTGTGTAGCGATCGCAAATGCTACTCAGTGACAGCCAACGAACACTTTTAATTTTTTCATTAATAACAAATCTATAAATTATTTACACTTCCCCCTTACTAAAGTTGTTTTTTTACAACAGAAAAGGTAACAGTAGCAGTCAGATACCATTTTAATTTCTTTCAGGTCATTCATTATCAGACAGAAGCAGCTTGGCAAAACGCCAGGCTAAAAAATAAGTAAAAATGTCAAAATGGCTTACCTCTTCGTCCACTGTAGGACCATGGCCCCCAACAAAATGTTTACTGCATATGAAATGTGGATGGCTTCACATTGCTAGCGTTAAACTGATTTTTGGGACGTCCACGCAAGTTCACATTTTTTCCTCCGAGTTGGTGGTTTCGGGAAACGTATGAAGAAAACATCCTTCATATGTCGTAATGTCTGGAGTCGTTTCTACAAGTTCCATAGCAGCAGTATTTACTTGGCATGTTCTTTTTTGAAAGAGTTCCGGAAAAAACAAGCGATAATAACATGTGCGTGTGCGAGGGCATGTCTATAATGATCCACTTCCACGTTACGATGGTGACGTCGCGGTCTAAAAATAGCATTTCGTGCAGTACGTTATTGCAGTACTGTCTCGAAAATACTCGAACGTATTTTGCCGTGGAAAACAAAACATATAAATAATTTTAGATAAAATTAAATGACTGTATAAAATAAATAATTAAAGAACAAACATGTACATTAAAAAAGCCAAACATAAATACATTGGTACCTTGACATGCGGTCGCTTTGACACGCGATCTTTTCGACATCCGACATAAAATTTGACTCGCCATTTGTTTCTACGACCAACGACATGCTCATAATACAACAATTTATGACAGCGCCACAGTTTCTTTGTTTTCCCGCTAGACGGGCGCACGGCGGATTTTCTAGAGAGAGAAATCAATATGGGTTCCAAGAATGTTAGTGCAGGTGGTGAAAAAAGGGAAAAGGTGAGGCTTACCATTGAAATGAAGATGGAAATGATAGAAAAATATGAGCGTGGTGTGCGCGTCCGTGAACTTGCTCGACAATACGCCCGTAGAATATCTACGATCTTGACGGTCCTCCTCCGACCTCCGTTCGCCAGTCTTTATAAGGTGGCAATTATTATAATGGTTAACATCGCCAAAAATCGCCAGCTTCGTCAGTTTTTAATAATTTATTTCAGAACTTGCGCAACACAACATGCCTCCTGTCCCCCACAACTGAACAAAGTGAAAGTAAAAAGTCCTCCCTCACTCTGTCAAGTCAGCTTTGCGGTGCGTTCAGGTACACCACGCAAAACATATGCCCCATATTAGCACCCGATTCGTTACATTATTACAAGTATTATTATTATTAATATTACTATTATTATATTATTATTCTAATTTTTATTCGTAATTTGTTTTAAACTGTTTCATCATTTAAAGATAGATTCAAGTCAAGATTTTGCCTATTTCGGAGTATTTTAGATAAAAAGTACATAGGTTCGCTAGGAAGGTTCACTACAACAGAGCCTTTCTGAGAAGTCTACTGCTTTAAAAAGGCGGCTGTTTATTAACGCCGCCGAGTGTCATTTCGCATGTAGTTCTATATGCATGTGAAATCTAGCATAGCATCACGTGGGCGTTGTTTGTAAGCTGTCGGCTACAGTCAGGAAATATTGAAGCCACCTAGCCTAGCATCGCGTTTGCAACAGCGTCACAACTAGGGATGGGAAATGATAGGATTTTTACGATTCCGATTCCATTATCGATATTGCTTAACGATTCGATTCTTTATCGATTCTCTTATCGATTCTAATTTGGGGGAAAAGAACAACAAACGTTTTGATTGGCATCGAGTTTGTTTAATCAGAACTCACAACCTTACAAACTCACAACGAGATCAAAAGAGGCCCAAAGCCTCAATGTTAACTTTGGCAATAAGTGGCAAATACACAAGAATGTGTAACATTTTACTGAAACATTTATCTAATAGAAATAAAAAATATTGGTATATATTGGCAGATAGGTTGTTGTTCTGCGTTTGGCAATATGTGTTAAAGCAGGGGTCCCCAAACTTTTTCCTGTGAGGGCCACATAACTTTTCCCTTCTCTGATGAGGGGCCGGGGTCAGTTTGTAACAAAAAAAGTGTGACGATTGCAGAAGTGCATAAATGTAAAAAAATATTGTTTTTCAGAAAGCCACAATCAAATAACCCTTTCTGGATTCTTCACGGAATGAAAGTAAATAAAATAAAAATAATAATATAATAATAATAATTAATAATAAAAACACTATTAATTAAATAGATAATAACCAAATAACCCTCTCTGAATTCTTCAAGGAAAAAGGCCAGGAAATAAATACCACGATTGAGAAAAAAAAAATTTCAAAATGGCCGGACCAAATGTGGAGGCGGGCCGTATTTGGGCCGCGGGCCGCAGTTTGGGCACCCGAAGAAATGCCGCATCCAAGCGAGTGAACGAGCGAAGTGAGAGAGGGAAACACTTCTACGAGCCTACGTTCTTTGTTAATGTTAATATCTACAGAGGCAACGCCTGTATGTATAATCTTTTGTGTTGTTGTTGTTGTGTTTCCACTCGCGATCGGACACTTAAATCCAGTTGTGTAGTGGTTTGAACGATGTGCTAATGCTAGCGAACGAATGCTAACCATACTGTTATTAGCAGCTAATCATCGCTGATTTACGTTGATGCAAACCTGTTTGTTATTGGGGACGAAATTGATTTGTTTCATTTCTATTTTTAGTTTCACTCTTCAAGTGATGGTTGAATAAAGTCAGCAAATTATACCAACGTCTTCTGTATCGTCATTTCGGAGTTTAGCTAGCTGTATAGCTGTCTCGGTGAGGACAGTGCGGTCTATTCCCTCCCGATGCAGTTATCTCCACCTTGCAATGACTGCAAGTCGCTTTGTTGTAATTTTTCCTCGTGAAGTGAAGACACACTTTCGAGCGTTTGAACCTACGTGCTGTCATTGTTATGTTTATGGCTGCAATGCTCGTGCTTACCCGTCGTAACCTTTCATTTTCACAGTCTTTCCTGGTGAAGTGTAGTCCAACTTTGGAGCGAGTGGTTCTTGGCGCCATGCTAGTTTGATGCGTCTGGACAACAAGACACGTCACGACGCAATACGCGTCTTTAGGAATCGTTAAAGGGATCGTTAAGGCTTTTTCATTGTGATGTCGAGGCCTCGAAACACTCGGAACCGGTTCCGAATTGGAATCGGATTTCGATTCCCATCCCTAGTCACAACACTCTTCCCTCCTTCCCAGTCCTGCTCTTCTCTCTCCGTGTCTCTGACTTTTCTCGCATTTTTCAACCAACGTCGTAACGCATAGTAACGCAAATCGTCTCATTGCCGAACCGGTGACAAAATCCGAACGGAGGGAAAAAAAACATGCACGAAAACGTACAGATTTAGAACGTACGGTGTACACATTTAAAAATCATTGCTCACTTGTACAAATTACGTCGAAACCGTACAACTTGACAGGTATGTTTAACTCATTGGACGCCGTTGTAGGGGGCTAGACATTCAATCCATTTTGACTCAGAATGCTGGCCGCAGTGTTTTTTGGCAACCCTTATTATTTTTGTCTTTGTCGAAATCTAGTTTTAATCGGCAGTTACTCGAAATTTAGTCTAAAGATTTAGTCGAAAAATAAAGGTTTCCAACATTTTGGAATGAACATACACAGACGAGCACATACAGTATTGTAGCATCTACAAGGATGACGTCTAATGCACACTCAGCAGGAAAAGCAGTACATTATTTTCAATTAAACCCATCCAGAAGCCGGACAAAAGTATTGGCACCCTCAGCCTAACACTTGGTAGCACAACCGTTAGACAAAATAACTGCGAACAACCGCTTTCGGTATACATCAATGAGATTCTTACAATGGTCTGCTGGAATTTTAGACCATCCTTCTTTGGCCAACTGCTCAGGGTCTCTGAGATTTGAAGGATGCCTTCTCCATACTGCCATTTTCAGATCTCTCCACAGGTGTTGTATGTGATTCAGGTCTGGACTCATTGTTGGCCACTTCAGAAGTCTCCAGTGCTTTCTCTTAAACAATTTTCTAATTCTTTTTGAAATGTGTTCTGGGTCATTGTCCTGCTATAAGACCCATGACCTCTGAGGGAGACCTAGTTTTCTCACACTGGGCCCTACATTATGCTGCAAAATTTCTTGGTAGTCTTCAGATTTCATGATGCCATGCACTCGGTCAAGCAGTCCAGTGCCAGAGGTAGCAAAGCAACCCCAAAACATTGGGGAACCTCCGCCATGTTTGACTGTGGGGACCGTGTTCTTTTCTTTGAAGGCCTCATTTTTTTCCTGGAAACTCTATGTTGATGCCTTTTCCCTAAAAGCTCTACTTTTGTCTCATCTGACCAGAGAACATTCTTCGAAACGTTTTTGGCTTTCTCAGGTAAGTTTTGGCAAACTCCAGCCTGGCTTTTTTATGTCTCTGGGTCAGAAGTGGAAAATTTTGTGCAAAATGATAATGATTTATGTTTATTGCAAGCACAATAAATGAAGGTATTACTACCAAAGCGTTTGTAATAGCAATCATTTTCTGGGAGAAATTGAGCATTAACTGACAGAGTTGCAGGGGTGCCAATACTTTTTGCCAGCAGTGTATGACAGAAACTATGTAACATTTTCGTCTCGTTACGGTCTCGTCAGACAAAAACTGGCATTCGTCTTAGTATATTTTAGTCTCGCAAGCCACATTTTTCACTCGTCATTGTCATGAAAAACTTGTTCGTCCACAAAATATTTTCGTTATTGTCATTGTTTGCAAAAACAATGCCTGGCATCAATCATTCGCTGCCAGCTGCCCACCCAGACTCCTCCTCCTGTATTTCTAGCGCCCCCTCCAATAAGTTGAGTTTGACAACACTGACATATTGTTTATACCTCCTGTTTTCATTCAAATGTTTTTTGCTGCGTCATATTTGCACTCCAGCAGCCACATGACCTTCAGAAGCATACCGGGCTTTTCATATATCATGGCTCTCATCCGCTGTAGCGCCGAAAACCCAGCGGCCGGTTGTCGTCTAGCCTTCCGCCCGGTGATTTATAATGACTTGGTCGCACCGAGCTGTTACTCAGCGAGCCCCTAGGTGCGGTCGCCGCCTTCGATTGCATCCTGAATGCACAAACAATCTAGAAATGTGGCCAGTTCTCTCCAAGCACAAGTGGAATTTTTTCTCATTATACATTCCTCACTAGCATTTTGCATTTGCAGTAAAAGTTATTTTGTTTGGATTTTGTTTTCAGGGTGTGACATACTGCGGTGAGAGTTCAGCCAGCAGTCTGACTATGGCCAACGTCCCGTGGCACCAGGAAGTGGTTGCCTTTGTGCAGCAGCTGGTCGACATGCTGCCAGACTACGAAATCGCCTGCGAACATGAACACTCTAACTGCCTGCTCATTGCGCACAACAAGGTAACGCCGCACACATGTAGAAAATTCTAACCCTACTGTCTTTTCGGTTCCTATGCGGCCTTATTTTGTTTTGTTTGCTGCTGTCCGGTTTTGTTTTTTCATGTTGTCTAGCTCACGTGTCAAACCCGAGGCTCAGGGCCACATCCGGCCCACCACATCTATTTGTCTGGCCCGCAAAAGTACCGTCATTTTCGGACTATAAGGCGCACCTGACTATAAGCCGCATCCCACCATATTTGACACGCATTTGTTCATCGATAAGCCGCACTGGACTATAAACCGCAGCTGTCCTCACCGTATTATGGGATATTAACATCAAAAGATATTAACCGGTAATACTTTATTTGACAGCGGCATCTTACGACTGTCATGAGACCAAATGAACCACCATGAGACTTTGTACCAATTGGCTGCAAAGCTTCAAGAAGCTTCGTTTGGCCATCACTGCTCCTTTGGGGGAGACAGTCAACCTCTGCTGCCGCCTGTTGTCAACACTGTTGTTGTCCAACATGCCTCCTAGCATGTATTACAGCGCTGAAGATGTAAATAACATTTAAAATTCATGCTCTGTGCTAATTATTTCTTCTGTTGCTGTTCCAGTTGTTTCATTAAGTGCTAGTTATGGTATTTGGTAACACTTTATTTGACAGTGGCACCACAAGACTGTCATTAGACAATCATAACTATGACATGACACTGTCATGAGCATTAATGAATGCTTATAACAGTTGTCATTTAGTATTAGCCGACAAATTATCTAACTTTTGAATGGCTGTCAAAAGATCCAAGCTGGACATTAATGGAGTTAGTGACAAAATTTGCCCGATAATAAAGACAATTCTTACCAGGTGTGTGTTTTATAGTGGGCAGGGCAGCTTTAAACCACCCATCAGCGATTGGGCACACACCTGAATTAAATTGTTTGGTAAAAATTGGTTTCAATTGCTCTTTCAGTCTCTTTAGGCAAAGGGTTCACTTATTTTTTCCGCCATATGTCCTTATTTGCATACTAACGTCATTAAAATATGAAAACCTATAAAGGTTTGGGTGATTATAGTTAAAGCAGTTGCTGTATTTTCATCTGTGTGATTTTGATAAAGTTCAGATCACATTTGATGATTCAATGCAGAAATGTGTGAAATTCCAAAAGGTTAAGATACTTTTTCATAGCACTGTAGTTGTTGCCTGGTACACCAGACTCACCGCTGTTCCAGCTATTGAGTCTGGCCACCATTCACGCGGATACAATTTCCAGGGCGGAGCAAGCCACAGCAAACAGACAGCGGAGTGGACCAATCAGCGACAGGCAGACGTGACGTTAGTAAAATGACGAGGGAAGGACGAGGGACTTGCGCGCGGAAGTAAACATACGAAGAGAGCGGAGTTTATTCAACATGGCTAGCGCGAGACAGACTGTTGTCAATGACTCGTGTCGATGTGTTTTTGGTAATTTAAAACGGATTTTACCAAGGATTGGAACATATTCTCGGCTCTCCCGTTCACCATCTGTGTTGTTGCGGAGACGACTTTCGACGCACAAGAGTGACGTTGCTCGTTAAGAACACGTCACGCAAATAAACGAATCTGATTTGTCGATTGATTTTGTACCTGCTCGAGAGGCCGTTAATGGGCTGGTTTCCAGACTATACTCTCAGTGTTTGAAAAATACAGGGAGAATAGTCTGGCAGGGCCAGGCAACTGTAGTTGTCGATTCATGTCATAATAATAATAATAATAAAAATATTTAAATGGTGTTATACTTATATAGCGCTTTTCCACCTTTCAAGGCACTCAAAGCGCTTTAGACTACATCGCCATATACCTACTGGTGACGCAGCACCAGGAGCAATGTGGGGTTCAGTATCTTGTTCAAGGATACTTAGGCGAGTTCATCAGGGCAGAGAATTGAACAACTACTCTACCACTGAGCCACGCCATCCCCATTTACAATAAAACGCCAATGTGAGGGCTCTCACTGATGTTTGAATTTCGAATGGTGAGTCATTGTCTTGGCACACAAGTTCAAACAGTATCAATATTAGAATGTTCAAAGTATTGTTGTCTTTTTGTGTTGTTTTACTTTTGGGCACCACCTGCAGATGTGATTCTGTAGCACTGCGTGTGCCCTGGGATCCTGCTGGGAGGCTACACACACACACTTACTCTCTCACTTGCTCAACTAAACTCAACTCTCCATCACAAACACACACACACACACACACACACACACACACTTACTTTCATTCACGCTCACCTACTCTCACTCAGACTTTATTTGTGTTATACTTTACTCATTCTTTTTCAGTCAGACACACACACTATTACACACAATCCATATTCCATCCCCCGTCGTCTTTCCTCCCCTGTGCTTAGGTGACCATTTGTGCTACAGCTTCAGACTTTGCTTCATTTGCACCCCCTCCTCGCCCACGCCTGTCAGCGTTTCCTAATATACCGGTACTTGTGCACAGAGTCGCTCTCTCGCTCGCTCTCTCTTTTTTTGCACTTGTGGCCCAGATTGTTGGGTTGCGGCGTGACGCTGACGCTTTCTCCAGCAGACGTGCTAAGTCAGAGATCTCACTGTTGTCTTCCTTTCAAAATAGATGCTTCATTCCTATTGAGGGGGCAACATTGTCACTAGGCATGTGCCATATACTGGTTTCACGGTATACCGTGGTATGAAAACGTCAAATTTTCAAAACCGCAAAAATTTTCCGTCATACCGTCCCTAAGGTTATTTCTTATGTCCCAAAAATGCATGAAGAAGTCCCTCGCTTGCAGCTGCAAGGCTCAACCCTCCCCTACCGATTGTTGCTCAGTGTCAATGAGTCAGCTGTGCTACACGATGGCTGGAGGAGGTAAAACTCCTGAACTTTTTCCCCCATGGAAGAAAATGAAATCGCTGTTATGGGAATACTTCGGCTACAGAAAAGTTACAGACGGCCATAGCTTAGAGGAGGAGGGTCGTCCGACATGTAAAACATGTTTGCGGAGGGTGGCTGCCGAGGAGGCAATACCTCCAGTATGATTTCACATTTATATCAAATTAAAGGTTAGTAAACACTGTCATGAACGTTTCCCACCAGCTGAGAGAGTTAACGTCAGCATGTTTAGTGTGCCTAGCCGTGGTAAAACGTGTGTTTTTTCTTCTCTCTCTGGCAACTCTGTGTTAAGAGTGTGTATAACGTAAACATGATACGAGTCATGCACACATGCTTTTAGGGAAAATATTTCAATTAATTGTGTTCTGTTAGTAATATTTATATATTATTATATAAATATATATATATATATATACATATATATATATATTAATATTATATAATACTAATATATTAAGCTGTGGCTGTGGCTCACCTAAAGAACTGCATTAATTTTAATTTTATTCAGAATATTTTGTTATTATTATTTTTTTAATTCTAACTTAACAATTAGGGCTGTCCCACACGACTAATTTCCTCCCGATTAGTCAGCCGACTATTTTTATGATTAGTCGACTAATATAATTTTTTTTTTTTTTTAACTACTGTAATAATGATTTTTTTGTTCAAGCTTATTAATTCACAAAAAACATTTTGGAACACCTTAATTCTTTATTAACGTATAAATAAATAACATAAATACCAATAATAAATCACAAACAATGAGGTCAAATGCTGCTGGCAGTAACCAGAGCAAAAAAATGTAAACGGAAACACTGTGACTTCACCTCTTTAACAGGAGTCAAAACAATTCTTACTCTTTTTGTGGTATGCCATCGTCTATATATTTCTAAATGTTAAAATGAATTACAATGTCCCGGACAACCATTTTCAGAATACTTTGTGTGAGTTCAGATGCTTTTTCTGGTGTGCATTCCGCATTTTTGGTGATGGGAAAAACTGTTCAACTTTTGTTTGTTTTAACCTGAAAATAAATAAAGTAGAGGGCACACTGAAATATTACCACAATTATTTTGAATGAAAGGCACACATACCCACAGTAACAAAAAATAAATATATAGTATTAATTTTATAGTATACTACAAAATGTCAAACTTTACAATATTAAATAACTAATATCAGTGCAGTCATGGATTACAGTAAGCAGGCCAGTGGTGTTTCCATATATATTTTTATTATATTATGTATATACAGGATATATGTATATATTTTCCCCAAGTGGGAGCTTCCATGATCCTAAAAAATTTAACAATAATTTAAAAAAATATATAATTATATTAATTATTTTATTAAATAAAAATGCACAATGATACGACGCACATAAAGGCAAGTTCCATTTAAAAAATCGTTAGAAAGTTGTATGGACTTACAATCCGCTAGCTTGTTGTTTCTTGTTGTCTTCAAAAATTACACTTGGGTGACGGCGCTTCAAGTGTTCGTTCATAGCCGACGTGCTCCCGTGGTATGAGCTCAGCTTAGCAAAGAGTACACAAAGTGGAACCCTCCATATTTTCCTTGAAATAATTCCAGGCTCTGGCTATTCTGGTCCGCTTTTTTGGCTTTATGCCGCTTTCACGTGTTACCAACTCTGCTCTTTTTGGAAATTGGCGGTGTTTTTAACTCCTCACCGCCGATTCACTTGGCTCGTTGTCGTCGGTTCGTTTGGGTTCGTCCGATTTCCTCCTCAGGAAGGCGGCGGCGTGCATTAAAGCACCGAGAGGCGTCGGATGGCTCTTTAAGGATACTTTTATTGACCAAAACAAAAACGTGAGGGATGAAGCCAGTCAACTCGGCGCTACCTGCGCACTTTTCCAACTCACCGATTTCGCTCCCTCTCTCTCGCTCGCTCGCCCACTTTCTTCCTCTTTGCTCAATCTGACAACGCCAGTCACATTGAAATAACAGCGGCACCCTTGGGGGTGCCAGTAACAACCGCTTGTATCGCGAGCGCCCGCCATTCTAAACTTTATCCGCATGTTTTTTTTTTTTTTTTTTTTAACCCGTCATTACCCGTCGACGGTATGTTTTGCCCATCGACGCATTTACGTCATCGATGACGTCGACAACGACGACTAGTCGGGACAGCTCTTTTAACAATATACTTATGTTCCAATTTGCTCATATGTTTTGAAAAATAAAAATCCTGTTCAATGGAAAAAACTTTTTTTTTTTTCTTTTTTTTTTTCAAACCCAGATTTCTCAAAGTAACACATCTTTTTGAGCTGTAATTGCAATACCGTGATACTGTGATATTTTGGCTTAAAGTTATCATACCGTCAGAATATCGTACTGGCACTAGAGCAGGGCGGCAAACTGAAAATTCACCGTTACCAAAATTCTTCACGATGACCGACATAATTTTGACCATGTCGGCAAATTCGGTAATTTAATAAAACAAGAAAACATAGTCTTTTCATCCTGCTTTGACTCTGTGTTGTTCGGCTACGTTCATTCACCTTTAAGAAAGCAGTCAGTGTGGCTAACGCTAGCGGCTAACGCTACAAGCAAACGTGATGGAGTGTGGCTTAAGGGAGGTTCGCCAAACTTTGATCCGACATGAAGTAGACTCTTGGCGGCATCCAGACGGGCTTTCACCCGCTGTCCTTCCTTGTTCTCACGATTTCCGGAGAGGGTGCTTTCAGTGCTTTCTCCTGGCAGCCAGGCCACAGGCTAACGCTAACGCCTAACGCTGGCAGTTAACGCTACAAATGAACGTGATGGAGTTGGATAGCGGCTCTAACCTTGTCGAAATGGTTGAACTTAATGAGTGAGTGGATTGGGCACCGACTGCATCTAGCAATTAGTATGTCGCGTTATTTTGTATCTCTGTCTGTGTGTGATTTCTCTGATAGCTTTTGTGATGGTAAAGCATTCAGCATAAAGTACAATCCAACAGTGAAACTTATAATATGACCGTTTAATGGCCCCAGCTATTTTTCTGTATGTGCTTAATTCTGTGTCATTACTGCCATCATGAAATCTTAAATGTTTCATTTGCAGAACATCAATATAGCTCGAATGTGGCTTTAACGAGTGTTTGTGTCTGTGTGGGGGTTCATGTCTGCTTGCATATATTAAAAAATGCACTGGGGGAAAAAAAACCTGAAACCTTGAACTAAATACTTTGTTGAGTAATTATGTCACAGCAGCCATTAACAATAAGTTGTCTTTTTGAAGTGTACTGTTCAAACTGTAAGTCATTTGTGTTACAATGACATGTTTGCACAGGCATATTTATTTTGACAATGTACATTGTTCAAGCCATACAAGCTGTTATAAATGTTCATACTTGAATTCTTATTGTTCACAATACATTTTTATATACTTAATGTTTAGACTGCATTTACAATTTTTAAATATATTAAATTGAAAGCTGGTAAATAAATCAACGAGAAACGATTAATCTGTATTTCATGCATTGATTCAGATTTTCAAATTATATAACAGGCCGCTTGGGCAAATTTATCGTCATTTATCTTTATCGAGGTAAATCTGCTCAATTTACCGTGATACGTGCTTAAGACCATATCGCTCAGCCCTAACTGGCACATGCCTAATTGTCACCCTCTCCACCACAAAATCTTTGGATTTACTAATTTCTATCTATGTTTTAATCATAAGTAATTAACTCTTTATATAGCACCCAGTGAACTTATTGGCGCTTTTGACTCGGTGAGGCTCTCCCAGTCAAAATGGTTTGGATGTCGAACACCATTAACTTAATTTTTTTTAAATAAAAGTAATTCATTAGATCAATTACAGTGGGGAAAATAAGTATTTAGTCAACCACTAATTGTGCAAGTTCCCCCACTTGAAAATATTAGAGAGGCCTGTAATTGTCAACATGGTTATACCTCAACCATGAGAGACAGAATGTGGGAAAAAAATCCAGAAAATTACATTACCAAAAGTTCATCTCAATACTTTGTTTTGTACCCTTTGTTGGCAATAACGGAGGCCAAACATTTTCTGTAACTCTTCGCAAGCTTTTCACACACTGTTGCTGGTATTTTGGCCCATTCCTCCATGCAGATCTCCTCTAGAGCAGTGATGTTTTGGGGCTGTCGTTGGGCAACACGGACTTTTAACTCCCTCAACACATTGTCTATGGGGTTGAGATCTGGAGACTGGCTAGGCCACTCCAGGACCTTGAAATGCTTCTTACGAAGCCACTCCTTTGTTGCCCTGGCTGTGTGTTTGGGCTCATTGTCATGCTGAAAGACCCAGCCACATCTCATCTTCAATGCCCTTGCTGATGGAAGGAGCTTTTCACTCAAAATCTCTCGATTCATGGCCCCATTCATTCTTTCCTTTACACAGATCAGTCGTCCTAGTCCCTTTGCAGAAAAACAGCCCCAACGCATGATGTTTCCACCCCCATGCTTCACAGTGGGTATGGTGTTCTTCGGATGCAATTCAGTATTCTTTCTCCTCCAAACACGAGAACCTGTGTTTCTACAAAAAAAGTTCTATTTTGGTTTCATCTGACCATAACAAATTCTCCCAGTCCTCTTCTCGATCATCCAAATGCTCTCTAGCGAACCGCAGACGGGCCTGGACGTATACTATCATCAGCAGGGGGACACGTCTGGCAGTGCAGGATTTGAGTCCCTGGCGGCACATTGTGTTACTGATAGTAGCCGTTGTAACTGTGGTCCTAGCTCTCTGTAGGTCATTCATTAGGTCCCCCCGTGTGGTTCTGGGATTTTTGCTCACCGTTCTTGTCATCATTTTGACGCCATGGGGTGAGATCTTGCATGGAGCCCCAGATCGAGGGAGATTATCAGTGGTCTTGTATGTCTTTCATTTTCTAATAATTGCTCCCACAGTTGATTTCTCTACACCAATCGTTTTACCTATTGCAGATTCAGTCTTCCCAGCCTGGTGCAGGTGTACAATTTTGTCTCTAGTGTCCTTCGACAGCTCTTTGGTCTTGGCCATAGTGGAGTTTGGAGTGTGACTGACTGATATTGTGGACAGGTGTCTTTTATTCCGATAATGAGTTAAAACAGGTGCCATTAATACAGGTAATGAGTGGAGCCTCGTTAGACCTCGTTAGAAGAAGTTAGACCTCTTTGACAGCCAGATATCTTGCTTCTCTGTAGGTGACCAAATACTTATTTTCCACTCTAATTTGGAAATATTTTTTTAAAAAATCAAACAATGTGATTTCTGTTTTTTTCCCACATTCTGTCTTTCATGGTTCAGGTTTACCCATGTTGACAATTACAGGCCTCTCTAATCTTTTCAAGTATGAGAACTTGCACAATGGGTGGTTGACTAAATACTTATTTGCCCCACTGTAATGTAGCCCTATTGTATGTAGAACACTCAACTTGGAGAAAAAAACCTGAGACGACAAATATGTGCATGTCAGATTTCTTCACATTGACATTGCCAACTAGTGGCCTGGCATGCATATCACACGTCACTGTTGCTACACTAAATACACACACACACATAACCCTACACCAGTGACAGATGCTGATCTTTCAATGAGGGGAAGCTCAAAGTTTGTCTGCCTGTGAGTGCTTTGCGAAGGGGCTCAGCGGCACCCGCTGCTCAGTAGGAAAGAAACTAGAGTTCCAGAAGTCAAGTATCCAAACACAAGCAGCTAGAAGTTAAAAAAAAAAAATGGAAGCTAAATTTTTTTGCTAGTCGTTTCTAACAAAGCAAGTGTCGCTAGGCCTCCGGTTCAACTCAGAACAACGGAATGAAAATTGAAAAATTCCTCCTGCAGATGTTAATATGACAGGATCACTGATTCGCTAATTTCGCCGTCAATCGAAAGGGATTCAGCCTCAGACAGATCCAGTCATCATGGAGAGGAGCAGGGGCCAGCAAAGCACTGCCCACTGCCCATAGAACACCCACCTCCAACCCCCAGAGACGCACAGCTACCAATGGGTTGGATAAACCCAGCCTTTAGCCAATTACTCGTCTCGTTTCGCAGTAGTAGAACAATGCACTCTCAATCCTGGAGATGCACAGCGTCCACATTGTTTAAAGGACTGTGAAACTGCGTGAATGAATGAAAAGCAAGCCCCTTTGTTATCAATGATAGGAGCTAATTCTGAACACAAGTTGAGCGCGTTATAGCGCATATTTAATCAATGACATGTACACACAACAGTAAACATTTGAGCACTTATTTTATGACATTTTGGGGGAAGCTCATCTTCCCCTGCAGTCTTAGAGCAATCGCCACTGCCCTACACACACATAGAGAGACGCATTGACACGAGTGTTGTGTGCTCTTATGTTGTTTGTTGTTCAATGTTCTGCCCTACAAACTCAAAAGAGCTTTCAGCTCACTTCCAATGAATGAATGGGACCCAATGAAACGGAACCACCACAGCTGGATGGTCTGCCACATATTCTTTACGTTATCCACATGTTCACTAGCGCTACGTGTGACATGTGGAGCGCAAAGTGGAAATTCAGTAGGCACTTCATTAGGTACACCTGAACCCTACATATAATGGGAAAGCTGTGACGATGATGTGTCCTGCATGAATAGCATTGTAATTGTGTTCTTTATTTGAAACTGCTGGGGTCAAAATTATCCTGTCCTGTTTTGTTCTGACCTTGATTTGTCTTGATGTCTTATCCTGTTCTGTCCTTTACAGTCTGTTTTGTAGTGTCTCGACGTTTCTTATCATGTCATCTTTTATGTTTTTGTGTCATCGGTGTCATGTGCTTTCCTATTTTATCTTGTCATGTTACTGTCATCACCTCAATTTTGAAAAAAGGCACATGAAAAGCAAACATTTTTCCTTTTTTTTGGGGGGGGTTGAATGTGTCCCAACAAAAATTGGGGAACTGAATTCGCTTCGGTTTCCTGATTCATAACTGGTAATAAATTCATAATAGTCCCGTCGTAACCAAATTTGCATTTGAAAGCATATTCAAAGCTTTGAGACATACAAACACACCCCCACGCTGCAGCATCTACTTTATAGCTCGCATGACTCTTAAAGCCTCACAAGAATTTGCAGGAAAGGGTACCCAAAGCATTGTTGTTTTTGTCAACAATGACATTAACGAAAATTTTATGTTTTCATGTCGATGACGTTACGATGACAAGCTAAAAACGTGGCTTGGGAGACTAGAACATAACGAGAGGAATGGGAGTTTTCGTCTCACGAGACGACAACGAGACGAAAATGCAACATAGTTTCTGTATTACACTGCTGGCCAAAAGTATTGGCACCCCTGCAATTCTGTCAGATAATGCTCAATTTCTCCCAGAAAATGATAGCAATTACAAATGCTTTGGTATTAATATCTTCATTTATTTTGCTTGCAATGAAAAAACACAAATGGGAATGGGGAAAAAAATCAGTCATTATCATTTTATACAAAACTCCAAAAATGGGCCGGACAAAAGTATTGGCACTCTCAGCCTAATACTTGGTAGCACAACCTTTAGACGAAATAACTGCGAACAACCGCTTCCGGTATCCATCAATGACATTCTTACAATGCTCTGCTGGAATTTCAGACCATTCCTTTTTTGGCCAACTGCTCCAGGTCTCTGAGATTTGGAGGGTACCTCCTCCAAACTGCAATTTTCAGATCTCTCCACAGGTGTTCTATGGGATTCAGGTCTGGACTCATTGCTGGCCACTTTAGACATCTCCAGTGTTGTCTCTCAAAACATTTTCCAGTGCCTCTTGAAGTGTGTTCTGGGTCATTATCCTGCTGGAAGACCCATGACCTCTGAGGGAGACCAAGCTTTCTCACACTGAGCCCTACATTATGCTTCAAAATTTGTTGGTAGTCTTCAGACTTCATAATGCCACGCACACGGTCAAGCAGTCCAGTGTCAGAGATAGCAAAGCAACCCCAAAACATCAGGAAACCTCCGCCATGTTTGACTGCAGGGGACAGTGTTCTTTTCTTTGAAGGCCTTGTTTTTTTTTTCATGTAAACTCTATGTTGATGCCTTTTCCCAAAAATATCTACTTTTGTCTCATCTGACCAGAGACCTTTCTTCCAAAATGTTTTTAATGTCTCTTGATCAGTAGTAGGGTAAGTAGGTAGGGTCTTCCTGGGTATCTTACCATAGAGTCCCTTTTCATTCAGACGCCGGAGGACAGTACGGGTGACACTGTTGTACCTTCGGACAGTTTGAACTTGTTTGGATGTCAGTCGACGTTCTTTATCCAGCATCCGCACAATCTTTCATTGAAATCTCTCGTCAATTTTTCTTTTCCGTCTACATCTAGGGAGGTTCGCCACAGTACCATAGGCTTTACCCTTATTGGTGACACTGCGTACGGTAGACACAGGAACATTCAGGTCTTTGGAGATGGACTTGTCACCTTGAGATTGCCCATGCTTCCTCACAATCTGGCTTCTGAAGTCCTCAGACAGTTCTTTGGTCTTCTCTCTTTTCTTCATGATCAATGCGGTATTTTGTTGCTGGTATTTTGGCCCTTTCCTCCATGCAGATCTCCTCTAGAGCAGTTATGTTTTGGGGCTGTCGTTGGGCAACACGGACTTTCAACTCCATCAACAGATTGTCTATGGGGTTGAGATCTGGAGACTGGCTAGGCCACTCCAGGACCTTGAAATGTTTCTTCCGAAGCCACTCCTTTGTTTCCCTGGCTGTGTGTTTGGGATCATTGTCATGCTGAAAGACCCAGCCACGTCTCATCTTCGATGCCCTTGCTGATGGAAGGAGATTTTCACCTAAAATCTCTCGATACATGGCCCCATTCATTCTTTCCTTTATACAGATTAGTTGTCCTGGTCCCTTTGCAGAAAAACGGCCCCAAAGCATGATGTTTCGACACCCATGCTTCACAGTGCGGCAGGTGTACTTCGGATGCAATTCAGTATTCTTTCTCCTCCAAACACGAGAACCTGTGTTTTCTACCAAAAAGTTCTATTTTGGTTTCATCTGACCATAACACATTCTCCCAGTCTTCTTCTGGATCATCCAAATGCTCTCTAGTGAACAGCAGACGGGCCTGGAAAAATATACTTTCATCAACAGGGGGACACGTCTGGCAGTGCAGAATTTGAGTCCCTGGCGGCGCATTGTGTTAATGATAGTAGCCGTTGTAACTGTGGTCCTAGCTCTCTGTAGGTCATTCACTAGGTCCCCCCCGTGTGGTTCTGGGATTTTTGCGCACCGTTCTTGTCATCATTTTGACGCCACGGGGTGAGATCTTGCATGGAGCCCCAGATCGAGGGAGATTATCAGTGGTCTTGTATGTCCTCCATTTTCTAATAATTGCTCCCACAGTTATTTCTTTACACCGAGTGAAGAGTTACAGAAAACGTTTGGCCTCCGTTATTGCCAACAAAGGGTACATAACAAAGTATTAAGATGGAACTTTTGGTATTGATCAAATACTTATTTTTCACCATGATCTACAAATAAATTCTTTAAAAATCAAACAATGTGATTTTCTGTTTTTTTCCCCACATTCTGTCTATCATGGTTGAGGTTTACCCATGTTGACAATTACAGGCCTTTCAAATTTTTTCAAGTAGGGACTTGGATATATAGAGAATGAGATTGACGAAATATGTCTTCATTGTCTTTCAGTGTGTCGGAGATCATATGACTGAGATATTTCACCTGACTGCACGACTTAAACACTTGACCTGCCAACTTATTTATTAAATTATATATAAAACAAAGACGCAGGCAAATGATGAGAACACAAGAGCTTGCCAACAACAAAAACTAAAGCTTACTCAATAATAATGTATTTTTTTTCCATGACACCTATTCTTTCCATCTTGTAAAGGTTTGAAATATTATTTTCTGTCCTATGTATTGCAATTCTTTCAAGCTATATTATGTCTTCTCTCGTGTTATCTCCTTTGTCCTTTACACTTTAAAGATGAATTTGCTCCATTTCATCTCCCTCATAGAATTTGCATGCCAAACTCAATTAGTATTCTGTCCCACACCATCGGCTGGAATCTCCACCAAAAATCAATCAGTAAATTGATTTTTGTACCTCTGAAGTTTCGTACGACTTCTGTCACACTTGTTTGAAACCTCCCACCAAGTCAAAAGCGTTCGACTCATGAATACAGATCACATTATAGGATATGTGGAATGTTTGTCCTGTTAGCCTTTAAGCACCTTTAGTGCCTCTGAATCTGGTATTAGTGCATTGTGGGAGAAACGGAAGGTCACTCGCTTACCTGCTTTGCTCAGTCAGCGTACACACATAACAGGTCTGTGTATCAGCCCCCAGGGGGCTCCTTAACAAGATGGATGGTGGCTAGACTGTGAGAGTGGTGATTGATAAGGAGGGCGCACGTCCAGAAGAGAAGGAAGTCTGAAATCTTACCAAAATACAGCGCAACCTTGAAAGTTTCACAACATGTACCGTAATTTTCAGACAGTAATCCGCAACTTTTTCCTCTCTGTTTGAACCCTTCTGCTTTAATATTGGCATATTTATAGATTTTTCCGGCTTCATACATTATTAACACATGTTCTCGTTAAAAATAAAATGTACATTTTCAATCACACCAGTTTGCGTAGTGGTCCGGCGCATTATGATGGCATTGCTCTTTGAGGTGCGTTCAAAGTCTACCAACTAGCTACTGTAGGTGATGATCTCAAACAAACACATACCTTACATTGGTCTTAACAGGGAGCAGCTGGATTCAGCCATGTTATACGAGCTATGGTATATTCACTGTTACCACTAGAGGATTGTTTATCCACTCATATCAATAAAACTAAATGCAAACACTTTCAAAACAAACCATTACAGCAGCAGAATTTGATTCGAAGCTTTTTTTTCTCTTTTAAATACTTGAGTTAATCGATTAATCGTTGCAGCACCAGTCCAATTCATTCAAATTGGGTGGACTGGCTGTGAATGCTCATCTTTTAGTGTCATTGATGGCGCTGCTAACCCTCCCAGTTAAAATGGGTTGAACATCTAACGCTGTCAATGACAGCCAGAGACATAAATGAGCACCCGCTAAAGGGTTAAATTTTGTCATCGACTTTACTATCGGTTGACGGGGGGGCCTATTTTCAAAAACTTCAAATTCAAATATTTTCAAAACCAAAGCAGCTAGCAACCTAAAACCAAAACAGACACCTCCCTTAGGCATATATGAATCTTCATGAGCAGTGGCATCAGAAATTTTGAAGTCTTTCCCTAATAAAATGCAGATTATTTTTTATATAATATAACAAAACTTAAAATGCTATAAAATTCTCAAATTTTACGCTGGATCCAGAAAAATCAGCAAATGTAGATCTTATCATCAATATTTTCAGGATCAATAGCAATATTTAACATACCATATGTTTTTGCCCATAGTAGCAACTTAATTTTTTTTTTTATTTACTGCAATTTTGACATAAATTTTCAACAGCTAATAAATCACTCAATTTTCACATCAGAAACTTAATACTTGAGAAAAGCATGCAGAATCATCTTAATTCTACTCATCAAAAACAAACATTTTTCTATGTACAATCCCAACTTTAGGTTGAATTCTGATGTCACTATTGTCTCAGCACATCTTGCCGGCTATCTGGCCCTCGTTTGTAAATTAAAATGTTCCATAAAATAAAACCTAGCCGAATTTTTTTGTGTGGATGCAAAATGTCTAAATTACTCGTTTTTTTGCTTAAACAAGTCAGTTGGCTGAAAAAATTCTGACCATTTGAATGTAAAGTTACGCTGCTGTGTATGGATACAAACTCCAACTTGGCGGCCATCACAAAACAAGGGCTTTATTATTTGAAAATTCTTGTAAATGAATGCGTAAATCCTAGAATTTCCATAGATATCAACATAAAACAGTCTAGATTCTTGGTTAAACGCAAAAAACGGGCAGTTATCATTCATTGTATGTACTGTATTGGCCCGAATATAAGACGGTGTTTTTTTTTTTTTTCATTGAAATAACACTGAAAAAGAGGGGGTCGTCTTATATTCGCGGTCTAGACATTATACCCATTCACGACGCTAGATGGCGCCAAATATCATTGAAGCGATGTTCTGTCATGACAGATCTCAGCTACTCTCCCCATTCACGACGCTAGATGGCGCCAGATATCATTGAAGCGATGTTCGGTCATGATAATGATAGATCTCAGCTACTCTTTTTAGTTTAACCAGTTTGCATTATTTTATTGCAATGTTTTTCCTAATTCAGATTTGTTTTAAGACTACAGCTACAGTTAGACTTCACTTTGATGGTTAATTCAGTTATTGCAATTTTGTTGTTTTATCACAATAGATTGGTTTATTTACATTTCAAAAACCAGAAGCCATTCATTTACGAATGTGATTGCACTTTACTTAACATATTTAAATGTTCAGACATTTTGATTTGAATGAGGCAAAATAACATGCTTTTACTCTCAAATACATTGTTCTAATCATTTGTTTAGGATGTACTGTAATTATTTTCTGTATAAAAATTAATTTGGTGTTCAAAAAGTCTTTTTTCAAAGTTGAGTCTTGAAAAATGGGGGTCGTCTTATAATCAGGGCCGTCTTATATTCGGCCAATACGGTAAATATTTCAAGCTAAAGTTACGCTAATTGTTTCCATTCATTTTTTTCCCCACAACGTTTCAAAGTGCATGAATGGTGCTATTTTATATAATAATTACCTTGAATCCTCGACCAAATCACACTTGAGACACTCCGGCCTGCTTGTATGCACTAAAACTTTCATCCTATTTCCACCTAAATCCGGCGTTAGAAGGCAGCGTGTGTTTGAGTTTATCGAAGTGAACGCTGCCAAGACGCTCTGCCTAACCCAGCCCCCTACGGGAAGCCATGGCGCAATGTCTGTAGGATCTGTCTCGTCAACTGATCGTGGAGTCTATGATTTTGTGAAATCTGGGCGGTCTGGCTCAGGTGCAGTCTTGTGCGGAAATGACAGTATTCCAAAAGTTAACTTTTTTTTGTTTCTAGTTCAAGGTGGATGGTGATTGGCATACATGGATCGACTATGAGCGATTCCAAGACCTAGCTCGAGCCCACCAGGAGAGCGGGGGCCTCAGCGTCTTCTCTTCGTTGGACTACATGGCGCCGACCCCTAAATGGGCACTTTTCGGAGCTTTCGAGCAGGGTTTTGACCCGGCAGATACCCGCTTCCAGAGACGCAACAAAGGCAAAGACATCTCCGGTTGCTGATTGTATGAGGCTCTCATTTTCTCATTAATGTGCTTCTTTCTTCTTTGGGTGGGGTGGAGGGAGTTTTTCTAATGAACTGACAGAATTTAATCTTGTGAGCGCCTGATGGTGGTTGATTAAATTAAATTGATCCTCTCAGCAGCTTCATTAGAAGCCTTGTTATTGAGCACCCTTGCCACACTCAAGTTAGATCTGGCCCACTACATCTTGCTATTGTCCCAAAATGAAATCTTTTCATTAATTTTTTTTAACGCAAATTTCTCCCATCCTGGTGGTAAAATGTTAACCACCTTTACAGATTGACGGTACATTCGCAGTTCGACATTTACAAAATCCGGGGAAACTATCCTGGATTATTTGGTGAAAAGGAATTATGTTGAAGATGGTGTCTCATTGGCCAACATGACTGCAAACCCAAAATAAATGTAAGGTCATTTCAATTTTTTATCATAAAAATACAAATGGGAAGTTTTTTTTCCAACACAAATTAGTGTTTTTATTTGTAGCATACTTGTCACGTGTCAGCAAGCACCCCCACCCCAAATTTTTTGGGGGGTTTTTCAGTTTTTTTTTTCTGAGAAACGATGTGCTGTTTTTCACTACTCGTGTATTTTCCTTTCAAATACAAATTGAATGCACAAGTTGTTTTTGTCTGATTTTTACATGGGAAGATGTGTTATATATACCGTAATTTCCCAAATATAAGGCGCACCCGTGTATAATGCGCACCCCAAATTTACTTGTAAAATTTGGGGAAAATTATTGTACCCGTTTATAATGCGCACCCTAATTTTAGCACCAATAAATAGAAGAATACAAGAAAACAGAGCTCGTGTACAGATACAGAGATGTCATTTTACTGACTGGTGAAACACAGCACAAGCATAGCACATTGGTAGTTCAAAACATTACCGTAAACTGACAATATTTACGGTAATAATATGATTTGACAACTTCTCCAACTTACCAGAATCTAGGAGAAAACAAAACGGATGTGACTTTTCTTTTAAAGGCTGCTGTATAACTTGCTCGTTTCCTCATGATGAATAAATGTTTCTTCCATGGATTGATACGGTAAAACTACTGAACTATTGTTATTTGGGTTTGAGTTTCCCGAGGGACCGATATAGTTGACGGACACAGGAAGTGTGTGTCCTTACATTTGTTATGCTCCGAATTGTGGAGCTGCAATAAACGTCGACTCAAATGAGTTCAAGAAACTAAATTCTGTGCTTTATGAAGAGTGAAAAAAGCAGAATTTAACACAGACGAAATCATTCGGCCGATTAGTGTGAAGTGTTACCGAAACAAAATGGTGACGTCACGTACCGTAATGGTCGGCAACGGGTCGCCGCATACGTTTCTTCAACACAACGTGGCCGTGTCAATGAAAAAAAATCGGTTTATATATATATGTAATACATATATATTTCTGTCTCCATCCATGTACCCGTTTATAATGCGCACCATGCGTTTACAAGTTGATTTTGGGGGAAAAAAGTGCGCGTTATATTCGGGAAATTACGGTAACACATATATTCAGCTGCTCATGCAAAGTGTACATGTTACCCTGCTCTATTTTCTTCTGTCTTTGATTAACAGCAAGCTATGACATGCCGTAGGACTGACCTCGTTTTATTCATCATCATCCTCAGAAATTATTTGTTTCAATGCAGCAGTATTACAAAATATTCCAATTATGAGGGTGTATAACATTTGTACACTTCTTGATTAATTGCATTTTAATCACATAGCGATTAGGAGTGCGACAAAATATCGTGATACTTTTTATCTCAAAGGTTATCGATATACTCATGCCATGAATCAGTATTCACTGCTGGCCAAAAGTATTGGCACCCCTGCAATTCTGTCAGATAATGCTCAATTTCTCTCAGATAATGATTGCAATTACAAATGCTTTGGTAGTAATATCTTCATTTATTTTGCTTGCAATGAAAAGCACACAAAAGGGAATGGGGGAAAAAAATTCAATCATTATCATTTTACACAAAACTCCAAAAATGGGCCAGACAAAAGTATTGGCACCCTCACCCTAATACTTGGTAGCACAACCTTTAGACGAAATAACTGCGAACAACCGCTTTCGTTATCCATCAGTGAGATTCTTACAATGCTCTGCTGGAATTTTTGACCATTCTTTTTTGGCCAACTGCTCCAGGTCTCTGAGATTTGAAGGGTGCCTTCTCCAAACTGCCATTTTCAGATCTCTCCATTGGTGGTCTATGGGATTCAGGTCTGGACTCGTTGCTGGCCACTTTAGAAGTCTCCAGTTCTTTCTCTCAAACCATTTTGAAGAGTGTAAAGGGTCGTTGTCCTGCTTGAAGACCCATGACCTCTGAGGGAGACCCAGCTTTCTCACACTAGGCCCTACATTATGCAACAAAATTTGTTGTTAGTCTTCAGACTTCATAATGCCATGCACACGGTCAAGCAGTCCAGTGCCAGAGGTGGCAAAGCAACCCCAAAACATCAGGGAACCTCCGCGATGTTTGACTGTGGGGACCATGCGCTTTTCGTTGAAGGCCTCTGTCAAGTTCAAATACGAATCCTTTGGTAGACATTTATAATATTAGCCCAAATAAGAAGAGAAGACACTCAATTTAGTTGAAAAGCTTGCAAGGAGATGGAGGGGAAACTATGGCTTCCGCCATTGTTCTAAAAAAAAAAAAAAAATCCTTCTTTACGTATCTTTTTATTTGGGATGGCCCTAGCAACAAGAGAGGTGTCAACCTTAACTGGATGGGGAGCAAAGCAGGCGACACCTCTATTAATTTGGCTATGTGTATGCATGTAGGTCGGATTAATACATGGGTGTCAGCACATTCCAGCAAAGCAAAACTGTCTCTGTTGTTGTCTCTGCACTTGGGAAGGCAAGAGTCTTCAAGACTTATTCAAGAAAAACATTCCTTCTTTGTGAGCACAATGAGCAAAAGCATTTCTTCATTGTGAGCAGCTCTAAGCAAAAGCATTTCTTCATTGCAAGCAGCTATTGATTACAGCAATTATATAATATCCTAATAATTATTCCATCAAATAGGTTTCATAAAGCAATAGCATTTAGCAAGTAATAAAATGCAACAATATGATTTCTTAAATGTCCCAGACAGTTTAGTTTCTCAATGTCTGTGGTTTAAACCAATCAGAATGACAATAATAATAATGATGATACATTTTATGTCTAGAGCGCTTTTCAAACCACACAAAGACTCTTCACAAGAGACATGGAATCACAGTACGATAAAAAGGTATTAAAAGGATCAAAGATTAAAAGCACAATAAAAAGAAGTAAAAATTTAACAGAGCTAGGGGTTATGGTGGGCAAGAAAGAGTGAACAGGTTTGTTTTCAGTCTGGATTTGAAAAGTGATAGGGTAGATATGCTGCGACGATCAGGGGGTAGGGAGTTCCAGAGCTGGTGGGCACACTGACTAAAAGATTTTGAATCAAAGGTGGAGAGGCGGACACGGGGGACGGAAAGGGGAAGAATAGTGGTAGAGCGAAGTGAACGGGTTGGATTGTTTAGACGGAGAAGATCGCAGAGGTAGGGAGGGGCCCAGCCATGGAGTGTTTTGAAGGTGATGATGAGGATCTTGTAATTGATTCTTTGTTTGACGGGAAGCCAGTGAAGTTGACGGAGGATGGGGGTGATGTGGTGTGTTGCGGGGGTTCGACTGATGATGCGTGCCGCTGAGTTCTGGAGGGACTTGTTGGGGAGACCATAGAGCAGTGAGTTGCAATAATCGAGCCGGGAGGTTATTAGATTACAGATGACAAGGCAGTTCTATCAAGAGCTAAATATGTCTATAGTTATCAATCACAAAAATGACTCTTTACTGCAGTCAATCATGGAACATACTGTTAAAGCATTCAATACTTTATTATGAGCCTTCAACGGTAAAAGCAAATAGTTAATAACCATTTAATAATTATCAGCCTCATTTTTTTCCTGTGAACCCTATGTTGATGCTTTTTCCCAAAAAGCTCTACGTTTGTCTCATCTGACCAGAGAACATTCTTCCAAAACGTTTTTGGCTTTCTCAGGTAAGTTTTGGCAAACTCCAGCCTGGCTTTTTTTATGACTCTGAGTCAGAAGTTGGGTCTTGCTGGGTATCCTACCATAGAGTCCCTTTTCATTCAGGCGCCGATGGATAGCAGATGCCGACGAATAGTGCGGGTTGACACTGCTGTACCTTCGGACTACAGGACAGCTTGAACCTGTTTGGATGTTAGTCGAGGTTCTTTATCCACCATCCGCACAATCTGTCGTTGAAATCTGTCATCAATTTTCTTTTCGGTCCACATCTAGGGAGGTTAGCCACAGTTCCATGGGCTTTACACTTATTGACGACGCTGCGCACGGTAGAAACAGGAACATTCAGGTCCTTGGAGATGGACCCGTAGCCTTGAGATTGACCATGCTTCCTCACAATTTTGCTTCTCAAGTCCTCAGACAGTTCTTTGGTCTTATTTCTTTTCTCCATGCTCAATGTGATACACACAAGGACACAGGGCAGAGGTTGAGTCAACTTTAATCAATTTTAACTGGCTGAACGTGTGATTTAATTATTGCCACCACCTGTTATGTACCACAGGTAAGTAACAGTTGCTGTTAATTACACAAATTAGAGAAGCATCACATGATTTTTCAAAGGGTGCCAATACTTTTGTGTCAAATGATAATGACTGATCCGAAGCACATAGCCAAGCTGACCAAAGAGTGGCTGCGTAAAAAGCATATCAAGGTTCTGGAGTGGCCTAGCCAGTCTCCAGACCTCAATCCACTAGAAAATCTTTGGATGGAGCTGAAACTTCGTGTTTCTCAACGACAGTCCAGAAACCTAACAGATCTGAAGAAGATTTGTGTGGGAAATGGTCCAAAATCCCTATTTCCATATGTGAAAAGCTGGTGAAGAACTACAGAAAGCATCTGACCTCTGGAATTGCAAACAAAGACTTCTGCACTACATAGTAGCACTGATTTTCTCAGGGCTACAAATACTTATGAACTCCAGTATATTACAATAAATTATTGAAAAATCATACAATGTGAGTACAGGATTTTTTTTAAGATTATGTCTCTATAAGTGGAAATACATCTATGATTGAAATTTCAGACCTCTACCTATTTTCTAAGTGGGTGAACTTGCAAAATCACAAGGGGTGCAAATACTTCTGCTCTCACATAGTAAGTTAATTTTACTGCTTACACTGCACTTCGGGCCATCAACATGTTTTGGCCCCTTTCCACAAAAGTCAAACTCTGCCAATAGTTAAAAAATGCAATCGACACACATTTCCATTGCACGCAAAATGATTTGGCCGGCCGTATGTGAACACTCCGGCCCCTGGGCATTAGGGGGGCCGGGCCCGCCCTGAGAGACTACTGTGCCCGTCCTAGCTCGATTAGACTGTACTTGTAATTTTTTTTTTTTAATCTTTCACAAAAACACACACACACGGAGAGGACAAACCCTCTATTCATCCTATCTTGATCTGTCGTCATCCAATTCAACCAATCTGAGCAGCGAATGAAGGCTATTTCTAGCCAATCACAGATAAGGGAAGCGGGCCGAGTAGTGGGTGCTCATGTTTATCAGTGCATATGTTATGTTTACACTGAAGCACTTTAGTTGAATAAATGCACACAGAATTGCATCATTGTTTTTCGCATACCTGTCAAGTTGTACGGTTTCGGCGTAATTTGTGCAAGTGAGCAATGATTTTTAAATGTGTATGCCATACGTTCAAAATCTGTACGTTTTTCTTGCATTACGGGTTTTTTTTCTCCGTTCGGATATCGTCACCGTTTTGGCAATGAGACAATGTGCGTTACGATGCGTTACTACTTTGGTTGAATGACGAAAGAAAAGTCAGAGACACTGAGAGAGAAGAGTGTTGTGACGCTGTAGCAAACGTGATGCTAGGCTAAGTGGCGCCAATATTTCCTGACTGTAGCCGACAGCCTACAATCTACGCCTAGATATCAAATGCTTAAAGAACTACATGCGAAATGACGGACAGCGGCATTAATAAACAGCCGCCATTTTGAAGCAGTAGACTTCTCAGAGAGGCTCTGTTGTAGTGAACCTTCCTAGCGAACTTAAGTAACTTTTTATCTGAAATACTCCTAAATCAGCAAAATCTTGACTTGAAACTATCTTTAAATGATGAGACAGTTTTAAAGATATAACATGTCGAAAGTAGACAGAAGGGAACTAATGCAAAAACGGTAGCAATTTTAACAACCTTAACAGTTGATTCACAACATTAAACGATTTCCAAACATAGCAAAAGTTGCTATGTTTTTTTTTTTCTTTTCTTTTTTTTTTTAATGAAAAAAAAAACTAATTACTCTTACCTTCACGCAGGGGTCGCGTTAACCGAATATTTTCCGTCGTTGACCGGTTTTTTAAAACGGTGACGGAAAAAAATGAAGTCCATCCGTCATTTTGACAGGTTGCAATTCACACCCCAGACCACAGGGCGGCGAGTGAGCATATTAATTAGCTATTGTCTCTCTTGATGCATGACGTCGTTGGCCTTACTCGGAAAAATGTCAAGGCAACTGAGTGTCCGAAGTTTCTTCACAAAGCCCCAAAACGACGATGGTGTTGATAAAAGAGGTGAAAAAAGAAGGACTGATGCAGTGGAGGATGAAGGACAGCCTCTGCAGCAATCCCACTTGAGACATTTGATTATGCACAAGCGGGCACGCAATGGCGTACCGCACGCATGCTATTTTTAGACCGTGACGTCGCATCGTAAAGCGGAAGTAAAGCCGAAGTGGGACATTATAGACCCACCCTCGCATAGACCTGCTTTTTTGGAACTTGCAGAAACGACTCTAGACATTACGACACATGAAGGATGCTTTCTTCATACGTTTCCGGAACCAAAAACTAGGGAGGAAAAAATGTGAAGACCGAATCAACTTGCGCGGACTTTACCACCAGCTCGGCGAATCCATTCATGTTTCATATGCAGTAAACGTTAGGTTGGGTTGGCATGGTCTTTCAGAGGACAAAGAGGTAAGCCATTTTTATATTTTTAACTTATTTTTTTAGCATAACGTGCCGTACTGCTTCTGTCTGACAATGACCTGAAAAGAATTACAATGGTATTTGACTGCCACTGTTACCGTTTCTGTTATATATATATAAAAAACAACTTTAGTAAGGGGGAAGTGTAAATAAATTATAGGATCAAGATATGTTATCAATGAAAAATTTACAAGTGTTCGTTGGCTGTCACTGAGTAGCATTTGCGATCGCTACACAAAGCTAACTAAATTACCCCCAAGAACGGTAAGAGACGTAGGACAACCAGAGGATATATAAGAAAGACAGGGCTGATGGTAAAGGATAGCTTGTTGAAACAGGAGAATGTCATTGTCAGTCGCGTCGATAAAAAAGCTAAAGCTATGCTTAGGTCGGCTCGTAGCCTACCTACTGTGGCCACGGTCAGCTTTTTTTGTCACTGCGGAGAAAAAGTTACATATTCATCTGCTTGATGTGTGATGGCACGGTGTGGATTCTCTGTTAAGCTTGTTCGGACAGAATATTAATTAAAAATGAATGAAAACTAAATACTAGTGAATATGTCATTATTATCATTTTAAAAATTTAAGTGACGGGTAAAAATAGATTATGACCGGATTTTTATGACACTGTCAGTCAAAATGACAGACAACGAAAAAGTCTAGCGCAACCTCTGCCTTCACGTAACTGAGTTACTAAATCAATTACTTTTTGGGAGAAGTAATTTGTAACTAATTAATTACTTTTTGAAAGTAAGATTAACAACACTCGTCATAAAGATGAAGTCTGCAGAATGAAAAGTGCCGAAAGCGGAGATTTCCTTCTGCCAATTTGTTGCCGAACACAATTTGCCCTCAACTATTGCTGATCACTTCTCAGAATTAGCAAAAGAAATGTTCCCTGACTCAAAGATTGCATCGGTAAGTTAATTTTATCAATTGACCTTGTTCATTTATAATTGGACACTCTAACGAACTACCTTCAAGTCAAACTGAATTGCGAGCTGAAGTGCCATGAAGTGCATCCATCAAGACATGATAGAAATTGCCAAAAGTGCTACATATAATTATAACAAATGTCACCGTTAAATTTTAGTAATCATGATGGACCTGAAGATATTGATTCTTTGATTGCACCAAGTTATTTTTTACAAGTTTCATTTTTACGAGTTTTATTTTTGTTTCATTTTGCACGCTACAGTGGGGCAAATAAGTATTTAGGCAACCACCAATTGTGCAAGTTCTCCTACTTGAAAAGATTAGAGAGGCCGGTAATTGTCAACATGGGTAAACCTCAACCATGAGAGACAGAATGTGGGAAAAAAAACGAAAATCACATTGTTTGATTTTTTGAAGAATTTATTTCCAAATTAGACTGGAAAATAAGTATTTGGTCACCTACAAACAAGCAACATTTCTGGCTGTCAAAGAGGTCTAACTTCTTCTAACGAGGCTCCACTCGTTACCTGTATTAATGGCACCTGTTTTAACTCAATATCGGTATAAAGGACACCTGTCCACAACCTCAGTCAGACAAACTCCACTATGGCCAAGACCCAAGAGCTGTCGAAGGACACCAGAGACAAAATTGCAGACCTGCATCAGGCTGAGAAGACTGAATCTGCAATAGGTAAAACGCTTGGTGTCAAGAAATCAACTGTGGGAGCAATTACGAGAAAATGCAAGACATACAAGACCACTGATAATCTCCCTCGATCTGAAGCTCCATGTAAGATCTCACCCCATGGCGTCAAAATGATAACAAGAACGGTGAGCAAAAATCCCAGAACCACATGGGGGGGGGGGACCTAGTTAATGACCTACAGAGAGCTGGGACCACAGTAACAAAGGCTACCATCAGTAACACAATGCGCCGCCAGGGATTCAAATCCTGCACTGCCAGACGTGTCCCCCTGCTGAAGCCAGTACACGTCCTGGCCCGTCTGCGGTTCGCTAGAGAGCATTTGGGTGATCCAGAAGAGGACTGGGAGAATGTGTTGTGGTCAGATGAAACCAAAATAGAACTTTTTGGTTGAAACACAGGTTCTCGTGTTTGGAGGAGAAAGACTACTGAATTACATTTGAAGAACACCATACCCACTGTGAAGCATGGGGTTGAAAACATCATGCTTTGGGGCTGTTTTTCTGCAAAAGGACCAGGACGACTGATCTGTGTAAAGGAACGAATGAATGGGGCGAGAGATTTTGAGTGAAAATCTCCTTCCATCAGCTGTCAGGATTAGTCAGGTGAGCGTTGGAACCAGAATGCAGATTCAGCAACAGACATGAAAGTTTGGCCGGGAGGCCGTTTATTGCAATCAGCAGCAGAATGTAGGAAATGCAACGAGATGCAGACCAGATTACTTGAAAGCAGGAGTGGTAGGGATTCCGTCAAGAAGAGCAGGCAGGATATCACAGGAAGGCGGTCTCAGGACGTGAAGCTGTGTGCTAGAACGATCAGACAGTGAAGTGAAGTGAGTCTGCCACTTAAATACTCCCCAAACGATGATTGGTGGCAGCTGTGCCCAGCTGAGAGGCGGGAAAGGTAAATGAGTGAACCAGATAGGCAGGGGACATGACATCAGCAAGGGCATTGAAGATGAAATGTGGCTGGGTCTTTCAGCATGACAATGATCCCAAACACACAGCCAGGGCAACAAAGGAGTGGCTTCGTAAGAAGCATTTCAAGGTCCTGGAGTGGGCTAGCCAGTCTCCAGATCTCAACTCCATAGAAAATCTGTGGAGGGAGTTGAAAGTCCGTGTTGCCCAACGACAGCCCCAAAACATCACTGCTCTAGAGGAAAACTGCATGGAGGAATGGGCCAAAATACCAGCAACAGTGTGTGAAAAACCTGTGAAGAGTTACAGAAAACGTTTGGCCTCCGTTATTGACAACAAAGGGTACATAGCAAAGTATTGAGATGAACTTTTAGTATTGACGAAGTACTTCTTTTCCACCATGCTTTGCAAATAAGTTCTTTAAAAATCAAACAATGTGATTTTCAGTTTTTTTTTTTTCCCCACATTCTGTCTCTCATGGTTGAGGTTTACCCATGTTGACAATTACTGGCATCTTTAATATTTTCAAGTGGGTGAACTTGCACAATTAGTGGGTGACTAAATACTTATTTGCCCCACTGTATATACAGCGTTTTAAGATTAGTCACCAATTTGTAAGGGCATACGTCACTAGTTGTAAGATTGCCAACGGCCTCGGGCTGACAGGCATGTTTTCGTTTGTCTTATAGTCTAGATTTTACGATGAACTACCACTTGTGACTTCAGTGACAGAAAATATTTCAGTGCACTGATGTAGTAATGTACGGGTAATAACGCCACTGTTCAGGCTAAATTCATGTTGAAGAAGTGTGCCCCCCTAAAAAAAATGTAATGCCCCCTCTGTAATTTCTTACCGCAGCCAGGTCTGGTACTGTGTGTTTGGGGGGTGGAAACACATTTGGCGGTAAATCCCCGCCGCACACGTGCAACAACAGTAAAAAGTCTGTCGTTCAGGCAAATCAGCGACCGGGTGGCGACGTCACCGCCGACAGCCAATCGTTCCCCTCGCGCGCGCGCGCTTCTTTCGTCCGTCTCCCTCATCCTCCTCACCCTCATCTTCATCTCAGTCTTTTTCCCGCTGCAGGAGAACGATGAGGAGGAGGATGAAGGAAGAGCATCCCGCCACTTGTCGCCTTGGGAATGTTTTTTTGTTGACGACAGGATTTTAGGAGGGACCACAGCATAGAACCACAACCATACACGCACGAGCGGGTGAGTCGTCCGATCGGTTGTCGCACCTGTTGGGTGATTGACACACACCTACGTGAGCTTGATTGATGCGTGTGGTGAGGGCTGTTTTGTACTGGAACTCCTACCCAAATAGGCTGGCTGTGCGGCTTTTCCCACTCTGCTACCGTTCTCTCCACTCCACAAAAAAAGTAAATTTACAATAAAAATTACAGCAATGATTGCCGATAATTTACCATTAATAAAGACGGGAAAACCCATAGGTGGAGTTTGACTTTTGGGGCTGGGGTGGGCACAACATGTTGATGACCCCGAAACGTAGTGTCAGCAATAAAATGAACTTACAAAAATATTTATAATCATAAGTTGACAATGAGTGTTTTTTTGTTTCCCATCATTCTTGAAGGGAATTCTACAGTAAATCAGGCTGCTTAGGCAATACTTTTCGGCAAGATTGTCATCCATTGAATATGGTACGCCTGCTGGTGTCGTGCCAATGTAGTTACCCCAGTCAATAATTGTATCCCGTGGGCGGAGCCATATAGAGATAGATTTGTGTCTTTATTATTCAATCAAAAAAATGTGTTTGAATGCAAAAATAAATTTGAAACTCAATCTGTTTGAATGCAAAAATAAATTTGAACCCCCCCCCCCCCCCCCCAAAAAAAAATGCATGTAAACGCTATTGTTCTTTGATTTTTTTTTTCTTTTTTTTTCTTTTATTGAAGTCAAGTGTTTTTTGATTGAAGCAACTTTTTGGATTGAAGTAATGTTGATGTGTTTTTGGGCCATATTTTGGCTAGGACATTTGTGTCTATATTGTTCAATGAAAAAATAAGTTGCTTCAAAAAAATATAGATTTTAAAAAAGAAAATCACTTCAATAAAAAAAAAGAAACATTTCAATCATAGAAAAAGTTTTTAAATGCGAAAAAATATCTGAGATTGAAAAATTTGCATTTGAACACTTAAGTTTTCACTGAAAAAGTTTTCTTTGAATGAAGCAATCCTTTTTGTGTTTGGGCCATATTATGATTAGGACATTTGTGTCTAAATCATTCAATCCCCCCAAAAAGTTGCTTCAATCCAAAAAAATATTTTCGGTCAAAGAAAAAAAATCCTTTTTGAAAATATTTTTTTTCAAAAACATTTTTTTTCAAATTATATGCAAAGCAAATGACCGTCTAAGGTGCTCGAAAAATAATTTTGACCTATTATAAAAAATTTTTTTTTTTGTTCATTTCATTCATTTTTGTTGCAGTTTTATTGCTTTTCAACTTTTATATATATATATTTAGGAAAGTCATTTACATGCAATGACACTTTTCGGACACCAGGGGGGCCTGGCCCCCTCTGACCCCCCTATAAAATCCGCTTATGGGAAAACCATAAAATACATGTAAGAATTGGTGTAGTTTTTCACAAGCTATAAATATGACAATAGATTTTTTTTTTAAAAAGGAAAATGCAACCGGGATGCGAACCCAAACTGTCAAGTAGGAGTGGGAACCTCTTGGTACCTCACGATACGATTTGCGATACAAAGCTTACGATAGCGTTGATCTCACGATATGGCGATACAACGATTACCGATATATTTGTCACGAAATCAACCTATTTTACAAAACGACTGATAAACAGAAAAAGAAGCTTCTGTTGTGAATTTGAATGAGTTTACCACTAGTAGACATCCAATCCATTTGAACTGGGAGGGTGGCAGCGAATGAACATTCGTTCATTCGCTGCCATCCCTCCCACTTCAAACGGATTGAACGTCTATGGCCATCAGTGGCTGCCAATGCTAGGCAACGAGGTAATTTCGGGGCATTTTAGATCATTAGTTTATTGATTTTTGAGTCACTTCCTGTTGATTTCGGGGCATTTTATGAGTCACTTCCTGTTGATTTTGATTTACGGAACAGGAAGTGGCCCAGGAATCCCACAAATGAATTGGCAGTGACTCAAATGCAACAGGAAGTGACCTGTAAATGCACTAAAATGAACAGAAATTGACGTGTAAATGGCCTGAAAATCAGAAAGAGTGTCTGTGAAATCTCTGGTTTGGAATGTATGAACGTTCGTTCAACCCTCCCAGGCTAAATGGATTGGGCGTCGGGCGCCATCAATGGCAGCCATAGAGTTAACTGAGACACTATTATAGTTGAAGATTTTGATAGCAACTTGTTGGTTCCTTTTTTTTTTTTTTTTTTTTTTTACTATATCTCGATTCTTGGCAGGTGAATATTGATAACCTTTTAGGATACAAAGTATCACGATATATCACCATTTCAATATTTTGTTACACCCCTACTGTCAAGTGTGGTGACGACCGAGCTACTGAAGGACTCTGAGCTTGCCTTGCACCGGTACCACTCTAAAATGACATCCTCGGTATCAAGGAGTACTAAAATATATATCACGGTTTATATACCCGTTCTGATGCTGTGCAATGTGTACTTTTCGAGATTTTTTTCATCCTTTGATGATTAACGCATACGCGGAGATTGAGGGGAGGCAGACGGGGCAGTGTCCCCCCCAAATGACCGAAATAGCATGTACAGTGGGGCAAATAAGTATTTAGTCAACCACTAATTGTGCACGTTCTCCCACTGTACATACAGTATTGGCCAAAAGTTTGGAGACACCTCAAAGGTGGATACTTTGAAGAATGTAGAATATAAAACCTGTTTTCAGTTTTTTTACTTTTTTCCATGCCAGATGTTCATTCATAGTTTTGATGTCTTCAGTGAGAATTTACAATATTAGTGAAAATATATAAAACGCAAAAATGATGAAGTGTGCCCAAACTTTTGACTTTTGTTTCTGATTCGACAACATGTTTTGCCCCCAGTCCCACAAAAGTAAAACTCCGCCTATGATAACAAACTATAAAATGTAAATATAGGCTGGTTACAAACTGTAGAAGTGCTGGTTGTCTCGTTACCTGTAGGCTTTGAGTTTTGTTGCGTTGTGCTGTAATTCCAAGTGCTTCCTTGTTGAATTGGATGTTGAGATTTTAGCGGTCGACATTCTTTTTGAACAATTAGCATCTTGAATATAAGTAGCAGTTTACATGGCGACTCTGCTACGCGAAGACGCAATGACTGTGTTGCGTAGTGGCCTCGCGTGCATATGGTGTCGACGAAGACGAAAAATTCTGAATCCTGCCTCCAAAGTGGAAGAATTCGATTACGGGGGATTGCGGAGGGCTACCTCGGCATGCATATCAAAGGCTCCCACGGCGCAAGATAACGCCAGCACTCGTACACGTCACATTTGGCATGCGCAGCGGTGCTACTAAACATCAAAAACAGCAAATATGGCATAATGTCGGCTTTAATTTACTGTTTTAATAATATTTTTAAATTAAATATGTTGAATGTATCCATTTTTGTGCCTTTTTGAACAAAAGAAAAATGCCATTGCTTCCAGTGGGCGGGCATATTTTTTTCCGGGCTGAGGGAGCTTGGTGGGGTCAAAGTGCATCATTATCTGTCGCCCTGTAAATCTGCACTGCCCCCTAGGACCTGGCATGAATACTACATCGTTTTAATGCGAAATTGCGACATTGTTCAAATGGAGACGCAAATGCAAATTTGAAATTTTTCGTATTCTCGGAGAGTCACCATGTAAACGGCCCCTTAGTGAGACGGGTGGACTTCTTGGTGGGTCTTGGAAAGGAATTGGCTCACTCTCATGTAAGGCCAAAGAAGGCGCAGAAGGAAAAACTGCTTCGGCAACAACACTCCAACACCTAGCCCCAGGAAAAGGGCGAAGTGTCATTTGTCACCCATAAAAAATGTTTTTTTTTTATTACACCGTCCCTTGTACTGTAGGCCTGGCCTTTATGGAAGAGTGGCAAGAAGAAAGCCATTCCTCAAAGATATCCATAAAAAGTCTCGTTTAAAGTTTGCCACAAGCCACCTGGGAGACACACCAAACATGTGGAAGAAGGTGCTCTGGTCAGATGAAACCAAAATTGAACTTTTTGGCCACAATGCAAAACGATATGTTTGGCGTAAAAGCAACACAGCTCATCACCCTGAACACACCATCCCCACTGTCAAACATGGTGGTGCAAGGCACTGTATATGGCTAGGGTGACCAAACGTCCGGACATGTCCTACTTTCACGTAGTATCCTCGTCGTCCATAAAAATGTCCGGTTTTTATGATTTTTCACGGGACCAATTTGAAGAGAATCACTCGGCAGCAGTTGACATGGCTCCTACTAGAAGGGAGAGAAGGAGTAGTTCTTCTTGTTTTTGTTGGCAGTTTACCCCTATCATGAGGCATTACCGCCATCTACTGGGTTGACGATTTGGCCACAACGCCTGCCCAGTTGTTAAGTTTTTTACGATAAATACGTATATAATGGCAACTGTCGTCTTCTGTCGGAGCTTTGACTGTAAAATCCCGTTTGGTGTCGCATCGTTGCGCTGCCGATGATTGTAAATTTTTATAGCAAAGTTTGATTTTTGCCTCAGCTAACGATCAGTAAGCTAAACCACGCTAGGCATTATGGGAAATGTAGTTTTGAACTGCTATGTTTGGAAACATGCAGGTTGAATAGTTTGTCAGTTTTTTTCGGTTATTGTATGTGTGCAATCTAGAACATTGAATGAGAATATCAATTGAATGGGAATAACAATTTGTCAAGGACAATTGTGGGTATAGTAATTTATAAAATGTTTAGTTGGCACATAGCCTACTGTGTGTATGTTCTTTGACTGGACTACATTTCCATGGGTCTGCATTTTATATATCCATACATATATATGTGTGTATATATATGTGTGTATATATATGTGTGTATATATATATATATATATATATATATATATATATATATATATATATATATATATATATATATATATATATATATATATTAGGGCTGTCAAAACTATCGCGTTAACGGGCGTTAATTAATTTTTAAAATTAATCCCGTTAAAAAAATTGACGCAATTAACGCAGTTGGCCCAGCTCAGACAGATTTAAATGTCAGAGGAGTGAAAGGCCCACTTGTTGATTGTGTTTTGCGGAGTTTTGCTGCCCTCTGCTGGCGCATAGGTGCGACTGATTTTATCGTGTAAGTAATTATTGCCATCAACAATGGCGGGCTACAAGTTTATTTTTTGATTGAAAATGTTACAAATTTTATTAAAACGAAAACATTAAGAGGGGTTTTAATATAAAATTTCTATAACTTGTACTAACATTTTTCATAAAGAACTACAAGTCTTTCTATCCATGAATCACTTTAACAGAATGTTAATAATGTTAATGCCATCTTGTTGATTTATTGTAAAACAAACAAATACAGTCCTTAAGTACCGCATGCTGAATATATATATATATCCATCTTGCGTCTTATCTTTCCATTCCAACAATAATTTACAGAAAAATATGGCATATTATATAGATGGTTTGAATTGCGATTAATTGCGATTAATTACGATTAATTAATTTTTAAGCTGTAATTAACTCGATTAAAATTTTTAATCGTTTGACAGCCCTAATATATATTAGTCATTATTATTATTATTATTTTTTTTTTCCCAAAATGCATTTTTCCATCCAGCGTGAGGGGGCACACTTTAAATATATTAAAGTGATATAGGCATCTTTGAGTGAACTTCGAGTAAAATTCAAGTATCTAGAGGCCGAGCTGAGTGTCCTCTTTTTTGGAAATCAAAATATGGTCACCCTATATATGGCGGAAAACACTCAGGTGACTTGAAGTTCCGCTCTGAGACCCCCAATTTGGCCAAATTTCAAAATTGTCCGATATGCATGTGTGATACATCATTGGAAAGCTTAAAATCTCAGTTTTCTGGGGGAAGAAAAAAATTTGAACAGGTGAGCATTTAAAAAAAAAAAAGAATTTTTAAACAACAAAACCCTAACTGGAGGCGAGAGCACGCGAGAGCAGGATTAAAGACGCCACGATTTTAATGAGATATTATCGCGTACCTACCTTGTTTTGATCCAAAAACTCCATGTAGCATGTATCACCGAGTGTCAAGAGACAGCTGTGAATGGCCACAGCCAAATTTTTGGAGGATTTTATGGGTGAAACATGGTGATATAACAAGGGTCGCGATGCAGAAATCGCAGACAACAAGGAGTGGTTGTCATTTTCTTTTTCATGTAGTTACCCTTTTAAACGTTATGTTTCAAATTTCCTTTGTTTGGATCGATTATTTATCATCTTACTTATCGGGGAAAATGCGACAGTAACAAAAAAAAAATACAATTAAGCGATAGTTATGAGGCAGATATCCGTGACTTTTTTACAGACGCCAAATTTTTCATTGTGACGTCATTTGTTTAAAAGTTTAAAATGTGCGTGTCAATATTTTTTTTAAAGTTGTTTTCTTTTTTTAAACTAAGTATTAGACATCAATTAATGATTCTAAGCTAAAAATGACAGACATTTTGAATAATAAATATAGTTACTTGTAGGGTTGTTCCGATCATGTTTTTTTTGCTCCCGATCCGATCCTGATCGTTTTAGTTTGAGTATCTGACGATCCCGATATTTCCCGATCCGATTGGTTTTGTTTGCTCCCGATTCAATTCCAGTCATTCCCGATAATTTTTCCCGATCATATACATTTTGGCAATGCATTAAGAAAAAAATGAATAAAACTCAGACGAATAAATACATTCAACATACAGTACATAAGTACCGTATTTGTTTATTATGACAATAAATCCTCAAGATGGCATTTACATTAGTAACATTCTTTCTGTGAGAGGGATCCACGGATAGAAAGACTTGTGACTTTGTATACTGTGACTAAATATTGCCATCTAGTTTATTTGTTGAGCTTTCAGTAAATGATACTGTAGGCATGCCCAAATGCATGATGGGAAGTGGAACCCTGACTATGCGTAGTGCTACCAATGGATATATCTTCTCTGCGTTGGGAAATAACATAAGGTAGAGATGTCCCGATCGATTGGGGGGGGTCTGATCACATCGTTTTCAAAATAACGGAATTGGCAAAAAAATATCGGACATGCCTTTTTTAAATAGATTTATAAAATATATATCTGTATACATCGTTTTTTAATTGTATATAACATTACAAATATAATATGTTACTCTTCCAGAGTCTGTAGTTTAGGCTTAAGGTAGGGTTATCAAATTTTTTACACTCATCCAGAGTCTTTAGTTTAGGCTTAAAGTAGGGTTATCAAATTTATCCCTATGGCAGCGGCAAGTATTTTTTTTCCGAAAATGTATCACATTAAAATATTTAACGCAATTAATGCATGCGCTGCACGACCTTCTCTCGCATTGGCACGCTCAGTCTGTAATGGTGTTGTTCCACCCATGTGGAAAGATAAAAGGGCGCGTCTGATGAGTAGGTTGAATTTTGGCAGCCTTTGGAAAATTTTTTAATTGGCAAAAGCCTTACAACCCCTCTCTCTGCGAGTTGAAATATCATGGGAAGCAATGTGGGGAAGCAAGGTAGCAATTACTCTTTGTTTCTTTATCATATGTTAGGTCACCAACGCAGAGAAGATATACCAATTGGTAGCACTACGCACAGTCATGGGTGCACTTCCCATCATGCATTTGGGCAGAAGTTAAATGCCTGAATTATCATTTACTGAAAGCTCATATAAATCCACTAGATGGCAATATTTAGTCACAATATACAAAGTCACATCTGTCCTTTAAGAATTACAAGTCTTTCTATCCGTGGATCCCGCTCACAGAAAGAATGTTAATAATGTAAATGCCATCTTGAGGATTTATTGCCATAATAAACAAATAGAGTACTTATGTACTGTATGTTGAATGTATATATTTGTCTGAGTTTTATTCATTTTTTTCTTAATGCATTGCCAAAATGTATATGATCGTGAAAAATTATTGGGAATGATTGGAATTGAATCGGGAGCAAAAAAAAAGCAATCGGATCGGGAAATATCGGGATCAGCAGATACTCAAATTAAATCGATCGGGATCGGATCGGGAGAAAAAAAACATGATCGGAACAAGCCTAACATAAGGTGTTAAAAAAAGATCAATTGCTACCTTGCTTGCCCACATTGCTTCCCATGATATTTCTAATCGTAGGGAGAGGGATTGTAAGGCTCTAGCCAATTAAAAAAAAGGCTCCAAAGGCTGCCAAAATTCACTCTACTCATTTTACACTGCCTTTTATCTGTCTATATAGGTAAAACGGCGCCATTACAGATTGAGCGTGCCAATGCGTGAGTGGGTCGTGCAGCGCATGCATTAATTACGTTAAATTTATTAACGTGATACATTTTTTAAAAAATTAATTACCGCCATTATCGGGATAAATTTGATAACCCTACCTTAAGCCTAAACTAAAGACTCTGGATGAGTGTAACATATTATGTCTGTAACGTTAAATACAATTAGAAAACAATTTAATTTAAAATATATATATATATATATATATTTAAAAAAGGCATGGCTGATATTTTTTTGCTGATTCCGATACTTTGAAAATGACGTGATCGGACCCGATCGATCGGCATCTCTAGTTACTTACCTTCTTTTTATGGCTAGGTTGAAACAAAAACGGTTGCGCGACGTCCGTAAACGGGGGTTTTCAGGGTAAAACAGACAAATTAAAAATAGTTCGGGGGCTTCACGCGCCATGAATCTGCTATGGCAGCATATAGACATTTTGTTCTATCAAATACAACAGTTGTTTTGGCTTAAAATACAGCAGTTTCTTTTAAAAGAGGAGTGCAAGAACAGAAACTGCTTTTTCAGTCTCATCTGTGTTTTTCGCCATATATTTCTGTCTCCATCACTGTACCCGTGTATAATGCGCACCATGATTTTACAAGTTGATTTTGGGGGAAAAAAGTGCGTGTTATATTCGGGAAAATTACGGTAATCAGACTACAGTAATGCGTTACTGACAACACGGGTTTTGGATGGAAAAATTCTAAAGCGGAAGTTCCTGGCAGACATAAGGAAGTAAAGTGGAAGTACCTCAGAAACTTGTCTATACAATAAAATTTACATTTATTGAAGGACTATTCAGTTTAACCAGCATTTTAGTCTTTCCATTTTTTTCAACAGTATGACTCTGGTAATCACAGCTAACCAGAATTTACTCTAAAGTGAAGTTTTTCAAACCATTTTATATAGTGCAAAACAGTTACAAAATCGTTATTTTTCTACCATAATTTTCAGTTAAAAGAAAAAAAATATACAAAAATCTAGCATAAAATTTACGTTTACTGAAGCGCTATACCATTTTTTGCAGTTATCTCATTTGTTAAAAGAGTAATATTCTGGCAATCACAGCTGCCAATATTTGTCGTAAATTTACTGGTTTTCTTGTTGTTTTTTCACAGCCAGTCATTTACCAATGACCTCAATTTAACCTTCGCTCTCTATCTGGAATGACCTGCTACCTCCTCTCCTTGTTTTTCTCCACCTGATCTGGTCACTTTTGAGTGTGTCTGCTCATCTCAATTGCCTTCTTTCAAGCATTTCAGTCTTCCCTCTGTCATCAGTCGCTCTACTTTCCATCGTCTCGTCACCTTGAAATGTCTCTCCACCTTATCTCCTTTTCTACTTTGTCCCTCTATCTTCACGTATGTCTGTTTCATTCTCAAATGCGTCTCTGTAGCTCCTCTTTTGCGTTTTGACAACTTGCGCTTCCTTGTTTCTATCTTAAATGTATGCGTCTTTGTCTGGAGTGTGTCTGGTTGCGCTTGCGAAGAACGCTTGTCGCTTCTGGAGGAATGTCGGCAGGGTGGGAGGGGGTGGCTTTAAAGATGAAGAGGGAGGCAGAGAGGATGAAGAGGAGGCGGCGTTCGCTACCTGCTGCTTCCTTCCTCGCTCAAATATTCAAAGCCGTGCGGCGGGCGGACGCTTCGTCACAGCGATGAGGCTGTGCGGCCGCAGCTTTTAGTTCTGATGGAGGAGGGAGAAGGGGAAGCGGTTCAGGCTAACGGCGACCCTTCGGGGTACCCGAGGGATGCCGGCGCGGCGGGGCATCCTGTCCATTTGCAAAGGGTGCCTTGTGGGTAAGAACCGCGTCGTCTGGTAACGGGTCGCGAACAGTGTTGGAGTCGGACCGGTGGCTTTGCTGGGGAACGGCGTCCTTTTGCTCACTTGCTGCAGTGTTTGTCCTTAGGAGGGTCAACGGGTGGTATATGGTATATTACTCAGGTATATCCTAAACTGGGGGGGTCGTAATATTGATTCTGTGTATAATAGAGCTGAACTGTATGAGGACAAAATCGAATTGTGAGTTTTCTGGCTGATTCCGATTTGATTCTTAATTGTATTCCAATCGACTCAAGATAAATTTACCAACATGACATGACATCATATCATTCAAAACCAGTGTTGTTTTTGGCAGCTCTTTTGATTTCTGTCTTAGACATAGTCTTTTGGATGAAAATACTTATTATATGTACTTATATACTCATATTTTAGTCATTTCAAAATGTGTGTAGTAGAGATGATGCCGATTGATCGGGTCCGATCACGTCATTTTCAAAGTATCGGAATCGGCAAAAAATATCGGCCATGCCTTTTTTAATATATATATATATATTTTAATTAAATCGTTTTCTAATTGTATTTAACGGTACAGACATAATATGTTACACTCATCCAGAGTTTTTAGTTTAAGCTTAAGGTAGGGTTATCAAATTTATCCCCGATAACGGCGGTAATTAATTTTTTTGAAAATGTATCACATTAAAATATTTAATGCAATTAATGCATGCGTTGTACGACCCACTCACGCATTGTCGCGCCTTATCTGTAATGGCGCCGTTTTACCTATATAGAGAGATCAAAGGCAGCATAAAATGAGTAGAGTGAATTTTGGCAGCCTTTGGAGTCTTTTTTTAAGACTAAAGCCTTACAATCCCTCTCCATATGATTAGAAATATCATGGGAAGCAATGTGGGGAAGCAAGGTAGCAATTGATCTTTTTCTTAACTCCTTATGTTACTTCCCAATGCAGAGAAGATATAACAATTGGTAGCACTACACACAGTCATGGTTCCACTTCCCATCATGCATTTGGGCATGGCTACAGTATCATTTACTGAAAGCTCAACAAATACGCTAGATGGCATTATTTAGTCACAATATACAAAGTCACAAGTCTTTCTGTCCGTGGATCCCTCTCACACAAAGAATGTTAATAATGCAAATGTCATCTTGAGGATTTATTGTCATAATGAACAAATACAGTACTTATGTTGAATGTATATATTCATCCGAGTTTTATTCATTTTTTTCTTAATGCATTGCCAAAATGTATATTATCAGGAAAAATTATCGAGAATGATTGGAATTGAATCGGGTGCAAAAAAAAGCAATCGGATCGGGAAATATCGGGATCGACAGATACTCAAACTAAAACGATCGGGATCAGATCGGGAGCAAAAAAACATGATCGGAACAACCCTAGTGTGAAGTTTTAGTCGACACTTACTCAAAAGGCTTTCCTCTCTAAAACTCAAAAGTTCAAGTAAATAAAGGTTTCCAACAATTTTGAATGCACAAACGAGCACATATTGTAGCATCTACCACAACGGTGTCCAAACTGGTCCTCAAGGGCCGTTGTGAGTCCTGGTTTTTGTTCCTACCAGTCGAGCACAGACAGTTTAGGCAATGAAGTTTCTGCTAAAACAAGCAGCACCTGATTGCAATCAACTGATTACACTTATAAGTAGTGAAGGAATCTGATCTTCGAGTGAGACCGCCCGAATCGCGCCAGCCGAACCGCCGGACCCGCGCTGGCACAGATCTACCGAGCCGGGCTGGCGGGATCCCAGCAATTCCGGCCAAAAGGTCAAACTTCGCACGTTTACCTTACTCATAACTAGAGATGTCCCGAGCAATCGGCATAGGGTTGGGATGCCGATCGATCGGGTCCGATCACGCCATTTTCAAAGTATCGGAAACGGCAAAAAAATATCGGCCATGCCTTTTTAAAAAAAAAAATATATATATATATATATATGTATGTATATATATATTTTTTTAATTAAATCATTTTCTAATTGTATTTATCATTGCAGACATAATATGTTACACTCATCCAGAGTCTTTAGTTTAGGCTTAGGGTTGGGTTATCAAATTTATCCCAATAACGGCGGTAATTAATTTTTTTAAAAAATGTATCACGTTAAAATATTACCTTTACCTGTTTTAAATAGGCAAAGCCTTACAATCCCTCTCCCTACGATTAGAAATATCATGGGAAGCAATGTGGGGAAGCAAGGTAGCAATTGATCTTTTTCTTAACACCTTATGTTACTTCCCAACGCAGAGAAGATATATCAATTGGTAGGACTACGCACAGTCATGGTTCCACTTCCCATCATGCATTTGGGCATAGCTACAGTATCATTTACTGAAAGCTCAACAAATACACTAGATGGCAATATTTAGTCACAATATACAAAGTCACAAGTCTTTCTATCCGTGGATCCCTCTCACAGAAAGAATGTTAATAATGTAAATGCCATCTTGAGGATTTATTGTCATAATAAACAAATACAGTACTTATGTATTGTATGTTGAATGTATGTATTAGTCCGAGTTTTATTCATTTTTTTTTTAATGCATTGCCAAAATGCATATGATCGGGAAAAATTATCGGGAATGATTGGAATTGAATCGGGAGCAAAAAAAAGCAATCGGATTGGGAAATATTGGGATCACAGATACTCAAACTAAAACGATCGGGATCGGATCGGGAGCAAAAAAACATGATCGGAACAACCCTAGTCATAACCCTTTGTAGATATTTTTGTTCATTTAATTCATTTTTGTTGCAGTTTTATTGCTTTTCAACTTTTATATATATAGGAAAGTCGATTACATGCAATGACACTTTTCGGACACCAGGGGGGGCCTGCCCCCTGCCCCCCCCCCCCCCATAAAATCCGCTTATGGGAAAACCATAAAAAACATGTAAGAACTGGTGTAGTTTTTCACAAACTATAAATTTGGCAGTAGATTTATTTATTTTTTAAAGGAGAATGCAACCGGGATTTAAACCCAAACTGTCAAGAAGGAGTGGGATCCTCTTGGTACCTCACGATACGATACGATTTGCAATACAAAGCTTACGATAACGATGATCTCACAATATAACGATACAACGATTATCGATATATTGGTCAGGATATCAACCTAAGATATTTTACAAAACGACTAATAAACAGAAAAACAAACTTCTCTTGTGAATTTGAAAGAGTTTACCACTAGTAGACATCCAATCCATTTGAATTGGGAGGGTGGCATCTCTCCCACTTCAAACGGATTGAACGTCTATGGCCATCAGTGGCTGCCAATGCTAGGCGACGAGGTAATTTGGGGGCATTTCAGATCATTACTTTATTGATTTTGGGTCACTTCCTGTTGATTTCGGGGCATTTTACGAGTCACTTCCTGTTGATTTTGGGGTACGGAACAGGAGGTGGCCCAGGAATCTCCCAAATGAATTGGCAGTGACTCAAACGCAACAGGAAGCGACCTGTAAATGCACTAAAATGAACAGAAATTGACTTGTAAATGGCCTGAAAATCAGAAGTCGTGACTGTTAATGCTCTGGTTTCGAATGAATGAACGTTCGTTAGTCATAACCCTTTGTACTGACTTCATTTTGAAAGGCTTAAAAAAGTCTCACCGAAAACAAGTTGACAATTCATTCAGGTTGACAGCGATCAAAACGGCAAGGCGAAATAGAAACACTCAGGGAGGCAAGCTCATTCCAAGGTCGCCATCAGTGGCGCCTCCAGAAATTTTTCATAGTGGTGACCAGATGGGGCAACTTAAAATCTTGGGGTGGCACACCAAAACTAAAAGCCATAATTTCAGGTTTTCATTATATTATTGCAGTAAATGGCTGTGCATTTGGGATGAAATGCATAACTGATGCTACAATAATCTAACGATATATTGGCAAGTGGATTGGCCAGTGGGGAGGCCAACAAATTTATAGACCCTACCCACGTGACATCACAACTCCTTCCTCCTGACTGGTGCCGCCCAATTGTCCGTCAACACATCATGTTTACCTGTTACGGGTACGTACATTCCTCCTATTTACGACGTGTTTTTCTGCTCGTTAACATGAATAATCAAAATGGTGAAGGCGTGTGTGGCGGTCGGTTGCAATAACAGAGAAGATAGACGGAGAAGACGGAGAGGTTTGAAGTTCTACCGGATTCCGAGAGACCCGGAGAGAAGAGAGCGAGATGGGCTGCTGCAATTCGACGAGAAAACTGGGCTCCAAACGATTACCACAGATTATGTAGTAGTCATTTTATATCTGGTAAGATGCATTTAATATATATTTATAGGGTTTGGGGCTGACAACCACAATTAAGATCATTGCTAGGCTAATCGCCGACAACATACATGTATGTATGTAGTGAGAGTGCTATCGCTAAACCATATAAACATTAAAAGCCCTTAACTCCATTGACAAACGACATGAAATACATTAGACTTGACAGTGGATGTTAGCAATAACAAAAGATTTTGAATTGAAAATTTCGTAACTCACCTTTCCAAGCACAAGATAGATTCCTGCCGAATTTTCGTGGACGAGGACCTGTTTCACCCAACCAGCAACGAAGTATTTATAAGCCTCCAAGCTCTTAAAGTTTTTCAAACTTTGGTGAGAATAGGCTGATTTTGTGTGGACAAGATAGTTGTACATATCAGGCTAGCTAGCAGATGTCAGGCAAATACGGCGGAGACAGCGGGTCGAAAAACATCGATTTAGGCATCAAATATGGATCTGGCGAATGGATAAACTGAAGCTTTTCCACATAACGCCTTTTATGCAACGCATCAAGTGAGTTTACGGCATCCGAAAGCACCGGGTCTTCCATGAAATGCATTATAAATTGCTCGATCAATTGAGACCATTGATAATACAGACACAAAATGACGGACAAGGGGGCGGAACCATACAGCGAGCACGTGATTTTGTTACGTCGGTGGGTAGGGTCTATAGGGGGGGCCGTGGCCACCCCTTGCCACCCCTTGGTGGCGCCACTGGTCACCATATCAGAAGTCAACAAAAGGTTCCCGAGAAAAAATGACAATACTTAGTTAAACATTGTCTTTTGAAGGCTCTCGTGGAGCAGGCCGTGGGCAGGAAGAAGGGTGTGTTTGGGTTTGTTGTCTGTTTGTGGATTGGACTGGAGGATTCAGGGCAACGAGGGTTGTGAATTTTGCCACCTCAGCTTTAAAGGGGCTCTTGAAGTCTTGTCATTCGTGTTATCATTTGGATATCGGGCCTTCTCCGGTCCTCCTTGTGTTGGGACAGAGCATCCCGCCATTTGTTCTGCACTGTACGGGAGATTGCAAGTGTTGGTGAGTCAATCTTGCTCATGACGCACACGTTGGCCTCCCGTGATAAGAAGGCGTTGTGTATCTTTTATGCCTTATATTCTGCTTGTTTTCCTTAAACTATGGTATGAGTGCTATTTATTATATATTGGTGTAATACAAACAGTTAAACAGTAAATACGAGAAACGATACTATTCCCTGATTAATTATATGAAGTGTGTTAGAGTAATGCAAACAGACATTGCTCACGAGAAAATGCACTCCTTCTGCACTCCTCATGTCTCCTTCAGTAGACATGTGCCGATTACTGGTTTCAAGGTATACCGTGGTATGAAAACGTCAAGGTTTTAAAACCGTGAAAATTTTCCGTCATACCATCCCTAAGGTATTAGATATTTTTTATGTCCCAAAAATGCATAGAGAAATCCGTCGTTTGCAGCTCTAAGGCTCAACCCTCCCCCTCCGGTTGGTACTCAGCGTCAGTGAATCAGCTGTGCTCCATGATGGCTAAAGGAGGTGAAACTCCAGAACTTTTTACCTCATCGAAGAAAACAAAATCGCTGGCATGGGAATACTTCGGCTACAGAAAAGCTACAGATGGCCGCTGCTTAGAAGAGGAGGTCCAACCGACACGCAAAACATGTTTGCGGAGGGTGGCTGATGAGGAGGCAATGCCTCCAATATGATTTCTCATCTATACAAAATTATAGGTCAGTAAACACTGTCATGAACGTTTCCTGCCAAGTTAACTTCAGGTGTTTAGGGTGTGTAGCAGTGGTAAAACGGGGTGGTTTTTTTCTCCCTGGCAACTGTCTGTGTTGAGAAAGGGAGTGTGTATAATGTAAACTTGATATGAGTCATACACATGTGCTTTTTATGGAAAATTATTTCATTATTTTTGTTCTGATGGTAATAATGTTGAGCTGCGGCTAAGGGTTTAAGCTCACCTAAAGGACTGCATTTATTTTAATTTTATTCGGAATATTTCTTTTAATGAATTTATTTTAACTAACATTATACTTATGTTCCAATTTGCAAAACAGATTTATTATCATTATTTCTGAAACTTAGATATCTCAAAGTAACACATTTTAGAGCTGTAATTGCAATACCGTGAAACCGTGATATTTTGGCTTAAAGTTATCATAGCGTCAGAATATCATACCTGCACATGTCTAGTAGTGAGTAGGGCTGTCAAACGATGAAAATTTTTAATCGAGTTAATTACAGCCTAAAAATTAATTAATCGCAATTAATCGCAATTCAAACCATCTGTAAAATATGCCATATTTTTCTGTAAATTATTGTTGGAATGGAAAGATAAGACACAAGATGGATATATACATTTAACATACGGTACATAAGTACTCTATTTGTTTATTATAACAATAAATCAACAAGATTGCATTAACATTATCAACATTCTGTTAAAGCGATCAATGGATAGAAAGACTTGTAGTTCTTAAAAGATAAATGTTAGTACAAGTTTTAGAAATTTTATATTAAAACCCCTCTTAATGGTTTCGTTTTAATAAAATTTGTAAAATTTTCAATCAAAAAATAAACTAGTAGCCCACCATTGTTGACGTCAATAATTACACAATGCTCAAGGGTGCTGAAGCCCATAAAACCAGTCGCACCCAAGCGCCAGCAGAGGGCGACAAAGCTCCAAAAAACACAAGTAACAAGTGGACATTGCACTGTACTGTGTTTAAATCTGTCTGAGCGGGGCATGTGCGTTAATTGCATCAAATATTTTAACGTGATTAATTAAAAAAATTAATTACCGCCCGTTAACACGATCATTTTGACAGGCATCGTAGTGAGTCATCTAATTTATTACTTTTCCCATCTTTGCAACGCCGTTACCATTACTGAGGATGTGAAGGCGCGCGTTACTACAATTTTGGGTGAATTTACACAGGAGACACGGAGAGAGAAGAGTGGGAGGGAGGAGGAGAGAAGGGGGTTGTGACGCCGTTGCAAACGTGATGCTAGGTGGCTCGGAGCGTTAGCATAGCATACGCGTTCTCACCAGGGGTGAAAGTGGCTAGAATTTCTTGCCGGAACTCCCCGACGTGAAGGTTGCCACGGAGCCAGAAATTGTATTTATTTATTTATTTCATTTTGTGGGGTCAAACCTCTTAAAGTACAATGCAAAGAAAAATGTTTTAGCACAGTTACTTTTATAACACATATAAAAACTGATTTTCATTCAAAATTGTATTTTTTCAATGATTTGCAAAATAAAGTTAACAAAAACAGCAATAACCCCAACCTCCATCTCCTAATTTTTATTTTCCCACATTTCCTCACATACTAAATGCCAAATCTCAATTTTAACTACTTAAGAACATAGGATGTATATTAAAATTGAAGTTAATGTTAACATTTACTTTTTGTTTTTTAATAACTAAGATATAAGTAACATACATTCAGAAAAATAAGTACAAATGACTTATATTATGCAGAGTGAAATGGAATATATTTTGAAAACCGCACAAAAATTGAAATCGAAATTGAAAAAAAATTAAAATCATAAGGAAATGAATAAGTACCCTAACATAAATGAACAAATATAAGTTTTTTTTTTTGCCGTTCCGGAAAACATCCACATTTGAACCAATCAGAGTTAACTATCTCTGCTGATCACATGTCAGTATGTCAGCCAATTTAATGGACAAATGAGTCAAGGCGTTTTGATTTGCGGCGTGCATTCGCACATTGACGTGACTCATCATCGTCAGACTCAGATAACTGCAGCAGCTGGGGAAACCTCCATGCCGTCCGTGGAATTGAATAAATATTACGATACTCGAGCACTTTATTATGATTGTTGTTAACACTTGTGTACGTAAATCTGATGTTGGTAGATTGTTTAGCTTAGCGTTTTTAAGATTTTTTTTTTTTTTTAACATAGCGTTTTGACAGTTGCCGTCATATTTTCGGAATCAAAGCACCGTGTACCGGAACAGCATTCCGGCCCTGAATCTTATACCGGAACTGCGTTCCCGATCGTTCTGGCCCACTTTCACCCCTGGTTCTCGCTAGCATTAGCATTAGCATTTCTTTTTCTTTTTTTTTTTTTTTTCAGTTTGTGGTGTTCAGGAGGGTACAATTAATTGAAAATAATGCACTGTTTTCCTGTTGAGTATGCATTATCATCAACAAGTGGATGTTGCCCTTGTAAATGCTACAATATAATATTTGTTTTGTTTTTTATTACCAATAATAGTCACTTGCCCTAAACTTTTTTGGAATGACGTATCCATAAATCTTAGGTGATTTTTTTTCATCAAAACAACAAGAGAAAAGATAGGAGAGGGATGATATTCAAGGCTTCACCTGCTTAGTGACAAATATATGGCGGAAAACACTCAGGTGACTTGAAGTTCAGCTCTGAGACCCTCAATTTGCCCAAATTTCAAAATTGTCCGATATGCATGTGTGATACATCATCGGAAAGCTTAAAATCTCAATTTTCTGGGGGAAAAAATTTGAACAGGAAGGCATAAAAAATAAATAAATAAATAAATAAATAAATAAATAAATAAATTAACAGCAAAACCCTAACCGGAGGTGAGAGCACGCGAGAGCATAATTAAAGACGCTATGATTTTAACGAGATATTATCGCGTGGTTACCTCTTTTCGATCCAAAAACTCCATGTATCATGTATCATTGAGTGTCAAGACACAGATGTGAATGGCCACAGCCGGATTTTGGGGGGGGATTTTATGGGTGAAACATGATAATATAACAAGGATCGCGATTTTTTCAATTTTTCTTTGTTTGGATCGATTGCATATTATACAAAATAACGAGGAAAATGCGACAGCATCAAAAAAAAATACAACAAAGCGATAGTTATGAGGTAGATATCCGTGACTTTTTTACAGACGCTAATTTTTTCATTGCGATGTAATTTGTTTAAAAGTTTAAAATATGCAAGTGAATAATTTTTTTTAAAAGTCTTTTTTTTTAACTAAATATTAGACATCAATTAATGATTCTAGGCTAAAAATGACAGACATTTTGAAAAATAAAAACGATTACTTACCTTCTTTTTATGGCTAGGGTGAAACAAAAGCGGTTGCGCGACGTCCGTAAACGGGGGTTTTCGGGGTAAAGCGGACAAATTAAAAATAGTTCGTAGGCTTTGTGCGCCATGAATCTGCTATGACAGCATGTAGACATATTGTTCTATCAGACACAACACTTCTTTTGGCTTAAAATACAGCAGTTTATTTTAAAGAGGGGTGCAGGAGCAAAAACTGCTTTTTCAGCCTTGTCAGTGTTTTCCGCCATATCTATATATAATATTAGGGGTGTGATGGTACATACAAGTCACGGTTCAGTATTTACCTCAGTACGGGGATCACGGTTTGGTGCGGGTTCAGTACAACAGGAAAAATAAAAAGGCTTTTTTTCCACACTGTATTTGAATGTTAAAGTGCATACCATGACACTATTGTATAGGTGAAATTCAAAAAATGTAAAACGTGTGACATGTTTTTGGGGGGACTGAAAAAGAAAGTTCAGTTACAGTGGGGCAAATAAGTAATTGGTCAACCACTAATTGTGGAAGTTCTCCCACTTGAAAAGATTAGAGAGGCCTGTAATTGTCAACATGGGTAAACCTCAACTATGAGAGACAGAATGTGGAAAAAAAACCTAGAAAATTCACACACTGTTGCTGGTATTTTGGCCCATTCCTCCATGCAGATCTCCTCTAGAGCAGTGCTGTTTTGGGGCTGTCATTGGGCAACACGGACTTTCAACTCCCTCCACAGATTTTCTATGGGGTTGAGATCTGGAGATTGGCTAGGCCACTCCAGGACCTTGAAACGCTTCTTACGAAGCCACTCCTTTGTTGCACTGGCTGTGTGTTTGGGATCATTGTCATGCTGAAAGACCCAGCCACGTCTCATCTTCAATGCCCTTGCTGATGGAAGGAGATTTTCACTCAAAATCTCTCGATACATGGCCCCATTCATTCTTTTCTTTACACAGATCAGTCGTCCTGGTCCCTTTGCAGAAAAACAGCCCCAAAGCATGATGTTTCCACCCCCATACTTCACAGTGGGTATGGTGTTCCTCGGATGCAATTCAGTATTCTTTCTCCTCCAAACACGAGAACCTGTGTTTCTACCAAAAAGTTCTATTTTGGTTTCATTTGACCATAACACATTCTCCCAGTCCTCTTCTGGATCATCCAAACGCTCTTTAGCGAACCGCAGACGGGCCTGGATGTGTACTTTCTTCAGCGGGGGACACGTCTGGCAGTGCAGGATTTGAGTCACTGGCGGCGCATTGTGTTACTGATTAGTAGCCTTTGTTACTGTGGTCCCAGCTCTCTGTAGGTCATTCACTCGGTCCAACCGTGTGGTTCTGGGATTTTTGCTCACCGTTCTTGTTATCATTTTGACGCCACGGGGTGAGATCTGTCATGGAGCCCCAGATCTTGGGAGATTATCAGTGGTCTTGTATGTCTTCCATTTTGTAATAATTTCTCCCACAGGTGATTTCTTTACACCAGGCGTTTTACGTATTGCAGATTCAGTCTTCCCAGCCTAGTGCAGGTCTACAATTTTTGTCTCTGGTGTCCTTCGACAGCTCTTTGGTCTTGGCCATAGTGGAGTTATGAGTGTGACTGACTGAAGTCGTGGACAGGTGTCTTTTATACCGATAATGAGTTAAAACCAGTGTTGTTAATAACGGCGTTACAATATAACGGCGTTACTAACGGCGTTATTTTTTTCAGTAATGAGTAATCTAATTAATTGCTTTTCTCATCTTGGCAACGCCGTTACCGTTACTGAGGCGGGAAAAGCGTGCGTTACTATGCGTTACTAAGTTGGTTGAATAAAAAAAGTCTGAGAGAAACGGACTCACGGGGACGAGAGCAGAGCAGGAGTGGGGAAGACGCCGTTGCAGCCGAGATGCTAGGTGGCTCCAATAATACCTGACTGTAGCCATAGCCGACAAACTACGCCCACATGACACGGTAGATATCATATTATAGAACTAGATGCAAATGACAGACACAGCTGCATTGCCAACATGTTTTAAGGACTACATGCGTTAGTAAACAGCCGCCATCTTAAAGCAGTAGACCTCTCAGGAAGGCCCTGATGTAGAGATCCTTCCTAGCGAACCTAAGTAATTTTTTTTTTTTTACATCTAAAATGCTTCTAAATCGGCAAAATCTTAACTTAAATCTATCTTTAAATGATGAAACAGTTTTAAAACTTACACATGTTTAAAGTAGACAGAAGGGAACTAATGCAATAACGGGAGCAATTTTAACAACTTTAACGGTTGATTCACAACTTTAAATGACTTCCACACATAGCAAAGGTTACTAGCTAGTTATCGCAATACGCTTGTGTCTAGTTAAGTGGAGGGTAAAGAATTGGGCTAGGGCCAATTGTCCCCAAACCCTTTAAACTTCACATTGTGTGACCTGTTTTTTTTTTTTTTTTTTTGGTGGGGGGGTTGGGGGGGGGGGGGGGGGGGATTATCACTAGTTACTTTGCCAAGTAACTAATTACTCTTACATTCAGGTAACTGAGTTACTAACGCAATTACTTTTTGAGAGAAGTAATTTGTAGCTGTAATTAACTACTTTTTTAAAGTAAAATTAACAACACTGGTTAAAACAGGTGCCATTAATACAGGTAACAAGTGGAGCCTCGTTAGACCTCGTTAGAAGAAGTTAGACCTCTTTGACAGGCAGAAATCTTGCTTCTTTGTAGGTGACCAAAAACGTATTTTCCACTCTCATTTGGAAATATATATTTTTTAAATCAAACAATGTGATTTTCTGTTTTTTTCCCCCACATTCTGTCCCTCATGGTTGAGGTTTACCCATGTTGACAATTACAGGCCTCTCTAATCTTTTCAAGTAGGAAAACTTGCACAATTGGTGGTTGACTAAATACTTATTTGCCCCACTGTAAATTTGTTTAGTTAATGTAAACATATTTGATGTGAAAGACGTTTTAGAATTAACCATGTAATAACGTTTAAAACATAAAAAATTACGTCAGTTACTTTGCCGAGTAACTAATTACTCTGACATTGAGGTAACTGAGTTACTAACTCAATTACTTTTTGGGAGAAGTAATTTGTAACTGTGACTAATTACTTTTTTAAAAATAAGATTAAAAACACTGGTCATAGGAGATTTTTTCCAAATTGCACAGCACTCGTGGTTATCATGCTTTTAAACACATAACGACAGTCATTAAATGTCATTAAGGCCAAACGGCCATCGTTCGATTGCTGGCACCCCTCCAAGTCCAAATAGATTGGACGTCTATCACAGTCAGTGGCACTGACACCGGCATTCCAAACATAACAACTAAGTGGAACGCAAGGCTGCAGCTTCATTGTGTTTTGTTATCGTATCTACATTGTGCGCACAGCCAGTGAATTGTTGAAATGATTTAGTATTATGGGACATCAGGCGGTGCAAAGGCCCGGCTTGCGTTAAACGGCGTCGCGTTTACCAGCTTTTACTCTGCACATAAAACACTTTCACACTGTTTTAGTACACACACAAGTAAATATAAATTTGGTTAATGCGCACGCACATGCACACTCCATCAAAGGTGCAATTGGCCAATATGTGAGATGAGATTAAAGAGTCCAATCAATCTTTTAGAGGGGAATATTGTATGTGCATGTAATTAATACAACATATACTGTATAAATTTAAATGGCAAGTTATCTGTTGCCACGGCAACAAGACCAGAAATGAATTTAATTTATCATAATTGGGAAAAAAGTGCAGGATTGCGAGAATACTAGGGGTGTAACGGTACACAAAAATCTCGGTTCGGTACGTACCTCGGTTTTGAGGTGACGGTTCGGTTCATTTTCGGTACAGTAAGAAAACAAAATGCAAAATATAAATGAGCTAGTTGTTTATTACACACCTTTGTGCTTTCAACAATAGGAACATTAGTTTATAGAAAGCTAGAATTCTGCTGAAAAAGTAGAGGGTATTTAAAGATAATCCACAACAATTTGCCTTTCAGACCCCGCGTATTGGTCAGCTTTCTTTCTTTCTGAAAGAAGAAAAAAGAAGTCCTGTGTTAAAGAGAAAAGCAATCCCAATGACAAAGATTTTAACATGTCTTTTACAAATGAAATGCCTCAATGAATCATTTTTTCTTCTTCTTATGAACGGTTTTCAAAAGCTTTATTGGTGGATTTTCACAAGTTAAAGCGCCACACAGAAATTAATAAATGTAATTGTGTAAGCAGGATCTGTATTATTCTTATTATTTAATTACAGGTGTTTTAGCTCATTTCAATTTATTCTATTTAAACGGGCTATTATTCATATTTTACAAATGTGATGTAGTATTCATTTATATTGTATAACTTTAGTTCCTATGTGAATATTAGTTCCTACTTGTTTTGTTGTGGTAGGAGGGTTTTGTATTGAACTTTGGGCCGTGTTGGTTATTATTATAGTAGAGAAGACAGCAGTAAATCAACAAAAACAAGTCAACTGTGCCCTGATCTACCACTCAAGAGATCTGATGGACTCAAAAAGTGGGTTATGAGTGCATATTAGTTTGAAAATCGACCGGATCCACCGTATTTTTACGCGAGTGACTTCCGGTCTGCCAGATCCTAGCTACCGGTAGTAGTATTGACGCAGGAGGGTCGCGTCTCCACACTTCCTTTTGCTTTGGGTCACTTCCTGTAGATTTTGGTGTATTTTCCCTGCTGGCCAAAAGTATTGGCACCCCTGCAAGTCTGTCAGATAATGCACAATTTCTCCCATAAAATGATTGCAATAACAAATGCTTTGGTAGTAATATCTTCATTTATTTTGCTTGCAATGAAAAAACACAAAAGAGAATGGAGGAAAAAAATGAAATCATTATCATTTTACGCAAAACTCCAAAAATGGGCCAGACAAAAGTATTGGCACCCTCAGCCTAACTTGGTAGCACAACCTTTAGAATAACTGCGAACAAACGCTTCCGGTATCCATCAATGAGTTTCTTACAATGCTCTGCTGGAATTTTAGACCATTCTTCTTTGGCCAACTGCTCCAGGTCTCAGAGACTTGAAGGTTGTCTCCGAACTGCCATTTTTAGATCTCTCCACAGTCAAGCAGTCCAGTGGCACAGGCAGCAAAGCAACCCCAAAACATCAGGGAACCTCCGCCATGTTTGACTGTGGGGACCGTGTTCTTTTCTTTGAAGGCCTCATTATTTTCCCCCTGTAAACTTTATGTTGATGCCATTTTGCCCAAAAGGTCTACTTTTGTCTCATCTGACGAGAGAACATTGTTCCAAAACGTTTTTGGCTTTCTCAGGTAAGTTTTGGCAAACTCCAGCCTGGCTTTTTTATGTCTCGGGGTCAGAAGTGGGGTCTTCCTGGGTATCCTACCATAGGGTCCCTTTTCATTCAAACGCCGACGGATAGTACGGGTTGGCACTGTCGTACCCTCGGACAGCGGGACAGCTTGAACTTGTTTGGATGTTCGTCGAGGTTCTTTATGCACCATCCGCACAATATTTCGTTGAAATCTCTCGTCCACATTTAGGGAGGTTGGCCACAGTGCTATGGGCTTTACACTTATTGCTGACACTGCGCACGGTAGACACAGGAACATTCAGGTCTATGCTTCCTCACAATCTGGCTTCTCAAGTTCTCAGACAGTTCTTATGTCTTCTTTCTTTTCTCCATGCTCAATGTGGTACACACAAGGACACAGGACAGAGGTTGAATCAACTTTAATCCATTTTAACTGGCTTCAAATGTGTGATTTAGTTATTGCCATCACCTGTTATGTGCCACAGGTATGTAACAGGTGATGTCAATTACACAAATTAGAAAATCATCATGTGATTTTTCAAAGGGTGCCAATACTTTTGTCCGAGTTTTGAGTAAAATGATGTTGATCCCCCCCCCCCCCCCCCCCCCATTCTCTTTTGTGTTTTTTTCATTGCGAGCAAAATAAATGAAGACATTACAAAGCGTTTGTAATTACAAATATTTTCTGGGAGAAATTGAGCATTATCTGACAGAAGTGCAGGGGTGCCAATACTTTTGGCCAGCAGTGTATGGATCACTCCCTGTTGAGTTTATGGTCATTTTTGGCCATTTCCTGTTTGTTTCAGAGCAATTAATTTTTTTTTTGGTAAAAAATAATGACTACAAATGGAGTTTGCAGGTGGCGTTACAAGTTGACATTCAATAGAAATTAAACATTTTTTGGGGTGCTGAATATGCTATTGAAAATAAAAAAGGACATGTTTGCCAAATTTTGGTGGAGCTGTGCAATTTTGACAAATACTGGATGATAACTTTTCTGCCTTGATCTTGTAAAAATATTTCTATGTGAATCGGACAAAAACTGTAGGACAAGTACTATTTTGAAAATGTTTCTGCAATTGGACATGGTGGTTTAATTTGTCAAAAAAACCCTATGTTTTTGGCGCAACCTTGAACGTTAGAGGCATAATTGAAACAGAGCCCGCTTTCCACGCCAAAGTATTATTTAATACTAATCAAAAGTTGTCCTATTTACTATTAAAAAGTCTTATTTACAGAAGAACCAAGTTGTAAAAAATTTTTTTGCCATGTTGTAGCGAAGACCACCTTCCTGTGACCGCCTGCGAGGCCATAACACACATGCACAAGTGCACACTCCCACCCCCCACAAACACATTCAGTTGTGAAGCAGTGTGTCCCGCTGTGTGACTTTCCATTTAGCGGATGACTTGCGCTTGTTTTATTGTTGTTTATGGGCGTCCTTACGGAATCGCTCGTTTTAGCTGGCACACAATGCCCGAGAGGAGGCCCAAGGAAGCTGGTCATAACCCCGTGAATGTTTCACTTCAGGACACAAATTTCAAGACACTAAAAAGTCAAGTTCAAAGTTAATACAGAAAAAACTTGCTAACTCTTAACATGAAGAACTGCACAATGTGAATATGTTCAGAATTACGTCCCATTTCAAGGTGAAAGTATTTTTTTCCAAGAGCGTAGGTTTGGTCTCAACATTGGTAGGGACGATATAACAGCATAACCTGCATGTACACTTTTTGGTGGGGACGGGACATTAATAAGACCGAACAGATTGGGTGAACGGGGTTCAGGGCTACATTACTCACGAATATGAACCTAATTAATTGAAAGGCTAAATCAGGGGTCCCCAAACTACAGCCCGCCTCCACATTTGGTCCGGCCCCCTGAACAATACCTGAGAGTATATTGATTTTTTTTTTTTTTTCTATTTATTTGTGTTATTTATCTCCTGGATTTTTTTCTGTGAAGAACCCAGAGAGGGTTATTTGGTTATTATCTATTTAATTATTATTATTATTATGTTATACCGTATTGGCCTGAATATAAGACAGTGTTTTTTGCATTGAAATAAGACTCAAAAAGCGCGAGTCGTCTTATATTCGGGGTCTAGACATTATACCCATTTACGACGCTAGATGGCACCAGATATCATTGAAGCGATGTTCTGTCATGACAGATCTCAGCTACTTTCAAGTTTAACCAGTTTGCATTATTTTATTACAATGTTTTTCCTTATTCAGATTTGTTTCAAGACTACAGTTACAGCTAGACCTCACTTTCATGGTTAATGCAGTTCTTGCAATGTTGCTGTTTTATCACAATAGATTGGTTTATTTACATTTCAAAAACCAGAAGCCATTCATTTACGAATGTGATTGCACTTTAGTTTACATCACAGGTGTCAAACCGATTCCAGAAAGGGCCTAGTGGGTGCTGGATTTTGTTCCAACCGATAACGCGCAGAGAGTTTAACCAATGAACTTCCCGCTGAAACAAACAGCACCTGACAAAGTTTAACTGATTACACATGTAAAAGATCTAATTAGTGAAAAGGTGTCCTCTTCATTGGTTGGAAAGCAAACCTACTCCCACTAGGCCAGACATGTCCAAAGTCCGGCCCGGGGGCCAAATGCGGCCAGTGGTCAAATTTATTCCGGCCCCCAGCCTCTGTCATAAAATCAATAACCTCTGGCCCGCACAGAGGTTGCGCTAGACTTTTTCGTTGTCTGTCATTTTGACTGACAGGGTCATAAAAATCCGGTCATAATCTATTTTTACCCGTCACTTACATTTTTTAAATGATGATAATGACATTGTGGTAACCCTTTGTTTGGCATAATTCACCTCCCGTACTTGTGTGTCCATTTGGCCGAGCGCGTTACCGGCTACGACAGTCACGTGACAGAGACACTTAAGAGCCGCGCGCGGTCCCCTCACTATCCATTCGCTCTCGCTATATGATTGGCCGAAGAGTCGAAATGCTCTCCCGTGAAATGCCTGTTGAAAAATGTTCCCGTTGTTACTCCTTACGTTCGCTTATAAGTGCCCATTTAAAAAGGAAAAGCGATGGATGATACTACACACAGAGCGTATTATTAACAAATGTTAAAGTTGTATAATCATATAGCGAGAATAAGGAACGTCACTGACAAGCGCAGGCCCCCGGGAGTGGATAGTGAGGGGTCTAGGATAGTGCGCCTACAGCTAACAAGACTCTTAACAGTGCATACCGCTTCAACATATTCAATAGTATTTAGTTTTCATTCATTTTAAATTAATATTCCGTCCGAACAAGCTTAACAGAGAATCCACACCGTGCCATCACACATCAAGCAGATGAATATGTAACTTTTTCTCTGCAGTGACAAAAACAGCTGACTGTGGCTCCAGTAGTTAGGTAGCCTACCATATGTAGCATATGGAACAATGAAATTAACAGTTCACCTGCTGTGGCCTGAACGTAGTCTCACACTTTCCTCCTGGTGCGCATGGACTTGAATTGCGTGCCCGCTTGTGCAGTCCCTGTTTTTTCACCTCTTTTATCAACACCATCGTCGTTTTGGGGCTTTTTGAAGAAACTTCGGACACTCAGTTGCCTTGACATTTTTCAGAGTAAGGCCAACGACGTCATGCATCAAGAGAGACAATAGCTAATTAATATGCTCACTCGCCACCCTGTGGTCTGGGGTCTGAATTGCAACCGGTCAAAATGACGGATGGACTTTAGTTTTTTCCGTCACCGTTTTAAAAAATCGGTCAACGACGGAAAATATTCGGTTAACGCGACCCCCTGCACAGACTTAATAAATTGGTCAGCAATTCTGCTACCAGCATATGAAGTAGCTTACACACTAAATGCTGCTCCTCATTTACCAACTAAAAGGCAGCAGCACTCTAAGCAACATTGCCCCGTGTGACCCTTTACTTCCAATTTTCTAAAATGGCAACAATCAACAAAAAAAGGAAAGTTCTTCAAGGATAGGTGGAAATTGGACTATTCCTTCACTAAAATACACAACAACTGTGTCTGCCTCATTTGCAAAGAGACAGTCGCTGTTTTCAAAGAGCTCAATGTGTGGCGATATTACCAAACAAGACACGCTGACATGTACGACAAGATTACAGGGAACCTACGCAGCGAGAAATGGAAGCAACTTGAAGCTAGTTTATAGCTTTCACAGCAGCAGTATTTCCAGGAGCCCGAGAGTCGAAAGAGAATACCACTAAGACGAATTGCGAGATTGTTGAAATTATTAATTAGAAAAAAAAATTATAAAGCAAATGTGACACGGAATGGCTTGCTAAAATGTCCTTAAATATTTTGTTCTACGTAAAGGACGTCAGCCAAGGTCGGCCCCCCACATTTTTACCACTCCAAATCTGGCCCCCTTTGCAAAAAGTTTGGACACCCCTGCACTAAGCCCTTTCTGGAATCGGTTTGACATGAAATAAACATGTAGATAACAACAATAAATCACAAATAAACAATGAAGTGAAATTTGGATAGCATTAACTAGTAAAAGAATGGAATGAAAACAGATTCAGAACACTGACTTCGCCTTTCCAACATGATTCAAAGCGATTCTTAAAAATGATCAAGCATTAATATTATAGTATACTAATATATACGTATCAGAGTACTATAATAATTATTCATTGCCAATCAGATTTTTCATTAAGGGTGTCATTTTAAACCTAATCTTAGTGTAGAATCTGAATTCTGAAGTATGTGGGATTAACGCTAGAAATCGTATTTATATGACGAACATGACGTGCTTTTATTTTGAAATGTTCACCTGAAGTACGTTCGCTAAACCGCCAACCATAAGCTTTACACTCCGCAAACAAAGCTCTTTTTGTCATTGCATGTGGTATCAGTAATCAATTTTTCCCCCTTTTTTTTTCATTTGCAAATCCTCTTAACCAGCGATTTTTCATGTTTTCATGAAGTTTGCGGTTGGGAGAAGACTACCATTGTTTTATAGCTAGCTAAAGTAGGTTGTCTTTTTTCCCCATTTGCCTCAATGTAGCAATGCTAACGTTTACAGTGTTTAATATAGATGTGTTTCCTGATTTTGTATGTCTGAACTTTATTTCTACAGCGCTCTGATGACCAATAAACATCTGTTAAAGGACCTGGAGTCTCATGTGCCATCTGCACACCCGCACAAATGTATGCACGCACGCGCGCGATAAAACGCAGCCGTGAAAATTACCGCCCTCATTTTTATTTACCGTGCGATAAATGGACTCACTGCATATCGCGACAGGCTTAGCAACTTCAATAAAACATGTCGTTAGTTAGTTAGATGGATTTACGATCTGCCAGCTTGAAATTGTCTCCTGTGGTCTTCCAAAATTACAACTGGTGGCGCTTTAGGTGTTCATTCACAGCTGACGTGCAGCCAAGCTTGACATTGAAGAGACAGGACACAACAGTGTACCCTCCTTTGTTTCGTTAAAATAAGTCAATGTTTTGGCCACTCTGGTGCTCTTTTTTGGCTTTGTGCCACTTTCCCCGCTTGCATACCAAGCGTCTGACATAAAAAAAAAAAAAATCCTTCCCCCCTAAAAATTATCTCCTCGGATCTAGACAATTCACGTAGGTCACCCTTTTTTACTTCAAAACGGCAAATTTCACCGAAAGGTGAGAGATTTTAATGTGTGTCTGATGCATTTTCATCTCGTTCTATTTGTCTCGTTATATTTTAGTGTCCCAAGACACGTTTTTAGCTTGTTATCGTCTTTTCATCGTCAGGAAAAAATTGTTCGTTGACGAAATATTTTCGTTATCGTCGCCATTGACGAAAACAGCACTGGGATTGTTTCCCTGACCCATGTACAGGGGTTAATTTGAGCCGGATCATGCCGGAACATGTTCCTGTACCTCTTGATTTTGGATTCCACGTGTTCCGGGACTCATTTAGTCCGATCCGGCACCTTTTGTGTATTAATATTAATGATAATATTATGCCAAGCGATATGGAGGATAATGTGAGGCAATGACTTCGATAAACTCATCATCCTCACTTGCTACGCTAGCACCCTCTACAATAAATAATGCCACGAAACACTGCGCTTTAACGACCGGAGCACACATTGAATAACACTGGAAACCACCACTCTAAGTCAAGGCTGTCCAAACTTTTCATCAGCATTTGGGCTGAACAGAAAACAGTCCAATGGCGTACCGCACGCAGGCTATTTTTAGACCGTGACGTTGCATCGTAAAGCTGAAGTAAAGCCGAAGTGGGACATTATAGACCCGCCCTCGCATAGACACAACGTAATTTGTGCTACTTTTCTCTGGTAATCTTTCAAAAACGAACATGCCGATCACGCATTGCTTTTTTGGAACTTGTAGAAACGACTCTAGACATTACGACACATGAAGGATGTTTTCTTCATACGTTTCCGGAAACCAAAAACTCGGGAGGAAAAAATGTGAAGACCTAATCAACTTGCGTGGACTTTAACACCAGCTCGGCGAATCCATTCATATTTCATACGCAGTAACCATTATGTTGGGTTGGCATGGTCTTTCAGAGGACAAAGAGGTAAGCCATTTTTATATTTTTAACTTATTTTTTTAGCGTAACGTTGTGCCGTACTGCTTCTGTGTGACAACGAATGACCTGAAAAGAATTAAAGATGTGTTATCAATGAAAAAATTAAAAGTGTTCGTGGGCTGTCACCGAGTAGCATTTGCGATCGCTCCGCAAAGCTAACTAAATTACCCCCAAGAATGGTATGAGACGTCGGACAACCAGAGGATATATAAGAAAGACAAGGCTGATGGTAAAGGATAGCTTGTTGAAACAGGAGAGTGTCATTGTCAGTCGCGTCGATAAAAAAGCTAAAGCTATGCTTAGCTCGGCTCGTTTTTTTCGTCTTTTTCAGCCTTCGACACTAAAGCCGTCTCTTTAACTGAACATTTTTATGTTCTTCCACATCTTTGCCAGTCAATTTGACACCAGGCACATCATTTTCGGAGAGAATTGATAGGTTTAGCTCTGTAAACATCTCCTTTGTACACGATTTCCATTCATTTCCTATTAGGGACAAACGGTGGCTTGTCCCTACTTAGCAATAGTAGCTAATGTCATGAATATTAATGAGCGGAAGTGACGTGTTGCTTGCGGTACGCCATAGGCGTCGCGTTGACGCATAAATTACCATGCCAATGACAGTCCTGGTGATGCTACAATATAAAAACTTTAAAAAAAAATGTCCATCCATCCATCCATCCATCCATCCATCCATCCATCCATCCATCCATCCATCCATCCATCCATCCATCCATCCATCCATCCATCCATCCATCCATCCATCCATCCATCCATCCATCCATCCATCCATCCATCCATCCATCCATCCATCCATCCATCATCTTCCGCTTGCTCCGGGGTCGGGTCGCGGGGATAAAATAATAAGAAACATAGATACATTTACAGAACAAATCACAAGAATTGCATGTTGTTTCCAATCTGCACTTTTGGTTAGCGTTGCTTTCAACTCCGAACCATAGTAAAAGTCAACACCGTGCTTCCTTTCTCTCCCCCATACGCTCACCCACTTCTTCTTCTACGCCAAATTGGCAATTCCGGTCACACTGAAACGGGACAGCGGCCCCTTGGAGATGCTGGTAACAATGTTGTTTATAAAAATGTTACGTCATTTGAAAGAGTCAGAGATTTGTTGATACGCTCAAAAGCTGCACCAACAAATCAGCCCCTGACATGAATTAGAAATAACTTTAGGATCAAACGGTATTTCAATATAGCTAAAAGACAGACAAACAAGTCAGAAAAGCAACAATGACAACAAGGAATGTTTTGGACAACTAAATATGGTAAGTTAAATAGGCCGCCTTGCCAGTCTTTTTTATGTTTTACAAGTTAGACCTGTTGAGAAACTAACTGCTGACTGTAAGTCCCACCTGTCGTTATGTGGACAATTGCCTGTGCTGTGCAAAGTATAGCCTCAATAATTTTAAATTGTTGTCATAACATTCATACCACGGATATTATGCTTTTAATTTTTTTCATGAGTGTTTTACTGGTACTATGATTCCATCTGTCTTGTGAAGCGTCTTTGTGTGGCTTGAAAAGAGCTCTAGAGATACAATGAATTATTATTATTGTTATTATTATTATTATTATCTGAAATTGAGGCTTATGAGTAGAGATGTTGGCATCCCGATCGATGGGGTCCGATCACGTCATTTTCAAAGTATTGGAATCGGCAAAAAAATATCGGACATCCCTTTTTTTAATATATATATATTTTTTTAAATTAAATCGTTTTCTAATTGTATTTAACGTTACAGACATAATATGTTACACTCATCCAGAGTCTTTAGTTTAGGCTTACCATTTACCATTTAAGGCAGGGTTATCAAATTTATCATGTTAAAATATTTAACGCAATTAACGCATGCGCTGCACGACCCACTCACGCATTGTTGCGTTCAATCTGTAATGGCGCCGTTTTACCTACATATAGAGCTAAATGGCAGCATAAAATGAGTAGAGTGAATTTTGTCAGCCTTTGGAGCCTTTTTTAATTGGCTAAAGCCTTACAATCCCTCTCCCCATGATTAGAAATATTGTGGGAAGCAATGTGGGGAAGCAAGGTAGTAATTGATCTTTTTCTTAACACCCTATGTTATTTCCCAACGCAGAGAAGATACAGTGGGGAGAACAGGTATTTGATACACTGCCAATTTAGCTGGTTTTCCCACTTGCAAGCCATGTAGAGGTCTGTAATTTGTATATCATAAATTCTCTTCAACTGTGAGGGACGGAATCTAATACAAAAATCCAGAAAATCACATTGTATAATTTTCAAATAATACATTTGTATTTAACTGCATGAAAAAAGTATTTGATACATTACCAACTATTAAATATTTCAGCTCTTAGTTCTTTTTTAAGAACCCCTCCTGTTCTCCACTCATTACCGGAAGTAACTGCACCTGTTTGAACTTGTTACCTGTATAAAAGACACCTGTTCACATGCTCAAACAAACAGACTCCAACCTCTCCACAATGGCCAAGACCAAAGAGTTGTGTAAGGACATCAGGGATAAAATAATAGACTTGCACAAGGCTGGGATGGGCTACAGGAAAATAAGCAAGCAGCTTGGTGAGAAGGTAACAACTGTTGGAGCGATTATTAGAAAATGGAAGAAGTTGACGGTCAATCTACCTTGTTCTGGGGCTCCATGCAAGATCTCACCTCGTGGGGCATCACTGATCATGAGGAAGGTGAGGGATCAGCCCAGAACTACACGGCAGAACCTGGTCAATGACCTGAAGAGAGCTGGAACCACAGTCTCGAAGAAAACCATCGGAAACACATTACGCCGTCATGGATTCAAATCCTACAGCGCACGCAAGGTCTCGCTGCTGAAGCCAGTGCATGTCCAGACACGTCTAAAGTTTGCTACTGACCATCTGGATGATCCAGAGGAGCAATGGGAGAAGGTCATGTGGTCGGATGAGACCAAAATTGAACTTTTTGGTCTAAACTCTGCTCGTCGTGTTTGGAGGAAAAAGAAGGATGAATACAACCCAAAGAACACCATCCCAACCATGAAACATGGAGGAGGAAACATCATTTTTTGGGGCTGCTTCTCTTCCAAGGGTACAGGACGACTGCACCGTATTGAGGGAAGGATGGATGGGGCTATGTATCGCCAGATCTTGGCTGACAACCTCCTTCCTTCAGTGAGAGCCCTGAAGATGGCTCTTCCAGCATGACAACGACCCAAAGCACACAGCCAAGGCAACTAAAGAGTGGCTCCGTAAGAAGCATCTTAAGTTCCTGGAGTGGCCTAGACAGTCACCAGATCTGAACCCGCTAAAAAATCTATGGAGGGAGCTGAAAGTCCGTGTTACCCGGCAGCAGCCCCTAAACCTGAAGGCTCTGGAGAAGATCTGCATGGAGGAGTGGGCCAAAATCCCTGCTGCAGTGTGTGCAAACCTTGTCAAGGACTACAGGAAACGTTTGGTATCTGTAATAGCAAACAAAGGTTTCTCTACCAAATATTAAGTTCGATTTTTGTGATGTATCAAATACTTATTTCATGCAATTAAATGCAAATTTACTATTTAAAAAATCATATACCATGATTTTCTGTTTTTTTTTGTATTAGATTCCGTCCCTCACAGTTAAAGAGAACTTATGATAGAAATTACAGACCTCTAGATGTTTTGCAAGTGGGAAAACCAGCAAAACCGGCAGTGTATCAAATACTTGTTCTCCCCTCAGTGCATATCAATTGGTACTACTACGCACAGTCATGGTTGCACTTCCCATCATGCATTTGGACAGAACAGTTAAATGGCTACAGGATCATTTACTGAAAGCTCAACAAATACACTAGATGGCAATATTTAGTCACAATATCAAAGTCACATTTATCCTTTAAAAATTACAAGTCTTTCTATCCGTGGATCCCTCTCACAGAGAGAATGTTAATAATGTAAATGCCAATATTGAGGATTTATTGTCATAATAAACAAATACAGTACTTATGTACTGTATGTTGAATGTATATATTCGTCCGAGTTTTATTCATTTTTTTCTTAATGCATTGCCAAAATGTATATGATCGGAAAATTATCGGAAATGATTGGAATTGAATCGGGAGCAAAAAAAAAAAAGCAATCGGATCGGGAAATATCGGGATCGGCAGATACTCAAACTAAAACGATCGGGATCGGATCGGGAGCAAAAAAACATGATCAAGGAAAATATCACATGCATGGCAAGTGGGCATTTGCATGTTGTTTCAGCACCATTTCTGCTTATAGTCCACGACCTGAGTCCGTCTCGTCTAGGGCTGTCCGAAACGACTAATTTCCTCCCGATTAGTCAGCCGACTATTTTTATGATTAGTCAACTAATCTAATAATTTTTATTATTATTTTTTTTTACTACTTCAATAATGACATTTTTGTTCAAGCTTATTAATTCACAAAAAACATTTTGGAACACCTAAATTCTTTATTAACGTATAAATAAATAACATAAATACCAAAAATAAATCACAAACAATAAGGTCAAATGCTGCTGGCATTAACTAGTGCAAAAAAAATGTAAACGGAAACACTGTGACTTCACCTCTTTAACAGGAGTCAAAACAATTCTTACTCTTTTTGTGGTAGGTCATTGTCTATATTGTTCTAAATGTTAAAATGAATTGCAATGTCCCCGACAACCATTTTCAGAATAATTTGTATGAGTTCAGATGCTTTTTCTGGTGTGCATTCCACATTTTTGGGGGATGGGAAAAACTGTTCAACTTTTGTTTGTTTTAACCTGAAAATAGATCAAGTAGAAGGCACACTGAAATATTACCACAATTATTTTGAATGAAAGGCACACATACCCACAGTAACTAAAATTAAATATATCGTATTAATTTTATAGTATATGTAATACTTTATAAGTATATTAAGTAACTAACATTAGTGCAGTCATGGATTACAGTAAGCAGGCCAGTAACAATCCGCTAGCTTGTTGTTTCTTGTTATCTTTGAAAATTACACTTGGGTGACGGCGCTTCAATTGTTCTTAACTTCATAGCCGACGTGCTACCGTGGTATGCGAGCTCAGCTTAGCAAAAAGTACACAAAGTGGCACCCTCCATATTTTCCTTGAAATAATTCCAGGCTCGGGCTATTCTGGTCCGCTTTTTTGGCTTTATGCCGCTTTCACGTGTTACCAATTCTGCCCTTTTTGGTAACTGGCAGTGTTTTCAACTCCTCGCCAGAGTGAGGAGTTAACCGGCGATTCACTTGGCTTCTTGTCGTCGGTTCGTCCGGGTTTGTCCGATTTCGTCCGATTTCCTCCTCAGGAAGGCGGCGGCGTGCATCAAAACACAGAGAGGCGTCAGATGGCTCTTTATGGATACTTTTATTGACCAAAACAAAAACGTGGGGGACGCAGCCACTCAACTTGGCGCTACCCGCGCACTTTTCCAACTCATCGATCTCGCTCTCTCCCTCTCGCTCGCTCGCCCACTTTCTTCTTCCTCTTTGCTCAATCTGACAACACCTGTCACATTGAAATAACAGCGGCCCCCTTGGGGGTGCCAGTAACAACCGCTTGTATCGCGAGCGCCCTCCATTCTAAACTTTAGCCACATGTATTTTTTTTAAACCCGTCATTACCCGTTGACGGTATGTTTTGCCGATGACGTCGACAACGCCGACTAGTCGGGACAGCTCTAGTCTCGTCAACCCTGCGCTGTCATATGTACTTTGCATTCCGGCACCTTATGATTTACAAATTAAGCACGGCCCACGTATCGTTACTTGTCGCATCGACATATCATGAGATTATCGGCCAGGGGTTCCCAACCCTACTCATATCACAGTTTGAGAACTGCTGATCGAAACAATGCGTTGTTGTGTTGCCAGGGACAAGATGCCGTTCCACCATGTGACGGCGGGCCTGCTGTATAAAGGCAACTACCTGAGTCGCTCACTCTCAGACAGCGACAGCGACGTGCTGGCCAGCATCTCCATGGAGGAACTTCACGGTGAGTCATCTCAATTCTAGTTCATATTCCTCTTTCATCTTAGCCATAAGAAACACTTCCGATTTGATCTGTTTATGAACCCTGATAAGACCATCTTAAGCGCATCGGTTGTATTTTGTGTCAGGAGTTTGAATGAGATGTTAGCCTAAAGATGTTTTATGATATTTTCCATCAAGCTCGGTATAATAATCTAAATGCGTTTATGTGTATGTGGCACAGCTTTCCTACTTTAACATATTTTCCAGAAGAAAAAGAAGCCAGCGAGCAGTGCAACTAAACACATCAAAGTCCCAGCAGAAAAATATGAGCTGCATACTAATCAACACACACACACACACACAAAAACAAGCGCTGACTGCTGCAGTATTGCGCACCGAGCAACACATACACAACAAAAGCATACTTTTTAGGAAATAATAACAAACTTTGCTATGTAATAGGGGAGAACAGGGTTGGTTGTCTGTCACAGTTTTTACTTTTTCATGACTTCCCATCAAAACACGTCTTAGAATCGTCATTCATTTATGACAGAAAAGCCTAATATTTTGAGTTGGATTTGAACTACTTTTCATTTTTTAACTGTGTTTTACAGTAGTTTACTAGACTGGTAGGGTTTGGTGAGGTACCATTATATTAGAATGGTTTTACAATGCTGTTTCAATGAACAATAATAATAATAATAATAAAATTTAGGGCTGTCAAAATCATCGCGTTAACGGGCGTTAATTAATTTTTTAAATTAATGACGTGAAAATATTTGACGCAATTAACGCATGCACTGAATGAGCCGCTCTCGCATTGCCTCAAACAGATTTCAATTAGGCCGTTTATGGACATTAAGAGTGAAGAGAATACCACCAGCCGCCTGGGGGCAGCGCAGCGCCGTTCCATACTAATGTTATTCCTTCTAATAGTGGGAGAATTAGTAGTTGTGAGACGTTTATGCTGTTGCTTTGTGCTCCACACATATTTCGGTAAGTTTGCTTTCTTTTAGTGGCAATTATGTGTCTCTTGTTGTATTTTGGGTAAGATATGCACAGAGATATATCTTTTATAAAGGTGAGTGGACACAGGCGTTCTTTGGGCTGCACCGTTTATTGGCATACGCTTCTGCAACTCCTTCACAACAAACAGAAGTATCATTTATGAAAGCACAACAAAAACAATATTGCTATCTCTCAAAAAAAATAATGTTCACAAAAAGACCTCTGCTACCACCTGCTGTCAACACTGTTTTTGTCAAATAAGCCTCCTAGCATGCATTGCAGCGCTACAGATGTAAATAACAATCAAAAATCATCTTCTGTAGTAATTGTTTCTTCAGTTAATCTTGCAGTTGTTTCATTAATTGCTAGCTCTGGTATTTGGTAACCCTTTATGGCAGTGACAGTGGCCCAATAAAACTGTCATAAGACCTTCATAATTATGACAAGACATTGCCATGAGCATTAATGAATGCTTATGACAGATGTAATTTTGTGATCTGAGTTGCACTTAAATGGAGTTAGTGACATAATTAGCCGGATGATACTTAATGACATCTGTAATAAGCATTCATTAATGCCCATGATTGTGTCATGTCACAATTACGATGGTCTTACGGCAGTCTTATGACGCCGTTGTCAAATAAAGTGTTACCTACTAACCCAAATAAATCAACGAATCAGCCGCAACGGACTATTAGATTCAACATAAAGGAACAAAGTAGCGGTTTATACAACCCCTTGTCAAGAGCCAAGAATCTGCATTGGACAAGGTGTCAAGAGTCAAGAATCTGTATTGGTCAAGGTGATGATGCTGGAACTTTTGTTTGGTGCTGTTCCAGTGAGATTTACAATGACGACTGCCTGAAGAAAAACATCAAAATTCCCTCAGTCCTTGATGAGGCACTGGGGAGATGGCTGTGGTTAAATCTTCAATAAATGCGCAAGTTTACATTGAAATTTTAGACAGCTTTCTCATCCCTTCAATTGAAAATGTTTTTCATTTTCCAAGATGCCAATGCATAATGCCACAGAGCTAAAACTGTTAAAGCATTCCTTAGAGTCAGTCAATGTCATGACCTGCAAATAGCCCAGATCTCAACCCTATTGAACACTTCTGCTGGAAATTGAAAGAAATGGTCCACAGCAAGACTCCGACCTGCAAGGATGATCTGGCAACTGCAATCAAAGAGAGTTGGCAGCAAATTGATGAAAAATACTCGTCAAGTCCATGCTTCAGAGACTGTAAGCTGTCATAAAAGCCAGAGGTGGTGCTACTAAATACTAGGGATGTGTTTTGATTGTTATTTCTTTGTTTTTTTTCTCATGATTCCATATTTTTTTCCTCAGAATGGAGTGATTCCATATATATTTCCCTGCACTTGCTATATAAAAGTAACATTTACTGACCACCATTTATTCATTTATTCAGGTCTTTTACTATTTCTGAATGCTAAAGAGTTGCACTTTTGAACTTATTCATTATTTTTTCAAGCTATTTATCTGAGTTTGTTCTACATGATAAAATGTCTGAGTGAGCGCTCGTCTGAGACTGATGATTCCATACTTTTTGCTAGGGGTTGTAGTCCAAAAATCACGGTAGTCTTAGTCATATTTATGTCATTTCAAAATGTCAAAATTCTTTTTCGTCTAGTTTTGGTTGACGAAATCAGAGATATTTCGCCTTGTTTTTAGTCGCCGGTTACTCAAAATTTTACCGTCTGTAAAATTCAAAAGTTTTAGGCCAAAAATGAATCAAGGCTTTCAACAATTTCGAATGAACAGATAAACAAGCACATTTTGTTGCGTTTCTAAAGACAACGCCAGCTCTGTGATGCTAATACACACTCAGTAGAATAATAACAATACATCATTTTCATCGATCGGGTCCGATCACGTCATTTTCAAAGTATCGGAATCAGCAAAAAAATATTGGACATGCCTTTTTTTTAATATACTGTATACATTTTTTAAATTAAATCGTTTTCTAATTGTATTTAAGGTTACAGACAAAACGTCTTACACTCATCCAGTCTTTAGTTTTGGCTTAAAGTAGGGCTATCAAATTTATCGCGATTACGGCGGCAATTAGTTTTTGTTTTTTTTTTATTAATCACGTTAATATATTTAACGCAATTAACGCATGCGCTGCACGACCCACTCACGCATTGTCGCGTTCAATCTATAATGGCGCCGTTGTACTTATATATAGAGCTGAAAGGCAGCGTAATATGAGTAGAGTGAATTTTGGCTGTCTTTGGAGCCTTGTTTTAATTGGCCTACGCCTTGAAATCCCTCTCTCAATAATTAGAAATATTATGGGGAGCAATGTGGGGAAGAAAGGTAGTAGTTGATCTTTTTCTTAACACCCTATTTTATTCCCCAACGCAGAGAAGATATATTAATTGGTGCCACTACGGACAGTCATGGTTGCACTTCCTATCATGCATTTGGGCAGAACAGTTAAATGGCTTCAGTATCATTTACTGAAAGCTCAACAAATACACTAGATGGCAGTATTTAGTCACAATATACAAAGTCACATTTATCCTTTAAGAATTACAAGTCTTTCTATCCGTGGATCCCTCTCACAGAAAGAATGTTAATAATGTGAATGCCATCTTGAGGATTTATTGTCATGATAAACAAAAACAGTACTTATGTACTGTATGTTGAATGTATATATTCGTCCGAGTTTTATTCATTTTTTTCTTAATGCATTGCCAAAATGTATATGATCGGGAAAAATTATTTACAGGGGAGATACGTAGCGAGAAAATGAAGCAACTTGAAGTTAGTTTAATTTTACAGCAGCAATATTTCGCAAGAGCCAGAGAGATGAAAGAAAGCGCCACAAAGGCTAGTTGCGAGATTGTTGAAATTATTAATTAAAAAAAATAATAAAGCAAATGTGACACACAGAATTGCTAAAATTTGCTTAAAATATATTGTTCTACATAAAGGAAGTCAGTCAAGGTCGGCCCCCCACATTTTTACCATTCCAAATCTGGGCCCCATTGCAAAAAGTTTGGACATCCCTGCTTTACACAGTCGCTAGAAACAGAAATGTTGTTTAATCCATCTGCAGGCGACTGGGAGATTTTTGATTAATTGATTGATTGATTGATTTTTATGACACTTTGTGGGTGTGCGCTGGTCTAATGGAAAACGCAGTGCTGGTCCTCATGGGAAACACAGTCTTCTTTAAGACAAAACGCTACCACTTTTGTCCACTGGCGTCGCTAAAATCAACCAGAACTGAAAAATTACCAAGTGTTTCTTTTAGACCAGGGGTGTCCAAACTTTTTGGAAAGGGGGCCAGATTTGGTGTGGTAAAAATGTGGGGGGCCGACCTTAGCTGACGTCCTTTACGCAGAACAATATATTTCAGCAAATTTTAGCAAGCCATTCTGTGTGTCACATTTGCTTTATTTTTTATTTTTTAATTAATAATTTCAACAATCTCGCAAATGGCGTTCTCTTTCGACTCTCGGACTCTTGCGAAATACTGCTGTGAAATTAAACTAGCTTCAAAAGTTGCTTCAATTTCCCCCCTGCATATCTTCCTCGTAATCTTGTCGTACATGTCAGCGTGTCTTGTTTGGTAATATCGCCTCACATTGAATTCTTTAAAAACAGCAACTGTCTTTTTGCAAATGAGGCAGACACAGTTGTTGCGTATTTTATTGAAGAAATAGTCCAATTTCCACCTATCCTTGAAGCGTCAGCCGTCGCAGTCAACTTTTTTTTTTTGTTGATTGTCGCCATTTTAGAAAATTGGAAGTCAAGGATCACATGGGGTAATGTTGCTTAGAGTGCTGTTGCCTTTTTGTGGGTAAATGAGGAGCAGCATTTAGTGTGTAAGCTACTTCATATGCTGGTAGCAGTACTGCTGACCAATTTATTAAGTCTGTGTGCGGGCCAGACGTTATTGATCTTATGACAGAGGCTGGGGGCCGGATGAAATTTGTCCACGGGCCGCATTCGGCCCCCGGGCCGCACTTTGGACATGTCTGTTTTAGACACTGATTAGCATAATTGCTAATTGCTATTAACGTCTAATCAACAAAGAATACAAACAATACAATTGGCTTAATTTACTCACCTCTGACCTCTGATGGAGGCTCACTGGATTTAACAACACAAAAGACAGTCGAACTCTTTACACTTTGTAATGTAGTATTATTGATTCAGCAACCCAACGTGAGAGTAGCAGTGAACTCTTTCTCTTACTCTAATCACTGGCGGATGTACGCAGCCTTAAATTACACACAAACAAGGACGCAAAATGGAGTCCTCATAGCTGCCGGCAAAAATCAATAATCAAATTTGTTGGCCACTAATTTTTTAATCAATTTTAATCGATTTAAACAATTAGTCGTTGCAGCCTTAGCAAATGCCATGCGAACGCTACTGGAGTGCTGTCAGCATTGCTGCAGAGATTGAAGAGGTGGGGGGTCAGCCTGTTAGTGCTCAGACCATACGCCGTACTCTACATCAAATTGGTGTGCATGGCTGTCACCTCAGGGGGAAGCCTCTTCTGAATACAGTACACAAGAAAGCCCGCCCGTCTCATCAGACCGTAGACCAGGGGTCAGCAACCCTGGTCCTCGAGTGCCACTATCCAGCTTGTTTTCCATGTCTCCCTCCTTTGACACACCTGAATCAAATGATCAGCTCATCAGCAAGCTCTGCAGGAGCCTGATAACGATCAGGATTATTTGATTCAGGTGAGTTAAAGGAGGGAGACATGGAAAACAAGCTGGATAGTGGCACTCGAGGACCAGGGTTGCTGACCCCTGCCGTAGACCATAGGACATGGTTTCAGTAATCCATGTGCTTTGTTGACATGTCTTCGCAAACTGTGTACCGTCTTCAGAAGAAGCTTCCTCCTGGGGTGACAGCCATGCACACCAAGTATGAAAGGACAGTTTGAAAATGTCATGCGTTGTGAGCATATGACATAAACAATGCTACATTTTCATCTTGCTGTCATCTCAAAAACTGGCATTTGTCTTATGTTTTAGTCTACCATGACACATTTTAGGACGGAACATCATGAAAAAATGGTTCATTGATGAAATATTTTTGTTATTGTAATCGTTGACAAAAACAACAATGAACAATAACTCATTGCAGTCAAGTACGAAAGAGAATATAGTCATAATATTACAAGAATAATGACATACTACGTAATACTAAGTGACAATATACCTTGTTCTCCCTTATGTGCAACTTATTTCATTGGCTACTATTGCTGGCGATAGACATCCAATTAGATTGGAAGTCTATCTATCTATCTCTTGTGCGCGTGCACAAATATTCACATAATAGCTTTCCAATGGTGTCACATTAAGGCGCCACCTGGAAAATTGCTTGAGCAGAGAGAGAGCGAAAGGCCATGTCACAAGTGTTAATATGCTGGAAAGCATCGGTGCTGCATTAATGAGTCCATATTTCATTTATATTCATATGCTTGGACAGTACGAGCGCATTAACTCGTTGGCTGCCATTCACGATGATAAACGATACACAGTTTAAACATATTCAAAACTGATTTACATTGAGCACACAGTAACTTTGGCAGAGGAAAACAATACTCATTCTAAAGAAACATCAACAACAATCATATTGTTTTAATAATGTTATTTTATAAATTTACTCACTGGCTGCCATTAACAATGATAGAGAATGAACATTTGTCCATTTTTTCAGTCTCTTAATAAATATTGTACTGCATTATGTTGTGTTTTATGTTAAGTTTTATGGTTTAAATGTTATGTTATGTCATGTCATGACATGCCATGCCATGCCATGCCATCGTATGTTGTTATGTTGTGTTTTATGTTGGGCGGTCAAACGATTAAAATTTTTAATCGAGTTAATTACAGCTTGAAAATCAATTAATCGTAATTCATCGCAATTCAAACCATCTATAAAATATGCCATATTTTTCTGCAAATTATTGTTGGAATGGAAAGATAAGACACAAGACGGCTATATACATTCAACATACGGTACATAAGTACTGTATTTGATTATTTTAACAATAAATCAACAAGATGGCATTAACATTATTAACATTCTGTTAAAGCGATCCATGGATTGAAAGACTTGTAGTTCTTAAAAGATAAATGTTAGTACAAGTTATAGAAATGTTATATTAAAACCCCTCTTAATGTTTTCATTTTATTAAAATTGTAAAATTTTCAATCAAAAAATAAACGAGTAGCTCGCCATTGTTGATGTCAATAATTACACCATGCTCACTCATGTTACTAACTTATAAAATCAGTTGGACCCAAGCGCCAGCAGAGGGCGCCAAACACCAAAAAACAAGTAACAAGCGGAGATTACACTGTAGTGTCATTTTAATCTGTTTGAGCGGGGCATGTGTGTTAATTGCGTCAAATATTTTAATGTGATTCATTTAAAAAATTAATTACCGCCCGTTAACGCGATAATTTTGACAGCCCTTGTTTTAGGTTATGTTGTGTTTTAGGTTATGTTACATTATGTTAGGCCAGGCTGGTCTAAACTAAGCTAAGCTATATATCCGCTTATATTTTCGTTTTTTCAATTTTAGTTGCATTGCTAATTTAAAAAAGGTGGAACACAGAATATATTCTTTTTTTTTTTTTTTTTTTTGTTTTCTTATTTTTAAAAAATGGGCAGAAAAAACCATTTAAAAAAATTTTTCAACAAATATTTATTTTAATTTTACTTATGATTTATTTTAATTTTACTTATTAAAACTTATTTCATGTTTTAAAAATTGTTTGTCCACTTTTATTTATTTATTTTACATTTTTTTTAATATTCTTTTTTTAATTTTTAGAAAAGGACTTTTATTTTTTATTTTTTAAATAAGCTAACAAAAAATAGGAAAAAAGAAAATATTCTCTTCTAGTCATGATTTATTTTATTTTGTATTACTATTTTTTTATTATTCATGTATATCCATTTTTATGAGAGAAAACATTTTTAGTTTAAAATTTCTTTTAAACTTTTTACTTTACATTTTTTTTCACATAATACAGGGATTTTGTTGGAAATATCTCCTCTCAAAGTTTTATGATAAATTTTTTTTTTCATTTTACATATTCATTTGAAACTTTTTTGTCTTTTTAAAAATGTAAAAATAGTAAATACACTAATTTCGGTGTTTCTCAATCTCTCTTTGAGGACTGCTGAAATTTCATTTGAACTTTATTTTAACAAGAAACATGAAATCGATGCACATCATTTACTTTTGCATGCCACAGAAAATGATGTCGCGGGCCAGATCTGGCACCCTGGCCACAAGTTTGTACACCTCTGTTCTAACTCCTTGAATGCTAATTCATAAATTTGGGCTAGCGAAGTTGACTGCGTGTTTGTCCGGCAGAGATCCGGGAGGCCTTCAAGGTTCTTGACCGCGACGGGAACGGTTTCATCTCCAAGCAGGAGCTGGGAATGGCCATGCGCTCCCTGGGCTACATGCCCAGTGAGGTGGAGCTCGCCATCATCATGCAGAGGCTCGACATGGACGGTGGGGGAACATTTCCACACGCATTTGCATGTCTGCTTAATAATTCATCAAAAGTTGTCACTACAGATGGAAAGCAGCATTTGCTTGATGATGCAATACAGAGAAGTTGATAGGGAAGCTTTTGTTTTGAAAGGAGAATGAATCAGCCGCCGAGTGGCTGTTTTGCATGGTAGTTTTTATTTTGAATGCATCAGGAAGTGGTTGACAAGTCATTTTCTGGTAGGGCAGCTTTAGTTTTGGGATAAAATGAGGTGCCGGTCACCAGGGGCGGATCCACCAGGGTGGCATGGTGGGGCAACTACCACCCTAAAAGATACAGTAGGCTTGCCACCCCAGTTGGCACCGATGAAAACTTATGGATATACAGTGATCCCTCGCTACTTCACGCTTCAAACATCATGCCCTCAGTCCATAGCAGATTTTTTTTTTTTTTCAATTAACTCATTTGCTCCCAGAAACGTATAAATACGTTCTATTTTTAAATGCTTCATTATCCCAAAAACGTATTTATACATCTTTTGCGTTTAAAAAATTTTTTTTTTTTTTTTACAAGAAGAATCTATAGCTTGTGATCTATATGAGAGAAAAAAAACAAGGCTCCAAACCCATTTTAAAGCAATAAAACTGGCCACTGGAGGGCAGTAGTGCATTTTGTAAAGACCCGCAACCCGATTCAAAACAATGAAAAGCCGGGCAGCACGGTCGGAGCGGTAGCGGCAGTATGCCAGGCGGCGGACGACCAAACAAAACAACCGAAAGGACGCCTGGAATGCCAGGCGTTGGATGACGGAGCAAAACGACTGAGACCACCGTGCAGTGGGCTCGTCAAGCAGACCCCGCAGAGATTAAAAAATAATCAATCTTTGTGAGACAGACAACGATGAGGGAAAAGTTTACACGGCAGACGCGGCGACATCGGCGTCATCTCGGCGACAACAGGCGTCATCTCTCAGTAGTCATGTGTAAACAAAATGTTACTTTGCTATCAAAAGCTCTATTTGTCTTGTTCATTATGATATTTTGTAAAAGGAAAATGTTATTCAGATATTTGGGATGCAACTAATGCAAAAAACAGCTGTGTTAAAGTCAAAGTTATGTTTGAAATGTATGCGTTTACAAAAAGCTCATTTTTTCCCGTTTTTTTTTCATTAGAAATTGGAAAACTGCTCAAACTAAGCTATTTTGTAATGCTGATTTCTAAAGAATGGAAGAAGATATGAACTTACTTTTTTTCTGCTGAAAGAAAAGAGTCCAATCTTTCTTTTGGTGGGTTCCATGTTTATATACCAATAGAACAGAATTTTCTGTGGGCTTTGCAAAATCAGTCAAAATCCAGAAAACGGCCGGGAGTGAAGGGCCTTGCTCTGGTGAAAATGGATGGGAATGAATGAGTTAAAAGAAATAATATTTTATCTTGAAAGGCTGTGCCTTTCCCGTAGGACAGCTTTTATTTTGTTCGGACAACAACCCAACCTCCTTATGGAAGGCTGGATTTTATTTTGGAAAGATGAAGAATGAGTTGGCATGTAACCTTCTTGTGGTAGCAATTTTATTTAAAAAGATGAGGAAACAGCATCCTTGTGGTGGAATGGCTTTTATTTTGAAATGATATGACCTTCTTGTGTGTCAGCTTTTACTTCGGGAGGATAACTACCCAGCGTCCACGTGGTGCGTTGAGGTGGTTTACTTTTTTATTTTGAAAGGATGAAAATCCAACCCCCAGTGTGACCTTGTTGTTTGGCAGGAAGGATGAAGTATTAAATTCTATGTGTTGGGGTAGTTTTTATTGTGAAATGACATGTTATTCTTGTTGGACAGCTTTTATTTTGGAAAGATGAAGTGTTTGTCAGCAGGTAAATTATTTTTCGAAAGAATGGAGAATCAAATTTTTTTTTTTTTTTTTTTTTTAAAGGATGAAGAACTTACCTCCTTACCTCTGTTTGACAGCTTTTAATTTGGGAAGACAAAGAACCAGACTCAGTGTGATGAACTGGCTTTTACAGTGGAATGAAAAAAGTATCTGAACCTTTTGGAATTTCCTACATTTGTGCATGAAATCACCCTCAAATGTGTTTTGATCTTTGTCAAAATCACAGAGATGAAAAAAACAGTGTCTGCATTAACTAAAACCACCCAAACATTTATAGGTTTTCATATTTTAATGAGGATAGTATGCAAGCAATGACAGAAGGGAGAAAAATAAGTAAGTGAACCATCATATTTAATATTTTGTGCCCCCCATTTGGCAGCAATAACTTCAAACAGACGCTTCCTGTAGCTTGAGACCAGTCTGGCTCATTGATCAGGATTAATCTTGGCCCATTCTTCTTTACAAAACTGCCATAGTTCAGTCAGATTCCTGGGATGTCTGGCATGAATTGCTGTCTTTAGGTCATGCCACAGCATCTCAGTGGGGTTCAAGTCTGACTTTGACTTGGCCACTCCAGAAGGGGTATTTTGGTCTTCTAAAACCATTCTGAAGTTGATTTACTTCTGTGTTTTTGATCATTGTCTTGTTGCAGCATCCATCCTCTTTTTAGCTTCAACTGTCTGACAGACGGCCTCAGGTTTTCCTCCAAAACATCTTGATAAACTTTTGAATTCATTCTTCCATTAATGATTGCAAGTTGTCCAGGCCCCGAGGAAGCAAAACAGCCCCAAATCATGATGCTCCCTCCACCATGCTTCATGTTGGGATGAGGTATTGATGTTGGTAAACTGTTCCATTTTTTTCTCCACACATGACATTGCGTGGTCCTCCAAAACAATTCAACTTTGGTTTCATCAGTCCACAAAATATTCTGCCAAAACCTCTGTGGAGTGTCCGAGTGCCTTTTTTCGAACATTAAACGATTAACAATGTTTTCTACAGACAGCAGTGGCTTCCTCCATGGAGTCCTGCCATGAACACTATTCTTGGTCATAGTTTTACATATAAGTGATGTGTGCACAGAGATATTGGACTGTGCCAGTGATTTCTGTAAGTCTTCAGCAGACAGTCTAGGGTTCTTTTTTAGTATTCTGCGCTGAACTCTTGGCATCATCTTTGGTGGATGGCCACTCCTTGGGAGAGAAACAACAGTGCCAAACTCTCTCCATTTGTAGACAACTTATCGACTGTCGATTGATGAACATCCAACTTTTAGAGATTGTTTTGTATCCTTTGCCAGCTTTATACAAATCAACAATCCTTGATCGTAGGATTCAGACAGCTCTTTTGACGAACCATGATGCACATCAGACAATGCTTCTCATCAAGAAATTTCTTACCAGGTGTGTGTTTTATAGTGGGCAGGGCAGATTTAAACTACTCATCAGTGTTTGGGCACACACCTGACTTAAAATGTTTGGTAAAAATTGGTTTCAATTGCTCTTTAAGTCTCCTTAGGCAGAGGGTTCACATACTTATTTTTTCCCCCTTCTGTCATTGTTTGTATGCTATACTCATTAAAATATGAAAACCTATAAATGTTTGGGTGGTTTTAGTTAAAGCAGACACTGTATTTTCATCTGTGTGATTTTGACAAAGATCAGATCACATTTGATGGTGATAATGCAGAAATGTGTGAAATTCCACAAGGTTCAGATACTTTTTCATAGCACTGTATGTAGCAAAGATGAAGAACCTGCTGCCATGCAGTTTGCCTTATTTTATTTTGAAAGGATGTAGAACATCAGACTTCATGAATCACTTTGGGTATCTTTCCAATCTGTATTGTCACCACGTTACATCATCATCATCAGTACAAGTTGTCGGCAAATAAGTCGTTTTACCATGACAGGGCGGCTGGTAATAAGTGTTTTATTTTGAAGGTGATGGCCAGGTGGACTTTGAGGAGTTTATGACCATCCTGGGCCCAAAACTTCTCTCTTCTGAAACAAGAGAAGGTTTCCTGGGAAGCACCATAGACACCATCTTCTGGCAGGTACTGGAAACACGCATTACTCCTTTCATTGGTTGAAGCGACTCCATGGACGCTTTTATCGCACTAATCACTGTCTGCGACGAGCGCTTTGACTTTATACTCCGCTGTGAAGCCTTTTTTTAATTAGAGTTCAGTGCGGCGTGCTCTGGTGCTATAATTCATCCGTATGCAAATGAGGTGTCGCATGCCACATTGAACACATGCAAATGAAGCTCGTATGTTATGAAGTGGTGACCGGGCAACTCTTTTATTACGTTTGATTGTCTGTGTTGCTTCACATTTACCTCATTGGCAGCCAGTGAGGTAAATAGCCGTACCCTTTAAACGTTGTAATTATCTACCCAGGTAGTGTTTGTCAGTGGTTACTAAGTACTCACTTTTTTTACTTACCGTAATTTTCAGACAATATGTCGTACCGGACTATAAGCCGCAGGTGTCCTCACTGTATAATGGGCTATTTACAAGAAAAGATTCTAACCGGTACCACTTTATTTGACAGCAGTGTCATACAACATAGTCAAAAGACTGACATAAGACGGTCATAATCATGACATGACACTGTCATGAGCATTAATGAATGCTTATGACAGATGTCAGTGTTTCCCCTAGGATTTTTTGAAGCTGTGGTGGTGGTGGTGGTGGGCCGCGTTAGAGTCGGACAACCCCTTCATGTGCCGCGGTGAATTTGTTTCATATCATGACAAATAAGATTTTTTTCGCGACGTTTATTTTTTTGTAAGAACTAGAGATGTCGATCAGGATGCCGATCAATCGGGTCCGATCACGTCATTTTCAAAGTATCGGAATCGGCAGAAAAATATCGGCCATGCCTTTTTTAAATATATATATATATATTTTAATTAAATCGTTTTCTAAATGTATTTGACGTTATAGACATAATATGTTACACCCAGCCAGAGTCTTTAGTTTAGGCTTAAGGTACCAAAAACGGCGTAATAAATTTTTTAAAAAATGTATTAACGCAATTAATCCATCCGTTACACGACCCACTCACGCATTGTCGCGCTCAATCTGTAATGACGCCATTTTACCTGTTTAGAGCTATAAAAGACAGCAGAATAAGAGTAGAGTGAATTTTGGCAGCCTTTGGATCTTTTACAATAGGCTAAAACCTTACATTCTCTCGCCCAACTATTAAAAATATCATGGGAAGCAATGTGGGGAAGCAAGGTAGCAATTGATCATTTTCTCAACTCCTTAAGTTATATCCCAACGCAGAGAAGATATATGAATTGGTAGCACTACGCACAGTCATGGGTCCACTTCCCATCATGCATTTGGGTTGAATGGCTGCAGTATCATTTACTGAAAGCTCAACAAATACACTAGATGGCGATATTTAGTCAGAATATACAAAATCACAAGTCTTTCTATCCATGGATCCCTCTCACAGAAAGAATGTTCATAATGTAAATGCTTCTTGAGGATTTATTGTCATAATAAACAAATACAGTACTTATGTACTGTATGTTGAATGTATATATTCGTCCGAGTTTTATTCATTTTTTTCTTAATGCATTGCCAAAATGTATATGATCAGGAAAAATTATCGCGAATGATTGGAATTGAATCGTGAGCAAAAAAAAAAAAAGTAATCGGATTGGGAAATATCGGGATTGGCAGATACTCAAACTAAAACGATCGGGATCGGATCGGGAGCAAAAAAACATGATCGGAACAACCCTAGTAAGAACCTTAACCTTTGCAAAGTTTGCATCCTGCCTGCGAACATTTGATTTTAATGGACTAAAAAAAATAAAAAGGGAAATCAGCAATAAATGGTCAATTTTTAGTGAGGCGTGCTGCAAGTTCGTCCCCCTGATTCTCAAGACTGTCTTCACCTACACAGGAATAAGAACAAAATGAGATCTAGCAAATGAAGACACTCAAGCATCTCTAACTTACATTGTGCATTTGACTAAATGTCTTACTGTTCATTGCAGACAAATATCTCTAACAGTTCACTGTTGACATGGGCACTATCAACGCAATGGCCGACAGTTGCCGTCAACAGCACTCCCCATTTATCAATCTGTGATGCCATTTTTGACATCATGACATCTGACCTGGTCCATATCCTGAAACACATTCAATGTTTTACCCATTTGGATTTAAATCAAATATGTCTAATTTACATTAGTCAATCTGACTTCAGTTCAAATTGAAGTCTTTGCTGGAGTTACTTTTCTTATTTTTAGTGCAAATTCATATAATGATTTGTTTATACTTCTTTCAATGTAAATACGCCATCTGTCTTGTAATTTTTTGGATAAGGAATATGCCAAGTTATAGACAATAATAATAATAGAGCTGGGAATCTTTGGGCACCTAACGATTCGATTACGATTACGATTCAGAGGCTCCGATTCGATTATAAAACTATTATTGATGCACCCCCCTCGTTTTTTTTCCTTCTTAATTTTTTGTACATTAGTTCCAAAATTGTTCAAAAATCCTCTCAGGAACCAAACTACTATTTCAGTATCAAGTTAGCATAAAACAGTAAACAAACATACAAAAATAACAGTAAATAAAATACTCCAGTCCCCATTCTGTATCAGCATCTTTAAACTACATTCAATTAATTTAATGTTGTGAATCAACTGTTACAGTTGTTAAAATTGCTCCCGTAATTCCATAATTTCCCTTATGTGTACTTTTGTCAAAGTTTTAAAACTATTTCATCATTTAAAGATAGATTCAAGACAAGATTCTGCCGATTTAGGAGTATTTCAGATAAAAAGTTAATTACAGTGCCTTGCAAAAGTATTCGGCCCCCTTGAACCTTGCAACCTTTCGCCACATTTCAGGCTTCAAACATAAAGATATAAAATTTTAATTTTTTGTCAAGAATCAACAACAAGTGGGACACAATCGTGAAGTGGAAAAAAAATTTATTGGATAATTTAAGCTTTTTTAACAAATAAAAAACTGAAAAGTGGGACGTGCAATATTATTCGGCCCCCTTGTGTTAATACTTTGTAGCACCACCTTTTGCTCCAATTACAGCTGCAAGTCGCTTGGGGTATGTTTCTATCAGTTTTGCACGTCGAGAGACTGACATTCTTGCCCATTCTTCCTTGCAAAACAGCTCGAACTCAGTCAGGTTGGATGGAGAGTGTTTGTGAACAGCAGTCTTCAGCTCTTTCCACAGATTCTCGATTGGATTCAGGTCTGGACTTTGACTTGGCCATTCTAACACCTGGATACGTTTATTTTTGAACCATTCCATTGTAGATTTGGCTTTATGTTTTGGATCATTGTCCTGTTGGAAGATAAATCTCCGTCCCAGTCTCAGGTCTTGTGCAGATACCAACAGGTTTTCTTCCGGAATGTTCCTGTATTTGGCTGCATCCATCTTAACGTCAATTTTAACCATCTTCCCTGTCCCTGCTGAAGAAAAGCAGGCCCAAACCATGATGCTGCCACCACCATGTTTGACAGTGGGGATGGTGTGTTCAGGGTGATGAGCTGTGTTGCTTTTACGCCAAACATATCGTTTTGCATTGTGGCCAAAAAGTTCAATTTTGGTTTCATCTGACCAGAGCACCTTCTTCCACATGTTTGGTGTGTCTCCCAGGTGGCTTGTGGCAAACTTTAAACGAGACTTTTTATGGATATCTTTGAGAAACGGCTTTCTTCTTGCCACTCTTCCATAAAGGCCAGATTTGTGCAGTGTACGACTGATTGTTGTCCTATGGACAGACTCTCCCACCTCAGCTGTAGATCTCTGCAGTTCATCCAGAGTGATCATGGGCCTCTTGGCTGCATCTCTGATCAGTTTTCTCCTTGTTTGAGAAGAAAGTTTGGAAGGACGGCCGGGTCTTGGTAGATTTGCAGTGGTCTGATGCTCCTTCCATTTCAATATGATGGCTTGCACAGTGCTCCTTGAGATGTCTAAAGCTTGGGAAATCTTTTTGTATCCAAATCCGGCTTTAAACTTCTCCACAACAGTATCTCGGACCTGCCTGGTGTGTTCCTTGGTTTTCATAATGCTCTCTGCACTTTAAACAGAACCCTGAGACTATCACAGAGCAGGTGCATTTATACGGAGACTTGATTACACACAGGTGGATTCTATTTATCATCATCGGTCATTTAGGACAACATTGGATCATTCAGAGATCCTCACTGAACTTCTGGAGTGAGTTTGCTGCACTGAAAGTAAAGGGGCCAAATAATATTGCACGCCCCACTTTTCAGTTTTTTATTTGTTAAAAAAGTTTTAATTATCCAATAAATGTTGTTCCACTTCATGATTGTGTCCCACTTGTTGTTGATTCTTGACAAAAAAAATTAAATTTCATATCTTTATGTTTGAAGCCTGAAATGTGGCGAAAGGTTGCAAGATTCACGGGGGCCGAATACTTTTGCAAGGCACTGTAGGTTCGCTACAACAGAGCCTTCTACACTCAAAAAAAAAAAAAAGACTCCGGTAGGTTGTAAAGTTTACTAAAAGACAATGTGCATTTTCAGCAAGAACACATCATGTTTCCAAGGTGAGCATGATTCAATCATGCAGTCCATACATAAACATGAACAATGAATGAGTAGCTAGATTAGATCATGTTGATGCAACATAATGTTAACGTCCCTTTCCAACCAATTGCAATAGTCTCGTCATTTCTTGTGAGATTTAAAAGTAGGGGTTGCCAACTCCCTGAAAAAATAAGTGACACCTCATTGCTAGAGCCGGCCAACCCAATAACCGTCACCATTTAATTATTATTTTGTTTGTGAAAAGTGATTTTTTTTTTAATTAGATGGGGCTTTGCAAGGCACAGGCCCAGCTAGTAAAATTCCTCAACTTTATATTAATTTCTTTCTTTCATAATCTTATTATCCACGTTTTTTCGGCACACTGGAGACTCCAAACCGTTTGACCGACCGGCACTGTTTAAATATCTAAATTCCATTCATTTTTAATGACAAGCATTTTCCCTTCATTTTCAATGACTGGAAAACATAGGTGGTTGTGATTTTTGACCACTTACCATTACAGCCCATTGACATTGAAGTGGCGCCTAAGTAAGTCAATACCACCGACAGCTATGTACATCCATGCCATTGACTATCATGAATGTCGCTACTATTGATGCCAATGTAAATGTACTGGATTCCATTGAGGCATATATAAATCGATGCCATTGACGGCCATTTGCGTTAAAATTAGGGCTGTCAAACAATTAAAATGTTTAATCGAGTTAATCACAGCTTAGAAATTAATTCATCGTAATTAATCGCAATTCAACCACCCCTAAAATATGGCTTATTTTTCTGTAAATTATTGTTGGAATGGAAAGATAAGACAAGACGGATATATACATTGAACATACTGTACATAAGTACTGTATTTGTTTATTATAACAATAAATCCACAAGATGGCATTAACATTATTAACATTCTTTCAGTGAAAGGGATCCACGGATAGATTCTTAAAGGATAAATGTGAGTTTGTATATTGTGACTAAATATTGCCAACTAGTGTATTTGTTGAGCTTTCAGTAAATGATACTGTAGTGACTAAACTGTTCTGCCCTAATGCATGATGGGAAGTAGGGCAACCATGACTGTGTGTGCTGGCTGCAAATGCTATATCTTCTCTGCGTTGTGTACAATATATGTTAGATATGTTTTGTATGATGTAGTGACGAAAAATTAAAAAACAACACTTCATATTTGTACTCAAGTAAAGTACAGATACATAAAAATGTACTTGAGTACAGTAACGAAGTGCTTTTACTTCGTTACATTCCACCATTTCTGTTTGTACAACCCCTAGCAAAACATATGGAATCATATGCTCGGGCGAGCACTCGCTCAGATATTTTATTATGTAGAATAAACTCAGCTTGAAAAAATAACGAATTAGTTCAAAAGTGCAGGGAAATAAATATAGAATCAATCCATTCCTAGGAAAAATATATGGAATCATGAGAAACAAACAAAGAAATAACAGTCAAAACACATCCCTAGTATTTAGTTGCATCACCTCTGGGTTTTATGACAGCTTGCAGTCTCTGAGGCATGGACTTGATGAGTGACAAACAGTATTCTTCATCAATTTGGTGCCAACTCTCTTTGATTACAGTTGCCAGATCCTCCTTGCAGGTCGGAGACATCCTGTGAACATTTTTTTTTCAATTTCCACCACAGGTTTTCAATAGGGTTGAGATCTGGGCTATTTGCAGGCCATGACATTGACTGGATGAGTCTTTCTCCAAGGAATGCTATAACAGTTTTAGCTCTGTGGCATGATGCGTTGTCATCTTGGAAAATGACATATTTTTAATTGAAGGGATAAGAAAGCTGTCTAAAATTTCAATGTAAACTTGCGCATTTATTGACTTTCTGCGCATTGAGGCACTTTCTCCCCAGTGCCTTTGCCTGACATGCAGCCCCATATCATCAAGGACTGAGGGAATTTTGATGTTTTCTTCAGGCAGTCATCTTTGTAAATCCCACCTGAACGGCACCAAAGAAAAGTTCCAGCAACATCACCTTGTCCAATGCAGATTCTTGACTCATCACTGTAGAATCTTGATGTTTTCTTCAGGCAGTCATCGATGTAAATCTCACTGGAACGGCACCAAACAAAAGTTCCAGCATCATCACCTTGTCCAATGCAGATTCTTGACTCATCATTGATAATAACCTTCATCCAGTCATTCACAGTTCATGGTTTCCTCTCCTTAGCCCATTTCAGTCTTGATCTTTTCTGTTTAAGTGTCAATGATGGTTTCCTTTTAGCTTTCCTGTCTGAAAATCCCATTTCCGTGAGGCGATTTTGCACAGTTCTGTCACATACCCTGACTCCAGCTTCCTCCCATTTCTTCTTCATTTGTCGTGTTGTACATCTTCTGTTTTAAAGACATATGGCCTTTAGTTGTTTGTCATGACGTTTGGATTTCTTCCTCGATCTACCAGTACGCTTAACTTTAACAACCTTGCTATGCTGTTTGTACTTGGTCCGGATTTTTGATACAGCTGACTGTGAACAGCCCACATTTTTGGCAACCATACGTGTAGTGTTACATTCAAGAAGTTTGCTAATCCTCTCCTTAGTCTCAAGAGACATTTCTCTTGTTGTAGTCATGATTCTTCAGAATCCACTTGGTCCAACAGCCCTGCAAAATGGGATAACCTCACTGTTTTTAACTGCTGACTAACGAGCAGATGTAATCGGAGGCAGGGTGCCGTTTAAGGAAAGGAAATTGACTGGGTGTGTCTGTATTTTCTACTCAAAATGGAGTGATTCCATATTTTTTTCTTCAGAATGGAGTGGTTTTATATTTCCCTGTACTTGCTCTATAAAAATAACATTTACTGACCACCACAATCTTTTTTTATTCATTTCTTTTAGTGTTTCTGAATGCCAAGGAGTTGCACTTTTGAAGTAATTCATTATTTTTTTCAAGCTTTTTATCTGAGTTTGTTCTACATAATTAAATGTCTGAGTGAGTGCTCGTCCAAAACTGGTGATTCCATACTTTTTGCTACGGGTTGTACAATAGGGGTGGGAACGTCTAGGTACCTCAGGATACGATACGATTTGCGATACAAGGCTCTCAATCACGATGATCTCACAATATGGTGATATAACAATTATCGATGCATGGGTCAGGCACAATTTTGTCAGTAATGCGTTACTAAGTAACGCGATACTGTAATCTGATCACTTTCTTTCATTAACGAGTAATCTGAAGTGTTCATTCTTCCAAACCAGTTATCTGATTAAAGTTAGTTTTCCTTAGTGTCCGTGCGTTACTGTTTTATATTGCCTCGTATTTTGTAGTCATGTAAAAAGAGCATTTTGAATAAATATGCTAGTAAGGTTCCCGCTACGTTTTTGTTTCGATGATAACCGCTGACAGTTACTTCCTGTTTTAGTCTCGAGTCACACGCGCTAAGTGTTTTGGGACTGAGAAAGGCGTGTACCAGGCTTCCAGCGAGGGTGCACATTTGAGCCGAGTGCAGCCACATGTTGAGATGTGCGAGGGCATATTGATCTGTGTACATCAATGAATGAACGTATTTTTCCTTCATTCTGGAGGGTTCCAGCGATAGGTTGGACCACCTACATATGCGGCCGTTTTGTAGCTTTGCCGTTGCAACTATGGGTAGTCATCACTCCAAGTTGGCAAGCATTGTCTACATCATATTCTTGTTGCAGATTTATGCCGTGTGGTGACGTGTTCGTTTAGTATCTTTGGGATGTGTTTTAAGTCCGATTGATTGTGCTTGCCACCACGTTTTGTGGCCAAATTGAATGGGTGTGTGTACGGCGTACTCCTGGGTTGTGCGCGCGCATCCCCGCCCGCCCCCACCTTTGTGTTCATTTAACTGTGCAATTCATTTGTGTGCTGTTGATTATTGTGTAGTCAATTTGCATTGTTTTAAATTGGTACTGATATGCTGTTAACCCTCACGCGAAATTCAGAATTTTTGACACCAGGCTTAATTAGTTAGCAGGGTTTCATTAGTCGGTGGAGTTGATTTGAACAAATTCCGGAGTGGCTAAGCTAGCGCAAGTTAATGATGGTTGAAATCAACTCTGCCGACTAATTAAACCTCCACTTACTCAAAGATTAAGCCTTATGTGAAAATTCTGATGTTCCCCCTTAAATTGGCTTATCGAAAAGTCGGTTACATGCGATGACATTTTTCTGTTGTCATTCTTAGGTTTAGGCGGCAGTGTGAGAAAAATTGGTAAAAAGAACCGGATAAATTGCTTTTAAAGTAACTTAATTACTTTAATAATAAAGTAATCAGTAAAGTAACTAGATTACCTTTTTGAGGCGAAATCAGTAATTACATTTCTTTTTTAAGTAATCTGTGACAACACTGGTCAGGAAATCATTCTAGGATATTCTACAAAACAACTAATAAACAGAAACACAAGCTCTTTACATCCTTCTGCTGTGAGTTGTATTGAGTTTATCGCTTGTAGATGTCCAATTCATTTGAACTGGGAGGGTGGCAAAGAATGGCACATTCATGCATTAGGGTCCTTGTTGCACCCTTGTCACCATCAAAATAGTTGCCCGTTTAGTTATCGATTCGTCATCAATTAGTTGATTAATCGTGGCAGCCGTAGTTTTCTCCTATTTTAATAAAATTTTCATCACGCCTCAGTATTTGAACTGATTTGTATTTGAATTGGTATCCGAACCGCCTTTGTTTTGTGACACGGGCGAAACATTGTATTACCTCTGCCAAGGACACGGAAACGAGGGGCGGGAGATTTGTCGGTTTGTTTGATGGCGGCAGCGATTATCGAGCACGGTCGGCGGACGTGCACAGAGGCCTTCGGGCTTAATAGCGCTAATAATGAATCACGTTGACACTAATTGGCTATTGATGATTTTGCTCTTGGCTTCTAGATGGCTTCCACTGACTGAAGAGGAACATTATGGGCTCTTTTTTTTTTTTTCTACTCCTTTGTCATTTTGTACATGTGATCGAAAATATTTAATTGGCTGCCATTGACAGCGATAGATGTCCGATCCATTTTGACTGGGAGGAGCTGGCAACAATCATTCATGATCTTTCAATGCCAGCCATCCAAGTTAGTAAGATATAACAACACACAAAATATCTTTAAAGAATACATTCGTTTCAAAAGCATGTCAACTCTAAATTGTAGATGAGAAAATGGTATAACTTGGGGTAGGAAAACAGCAAGTGAAAAAAAAACCAAAATCATTTTAAAATAAGTAAATAAATAAATAAATAAATAAATGTATAAAGATTAATAAGAAAAAATACCATTGAAAATTGATAAACGACAAAAAAATCTGAATCTTTTTTAGTATTTAAAGACCCACATAAATTTCACTATATTTGATAAATAAACGAACCAAAAAAATCATTCAGAGAAAAGTGAGACAAGATCAGACCTAAAATTAAAAAAATAGAAAATAGAGTTCCAAATTGTTTCGAAGAATAACACGAAATAATAATTGAGAGATTTATATGTATATACCTGGTCCTTCTAAAAAAATAGCATATTGTGATAAAGTTCATTATTTTCTGTAATGTACTGATAAAAAATAGACTTTCATATATTTTAGATTCATAACACACAACTGAAGTAGTTCAAGCCTTTTATTGTTTTAAAATCGAGGATTTTGGCAAAAAAGTCAAGAAAACCCAAAAATCCCTGTCTCAAAAAATAGCATATCATGAAAAGGTACTCTGAAGAAGCTACTAACCTAATCATCTGAATCAACAAATTAACCAAAAACCCCTGCGAAAGATTCCTGAGGCTTTTAAAAACTCCCAGCATGGTTCATGACTCAAAACCGCAATCATGGGCAAGACTGCCGATCTGACTGCTGTCCAGATGGCCATCATTGACACCCTCAAGCAAGAGGCTAAGACACAGAAATACATTTCTGAGCGAATAGGCTGTTCCCAGAGTGCTGTATCAAGGCACCTCAGTGGTAAGTCTGTGGGAAGGAAAAAGTGTGGCTGGAAACACTGCACAAGCAGAAGGGGTGACCGCACCCTGAGAAAGATTGTGGAGAAGGGCCGATCCAGACCTTTTGGTGATCTGCAGAAACAGTGGACTGAGTCTGGAGTAGAAACATCCAGAACCACCGTGCACAGGTGTGTGCTGGAAATGGGCTACAGGTGCCGCACTCCCTAGTTCAAGCCAGTTTTGAACCTGAAACAGCGGCAGAAGTGCCTGACCTGGGCTACAGAGAAGCAGCACTGGACTGTTGCTCAGTGGTCTAATGTACTTTTTTCAGATGAAAGCAAATTTTGCATGTCATTCGGAAATCAAGGTGACAGAGTTTGGAGGAAGACTGGGGGGAAGGAAAAGCCAAAATCCCTGAAGTCCAGTGTCAATTACCCAGAGTCAGTGATGTCTGGGGTGCCATGTCAGCTGCTGGTGTTTTACAAAGGGCAGGGTCAATGCAGCTAGCGATCAGGAGATTTTGGAGCACTTCATGCTTCCATCTGCTGAAAAGCTTTATGGAGATGAAGATTTCATTTTTCAGCACGACCTGGCACCTGCTCACAGTGCCAAAACCACTGGTAAATGGTTTACTGACCATGGCATTATTGTGCTCAATTGGCCTGCCAATTCTCCTGACCTGAACCCCATAGAGAATCCGTGGGATATTGTGAAGAGGAAGTTGAGAGACACCAGACCCAACTCTGTGGAGCTTAAGGCCGCTATCGAAGCATCCTGGGCCTCCGTAACACCTCAGCAGTGCCACAGGCTGATTGTCTCCATGCCACGCCGCATTGAATCAGTCATTATTGCGAAAGGATTCCTGACCAAGTATTGAATGCATAATTGATATAATTAATTGAAGATTGCCTTTTTTTTTGTTTTTGTATTAAAGAACACTTTTTTTGTATAGGTCGGATGAAATATGCTATTTTTTTTGAGATAGGGATTTGTGAAGAACTATAGTCCTCATGAAATGATGCAATCAAAACATGGCATAAGTAACACTACAGGGGTTTTGAGTTAATTTGTTGATTCAGATGATTAGGTTAGTAGCTTCTTCAGAGTACCTTTTCATGATATGCTAATTTTCTGAGAGAGGGATTTTTGTTTTTTCTTGACTTTTTTGCCAAAATCATCAATATTAAAACAATAAAAGGCTTGAACTACTTCAGTTGTGTGTAATGAATCTAAAATATATGAATCTAATGTTTATCAGTACATTACAGAAAATAATGAACCTCATCGCAATATGCTACTTTTTGAGAAGGACTAGTATATATTATATTAAGTTATGTAATTATATAATTTGTCATTTCACCTGTTTTTGGTCACTCAAGTGGCCGGCGTATCAATCTACAGTATACCTCACGTCAACACAGGCTGACAAGTTGTTATAATTTTGTCCGCAAATGAGCAACGAAGTGTTAAGAAAATTTATCCAATCTCATCTACGTCGTGCTGAATCCATTTTTGGAGATTCCGTGGGTTCCTCTGGCTTGATTTTGCAGTTTTAAATTCGTCAACACACTGCTAACTTCAGTCGCAACTCATGAGGTTCTTTCTAAACCGGAAGTTCGAAGCAGAAATTTTCCAAGATATTTCTCTCAGGAAACTTGTCTATAAGACAAAAAAAAAAACACAAGTACAGTATGTGTGTGCAAAATCATGGTAGAAAAAAACACAAATATTCGAAAAATACAATTCAGCCAGGCGACCCTGCATGGTGTCCACGGGTAAATTTAATTAGCTAATGATAGCACGACTATGTTCATAGGTAGCATAGGCATGTAAAAAATGTATTTCTTGTTGTTGTTTGTTCTGCCCCCCTTCTGTCCTCACATAACCCCTTCGTATTTGCCACTTTCTCCTAATGATTAAAACATAATGAACAACCAAAATGCAAGTGCTGTATACATAGGAGTAGCAAGGGTCCCCGGGGGCTCCAGGCAACAAGCAACATGGGGCCCTTCTGAAGCCTGAGTTATACTCCCGCGTTGCGCAGCGACTCCGCCGTCATTCGACATTCGATAGTTCTGCGGTGAGGGAACGCGTTGCTCTGTAATTCACCGCCAAGCCACTAGAGGGGTGTGGCGTTATGGTTTTGGGGCATGCTTGTTGACTTCCGCTAGTCGGAGAAAAAATAAACAATGCAAGATGGAACTCTTGAAAGTAAATATTCTGCTCATCAACACTGAATAAATATTGAACATACAAATGTTGAGGGGCAGGTGACGCAGAAGACTGTTTCGAGGCGGTCTGGCCGACTTTTGATGCCGCACAGAGAGTTTTAGACTCGGGTGGAGAGAGCTAGCTGTGGCGGCTAGCTTCAAACTGGCGTCGAGCACTTCGATCAAGGACTGAAAAGCCCTCCAGCCCGATTTGTTTGCCGTGTCCTACAACCAGCCAGTGGGAAGCCATAGCAGATTTCTGGCGTCTATGGAACTTCCCAAACTGCGTTGGGAGCCTTGATTTTAACGTTATCATAAAAAGCACCGAGGCACTCTCAATCAGTGATGATGTATCATGTGTGAACTGTGTTATTGTAAATTAAAGATCAAAACAACTCTTTTGACACCAAATCTGTGCTTTATTCTTCATCTACTTGAAGTGTGACACGTAAACAGACTCACAGCAAACATATGTACACAATAAATGATGAAGTGCACCAACCAAAAATACGACATAAAGTGATAAAAGTTGGCAGTTTTTGGCCGACTGGGTCACCGCTTCGTGTGGCCACTCGATTCCGAACACACACGTCTCGGTGATTCTTCCATTTTTTTTTTTTTTCAATCGCCGACCTTGCCATTTGGCAATCACAATAATGTCTTGACGAGACTTGCTCTTCGATGATACTCCCGTCGGCTTGATCCATTTTTGCGTGTAGAAAATAATGTTTGATTCTATTCTACAATGGCGGTGATTTCGCGATAAATCGGGAACAACAGTCTGAGCGCACCAATCACAGTCTGTTTCTGCCACATCATATGCGTCTACGCGACGCGAAGGTTAGAAAATTCGAGAGGCGCGCGTCAGGCTACGGCGCAGGGTCGTAACTCAGGTGTTCCTTGACGGCGCAGGTCTGACGCGGAAGTATAACTCGGCCTTGAGTCACTTGACAAACATACATACTCGCGCAGTATAATGAACACAAAGTTGGGGGGGTGCGAGTGTGCACTGCGTGCTCATGCGGTCAACTTGGCCATAAAAGTGGCGAAAACTAAGCACTTTACACTGACTCATATGGATGTACTTACAATCGTTCATGGAGGCACACATTTTAACAGGTGGCCGTCCTCTGCTCGAAATGCGTACCTTACGCCTATTGTCGCTCCCAGAATACGCAGCGCTTGTGACGTAGGACAATAAAAGTTACACTTTAAACAATTATGATGTATTAATAGCAGATTGGATTTACTTTAACAGGTATATTCTTCATGACATGGTTAATGCTGATTGGGTTTGATAACAGAATTGTTAGTTAAACTGCTAAATGATTACATGTTACTGAACTACTTCCTACACTTGTTACAGCGACAGTACAGTAAAGCTGTGTGTGCCAAATCTATTGACCCCCCTGGGGGCCCCTGCTGCTTGGGGCCCTAGGCAATTGCCTGGTTTGCCTAATGGGACGCGACGCCTCTGACTGTATATCAAACTCCCGTGTAAATACACTAAAACTGTTCAGATCATAAGGACACTCACCGCTAGAGGTAGATTTAAATTCTCTCTCGTAGCTGGAAAATTATTGACATGACCCTGTTGTGTGTCTAATCTGATAAGCACCAGCTTTGTTTTTCTCCAGTCATCACCCCCGCCATGCTGTCCTGGAAAGTTGACTGCAGGACATGTACGCTAACTTACTGATGCAGGAAAATAAATTTTTCATACTTTTCTTATCTGCAACCACCTGCTCCTTCCCATCACCATGAGCCACATCGGGCGGCGGCAATCGTGGCCGCTGACCTTTCCCAAGGACGCGCGGGTTCGGCTAGGATGATGCCAGGCGTGCGTCACTCTGTTTAGCAACTGTCAGCGCATTTCTTTGTCCTCATGGCTAAAGTCATTACTGTAATGCAAGGGTGTCAAACTCATCTTTGTCGCGGAACACATGGTAGTTTTGGTTCCTTCCAAGGGCATGGATGAGGACATGACTATGACGTTTTTTCTTTTTTTACTCTTACAGGGCACTCATTTAACTCACTGGCTGCCATTGAAGGCGCGACTGAAACATGAGTCAGTCCTCCCTGTTTATTAGTTAATTTTTTAAAAAAAACATGTTTTGAATTTACAGGCAGTTACGACATACTCGTAGCATAATTTGCCTAACAAAAGTCCGCTAGCTTAAATGCTACGATGCTAACGTATGTACAAATCTCATAGCAAATCGCTCACACTTGGCTCCACAAATTGTAGCTGTAAACTTAATTACAATCCATACACAAACATATATTAGCTGAAACAACTTACAGCCTTATGTGGGCCAATGGCATACCGCACGCAACACGTCACTTTTGCCCATTAATATTCATGATGTTAGCAATTGTTGCTAGGCGGGTCAAGCTCGCGTTTGTCCCAATGCTAAATGCATGTAAGTAGTGTACGAACGAGATGTTTACTGAGCTATTCTGTCAAAAAATCATGTCCCTGGTGCCCAATTTACTGGAAAAGATGTGGAAAAACATTCAAATGTTCAAGAAATGGCTTGAGTGTCAAGGGCTGAAAAAGACGGGAATAAGATCCGACCTGATCCAGTTAGCTTTTTTATCGACACCTTTTTCATGTGTGCATCTCCTTACGCCACTGACAATGACATTCTCCTGTTTCAACAATCTATCCTTTACCACCATATGCCATGTCTTTCTTCTATATTATATCCTCTGGTTGTCTTACGTCTCTGACTGTTCTTGGGGGCAATTCCCATTGCTATTTTTGTGTAGCGATCGCAAATGCTACTCAGCGACAGCCAACAAACACTTTTAATTTTTTCATTAATAACAAATTATAATTCTATCATTTATTTACACCTACCCCTTACTAAAATTGTTTTTTATCCAACAGAAAAGGTAACAACAGTGGCAGTCAGATACCATTTTAAATTTTTTTTAGGTCATTCATTGTAAGACAGAGGCAGCATGACAAAATGCCACGCTAAAAAATAAGTAAAAATATCCAAATGACTTACTTGTTCATCCTCTGAAGGAACATGGCCCCCAACAAAATGTTTACTGCATACGAAATGTGAATGGCTTCACCTTGCTGGCCTTAAACTGGTGTTTTTGGATGTCCGCGCAGGTTGATCCATTCATCACATTTTTTCCTCCGAGGTTTTGGTTTCGGGAAACGTTTGAAGAAAGCATCCTTCATGTGTCGTAATATCTAGTCGTTTCAACAATTTCCATAGCAGCATTGTTTGATCGGCATGTTCTTTTTTTGAAAGATTACTGGAGAAAATTAGCAGAAATAACATAGTTTGTATGCGAGGGCGTGTCTATAATGTCCCACTTCCGCCTTACGATGGCGATGTCACAGTCTGAAAAAAGCATTTGTGCAGTACACTATTGCCTTCATAAACAAACTAGAGGAGCACCCTGAGAGAGCAGACTTCAAATTAAGCAGCCAAATTCAAAACATAAGATGAAAAATAAATTTTAGTATAACACTAGACTGCAGTGGAGGTTGAATGATTTTGAACACAACCGTGGTTGACCTATAAATTGTCCAAATCCTATCGTGGGGCCCTTGATAGCAAAAGTTTCCTTATTTTTTTTATTTATTCATTTCTATTTTTTTCTCATAAAAATGCAAAAGGGGAAAAACAGTAACAAAGCTCTTATATTTATTTTTTAAATGTTTTAAATGTTAAATGTTTCAAATTTTTCATTTTCAAAAACAAAACAGAAAAAAACGAAATATTCTTTTTATTTTATTTTGTTCTTTGTTTACTCCTTAAAATTAGAAAACCTTAAATATTCTTTTTTTTTTAAATTTAAATGATTATTATTATTTTTCAAGAGGAGAAACAAACAGTAACGTACGCAATTGTTTGGTGCCAAATGTTTTCTTGTTAAAATGTGTGTCGTTTTGAACGTAAGTGTGTTATAGCTTTACAAATTGTCAAAAGTGAAGCTTCAAAAACCACAACTGCCTTGTTTGCTGTCTGTCTAGCTGAACAACTTCACGTTTGGTAAGGACAGAACACGTCATATTAAAAAAATAAAGTAAAAAAACAAGATATTACGGCGGTAATTAATTTTTTTTTTTTTAGATGTATCACGTTAAAATATTTAACGCAATTAATGCATGCACTGCACGATCCACTCACGCATTGTTGGGCTCAACCTGTACTGGCGCCATTTTACCTATATAGAGAGATTAAAGGCAGCGTAATAAGAGTAGAGTGAATTTTGGCTGCCTTTGGAGCCTTTTTTTAATTGGCTAAAGCCTTACAATCCCTCTCCCTACGATTAGAAATATTATGGGGAGCAATGTGGGGAAGCAAGGTAGCAATTGATCTTTTTCTTAACACCTTATATTATTTCCCAACGCAGAGAAGACATATCATTTGGTAGCATTAAGCACAGTCATGGTTCCACTTCCCATCATGCATTTGGGCATGGCTACAGTATCATTTACTGAAAGCTCAACAAATACACTAGATGGCAATATTTAGTCACAATATACAAAGTCACAAGTCTTTCTATCCGTGGATCCCTCTCACAGAAAGAATGTTAATAATGTAAATGCAATCTTGAGGATTTATTGTCATAATAAACAAATACAGTACTTATGTACTGTATGTTGAATGTATATATTCGTCCGAGTTTTATTAATTTTTTTCTTAATGCATTGCCAAAATGTATATGATCGGGAAATATTATCGGGACTGATTGGAATTGAATCGGGAGCAAAAACAAGCAATCGGATCGGGAAATATCGGGATCGGCAGATACTCAAACTAAAACGATCGGGATCGGATCGGGAGCAAAAAAACATGATCGGAACAACCCTAGTGGACTCCTCATACTTTCTGTTTTGTTTGTGCAGTTTGACATGCAGAGGATCACGCTGGAGGAACTCAAACATGTCCTCTTCTACGCCTTCCGAGACCACCTGACCATGAAGGACATTGAGAACATTATCATCAACGAGGAGGAGAGCCTCAAGGAGAACGCGGGGAACTGTCAGACCGAATTTGAAGGAGGTACCTCGCTGTCGGAAAGCGTTTGGCATCCACTCGTCACGTTTCCCGTCACCTACTGATTTATTGATTTGAGGATGCTGTCAACTGTGATAGCCGGAGCAGATGGATTGGAGAGGATTTGGGAGTCAAAATAAGCCAGTGGAGATGAGTAAGGTTAGGTTGTGAGGTGATGAGAAGACTAGAAGGATAGATTTGGGTAATTCCAGAACTGGAGGGCATTTGCCTTAAAAATTCTTGAAAAATAAGCTTTCACCTCTTTGGTTTTCTGCTAAATATTCATCAATAATATGTTATAAGCTATCAGAAACTTGATTAGCTCATCCTACAGATCAATGGGGAAAGAAAATGTATTAATAATTAATTGGTTGCCATTAACGGTAGTAGATATGAATTTCATTTGAAGTGGGAGGGATGGTAGTGAATGAACGAATTTTCATTCGCTTGCACCTTCCCACTTCAAATGGTTTAGAAGTCCAATAGTGATAAACTCATTTAAATTCACAGCAGAAGGATGATTGGATGCCACATGGTTGGTCATCTATCACCGTCAATTGCTGATTAATATCTTAAACTTGGCATAGTCACAATAACAGTTTTCCAAATTTGCACTATTGTTAGCTTTTTCATTATATGAGAAGCTAGCTTTGTGTACATTAATTAGAAATAAAACGAACTTTTTTCATTTTGACAAATGGCTGCAATGACAGAGAGAGTGAAAAGTTTCAAGGGGTTTGAAAACTTTCCGTACCCACTGTATGCCTGCAATGAGAACGCAGCCAAAATGTCCTCCAATTCTGGAATCACCTACAGTGTATCACAAAAGTGAGTACACCCCTCGCATTTCTGCAGATACTTAAGTACATCTTTTCATGGCACAACACTGAGAAAATGACACTTTGACACAATGAAATGTAGTCTGTGTGCAGCTTTTATAATAGAGTTAATTTATTTTCCCCTCAAAATAACTCAAAATATAGCCATTAATATCTAAACCCCTGGCAACAAAAGTGAGTACACCGCATGGGAACTAGGTACATCCCTAAATGTCCAAATTGAGTACTGCTTGTCATTTTCCCTCCAAAATGTCATGTGACCCGTTACAGGAGTGCTGTCAGCATTGCTGCAGAGATTTAAGAGGTGGTGGTGGTGATGGTGTGTGTGTGTGTGTGTGTGTGGGGGGGGGGGGGGGGGGGGGGGGGTCATTCCCACCAACATGCTTGACTTTAGGCATGACACACTTATCCAGGGGTGTCCAAACTTTTTGCAAAGGGGGCCAGATTTGGTGTGGTAAAAATGTGGGGGGCCGACCTTGGCTGACGTCCTTTATGTAGACCAATATAGTTAAGCAAATTTTAGCAAGCCATTATGTTTGTCACATTTGCTTTATTATTTTTTTAAATAATAATTTCAACAATCTCGCAACTAGCCTTTGTGGCGTTGTCTTTCTCGGCCTCTTGCGAAATACTGCTGCTGTAAAATTAAACTAGCTTCAAGTTGCTTCAATTTCTCGCTACGTATCTTCCCTGTAATCTTGTCGTACATGTCAGCGTGTCTCGTTTGGTAACATCGCCTCACATTGAACTTTTTAAAAACAGCGACTGTCTCTTTGCAAATGAGGCAGACACAGTTGTTGCATATTTTATTGACGAAATAGTACAATTTCCACCTATCCTTGAAGCGTCGGCGTCGCAGTCAACTTTCTTTATTTTTGTTGATTGCCGACATTTTAGAAAATTGGGAGTAAAAGGTCACACGGGGTAATGTTGCTAAGAGTGCTGCTGCCTTTTAGTGGGTAAATGAGGAGCAGCATTTAGTGTGTAAACTACTTCATATGCTGGTAGCAGTACTGCTGACCAATTTATTAAGTCTATGTGCGGGCCAGACGTTATTGATATTATGACAGTGGCTGGGGGCCGGATGAAATTTGACCACGGGCCGCATTTGGCTCCCGGGCCAGACTTTGGACACGTCTGCACTTATCTATGTACTCCACACCTGGTCACCGCCACACACGCTTGAGACCATCGGAACCAAACAAATTAATCTTCTCATCATCAATCTCATCAGACCATAGGACATGGTTCCAGTAATCCATGTGCTTTCTTGACATGTCTTCAGCAAACTGTTTGCGGGCTTTCTTGTTTTCAGAAGAGGCTTCCTCCTGGGGTGACAGCCATGCACACCAATTTGATGTGGAGTGCGGCGTATGGTCTGAGCCCTAACAGGCTGACCCCCCCACCTATTCAATCTCTGCAGCAATGTTCACAGCACTCCTGTCATGAGTAACATGACAGGAGAGGGAAAATGACAAGCAGTACTCAATTTGGACATTTAGGGATGTACGTAGTTCCCATGCGGTGTACTCACTTTTGTTGCCAGGGTTTTAGATATTAATGGCTATATCTTAAGTTATTTTGAGGGGAAAATAAATTAATTGTATTATATAAGTTGCACACAGACTACTTTTCATTGTGTCAAAGTGCCATTTTGTCAGTGTTGTCCCATGAAAAGATATACTTAAATACCTGCAGAAATGCGAGGGATGTACTCACTTTTGTGATACACTGTACATGGTGTGGTCGCACTTAATACAGAAGTTGTTGAGTTGCCACATGTGTGTGTCAAGCAGTCATTAATTTATTGCCTGCCATTGACAACCATAGATGCCCAATTCTTATAAACTGGGTGGACGAGCTGTGAATGATCAATTTTCGGTGCCATCAGCCTCTTCTAATCAAAATTGAATGGACATTTAGTGGCCTCAATGGTAGGCAATGAGTTAAAAAAGCGTGTTCTTTGGGGTTAAAGGTCACCGTTTGAGCAACAGGTTACATACATTTCCGAAGATTTGGCCAAAGAAGATAGAAACTGTTTTGGGTACAAGCAGGCACAAGCATTTCCCATCTGCCTCCAAGTCCGTCTGGTCCCTTGGTTTGTTGAATAGATCCAAATTGAAGGGGGAACTCATTCCTATCAGGTTAGACTAGGTGGCCGTTTACATGGTGACTCTCCGAGAATACGAAAAATTTCAAATTTGCATTTGCATTTGCGTCTCCATTCGAACAACGTCGCAATTCCGCATGAAAACGATGTAGTATTCATGTCAGGGCCTAGGGGGCAGTGCAGATTTACAGGGCGACAGAGAATGATGCACTCTGACCCCACCAAGCTCCCTCAGCCCGGAAAAAAACATGCCCGCCCACTCGAAGCAATGGCATTTTTCTTTTGTTCAAAAAGGCACAAAAATGAAAACATTCAACATATTCATTCATTCATTTTCCATGCCGCTTTTCCTCACGAGGGTCGCGGAGGTGCTGGAGCCTATCCCAGCTAACTCGGGGCAGTAGGCAGGGGACACCCTGAACTGGTTGCCAGCCAATTGCAGGGCACAAGGAGACATACAACCATTCACACACACACTCATACCTACGGGCAATTTAGAGTGTTCAATCAGCCTACCATGCATGTTTTTGGGATGTGGGAGGAAACCGGAGTTCCCAGAGGAAACCCACGCAGGCACGGGAAGAACATGCAAACTCCACACAGGAAGGCCGAAGCCCGGGATTGAACCCTTGATCTTAGAACTGTGAGGCAGACGTGCTAACCACTCAGCCACCGTGCCGCACATTCAACATATTTAATTTAAAAATATTATTAAAACAGTAAATTAAAGCCGATATTCCGCCATATTTGCTGTTTTTAATGTTTAGTAGCACCGCTGCGCAAGCCCAATGTGACGTGTACAAGTTCTGACGTTATCGGCGCGGTTTCGCGCCGCGGGAGCCTTTTATATGCATGCCGAGGAAGCACCCCTCAACCCCCCACAATCGGATTCTTCCACTTTGGAGGCAGGATTCAGAATTTTTCGTCTTCGCCTTCCGTCTTGGCCGACACCTTATGCACGCGAGGCCACTCCGCAACACAGTCATTGCGTCTTTGTGTCGCACAGTCGCCATGTAAACTGCCCCTAGTAGATAGACACAGGCGCTGGAAGTCACTCAAAGCAGGGTGTGCTGAGGATCTTTTTTAGTTTTTCCTCATCCAAAAACAGCCATTTAGGTCCAAATTTGTCATGCTTGCGCGATTTTTCCATACAAGGCGTGAACAGTGGCAGTGCACATGCATAATGCATAGTTTACGCACTATTTCTAGCCTACTACAAAGACAGCATTCCTTGGTAACACTTTATAATTATTCGTTTTACTAGTTAACAGATCGTTAGTAAACTGTTGATAAATGATTTATTGTTGATATGTGAAGTATTTGTTAACAGTTTGTTAAGCATTTACAGGGTGTTTCAATATGGTTGAACCCATTCTAAATGCCCATGCTAGTTGATGGATCTTAATAAAACTACAGTATATACACTTTATGTTGAAGGTCATAAGTTTTATTGGTTAAATATACAAAGAAAAGTACAAATATTTGTTGGTTCTACGGCAGATTCTCATAAATGTGCAACATGAGCGCAGCCTGCAAAATGCCTTATCAAAATGCCTTTTCTTTTGACGTGAACGGCATTTCTTCACCTGAAAAGGTAGAAATGCCAAACGTTTCACACAAAAACTTGAAACGTTTCTACACAAACTGTGTTTCAGGTTAAGAACACCTGTAAATACTTAACAAACTGTTAACAAATACTTCACAAATCAACAATAAATCATTTATCAACAGTTTACTAATGATCTATTAACTAGTAAAACCGATAGTTATTATAAGTGTTACCCATTCCTTTTCACCTACAGTGTGTGTTGGAGTTTTTGTATTGGAAATTTTGTGTTGTGTATTACAGTATATAAGGATGCAACAATACTCGGTTTTATATTAAACCTGTCATGATAGTGAGCAGGCACGTGAGATGGCCTGGTGAGGAAGTCCAAAAGTTTATTTGATCCAGAGCGGTGGTGTTCTTCGATGTAGAGAGCTTGGGCAGAGGTAACAAAAGACGTGAGGCGTTGGCGAGATCCTAGGACAAAGCAAGAAGGGTCGATGATCAGATAAGGTCACTCAGAAAAATCCAAACGCCAGAAGGTACTAACAGTATACTGAAAAAAGACGATTCGGCGATGTGTTGGAAATCTGGCTGGCTTAAGTAGGCTGGTGATGGTGATTGCTGACAGCTGCCGTCGCTCCGCCAGGTGCTGGGCCTGTAATTGGATGACACACACCCAGACACCTGCCCAGCCAGGGGCCTGACAGAACCGTTCGATACGCTCTCTTCAATTCAATACTCAAAAACATTCGATCCAAATGAAAAGCTACCATAATGTAAATTTATTTTTGTCGTCTCTCTCGCTAAAATGTCTGGCGCAGCTTTGCCTTGAAAAAACAAACTCTGCCGTTAGCAGCCCCCCTCCTCCACTCCTCCCCCAAACTGCATGTAAGGTGGGAGCTGTGGCACACGGGGATCATTCCCGCGCCACTGTAGATAGATATGTGAACATGATAAGATGATAGGTTGAGGTATGCTGTTTTTGACTAGCGTTGTCGCGTCTTTTTCCTTCAGTCCACCCGTCGAAGAAGAACCGGCAAACATGCGTGAGGAAGAGTCTAATCTGCGCCTTCGCAATGGCGTTCATCATCAGCGTCATGCTGATCGCAGCCAATCAGATGCTGAGGAACGGCATGGAGTAGCCACGCCCACTGTGACTCGCACGCACGTAAACACACTTTTTGTCTTTTTTCCCTGGCGCTCCACCCCCTTTACTCCGACAGCAGGGACACTCAAGGGCTGACGTTACCCACAATCCTCCTCTGTCCCCTTCTGATGATGCAATAAAACGGCGCCGGCCATGGGAAGGAGGACTTGATTTGAGGAGTTTCACGGAGACTGGATCGACATAGCGACTTGACACGGTGAACGCACGCTTTGGCCGTCGCAAGGAATGCTGGGAATTGCAGTTTTTTTTCAATACACTTTCTCCATCAGAACTACTATGAGCGATGGTTCTTCAACCTCCTCTCCTTTCTCCTTCTACTCCGTCCCATTAATCTGTGCTGTTTCCCTTCGAGTTTGTGTGCATCTTCATTTCAGCGTTATTGATCGGTTCACGGTTGATTGACGGGTGACACTGTAGTCTTTTTGCATAATAAGCTTTACACATGATCAAGCACATCTTGCAGCAATACCGATATCTCACATCCATTTTCTAAATCTTACACTCATCACTGCATTGGCTGCCACTGACAGTGATAGACATTGGGTGTCAAACTCATCTTTGTCGCAGGCCACATAATAGTTATTGTGACTGCCACGATTAATATTCAACTAATTGTTTAGCAAATACTCTTTGGAGAGTCGATCCATCTTTTAGAGACATACAGTTATATTCAAAATTATTCAACCCCCACTTTCGTATAGTGTTGTGACATGTCTGACATGATCAATGGTGTACCGCAAACACACGTCACTTTTCATATTCATGACGTTAGCAATTGTGGCTAGGCGGGTCAACCTCCTGTTTGTCCGCAAGACTAAATGAATGGAAATGGTGTACGAACGAGATGTTTACTGAGCTAAACTTACCAATTCTGTCTGAAAATGATGTCCCTGGTGCCAAATTCACTGGTAAAGATGTGGAAGAACATACAAATGTTCAGTTAAAGAGATGGCTTGAGTGTCGAGGGCTGAAGAAGACGAGCCGATCTGATCCAGAGTTAGCTTTTTTATCGACTCCTTTTTCTTGTGTGCATTGCCTTACGCTACTGACAATGATATTCTCCTGTTTCAACAATCTATCCTTGACCACCATATGCCCTGTGTTTCTTATATATTATATCCTCTGGTTGTCTTACGTCTCTGACCGTTCTTGGGGCAATTTACATTGCTATTTTTGTGTAGCGATCGCAAATGCTACTCAGTGACAGCCAACGAACACTTTTAATTTTCTCATTAACAACAAATCTTAATTCTATCATTTATTTACGCTTCTCCCTTACTAAAGTTGTTTTTTATTTCAATAGAAAGGGTAACAGTGGCAGTCCGATACCATTTTAATGTTTTTCAGGTCATTCATTGTCAGGCAGAAGCAGCACGGCAAAACGCCACACTAAAAAATAAGTAAAAATATCAAAATGGCTTACCTTTTCATCCTCTGAAAGGACCATGGCCCCCAACAGAATGTTTACTGCATATGATTTGTGAATGGCTTCACCCTGCTGGCTTTAAACAGGTCTTTTGGACGTCTGCACAAGTTGATCCATTCTTCACATTTTGTCCTCCGAGGTTTTTGTTTCGGGAAACGTACGAAGAAAACATCCTTCATATGTCGTAATCTCAAGAGTCGTTTCTACAAGTTCCATAGCAGAAGTGTTTGATCGGCATGTTCTTTTTTGAAAGATTATCAGAGAAAACAAGCAGAAATAACATGGTTTGTATGCGAGGGCGTGTCTATAATGTCCCACTCCCACGTTACGATGGCGACGTCACAGTTTGAAAAAAGCATCTGTGCTGTACACTATTTCATTCATAAACAAACTAGACGAGCAACCTGAGAGAGCAGACTTCAACTTAAGCAGCCAAATTCAAAACATAAGATGAAAAATAAATGTTAGTATAACACTAGACTGCAGTGGAGGTTGAATGATTTTGAACACAACCGTGGTTGACCTATAAATTGTCCAAATCCTATTGTGGGGCCCTTGATAGCAAGAATGTTCCTATTTTTTCATTTTTTATTCATTCATTTCTATTTTTTTCTCATAAAAATGCAAAAGGGGAAAAACAGTAACAAAGCTCTTTATTTTGTAAATGTTCATTTTTAAAAAAATTATTTTTCATTTTCAAAAACAAAACAGAAAAAAACTAGATATTCTTTTTATTTTGGTTTTGTTTACTCCTTAAAATAGAAAACCGTATTCTCTTTTAAATTTAAATGATTTTTATTATTAAACAAAAAGGAAAAACAAACAGTAAGTAACATTTTTTTTTTTAATTTAAAAAAGGAGAAAAACTATGCATTTTCTTTTACGAATTTAAATATAATATATATAATAATAATATAATATAAATATCAGATTTTTGTTATCCTTGATCTGTCACTGAGGACAACAGAAGTTTTCTTTAAATTTTATTTTAGCAAAAAAGTTACTGGGGTATTAATTAATCGGTGGAGTTGATATCAACAAATTCCGTGCAGTTTGTTAGCTATTTGTTGTATTTGTGGCTAACCTAGCGTGAGTCAATAGTACAGTTCTAGCATGCCAATAAAAAACAACTAATGGACGCATGAAAATTACTGATCACCAGAGGTGGGTAGAGGAGCCCACAATTTTACTCAAGTAAGAGGAGCGTTACTTCAAAATAATATTACTCAAGTAAAATTAAAAGTAGTCATCCAAAAATGTACTCAAGTACAAGTAAAAAACTATCCAGTGAAAAGACTACTCTAGTAATGAGTAACATTGTGAGTAACTGCTGTAAATCTATACGAACTGTTGTTACAATGATACTGTACAATATCCCACTACATAACCACAATAAGCCAAATAAATTATTTAAAAAAAAAAAAAAAAAACATTGAATTCCTACGAGAGAAAAAAAATTACATAAATGAAGCATTATTCATCCAAACAGCTTGAGTGCCCTCTGGTGGAGAAAATATTTCCTTCATAATTACTATTATGAAATCAAAAGGATCATATCTCCGGTTTTCCGTGGTCAATCGGTGCCAAATAAAAACTTGGAGAGAGGTTAAAATCCGCGCTTTCGAGTCATGTTGAGGGAAGCGCTCTATGTCAAATAATTAGGTGTTTTTTTTTTTTGTTTTGTTTTTTTTTAAATCAGTGCTTTAAAGATACCACATAATTGAACAGGCTCGTGTGAACATAGAACGGCAAGCTTGCATCTGATTGGTATAATGGAGTCATGTGATCATTGTTGCAACGTCTCATTGGTGAAATTGATAGAACTACTCCTGGCATTGCTAGCAAAATAAATAAATAAATGTAATATGTAAAATAAAGAGGAAAAATATAACGACTCTTCTGAAGCCCAAAGTAGCAGAGTAAGAGTAGCGTTTTTTTCTTCAAAAATCTACTCAAGTAAAAGTAAAAAGTATGGCTTAGTAAAACTACTCTTAGAAGTGCATTTTTCTCAAAAAGTTACTCAAGCAAATGTAACAGTGCATCCAACCCGTTACTACCCACCTCTGCCGATGTCCCATGCAATCAATAGTTTTGGGTATGTTTTCGGGATAAAGTTATTAATACAATTTACCATTGCATGTCAATAATTGTAGTATGGACAGAAACATTTGTAATCCAGCAGCTCTGCAGGGAACAGGCTGCAGAGCAGAGTGATATTTTTTCCACCCATGTATTTATGTCGTAGCCAGCTGCAAGTAGCCAGTTTATATTGTTCCTCGTTCTTCGTACGGAATTTGTGGAAACTTTCCTTTGCCCATTTCTTCTGTTTCCACAGCCTCTAAATGCACATTTCACCATGTTGCCGTCCTTCAGTCAAGTCAGTTGACTGATGCTGCATTCGAGGAAGGTGTAAAGTCGGAGTTTCCAACCTCTGACCTGGAAATATATCACTGGAAAGCCACTCGAACTGGGAGGTTTTAGTCACGAAGTTGGAAAAAAAAGTACCCAGTAATCACAAGTTGATTCAACCTGACATCAATCGACGAAATAGCGCTGCCTGTCGAAAAGCAGACTGTCAATAGTAAAACTAAAGATGGCAGTTTACAGTTTGTCCTATTTACCTTAGCCGTTGTTTTTTCTCCACTATTTAATCGCTAAGCAGATTTGCTTGAGGTCAAAATGTCTTTTGATGGCCAAAATAATAAACAACTTGTCACGATCAGCCATCTTTGCAGTTACCATTCGCTTGGAACGCTATGAGGTCGCAACTGGTACCATCAGAGTGCGATAAGTCAGACTTCTACCTTCTTCAAATGCAGCCTGAGCACGAGTGACCGAAGCACTCATGTCTACTGTAGTCACATTCAATGTTCCCTCTCAATCTTCATGTGTCTGAGCAGACACGCAAGCTCCCTGAGCAAACAGAGGACCACTGTGAGCAACATCAGATGTGTACGCTGTGGCCACACATCAGTATCACACCTGTTGAAAACCTTGGATCACAGCAAGATACGTGGCTTTTTAAAAGAATGAAAATACAGCAGCAATTTGCATTAGTTTAGTTTTAATATACCGTATTGGTCCGAATATAAGATGGGGTTTTTTGCATTGAAATAAGATTGCAAAAGAGGGGGTCGTTTTATATTCGCGGTCTAGACGTTATACATGACGCCAGATATCATTGAAGCGATGTTCTGTTATGACATATCTCAGCTACTCTCCCCACTAGATGGCGCCAGATATTATTGAAGCGATGTACATATACATACATACAGCGATATACATATATATATATATTACTCAGTTTTACAGCTTGTTCTTTTATTTGCACATACTGTACTCTGACAGCCATTCCATCTTAAAAGAACCGCTTTTCTTTTTTAATTTGGCTTGATGAGTGTAGTATTGCTGCCCGTTCCTTTTGCTATGATCAGGAGTTAGCATTTGCGTCTCTACTCCGCTGCACTGCTGTTGGCTAGCTAACCTGCAAGGCACATACAGTGGGGCAAATAAGTATTTAGTCAACCACCAATTGTGCAAGTTCTCCTACTTGAAAAGATTAGAGTGGCCTGTAATTGTCAACATGGGTAAACCTCAACCATGAGAGACGGAATGTTGAAAAAAAAAAACAGAAAATCACATTGTTTGATTTTTAAAGAATTTATTTCCAAATTAGAGTGGAAAATAAGTATTTGGTCACCGACAAACAAGCAACATTTCTGGCTGTCAAAGAGGTCTAACTTCTTCTAACGAAGTCTAACGAGGCTCCACTCGTTACCTGGATTAATGGCACCTGTTTTAACTCATTATCAGTATAAAAGACACCTGTCCACAATCTCAGTCAGTCACACTCCAAACTCCACTATGGCCACGACCAAAGAGCTGTCGAAGGACACCAGAGACAAAATTGTAGGCCTGCACCAGGCTAGGAAGACTGAATCTGCAATGGGTAAAACGCTTGGTGTAAAGAAATTAACTGTGGGAGCAATTATTAGAAAATGGAAGACATTCAAGACCACTGATAATCTCCCTCGATCTGGGGCTCCATGCAAGATATCACCCTGTGGCGTCAAATTGATAACAAGAATCCCAGAACCACACGGGGGGACCGAGTGAATGACCTACAGGGGGCTGGGACCACAGTAACAAAGGCTACTATCAGTAACACAATGCGCCGCCAGGGACTCAAATCCTGCACTGCCAGACGTGTCCCCCTGCTGAAGCCAGAACACGTCCAGGCCCGTCTGCGGTTCGCTAGAGAGCATTTGGATGATCCAGAAGAGGACAGGGAGAATGTGTTATGGTCAGATTAAACCAAAATAGAACTTTTTGGTAGAAACACAGGTTCTGGTGTTTGGAGGAGAATGAATACTGACTTGCATCCGAAGAACACTGTGAAGCATGGGGGTGGAAACACCATGCTTTGGGGCTGTTTTTCTGCATAGGGACCAGGACGACTGATCTGTGTAAAGGAAAGAATGAATGGGGCCATGTATCGAGAGATTTTGAGTGAAAATCTCCTTCCATCAGCAAGGGCATTGAAGATGAGACCTGGCTGGGTCTTTCAGCATGACAATGATCCCAAACACACAGCCAGGGCAACAAAGGAGTAGCTTCGTAAGAAGCATTTCAAGGTCCTGGAGTGGCCTTGCCAGTCTCCAGATCTCAACCCCATAGAAAATCTGTGGAGGGAGTTGAAAGTCCGTGTTTCCCAACGACAGCCCCAAAACATCACTGCTCTAGAGGAGATCTGCATGGAGGAATGGGCCAAAATACCAGCAACGGTGTGTGAAAAGCTTGTGAAGAGTTACAGAAAACGTTTAGCCTCTGTAATTTTTTTCCACATTCCGTCTCTCATGGTTGAGGTTTACCCATGTTGACAATTACAGGCCTCTCTAATATTTTCAAGTGGGAGAATTTGCATAATTAGTGACTGTGAGTTGACTAAATTCTTATTTCCACCACTGTATGGGCTGCGTTGCATAAGTCAAGTGAACTGTGTCACATTATTGGCTAGATACCTGTTGCTCATTGAGTTACGTTGCAAAATGGTACAGAAAACCTTCTGTAAATCAACACAGGAGTCTAGCTCACTTTTCACTCGTTCTCCGCACCCACCCAAGTCATGCATCTTACAACTCTATATAATCGTGGTGTAGTAACCCACCAATAGGAGCGTCGCGTTGGCGTATGGAACGCACCAATGGAAGTGTCGCATTGGTGTATCAAACGCACCGATCGGAGTGCTGTGCTGTGCTACGTTTCTGTTGAATTTTATTTCGTGCGCTGCATCGATTTTCTTGTGCGCTGAGTTTGTGCAAGTGATTGCGCACGCGCGCAGCTTAGAAGGAACATTGGTCACATTATGCATTTAAAAAAAAATAGTCCTGCAGAATGAAATGAATTACGGCGGTTTGCTGTGACATTTTTGTGGCTGCATGGGTTTTTCAAACAATGATCTGCATTTTGAATTTAATTGACTATCTTAGAACTTTTAATGTCGTTTTATATTAGCATGCTAGGATTGTACTATTGACTCGCGGTAGTTTAGCCAATCCGGAGCCCTGAAACTAACAAATAACTGACAAACTACACGGAATTTGTTAAAATCGACTCCACCGATTGATTGAACCCCTGCTAACTCAAAGATTAAGCCTAATGTCAAAAATTCGGAACTTCCACTTTAATGCACAGGATTGACTTTCGCGGGCCTCACAAAATGTTGGGCAGTGCCGGATCAGGCCCCCGGGCCTTTTGTTTGACAACAGTGTGATAGATGAAACAGAGTTGCTTTAAATCGGAACTGTTTTACACTGTAACTTTCTCAAATTGCCACTTAAAACACCCAAACTAAGGAAAAATGTGCTCAACCTTCCAACTGTTATCTCGGCTTTAATTGTTTGTCATAAATTCACACTGAGTACCATTGACAGCAATAGAAGTCCAGTCCAATTGGACTAATAGGAATGGCAGCGACCATTCGCTTGCTGCTTACCCTCCCTGTCCAAATGGATTGGACATCTATCCCCGTCAATGGCGCCGAAACATGCTCATTCAAGGAAGAAGCCACGTGGTCTCTTTGACCCCGCCCACACGTCGTGGTTCGTTATGTGTTGTGTACGTATGTTCTGGGAAGTAACAAATCACTGTGACTGCACAGATAACAGCAACGCCCACGCACCGGGTGACGTCACTCTAAGGCACGTGCGTGTTCCAAGCCATAATAGACACAAACGGGATGGCCAGTAATTTGGTGTGAGCGCGCCCTCTAGTGGTCATCACACGAATGACGTATTGGCTTGCATTTTTAGTATGAATTACGACGAAGAAAATCTTATCTTCAGCCATATTGATTTAATGTTATAAAGCGAACATTATTAGTAGATTATTTTTTTGTATTGGTGGGTTCGTTTATAGAAAATATAATATATCAAATACAAGGTGTATGAAAATTTCATTTTTTAAATGAATATAATGTCTTGTATTTTGTTATTTAATGTGTTTTACTCACTGCTTATTAATGTAAACGTAAAATAATCCACTTTCATTTTATAATTTATAGATGATATATTTTCTAACATTTTACAATTTATTTGAAAAAAAAAAGTTATAATAACAAACGCATGTGTATGATTGTCTATTTTAATAGTACAATAAATCGTCCTCGTTATTTATGATACAAAAAATATAATTACAATGAATTAACAAGTGATTTATTCTAACAATTGCAGTGGTATGAAAAAGTATCTGAACCTGTTGGAATTTCTCACATTTCTGCATAAAATCACCATCAAATGTGATCTGACCTTTGTCAAAAACACACAGATGAAAAAACAGCGTCTGCTTTAACTAAAAGCACCCAAACATTTATAGGTGTTCATATTTTAACGAGGATAGTATGCAAACAATGACAGAACGGGGGGAAAATAAGCAAGCGAACCATCACATTTAATGTTTTGTGCCCCCCCCCCTTAGGCAGCAATAACATCAACCAGACGCTTCCTGTAGCTAAAGATCAGTCTTGCACATCGATCAGGACTAATCTTGGCCCATTCTTCTCGACAAAACTGCTGAACTTTCAATCAGATTCTTGGGATGTCTGGCATGAATCGCTGTCTTTAGGTCATGCCACAGCCTCTCAATGGGGTTCAAGTCTGAACTTTGACTTGGCCACTCCAGATTGTGTATTTTGTTCTTCTGAAACCGTTCTGAAGTTGATTTACTTCTGTGTTTTGAATAATTGTCGTGTTGCAGCATCCATCCTCTTTTTAGCCTCAACTGTCTGAGAGACGGCCTCAGGTTTTCCTGCAAAATATCCTGATATAATTTTGAATTCGTTCTTCCATTAATGATTGAAAGTTGTCCAGGCCCCGAGGCAGCAAAACAGCACCAAATCATGATGCTCCCACCACCATTCTTCATGGTGGGGATGAGGTGTTGATAATTGTGAGCATTTCCATTTTTCCTCCACACACAACGTTGTGTGTTACTTCCAAATAATTCAACTTTGGTTTCGTCAGCCAACAAAATATTTTGCCAAAACATCTGTGGAGTGTGTGCGCCAAACTCTCTCCAATTGTAGACAACTTATCTGACTGTCGATTGATGAACATCCAGACTTATAGAGATGGTTTTGAATCCTTTCCCAGCTTTATACAAATCAAAAATCCTTGGTTGCAGGTCTTCAGACAGCTCTTTTGACCGAGCCATGATGCACGTCAGACAATGCTTCTCATCAAGACATTTCTTTATCAGGTGTGTGTTTAATAGTGGGCATGGCAGCTTTAAACCTCTCATCATATATTGGGCACATTCGTTTCAATTGCTCTTTAAGTCTCCTTAGGCAGAGGGTTCACTTACTTATTTTTTCCTTTTCTGTCATTGTTTGCATGCTGTCCTCATTAAAAAATGAAAACCTATAAATATTTGGGGGTTTTAGTTAAAGCAGATACTGTTTTTACATCTGTGTGATTTTGACAAAGATCAGATCACATTTAATGGTGATTTTATGCAGAAATGTGAGAAATTCCAAAAGGTTCAGATACTTATTCATACCACTGTACAATTTTAAACGCACGTGTAAAATAATTCATTCCAGTAACAGACTCATTCATTACAATAATAAAGAAGGCAGCGGGCTCGTCCACTTTACCCAACGCTGCTCTCACAGCAGCATCGTAATTATTCTGAAAGACCAATATTGCAAAACTTGTACAGGAAACCACACTTTTCATGTCATTTTTATTTTACACCTTCCACAAGGGAACTTCTTATTTTAGAAAGCAGCCTTGCAGGAGTGTTTGCATGCCTCCATTCCTGGGCTGGAAAAGAACACCAGTGTGTCTCTGGAGTAGCATGGACACTCGCAACACAATATATTAACCAAGCACACACATACACTTTGCATGTGCAACACGTGTAGACTTGGAATTGTTATATTTAACAATGCTCAGTGTGTAAATACTGAACATGTGCAAGATCATGCAATAAATCTTTGTTTTTCAAACCTACTGTGTACTTCTGCTATCCTTACCTCACTGTGGTTGAGTAGGTAGGTAGGCGAGAATGGGGTTGGTTTCATCAGGGTTACCTTAAAGTCCCTATAACAGGATAAAAAAAGTCTCTCTCTCTCTCTCTCTCTCTCTCTCTCTCTCTCTCTCTCGCTCTCTCTCTCTCTCTCTCTCTCTATATATATATATATATACAGTGCTGCTCGAAAGTTTGTGAACCCCACAACGATGGTCAGATTTTTTGTAAAAAAAAACTAAAATAACCTTATTAAATGTTAAGTTATACCCAAATCCACAATACTGACATTCCAAATAATGGACTGAAACAAAAGAAATAGTTATATTGTCATTCTTTATTTAACAAAAGTGGTTGATTTAAGAAAAACTCAGATATCATGTGTGCAAAAGTATGTGAACCCCTTCAGTTAATAGGATATTGCGCCTCCTTTTGCAGAGATTACCTCAACCAAACGGTTTCTGTAGTGACTAATCAGCCTCTCACATCTACTTTGGGGGATTTTTGCCCATTCTTCCTTGCAGAACGCAGTCAGTTGAGAGAGGTTTGATGGGCGTCTGGCATGAACTGCTCGCTTCAGGTCCCGCCACAGCATTTCAATGGGATTTAGGTCAGGACTTTGACTGGGCCAGTCCAGAACACGAATCTTCTTCTTTTTCAGCCATTCCTTGGTTGTATTGCTGGAATGCTTTGGATCATTATCATGTTGCATGATCCACCTTCTGCCAAGCTTTAACTTCAAAACAGATGGCGTCAGGTTATGTTCTAGGATTTGACAATATTCCTCAGAATTCATGATTCCCTGGACTATGTGGAGTTGTCCAGGTCCTGAGGATGAAAAGCAAGCCCAGATCTTGACATTCCCACCTCCATGCTTCACTGTTGGGAGAAGGTTCTTTTGGTGGTATGCAGTGTTGACTTTTCGCCAGACATGGCGGTTTTGGTTGTGACCAAACAGTTCAATTTTGCACCTACATCAGTTGATGAAAACTCTTTTTAATTTAGTCTCGACAACACAACTGTTAAAAAAACAAAAAAAAACTACTGAATTGATTGATTAGGAAATCAGGTTGAAATAATAGAAAATTCCAAAATGTTGAGGGGGTTCCCAAACTTTTGAGCAGCACTGTATATATATATATATATATATATATTAGGGCTGTCAAAATTATCGCGTTAACGGGCGTTAATTAATTTTTTAAAATTAATCACGTTAAAATATTTGACGCAATTAATGCAGATGCCCCGCTCAGACAAATTTACTGTCCAGTGAAACGCTCACTTGTTAATTGTGTTTTATGGAGTTTTGCCGCCCTCTGCTGGCGCTTGGGTGCGACTGATTTTATAGGCTTCAGCACCCATGAGCATTGTGTAAGTAATTATTGACATCAACAATGGCGGGCTACTAGTTTATTTTTTGATTGAAAATTTTACAAATTGTATTAAAACGAAAACATTAAGAGGGGGTTTTAATATAAAATTTCTATAACTTGTACTAACATTTTTCTTTTAAGAACTACAAGTCTTTCTATCCATGGATCACTTTAACAGAATGTTAATAATGTTAATGCCATCTTGTTGATTTATGTATATATCCATCTTGTGTCGTTCCATTCCAACAATAATTTACAGAAAAATATGGCATATTTTATAGATGGTTTGAATTGCGATTAATTACGATTAATTATTTTTTTAAGCTGTAATTAACTCGATTTAAATTTTAATCGTTTGACAGCCCTAATATATATATATATATATATATGTATATATGTATATGTGTGTATATATATGTGTGTATATGTATATATATATATATATATATATATATATATATATATATATATATATATATATATATATATATATACACACACACACACACATATAATATGTACAGTTGTGGTCAAAAGTTTACATACACTTGTGAAGAACATAATGTCATGGCTCTCTTGAGTTTCCAGTTATTTCTACAACTCTGACTTTTCTCCGATACAGTGATTGTAACAGATACTTCTTTGTCACAAAAAACATTCATGAAGTTTGGTTCTTTTATGACTTTATTATGGGTTAACAGAAAAAGTGATCAAATCTGCTGGGTCAAAAATGTACATACAGCAACACGAATTAGTAATTTCTTGTGCGTGATTGTTGACTTGAACAATCATTGACTTGAACAAGTCAGGAAAGTCACTTGGAGCCATTTCAAATCAGCTGCAGGTCCCAAGAGCAACAGTGCAAACAATTGTTTGTAAGTATAAAGTGCATGGCACTGTTTTGTCACTGCCACGATCAGGAAGAAAACGTAAGCTATCACCTGCTGCTGAGAGAAAATTGGTCAGGAGGGTGAAGATTCAACCGAGAATCACCAAAAAGCAGATCTGCCAAGAATTAGAAGCTGCTGGAACACAGGTGTCAGTGTCCACAGTCAAGCGTGTTTTGCTTCTCCATGGACTGAGAGGCTGCCGTGCAAGAAGGAAGCCCTTGCTCCAAAAGCGGCGCCTTAAGGCTCGACTGAAGTTTGCTGCTGATCACATGGACAAAGATAAGACCTTCTGGAGGAAGGTTCTGTGGTCAGACGAAACAAAAATCGAGCTGTTTGGCCACAATGCCCAGCAATATGTTTGGAGGAGAAAAGGTGAGGCCTTTAACCCCATGTACACCATGCCTACCGTCAAGCACGGTGGTGATAGTATTATGCTGTGGGGCTGTTTTGCTGCCAATGGAACTGGTGCTTTACAGAGAGTAAATGGGATAATGAAGAAGGAGGATTACCTTCAAATTCTTCAAGATAACCTCACGTCATCAGCCCGAAGATTGGGTCTTGGGCGCAGTTGGGTGTTCCAACAGGACAATGACCCCAAAAACACATCAAAAGTGGTAATGGAATGGCTAAATCAGGCTAGAACTAAGGTTTTCGAATGGCCTTCCCAAAGTCCCATTGAGAACTTGTGGACAATGCTGAAGAAACAAGTCCATGTCAGAAAGCCATCAAATTTAACTGAACTGCACCAATTCTGTCAAGAGGAGTGGTCAAAGATTCAACCAGAAGCTTGCCAAAATCTTGTGGATGGCTACCAAAAGCGCCAAATTGAAGTGAAAACGGCCAAGGGACATGTTACCAAATATTAGCGCTGCTGTATGTATGTTTTTGACCCAGCAGATTTGATCACTTTTTTCTGTCCACCCATAATAAAGTCATAAAAGAACCAAACTTCATGAATGTTTTTTGTGACAAAGAAGTATCTGTTCCAATCACTCTATCAGAGAAAAAAGTTATAGAAATAACTGGAAACTCAACAGAGCCATGACATTATGTTCTTCACAAGTGTATGTAAACTTTTGACCACAACTGTATATACGTTCACTTATATCCTGGTCATCTCCTGGGGGCTAAGCCCCCCTAATTCTTCAAAGCTAGTGACGCCCCTGATTTGGACATGAAAAAGGTGTACGAACCAATTTTAGTTGGCGTAATTCTTATAAATTCAATTTTGATTATTCACAACACTGCCCTCTGGTGGTCGAGTTATAGCAAGTATGACAACCAACTCAATTTTCCCCTACTAGTAAAAGCATACCTGACAAGTTGTACGGTTTCGGCGTAATTTGTACAAGTGAGCACTGATTTTTAAATGTGTACGCCGTACGTTCAAAATGTGTAGGTTTTTCGTTCATTACGTTTTTTTTTCTCCGTTCGGATTTTGTCACCGTTTCAGCAACGAGACAATGTGCGTTACGATGGTGGTTGAATGACGCGAGAAAAGTCAGAGACACGGAGAGAGAACAGTGTTTGTTGTGACGCTGTAGCAAGCGCGATGCTAGGCTAGGTGGCTCCAATATTTCCTGACTGTAGCAGACAGCCTACAATTTACGCCTAGATATCACATGCATATAGAACTACATGCGAAATGACAGACACCGCGGCATTCGTAAACAGCCGCCATTTTAAAGCAGAAGACTTCTCAGAAAGGCTCTGTTGTAGTGAACCTTCCAAGCGAACCTAAGTAACTTTTTATCTAAAATACTCCTAAATCGGCAAAATCTTGACTTGAATCTATCTTTAAATGATGAAACCATTTTAAAACGTTCACATATCGAAAGTAGACCGAAGGGAACTAATGCAAAGACGGTAGCAATTTTAACAACTTTAACAGTTGATTCACAACATTAAATGACTTTCAAATAAAGCAAAGGTTACTATGTTTTTTGTTTTTGAAAAAATGAAAAAAAAAACATGAAAGGTAACACCAGTTACTATGCCAAGTAACTAATTACTCTTACATTCAGGTAACTGAGTTACTAACTCAATTACTTTTTGGGAGAAGTAATTTGTAAGTGTAATTAATTACTTATGCAGAATGCAGAATGAAAAGTGACGAAAGAGGAGATTTTATTCTGCCAATTTGTTGCCGAACACAATTTGCCTGCAACTATTGCTGATCCCTTCTCAGAATTAGCAAAAGAAATGTTCCCTGACTCAAAGATTGCATCGGTAAGTTAATTTTATCAATTGAGCTTTTTCATTTATAATTGGACACGCTAACAAACTACTTTCAAGTCAAACTGAATTGCGAGCTGAAGTGCCAGGTAGTGCAGCCATCAAATGATATGATAGAAATTGCCACAAGTGCTACATACAATTATAACAAAAGTCACTGTTAAATTTTAGTAACCACGATGTAGCTGAAGATATTGATTGTTCTTTGATTGCACCAGGTTATATGTTACAATATTACCAATGAATTCACATTTTAAAAATTGAGTTTTATTTTTGTTTCATATTGCACGCTATATACAGTGGGGCAAATAAGTATTTAGTCAACCACTAATTGTGCAAGTTCTCCCACTTGAAAATATTAGAGAGGCCTGTAATTGTCAACATGGGTAAAACTCAACCATGAGAGACAGAATGTGGAAAAAAACCCTGAAAATCACATTGTTTGATTTTTAAAGAATTTATTTGCAAATCATGGTGGAAAATAAGTATTTGGTCAATACCAAAAGCTCATCTCAATGCTTTGTATGTACCGTTTGTTGGCAATAACGGAGGCTAAACGCTTTCTGTAACTCTTCACAAGCTTTTCACACACTGTTGCTGGTATTTTGGCCCATTCCTCCATGCAGATCTCCACTAGAGCAGTGATGTTTTGGGGCTGTTGTTGGGCAACACAGACTTTCAACTCCCTCCACAGATTTTCTATGGGGTTGAGATCTAGAGACTGGCTAGGGCATTCCGGGACCTTGAAATGCTTCTTACGGAGCCACTTCTTTGTTGCCCTGGCTGTGTGTTTGGGATCATTGTCATGCTGAAAGACCCAGCCACGTTTCATCTTCAATGCCCTTGCTGATGGAAGGAGATTTTCACTCAAAATCTCTCGATACATGGCCCCATTTATTCTTTCTTTTACACAGATCAGTCGTCCTGGTCCCTTTGCAGAAAAACAGCCCCAAAGCATGATGTCACCACCCCATGCTTCACAGTGGGTATGGTGTTCTTCGGATGCAATTCAGTATTCTTTCTCCTCCAAACACCAGAACCTGTGTTTCTACCTAAAAGTTCTATTTTGGTGTCATCTGACCATAACACATTCTCCCAGTCCTCTTCTGGATCATCCAAATGCTCTCTAGCGAAACGCAGACTTACCTGGAAGTGTACTGGCTTCAACAGGGGTACACGTCTGGCAGTGCAGGATTTGAGTCCCTGGCGGCGCATTGTGTTACTGATAGTAGCCTTTGTTACTGTGGTCTCAGCTCTCTGTAGGTCATTCACTAGGTCCCCCTGTGTGGTTCTGGGATTTTTGCTCACCGTTCTTGTTATCATTTTGACGCCACAGGGTGAGATCTTGCATGGAGCCCCAGATCGAGGGAGATTATCAGTGGTCTTCTTGTATGTCTTCCATGTTCTAATAATTGCTCCCACAGATGTTTTTTTTACACCAAGTGTTTTACCTATCGCAGATTCAGTCTTCCCAGCCTGGTGCAGGTCTACAATTTTGTCTCTGGTGTCCTTCGACAGCTCTTTGGTCATGGCCATTGTGGAGTTTGGAGTGTGACTGACTGAGATTGTGGACAGGTGTCTTTTATACCGAAAATGAGTTAAAACAGGTGCTATTAATACACTTAACGACTGGAGCCTCGTTAGAAGAAGTTAGACCTCTTTGACAGCCAGAAATCTTGCTTGTTTACTTATTTTCCACTCTAATTTGGAAATAAATTCTTTAAAAATCAAACAATGTGATTTTCAGTTTTTTTCCGTCACTCTAACGCTCATGGTTGAGGTTTACCCATGTTGATAATTACAGGCCTCTCTAATCTTTTCAAGTAGGAGAACTTGCACAATTCGTTGTTGACTAAATACTTATTTGCCAAACTGTACAACGTTGTAAGATTGGTCACCAATTTGTAAGGGCATACGTCACTATTTCTAAGATTGCCAACAGCCTCGGGTTGACAGGTATGTAAAAGGACCTAAATGATGGGGTTATATTGCTGCCCTAGTGAGTAAATGTTCAAGTGGCTTCAAGAAGCACTCTGTTTATTGGAAGACAGTCTTGATTGGCACAAGAAATGACAGCATTTGACATCATAATACAATCGTTCATCTTAATACGTTTTTCTCCAAAATAGTGAAAAAAACTCCGCAAGCCTTCCCACTTCAAATGGATTGGACATCTATCCCAGTCAATGGCAGTCAACAAGTTCAATGTATTTTTTTTGTAAAATCACAAAAACAGGGGTATGTAGACTTTTACTATACCCGTGCTTCACAAAGGTCCTCCAGGTTCGGGATTTTCACAGTTGGCCCCGCTTGGGTGAAAGGCACAGGCGGGTGAGCACCGCCTTGACTGTTACGCCAGGGTTACCGTGTTTTTAATGGTCCACCGCTGACCGGAGCATGTCTGCATTACCACCTGGTGGCCGAAGTACACGTTGGCCGGCACCACCTCCAGACAGCGACCCGTCGCTGAGTTGACCAGGGAATCGCCCTAGGGTGGAAACTTGGAAGATGACTTTCAAGTAAACCCCCAGCAAGAGAGTGACAAAATCAAAGTAATCAATACATAATTTACTGAAAGCCTGCCATTGATGGTGATAAATGTTAGCTTTTATTCATAGACTTCATTAACTATTGACGTGACACTTCGTCATTCTTTGCTTAACGCCTTATCAGAGTGGGCCGAGCTTCATTTAGTAATAGCCGAAGACGGCACACACTCATGTCGGATTTAACCTTTTTTTTTTTAAGAACTACAAAAGCTGTACCGCATACAAACGGGAAGGACTGTCTCTGGAGTGATTTGTTCGAGGATTCAAGGTAAATGCTATATTTTTCGTACCATGCATGCGTGATTGAAGCAGTTATTCGCAGGAATTTTGTTCTTTGTTTACACATGGAGGCGGCTAATTTTCGTAACTGACTAGCCTCATAAATGGCAATATTTACACAAAATAAATGCTACCTGCACGGTTTTTTGCTTTTAACCAAGTTTACATCAGGCGGCCACTACTTACATTCACTAACAGACTAGCAATGTACTTCGACATATTTACGTAAAATAAATGCTTACTGCACGTTTTTTTGCTTTTAACCAAGAATCGAGAATGTTTTACGTCCATATCCATAAAGAATTTAGGGATTTTAGTGTCTATTCACAAGAATTTTTGCCAGAAAAGCTGTTTACGCCAGGCAGCCGCTAGCATCATTAGCTAAAAGAGTAGCATTGTACTTTGACAATATACGTAAAATAAAGGCTAACTGGACGGTGTCTTTGCTTTAAACCAAGAATCGAGACTATTTTACGTCCATATTTATAAAGAATTCTGGGATTTAAGCATTTATTCACAAGAATTTTCGCTAGAAAATGTTAACGCCAGGCGGCCGCTAGCCTCATTCGCTAACGAGTAGCATTGTACTTCGACAATATACGTAAAATAAATGCTAACTGCACGGTTTCTTTGCTTTTAACCATGAATCGAGACTGGTTTACGTCCATATCTATGAAAAATTCTGGGATTTAAGCATTCATTCACAAGAATTTTCGCTAGAAAAGCTCTGTTTATGTCAGGCGGCCGCTACCTACATTCACTAACAGACAAGCAATGTACTTCAACATATTTACGTAAAATAAATGCTTACTGCACGTTTTTTTGCTTTTAACCAAGAACCGAGACTGTTTTACGTCCATATCTATAAAGAATTCGGGGATTTAAGCATTTATTCAAAATAATTTTTGGCAGAAAAGCTCTGTTTACGCCAGGTGGCCGCTAGCCTCATTCGCTAAGAGAGTAGCATTGTAATTCGACAATATAAGTAAAATAAATGCTAACTGCATGGTTTCTTTGCTTTTAACCAAGAATCGAGCTTGTTTTACGTCCATATCTATGAAGAATTCAGGGATTTAAGCATTTATTCACTAGAATTTTCGCTAGTTAAGCTCTGTTTACGTCAGGCGGCCGCTAGCCTCATTCGCTAACAGTATATAGTGTGTAATGATTATAAAGGGCTATTGTATTCTATAATAAGTTGTGATTGTTTATAGAATTTATTAATAATCTATTTACATATGGTTTATAATTGATTCTGCATGTTTTCGTCAAGTACGTATTAAGTTTCTGATGTTAATTGAGTGATTTGTTAGCTGTTGAAAACTTGCAGTCAATAATATAAAAATTAAGTTGCTATTTTGGTCAAAAACTTATATGTTAAATATTGCTAATGATCCTGAAAATATTGGTGATTATCTCTGCATTTGGTCATTTGTGTGCATCTAGTGTAAAGTCAGAGACTTTTATAGCCATCCTAAGTTGTGTTATACTTGTATAAAAAATATTTCATCTGGATTTTATAAGGGAACGACTTTGAATTTTTTGAGGCCGCTGCTCATGGAGACTCATATATGGCTGAGGTAGGTGCCTGTTTTGGTTTTAGGTCGGTAGCAGCTTTGGTTTTGAAAATATTTGAATTTGAAGTGATTGAAAATAGGCCCTCTACAAATCGGCCCCGTTACCTGTGTCATGTCAAGTATTATGAAGTCTATGAATAGCATTTGTTTAGGCTGCAACAACTAAGTGATTAAATTGATTAAAATCTTAACAAATTAGTTGCCAATGAACTTGATTGATCATTGATTTTTTTTCCCGGCAGCTATGAGCTATGAGTGTCATGTTAATAGGTTATGAAGTCAATGCTTTTTCAAAAATGTATTTTACTTTTTACTTATTTAAACTTTAATTGATTGTAGCATTTATTATCTACAGGTAGTTCCCAGGTTATGAACGAGTTCCGTTCCTACGCTGGTGAAGTAACCCAAATTTTCGCGTAAATCGGTATTAACCCTTTAAGTACCCCTAAATCTCAGAATAACTATCCCAAAACTCCAAAAGTATTATATTTTGTTTAATGATAGAGGATACACTGCCCTCTGGTGGTAGCGTTGGGCCTGGCAGGATGGGAGCTGCCCGAGTCCGATCGTCGAGAGCCCATATCCAATTTGTTTTCCATGTCAACCTCCTTTAACACACCTGAAGGTGTGTTGGAGATGGGAGACATGGAAAACAAGCTGGATAGGGGCTCTCGAGGACCAGACTTGGGCACTCCCTGACTGGACTGTCGACATGTATGACTGAGAAGCAGATTCAAACATGTGACACGGATAAACGATAGCTGCGCTCTAGTTTGGCCCACATAAGGATGTAAGTTGTTTCAGCTAATATATTTTTGTGTATACATTTGTAATTAATTTTACAGCTGCAGTGTATGGAGTTATGTGTGAGCAATTTGCTATGAAAAATGTAAATATGTTAGCACTTGTAACGTTTCACCTATCTGACGTTTGTTCGGCAAATTAGGCTAATTCAAGCTATTAAATTTACATATTGATCAGACTAGATGGACGTTTGAACACCAATTTTTTTGCGTACATATGTGTGTTACAGCTTCACAAATTCATCTTTAGTTAGGACAGAACACGTCATATTAATAAAATAAAGCAAAAAATAAGATACTGTGAGGTATAATAAGGTACTGGTTATGCGACAAAAAAAAACAAAAAAAAAACTAGTGGAGACAAATTGGGGGACAAGACTCTGGGGGCGTAAAGTCGAAATCGCGTAAGTCGAGTAGTCGTAACCCGGGGACTACCTGTATTTCAATTTTTATTAAATTATTTTTTAAAATATAATTAAATTAAATTAAATATTTAGTTAATATTTTGTTTCCATTTTCAATTGTTCTAATTATGTATTAATTTATGCAACATGTAATTATTTCAAACTTTATATGTTTTAGTTTTTTTGTTTTTTAATTTTAAAATTATTTTTTAAATTCAATTTATTAAAATTGAAAAAAGTACTTATTTCACTTGAGTATAAACAAAATGAATAATTAGACATTAAAATCAACAAAAAATAAAATAAATAAAAACAGATAGACATAAATTACCACAGAAACAAACAAATGCCCCCCCCCCCCCCAAAAAAAGATGTTAATATGTATAAATATCTAAATGAATCAATCAATACCAGAAAAAAAACAAAAAATATTTAATGATAATTTAAATTATTTATTGACTATATTTATTAAATTTCAGCATTCCTGGCATTTTTTTTTTTCCTCTTCTCCGGCTTCACCTGAGTGAAAATCCACTTGACGGCTAGTTGGTCATTGTCTGCGTCACAGTCCAGGAGTTGCGGTAACGCCGAGTCAGGATCATCCGCCACGCAGCGAGTGTCCGCTCCGGTGCTGCCCAGAGGCCCCAGGAACAGATGGCCTTCTTTGGTGTAACGTCCCAACTGGAAGAAGACATGCCAATTTTACTTGGTCTATTCATTTCTATTCTTGTAACTATTTGGAGAAGTTGGAGCTTTCCTCCCAAGGTTTTTGCAAGCAGATAACATACAGTGCTGGCTTAAAGTATTGGCACCCCTGCAATTCTGTCAGATAATGCTCAATTTCTCCCAAAAATGATTGCAATTACAAATGCTTTGGTAGTAATATCTTAATTTATTTTGCTAGCAATGAAAAAAATAAAAAATGGGGAAAAAATTATTATCATTTCACACAAAACTCCAAAAATGGGCCTGACAAAAGTATTGGCACCCTTTGAAAAATCATGTGATGCTTCTCTAGTTTGTGTAATTAACAGCACCTGCTACTTACCTGTGATACATAACAGGTGGTGGCAATAACTAAATCACACTTGCAGCCAGTTAAAATGGATTAAAGTTGACTCAACCTCTGTCCTGTGTCCTTGTGTGTACCACATTGAGCAGGGAGAAAAGAAAAGACCAAAGAACTGTCTGAGGACTTGAGAAGCAAAATTGTGAGGAAGCATGGGAAATCTCAAGGCTACAAGTCCATCTCCAAAAACCTGATTGCTCCTGTGTCTACCGTGCGCAGTGTCATCAATAAGTGTAAAGCCCACGGCACTTTGGCTAACCTCCCTAGAGCTGGACGGAGAAGAACAATTGACGAGAGATTTCAACGAAAGATCGTGCGGATAAAGAATCTCGGCTAACATCCGAACAAGTTCAAGCTGTCCTGCAGTCCAAGGGTACAACAGTGTAGGGTTGTCCCGATCCGATATTTGGATTGGATCGAACGCCGATATGCACAACAAAATGCGCATCGGTAGCGGATCGGCTGACATAGAAAAATTCCGATCCAGACTCCCGATCCAGGTTTTTTGGGCAAAATCCGGTCCGGGTTTTCCAGTGCACCGATTTACATAATCCATTCCAGTTTTTGCTTTCGTTTCCCTAAAACCCGGTCCGCATTTTACGGCACACCTTCAGCACATTAGCATTACCGTCACCCAATTTACCTCCGTGGCATCTCCAACATTATGACTGCAATGTAAATTTAAAGTGAATTGGTAAAAATGTCAGCTGTCACCTGAGCATCTTGAAATGCTTGTCTTTGTCAAAAAAAAAATCTCCCCATCATGCTGGGACTGCATCCAGGGCAAACAGCTGAAGGGAGTGTGTAGAATAGATGGAGATGGAGCAACAAAGTGGGGAGAAGATTGGGGAGAAGAATCCATTTTTGGTTTAAAATAGTATTATTTGCACGATTTTTTTAAAGCCTTAGTACAGTTGTTCAAGAGCAGAGAACTGATGCTGAGTTAATAGTTTATTTTCCACTGAGGTTGTTTGTGTGTTTTGCTTTTTTAAGACAGTTTACAATATTATTTGCACGTTTTACTGACTGAATATGCCATTTCTGTTTGTTACTTATAATGTTTTGTGTTTATCGCTGAATAAACAGGTCAGTTTCTTGTTACCAACCATTGTGTGTTATTCAACCTCGCCTAATTCGGCTGGCTAGTTGTTATCAAGACTACTAAAACCCTTTTCAACATGAGTCTGACAACTAAGTAAGGAGGCCAAATAACTTTAAACTTTAATTTATGCTCAGATAGGCCGGTATCGGCCAGTATCAGTATCGGATCTGAAGTGCAAAAAACTATCGGTATCGGATTGGAAGTGCAAAAACCTGGATCGGGACATCCCTACAACAGTGTCGACCTGTACTATCCGTCGGCGTCTGAATGAAAGGGGACTCCATGGTAGGATACCCAAGAAGACCCCATTTCTGACCCAGAGACATAAAAAAGCCAGGCTGGAGTTTGCCAAAACTTACCTGGGAAAGCCAAATACGTTTTGGAAGAATGACAAAAGTAGAGGTTTTTGGGAAAAGGCATCAACATAAAGCTTACAGGGGGAAAAAACGAGGCCTGTCAAACATGGAGGAGGTTCCCTCATGTTTTGGGGTTGCTTTGCTGCCTCTGGCACTGGAGTGCTTGACCGTGTGCATGGCATTATGAAGTCTGAAGTCTACCAACAAATTTGCAGAATAATGAAGGGCCCAGTGTGAGAAAGCTGAGTCTCCCTCAGAGGTCATGGGTCTTCCAGCAGAACCATGACCCAAAACACACTTCAAAAAGCACTAGAAAATGGTTTGAGAGAAAGCACTGGAGACTTCGAAAGTGGCCAGCAATGAGTCCAGACCTGAATCCCATAGAACACCTGTGGAGAGATCTGAAAATGGCAGTTTGGAGAAGGCACCGTTAAAATCTCAGAGACCTGGAGCAGTTGGCCAAAGAAGAATGGTCTAAAATTCCAGCTGAGCATTGTAAGATACTCATTGATGGATACCGGAAGCGGTTGTTCGCAGTTATTTTTGCTCAAGGTTGTGCTACCAAGTATTAGGCTGATGGTGCCAATATTTTTGTCCGGCCCATTTTGTGTAAAATGATAATGATTTCATTTTTTTTTTCATACTCTTTTGTGTTTCTACATTGCAAGCAAAATAAATGAAGATATTACTACCAAAGTATTTGTAATTGCAATTGTTTTCTGGGAGAAATTGAGCATTTTCTGACAGAATTGCAGGGGTGCAAATACTTTTGGCCAGCACTGTACAACATCTGCCAGTAATGCTGCATATCAGTACAGTATTGAGAGTCAAAAAATGGTCTCGATCCTAACTACCTGAGGACCCCATCCATGGCAGGGGTGCAAGGTGACCGTGTGGTTTTCCTTCATACCCTGGTCTAAACAAAGGTGGCTCACTTTGGAGTTGCGAATCTAAAACAGCAAGCAAACAAAATCGTTTTGGATTTTCAACCAAAGAGATGTAAAGTCTGTCACCGTCACCTCGCCGTAGTAGAGCGTATTGTCATACGTCCTCATCTCGGGGTAAACGTTGTCCAGGTACCACTGGAAGTTTTTACACTGCAAACTTTTCCTGAGCTCCGTCCTCTCCGAGACGTCTCCAAAGTCAATGCCGTGATTCTGCAACCGTGGTAGTTAAGTTCTTTATCGTAACGAGACGGCAGATGTTAGTGTCACCTCCATGGGGATGTTCCAGGCAAGGTAGACGTTGGACTTGAAGCGGTCCATCCAAACCTCGGCCACCCGCAGGGCGTTGCGGCGCATGTGGAAGGCGATGTTGCTGTGGTAGGGCTTCTTCACGCGGGCGATGTGAGCCACGCGGGAGCACGGCAACACCTCCATGCTGCCACCGCACGTCCACACCTGAAGTGGTACAGGTATTAGAGGGGTGTCAAACTCATCTTTGTCGCGGGCCACCTTGTAGTTATGATTTCATTTGGACAGTCTGCCAAGTTTTAGTGTTGTTTTGGGCAGTCCTTCTAATTTTTGTCTTAGTCTTTTGGACGAAAATACTGATTCGTCTTCTTCATATTTTAATCATTTCAAAATGTGTTTGTCTTCGTCTAGTTTTAGTCGACGAACTCTCAGACAAGTTTCGTCTAGTTTTAGTCGACAGTTACTCAAAATGTTTTCGTTTTAGGCCAAAAATAATTAAAGGTTTCCAACAATTTTGGATGACCACAGACAGACGAGCACATATTGGAGTGTCTACAAGCCCAACGCCAACTTTGCAGCCAAGGCAGTCAAGTAATTTTCAGACTAGGCCTGTCGCGATAACAAATTTATGCGATATGCGATACTATTGCGCCCCTCCCCAATTTTTTAAATACCAATTTACAATAACACAGTGAGAATACAGTATATATTTATTGATCAAGTACACCCATTTAAACGCGATAAATATTTACTCTTAAATTCAAAAATTCTTTTTAAGAAATTACAACTAAAAACAATAGATTATGCCTCTTAAGTAAAAGGCAACAATATTAATACCACACAGAAACACAGAATAAATTAAATGTGTTTTTCAAGAAAAATAAATAAAATTGCACTTAATAACTTAATCATTTAGGCAAATGAAAACTTTTCCCCTCATAGCTTCTGCTATGGTGTTCCATACGGATGCAACGATACAGTTAAGTTCGTTACGATTTTCTATATGGGGGACACGATATTCGATTCGATTCGATTCAATACATTTAATGCTCTGAAAAGTAAATAACAATTGTATTTTTTGTTTCGTTTTTTTTTTTTTTTTTTCTGCTAATGAGCAGAAATGAAATTGCCATCATATAAGCACGCATTTCAGTGCATAATATTCATGTGCTTACTTTTTACTGATCTGAAGAATAACATGTATTATTATTATTATTATGAGACAGACATCCTATTTCCGAATCCATCTGTGTCACGTACTGAATTAACAATATTTGCAGCATTATCTACAGTCACTGGTATGGATTGATTTGGCCTTCTTAACTTCCATTCAGTCATGGCAGTTAATTCATTGATGTAGTACATGGACTACGTGTCCCATAATCACTCTGGGCTCACCAATGGCATGGGACGTAGCACATCTAGTTTGCTATTTCATGATATCTATTGTGTGCACGCATTAAAAAAGTTAGTAAACGCCACAGAAGTCATGTCTGCTCATTACTGCACAACACCAGCATATGACAATCGACTTTCATAAAAAGGACGAGTTTGAAGCACAGCGCTCTTAATTTGTCACTAAATGTTTATCATGTCTGTTGTCAAAGCGTGGTTGTTCGTAGCAGCCAAGTCGGGAACAATGTTTTGGCTTACTTCGTTGTAAATATCCGGTGTTGTGCCGAAAAATAGCCGCCCCGAGGGAAATGTCACCCCTGACGGGAGTGCCCACACGTCAACAACACCGGCACGCCGGAGATGGTCCGCAGTCAATCCAGAGCACTGACGCGGCCGGTATATGTTGAACAATAGGCTATAATGGGAACGATTGGCTCCGGTGCTATTTTTTGCCGGACCCAGAACGAAGATGCATTTTGCGCAGTTGGTAACAAGGAATCCGAACTTCTAACAGCACGTCAGCCGCACGCGCGCACGCACGCGATGCGATAAAATCGCAGCGGAAAAATTACTGCCTTCATTTTTATTGTGCGATAAATGGAATTATTGCATATTGCGACAGGCTTATTTCAGACTATTAGGCGCACCTGACTATAAGCGCCACCCACCAAATTTGACACGAAAACGGCATTTGTTCATAGATAAGCCCCACTGGACTATAAACCGCAGCTGTCCTCACTGTATTATGGGATATTTACACCAAAATATATTAACCGGTAACACCTTATTTGACAGCGGCATCATAAGATTTTCATGAGACCCAACGAACCACCATGAAGCTCTAAACCAATCGGCTGCAAAGCTTCATTACTTCAAGAAGCTTTGTTTGACCATCACTGCTCCCTTGGGGGAGGCAGTCACCCTCTGCTGCCACCTGCTGTCAACAAAGTTGTCGTCCAACATGCCTCCTAGCATGCGTTGCAGCACCACAAATATAAAAATCAAAATTCACGTTCTGTGCTAATTTTTTCTTTAGTTACTGTTCCAGCTGTTTCATTAATTGCTAGTTATGGTTTTTAGTAACACTTTACCCGACAATTGTGCCACAAGACTGTAACGGTGTAGCGGTACACAAAAATCTCGGTTTGGTACGTACCTCGGTTATGAAGTCACGGTTCGGTTCATTTTCGGTTCAGTAAGGCAACAAATGCAAAATATAAATGTGCTAGTTGTTTATACACACAGTATATACAGTGTGACTGACTGAGCTTGTGGACAGGTGTATTTTATACTGATATTGAGTTAAAACAGGTGCCATTAATACAGGTAACGAGTGGAGCCTCGTTAGACCTCGTTAGAAGAAGTTTGACAGCCAGAAATCTTGCTTGTTTGTAGATGACCAAATACTTATTTTTCACTCTAATATGGAAATAAATTCTTTAAAAATCAAACAATGTGATTTTCAGTTTTTTTTCTCCACATTTTCTCTCTCATGGTTAAGGTTTATCCATGTTGACAATTACAGGCCTTTCTAATCTTTTCAAGTAGGAGAACTTGCACAATTGGTGGTTGACTAAATACTTATTTGCCCCACTGTATTTTCTTTGAATGTTATTTTAGCGAGAAAAATAAAGTTGACGCACATGACTGACTTTTGTGGGCCGCACTTAATGATGTTGGCCCGCAAGCCCTGAGTTTGATGGCTCTGAGGTATTAGTTCTGAAGTTGATCGTAATGCAAAATACAATGTCTAACCCCTTTAATCACATGATTCACATTTTTCTGGTAGCCACGTCCACTTACCCTTATGCCAAGTTCGATGTTCTCGCCCCCGTAGACGTCCATGCCAGGGTCCAGAAGGCCCAACTCGCCAAAAAAGACCCGATCGGCAACGAAGGAACATCCGATCATGGCGGGACTCCTGTCACATGACCAAAACACATCTCATTTGCTGCCATCGATGACGACGGACGTCAAATCCGTTTACCTGATGGGCGCCGTCACATCACCTTCGTCCCACCAGCGCTTGGGCGGGCTTATGTACATGCACCACAGCTCCCAATTGTATCCATGGCCTGAGTTCTCGTAACGCTCCACCTCAAAGGTGTCGTGCTTGATGTTGTCGATGGACGGAAGGATGATCCGGCGGCGGTCCTCCTTGATTCGGGTCAGGACTGGCTCGGCCCTAAATAGAGAAGGCCTTTATTTTGTACTTTATTTTGCAATTCGAAACACTTAATCACTCATCGTTGGCTCCCATTGATGCAAAGAGATGTAAGATACTGCACTGAAATCGAAAAAGCCTCACCAGAAGGGCGTAAACTCCACGTGGGCGTCAAAAAATCCCGTCACCTCGGCGGTGGCAGCCTTCCAGCCCTCGATCCGGGCCCGTATCAGACCTTCTCGCTTCTGGTTTCGGACAATCTTGACGAGTCCGGGGTAGCGCTTCTTCAAGTAGTTCTCCAGCGGTCCTTTCAGCTGCTCTACAATACAACAACAACAATGTCGTCACTTTTTTGGTCATGCATAAATTTAAATTGCAATTATGGCCAATTATTAAGAAAATAAATAAAGTGCATATAATATTTATAAACAAAGGATTATAGTAATAAATAACCCTAACCCTAAATATAATGATATATTAATTTAAATAAATAATTATAAATGCAAAGTTTACAGTGCTGGCCAAGTAATCGGCACTCCTGCAATTCTTTCAGATAATGCTCAATTTCTCCCAGAAAATGATTGCAATTACAAATGCTTTGGTAATAATATCTTCATTCATTTTGCTTGCAATGAAAAAACACAAAAGAGAATGGGAAAAAAATTACATCATTATCACTTTACACAAAACTTCAAAAATGGGCCGGACAAAAGTATTGGCACCCTCAGCCAAATACTTGGACAAAATAACTGCGAACAACTGCTTCCGGTATCCATCAATGAGTTTCTTACAAAGCTCTGCTGGAATTTTAGACCATTCTTCTTTGGCTAATTGCTCCAGGTCTCTGAGATTTGAAGGGTGCCTTCTCCAAACTGCCATTTTCAGATGTCTCCACACGTGTTCTATGGGATTCAGGTCTAGACTCATTGCTGGCCACTTTAGAAATCCATAGTGCTTTTTCTCAAATCATTTCTAGTGCTTTTTGAAGTGCGTTTTGGGTCATTGTCCTGCTGGAAGACACATGACCTCTGAGGGAGACCCAGCTTTCTCACACTGGGCCCAACATTATGCTGCAAAATCTGTTGGTAGTCTTCAGATTTCATAATGCCATGCACGCGGTCAAGCAGTCCAGTGCCAGAGGCTGCAAAGCAACCCCAAAACATCAGGGAACCTCCTCCATGTTTGACTGTGGGGACCGTGTTCTTTTCTTTGAAGGCCTCGGTTTTTTTCCTGTAAACTATGTTGATGTCTTCTCCCAGAAAGCTCAACTTTTGTGTCATCTGACCAGAGAACATTCTTCCAAAACATTTTTGGCTTTCTCAGGTAAGTGTTGGCAAATTCCAGCCTAGCTTTTTTATGTCTCTCGGTCAGAAGTGGGATCTTCCTGGGTATCGTACCATAGAGTCCCTTTTCATTCAGACGCCGACGGATAGTACGGGTTGACAGTGTCGTACCCCCGGACTGTGGGACAGCTTGAATTTGCACAATCTTTAGTTGAAATCTCTCGTCAATTTTTTCTTTTCCGTCAACATCTAGGGAGATTGGCCACAGTGCCGTGGGCTTTACACTTATTGATGACACTGCGCACGGTAGACACAGGAACATTCAGGTCTTTAGAGATGGACGTGTAGCCTTGAGATTACCCATGCTTCCTCACAATTTTGCTTCTCAAGTCCTCAGACAGTTCTTTGGTCTTCTTTCTTTTCTCCATGCTCAATGTGGTTCACACAAGCACACAGCACAGCGGTTGAGTCAACTTTAATCCATTTTAACTGGCTGCAAGTGTGAATTTGTTCTTGCCACCACCTGTTATGTGCCACAGGTAAGTAACAGATGCTGTTAATTACACAAATTACAGAAGCATCACATGAATTTTCAAAGGGTGCCAATACTTTGTCTGGCCCATTTTTGGAGTTTTGTGTAAAATGATCATTATTCATTTTTTTCCCCCATTCTCTTTTGTGTTTTTTCATTGCAAGCAAAATCAATGAAGAAATTACTATCAAAACATTGCAATCATTTTCTGGGAGAAATTGTGCATTATCTGTTAGAATTGCAGGGGTGCCAATACTTTTGGCCAGCAGTGTATGCTTGCTCTATGCTAGTTAGCTAGTTAAGCTAGGTTCAGATCACAGGTCTTATTGCACAAATCCGATTTTTTTCGTGTTTTTTCGACTCGAGTGAGGCATTAACTTGACGGTCTGAACGTGAAAGTTGCATTGAAGTGGACCATTTCAAATCCGATCAGGATCACTTTCGTATGTGGTTTGAATCCGATCTGGGCTGTCGAGTCTCCCAAATCGGAATTCATGCAGCAATTACGTCAGGCGGGACGGCAAGAGAGAAGAGGCGTGCTTGACCACAGTCATAAAAACATAAAACGAAGAAAAGGATAAGCCTGATAATGCTCAATTTTCTTTCTGTGCGCCAAATGACCAATATTTCAGTATTGCTTACATGGCCGAGTTGGGGCAAACTGACGCACATACGTAAGGCCTATGTGCGTGTGACATGCACGCAGAGTGCGTGTGTGCATTCTATCATTCCATATTAACTTTGAATACAAAACTAAACAGGGATTATTAATGTCTAATGTTTGTGTCCTCTTTTTGGAAATCAAAATATGGGCACCCTGGAATGACATACAGCCAGCATGTGTAGTTATTTGTTTTAATGCTTCTGCGCATGCGGGTCAGTTTGCTCAGCATGTGTCGGACTGCAAATTAATGCGCATGCGTAATACTTGAAAGGGCTCATGGACAAAGGCAGTCTGACGCCAACAAAACAGATATGACCAAAAACCGAGGATTTAGTGAACCCTGACCTATAGGCTCTAGAAAGGCACAATTGTTGTCTTTTACTAAAATATGTTATTAGGAAGACATAAAATATTGCCATTGATTTAAAAATCTATAATATTTGTTACACGTTTTGACCTACGGAGGGTGCCATGTTTTATGCAATGAAGGATCAGGGCGATGACGTAATTTACTTGCTATTTGCAGGCATGAAAATGGGTCAGGGGTTAAAAAGGTGAGAAGGGTGTGGAGGAAATATGTTCCGGCGTTCTGCCAAAATGTCTTCCGTCGGCGAAACGTCCTACATGAGGCGAATTTGACAATTTTAATTTTTCACATAAGGCTTAATATTCGAGTTAGCGGGGGTTTAATTAGTTGAAGGGGTTGATTTCAACCACCATTGACTAGCGCTAGCTTAGCCACTCAGGAGCCCTGAAACTAACAAATAACTGGCAAACTGCACAGAATTTGTTCAAATCAACTCCAACGACTAATTAAACCCCGGCTAACTCAAAGATTAAGCCTAATGTAAAAAATTCTGAACTTCCCCTTTAAGATAAAGACCATTGAATATGGCCATTAAAATGTTGTCTATAAAAGTTTTAGAGCAATAAAACAAACAACAAAAATGAATGAAATGAACAAGAATCCTTCAAAGTATTTCATAATGGGTCCAAATTATTTTTCGAATAGACTATAGCACCTTAGAGACAGCTGTTTGCTTTGCTTAGCCAAAACTACAGCTGAGGAGGCAAGATGGATATTTAGAATTTCTTTAAACCTAAGCTTTCAAAACCTTCAACAACAACTGAGCTTGAACCGAGGATTGAGCACGAGCAGTACCAAAAAGTCCTGGCTGTCTTGTTACCTGTTGTGCTGTAATTCCAAGTGGTGCTTGAATTGGATGCTTTTAGCAGTCAACAGTCTTTTTGAGCCAGCGCAAAGTTCGCAGCGAACGGAGATATTTTTGTGATCTTTACTGGACAAAAATGTGACGTAACGGCTGTGTTTCCAGTGTGCAAATGCAGCCGTTTGTGGTATATCTCCTGCCTATTTCATTGCATCCTGGCGATGTAGCAAGGCTATGTTGTTTTGGCCGCAAACTCCCAGCATTCACGGCTCATGCATCATGGTAATACACGTGACCTGTTTTTATTTCCATCCCCGATTAGAAAATGTGAAATGTGATGTCACTCCCATGACTACAGTATTCTTCATTCTACATACATTATGGGGCAATAACAAAATAGTAACGCACAGGCATCAAGGAAATTAACTTGAATCTAGGCATGTGCCGGTATGATATTTTGACGGTACGATAACCGTGAGCAAAAATACCGCGGTTTCACGGTATCACGGTATTTCAATTATAGCTCAAAAAAATGTTGAGATGTATGGGTTGAAAAGAATAACTTTTTTCCATTGAACAGGATTTTTTTTTTCAGACCATAGTTGCAAATTGGAACATGAATATATTGTTAAAATAAATAAATTATCAATAAAAAAATATTTTAAATAAAATTAAACTAAATATAACTTATAGACTATACTCACAGCCACAGCTCAAGTTGCTCAAGATTAGAGCAAGAACAAAATAATTTCTATAAAAAAGTAAAAACACTTCTGAATATATTTTTTTTTAATTTATACTGCATTACTTTTTTTTTTTTTTGGGTGGAAAAGCTGAAGTGAAGTTTCGCCATTTTCAGCCACTTTGTCAACTCTAGTCTACATGATGTCATGCCTTTGTGTTAAAAAGAACATAAAGAATTCATAAGTTAGTTAAAAATGTATAAGTTAGTTAAAATGTCAACATTGTTATGGAAAAGTTTTATCTAAAAACAAAAAACAAAAACAAACAAAAAAAACATTGGGAGTGAGACCTCACCTTGATCCAGCGAACATGGATTTGTGCTTAGGGCAAGGTCATCTTTCGCAATTAGCGATCTTTGACGCTATCACTTTTTACCCTTCATTCAGGCGAATCAAGCTTGTTTTCTCACTCTGCGGCTGTCACACTCAACGAAGTTGCTCTCCCAGCTAAGCCTAGGCTAACATTCATCTTTGTAAGCTTTTAGTTAGTTTGTATATTGAATTTGAAAGGAAAATGTGTGTATTGTTTTTGGCGAACTTTTTCCATGGTGCTAATCTGTTGAAGCTACTCACATGGAAAAATCTAATTGTACAACATTTTAAATGTATTCATTTTGTATATTACACTTACCACGATCTGAGAGCTCAATAAATTGAAGAACAGTACGCCTTATGTTTGGAGTATTTGTTTTTGGGTTAGCTGGATGGCTAGCCGATAGCAGCACTTTCACACACAGCAACAAACGGGAGGGGGTGAGCGCTGCTGCGCCAAGCCGCTTCTGGGTGCATTTTTGACACAAGAAAAATAGCGAATACCGTACTACGGTCTGATGGAAAATTTTAGTGGTTTTGAAACCGCGACGTTTTCACACCACGGTAAACTGTGAAACCGGTAACCGGCACATGCCTACTTGAATCAAATTACTGATTTAGAAAAATGAACGCGTTAGATTGCTCTATACTGAAAGAAAGTAATCAGATTACAGTTAAGCATTACTCACATACCGCATTACTGACAACACTGCTTTTATAGTACCGTTAAATACACAAGCTTGACGCTAACTTAACGGGAGCTATTTTTTTCACCGGAGATTTGGCTAGCTCTGGCAGTGTTCAACGCAAGCTGCAACGAACGGCAGTAACTTTGTCATACTGCACAATATGAAAACGATTGAAACCATTACTCACCAAATTCAATAAGCTGGCAAATGCATTCATCTAAAAAAAAAAAATTGGGAGTGAGACCTCTCCTCGTCCAGCGAACGTGAATTTGTGCTTAGGACAAGATCATCTGTCGCATTTAGCGATCTTTGACGCTCCCTTTTTTCCTCCCCTGCATTCAAACTTGTTTCCCTCTCAGCGGCTGTGATTAACCTCAATGAAATTGCTCTCCTAGCTAAGCCTTGCCTATCATTCGTCTTTGTAAGTTTTTCGTAACTTTGTGTATTGAATTTGAAAGGAAAATGTGTGCTTTGTTTTTGGCAAACTTTTTCATGAAGCTAAACTGTTGAAGCTACTCACACGTGGAAAAATACGATTGTACACCGTTTTAACTGTATTAATTTGGTATATTTCAGTTACCACGATTTGAGAGATCAATAAATTGAAGAAAAGTACGCCTTGTGTTTGGAGTGTTTGTTTTTGGGTTTGCTGGAATAGCGTGACTCACACACGCAGCATCAAACAGGGGAAGGGGTAAGCGCTGCCGCGCCAAGCCACTTCTGGCTGCATTTTTGACACATGAAAAATAGCGAATACGTACTACTGTATGACGGAAAATTTTAGTGGTTTTGTAACCGCGACGTTTTCATAGCATGGTAAACCGTGAAGGTAACCGGCACATGCCTACACCCCCCTCCACCCCCCTTAAAATTTTTCTCCTCGGCTCTACGCGATTCACGTAGGTCATCCTTTTTGACTTCAAAACGGCGAATTTCGCCGAAAGGTGAGAGATTTTCATGCCTGTATTTGTGTCTTTATGGAGTCTTTTATTACCATCGTCTCAAAATACTTTTTGCAAGTGTTTTCCCTCTCATACTTGAAAGCATTGTGTTTTCTTGTGGTAGCGTTAAAGCGGATTGTTGATCTGTTGACCACATTATTCACATTATTCGCCTTGTGTAGACGTTTCGCCAATGTAGTACATTTTGGCAGAACACCGTTTTTTTTTTCTACTCCCGTCTTGTCTCATCCCGTCTTTCCTGTTCATTTTGCTTTTGCTGCTTGTTTTGTGAAATATCGACAATGCTGTCATTCTCATTAATGTTCCTATCACATTCAAATTGAAAGAGTTGTACAGATGACATGTTTATGTCGCTAGAGTCATACTCTGGAAGCCCGGCAGTGTAACCATTTGATGTCACCGGCCTGCGACATCAAGAACAATGGCGACCTACAAGTTAAAAAAAATTTACAAATTGTATAGAAAAATAAAAATAAATTTAAAAAAAACATCAAGCGGGGTTTCAATATCAAATTATTTTAACACATACTAATGTTTATCTTTTAAGAACTACAAGCCTTTCTATCCGATGATCCCTTTAAAAAAAAAAAAACAGTGCTACTTCGGGCTGTAATAGGTGTGTATTTCTGGTTTTAGTCACTTTAATTTCATTAACTTAGTTTAATAACATTGTATTGTAAATGTATTTACACGCCAGCGGGTAAAAGCCAATGTTTATTCTTGAGTCTCCTTTTATCCTGGTTGCTTCCCTTTTCTTTTCTTTTTGCCTCCTCGGACAAAACTTTTTGTCTCTTTTGGTGCGCTGCCATCTTTGCTGAAAGCATTTGCATCGACTTCCATCTTAAGCATGAATAAAATTCTCTCACACGTCTTTATAACGAATGGGGAAAGGGAGAAGTATGCCGTAAAGCAGTCAGCACATTTTTAGTCTTTTTGTTTGCCATTTTAGTTAATTAGTGCCAGTGAAAGTGATATATAAGTTATAAGATATACTAGCTGTTGTCTGTCCCTTTAAGTCCAAGTGAAATCCCGTTTGGAGTCTAAACATCAACACTACGCCTTTTGATCTGGGAATCAACATGTCAGATGCTTCCTGCTTGCCTAAAAAGCTCGCACGCACAAACTTCCCTTTCTTTTCACGTGTGTGTCTCGAAGAGGAAACATTTCTAATTACTAAACATTCGCTCCATTGTAACAGAATTATCGGCAAGAGTTTCAGTTACTTTGCTTACTTTGCTGTGACTAGAGATGTTACAATATATTGAAAAGGTGATACAACGCAGTAATTTGTAGCCAGAAATCTTTTCGATATGCTCCCACCAAGAATCCATAAACAGTATCATTTTAAAAATGTGTCACTGTTGAAAAAAAAAAAAAAAAAAAAGAAACCAACAGGTTGCTAACAAAATCTTCCATTAGAATAGTGCTAGCTCACTGGCTGCCATTGACAACGCTAGACATTCAGTTCATTTTGTCTTGACTGGACATACAGTGGGGCAAATAAGTATTTAGTCAACCACCAATTGTGCAGGTTCTCCTACTTGAAAAGATTAGAGAGTCACGTCTGGGTGAGGGTTGTCGTGTTTTGGTATATTCTCTTCCTGCTTTATTCTGTAGCCTCAGTTGCCACGTTTACATGGAGCCAAATATTTCAATTACAATCGGAATATTTGTTCAAACCGAATAAATGTGTTCCATATAAACACCTCATTCGGAATGAACAGGCCCAAACCGAATGGAATTTCATTCCGATTCACAGGGGTGGAATATTCCTTTTCCCAAACCGATTAGAAGTAAAATTATATCATGTAAACAGGGAAGCGGAATGGTGTCTGGTTGCGTTCTTTCTGCACATGCTCCGTACTGACGTGGTGACGTCACTCGGTGACGTAAGTAACGTCACTTGCAACATGGCTTCCAAGCACACGCACAGCGCACCCACACAACTTTTTAAATGAACGGCGTATCATTCTGAAGTTTTGTTTCCACTCGAAAAGTTAAAACAGCAGCTGATCTGACGATCGATCTCCATGTTTTGCAACGTGACGCTTTGTTTTGATTAATCTGCGCATGTCAGACGGCAGTTGTCAAACGTCCTTTCGGAATAAAGGCAGACACATGTAAACGCTGGATCGGAATAGATGAAGTGACATGTAAACAGCTGATCTGAAATTTCCATTCGGAATGATTTGAATCGGTATAAAAGTCAGCATGAAAACGTGGCTATTGTCCTTTTTCCACCACTCACCCTTCCTGCAGTCTCACCTGCCTCTGATTATGATTACCTATTGTTCCCACCTGTGCCCCATTCCTCATGTGCTTAAATTGTTTGTCTCTCCCTTGTCTCGTGCCAAAGTGTCTTCGCCCTTCGTTGCCACCAAAGCCAGACCATGGGCCAAGATACAGTATTCTAAGTTGTAAGGTGCTCATAGTATTTTGCCATAGCTCTTTGTTATTTCGTGCCTCATGCATAGCCCTTCGTTGTAGTTGTAAACTCCAGTGCCTTTTGCCTGGCTCTCTTATTTCTCGTTTGTATCATTTTATTTTATAGCTCGTTATTCCCGCCTTCTGGAGCGCCCTCAGTTTGTTCCTCCTTCTTATTGTTTGTGTTAAATAAAAGACTGAACTGAATTCTGCACGAGAGTCCGCTCCGTTCCATCCAAGTGTGACAAGAGAGGCCTGTAATTGTCAACATGGGTAAACCTCAACCATGAAAGACAGAATGTGGGGAAAAAACAGAAAATCACATTGTTTGATTTTTAAAGAATTTATTTCTAAATTAGAGTGGAAAATAAGTATTTGGTCACCTACAAAAAAAGCAAGATTTCTGGCTGTCAAAGAGGTCTAACTTCTGCTAACGAGGTCTAACGAGGCTCCACTCGTTACCTGTTTTAATGGCACCTGTTTTAACTCATTATCGGTATAAAAGACACTTGTCCACAACCTCAGTCAGTCACAATCCAAACTCCACAATGGCCAAGACCAAAGAGCTGTCGAAGGACACCAGAGACAAAACTGTAGACCTGCACCAAGCTGGGAAGACTGAATCTGCAATAGGTAAAACGCTGAGTGTAAAGAAATCCACTGTGGGAGCAATATTAGAAAATGGAAGACATAAAAGACCAAAAATAATCTCCCTCGATCTGGGGCTCAATGCAAGATCTCACCCCGTGGCGTCAAAATGATAACAAGAACGGTGAGCAAAAATCCCAGAACCACACGGTGGGGGCCTAGTGAAATACCTACAGAGAGCTGGGACCACAGTAACAAAGGCTACTATCAGTAGCACAATGCGCCGCCAGGGACTCAGATCCTGCACTGCCAGACCTGTCCCCCTGCTGAAGCCAGTACACGTCCAGGCCCGTCTGCGGTTCGCTAGGGAGCATTTAGATGATCCAGAAGAGGACTGGGAGAATGTGTTATGGTCAGATGAACCAAAAATAGAACTTTTTGGTAGAAACACAGGTTCTCGTGTTTGGAGGAGCAAGAATACTGAATTGCATCCGAAGAACACCGTACCCACTGTGAAGCATGGGGGTGGAAACATCATGCTTTGGGGCTGCTTTTCTGCAAAGGGACAAGGACGACTGATCTGTGTAAAGGAAAGAATGAATGGGGCCATGTATCGAGAGATTTTGAGTGAAAATTTCCTTCCATCAGCAAGGGCATAGAAGATGAGACGTGGGTGGGTCTTTCAGCATGACAACGATCCCAAACACACAGCCAGGGCAACAAAGGAGTGGCTTCGTAAGAAGCATTTCAAGGTCCTGGAGTGGCCTAGCCAGTCTCCAGATCTCAACCCCATAGAAAATCTGTGGAGGGAGTTGAAAGGCCGTGTTGCCCAACGACAGCCCCAAAACATCACTGCTTTTGAGGAGATCTGCATGGAGGAATAGGCCAAAATAGCAACAGTGTGTGAAAAGCTTGTGAAGAGTTACAGAAAACATTTGGCCTCCGTTATTGCCAACAAAAGGTACTGTACATAACAAAGTACCGGTATTGAGATTAAGTTTTGGTATTGACCAAATACTTATTTCGCACCATGATTTGAAAATAAATTCTTTAAAAATCAAACAATGTGATTTTCTGGTTTTTTTTCCACATTCTGTCTCTCACGGTTGAGGTTTATCCATGTTGACAATTACAGGCCTCGCTAATATTTTCAAGTGGGAGAACTTGCACAATTAGTGGTTGACTAAATACTTTTTTGCCCCACTGTAGATTTAAGTTAACTTTTGCCGATTTAGGAGCATTTTAGATTTTTTTCAGCTTGTGCGCAGTATTTTTGAACAAAACAAGAGCACAGAGCAAAGAGCTCTGGAGATATGAAAAGCTTAGACAGGAAATATGACGAAGCATATGTAGCATTTAGCTTTTGGCTTTGACTTTTAGTACAGTGGGAGACAAGGAAAGACCAGACTGTTTACTTTCACAGCGGACAGCAGAAATTATTTTTTTCAGCGAGTGCAAAATATTGCCAACAATCCTCCTGCTGTGTTAGTGTTACATCAGTAAACCAGCGAGCACTGTCAGCATCATATAAAGTGGCATACCAAGCTGCTCAGTGCAAAATAATAATAAAATAAAAACTGTCCCTCTGTTCAATGACACTGTCCTTTTTGTTGAATTATTTTTTGTTTTTTCGGTCTAATTGTTCGACATATTGTCCCAATGAGTTAACGTTGCTAATCAATTTTAATTTATTATTATTTATTGATTTTATTAATTTTTATTTTTCAGCATCAAACGGTCAAAAAATGTATCTTGGGTGTATTTTTACAGAATGTTTTTTTTTTTAAACACTTTATTGTAAGTTGACCTATATTACTTTTTTCTTTAATATTACAAAGAACACAATGTATGTTATGCAGAGTTGTACTTATAATAATAAGAATTTTAAATACAAATGATACAACAGTATATTTACAGTGGCGTCAGAGAGTTGGGGGGGCCTGGAACGTTTACGTCTTCCTGGGAGGGCGTAACAGAAAATAATTGAGAAGCATTGCACTATGTGAAGTTTAAAAGTTTTTTGGGACAATTGGCTCTAACCCAATTCTTTACCCTAATTTACCCTTTACCCTGAATCAACCGTTAAAAGTTGTTAAAATTGCTCCCATTAATGCATTAGTTCCCTTCTGTCTACTTTTGACATGTGGAAGCTTTAAAACTGTTTCATCATTTAAAGATAGATTCAAGATTTTGCCGATTTAGGAGTATTTTCGATAAAAAGTTACATAAGTTCGCTAGGAAGGTTCTCTACAACAGAGCCTTCCTAAGAAGTCTACTGCTTTAAGATGGCGGCTGTTTACTAACGCATCTAGTTTTTTATTATATATGTTGCCAATGCCGCCGTGTCTGTCATTTGCATCTAGTTATGTATATATGTGATATCTACCGAAGCATCATGTGGGCGTAGTTTGTAGGCTATCGGCTACAGTCAGGTATTATTGGAGCCACCTAGCATCACGTTTGCTCGGCATCACACCTTTTTTGCCTCTTCCCCACTCCTGCTCTGCTCTGTGGTCTTGGTGAGTCCGTCTCCCTCAGACTTTTCTCGCGTCATTCTAGTAAGTAACGCATAGTAACGCACGCCTTTCCATCCTCAGTAATGGTAACGGCGTTGCCAAGATGAGAAGAGTAATTAATTTGATTACTCACTACTGAAAAAAATAACGCCGTTAGTAACGCCGTTATATTCTAAAGCCGTTATTAACACCACTGGTTAAAGGAGGAAGACATGGAAAACAAGCTGGATAGGGGCTCTCGAGGACCAGACTTGGGCACCCCTGATCTACGGTCAAAGGTCGTACTGTACGGTCGTACCGTCATCGCTGTGATCGTCCACCAGGATGATTTCCTTGAGTAGGTGAGCTGGCGTGTGATTGACGGCAGAGTGAACCGAGCGTAGGATGACAGACAGGGCCTCATTGACGAAGATGAAGACCAGCGCCATCTGGGGAAGATCCCGGGGGTGGACGACATCTCGGCACCTGTATGTTCAAGCAATGTACTCTAAGTTTCACGCTCAGTTTATACAGTATAAAAGTATGACATATGACACACTCTGGAGGCAATATGTGTAATACAAAGAATATTAAATTTTGTGGTGTTATTTTCAACATGATTTATAATTAAACTCTCACCTCACAAACTTTCACTTCAAGTTTTGCATATACGATATTTTAGCATGATTGACAAAAGTAGGTGCACTGACCCGCTGGGTCTATGGTCAGGGATGTTCCGGTCCAGAGAGATGGTGTCGCTAAGGTAAGCATTGTAGCCATATTTCTCCCTCAGGTATTTGGCATCACTCTCCTCACCCGGGGACAACGTGGCAGGAAGGCCGCCAGCCCCCCGGCCCCCGAAGCCCTCCACAAGGCCCAGAGATTTGGACAATCCTCAACAAGAATCAACAAATCATATAGTAACAACAACGAAAATTTACACTATTATAAAAATGGGAACACTGTAATTTACACATGAAAAACGATATAGCTTATGTCACCGTAAATTTTCTGAAAAACTTCACAGATTTAAAAAAAAAAAAAAAAAAAAAAATGCCTTTTTTACAGAAAATCATTTTGTTTTCGCTTTCTATTTTCCAGTTTACAGTATATGGCTCATTGACTCCAATTCATTAGGAAATTCATCCATTCCATTTGAACTGGGGGGATTGCTGCCAATCCCTCCCACTTCAAATGGAATTGGACATCTAAAGCAAGGGCGTAGGTTTGCATAGGGATGGTAGGGACTACCAACTTTTCAGGATGCTCAAATTGTCCCCACCAACTTTTAAGCAACCTTATTTGCATTATATAATGACTTCAGTTATATAGGTCATTTAGATTGTCTTCCCATATGTTGTAAAGATAGAATTGACCCTTACCATTATTAAGTGAATTATAGTATAATTATGTTCAGACTTACATCAATCCGTTTTCACTTGCTGAATGTGCCCCCCCCCCCCCCCCCCGAAATACAACATGCTGTCTCCTCCGCCCCCTTCGAAGATGAGGATATCAGAAGTTTTACTGTACGTACTGTAAAAACGTCAATGTTGTGTAGGTGGGGAACACCACTAATTTTGCTATGAAAAGTCCGACCTGCGTCAGAGTTAGTGTAACATTAATCTGTGCGAATTTCTCTAACTCGAGGGGGAAGTTGCGTTGAGAGAAATATCCTCCTGGATGTTTTCTACTGTTCACGTTAATTAAACTGTAAGAAATGTAGTGAACCAAGGTTTACCTCCTACTCCCCAGTTTTTATTTTTATTTTATTCATGTGGTCTTAAAGCAGCCCAATGGAGCTTTCATTTTTTGTTGAGTTTGGCTGTGCTTGTGGACAAAATCAGTTGTGTTTTACCTGAAGGGAGGCTCCATTTTTATTTATTTTTGTTATTTCGTGACTACCTGACTAAGAGTTTTTTTGTTGTAGTTGTTCAATTTAATGTATTTAGACGGACAATTCTATGTGGTATTAAGACAAATGTTTAATTTTTTGCATTCGTGGATACTTAAGAGATGATTAACAAGTTTGTATCTGTTGTGTGTGCTAATATAATTTGTGTTCAAATAATGCAATTGAAATTTGCTAATAAATTTGCCATCCATGAAGGCCGGTTGATGGGTGCGCGGGTGGCCCGGGGGACCACCCTGGATCCCGGGGGGATAGCTCCATTGATGGGCTGCGGGAGGAGGGATGGGCTGCGCTGAACCGCCCCCGGGCTGGCTGGGTGGGTGAGATTGCTGGCCGGTGCCGAGATTGGTGATGTGGCGGCGTAGGGTCGGTCGCCAAAGGGCTTACACTCACAAGTGATTCACATGATTACTGGGTTCTAGATCACAGAGCTGATTTGTGTACACTCTACCCCTTTCAATCACTTAGGTTATAGATTCCCCCACCCCCGTCCCCCTCTTTCCCTGGTCAAAAGGCCCCCCACATGGTGTCAACCGGAAATACATCTAGCTGTCGATAGCACCAACACATTAGTAATAAGTGTATACGTTCAATGTATTTCTTGCTGTAGTTTGTGTTTCTTTTCTTTTTTCTCTTGTGTTTCTTTTCTGCTGTTCCCCCATAACCCCTTAGTGTTTGCTGCTTTGTCATAATAAACGAGGTATGTTGAATGATCACAATGGGAGTATGTTAGACTCTCAATGTGAAACATTAAAACTGTTCAGACCATCCAGGCACTTAGGTTTCCATTCTCCGTGTCAAACAGCTGAACAGGACAGGTTTTAAAAAAAGAAAGAAAGAAAGAAAGAAAGAAAGAAAGAAAGAAAGAAAGAAAGAAAGAAAGAAAGAAATTTGCTAATAAAATCCAGACATTTATTCTGGAAGTTTTCAAAAAATGTTTCTTTAGTAGTTTTTGAAAACAAAGGTTTGAATCAAATGGTGTATCACCTGAACCAATGTATATGCACTGCAAAAACCCACCTCCTTCAAACTGAACCCCCCCCCCCCCCACCACCACCAAAAAAAAGAAAAAAAAAACCCTTAAATTCTCTTGCCTTGTTTTCAGTGATTTCTTGGAATAAGAAAAAATAGCTAGCAGGCAATAAGTTTAACACTTATTTTAAGCAAAACGTTTGTATATTTAATCTAAAAATAACTTTTATGTCAGAAATATTCTTAGTTTAAGAATAGATATTTTCAAAACATTATTTGAAAACGTTTCTTCTTGATATAGGTGAAAAATTACCGACTTTTAGATGTATGGGCTTAGTAAGAAGAAATAGTAATATTTACTAAAAGTAAGTGGAAGAATTTGACGCATTAGTCTGTTACAGTCCCGGATCTAGGTTTACCCACCAGAGTGGGCACTAAGAAATCTTGAGGGGGCACCCCCAATGCAGGCTTTTTTTTTACCCTCTGCATTTCTCCGGGCTTGGCATCGGCGCAAGTAGGACACTGGCTTGTGTCCCGTTGAGGCTGCATTAATTTTTGGGGGGTTTATTTGTTTTTTCATTCATCTATTTACTTATTCTCGCAGTCGGCGTGATGTCATGATGACGTCATCTCACATAGCAACGTGTTGCCATTTTGAGATGGGGGCACGCACAGGTAAACATCCGTAGACAAACGTCTGAAATTCATATATTTCAGCTGTGTTTTGCGTCTTTTTTTCATAAAAACGTCTTAAACATGACTTATTATTTTCACGAGTCACTGCCGACAGACGCGAGGAGGCGATACAACTTGAAATGAGCGTGTATTGGCCTGAAAATCTGCCCATAAAAAGTCACAGCTGATAGCTGGATAAACAATCCAAAGGAATCGCCTGCAGTGGAGTTCGGAAACATCTACAACTACCTCATAAAGTCACCCAGAAAATTGACCTTTATCAATTACGTGGAATATACAGTATGTTTTATTGTGTTATGTATAAATTAGGCATAAGGTGTACATTTAACAAAACAAAATAATTACTGGGGAAAAGCAGGTGCTTGCAGATTTGCATTTGGGATGAAATGCATAACTGATGCTACTACAATATAATGATATACTGGCAAGCGGGGTGGCCAGTGGGGTGGCCAACACATTTATAGGGGGCACCACTGCTGCGAGAATGTGTCAGGAGGAGAGAGAGAAAGCGCGCGGATAACAAATGAGGTTGGAAAAACAGCTTGCTTGGGTGATTGCTTGTTCGGTGTGGTTGCGGCCAACAGTAACCGTTAATCCTGCAATAAAAAAGTAGGTGAGACCAACTCTCAGTGCATTCTCTATATCCAGTGTGATGCTACAATAGATATTCCCGACATTTTGATTGGGTTGGCACGACTCACGTCTGGGTGGGCCGTGCCCACCCCGGCCCCCCCATACATCCGGCCCCGGTCTGTTAACTAGCCTTTAACACTCAAAACAAGATCGAGGAAATGATTCAACTAGATTTAAGAAAAAATATCAGATTAAGACGTTACACTGAAACTTTGCAATGTGGAGGTTAGTACAGTATAAATCAATACAGATTTATTTTGCATTAATCATTTAGCCTCTCAATTAATTGGGTGCTTATTAGTGAGAAATGTAGCCCTGGTCGCCGTTCACCCAATCTGTTAGGTCTTATTAATGTCAAGTCCCAGCAAAAAGTGTACATGGAGGTTATGATGTTATATCGTCCCTATACCAATATTGAGACCAAACCTACGCTCTTGGTCTAAAGCCGTTAATAGTACAAAAACATGATCATTCACCGCCCACTCTCAATGAGTTTCTATACCGTTCAATTGCCGGTAAACGACGTCCTCCAGCGAGCTGAGCCTGTTGAGCAACACTTGGTGGCTAACAGCGGCGGTTCCGTTGGCCCGGTTTGGCCTGCCGCGCTCGGCGTCGGCGTCCGCTGCAACGACCGGAACCCCCGGAGGAGCGACGGCCCGGAGTGCCGGAGCTGTGCGCGTGCAGCGGCTCCACAGCGTCATGATTCCGGCCACCGCGAGCACGTTGAGCACCAACAGAAGCCTCCATCTTCTCAACGTCAAAGCCATGGACTGCCAGGGTGGGTTCGAAACACGAGAACTGCGGGGATACAAGAGGATCACCAGCTCCATCTACTCTGGTTCATCGCTGCATCCTCCGCGATTCTCACCGGGGCGACGTCGGCGAGGCGTCCCGCGAAGGAGAGCTCTCAGGCGGATAGAAGATGTCGTCTCCTCCGTAGCGAGAGCACCGGCACCATTTTTGTGTTCATGTTCGAGTTCCCTTGATTCGCCGTCTGCAGTGATAATGATGATTATAAATGCGCGTGCACACGAGCAGCTTCCGTGCACGACGGGACTGAGCGGACTGCAACACATGCGCGTGACGATATAGCTATGATTTTGAATTACATCTGTTTGAAAAAAAAACGCGAATTACTATACAGATATTACTACATATTTTATACAATGAAAGTTGAGCATGCTTGTTGTAGATAAAATAGCTAACATTGACGGCGCTACAAATCCGGTTGTAATTCTTCTTCTTTTTTTTAAAATGTATACTTATTTATATTAATGACACGTTCATACACATAAAAAACAAGGACGACAATTATTTTCGGACTCAGTATACATTTTAAAAAGGTAAATGTTTTTAACATTTTTTCAAAGAGGGAATACCCATAGGCAGAGTTTGACTTTTGGGGCAGGGGTTGGCACAACATGTTGATGAACCCGAAACGCAGTTTCAGCAATAAAATTATCTTCCAAGAATAATTATAATCAGAATTTGAAAATGAGCGTTTTTTGTTTCCCATCATTTTTTAGGGGAATTCTAAACCAGGCTGCTTTATACTTTTCGCCAAGATCATCATCCACTGAATATGGTACGCCCGCCGGTGTTAACAGGTGTTCAGTCAAAATTTTCACACCATCAGAAATTGTGACTTTAACTCATTCACTTCCAGCCATTTTCACCGGTGAAACCCCCTTCGCTCCCGGCCGTTTTACTGGATTTTGACCAGGGGTGAAAGTGGGCGGGAACGGCCAGGAACGCAGTCCCGGTATAAGATTCAGGGCTGGAACGCAGTTCCGGTATAAGAATCAGGGCCAGAACACAGTTCCGGTATAAGAATCACGGCCGGAACGTTGTTCCGGTATACGGTGCATTGATTCCGAAAATATGACGGCAACAGTCAAAACGCTATGTAAAAAAAAAAAAACAAAGCTGCTACACATGCATTTCATCTCCAAGAAGAAAATAATCTACAACAATCAGATTTACATACACAAGTGTTAACAACAAGCATAATAAAATGCTTGTGTAGCATAATCCGTTTCCACCGATATTTATTATTTATTTTATTCCACGGACAGCATGGAGTTTTCCCCAGCTGCTGCAGTTATCTGAGTTTGACGATGACGAGTCACGTTAATGTGCGAATGCACGCAGCAAAGCGAAACGCCTGGACTCATTTATCCGTTCAGTTGGCTGACATACTGACATGTGGTCACCAGAGATAGTTAGCTCTGATTGGTTCAAATGTGCATGTTTTCTGAAACAGAAAAAAAAAAAAAAAAAAAAAAGGGCAATGCAACAAAAAATGGATCAAATCTTTAAGAGCAGGGAAAGAGTTATGTGGCTTATTTATCATATTTAGTTTTATTTGCTCTGATGGGGGGCTTCAGAACATCTTAGCTGTTAATGTGGACTTATATTTCTTCATTTATGTTAGGCTACTTATTCATTCACTTTTAATTTAAAAAAGTCAATGTTTGCGCGATTTTTCTGAAAGTATGTTACTTATATCTTTATTATTAAAAAAAAAACACAACAAAAAGTAAATGTTTACATTATCTTCAATTTTGATATACTGTACATGCTATGTTCTGAAGTAGTTCAAATTGAGATTTGACATTTAGTATGTGAGGAAGTGAGGGAAAATAAAAATTAGGAGATGGAGGTTGGAGTTATAGCTGTTTTTGTTAACTTTTATTTTGCAAATCATTGAAAAAATACAACTTTGAATGAAAATCTGTTTTTGTAAGTGTTATAGAAATAACTGACCAAAAAGAGTTTTCTTTGCATTTCAGTAGTACCCCCCCCCCCAATAAATAAATTTAATTTCTGGCTCCGTGGCGACCTTCACGTCAGGGAGTTCCGGCAAGAAATTCTAACCACTTTCACCCCTGATTTTGACTGATTTTGCAAGGCCCACAGAAAATTCTGTTCTATTGCTATATAAACATGGAAACCACCAAAAGAAAGATTAGACTCTCTTCTTTCAGCCGGAAAAAGTTAGTTCATATGTTTTTCTATTCTTTAGAAATCAGCATTAGAAAAAAGCTTAGTTTGAGCAATTTTCCAATTTCTGATGAAAAAACAGAGAAATTGAGCTTTTTGTAAACACACACATTTCAACCATAACTTACATAACTTTAACACAGCTTTTTTTTGCTTTAGTTACATCCCAAACATCTGAATAATGTTTTCCTTTTACAAAATAACATAAACAAGACAAATGGAGCTTTTGATAGCAAAGTAACAATTTATTTACACATAACTAACAGAGATGACGCTGTTGTGGCCGCGACGGCCGTGGTTAACTTTTCCCTCATCGCCGCCTGTCTCGTAAAGATGGATTTTTTTTGTCTTTCCAGCACGGACTCAACGGCATCGTCCGCCGCACTTGTGGTCCTGGTCGTTCTGCTCAGTCGTCCAGCGCCTGGCATCCCGGGCATCCTCCCAGTTGTTCTGCCCGGTTGTCCGCCGCCTGGCATCCTGGATGTCCATTCCGTCGTCTTCCGGCGGCGCCCCAGCCGTGTGGCCGGCCATTCGTTCCATTGAATCGGGTTGGTGGTCTTACCAAATGCGCTATTGCCCTCCAGTGGCCAGTTTTATTGCTTTAAAATGGATTTTCAGCTTTGTGCTTTGGAGCTAAATTGAATCAGAACCTAGAGATGTCTCTTGTTTAAAAAAAAAAAAACGTAAAAGACGTATAAATACGTATAAATACGTCTCTGAGACACTGAAACAATTAAACATAGAACGTATTTATAAGTTTTTGGGAGCAAATGAGTTAAAAATGGCTGCGAATACAGCTGTTACTAAGAAAACACTGCAAACATTCTTTAAATAAAGGAATATTTACTTAGGTTTGATCATGGATGGACATGTAGAAAAGTTCTCCTCAGACACATTCTGCCATGTTAGCTTCAAACAACAACTGCACGCCGCTCTCTCACTGTTTACATCTTCGCAGTGTAGTTAAGCATTAATTTACGCCATATTCGAGTGTAACATGTATGTTCACGATGTTACTTGTTTATCTAACACCTGTGCATAACATTGAGAATCCAATTGAATGTAAAAGAAGGCTTATTTACCGCCACAACAGTTTGGGAACAAGATATTATAAGGGTGCAAAATTTGTTGTACAATTAGCATCTTTAGTGGGGCAAATTGAAACTCCTCTCACCATTTTGGCGGTGCTCTCTGGCTTTTCATGGGCCACATTTTCAATCCTTGGTTCTTGCTCAGTAGTTGTCGCTTTTGAAAGCTTAGGTTTGAAAAAATTACATATATCCATATTGCCTCTTTGGTCCATGGGTGGTTTTGGCTAAGCAAAGCAAATGACCGTCTAAGGTGCCAGTTGTGTTACTTTGTATTTGCGGGGTTCATGAATAAGACAACTTACTGAAAGGGTTGATGTTTTTTACTGACAGACATTTAGTTACATAACACAAGAGAGGCATCATCAACATTAACTGTCCACTGGCGGGCTTTTTATCAGCTGTCTCGAGCTTGCTGTGTATCTCTGACTTCTGTGTGCTGTGACGAGCAGGATCCTCAGTTTTAAAAAACCCTGCCAGGTGTAGACATTGCCTTAATCTAAGGTTCTGAGTAGCGGGCCGTAAAGTACCATCCTACGGGCCAAAATTGGCCCACGATCCACAAGTTTGAGTTCCCAGATGTAGACTGTAAAGTCACTAATCACTGGGTTAGTGGAGAATTGAGTTGTTGTCATACAATATTGGTGTTTTTCGATCTAAGATAACTCTACTATGAACAAAAGAAATATTTATGTTCTCATTTACTGGAAAGAAAGAAAAAATGACCTTGGTCCAGTGATTCTTATCCTGGGTTTGATGAGTAAGTCTTAGGAATTCAGCGAAGGTTAAGAGATACAGGGCCAGAGGCAAAGTGTCTTTTTAAACTAGGTTTTAGACAGCTTTGCCCGTAGGCGGAGTTTGACTTTGGCGGCAGGGGGGGCAAAAATGTTGATTACCCCGAAACGCAGTGTCAGCAGTAAAATTAACTTAGGTACAAGATATATGTTCGGATAGTAGCTTAGCCAATGCTCGTACATACAGGCATCACAGCCTTGCGTGCGTGCGTGCGTGTGCGCATTTTTTCGTCTTATCTAGTGGAGAAGTAGATGCTGTATCCTTTTTGACTGAATATTCCAGCCATGGCCGTATTATGGACCGGGCCAGTGGGGCCAGTGCCCAGGGGCCCAAGGGTCCAGGAGCCCAGGGAGGGAATGGCAGTGTGTGATTTGGGGCAGGAAAGGTGTTCCGTGATACAGATGTGAAACTCACCCAGGAATCTTTGTCAGGTACTCGCCGGAGTTCAAGAGCTGAATGAACAAAGGGTCTTTGGAAATATTATGCACAATTGAGAGAGGCATTGAACAATATTTCCAAAGATTCACAGGAGAAATGTGAAACTAGGAGTGAGGCCTCCACATTCTGTGGCAAGCTGGACACCTTAGCGATAGCTTTCATGGCCCATTTTTGGTAAGTGTTGAGGTAATTATCGAGGGTTGATTGATTAAATATTTGCTTGATTGATTGAATATTTGCTTGTGCTCATATATACCATAAATAATTCATATTGCCATATTTTTCTCTTATTGATATAACCAGTAAATGATTATTGCTTGCTATACTAGTTGTAGTATAATGTTTAAGTGTTACAAAGAGTAAAGAGGGTCGGGATGACAACTGCCTTGCTTCATGGCCGCATCATTGCGTAACTAGACGTTCCGAGACATCTTCAGCACCTGGCGTCTGGACTTTCGTCTAGACCTTCGAGGACAATTTTCCATTCGAGGACATCTTCCATGGCCGCAGCGTTGCATAACTGAAGTGTCTGGGTCATTTTGATCGTTGTTTACATGTGCCTTTGCTTACACAAGTGTATTTAGTTAGTTCCACCTACATGCTCACACATAGCCAACCAAAATCACATGGGTGTCTCCAGCTTGCTTTCCCCCTCCCTTCAGGGCGGCACCCTTCTGTGTCAGGACAAACCCCTAAATAAAAAGAGCAAGGAGGGTTTTTCTTTAGATCAATTTTGGTGACTGAACAGCGTAATCTAGCATTCCTCTGTCTAGTCACTCTTTTGCTCTCAAAACCACTGTAACGCACGCTCTGTAGCGTTTTCTTCACAGCCCAAAACGAAACTAGTAGTGGCAACGAAGCAACATGCTAAAACAATGGATAGTTGAGCACCGACGCCAGCGACGTCCAGCAATTGATTTTCAACGCACCCAGGAAAACAAAAGTCGGACTTTGAAGTGAGGAAGGCAGCCAGATCTGTTCGCGTGGGACAGAGCTAGTGTGAAGTGTGGAGCGATACAGAGATCGTGAGTTTTTAACCCTGAAAAATAACCCACTACAATGGTGGAAAGGGCAGCACGACCCTCTGGAGATTTTTTTTCCCACGAAACGCAGTCTACTCAAACATGAACATGTGGATTAGTTGATCTTCCTCAAGACAAATCTGCCCTTCAAAAAAGATATGGACAGTGATGAGGAATAAAAAATGAGGAAGTACAGGCATAATTGAATGACTTTGCTGTGTATTAGGTTAAAGTAATGATTATTGACCTGTCTAAAATGCCTTGTTTTTATTCCCCCAATTATACCAGTGGTAAAGCATAATTTATTATATATTTATGACCGCATTGTAGGTTTAATATCTTTTTTTCTAGAGCTGCTGCATATAATTAATATCTTTGTTTGTAGAAATGTGGTCTTTTTTATATGTTTAAAATACTGTACGAACACACACAACAAATGTTTACTATCGTATGTTTTCACTCTGTATCGAACCGTTTCGTTCTTAAACTGTATCGAATCGCTCGGCCATAAAAATGTATCGTTTTTTAATCGAATCGTAACCTGTGTATCTAGATACATATCGAATCGGCTTCATGCCAGAGATTCCCAACCCTAATTTTTGGGATACAATACTGCAGCGGTTCCAAGCCACGAACCTGCAGTTGCAGAAACATGACCTTGACATCTACATAGCCGCACAGCTTCTCCTTTCACTTCATGACTTTGTGGCAGCACAGACGGCCAATTTTGCCTTTTTTGAAGGGTCAGCTTTAAATGCTACTGATTCAGTCTCCCAAGACTACAGACAAGACCTCCAGCGTACAAAGAAGCGCAAATGTATGGCCGATGAAAGTCCAGAGCCAGGTGTTGAATTTAGTGGAAAAGAAAAGTTTCGGATTGAAACGTTCAATGTTCTAATTGACAAACTTGTGTCCTGTCTTAACCATGGGTTAACTGCATACACACACTTGACCAATCTTTTTCATGTCCTTTTCACGCCTAATAATATATCCAACAGTGAGCTCACCTTAAGGGCCAAATCTGTCACGGACCCGACAGGGGAGGACCACAAATGCGTCACGTTTTCAACAATTTATTGACTAAACCAGCAGGGCAGGTGAAATGATGGCAGCAGTACAGACAAGGGCTAGGCAGAAGTCAGGTTTCCAAAAGCAAAAGGCAGGTCAAGTTACCAGGACAGGAGAGAAGGCGGCAGTCGGGCAGGTTCAGATTTGGCAACAAGAGTCAGATTCAGAGAGCTAGGCAGGCAGGTAACAGGCAGGCTTCGCAGACGGTCTGACAGAGTGGAAGTGAAAATCTGGGCTTTAAATACACAGGTTTATTGCTGAATGCAGCAGTGCTATTGGCTGGGCTTTGAGTAGGTGAATTGAGGACAGGTGGAGATAATTGAAGGCAATTAGGCCATGCTGCAGCAGGGGCTGAGGCCATGACAGAACCCCCCCCCTCAAGGGACGGCCCCAGAAGTCCCCCAAAGGGAACCACCACCCAGGGCGGGTGGATGGGGAGCCGGCGGAGGGTCAAACTCCTCCGACTGGTCGGAGTCCAGGTCAGGTGCTGGGTCGGGTGTCGGATGGGTAACCCCGACGGGTGCCCCTAGGGTGACCCCGCTGTATGGAGGGCTGGTCAGGATTCTGACGATGGAAGTCAGAGATGAGGGTACGGTCAACAATTCGTCCAGCAGGTACCCAGGATCGTTCCTCCGGACCGTAACCCTCCCAGTCAACCAGGTACTGAATGCCTCTGCCCCTACGTCTGGACTGGAGAAGCCGCCGAACGGTGTAGACCGGGCCACCGTCGATAAGGCGTGGAGGAGGAGGAGGTGGAAACGAACAGTCTCATGGTGGTTTCCAGACAGTACCATTGGGATGGGGTCAGTGATGTTTGTGACTGTGCCAAGGAGATGACCATCCAGAGCTCGGGCTGGGACAGGATAGGGCAGGCGTTTGCTCTCCAACCCCAACTGGCGGGCTAGTTCGATGTCCATAATGTTTGCCTCGGCACCTGAATCCACAAGAGCAGCCAAGGTGTGGGTGGTTCCAGAGAGGAGAAGACGAACTTGGAAAAGGGGCTTACGGTGATTGGAGGCTTGGGTGGTCATTGAGCTCAATCGGATGCCTCCTATATCCGATGAGCTCTGGCTTTTGCTGGGCAGGTGGCAACACGATGACCATCACCTCCACAATACAGGCAGAGGTTGAATGAGAGGCGACGCTGGCGCTCGACGGTAGATAGGGAGGCACGGCCGACCTCCATGGGCTCTGGCAGGTCGATCTGGCAGTGGGGAGTGGCTGAAGAGCGTGGCCGGGCGACGGACTCTCTCGGAGTGCAGACAGATGACCGTGTGGAGCTTCCCTTCTCTTGTCGGCGGGTTTGAATTCGATGGTCCACCCGAACAGCAAGGTCGATGGCCTCGTCTAGCGTCTTTGGCTGCTCGTGAAAAACGAGTCCGTCCTTCACATAGCCCGCCAGGCTGTTAAAGAAGGCGTCCACCAGAGCGGCCATGTTCCATGAACTGCGCCTTGCCAGGGTGCGAAAGTCAATGGAGTAGTCTGCCACAGTCCGGTTCCCCTGACGGATGGACATCAGGCCCCTGCTTGCCTCAGACGTTGATGCGCCCCTGTCAAACACCTTCATCAGCTCCTCGGCAAAAGCATCAAAGGAAGCGCAGGCTGGAGTCTGCCGGTCAAATTCGGCTGTTCCCCAAAGCCGAGCACGACCCGTCAGATGTGTGATGGTGTATGCCACTTTGGCCCCCTCAGTGGCAAAAGTTCTGGGTTGGAGGAAAAATTGGAGCCGGCAGCTGGTCAGGAAGGCACGCACCTGGGTCTGATCACCGTCAAAACGCTGAGGGTTTCCGATCCTTGGTTCTGGGGCCGTGGACTGCTGAAGGAGTGGTACAGACGAGACCGGAGTGAAAGGCGGATCTGGAGCTAGGACTGGTGGGGGGGGCAAGTTTGTGAGAAGCTGCATGACCTGAGTCAGCATTTCTTGTTGTTGTTGGATCTGGTGTTGTCGTTGGTGACCAAGCTGAATCAGCGACGAGATGTCCCCCGCCATCTGATTCAATTCCCCCTCCGCATGTTCCAGACGCTGTATGGCAGTCAGGGTGTTTGGGTTGCTGTTGTCCATGTCGGGGATGTTGTGCGCTGGGTCCTTGCTGGTCAGACCGTACTGTCACGGACCCGACAGGGGAGGACCACAAATGCGTCACGTTTTCAACAATTTATTGACTAGACCAGCAGGGCAGGTGAAATGATGGCAGCAAGGGCTAGGCAGAAGTCAGGTTTCCAAAAGCAAAAGGCAGGTCAAGTTACCAGGACAGGAGAGAAGGCGGCAGTCGGGCAGGTTCAGATTTGGCAACAAGAGTCAGATTCAGAGAGCTAGGCAGGCAGGTAACAGGCAGGCTTCGCAGACGGTCTGACAGAGTGGAAGTGAACATCTGGGCTTTAAATACACAGGTTTATTGCTGAATGCAGCAGTGCTATTGGCTGGGCTTTGAGTAGGTGAATTGAGGACAGGTGGAGATAATTGAAGGCAATTAGGCCATGCTGCAGCAGGGGCTGAGGCCATGACAAAATCTCTTGCTGCAGCATATCCCACTGATCTGACCATGAGCTTGGCAGATGAACTTGTTCAGTACAAATCATTCATTTCAGAGGAAGAAAAGTGTCCAAATACAATGCTAAAGACCATGGTAAATTTGGATTTACAGTCCAACGTCCCAAATGTTTACATAGCACTCAGACAATTTTTGACCCTGCCAATAACAAACTGTGAAGGGGAACGGTCATTCTCCAGACTGGCTCGAATTAAAAATGAGCTCAGGACGAAAATGTGCCAAAATCGGTTGAATTCACTGTCCCTTCTTGCATTAGAATCAGAGTTTGTTCGACAGCTCAACTTTGATGAGTTAGTGGACGACTTTGCAAGAAGGAAGAGCAGAAAGAAACTTTTGTAGGATCCGTTGGCGGAGGGGGGGCTTGCAAACTCCTGGCCCTGGGGCCCAGACCCCCCCATAATCCGGCCCTGATATAATACGGTGAAAATGAGTTGGTTTTTTTTGAAAATGTTTTTTTGTTTCCCATCATTTTGAGGGTTAACATCTTTAGTAGAGCAAAGTGAAAGTGCCAGTTCTCTCCGGCGTTTGGCGGTTTTCATCTTCAATCCTTGCTTCTCGCTCAGTAGTTGCTGTCGCTTTTGAAAGCTTAAGTTTGAAAGAAAATATGTAAACTAGTTTGGGGTCAAGGGACCCCAAACTTTTGAACAGTAGTGTATATCCATCTTGCCTCTTCTGTCCACAGTTTTTTTTTTTTTTTTTTTTTTTTTGGGGGGGGCTAAGCAAAGCAAATGACTGTCTCTAAGGTGCTAGTCACATGATCTGTTCGAAAAATAATTTTGACCCATTACGAGAATATTTTTGTTCATTTCATTCATTTTTGTGGTTTGTTTTATTGCTTTACAACTTTTATAGACATCATTTTACAGGCAAAATTATAGGAATATATTGGAAAGTCAATTAAATGCATTTTCGGCCACCAGGGAGGGCTACGCCCCCACGCCCCTTAATCTACGCGAATGAGTTTGCCCCCAATTTACAGGTTTTATTCTATTTTTTTTCAACTGCAAGCCATCTATCTAATTTGCTCAGTAGAAAGTTGACTTGCGCTTGGTATGATTAATTATCACACACCTACAAGCAGCGTGGACTGCGCAGATAATAATAATTTGAAAAAAACATTTGCGTCATTTTACACCATGAAAATAGTGCGTGGCTGAGAGAATAAAATGATATGTAAACATGAAAACAAAAAGGGATAGTGTGAAAATAACAAAATGCTAAATTATTTGTATAAAATTTGAAATTTGAAGACATTTGAATGGAATTCACTCAGATATTAGCTTGCTAGCTTAGCTATATCAGTTATCATATCAGATACAGCATCATATCAATGTCAAATCATCATATAATAGCATTGCAATCACAAGAGATGTGTCGTTTGCCTAAAAGATGGCGATGTCACCTCCACAATCTAGGATTTTCTATACTAGTTTTTGGTTGCCTGGGACGGCCAGACTGTTCTCCCTGTATTTTTCAAACACCGTGAGAAGAGTCTGGGGCCAAGCCGCCAGAACAGCGACTGCCAAACCAAATGGTGTCCAGGCTGGCGCCGCTCCAGCAAGTCGGCGCTCCGCGCTTCCACTCCAGTGTTAACCCTTTGTAAAGACTCCATTTTGAACGGTTTAAAAAAGGCTCACCGAAAACAGGTTGACAATTTATTCATGGTCAAAAAGGTTAGGTTTAGGTCAAAAACAGATGACAGAGAGGCAATGTTAGATCAGAGGTCCGCAAAACAACTGATACATCGGAATGTCCCCGAGAAGCGACAGTTGTTATCTAAATGTTCAGTCTTTTGAAAGCTGCGGTGGAGTGGGCGGAAGGCGTGCCCGGGTGTTGTCTTGGGATCCTCCCTTTGTGGCAGGTTTGGGAGGTCAAGTTTGTGCGTCATCCTTCGTGGCTGGGACGTGGTTGCCACGGCTACTGACGCATGTCTTGGCGTCCAAGGCACCGCGCTATTAACATGTTGTCCCGGTAGAGCGGGAGCGTTCTGACCCCATCGACGAGTTGTTGACGTCTTCTCCTTACCTTATCAGACGAGGTCTGATAAGTTGGTCCCCTTTATTGTGTCAAAGGGCATGAAGTCTGCCAAAACTATGGTTAAATTCTTTATTATAATGAATGTGTTAGACTAATGCAAACAATTATATGGTATGTGCGAGAAAGGTAACTATTGCCTTCAGACCTAGCTTCTTATTGGCTTCTCAAGCTAGAACGAAATCCTCCGTGCGATCAGATTTGTTAATTCGCATGACGTGTTCTTAATGAGCAATGTCACTCTTGGGCCTCGGAAGCCGTCTCCACAACAACAAAGAATATGTTCCAATCCGCTGTAAATTCAGTTTTAAATTACCAAAAACACATTGAGTCACTAAAACCAACAGTCTGTCTCGCGCTAGGCATGTTGAATAAACTTGTCCGTTCTCTGCTCTCCTCGTATGTTTATTTTGACGCGCTAGAGTTTCTTGTCGCTTTACCAACATCACTCATGTCTGCCCGTCGATGATTGGTCCACTCCGCTGTCTGTTTGTTGTGCCTTGCTCCACCCTGGAAATTTGATCCGCAGAACGGTCGCTAGACTCTATCTCTGCAACAGCGGTGAGTCTGGAGTTCCAGGCATAGTTTTTGGGAGTTCCGAATTAATTTTCTGCACTCAGTGGAGACCTACAGATATCAAACTCATCTAAGAACACTCACAGACACTTATAGCACAAATGTGTAAATTTTCAAGAAACTCGGGCAAGCAGTTTCGGAGTCCACAGGGAACAACCACACACACACACAGACAAAGTTGCATTTATATTAGGGCTGTCAAACGATTAAAAATTTTAATCGAGTTAATTACAGCTTAAAAATTAATTAATCGTAATTAATCGCAATTAATCGCAATTCAGACCGTCTATAAAATATGCCATATTTTTCTGTAAATTATATATATATTCTGTAAAATAAATTGTTGGAATGGAAAGATAAGACACAAGATGGATATATACATTCAACATACGGTACATAAGGAGTGTAGTGGGCATTTCACTCTACTGTCATTTAAATCTGTCTATGCTGTCCTCACTCCGAAGCGTCTACTTTTTCCAAAGCTAGACAGCTAGTGAACGACGCCTTAATAATTCTTCTTCCTTTTTCATCTGATTTATTAATAAAATGGCCTCAAACCATTGTCCTCTTTAGACCATCGAAAAACTACAAAATAAAAGAACACAAGCATTGCATTAGCAACAACGTTAGCTTAGCACGCTGTACAGGTTCACTAAACATAAACAAAAAGCGTCTCATACAAAAAATATAACATTTCGCTTACTAACATAATATGTACATTCTTTACAACAACCATACTTACGGACAAACCTTGTCCAAGGATCATATAAGCACAACATTATCAGCCCGAGACGTCGTGCAGCCATAATGAACTGGTAAGAAAACAATAAACCATGTCGCAAAGCGACCACAAGAGTTCGCTGTTGGACAGCATAAAAAGCCTTGCTGTAAAACTTACCAAAAGGCAGAATACTTTCTGAGCGGGACATGTGCGTTAATTGCGTCAAATATTTTAACGTGATTAATTTAAAAAATTAATTACCGCGCGTTAACGCGATAATTTTGACAGCCCTAATTTATATATAAGTTTAGATTTTTAAATTCCGAAGGCTTTGGTGATACACAAATGAAACCTTTAGCAAGGTTAAGAACCACTCCCTCAGTTGATTAATTATTCGATTAATCTTGACAGCTCCATGTGTAGCTAAAAAAAAAAAAACTTGAAAAAAAACAGGAAAAAAAAAAAAACTTTGCCTATTAATAATTTAAGGAATCTGACCTTTCAGCCAGATTGCCGGAATCACACCAGCCGAACCGCCGCCACCGGTCTAGCGCAATTCCAACGAACCAGGCCGGCGGAATCCGACAACCAGGCCAAAAGGCCAAACTCCGCACGTTCACCTTAGTCTTAACCCCCTTGTACTGACTCCGTTTTAAAAGCTGGAAAAAGGCTTTGAAACAAGTTGACAACTTATTCCAAGACGGCAGCAATCATACAGCACAGAGAGACCCAGGCGAGGAGGCAAACTGGATCACCATATCTCAAGTCAACAAAAACTCCTGAGAAAAATGTTTTCACTTTAATATAATGCATATATACAGCACTGTTTTGGTAATATTAAGACGAATCCAATAAATATACAACAGATAGCATGTACTTTGATTCAATGGGGAAAAAAACCAACACATTTTCATTTGATACTAAATTAGTGCGCACTCATTTATATGTGAAGTCTTTGTTATCAAGGCAGGGATGGCAGCGAATGAACCAACGTCTACTAGTGATAAACTCGATTAGATCCCTACCATCATCTTGGGAAGGGTGACAAGCATTTTTTTTTACAGAAGCGTTATAACTTTCATGAGTTAACCCTTTGCAGAGCACTTATTAAAAGTGCCTATGACAGCAAAAGCATTTTTATTTCATATTTCACGCGGTATTTTATGGTTCTGAATAAAATAGACCGCTTAGATGTGTGTGGAAGCAATCGTTTTATTCATTCCAATTTTTTTAATCCTGTGCCATGAAAAATTTCCTGTTCCGGCTGTAATCTCGTGTTTAGGACGAATGCGAATGTGACGTCACCCGGGTCAGCATCTCACAATACAGCATTGTTTTGTAGCATGCAGATGGACTTCGGATTCAGCTGATTTTGCGGATTAATCCATTTATTTTTCGAATCACACCAGCTAAATGTGCTGCAGGGATTCGTTACTGCACCAGGGAGAGGCGTGTGAGCCTTTTGGGGTTTCAAAAAGTTCCCATTCACCCCAAGATCGGCCAAAACAAGTATGGGATCTATTGGACTTACAAGGAAGTGAGTAAACATCGTATTTTTTATTATGTCAAATACTTGGATCATGGCACACGTTTTGATATTTAGGTGGCTTGCATATTGTGGCTGACAATGCTTCTTGTCCACCGAGAATGCCAGTCGGCCGACGACCAGCGCAGACCCGGCTGCAGAAAGAAATTACAGGGGGGGCATTACAGTTTTTTGGGGGGGCACACTTCTTCAACGTAAATTTAGCCTGAACAGTGGCATTATTACACGTACATCACTACATCAGTGCACTGAAATACTTTCTGTCACTGAAGTCACAAGTGGTAGTTCATCGTAAAATCTATAAGACATAAAACATACCTGTCAACCCGAGGCCGTTGGCAATCTGACAAATAGTGACGTATGCCCTTACAAATTGGTGACTAATCTTACAACGTTCTATATAGCGTGCAATATGAAACAAAAATAAAACTCAATTTTTAAAACAATATGAATTTATTGGTAATATTGCAACATATAACCTGGTGCAATCAAAAAACTAAAGATACACGATAATATCGGTCGCCGATAATTATCGGCCGATAATGGCAATTATGACGTCACACAGATAATCCAGATAATAAAAAAATTCAACCGATAATGCAATCCGATACTTATATACTTGATTTAGCCTCCAAATGTGCACAACCGAAGAATTCAGCACGCCGCCTCCTCAACCCCTCCCCTCTCTGAAGCCCCTGAGGGAGGAGGGGTTCAGGAGGCGGAGTTACACGACAAGAAGTAGTTGAATATTATGGCGGCTGTTACAAAAAAAACGACGCTCTCGCCATCTGTGAAACATGTACCGCAGAAGTTCCACGAGACCGAAAGAAAGCGTCCTCAATCAAAACCACTAACCCAGCATCCATTTAAAACTGCATCACAAAGGGTCTGGGGCGGAGATTGATCGGGGCCCTGACGCCTCTTCCGCCCTGCGGCCGGTGGTTCTGGTGGACGGGGCCACGCCCGCGGGAGCCTGCCTCTTAACTCACGCACTTCTCACTTCGGCACTGTAAATATTTTTCACCCTGGCACTTACATGCTCATACATTTCTCCGGGGAGAGTTGGGACGGGGCTTTACAGTCCCGGCCCGGCTCCCCCCTGTTTTTAATGCACCACACACCAAGGTTGTGGGATGGTTGGGACCTGTTGGGGCACCTCACGGCTGCCTCCTCACCACAGGCCCCGCCATCTCTGCACCTTTTTTCAATGCACCACACATCATACTCCACAGGAGGGCTCTGGCAAAGGGCGGTGGGACGGGCGGCTGGGCAGAAGCTCCATGCTGCAGTCCCACTGCCCCAAGCCAAGCTCTCCTATTTTAATGCATACATTGCACTACCCTCCCCTCACACCCCCATCACGGTCCTGGGTGATGGCTGCCAGTCGGGAACCTGGCAGCCACAGTAATAGGGTGGTAGGTGGGTCCCACACTTTTTCTATATGGCGTGGCTCCTGGGGTGTGGCCTCCCCTCTGCCTCGGCTACCGGCCGCGGGAGTAGGTTGGGGGGTCGGGTCTCCGATCTTGCATCGCCCCGTGGCAGTTCCTGGGCGTTCTCCTGCCTCCGCCTTCCCCTCTCTTCTCTGGCTGGGCATCCGCCCTGCGCTCCGTCACGGGTCGCTGGCTGGGCGCCGGTGTATCAGCGGGGTGTCGCCTGCACCGCCGGGGGACCCTGCCTTGCCTGGGGCTTGGTGGGCCGCTGGGGGTCCCGTGGCGTGTCGTGCCGGTTGGGGGGCTGCGGCTGTGGTTCGTGGCCCGGGTGGGCAGGTGGGGGTGGGTGTAGGCGTGGGGTTGGTGATGCGTCCCCTCCTGCCATCCCTGAAGGCCGGTTGATGGGTGCGCGGGTGGCCCGGGGGGCCACCCTGGGTCCCGGGGGGGGGACGATGGCTCCTTTGCTGGGCTGCGGGAGGAGGGATGGGCTGCGCATGGCCCCCCGCCCCCCCAACCGCCCTCCCTCCCCGGGCTGGCTGGGTGGGGGCCGTGGCCCTGGGTTGGCGCCCGCGCGGCTTCTCCGCCCGTCTGCGTGGCTGTCGCGCGCCCGGTGGGGCCTGCGTGCTGCTGGATGTGGTAGGGCATGCTCTGGTTGGGGGTCCCGGTGCCGGGATTGGCGATGCGGCGGCGTAGGGTTGGTCGCCAACGGGCTTACACTCATAAGAGATTCACACGATTACTGGGTTCTAGATCACAGAACTGATTTGTGTACACTCTACCCCTTTCAATCACTTAGCTTATAGACACCCCCACCCCCATTCTCCTCTTTCACTGGCCAATAGGCCCCCACATGGTGTAAACCGGAAATACATCTCGCTGACGATAGCACCAGCATATTAGTAACTAGTTTAGATGTTCAATGTATTTCTAGTTGTTGTTTGTGTATGTGTTTCTTTTCCTTCTTCTCTTGTATTTCTTTTCTTCTGTCCCCCCATAATCCCTTCCTGTTCGCTGCTTTGTCATAATAAAAAGGTATTTTGAATGATCACAATGGGAGTATGTCAGACTCTCAATGTGAAACATTAAAACTGTTCAGAATCCGGGCACTTAGACTTCCATTCTCTGTGTCAAACAGCTGAACAGGACAGGTTTTAAAAAAAAATAATAATAATAAAACTGCATCACAAAGATTTTTGTAACGAATACGAGGCTGCTGCTAGCGGGAATGCTAAAGCTATTGTAAACACTAAGTTAAACTACGGGGCCTGTGACAATACAGAGTCGGGTTGTTTGGGAAAGCAGCCCAAGGCGGGTGGTAAACTCGCATCTAAGGCTAAACACCGGCATGACTGGAAACCGATAGTCGGCAAGTAGCCGTCTTTCGACAGAGCCCGCCGCTCTGGCAGGCCGCCGCCGCCGAGACGAGACACGATTTTTTTTTACCGAAATGACCCGAGAGCCAAAGCCCTGGATAAAAAAATAATGCAGTTTATGCGACCACCATTCTTCATGAAAAACATGCCAATCACATTTTCACCACGTACATTTGGAAAAGTGATGTCCAGTAAGCAAGCTTATCATGACGGCACAGTGGTTAGATGATAATTTAAACATGGAGAAAACGAAGTTAGCCAGTCAATAATGCATTCAGTATGTAAAATGACGAGCAGTCAGATGACTTTGTAACGCTGCCTTTATTTTCGGCTTAACAAAACTCAGGCACGAAACAACATGCACGGAGATGCGAGCTCCAACTCCATCCAAATAGTACTGCCGTGTATCAGTTTAGCTGCTGTAAAGCAAATGTCGTTAGTACCGCAAATGTAAACAAAGCGCTGCAGAATGGGTACATGACATCTCACTCTTTTGAGTTTATCATTTTCACAGTGTGCAACAAAGCATATAACATTAGCAATCACTTTTCAAATTAATCTAACTTATTTGTCTGCTCAATTGCGGTCACAGTAGATAATCAAAACTTATTGCCACTTATTAACACTTATCAATTTAAATATGCACATTCCTGTTGTAATGAAATAACAATAATATTCTGTAGCCACAAATATTATTCAAAATCTTCTTTCAAGTTTTTTTTTTTAGGATTAAGTATAATAATGTATTGCTTAAAATAAGGCTGTTAAGATTATTTTCAGCTAGCTATTTTTCTTCCAAGAAATCTGAGAGAAATACACTTGAAGCGCTGGCAGATAATTTCACTTATTTCCAATACATTTACACTTAAAACTGACTAGTTTTAAGGAGGTGTGTTTTGCAGTGAATTAATGTTATATATGTTAGGAATGGCTTACTTTTAAAAGCATTTTTGTGAAATTTAGGTATTTACTGTAAGTAATTGTTGCCAAAAGTTTACCATTACACAATGTCAGACAATCTGTCATTGTTTAGATGTTGGAATTGACGACTTGTTCATATTTTATGTTGAAAAAAAGAGGAATAAATTATATTTTTGCACAATAGTATTTTCTTTTGTGTGTACTTTAAAATTTTACAAAATCTTTAAATAGAATTATCGGCTTGACATTATCGGTTATCGGTTGGAATGAGGAGGAAATTATCGGTTATCGGTATCGGTTGAAAAATGTATTATCGTGCATCACTACAAAAAACTATCTTCAGCAACATGATGGTTACTAAAATTTCACAGTGACTTTTTTTATATTTGTATGTAGCACTTTTGGCAATTTCTATCATGTCTTGATGGCTGCACTTCAGCCCGCAATTCAGTTTGACTTGAAGGTAGTTCGTTAGTGTGTCCAATTATAAATTAAAACGGTCAATTGATAAAATCAACTTACCGATGCAATCTTTGAGTGAGGGAACATTTCTTTTGCCAATTCTGAGAAGTGATCAGCAATACTTGGAGGCAAATTGTGTTCGGCAACAAATTGGCAGAATAAAACCTCCGCTTTAGTTACAGCATAACTTTTCATTCTGCAGACTGCATCTTTATGACCAGTGTTGTTAATCTTACTTTTAAAAAGTAATTAATTAGTTACAAATTACTTGTAAAAAAAGTAGTTGAGTAATTAAGTAATTGAGTTAGAAACTCAGTTACCTGAAGGTAAGAGGAATTAGTTACTTAGCAAAGTAACTGGTGTTACCTTTCATGTTTTTTTTTCATTAGAGAAAAATAAATAAATAAAACATAGTAACCTTTGCTATGTTTGGAAATCATTTAATTTTGTGAATCAACTGTTAAAGTTGTTAAAATTGCTACCGTTTTTGCATTAGGTACCTTCTGTCTACTTTCGACATGTTAAATTTTTAAAACTGTTTCATCATTTAAAGATAGATTCAAGTCAAGATTTTGCCGATTTAGGAGTATTTTAGATAAAAAGTTACTTAAGTTCGCTAGGAAGGTTCACTACAACAGAGCATTTCTGAGAAATCTACTGCTTCAAAATGGCGTCTGTTTATTAACGCTGCTGTCTGTCATTTCGCATGTAGTTCTATAAGCATTTGATATCTAGGCGTAGATTGTAGGCTGTCGTCTACAGTCAGGAAATATTGGTGCCACCTAGCCTAGCATCGCGTTTGCTACAGCGTCACACTCTTCACTCTCAGTGTCTCTGACTTTTCTCGCGTCATTCAGCCAATGTAGTAACGCATCTTAACGCAAATTGTCTCGTTGCAGAAACGGTGACAAAATCAGAACGGAGAAAAAAAAACGTAATGTATGAAAAACGTACAGATTTTGAACGTACAGCGTGCACATTTAAAAATCAGTGCTCACTTGCACAAATTACGCCGAAACCGTACAACTTGACAGGTATGCGAAAAAAAATGGTACAGTTCTGTGTGCATTTATTCAACTAAAGTGCTTCAGCGTAAACATAACATATGCATGGATAAACATGAGCACCTAATGGCCGACTACTTGGCCTGCCCCCCTTATCTGTGATTGGCTAGAAATTGCCTTCATTCGCTGCTTCATTGGACGAATTGAATGACGACAGATCAAGATAGGATAAATAGAGGGTTCATCCTCTCCATGTGTGTGTGTGTGTGTTTTTGTGGAAGATTAAAAAAACAAAAAAATACACAGTACAGTCTAATCGAGCTAGGGCGGGCACAGCAGTCCCTCAGGGCGGGTCCGGCCCCCTAATGCCCGCCCATGCCGCCGAGTCTGGACCAGCGGCTTGTCGCACACCCCCCTCGGTCCTTTGCGTGCCCGCTGGGAGAGCGCTATACTCGGATTTTGCCCTCTCCGTGTGCCCGGTGTTCCGTCAAATTTTCCAAATTGCTACTTTCTGTTAAAAATGGCCGCAAATACAGCGATTACAAAGTATACACTACAAACTTTATTTCAATGAAGGACTTTATTATAATTAATTGATAATTGATCATTTATCCTCGCACACATCCTACTATGTTAGCTGCACAACAACTGCACGGCACTCTCTCACTGTTTACGTCTTCGCTGTGTGGTTAAGCATTAATTTTCGCCATATTCGTGTTGACCATGTGGCAGCTATGTGCTCCTCTGACGTTGGCCGGTTTGTCCGGCGGTAATTCTTCAGTTTCTTCCCCAGAAAATGAGCTTTCCCGCTCGCAGCAGGGGAATGACGAGCTGTAAGTTGCTCGCCGTCGGGCGGGTTGCCGATCGCCGAAGACAATCGACAACCCCGCCGCCGTGTAACATTATCCGGTGTAGTTTTGTGTGATTTTCCACTTCAAAGACTTTGAAACATCACTCTGTTCGGGTTAGCATGTTGGCTAGCTGTCACACCTCCTGGTTTGTTTACGCTCTCCGAAGCCGGGGCAGGCAGGGAAATGACAAAAGCCAGACTAACTCCGGTGGCATAAAATATCGTTCGGGAAAGTGCAAGAAGTAGACAGTTTTGACCATTATGGAGTAATTTTGCCATGTCATCCTGAATAAATGCATTTTTAATATTTCACATTCTATTTAGCACTAGACTGTTATTTATCATGACCATACCATCTATTTAGCAAATGGGGAAAAATACTTCGATAAAAAGAATATCCTGTAAAAATATTGGTGTCGAGAGATTGAAACAATGACATTTTGCGGCTCTCTTTGTCGCATTTTCCTCATTCTGAATAATTCCCCCTGAATGGGCTAAATTCTAAATCAGATGAAACCATGATTCTGCCGAAGTCATCCTCCTGTTGGGGACGCTAGGGCGCTATAATGACAGGCAGAGGCTAAACGGCAGATTAAAAGACTAATTTCTCGTCATCTGCACTTTGCTAAACTGTTGTTGAATCGTCTCAAAATATGATTCTAATTCACATAATAATGCTATTTAACACTTTCTTTTGATCCTGTTATTAGCATTTTTACTCATTAGCCGACATTGACAACACTTGTCTAAACCATACCATTTTGACTGGGACTTATGAGCACAACTACTGAATAAAAGTAAGCTGGTACAAAATTAAACCAAGTAAACATAACACAATATTCAAATAAAACACATCACTGAAAAAGTAAAATACATATAAAAATCAGCCTTCGAACTCAGTATCGTATGGGTGGAGTCTTCAAGTTCCACTTCTGGCCCGTGCAGGACCGCATAATAAGCTCTAACTTCTTTGAAATGGATACTACCTCCATGCAGCGACCCGTGGCCATGTTTCGGACTTCGTTGCCCTGTGCGTGAAAAAGAAAATGGAAGTTGAGTTTTTTTTAAATACAGAATCTCGTAAGTCTACATTTAATTCAGCATCAAAACAACAGACGTCACCTGAGTGTACTTCCACTTGGTCAGCTTGATGTCTTTCACCTGGTCACAGTCGAGGAGCTGCGGTGTGGCAATGTCCGGATCGTCCACCAGGCAGCGTGTTTCGAAAAAGCTGTTGCCCAGTGTACCAATGTATAGTTGATTTTTACTGGTATAGCGCACCAACTGTAGAGACGACAGGATTGAGGGCGTGTAATATTGAATTGGCTGCCTTTGACGGCGCAAGACATCCAATCCGTTCGTACTGGGAGGTTTGGTCGTACTGTAATTTTTCGGACTATAAGCCGCTACTTTTTTCCTTCATTATGAATCCTGCAACTTATAGTCCAGTGCGGCTTATTTGTTGATTTATTTGGGTTAATAGGTAACACTTTATTTCACAGCGGCGTCATAAGACTGTCATAAGACCGTCATAATTATGACATGAAACTATCATGGGCATTACTGAATGCTTATGACCAGGGCTGTCAACAGACTTACAGGGGCCCGGGGACAAGAGAGGATTATAAACCCCCACCCCTGCCACCGGCTTGTCACGACAACATATGCAGTACTTTTAACGCTTCGCAAGCAATGGCAGTGTCAATTTTCAAATTATTTAATTTGAGATGGACAGTTAAATTTACCAGACCGTAATGTGATGTGACACCATATAAATAAACAATTTCCATCTATTGAAGTGTCTATGAGAATTGGTAAAAGTGCTCTATAGATAAAATGCATTATTATTATTATTTATTTTCCCGTGTAGGCTACAATACAATACAACTGAGAGCGCTATGCCTGCCTGCCAAGCAACAAAACAGTATAACTAAACATCCTGTGCCTGCCCCCGCTACGTCCCTGGGGTTATCAAGCCCTCAAACAGTGATGTGCCTAGATTTTTTGACAGCAAAGTCATTTATAATAGGGGTCCCCAAACTACGGACCACAGGCCGGATACGGCCCACCTCCACATTTGGTCCGGCCCCCTGAACAATTTTTTTTTTTTTTTTTTTTACTATTATATTATATTATATTATATTATACTATTTTATTTACTTTTGTTCCGTGAAGAATCCAGAAAGGGTTATTTGATTGTGGCTTTCTGAAAAACAATACATTTTTACATTTAGGCACTCCTGCAATCGTCACACTTTTTCTGTTACAAACTGACCCTGGCCCCTCATCAGAGAAGGGAAAAGTTATGTGACCCTCACAGGAAAAAGTTTGGGGACCCCTGATTTATAACATCAGTGAAATCCAGTTTTTGAGCAAGCTCACGCTCAATGGAGAGCATGGCTAGGTTGTTAAGCCTGCCCTGTGATATGGTGGAGCGTAGGTAGTTTTTTATTATTTTCATTTTACTGAAGGCTCGCTGTCCTCCAGCTACAGTCACTGGCAAAGACAAGAACATGGACCCGAGTCTGTTCAGCCTCGTGCACCTGCTCCCCACAGACTAACGTATACATATACATGTCAATGGAACTAAAGAAATAATTAGTAATTAGAAATAATTAGCACAGAACATGAATTTTGATTGTTATTTACATCTGTAGCGCTGCAATGCATGCTGAAGGCATGTTGCACGACAACAGTGTTGACAGCAGGTGGCAGCAGAGGTTGAGTGATGGCCAAATGAAGCTTCTTGAAGCAATGAATAGTGGTTCATGGTGGTTCATTTGGTTTTATGACAGTCGTATGATGCCGCTGTCAAATAAAGTGTTACCGGTTAATATATTTTGGTGTAAATATCCCATAATATAGTGAGGACAGCCGCGGCTTACAGCCCAGTGCGGCTTATGTATGAACAAATGCTGTTTGCAGGCCAAATTTGGTGGGTGGCGGCTAATCGACCGGTGCGCCTTATAGTGCGAAAATTAAGGTAGATGAACATTCGTTCATTCGCTTCCATACTTCCCAGTACAAACGGATTGGACATCTACAAGTGATAAACTCATTTAAATTCACAGCAGTCGGCTGAAAAGGGACAGAAATTTAGTGCTAAATAAATATATATATATATGTATGTATAGTGGGACAAATAAGTATTTAGTCAACCACTAATTGTGCAAGTTCTCCCACTTGAAAATATTAGCGAGGCCTGTAATTGTCGACATGGGTAAACCTCAACCATGAGAGACAGAATGTGGAAAAAAAAAAAGCTTAAAATTGCATTGTGGAAAATGTGGAAAATAAGTATTTGGTCCCCTACAAACAAGCAAGATATCTGGCTGTCAAAGAGGTCTAACGAGGCTACACTCATTACCTGTATTAATGGCACCTGTTTTAACTCATTATCGGTATAAAAGAAACCTGTCCACAATCTCAGTCAGTCACACTCCAAACTCCACTATGACCAAGACTAAAGAGCTGTTGAAGGACACCAGAGACACAATTGTAGACCTGCACCAGGCTCGGAAGACTCAATATGCAATAGGTAAAACACTTGGTGTAAAGAAATCAACTGTGGGAGCAATTATTAGAAAATGGAAGACATGCAAGACCACTGATAATCTCCCTTGATCTGGGGCTCCATGCAAGATCTCACCCCGTGGCGTCAAAATGATAACGAGAACGGTGAGCAAAAATCCCAGAACCACACAGGGGGACCTAGTGAATGACCTACAGAGAGCTGGGACCACAGTAACAAAGGCTACTATCAGTAACACAATACGCCGCCAGGGACTCAAATCCTGCACTGCCAGACGTGTCCCCCTGCTGAAGAAAGTACACGTCCAGACCCGTCTGCGGTTCGCTAGAGAGCATTTGGATGATCCAGAAAAGGACTGGGAGAATGTGTTATGGTCAGATGAAACCAAAATATAACTTTTTGGTAGAAACACAGGTTTTTGTTTTTGGAGGAGAAAGAATACTGAATTGCATTCGAAGAACACCATACCCACTGTGAAGCATGGGGGTCAGCGCAGCCCATCCCTCCTGTCGCAGCACAGCAAAGGGGCCATTGTCACCCCCCTGGGATCCAGGGTGGTCCTCTGGGCCACCCGCCCCCCCACCCGCCCCCCATCAATCGGCCTTCAGGGATGGGAAGAGGGGACGCACCAACCAACCCCACCCCTGTCCGCCCACCCGGCCCACGAGCCACAGTCGCAGCCAAACAACTGGCACGCACACCACGGGACCCCCAACGGCCCACCAAGCCTAGGGCAGGGTCCCCCGCTGGAACAGGCAACACCCAGCCAACATACCGGCTTCGTGTTTCTCAACGACAGCCCCGAAACGTGACAGATCTAGAGAAGATTTGTGTGTAGTAATGTGCCGAAATCCCTGTTTCCATATGTGAAAACCTGGTGAAGAACTACAGAAAGCATCTGACCTACAGTACCTTGCAAAAGTATTCGGCCCCCTTGAACCTTGCAACCTTTCGCCACATTTCAGGCTTCAAACATAAAGATATAAAATTTTAAATTTTTGTCAAGAATAAACAACAAGTGGGACACAATCGTGAAGTGGAACAAAATTTATTGGATAATTTAAACTTTTTTAACAAATAAAAAACTGAAAAGTGGGGCGTGCAATATTATTCGGCCCCCTTGCGTTAATACTTTGTAGCGCCACCTTTTGCTCCAATTACAGCTGCAAGTCGCTTGGGGTATGTTTCTATCAGTTTTGCACATCGAGAGACTGACATTCTTGCCCATTCTTCCTTGCAAAACAGCTCGAGCTCAGTGAGGTTGGATGGAGAGTGTTTGTGAACAGCAGTCTTCAGCTCTTTCCACAGATTCTCGATTGGATTCAGGTCTGGACTTTGACTTGTCCATTCTAACACCTGGATACGTTTATTTTTTAACCATTCCATTATAGATTTGGCTTTATGTTTTGGATCATTGTCCTGTTGGAAGATAAATCTCCGTCCCAGTCTCAGGTCTTGTGCAGATACCAACAGGTTTTCTTCCAGAATGTTCCTGTATTTGGCTGCATCCATCTTCCCGTCAATTTTAACCATCTTCCCTGTCCCTGCTGAAGAAAAGCAGGCCCAAACCATGATGCTGCCACCACCATGTTTGACAGTGGGGATGGTGTGTTCAGGGTGATGAGCTGTGTTGCTTTTACGCCAAACATATCGTTTTGCATTGTGGCCAAAAAGTTCAATTTTGGTTTCATCTGACCAGAGCACCTTCTTCCACATGTTTGGTGTGTCTCCCAGGTGGCTTGTGGCAAACTTTAAACGAGACATTTTATGGATATCTTTGAGAAATGGCTTTCTTCTTGCCACTCTTCCATAAAGGCCAGATTTGTGCAGTGTACGACTGATTGTTGTCCTATGGACAGACTCTCCAACCTCAGCTGTAGATCTTTGCAGTTCATCCAGAGTGATTATGGGCCTCTTGGCTGCATCTCTGATCAGTTTTCTCCTTGTTTGAGAAGAAAGTTTGGAAGGACGGCCGGGTCTTGGTAGATTTGCAGTGGTCTGATGCTCCTTCCATTTCAATATGATGGCTTGCACAGTGCTCCTTGAGATGTTTAAAGCTTGGGAAATCTTTTTGTATCCAAATCCGGCTTTAAACTTCTCCACAACAGTATCTCGGACCTGCCTGGTGTGTTCCTTGGTTTTCATAATGCTCTCTGCACTTTAAAACAGAACCCTGAGAATATCACAGAGCAGGTGCATTTATACGGAGACTTGATTACACACAGGTGGATTCTATTTATCATCATCGGTCATTTAGGACAACATTGGATCATTCAGAGATCCTCACTGAACTTCTGGAGGGAGTTTGCTGCACTGAAAGTAAAGGGGCCGAATAATATTGCACGCCCCACTTTTCAGTTTTTTATTTGTTAAAAAAGTTTAAATTATCCAATAAATGTTGTTCCACTTCACGATTGTGTCCCACTTGTTGTTGATTCTTGACAAAAAAATTAAATTTCTTATCTTTATGTTTGAAGCCTGAAATGTGGCGAAAGGTTGCAAGATTCAAGGGGGCCGAATACTTTTGCAAGGCACTGTAATTCTGCTCCTCACTGTACTGTGTCAAAAGGTTGCCGGTTCCTGGTCTAAGGTGCATTATGTATAAAAAAAAGTACTACCTGAGGGGGTAAGCCATGGCAGCGGAACAGTATTGGTTCGTGGTCCTTTCTTTCCCCCTGGTCCAGACACAGGTGGCTGAAGTTGGCGTGAGTGTTGTTCATCTGAAGTGTTGAATTAAAACAAACCATATTTACTCACTGGCCGGCAGACAAACCAGTATTGCTCGAAAATTTGGTTTTTACATTAACCCTTACATTTTTGTATATTTTACTGTAACTTTGGCATATTACCACATAAAACACTCAAATTATGGAATATGTCAACAACTTTTCTACTCTTTTAAAGGTTTTACTGTTATTTCATAACAATGATAATAATAATTAGGGTTGTTCCGATCATGTTTTTTTGCTCCCGATCCGATCCCGATCATTTTAGTTTGAGTATCTGCCGATGCCGATATTTCCCGATCCGATTGCTTTTTTTTTGCACCCGATTCAATTCCAATCATTCCCGATAATTTTTCCCGATCATACACATTTTGGCAATGCATTAAGAAAAAAATGAATAAAACTCGGACGAATATACACATTCAACATACAGTACATAAGTACTGTATTTGTTTATTATGACAATAAATCCTCAAGATGGCATTTACATTATTAACATTCTTTCTGTGAGAGGGATCCACGGATAGAAAGACTTGTGACTTTGTGTATTGTGACTAAATATTGCCATCTAGTGTATTTGTTGAGCTTTCAGTAAATGATACTGCAGCAAGCCCCAATGCATGATGGGAAGTAGAACCATGATGGGAAGTAAAACCATGACTGTGCGCTGTGCTACCAATGGATATATCTTCTCTGCTTAGGGAAATAAGTAAAGGTATTAAGACAAAGACATATTACCATCTTGCTTCCCCACCTTGATTCCCATGATATTTCTAAACATAGGGGGAGGGATAACAAGATTTTAGCCAATTGAAGAACAGCTTCAGAAGCTGTCAAAATTCATTCTACTCATTTTATGCTGCCTTTTATCTCTCTATAAAGATAAAACAGCATCATATCAGATTGAGCGCAACAATGAGTGAGATGGTCGTGTAGCGTATATATTAATAGCATTAAATATTTAAATGTGACACATTTTTTAATAACTCAAATGTCGCTGTTATTGGGATATTTTTGATAACTCTTCATTAAGCCTAAACTAAAGCCTCTGGATGAGTGTTACATATAATGTCTATAACGTTAAATACAAGAAGAAAACGATTTAATTAAAATATATATATATTAAAAAAAGGCATGGCTGATAATTTTTTGCCGATTCCGATACTTTGAAAATGACGTGATCGGACCCGATCACATCTCTAATAATAATAAAAACTCTCACCACGCCGTAGATGACCGTGTCAAGATAGGTTCTCATTTGAGGGTACACATTGTCCAGGTACCACTTGAAGTTCTTGCAATGCAGTCTCTTTCTGAGTTCCACTCTGTGAGTTATGTTTCCATAGTCGATGCCGTGACCCTGTCATGACACACACACGTGAACGAAACATTACTCCAGCTATCAGTAGTGAAATGGCAGAGCAAAAATATAAACAATAATGGTTTTTCAAAATTGAGGTTTTGGTACAATCATAAAAAGAATAATCTCCGCTTTCCATCACGCATTTCACAGTTACAATGATTGATTTTCAAGAAATTGCCATTTGAAATTGGGCGTTCCGTGCAAACTGGATTTCCAAAATCAGGAACAAACAGACTTGTCCGTAGCAAACTTGGGGAATGATTCATGCATAGCACTTTTTAGCTGCCCTCCTTTATCACCTGACTGGTCCACGCCAATATGCAATGAAATCGCTTTCACGACCTTACTCGCGAGCCGCATTTTGCTGAGGTGGAAACATGCCCTTTTCCCCATCACATACAGTGCTGGCCAAAAGTATTGGCACCAAGGGCGTAGGTTTGCATAGGGTCGTTAGGGACATAACACTACCAACTTTTCAGGATGCTCAAATTGTCCCCACCAACTTTTAAGCAACCTAATTTGTATTATATAATGACTTTAGTTATATAGGTCATTTAGATTGTCTTCCTGTACGTTGTTAGGATAGAATTGACCCGACCATTATTAAGTGAATTACAGTACCCCATATTGGCCCGAATATAAGACGGTGTTTTTTGCATTGAAATAATACTGAGAAAGAGGGGGTCATCTTACATTCGCGGTCTATACATTATACCCATTCACAACGCTAGATGGCGGCAGATATAATTGAAGCCATGTTCTGTCATGACAGATCTCAGCTACTCTCCCCATTCACGACGCTAGATGGCGCCAGATATCATTGAAGCGATGTTCTGTCATGACAGATTTCAGCTACTCTCAAGTTTAACCAGTTTGCATTATTTCACTGCAATGTTTTTCCTTATTCAGATTTGTTTCAAGACTACAGTTACAATACCTTACTTCGATGGTGAATGCAGCTATTGCAATTTTGTTGTTTTATCACAACAGATTGGTTTATCTACATTTCAAAAACCAGAAGCCATTCATTTACGAATGTGATTGCACTTTAGTCTACATATTTAAATGTTAAGATTTGAATGAGGCAAAATAACATGTTTTTTCTCTCAAATATATTGTTATAATCATTTGTTACAGATGTACTGTAATTATTTTCTGTATAAAAATGAATTTGGTGTTCAAAAAGTCTTTTTTCAAACTTGAGTCTTGAAAAAGAGGGGGTCGTCCTATATTCGGGTCAATACGGTACTTGTATTTCCTTATTCAGATTTGTTTCAAGACTATGGTTACAGTTAGACTTCACTTTGATGGTTAATGCAGTTATTGCAATTTTGTTGTTTTCTCACAATAGATTGGTTTATTTACATTTCAAAAACCAGAAGCCATTTATTTACAAATGTGACTGCACTTTAGTTTACACATTTAAATGTTCAGATATTAAGATTTGAATCAGGCAAAATAACATGCTTTTTCTCTCAAATATATTGTTATAATTATTTGTTTCAGATGTACTGTAATTATTTTCTGAATAAAAATTAATTTGGTGTTCAAAAAGTCTTTTTTCAAACTTCAGTCTTGAAAAAGAGGGGGTCATCTTATAATCAGGGCCGTCTTATATTCGGGCCAATACAGTAAATTGGTCAGCAGTGCTGCTACCAGCATATGAAGTAGCTTACACACTAAATGCTGCTCCTCATTTACCCACTAAAAGGCAGCAGCACTCTGAGCAACATTACCCCGTGTGACCCTTTACTTTTTACTTTCTAAAATGGCGACAATCAACAAAAAAAAAAAGAAAGTTGACATAGGTAGGATAGGTGGAAATTGGACTATTTCTTCACTAAAATATGCAACAACTCGGTCTGCCTCATTTGCAAAGAGACAGTAGCTGTTTTTTAAAAAGTTCAATGTGAGGCAATAATACCAAACAAGACACGCTGACATGTACGACAAAATTATAGGGAAGATACACAGCGAGAAATTGAAGCAACTTGAAGCTAGTTTAATTTCACAGCAGCAGTATTTCGCAAGAGCCCGAGAGTCAAAAGAGAACGCCACAAAGGCTAGTTACAAGAGTGTTGAAATTATTCATTTAAAAAAATAATAAAAATTATAATGTGACACACAGAATGGCTTGCTAAAATGTGCTTAAATATATTGTTCTACGTAAAGGACGCCATCCAAGGTCAGCCCCCCCCCCCACACATTTTTACCACACCAAATCTGGCTCCCTTTGCAAAAAGTTTGGACACCCCTGGTCTAAGGGTTGTGTCAATACTTTTGTCAATACTTTTCACAAGAATTTTCAGAGCAAAAAAGCTATATAATGTACTAAGGGGGCCGCCACAGTGACTTAACTAGCGGCACATTTGACATATTTACATAAAATAAATTTTAACTCCATATTTTTTTAAAAATTTGGGGGGGGGGGCTTTTAACCAAAAATCGAGACTGTTTTATGTCCATACGTATAAAGAATTCAGGGATTCAAGCATTTAGTCACAAGAAATTTCAACGGAAAAAGCTCTTTGTTTACAAATGGCGGCCGCTAATTACTGTATTGGCCCGAATATAAGACAGCCCTGATTATAAGACGACCCCCTCTTTTTCAAGACTCAAGTTTGAAAAGAGACTTTTTGAACACCAAATTAATTTTTATACAGAAAATAATTACAGTACATTCGAAACAAATGCTTATAACAATATATTTGAGAGAAAAAGCAGGTTATTTTGCCTCATTCAAATCTTAATAACTAAACATTTAAATATGTAAACTAGGGCTGTCAAAATTATCACATTAACGGGCGGTAATTAATTTTTTAAATTAATCACGTTAAAATATTTGATGCAATTAACGCACAAATGCCCTGCTCAAACATATTAAAAGGACAGCAAAGTGAAAGGTGTACTCTTTGTGTTTTTCGGAGTTTTGCCGCCCTCTGCTGGCGCTTGTGTGCGACTGATTTTATAGGCTTCAGCACCCATGAGCATTGTGTAAGTAATTATTGACATCAACAATGGCTACTAGTTTATTTTTTGATTGAAAATTTTACACAGTTTATTAAAAGGAAAACATTAAGAGGGGTTTTAATATAAAGTTTCTGTAACTTGTACTAACATTTTTCTTTTAAGAACTACAAGTCTTTCTATCCATAATGTTAATGCCATCTTGTTGATTTATTGTTTTAATAAACAAATACAATCCTTATGTACCGTATTTTGAATGTATATATCCATCTTGTGTTTTATCTTTCCATTCCAACAATAATTTACAGAAAAATATGGCATATTTTATAGATGGTTTGAATTGCGATTAATTACGATTAATTAATTTTTAAGCTGTAATTAACTCGATTTAAAGTTTTAATCGTTTGACAGCCCTAATGTAAACTAAAGCGCAATCGCATTCGTAAATGAATGGCTTCTGGTTTTTGAAATGTAAATAAACCAATCTATTGTGATAAAACAACAAAATTGCAATAACTGCATTAACCATCGAAGTGAGGTCTTGTAACTGTAGTCTTGAAACAAATCTGAATAAGGAGAAAAACATTGCAATAAAATAATGCAAACTGGGTAAACTAAAAAGAGTAGCCGAGATCTGTCATGACAGAACATCGCTTCAATGATATCTGGGCGCCATCTAGCGTCGTGAATGGGGAGAGTAGCTGAGCTTTGTCGTGACAGAACATCGCTTCAATGATATTTGGCGCCATCTAGCGTCGTGAATGGGTATAACGTCTAGACCGCTAATATAAGACGACCCCCTCCTTTTCAGTGTTATTTCAATGCAAAAAACACTCTCTTAAATTTGGCCCAATACGGTATTCACTTTATAGAAAAGATGAATCAAAGCACCTATCTTTCTAAAACATGTTTTTTAGGAGCCTGAGAGGACGAGGACGGCCCGATTCTCGAGCCTGAATGTGCTGGCCAGGTGTGAGAACTATGAGTCTGTCAAGGCCAGCAACAAGTTGATCCAGAAGGTGCTGGCGCGTTCTTTGATCGAGAAGCAGAGCGTCGGGCTCATCATGGCGGTCGTCAACCCCAACATGGTTGCTGGGCTGAAGCTCCTCGCCAAGACCAAATTGTTGTACCGGTAATTTAATTTTATTGAGTTTCGTTTACCGTAATATCTATACTTCGTTATTGTGTTAATGAATGGTCGAATTGTGTGCTTTTTGTGGGTCCTGTTTGTTCGTTTGTTATAGTGATGGATGTATGGTTCGTGTAAAATAGACAGAGGTCTTGGTCACAATAAAGCCGAATGCAATTCTGTTTTCCCTTGAAAGTTTGGCAAAGACTATTTAAGTATTATTATTAATTTATTCATTTTTTCCCCCTTCTCTCTCAAGTGTTTTCTGCCATATTCGGATCAGATGTTGCTGTGTTACCTCCATTGGAATATTCCAAGCGTAGTAAAAGTTGGGCTTGTATTCATCAAACCAAACCTCTGCCACGCGAAGGCCGTTGCGCCGCATGGGGATGTGCAGAGGCTCCTCAAGGTAAGGTTTCTTAAAGCGCGAGATGTGAGCCACACGGGAGCAAGGCAGCATCTCCATGCTGCCACCGCACAGCCAAGCCTGCAGGGAAGCACAGTCAGATTGAATTCACTATAAAAGTCAGGTGACGACTTTTCCTGAATACTCACTCTAATGCCCAGTTCTACGTTCTCTCCCCCGTAGGTGTCCATGTCTGGGTCGAACAAACCCAGCTCACCAAAGAAGACCCGGTGCACCAAGAAGGAGCAGCCAATCATGGCGGGGCTCCTGTCATATGACCAGAAAACCTGTTTATGGTGGTGTCACATCTTGCTGTTGCTTAGAATTGTAGTGAAAGAGCGAATTGTCAATTGAATCTGTATGCTGCTCGCAAGACCAGGGCGCTTCTGGAAATGGAGGCACGTCAAGCCTTACAGTTGTGGTCAAAGGTTTACATACACTTGTGAAGAACATAACGTCATGGCTCTCTTGAGTTTCCAATTATTTCTACAACTCTGATTTTTCTCCGATAGAGTGATTGGAACAGATACTTCTTTGTCACAAAAAACATTCACGAAGTTTGGTTCTTTTATGACTTTATTATGGGTTAACAGAAAAAGTGATCAAATCTGCTGGGTCAAAAATATATATACATGGATCTGAAAAAGCGAATCATTGACTTGAACAAGTCAGGAAAGTCACTTGGAGCCATTTCATTGCAGCTGCAGGTCCCAAGAGCAACAGTGCAAACAATTGTTTGTAAGTATAACGTGCACGGCATTGTTTTGTCACTGCCACGATCAGGAAGAAAACGCATGCTATCACCTGCTGCTGAGAGAAAATTGGTCAGGAGGGTGAAGATTCAACCGAGAATCACCAAAAAGCAGATCTGCCAAGAATTAGAAGCTGCTGGAACACAGATGTCAGTGTCCACAGTCAAGCATGTTTTGCATCTCCATGGACTGAGAGGCTGCCATGCGAGAAGGAAGCCCTTGCTCCAAAAGCGGCACCTTAAGGCTCGACTGAAGTTTGCTGCTGATCCAATTGACAAAGATAAGACCTTCTGGAGGAAAGTTCTGTGGTCAGACCAAACAAAAATCGAGCTGTTTGGCCACAATGCCCAGCAATATGTTTGGAGGAGAAAAGGTGAGGCCTTTAACCCCAAGTACACCATGCCTACCGTCAAGCACGGTGGTGGTAGTATTATGCTGTGGGGCTGTTTTGCTGCCAATGGAACTGGTGCTTTACAGAGAGTAAATGGGATAATGAAGAAGGAGGATTACCTTCAAATTCTTCAAGATAACCTAACGTCATCAGCCCGAAGATTGGGTCTTGGGCGCAGTTGGGCGTTCCAACAGGACAATGACCCCAAACACACATCAAAAGTGGTAATGGAATGGCTAAATCAGGCTAGAATTAAGGTTTTCGAATGGCCTTCCCAAAGTCCTGACTTAAACTCCATTGAGAACTTGTGCACAATGCTGAACAAACAAGTCCATGTCAGAAAGTCATCAAATTTAACTGAACTGCACCAATTCTGTCAAGAGGAGTGGTCAAAGATTCAACCAGAAGCGTGCCAGAAGCTTGTGGATGGCTACCAAAAGCGCCTAATTGAAGTGAAAATGGCCAAGGGACATGTTACCAAATATTAGCGCTGCTGTATGTATATTTTTGACCCAGCAGATTTGATCACTTTTTTCTGTTCACCCATACTAAAGTCAAAAAAGAACCAAACTTCATGGATGTTTTTTGTGACAAAGAAGTATCTGTTCCAATCACTCTATCAGAGAAAAATCAGAGTTGTAGAAATAACTGGAAACTCAAGAGAGCCATGACATTATGTTCTTCACAAGTGTATGTAAACTTTTGACCACAACTGTACGTTAAAACAAAGCACTAAAGATCATCCTCCTAAAACACGTCTCAAAAAGGTGCCAACGATTTCGGACATACACTACAGGCCAAAAGTATTGGCACCCCCGCAATTTTGTCAGATAACGCTCAATTTCTTTCAGAAAATGATTGCAATTACAAATGCTTTGGTTATAATATCTTCATTTATTTTGCTTGCAATGAAAAAACACAAAAGAGAATGAAAAAAATCATAATAGATCATGATCATTTTACACAAAACCCCTAAAATAGGCATGACAAAAGTATTGGCATACTCAGCCTGATGCTTGGTAGCACAACCTTTAGACAAAATAACTACGAACAACCGCTTCCGGTATCCATCAATGAGTTTCTTACAATGCTCTGCTGGAATTTTAGACCATTCTTCTTTGGCTAACTGCTCCAGGTTTCTGAGATTTGAAGGGTGCCACAGGAGTTCTATGGGATTCAGGTCTGGACTCATTGCTGGCCAAGTCTCCAGTGCTTTCTCTCAAACCATTTTCTAGTGCTTTTTGAAGTGCGTTTTGGGTCATTGTCCTGTTGGAAGACCCGTGACCTCTCATGACCCAGCTTTCTCACACTGGGCCCTTCATTATTCTGCAAATTTGTTGGTAGTCTTTAGACTTCATAATGCCATGCACACAATCAAGCAGTCCAGTGCCATAGGCAGCAAAGCAACCTCAAAACATCAGGGAACCTCTGTCATGTTTGATTGTGGGGACCGAGTTCTTTTCTTGGAAGGCCTCATTTGTTTTTTTTACTGTAAACTCAGTGTTGATGTCTTTTCCCAAAAAGCTCTACTTGTTTTTCATCTGACCAGAGAACATTGTTCCAAAAATGTTTTTGGCTTTCTCAGGTAAGTTTTGGCACACTCCAACCTGGCTTTTTTATGTTTCCTACGATAGAGTCAGTTTTCATTCAGACACCGACGGATAATACGGGTTGAACTTTTGTACCCTCAGACTGCTGGACAGCTTGAACTTGTTTGGATGTTGGTCAAGGTTCTTTATCCACCATCCGCACCATCTTTAGTTGAAATCTCTTTTCCATCCACATCTAGGGATGTTAGCCACAGTGCCATGGGCTTTACACCTATTGATGACACTGAGCACAGTAGACACAGGAACATTTAGGTCTTTGGAGATGGACTTGTAGCCTTGAGATTGCCCATGCTTCCTCACAATTTTGCTTCTCAAACCTCAGACAGTTCTTTGGTCTTCTTTCTTTTCTCCATGCTCAATGTGGTACACACAAGGACACAGGACAGAGGTTGAGTCAACTTTAATCCATTTTAACTGGCTGCACGTTCGATTTAGTTATTTCCACCACCTGGTATGTGCCACAGGTAAGTAACAGGTGGTGTTAATTACACAAATTAGAGAAAATTCACATGATTTTTCCAAAGGGTGCCCATTTTTGCGGTTTTGTGTAAAATTATTTTTTTCCATTCTCTTTTGTGTTTTTTCATTGCAAGCAAAATAAATGCAGATATTACTACCAAGGCACTTGTAATTGCAATCATTTTCTGGGAGAAATTGTGCATTATCTGACAGAATTGCAGGGATGCCAATACTTTTGGCCAGCAGTGTAGGTTTTTACATTAATATATTCCTAATAATCTCCCACATTTGCACTTTCTCAATTTCTGCCAAGTTCTTGTATTTAAAAATCATAGGCCAACTAACTAGCTTTAACTACAGGCCTCGTTAACAGGGACGGGATTGATATTCAGTTTCAGGTGGGTAGAGTAGCCAAAAAAATTTACTCAAGTAAGAGTAACGTTACTTCTAAATAATATTACTCAAGTACAAGTAGTCATCCAAAAATGTACTCATGTAGCCCAAAGTGGTGGAGTAGGCGTAGTGTTTCTACAAATCTACTCAAGTAAAAGTAAAAAGTATTGCGTGGTAAATGTACTCTAACAATTGTTTTTTTCTTAAAAAGTTACTTAAGTAAATCTAACGGAGTAAGTGTAACGCATTAAGTTCCCACCTCTGAATTTAAGTTTTTATCAAAAAGGACAAAAAAAGGCACAGGCTCTGATTTCGACTTTTTAGATATAATTATTTTTTTAAATTATTTTTATTCCATTTTTCATTTTTAAAAATTGTTCCCATCCGGCTATTCAAAATAAATGGAGCAGTTGGGGGTGTTTGCTTTAGATTAGATTTTGGTATTTATGTTTAGGTATCATATTATATTTAGGTTTAGTAGTATTAGGTTTTGCGCCCGCAAAATAATATACAGTAAATATCTTGGTCATATTGTTTTTTTTTTGTTTTGTTTTTTTAGGACAAATACAAGTACCGTATTGACCTGACTATAAGACAGCTCTGATTATAAGACGACCCCCTCTTTTTCAAGACTCAAGTTTGAAAAAAAGACTTTTTAAAGACCAAATTAATTTTTGTACAGAAAATAATGACAGTACATCTGAAACAAATGATTATAACGATATCTTTGAGAGAAAAAGCATGTTATTTTTCTCTCAAATCTTAAAATCTGAACGTTTACATATGTAAACTAAAGGGCAATCACATTCGTAAATGAATGGCTTCTGGTTTTCGAAATGTAAATAAACCGATCTATTGTGATCTATTGTGAAACAACAAAATTGCAATCACTGTCAATAACCATCGAAGTGAGGTCTTGTAACCGTAGTCTTGAAACAAATCTGAATAAGGAAAAACACTGCAATAAAATAATGCAATCTGGTTAAACTTGAGAGTAGCTGAGCTCTATCATGACAGAACATCGCTTCAATGATATCTGGCGCCATCTAGCGTCGTGAATGGGGAGAGTAGCTGAGATCTGTCATGACAGAACATCGCTCAATGATATCTGGCGCCATCTAGTGTCGTGAATGGGTATAATGTCCAGAGCGCGACTATACGACGACCCCCGCTTTTTTTAGCCTTATTTAAATGCAAAAAACATCGTCTTATATTCGGGCCAATACGGTATTAAGAATTTTTTGGGAAAAACTGTTGGCTCCTACAGTGTAAAAAAAAAATCATTAATCCCTTAATTTCTTCTTATTAACTAAAAATGCTTCCAATCTTATTTATTTTAGATATTTTAAGATAGGATGGGTGGAGTTTTGTGTGCTTAAGATAAAAATAAAAGTATGCCAAAAGCATAAATTAAAAAAAAAAAATAATGATGATGAAAAGTTTTAAATACCATTTTTTCCCTGAAAAACCTTTCTAGCCTCCCCCTAAAGCAGTGGTCTCAAACCGGTCCTCAAAGGGCCGCAGGGGGTACTGGATTTCATTCCAACCAAACGAGACAAATACCTTTTCACCAATCTGGTTTCTTTCAAGTGTAATCAGTTGATTGCAATCAGGTGCTGCTTATGTTAGTAGAAACCTCATTGGTTGAACTGTTTGTGCTGGATCTGTTGGAACAAAAACCAGGACCCACTGCGGCCCTTTGTGGAGTCGGTTTGAGACCGCTGCCCTAAAGGTTGGATTTAAACAAGTGTCAATTACCGGTTTCAAGGTTTTATGAAAACATGGTATGAAAACGTCACGTTTCAAAACCGCAAAAATTTTCCGTCATACCGTCCCTACGGTATTATTTTATGTCCCAAAAATGCGGGGAGAAATCCCTTGCTTGCAGCTGCAACCCTACCCTACTGGTTGTTGCTCAGTGTGTGAAACTCCTGAACTTTTTCCCCCATCGAAGAAAACAAAATTGCTGGTATGGGAATACTTCGGCAACAGAAAATTTACAGACGGCCGCGGCTTAGAGGAGGACGGTCAACCGGCATGTAAAACATGTTTGCTAAGGGTGGCTGCCGAGGACACAATACCTACCATATGATTTTGTATTTATACAAAATTAAAGGTTAGGAAACACTGTCATAAACATTTACCACCAGCTACAAGAGTTAACTCCAGCGTATTTAGTGTGTCCAGCGGTCGTAAAACGTGGTAACTGTCCGTGTTGAGAAAGAGAGTGTGTGTACAATGTAAACATGATACGAGTCACACATACTGTACGTGCTATTTATGGAAAATAATTCAATCATTTTTGTTCTGATGGTAATAATGTTGAGCTGTGGCTGTGGGTTTAGGCTCACATGAAGGACTGCATTTATTTTAATTTTATTTCAAATATTCCAGTTATTTATTTATTTATTTTTGAAATTTATTTGAACTTAACATTATATTTATGTTCCAATTTGCCAATATGTTTTGAAAAATAAAATGGCCCGCACTGACTTGAATAAGGGAATTAAAAAGGCCAAAGTGGACTACAGGAGGAAAATAGAGTCCCACTTCAACAGCAACAGGCTAAGGGAGGGTTGGAGGGGCCTGCAGGACATCACCAACTTCCGGGGCTTGGACATCACACCAGGAGATCTGAGCAAGTCGCTGGCGGACAAGCTGAACTGCTTCTTCGCCCGGTTTGAACCACCACAGTGAAACTCACCTACTCAAGCCCCGCCCCCACCTCTCTTAGGAGCCAGCACACCCCCTATTCACCATAGAAGAGCCTCCTGTGAGGAATGTCTTACAGTCAGTGAACCCCAGGAAGGCTGCAGGGCCGGACGGAGTACCAGGGAAAGTACTCAGAGCATGTGCAGACCAGCTGTCCTATGTCTTCTGCAGGATCTTCAACCTCACCCTGTCCCAAGCAGTCATCCCAGCCTGCCTGAAATCCGCTACCAACATCCCGGTTCCCAAAAAAACACCAGTATATGGCCCGAACAACTACCGCCCTGTTGCCCTCACCCCAATAATTATGAAGTGCTTCGAGAGGCTGGTTCTCCGGCACATCAAGGACAGTCTCCCCCCCACACTCGACCCCCACCAGTTCGCAGACCGGGCGAACAGATCCACAGAGGCATCACCACAGCTCTGCACGTGGTGCTGAGTCACCTAGAACAGCAGCAGAGTTATACCAGGATGCTCTTTGTGGATTATAGTTCTGCATTCAACACCATCCTCCTGATCATTCTTATTACAAAGCTGGGCATCCTGGGCCACCCCCCCTCACTTGTTCCTGGAACAAGGACTTCTTGTCCAACAGACCCCAGATTGTGAGACTTGGCACCCACCATTCTTCCACCCGCACCCTGAGCACCGGCTCACCACAGGGCTGCGTCCTGAGCCCACTCCTGTACTGCCTCTACACCTACGACTGCAGTCCAATCCACAGGAGCAACACCATCGTCAAGTTTGCTGATGACACCACAGAGGTTGGACTAATCTCACAGAGGGCCTCCCCCCCTCACATACTCCTGGAACAAGGACTTCTTGTCCAACAGACCCCAGACTGTGAGACTTGGCACCCACCATTCTTCCACCTGCACCCTGAGCACCGGCTCACCACAGGGCTGCGTGCTGAGCCCACTCCTGTACTGCCTCTACACCTACGACTGCAGTCCAATCCACAGGAGCAACACCATCGTCAAGTTTGTTGATGACACCACAGTGGTTGTACTAATCTCACAGGAAGATGAGGCACCCTATAGAGAGGAAGTCCACAAACTCTCAGCCTGGTGCTCAGATAACAACCTGGCCCTGAACACCACCAAAACCAAAGAGGTCATCATGGACTTCCGGAGGAACAGTACTGACCCACCGCCCCTGTACATTAATGGCGAGTGTGTGGAGAGGGTCCACACCTTCAGGTTCCTGGGAGTCCAGATCTCAGATGACATCTCATGGACAGCAAACATAACAGCTATCATAAAGAAAGCTCAGCAGCTTCTGCACTTCCTGCGAGTCCTCAGGAAGAACAAGCTGGATAGGAAGCTGCTGCTGGCCTTGTACCATTCATCCATTGAGAGCCTGCTAACATGCTGCATTTCCACCTGGTACGGGAGCTGCACTGCCACAGACAGGGAGAGGCTTCAGAGGACAGTCAAGAAGGCCTCGAGCAGGGGTGTCCAAACTTTTTGCAAAGGGGGCCAGATTTGGTGTGGTAAAAATGGGGGGGGGCCGACCTTGGATGACGTCCTTTGCGTAGAACAATATATTTAAGCAAATTTTAGCAAGCTATTCTGTGTGTCACATTTTCTTTATTATTTTTTTAAATTAATAATTTCAACAATCTCGCAACTAACCTTTGTGGCGTTCTCTTTTGACTCTCGGGCTCTTGTGAAATACTGCTGCTGTAAAATTAAACGAGCATAAGTTGCCTCAATTTCTCGCTGCGTATCTTCCCAATAATCTTGTCGTACATGTCAGCGTGTCTTGTTTGGTATTATTGCCTCACATCGAACTTTTTAAAAACAGCTACTGTCTCTTTGCAAATGAGGCAGACCGAGTTGTTGCATATTTTAGTGAAGAAATAGTCCAATTTCCACCTATCTTTGAAGTCTCGGCCGTCGCAGTCACCTTTTTTTTTGTTGTTGTTGATTGTCGCCATTTTAGAAAATTGGAAGGGTCACATGGGGTACAGTTGCTTAGAGTTCTGCTGCCTTTTAGTGGGTAAATGATGAGCAGCATTTAGTGTGTAAGCTACTTCATATGCTGGTAGCAGCACTGCTGACCAATTTACCATAGTGGCCCAAATATAAGACGGCCCTGATTATAAGACGACCCCCTCTTTTTCAAGACTTATGTTTGAAAAAAGACTTTTTGAACACCAAATTATTTTTTATTCAGAAAATAATTACAGTACATCTGAAACAAATGATTAGAACAATATATTTGAGAGAAAAAGCATGTTATTTTGCCTCATTCAAATCTTAATATCTGAACATTTAAATATGTAAACTAAAGTGCTATCACATTTGTAAATGAATGGCTTCTGGTTTTTGAAAAGTAAACAAACCAATCTATTGTGATAAAACAACAAAATTACAATAACTGCATTAACCATCAAAGTGAAGTCTTACTGTAACTGTAGTCTTTAAACAAATCTGAATAAGGAAAAACATTGTAATAAAATAATGCAAACTGGTTAAACTTGAAAGTAGCTGAGATCTGTCATGACAGAACATCGCTTCAATAATATCTGGCGCCATCTAGCGTCGTGAATCGGTATAATGTCTAGACCGCAAATATAAGACGACCCCCACTTTTTCAGTCTTATTTCAATGCAAAAAACACCGTCTTATATTCGGCCCAATACGGTGTGCAGGCCAGACGTAATTGATTTTATGACAGAGGCTGGGGGCCAGATGAAATTTGACCGCGGGCCGCATTTGGCCCCCGGGCCGGACTTTGGACATGTCTGGCCTAGAGGATCATTGGCTGTCCTCACCCCTCCCTGATGGACATCTACTCCTCTCGATGCCTCAGCAGAGCTCTAAACATCCTCAAGGACAGCTCACATCCTGGTTCCCACCTGTTTGAACTGCTCCCCTCTGGGAGACGCTATAGGTGTTTAAAAGCAAGAACAAACAGACTGAGGAACAGTTTCTTTGTTAAAGCCATCTCCACCCTGAACAGCCATATGTAACAACACATCACCCAATGTCCAATATTCATTTCCATGCAATATACTATGTGCAATACTTTCAATGAAGTGCAATATTCAATGCGTCACTGTCAACTTCTGCTACTTAAATTCTATTGACACATATTATATGTGCAATACTTATTTACGTGCCATATTAATGTGAAATATGCAATGCCTTCACTGTCAACTGCTGCTACTTCACTTAAATTATTTGCACTGCTTGAACATAGGACTACTTCATACATATTTGAGATCTATTTAGATTTTATACTTTTATTTTTGCCACTTTCGAGATTTTTTACTTGTCCTGCACTGTAAAGGGTGACACCCCCTGATACTCCAACTGTATAATGACAATAAAGGGGTATTCTATTCTTTTTTTAAAAAAATCCTGTTTAGTGGAAAAAAGTTGTAACCCAGATATCTCAAAGTAACACATTTTAGAGCTGTAATTGCAATACCTTGAAACCGTGATATTTTGGCTTAAGGTTATCATACCGTCAGAATCTCATATCGACACATGCCTAGATGGATTTAGGGCTGAGAGGTGTGAATTTTGTTTAGGGCTACGAATAAGGGTAGCTAGACCGCAAGCCAATGGAGAAAGTTTAGTCTCAACTAAGTGGCCCACAACAAAGAAGTTACGCCCCCATTTCCACATGCTCTGAATTGTGGAATATTTGGAGTGACATGTTCCTACCTGATGGGTGCGGATTTGTCATTCAGGTCCTTCCATTCTTTGGAGGGCGCAATGTATTTACACCACAGCTGCCAGTCGTAGCCGTGGGCTGGGAGCCCGTAGGTTTGCAACTCGAAGGTGTCATATTTGATGTTGTCGATGGACGGTAGGACGATTCTGGTGATGTCTTCCTTGATGCGGGCCAAAGCCGGCTCGGCCCTGGGCCAAAAACAAGGAAGGTGTCTTTTATTATTAACTCATTCATTACCATTGACAGCGATAGACATCAAATTAATTTGAGCTGGGATGACATGGGTTTGAATGATTCTGTTTCAGTCATTGCCGGTGTATACGCTATTTAATTCGGAGGGATTGAATACGATATTATTTTGTTTTTTGTTCAGTCACTGTCTGCCTCCAGTTAAAATGAATTGGATGTTAATGGCGCAATCAATGGCTGCCAATAAATTAACCTAGCATAATTTTTGGACTACAAGCCTATATACTATACTATAAGTCGCCACACACCAAATTTGACACTAAAACGGCATTTGTTCATACATAAGCCACACAGAACTATAAGCCGCAGCTGTTCTCACTGTATTATGGGATATTTACACTAAAATATATTAACCGGTACCACTTTATTTGACAGTGTCATCATATGACTGTCATGAGACTAACTGAAATACCATGAAGCTTTTAACCAATTGGCTGCAAAGTTTCATTTCTTCAAGAAGCTTCATTTGGCCATCACTGCTCCCTTGGGAGAGACAGTCAACCTCTGCTGCCACCTGCTGTCAACACTGTTGGCGTCCAACATGCCTCCTGGCATGCATTGCGGCGCTAGAGACAAAATTCATGTTCTGTGCTAATTATTTCTCCAGTTACTGTTCCAGCTGTTTCCTTAATTGCTAGTTATAGTATTTGGTAACACTTTATTTGACAGTGGCGCCATGAGACTGTCATAAGGCAATCATAATCATGACATGACACGGTCATGAGCATTAATGAATGCTTATAACAGATGTCATTTACTGCCATCCGGGAAATTATCCCAGATCCCAAAAGATCCAAACTGGACATAAATGGAGTTGGTGACATAATTTGACGGATGACACTTAATGAAATCTGTCATAAGCATTCAGTAATGCCCATGACAGTGTCATGTCATAATTATGACGGTCTTATGACAGTCTTATGACACCGCTGTCAAATAAAGTGTTACCAAATACTATAACTAGAAATTAATGAAACAACTGGTACAGTAACTGAAGATATAACTAGCACAAAACATGAATTTTGTCTGTAGCGCTGCAATGCATGCTAGGAGGCATGTTGGACAACAACAGTGTTGAGAAAATGTGTTGTTTTATAAGAATAAATTTATTGGCTGCCATTGATGGTGACAGACGTTGAATCCATTTTGACTGGAAAGGCTTGCAGCCATTGTTCGATCGCTGCCAGCGCCGAAGTCAAACTGGATTCACAGTCTATCGCCGTCAATGACGGTGAAGCAAGATCACTCAATGCCAGCCTTCGCAGTTGAAATGGATTTGATGTCTATAGCTTATTTCAAATTGGGGGAAAACGACATTTGGATGCGCTTATTTTCCCCTTCCTATAATACATTTATTGGCAGATCCTTAAAATCAGGTGACTCGGACTCACATGCAAAATATGTGGTCAGGACATCCCTAGTACTGTATTAACAAATAACAAATCGATGCCATATGTACTAGTACAACCCGCATGTACTCAATTTCATTTCCACCCACCGTGAAACCATAGAAGATTTCTGCCGATTAGGTAGCATTTATGACGTTACAGGTGAAGGAATCTGACCTATTAGCCAGACTGCCGGAATTGCGCCAGCTGAACCGCCCAACCCGTGCTGGCGCAGCTCCGACGACCCGGGCCGGTGGGATGCCAACATCCCGGCCAAAAGGCCAAACTCCACACGCTCACCTTAGTCTCAACCCCTTGTACTGACTCCATTTTGAAAGCTGGAAAAAGGCTTCAAAACACAAGTTGACAATTTATTCAGGTCGACAGCGATCAAATGGTAAGGCAAACAGAAAATAGACTCAGACCAGGGTTCAGGGTCATCATATCACACGTCAACAAAAGGTTCTCGAGAAAAATGACAACGATTAGTTAAACATTCAGTCTTTTGAAGGCTCTCGAAGGGTGGGCCGTGGGCAGGAAGAAGGGTGTGTTTGTGGATTGGACAGGAGGATTCAGGAGTGACTGTTGTCAGGGCAACGAGGTTTGTGGATTTTGCCACCTCAGCGTCAAAGGGGCTCTTTGGAGTCTTATCAGTCATGTTATGAGTTAGATATTGGGCATTCTCTGGTGTTCCTTGTGTTGGGACAGGGCGTCACGCCATTTGCTCTAGACTGTCCGGGAGAAGTGCTAGCGAGAGTTGGTGGTGCAGACATGGGCTTGTCAGCGTTAATCTTGCTTAGTCAGTTGCATGACGCACACGTTGGGCATCCGAGATAAGAAGGCATCATGTATCTCGTATGCCTTATATTCTGTTTGTTTTCCTTAAACTATGGTATAAGTGCTATTTATTTTATATTGGGTGTGTTAGAGTAATACAAACAGTCATACAGTAATACTATTCCCTGATTGATTATATTAAGTTTTTTTGAGTAATACAAACAGTCGATCGGTAAATACGAGAAAAGATTCTATTCCCTGATTGATTATATTAAGTGTGTTAGAATAATGCAAACAGTTAGATGGTGCCTACGAAACCAAAAAAAAAAAAAATCTAGATTATTTCAAACGCCGGGGAAACCTGTAATTTACGTCCATTCCTTTTGGATTGACGTGTCCACAACAATTGAGACAGTACAAAAAATTGATTTCCAGATCTTACCAGAATGGCGTAAACTCCATGTGGGCGTCGAAGAATCCCGTCACCTCGGCGGTGGCCACCTTCCAGCCCTCGATCCGGGCCCGGATCAGACCCTCCCTCTTTTTGTTCCGGACAATCTTGACCAGACCAGGGTAGCGTTTGTTCACATAGTTCTCCAGAGGTTCTTTTAATCGCTCTGAAACACAACAATAATCACACCGTTTTTTTTTGTTTTTTTGTTTTTAATTACCTCAGGTAATGAAAGAAGAAGATTGACGAATCCAAAATCCATTTGAAAAATTCTTTAGACAGAGCATAGCGTCTTAAATTAGCTGTTATAGCTCCCTCTGAATAATTACTGACAAGACACCATTAAAAAGTAGTTTAACTAGTCTGTCTGGTTGGACATGAAAGCACGTTGACATTAAGATTGTAGCCAAGTCAATGCGAAAAGTCATGACGTCATATCTATTTTAAGGGAATTCTCAATGAGAAGGACAAGTAAGTTAGTGCTTGTATTCTGATAAAAACCAAGATGCATAAGCATCAACTTGCTGGCGCCACGAGCTAACTGAAAACCACTCATTTTGATTGACTTCACGGTCATGGTGTGTTTGTCCATACCATCATCGCTGCAGTCGTCGACCAGGATGATTTCCTTGAGCAGCTGGGCCGGCGTGTGGTTGACCGCCGAGTGGATCGAGCGCAGGATGACGGACAGTGCCTCGTTGACGAAAATGAAGATGAGGGAGATTGTGGGGAGATCTTTTGGGTAGATGTACTCTTTGCATCTGCACACACACACAAAATTCCAATTAGGGATTTTTTTTTTTTTTTTTAAACCTGTCCTGTTCAGCTGTTTGACACAGAGAATGGAAGTCTAAGTGCCCAGATAGTCTGAACAGTTTTAATATTTCACATTACGAGTCTGACATACTCCCATTGTGATCATTCAACATACCTCGTTGTTTATGACAAAGCAGCGAACAGGAAGGGGTTATGGGGGAACAGAAGAAAAGAAACACAAGAGAAGAGAGAAAAACACAAACTACAACAAGAAATACATTGAACATCTAGACCTTACTAATATGTTGGTGCTATTGTCAGCTAGATGTATTTCCGGTTGACACCATGTGGGGGGCCTGTTGACCAGGGAAAGATGGGGACGGGGGTGGGGGAGGCTATAAGCTAAGTGATTGAAAGGGGTAGAGTGTACACAAATCAGCCCTGTGATCTAGAATCCAGTAATCGTGTGAATCCCTTGTGAGTGTAAGCCCGTTGGCGACCGACCCTACGCTGCCCCATCACCACCGGCACCGGGACCCCCCCACCCGAGCGCGCCAAATCACATCCAGCCGCACGCGAGCCCCACCTAGCACGCGACAGCCATGCAGACGAATGGAGACGCCACGCGGGTGCCAACCCAGGGCCACGCCCCCCACACAGTCAGCCCATGGTGGGGGGCAGCGCAGCCCATCCCTCCGCCCGCAGCCCAGCAAGGGAGCCATTGTTCCCCCCCTGGGATCCAGGGTGGTCCCCCGGGCCACCCGTGCACCCATCAACCAGCCTTCAGGGATTGCAAAAGGGGACGCACCGCCAACCCCGTTTTTTACCACTATCTTTGGGGTGACTTCCTTCTAGAGCATCAGCTGTTTCTCACTTTACCATAGATGAGTACAGGAGCTGAGCTCATTCACGTATGATTATCATCAGCGGATAGTCATAATAATACATTAATAATAATAACTCCAATCCCTTTATTGATCTGTAGGGAGTCAGAGCAGAGGAGCAAAGAGGAGCTAGGCAGTGGCACCACCAGGGGGTGGCCAGGGGTGGCCGTGGTTGGCCACCCCACTGGCCACCCCGCTTGCCAGTATATCGTTAGATTGTTGTAGCATCAGTTATGCATTTCATCCCAAATGAATGCATTTATTTTCATTCATTCATTCATTTTCCATGCCGCGTTATCGGGCAGTAATTAATTTTTAAAATTAATCACGTGAAAATATTTATCGCAATTAACGCATTCGCGGTACGACTCACTCATGCATTGTCGCAAACAGCCTACAACGGTGCCGTTTTACTTATACAGTGCCTTGCAAAAGTATTCGGCCCCCTTGAATCTTGCAACCTTTCGCCACATTTCAGGCTTCAAACATAAAGATATGAAATTTAATTTTTTTGTCAAGAATCAACAACAAGTGGGACATAATCGTGAAGTGGAACAACATTTATTGGATAATTTAAACTTTTTTAACATATAAAAAACTAAAAAGTGGGGCGTGCAATATTATTCGGCCCCTTTACTTTCAGTGCAGCAAACTCACTCCAGAAGTTCAGTGAGGATCTCTGAATGATCTAATGTTGTCCTAAATGACCGATGATGATAAATAGAATCCACCTGTGTGTAATCAAGTCTCCGTATAAATGCACCTGCTCTGTGATAGTCTCAGGGTTCTGTTTAAAGTGCAGAGAGCATTATGAAAACCAAGGAACACACCAGGCAGGTCCGAGATACTGTTGTGGAGAAGTTTAAAGCCGGATTTGGATACAAAAAGATTTCCCAAGCTTTAAACATCTCAAGTAGCACTGTGCAAGCCATCATATTGAAATGGAAGGAGCATCAGACCACTGCAAATCTACCAAGACCCGGCCGTCCTTCCAAACTTTCTTCTCAAACAAGGAGAAAACTGATCAGAGATGCAGCCAAGAGGCCCATGATCACTCTGGATGAACTGCAGAGATCTACAGCTGAGGTGGGAGAGTCTGTCCATAGGACAACAATCGGTCGTACACTGCACAAATCTGGCCTTTATGGAAGAGTGGCAAGAAGAAAGCCATTTCTCAAAGATATCCATAAAAAGTCTCGTTTAAAGTTTGCCACAAGCCACCTGGGAGACACACCAAACATGTGGAAGAAGGTGCTCTGGTCAGATGAAACCAAAATTGAACTTTTTGGCCACAATGCAAAACGATATGTTTGGCGTAAAAGCAACACAGCTCATCACCCTGAACACACCATCCCCACTGTCAAACATGGTGGTGGCAGCATCATGGTTTGGGCCTGCTTTTCTTCAGCAGGGACAGGGAAGATGGTTAAAATTGACGGGAAGATGGATGCAGCCAAATACAGGAACATTCTGGAAGAAAACCTGTTGGTATCTGCACAAGACCTGAGACTGGGACGGAGATTTATCTTCCAACAGGACAATGATCCAAAACATAAAGCCAAATCTACAATGGAATGGTTCAAAAATAAACGTATCCAGGTGTTAGAATGGCCAAGTCAAAGTCCAGACCTGAATCCAATCGAGAATCTGTGGAAAAAGCTGAAGACTGCTGTTCACAAACACTCTCCATCCAACCTCACTGAGCTCGAGCTGTTTTGCAAGGAAGAATGGGCAAGAATGTCAGTTTCTCGATGTGCAAAACTGATAGAAACATACCCCAAGCGACTTGCAGCTGTAACTGGAGCAAAAGGTGGCGCTACAAAGTATTAACGCAAGGGGGCCGAATAATATTGCACGCCCCACATTTCAGTTTTTTATTTGTTAAAAAAGTTTAAATTATCCAATAAATTTTGTTCCACTTCACGATTGTGTCCCACTTGTTGTTGATTCTTGACAAAAAATTAAAATTTTATATCTTTATGTTTGAAGCCTGAAATGTGGCGAAAGGTTGCAAGGTTCAAGGGGGGCGAATACTTTTGCAAGGCACTGTATACAGAAATACGAGGCAGTGTCAAGTGAGGGGAGTAGATACAAGCATTCATTGGGGCTGTACTTTTAATTGGCAAAAGCTTTGTCATCTCTTCCACAACAACAATAAATATTGTGGGAAGCGACGTGGGGAAGAATGACAGGAGTTGATCTTTTTCTAAACACCCTGTAGTGTACCCAACGCAGAGAAGATATACCATTTGCAGCCACCACACACAGTCATGGTTGGCCCACTTCCCATCATGCATTTGGGCAGAACAGTTAAGTCGCTACAGTATCATTTACTGAAAGTTCAACAAATACACTAGATGGCAATATTTAGTCACAATATACAAACTCAAACACAAACATTTATCCTTTAAGAATTACAAGTCTTTCTATGCGTGGATCACTTTCACAGAAAGAATGTTAATAATGTTAATGCCATCTTGTGGATTTGTTGTTATAATAAACAAATACAGTATTTATGTACAGTATGTTGAATGTATATATCTGTCTTGTCTTATGTTTCCATTCCAACAATAATTAACAGAAAAATATGTCATATTTTAGAGATGGTTTGAGTTGCGATTAATTACGATTAATTAATTTTTAAGCTGTGATTAATTCGATTAAAAATTTTAATCGTTTGACAGACCTAGTTAAATGTACACCTTATGCCTAATATATAAATAACACAATAAAACAGAATTGTTGTGGAACTCAAAATGTTGACTGGACAGTTATGGACTATGCACATTAAATCGTTAGTAACATCAAATATTACACAATACACCAAAGTATATCAGTAGCCGTGTCCTTAAGTCTTTCTGATAGTTTTCCCCTGACCTTTTTACTGCAATAATATAATGAATAGGAGTGGGAACCTCAGGGCACCTCACGATACGATACGATTCGCGATACAAGGCTCACGATAACGATTATATCACGATACAGCGATTATCGATATATTGGTCAGAAATTGGATACATGACATTCTACGATACAACTGTTGAAACGAGAAAAAATATATATATATATTTGAAAATAGAAAAAATACTGTTTAAGTCATTTATTAAACAGTGACACCTTTTCTGTGCAACATTGCTGTAAAATATAAATCTAGTGCAAATTGTGCCCCTGCACATATAGAGGAAACCAACCACGACCACTGATATCGCTTGGAGAGATCATGATGAATGGCACCCTTAATTTCTTTAAAGTTTTAAATCTTTAAAAAAATAAATAAATAAAAAGTGCCGTAGGTGTCAGCAGTTGAGCTTGGAGTGGGGCAATGATAAAATTGGTGGGTCTTTTCTTTGTATATGAACTTTGTTGCTTGGTTTGAGCACTTCCGCTATCTGCTTCAGCATTTAAGATGTCAGACTTGCTCAGTCACAGTCTTCCTCACCTTAAAAACAACAAAATAAAACAAAAAATATTAGCTACTTCATAGCGTTTCCTGAAAAAAATCCTGATATTTTTTTTGTGTTGGAAGTATTGAATTTAAAAAAATATGAATTGAATGTATAGAAATTAAAAATTCAATAATTACCTATTTTTAATATGTAGGCTACATCAATAATTACCTATTTTTAATATGTAGGCTACATTAATTATCATGCACATCACTTTATAACTTTTCAAACCATTTTTATAGCTTATTGTATCAAAATGACAGTAATAACAGTTTGTGTAGTATACTAGATGGAAATTGGTTCTCAAATAAATCGGTAAATTCATGTGGGCTTGTTCGATATTCATTTTCATCCAGTTTAGGGTCCTGGTTTATTTTATATCATTCAACACCAAATGTCATCAAAATAATACATTTAAATTAAAAAGTCAATTACATTGCAAAACTTTCTTACCTCAAGTGATGAAAGCGCAGCTCACAAACTCCAGTGTCCACTACGTCACCAGCTCCCAGTGAAACTTATTTTTCTTAGACAATTCTTGCATACAGCAAAGTCCTTGTTCACCTTACTTCCTTTCTTGTTGGTGTAAAATCTAAAGTGTGTCCCCATGTGTGATTTGTAGCAATATTTTTCTCATTTTTTCCTCCACCGTTCTCACGGAGCTTTTTTATTTTTTCAACCCACTTGGAGCGTCCTCTCTTCTTCTCTAGACAACTTGTGCGCACTTTACCCTCACCGCCACTCCCGAGCGCCCCTAGTGGACCGCCAAGGAATTGCTCAACAAACATTGAGCAGTTTACAGCATCCATACTCCATTGTATGGCCAATATGTTAAATAAAAGTATCGATTCTTGGCGGGAGCATATCGATAACCCATCGGGTTGCAAAATATCGCGATATATCGCTGTATCGAGATATTGTCACACTCTTAATAATGAAAACCTAAAATTATGGCTTTTAGTTTTGGCCACCCCAAGATTTTAAGTGGCCCCATCTGGCCACCCCTATGAAAAATTTCTGGAGGCGCCACTGGAGCTAAGCCCCCCCACCCTTTTCTTAAAACCTAGTGACACCCCTGAAGTGTACGTACTTGCTGGGTCTGAAGTCCGGGAGTTTTCGGTCCAAGGAGATCTTGTCGCTCATGAAGGAATCGTAGCCGTACTTTATCTTCTCAATTTCAGATAGTTTCTCCTCTTCCTCAGACAGCTTGATGGGAAGTCCGTCTGAGCCTGGAGCCCCGAAGCCTTCAACCAGGCCGAGAGGTTTGGCAAGACCTAAGAGTAACACAAATGTTATTTAAGTCATCTGTTAAAATTGGTACAAAAGTTTTATTTATTTTCATTATTTTATAGAATGCTGGATGCCATTTTAACAGGTTTGTAGAACAACTTACGTTGAAAGTAAAGATCGAAAGATATATTGGCTGACCGAAATATCGGGCTGACAGATCAGGGGTCTCCAACGTAGAACGTCCAATGTGGGTGCAGGATTTCATTCCAACCAAACTAGATGACTAAACTTTTTCACCAATCTGGTGTTTTACAAATGCAATCAGTTGATTGCAGTCAGGTGCTACTTGTTTTAGCAGAAACCTCATTGGTGGAACTATTTGTGCTGGATCGGCAGGGACAAAAACCACGACCCACAGCGGGCCTTTGAGACCTGGGTTGGAGACCACTGCGATAGATGACTTTTTTTTCCCCCAAAGAGTGCCCAAAAGCCAATATGCAAATAAAAAGCTGTTCAAAATTTTTTTTCACTGTTTAGTTCAGGGGTCCCTAAACTACGGCCCGCCTCCACATTTGGTCCGGCCCCCTGAACAATACCAGAGAGCATGTTGATCGTTTTTTTTTTTTTTTTTCTCAATAGTGTTATTTATTTCCTGGGCTTTTTCTGTGAAGAACTCAGAGAGGGTTATTTGGTTATTATCTATTTAATTACTAGTGTTATTATTATTTATCATTATTATTATAGATGTCCCGATCACGTCATTTTCAAAGTATCGGAATCGGCAAAAAAATATCGGCCATGCCTTTTTTTAATAAATATATTTTTTAATGAAATCGTTTTCTAATTGTATTTAATGTTACAGGCATAATATGTTACACTCATCCAGAGTCTTTAGTTTAGGCTTAAGGTAGGGTTATCAAATTTATCCCAATAACGCCGGTAATTAATTATTTTTTAAATGTATCACGTTAAAATATTTAACGCAATCAATGCATGCGCTGCATGACCCACTCACGCATTGTCACGCTCAATCTGTAATGGCGTCGTTTTACCTATATAGAGAGATAAAAGGCAGCGTAAAATGAGTAGAGTGAATTTTGGCAGCCTTTGGAGATGATTTTTAATTGGCTAAAGCCTTACAATCCTATGATTAGAAATATCATGGGAAGCAATGTGGGGAAGCAAGGTAGCAATTGATCTTTTCTTAACACCTTATATAATATATATATATATATATATATATATACAGTACTGTGCAAAAGTTTTAGGCAGGACACCTGCCTAAAACTTTTGCACAGTACTGTATATTTTTATTATATCATGTATATACAGGATATACTGAATGTATATATTTTCCCCAAGTGGAAGCTTCCATGATCCGAATAAATTTAATGATTAAAAAAAATTATATACAGTACTGTAATATTTAGTCACAGTATACAAAGTCCGTGGATCCCTCTCACAGAAAGAATGTTAATAATGTAAATGCCATCTTGAGGATTTATTGTCATAATAAACAATTACAGTACTTACTGTATGTACTGTATGTTGAATGTATATATTCGTCCGAGTTTTATTCATTTTTTTTCTTAATGCATTGCCAAAATGTATACGATCGGGAAAAATTATCGGGAATGATTGGAATTGAATCGGGAGCAAAAAAAAGCAATCGGATCGGGAAATATCGAGATCGGCAGATACTCAAACTAAAACGATCGGGATGGGATCGGGAGCAAAAAAACATGATCGGAACAACCCTAATTATTATATTTTATTTACTTTTGTTCCGTGAAGAATCCAGAAAGGCTTATTTGATTGTGGCTTTCTGAAAAACAATATTTTTTTTACATTTAGGCACTCCTGTAATCGTCACACTTTTTCTGTTACAAACTCACCCCGGCCCGTCATCAGAGAGGGGAAAAGTTATATGCCCTTCACAGGAAAAAGTTTGGGGACCCCTGGTTTGGATGATTATATTTGTTCTTTTGGACTTGATTTTGCACCTTCTAATGGTCAGAAGGAAGTACAGTAGTTGTAGAGGAAGAAAAAGAATAGGAAGCCAATAAGCATCCTGGAAGCATGCTGGCAGCTCCTTTTAAAAGTGTTCTTGTTGTGATAATTTTTTTCACATAATCTGTAATCAAACAATTAGACACAAATATTTTTGTCATATATTGGCTACTGTAATTGATGTTGTCACTGCCAACCTAGAAAGTGATTGATAATGCGAAGTAGTTGCTAACGGCTAGCACCTCTCTAACATGGACGTTATTTCCAAAGGTATTTGCTAACATTAACTTAGGGTGACCATATTTTGATTTCCAAAAAAGAGGACACTCAGCCCGGCCTCAATATGCTTGAATTTTACTCGAAGTTCACTCAAAGATGCCTATATCACTTTAATATATTTATAATGTGCCCCTCAATCTGGATGGAAAAATGCAGTTTGAAAAAAAATAATGACTTTTAAAAAAATATATAATGCAGACCCACAGAAATGCAGTCCAGTCAATACACATACACACAGTAGGTTATGTGCCAACTAAACATTTTTATAAATTACTATCAAGACAATTGTCCTTGACAAATTGTTATTCCCATTCAATTGATATTCTCATTCAATGTTCTAGATTGCACACAAACAACAACCGAAATAAACTGACAAACTATTCAACCAGCATGTTTCCAAACGTAGCAGTTCAAAACTACGTTTCCCATAATGCCTAGCGCGGTTTAGTTTACTGATAGTTAGCTGAGGCAAAAATCAAACTTTGCTATAAAAGTTAACAATCATCGGCAGCGCAACGATGCGACACCAAACGGGATTTTACAGTCAAAGCTCTGACAGAAGTCAAGTTGCCATTATATACGTATTTATCGTAAAAAAACTTAACAATTGGGCAGGCGTTGTGGCCAAATTGTCAACCCAGTAGATGGCGGTAATGCCTAATAATAGGGGTAAACTGCCAACAAAAACAAGAACTACTTCTTCCCTCCCTACTACTAGGAGCCATGTCATCGCAGGCAGGCGCTGCCACCCAGCGGCTGGAGCGATTCTCTTCAAATTGGTCCAGTGAAAAATCATAAAAACCGGACATTTTTATGAATTTATAAAACCCGCCCGGATGACGGGGATACTACGTGAAAGTAGGACTTGTCCGGGCAAAAGAGGATGTTTGGTCACCCTACATTAACTGCAAATTCAATCTGCAATACCTTGCATTGGCTAGTCATTTGATTTCGTGAAAACTAGTGTGTGCAAGTTGCAAGGGCGTAGGTTTGGTCTCAATGTTGGTAGGGACGATATAACAGCATAATTTGCATGTACACATTTTGCTGGGAACGGCACATTAATAAGACTAAACAGATTGGGTGAAAGGCAGTCAAGGCTACATTTCTCTCCAATAAGAACCTAATTAATTGATAAGCTTGGTGATTGATGCAAAATAAATCTATATTGACCTATACTAACTTTCACACTGCAAATTTACAGTGTAACGTCTTAATCTGATCATTTTTCTTAAATCTAGTGGAATAATTTTTATCTTGTTTTGAGTTTTAAAGGCTAGTTAGCAGATTAATGCATCAGATTCTTACACTTACTATACTTTTAGAAAATACAACCATTTGTTCTTATTAAGCATATACATCTAAAAGTCGGTCATTTTTTCACCTAAATCAAGAAAAAAATGCTTTTAAATAATGTTTTGAACAATATATATTCTTGAAATAAGAACAAATTTTGTGAGAGCCCAGCCTCTGTTGTACTTCTTCGTACTTTCTGGGTGATCACAGCTCCTGGCTGGGTCACATCGGTTTGTACCCAAACGCTCTCGTCCATAAAGCCTTCGAAGAAAAGCAATCCATGGTTGGGGTCGTATTCATTTCTGTAATCGAGCTATCGAGGTAACACTTGTCTTGGAGTTCAAACTTGAGCTTCCCTGACAAATGTCTTCTTTTTTTCTTCTTTAATCTGTCCTGTTCAGCTCCTTTACTAGAGAATGGAGATCTGAGTGTCCGATTGCTCAAAACAGTTTTAATATATCACATGGGAGTATGACATACGCCCATTGTGAAAATTCAATGAACCTCGTTTATTAGGAGAAAGCAGCGAACAGGAAGGGATTATGGGGGAAAAGAAAAGAAGGAGAGAGAGAAGAAGCACAAACAACAACAACAAATACATTATACGCCTACACTATGAATATGTTGGTGCTATCGTTTGCTAGTTGTATTATTGAATTAAGAACATTTCTGACAAACAAGTTTTTTAGGATTAAATATACAAACGTTTTGCTTAAAATAAGTTTGCTAAGCTTATTTTCAGCTAGTTATTTTTCTTTTTTCAAGAAATCTGAGTAAAATTTACTTGAAGTACTGGCAGATAATTTCACTTATTTCTAGTAGATTTACACTGAAAACAATTTAATTAATGTTAACATAGCAGAAAACACATTCAGAAGCACACTTCTACTAAGCAGCTTCCTACTCCATTAACAAGTTCACACAGTTTAATGTAATAGTAATGCTAAACTGTGATGCAGGTCGGACTTTCAGTAGCAAAATTAGTGGTGCGTTTCACAGCAATTATGTTTTACATTACTTACAGCGGGCTGCTGGCCGAAAAAAAAACTTCTAATATCCCTCCCATGTAAGGTAATTCTGTACTGTGAAAGTTGCGTGTGTGTGTGTAGGGAGGAGGGAGGGGGGGAGCAAGTCATAAGCCAATCAAATGTGCATTTGAGGAAAAAAAAAAACATGGAATGGCTCATCCAGTAAGTGAAAAAGTGGTAAATGTAAGTCTGAAAATAATTAAAATTATTCTCTTAATAATGGTAGGTTGAATTCTATCGTTACAACATATGGAAAGACAATCTAGATGAGCTATATTACTGGACACATTATCTAATGCAAATAAGGTTGCTTAAAAGTTGGTGGGGACAATTTGAGCCTCCTGAGAAGTTGGTAGTGTTTTGTCCCTACCATCCCTATGCAAACCTCCTTGCCAAGTTGTATGTTGAGTGCTTTCTGTATCTTTGTTTTAATTCGTTGGACGGAGGGGAACTAAACCAAGACGAAAAAGTTTGTTAGGAGTAATACTCTTTATTTGAGGTGGGATGAGTGAAAGCCATAAGCAGGTGGGTGACCCAGCCAAAGGCAGAGAAGCAAGCTGGCAGCAAGAGGCGCTGGAGGGGTGTGCAATGAACCTATCGCAAAACCACACCCCCAAATCACAAAAGTCGGACACCAGCTGTAGAGTTGCATTGGAATACTGCGTGGGCCTGGCTTAAAACATCTTTTTCTAACTTTAAAGGGAACCACGGGATAAAAAGATTTGGAGTTCTTAAAAGATAAACGTTATAATAGGTTAAAATAATTTGATATTAAAACCCGTCTTGATGTTTTCATTTTTATACAATTTGTGAAATTAGTTTAACTAGTAGGTCGTCATTGTTGTTGGCGTCTCAGGGTATTGACGTCACTGGGATACAATGGCTTTCAATTTGAACCCGAGAGGAACATTGATGAGCATGACAGCATTCTCGATATTTCACAAAACGAGCAGCAAAAGCAAAACGAACCGGAAAGACGGGATGAGACGAGATGAGAGTAGAAAAAAAAAAAGTGTTCCGCCAAAATGTGCTACACCGGCTAAACGTCCTTCAATAGGCAATTTTGACACCCAAAGTACTACCGTGCGCTTTCAACTTGTTTTGTTTCGATACATACTGTCAGAAGATACTAAAGAGCCCTTTAAGAAATTACTTAAACATAGTAATATCAAATAAGGGTGGTTTAAATCTGCTACGTGACTAATGTGGTCAACAATCTGCTTTAAAGCTACCACAAGAAAACACAATACATAAAAGTATGAGAGGAAAACACACGCAAAAAGTATTTTGATGAAATGAAGAGGTAATAAAAGACTCATAAAAACATAACTAGTAAGTAATCGCCGCTTTCAACTGATGTGTGCATGTGTTGGACATCTCACCGTGTAGCAAGATATTGCAGAACACCGGTAGTGTTTGTCTAGTGACCGTGACAAACTACATCATCACCCCAAGTGTCCATTGCATGCATAAAACATGGCGCCCTCCGTAGGTCAAAACATGTACTAAATATTATAGATTTTTAAATCAATGCCAATATTTTATGTGTTTCTAATAACACATTTTTGAGAGAGACAAAAATTGTGGCTTATTAGAGCCCACAAGTCCTTAAGTTAAAACTGCAAAAACTTAAATGCTTTAACGCTGTGTGTGGGGTACATGGAATTCCGACACCAGGTACACTTAGAAAAATGCACATTTCACAGATAACCTATATGTTTTGCCCGAAAATACCAGCCTCACATTGCAATAGGATGGAACGCCTCATATGACAAATTACTTTACCTGATGCGTTTCGCCATGTTGTTATTAGACCAGGATGAAAGAGGAAACAGCTGAAGGGGAGAGTTACACGCAGGTATCAAGTTTTGGTGGTGCTGCCACCTACAGATTGGGAATGCACACTACATCGGCAAATTGGAGGTTTCATGCACTTTTGCGCTTCCGTGTGGACACAGTTTTTGCATAACATCGTTGTGATGTAAACGTGGCCTTAGTAAGTTAGGAAAGTAGCCTGAACTAGTTTAAACCTAGTACTTGCAGTGAAACCATTTGTCACTCAGGTTACTACGAAGGTGACATCAGCATCTCTTAATACAGCGTACTTTATGGCATGCAGATGGACTGAGGATTCAGCTGATTTTGCAGATGAATTCGTTTATTTTTCATGCCAGCCAAATGCGCTGCAGGGTTTTGTTGCTGCACCAGGGAGAGGCGTGTGAGCCTTTTGGGTTTCAAAAAGTTCCCTTTCACTGCGGAGAATGGCCAAAACAAGTCCGACAACTTACGTGGAAGTGAGTAAACCTCGTGTTTTGTATTATGTCCGATACTGGGATCATGGCACACGTTTTAATAAGGTGGCTTTCATTTTGTGGGTGACAATGCTCATTGTCCACCGAGAAAAGCCGGACTCCAGTGGCATAAAATATCATTCGGAAGGTGCAACAAGTCAACAGTTTTGACCATTATGGAATAATTTTGCCATGACGTACTGAATAAATGCATTTTTAATATTTCATATTCCACTTAGCACGAGACCTAATTGTCATGACGATACCATTTATTTAACAAATGGGAAAAAATACTTACTAGTAGATAAAAAGAATATCCTGTAAAAATATTGGCGATTATGCTGCTCTCTTCGTTGCATTTTCCTCATTCTGAATAATACCCCTTTAATGGGCTGAATTCTAAATCAGATGAAATTTTGACCCTGCCGACATCATCATCCAGCTGGGGACGCTAGAGCACTATAATGACAGGCAGGACTAAACGGCAGAATAAAACACAAATTTTTCGTCACCTGCGCTTTGCCAAATTGTTGTATATAGTTTAATCGTCTCAAAATATGATTCTAATTCACATAATAATGCTATTTAAGATTTTTTTTATGCTGTCACAGGCACTTTAAGTCTGTAACTTATTGACTCACAACAATGAAGTTACACTCCCATGTCCACACGCTCTGGATTGTGGGATATTTGGAGTGACACGTTCCTACCTAATGGGGGCAGATTCAGGTCCTTCCATTCTTTGGGGGGCTCAATGTATTTACACAGGCACTTTAAAGTTCATTAAATATTTGGAGTCCTATTGGTGTTGAAGGAATCTGACCTTTTAACCAGACTGCCGGAATCGTGCCAACCGAGCCGCCGTACCCACGCTGGCGCTGCTCCGACATCCCAAACTCAGCGTGTTCACCTTAGTCTTAACCCTTTGTACTGACTCCATTTTGAAAGGTTTAAAGAAGGCTCACCGAAAACAAGTTGACAATTTATTCATGTCGACAGCGATCAAACAGCAAGGCGAAACAGAAACAGACTCGGGGAGGCAAGGTCACCCTATCACACGTCAACAAAAGTTTCCCGAGAAAAATTACACCACTTAGTAAAACGTCTTTTAAAGGCTCTCGTGGGGCGGGCCGTGGGCAGGAAAAAGGGTGAGTTTGGGATTATTGTCTGTTTGTGGATTGGACAGGGGGATTCGGGAGTAACTGTTGTCCGGGCAACGAGAGTAGTGAATTTGGCCACCTCAGTGTCAAAGGGGCTCTTGGAGCTCTTGTTATCAGTTGGATATCGGGCATTCTCCGGTGTTCCTTGTGTTGGGACAGGGCATCCTGCCATTTGCTCTGGACTGTCCGGGAGAACTGATTGCAAGAGTTGGTGGTGCAGACATGGGCTTGTCAGCGTCAATCTTGCTTAGTCAGTTGCATGACGCACACGTTGGGCTTCCATGATAAGAAGGCATCATGTATCTTTATGCCCTATATTCTGCTTGTTTTCCTTCAACTATGGTATAAATGCTATTTATTTTATATTGAGTGTGTTAGAGTAATACAAACAGTCAAACAGTAAATACGAGAACCGATACTATTCCCTGATTGATTATATTATGTGTGTTAGAGTAATGCAAACAGTTAGACGGTGTCAATTAAAAGAAAACGTATATAGGCCTCAAATATGGGCGTACAAAATCGACTTTAGACATGGGTGATTAACTTTTTTTTTTTTTTTTTATCTAATCGGCATCGGCTTTTGAAAATCCCATATTGGTTGATCTATTGTTAAAAGTGTCCAGAATGTCATTTTTTAGCTACTAATCAATTACATAACAACATGTGACTTTTACAATTTAGATCCTTTTGAGCTAGAACAACTGTTTGGGATTACAGTGTGCCATTGACAGCAATAGATCCCCTTTGCCTTGGAGCTGCCAGCCTGCCCCAGTCAAATTGGATTGGACGTCTATCAGCTCCAATTCTACTGAAATATGATATGAATTGGTTTTATCCTACCATTCAGGGGCCCGTACACAAGCTTCTCCAGGTTGCGAAGCCTCTCCTTCAGATTGTTGTCCTCGCTATCACCAGTCTTCTTTTCTTCCGGTTCCAGTATTGGCTCGGGTTTTGGCTCCGGTTTATGCTTTGGTTCCAGTTTTACCTCCGGTTTCAACTGCCGCCTGTTCTCCAGCATCCAAGAATCATCCACAAGCGGAGCCTCCTGAACAGGAAGTTGCCGCCTGATTTGGTGCTGGTTTTTTGTAGATAAAATGTATATTCCCAGCAAGCTTACAGCATTAAAGAGAAGAAGAAGCTTCCAGTTTCTCCCCTTGAACGCCATGACTGAGAATGTGATGAAAAAGTGAACAAACTGGTGTCATACTAACTGTGTCATACAGTCATTAAAGTGTAATTAACACACAGGTGTAGCCGGAATGCCAAAAATGAGGTGCTGGCACGCCCCTCGATTGAAATGTTAAGTTGGTTGAGGCAGGACCAGAAGCTGTCAACATCAGACACGCCTGCTGAAAATGACCTTATATTTGAGCCAAGGCATTTGTTTGTGGTTTTGGAAATAATCATCTCAAGAGTGGGAGGACACCTATTCGTTACTTCTTCAAAAATATTTTTTGTAAATGGATCTTTTGATCTTATCTTTGGCAGTGGGGACAAAGGGTATTGCAAAATAAAAGGGTATTGCAAATAAAAAAAAGTGTTTTATGATATAGGCTGATAATCCCTCATTCTTTTCTTTGATTTGTGTTTTACTAAAAAAAAAAAAAAAAAAAAAACTCTTTGTCTCCACACATTTTTGTAATCCTTTCATGCATGAATTTTAATGTTTTTACCTTAAATATCTTAATTATATTCATATAGGAAAGTGGTCTTAAACCTGTGACACAGGGGCCAATTGCGGCCCAAGGGACAATATTCTGCGGCCACATTTTAAATCTAATTGTAGTAATATTGTTTCCTGTACTGATCTGTTTCTTTTTTGTTGTTGTTGTTTTTTTTGGGGGGGGGGTTTAATTTTCTGAGGGTTATTACATTAAAAAAAAAAAAAGGAAAAACGGGCAAATTAAAAACCACCATTAGTAATAAAAAATATAATTTTAAAGAAGTGAAAAAAAAAAATAAAAAAAATAATTAAAAAGTTAATTAAAACCATTGTTGGGCACGTTACTTTAAAAAAGTAGTTATAGTTACTCACTACTTCCTCCAAAAAGTAACTGACGTAGTAACTGAATTACTCTATAGTAAAAGTAACTAGTTACCAGGGAAAGTAACTATTTCCGTTACTTTAAAAAGAAGTTGTTGTATGTCAAAGAATTTGAAATTTTCTGAGCAGTATTCGAGTCAGTTGAATAGAGAAGAACAGACAGGTAGGTGTGTTATAGAACCTTGTAATATTTATTGCACCTCACCAGCAACAGATTTATCCTACACTTGAAGTGCAACAAAAATAAACAGATTTGAATCGCTTATTACAGATCTCAACAAAAGCTTTGCCCCGGGACATAAATTACACTTTACATGCACGGTCTTTCCTTTAATTTCGACCAACTTGAAATAGTGTTGATATCTCCACCTCGTAAAGGACACATTTTCCTCTGAATGCTCTGCCATCATATCCCTCTGCATCAGTTTTGCGTGTGTTTGTTTGCCGCACGCGCTGTTCCGGTTTGTGTGTGAAAACACCGGCTCTGAAGTACGTGTGCAATTAAGCTCGACCGCTCGAACGTTTGCGTCACAGGATGGAACTAAGACTTAGAAACGGGGTCCTAAATTAATTTGTATGAATCGCCAATCTATCGCCATGCACAACTATTCTATCGCTAAATTCTGTTTCATCTTTAGTCAAATATCTTCCATGTTCCCACTTCTGTTGTCATCTCTAAGACAACGATGCGCTGATTGGCTGAGAGAGCATGCATGGACGCGCTGATTGGCTGAGAGAGCCTGCATGCTGCTAACTAGAGTTGACGGACCGCAGAAGTGTGAAAAATGAGTCGCACCCAGCACTTTGCAATCTGTTTACATGCCACCAGTGGAAGACCTAATCAAACAAAATGTCATGCTCAAAGTTGACCAAGAGAAAAAAAGTGAACAACAAAAATCGCCGTTTCAATGAGGATTGGACTGAATAATATCCGTCCAGTTTACCAACTGCAAGTACCAAACCTATGTGCTTAATATGCTTAAGGACAATTGCGCTGTTTAAAAGTGAAAATGTGAAACGCCATTATGTTAAAGAGCACAGGTCTTTTGAAGAGAAGCTTCCTCCTAAATCAGAATTAAGAAGGCAAGAAATTAACAGGTTGAAGCAGTCATATCAAGAGTCAAGCAAGGTTATTGTTAAATCGATGACACAACAACAAATTGCAACGGAGTGCGAACTCAGAGTGTCGTGGGTCTTGGCCAAACATAAGAAGACGTTCTCTGATGGAGAAATAATAAAAAAGTGTATGACCGAAGTGATGCCAGCAATGTTCGAAGGAAAAGGAGAAAATGACAACAAAAATCAAACAAATCTCACTCCCTGAGTCATCAACCACAAGACGCAATGAAGTACGGTAAATTTTTCCCTCATCACCGCCTGTCTCATCAAGATAGATTTTTTTTTAATCTTTCTTTTGTAGGGACCATGCACGACCACATTTTTCTCACGCTTCTTACTTCTTCCAACTTCCGTTTCCTGACTTTCTCTTCATTCATTTCCTATCATGGTCCGATATGAGTACTTACCAAATGCGCTACTGGCAACGCCTGGCATCCCGGACGACCTCCTGATTGTTCTGCTTGGTCGTCCGCCGCCTGGCATCCCGGACGTCCTCCTGATCGTCGCACTTGGTCGTTCATCACTTGGCATACCGGACGTCCTCCCGATCGTCCTACTCGGACTTCCAGCACCTGGTATCCTGGACGTCCTCCTGATCATCCATTCGGTCGTCTTCCACCAGCGCCCCGGCCATGCAACCCGACCGTTCGTTCCGTTAAATTGGGTTACGCCTTCTCTCCTCACTTCCTTTCATGGTCCAATATGAGTTCTTACCCAATGCGCTACTACCCTCCAGTGGCCAGTTTTATTGCTTTAAAATGGATTTTGAGCATTGTGTTTTGGAGCAAAGTTGCATCAGAACCTAGAGATGCCTCTTGTGAGGGGGGGGACGTAAAATACGTATAAATACTTTTTGGGGACACTGAAACAATTAAAAATAGAACATATTTATACATTTTGGGAGCAAATGAATGGACCCATACTTGTATGAAAAAACAATTGTGGACCTTCAAGATTTGTATTTGAGGACCCCTGACTTAGACATACAGTAGTTTAACTCTAAATTTAGACGTCCAATCCATTCTAACTAGGACAGGCTGGTAGCGATTATCCCAGTTGAAATAGATTGGACGTCTATTTGCGTCAATTGGTGTTGTCAATATCAATTTCCCTCTTTTACTAACTATTACAATACATAATCTGTGACCAGGGCTGGCAGTGAATGTCTTAATGAACTAATAACTAAACTTTTGAATAGATGTCCCCTGAAGTGACCACTGTCCCTAAAAGGGTTATTGTGCCACATGGTAGTTTGGTGCACTCCCCTGGTGTTTGTCCATACTGTGTTGCTGTTTTTTTTTGTTTGTTTGTTTGTTTTTTGTTTTTTTTTTTAGTTAATGCAGCTGAACAGAAAACTTTACTAGTGTAAATGACCTTCATGTTAACTAAGTTCCACGTAATTAAGTTTAGTTGAATTCCAAATATAGGAGCTTTAAGCATCATGGAATTTTTTGTCACGGCACTATTGCCTGGGGTGGGGGTGGTCCTACCTACCGCAGCTCCGGGATTGAAGAAAATGCAGGATTATTTCCGCTACAGTGGATGAAGTACTCACTTTTTTTTTTACTTCAGTAAAAGTACAGATACAGGGGCTAAAAAATTTAGAGTAAAAGTACAAGATAACCGATTGCGACATTTGAATTTTCATTTGTAACTGACGACCCGTGAGACTGATAATTACACTGCCAAAAGTATTGGCACCCCTGCAATTCTGTCAGATAATGCTCATTTTCTCCCAGAAAATGATTGCAATTAAAAATGCTTTGTTAGTAATGTCTTCTTTTGTTTTGCTTGCAAAGAAAAAAGACAAAACAGACTGACATTCTTTTTTAAATCATTATCATTTTACACAAAACTCCAAAAATGGGCTGGACAAAATTATTTGCACCCTTTGAAAAATCATGTGATGCTTCTCTAATTTGTGTAATTAACACTTGTTATTTACCTGCGGCACATAACAGGTGTGGGCAAAACTAAATCACACTTGAAGCCAGTTAAAATGGACTAAAGTTGACTCAACCTCTGTCCTATGTCCTTGTGTGTACCACATTGAGCATGGAGAAAAGAAAGAAGACCAAAGAACTGCTTGAGGACTCGAGAAGCAAAATTGTGAGGAAGCATGGGCAATCTCAAGGCTAAAAGTCCATCTCCAAAGACCTGAATTTTCCTGTGTCTACCATTCGCAGTGTCATCAATAAGTGTAAAGCCCATGGCACTGTGGCTAACCTCCCTAGATGTAGGCGGAAAAGAAAAAGTGACAAGAGATTTCAACGAACGATTGTGCGGATGGTGGATAAAGAACCTCGACTAACATCCAAACAGGTTCAAGCTGTCTTGCGGTCCGAGGGTAAAACATTGTCAATCCATACTATCCGTCTGCGTCTGAATGAAAAAGATTTCTATGGTAGGATACCCAGGAAGACCCCACTTCTGACCCAGACACATAAAAATGCCAGGCTGGAGTTTGCCAAAACTTACCTGAGAAAGCCAAAAACGGTTTGGAAGAATTCATCTGACCAGAGAACAAAGTAGAGCCTTTTGGGAAAAGGCATCAACATAGAGTTTACAGGGACAAAAAAACGAGGCCTTCAAAGAAAAAAACACGGTCCCCACAGTCAAACATGGCGGATATTGCCTGATATTTTTGGGGTTGCTTTGCTACCTCTGGCACTGGACTGCTTGAACGTGTGCATGGCATTATGAAGTCTGAAGACTACCAAGAAATTTTGCAGCATAATTTAGGGCCCAGTGTTAGAAAGCTGGGTCTCCCTTAGAGGTAATGGGTCTCCCACCAGGACAATGACCCAAAACACACTTCAAAAAGCACTAGAAAATGGTTTGAGAGAAAGCATTGGAGACTTCTAGAGTGTCCAGCAACAAGTCCAAACCTGAATCCCATAGCCCACCTGTGGAGAAATCTTGAAAATGGCAGTTGGGGAGAAGGCACCCTTCAAATCTCAGAGACCTCGAGCAGTTGGCCAAAGAAGAATGGTCTAAAATTCCAGCAGTCCATTGTAAGAAACTCATTGATGGATACCGGAAGCGGTTGTTTGAAGTTATTTTGTCTAAAGGTTGTGCTACCAAGTATTAGGCTGAGGGTGCCAATACTTTTGTCCGGCCCATTTTTGGAGTTTTGTGTAAAATGATAATGATTTAAACATTTTTGTTCATTCTATTTTTTGTATAAATGAAGATACCGGTATTAATACCAAAACATTTGTCATTGCAATCATTTTCTGGGAGAAATCAAGCATTATCTGACAGAATTGCAGGGGTGCCAATACATTTGGCCAGCAGTGTAAATGGCTATAAAAACACTATGCTGCATGTGAACACCATGCCATCTGAATCATTGTAAAAATCGATTCATTGAACATTTTTTTGTAATTATCATCTTTATTACATTCTTTCAATCATCACAATGCCACATCACATTCAGGTTGGAATACGGTCTCCAAAACAGTGCGTATGTGACTGCTCATGCGGTCTGTTTGATCACAGCGCACTGTTTCAAGTACACCAATTAACCACACCCGCTGTAAACCGCAGGAACAACAACATGTCACTCTGCAATTGTGCTAAAATACAGCTCAAACGTTAGTTTAGACTCTGCCAAAAGCTGCCATCACCTCAGGAACTGGCAGTACCAGCCCACATCCACAACCCCTTAGTTGGGAATTGATTTGGAGTCCAAACAAAGTTACCCCCAAAGAAATGCTCCTCGTGATTAATAATATAAAGTTAATAATAGGCCACATAGCTCATCAGCTTTTAAGGGCGAGGCTGCGTGCCAAAATTGTATATATATCCGAGACATCTCTTCACGGCTTTTCACAACAAGCCGTCCAATCGCATCAGCCTCCTGGCACGGAGCTCCTTATCTGTCAAGCGGATGCCATACGGAGGATGACCCGTCAAAGGTGAGTCCCCGCGATGTCGCCCTGAGAAACATATTATTATCAGCTTCAAAGAATATGATAACAAAAAAGGGGGAAAAAATGTGTGGACTTCAATTATCGTTGATGCTTAAATCGCTTTTGTGTTAGCCCTTAACATCTCAAATTGCATTGTATATATGCAGTGGGGAGAACAAGTATTTGATACACTGCCGATTTTGCTGGTTTTCCCACTTGCAAAGCATGTAGAGGTCTGTAATTCGTATCATAAGGTCTCTTCAACTGTGAGGGACGGAATCTAATACAAAAATCCAGAAAACCACGTTGTATGATTGCTAAATAATATATTTGCATTTAATTGCATGAAATAAGTATTTGATACATCACAAAAATCGAATTTAATATTAGGTACAGAAACCTTTGTTTGCTATTACAGATGCCAAACGTTTCCTGTAGTCCTTGACAAGGTTTGAACACACTGCAGCAGGGATTTTGGCCCACTCCTCCATGCAGATCTTCTCCAGAGCCTTCAGGTTTCGGGGCTGCTGACGGGCAACACGGACTTTCAGCTCTCTCCATAGATTTTCTATCGTTTTCAGATTTAGTGACTGGCTAGGCCACTCCAGGACCTTAAGATGCTTCTTATAGAGCCACTTTTTAGTTGCCTTGGCTGTGTGCTTTGGGTCGTTGTCATGCTGGAAGACCCAACCAGGACCAATCTTCAGGGCTCTCACTGAAGGAAGGAAGTTGTCAGCATCCATCCTCCCCTCAATACGGTGCAGTCGTCCTGTACGCTTGGCAGAGAAGCAGCCCCAAAAAATGATGTTTCCTCCTCCATGTTGCACGGTTGGGATGGTGTTCTTGCGGTTGTACTCATCCTTCTTTTTCCTCCAAACACGACAAGCCGAGTTTAGACCAAGAAGTTCAATTTTGGTCTCATCCGACCACATGACCTTCTCCCATTGCTCCTCTGGATCATCCAGATGGTCAGTGGCAAACTTCAGACGTGTCTGGACATGCACTGGCTTCAGCAGCGGGACCTTGCGTGCGCTGTAGGATTTGAATCCATGACGGCGTAATGTGTTTCCGATGGTTTTCTTCGAGACTGTGGTTCCAGCTCTCTTCAGGTCATTGACCAGGTCCTGCCGTGTAGTTCTGGGCTGATCCCTCACCTTCCTCATGATCAGTGATGCCCCACGAGGTGAGATCTTGCATGGAGCCCCAGAACGAGGCAGATTGACCGTCAACTTGAACTTCTTCTATTTTCTAATAATCGCTCCAACAGTTGTTACCGTCTCACCAAGCTGCTTTCTTATTTTCCTGTAGCCCATCCCAGCCTTGTGCAAGTCTGTTATTTTATCCCTGATGTCCTTACACAGCTCTTTGGTCTTGGCCATTGTGGAGAGGTTGGAGTTTGTTTGTTTGAGCATGTGAACAGGTGTCTTTTATAATATATATATATATATATATATATATATTATAATATAATAAAAGTGCCGAAGTAACGTTTGGATAATTATATTTTATAATTGTGAATAATTTATTTGGTTCTATAAAACGAGTTGTTAATTGTTATTTGGTTAAATAAGACAGGATTGCTATTTGTTCATTCGGGTTTGGTGGGACGGGTTTGTGACATCATGTCGTACTGTATAAGTGTGGGCAGCGAGGGATGTTTTTTGAGTGGTAAGTCGGCGTGACGGCAGGAAGTATTAAAGATAGAGCTAATTTTTTGAACTACGTTCTTCTACATTCTCTCTTTCTATCGATCTCTCAGTTGCTTTCTTTAGTTTGTATTTGCTGTCAAGCCGTGGATTTTGTTGCATTAAAGAACGGACGTAAGGAGCAGCGTGAAAGTTTTTCTTCCCCGCTGACCGCGGTGAGTGAAGGGAGAAGGAAGAGTATAGCATCAAATTTAAGGGCTTTTCATAGTGGATTCTACAGTCATATTATGTATATTTCTTCATTTAACTATTGTAGTTTTAGCCTTAAATGTTAGCTTTCATAACATAGCAATTGTGTCCGCTGCGGCTACCTGTGTCACGGAGACTGTCCCTGATGGCCGCCGCCAGCTGGTCTTCCTCCGTCATCCCACTGGTGTACCGCGACGATGATCTCTTGTCCATCGTGGACCGACTGCCTACGGAGTGTCTGCCGCTGCAGCCTACACGTGCGCATGTGTTTCAAAGAATGTCATCAAAATGGATTTTAAAATTAATTGAAAAAGTTTTTAATGTTACCAGAGGATTTGAAGGATGTTCTAGGCATCAAGGTGTTGGATGACATCATCCCTGTTGAGAGAATATACAACATGGATATGTAGTAGGCAGGTGCGTCAAAATCGTTTTTGTTGCTGGCCATATCGTAGTATTTTTTTTTCCGGAGGGCTATCATGTCAACTAGTAGAGTAGCAAATGAGTAACAACAATTATGATAATCCTTTACAGACATTGTTGACATGAAAATGTAAATGGTCCAAATTCCAAATCTTTTTTCAGATTCTTAAACTTTTGGCTGTCATTGACTTTGATAGACGTCCAGTCCATTCAAAGTAGGAGAGGCTGGCAGCAATTAAAAAAACAAAAAAAACAAAGAGAATCAATCCATAGACTTCACTATCAGTTGACGAGACAGCTCCCAAAGGCTTCCCATCAAAGGGGCCGAATGCAGAGCGTCGCGGCAGCTTTCACTGCGATAAACTCAAACACACGCTGCTTTCTGACGCCGGATTTAGGTGGAAACAGGATGAACATTTTAGTGCATAGAAGCAGGGCTGTCAACAGACTTGCAGGGGCCCGGGGACAAGAGACCATTATAGGGCCCCCCCCCACCCCTGCCACCGGCTTAACGCTTTGCAAGCAATGACAGTGTAAATTTTCAAATTAATTCATTTGAGATGGACCATTCAATTTAACAGACCGTAACGTAATGTGACACAATATAAACAAACAATTTCCATCTATTGTCCCATGTTGGCTACAATACAATACAACTGAGGGTGCTATGTCTGCCTGTTAAGCAACAAAACTAAACATCTTGTGCCTGACCCCTCCACATCCCTGGGGTTATCAAGCCCTCAAACAGTGATGCGCCTAGATTTTTTGACAGCAGAGTCATTTATAACATCAGTTAAATCCAGTTTTTTAGCAAGCTCACGCTAAATGGAGAGCATGGCTAGGTTGTTAAACCTGCCCTGTGATATGGTGAAACATAGGTAGTTTTTTATTATTTTCATTTTACTGACGGCTTGCTCTCCTCCAGCTACAGTCACTGGTAGGGATGGGAATCGAGAACCAGTTTCTATAGAAAACCTGCTCCGCGTGTTTCAATTTAATGGAATCGTTTGGCAGTTTTTCTTACGATTCGCTTATCGATTCCGACCAGAACGATTTACGTCACCTTACTTACGCATGCTACGCACATTCGATTCAGCAAGCAAGATTACATGAATACTCAAAGAGGGACCACTCACCAAGCATAATCTGGAGATGTCGCCAAGCGATTTTGCATTGAGTTTCATAGGCTATGCGATTATTCATGAGACTACTTAAAGAAATGATGATTTTTCCCAAAAAGTCTATTAATGGGTCTATCATATTCCTCGTCGAATACTCTTTAAGAAATATAACATACCTGCATCTAAATAATCCCAAATGATTTTATTAGCAATTTTAATAGTCCTGTTAAAAGGGGTTCCTGTGTATACGTTCGTTCCCATGGCAACCAGTCAGTTACCTTCTCTCATTGTCGTACGTCACACGTGCTGCGTATTCTGGGACCGAGAATAGGCGTAACGTGCGCATTTCGAGCAGAGTACGAATGTAAGTATTTCCTCTTCATGTCATAAAGTTCATATGATAAGTTAGAGCCTTTATCAGCTCGACTGTTTTGTGTTTTTACCGATACGTCGGCTGGTTGCTCCCGCTCATTCTCGCTACGTTGTTTACATTATATTTGCGTTGCACATTTGTGTTAAGAGGAAATGTATTAGTTTACCATCTTAAGATGATGTTGTCCATCCATATGAGTGTAAAGTGCTTCGTTTTCACCACTTTTATGGCCAAGATACCGCACGTGCTTCCGGGTTGTGCGCGCGCACTTGTGCCCCCCCCACCTTTGTGTTCAATATACTGTGCGAGTTATGTATGTGTGTTACTGACTACCTTACAGTCAATTTTCATTGTTTATTGCATCCGCACTAATATGATATAATTTTCTTTCCTTTCAGAACCACACATATAGCCACACATGCCAGTCTTCTTCCACACATATACATCAAAATCTTTCCACGCATGCTCTCATCTGCTCATTGAGTGATTGTCATATCAAGTGCCATTGCCTGTATATAGTTGTGCCCGTTGGCAAGTTGGATTAAAAGTTCCAAAGACCAACTCCACCCTCTGCTCCTTGTGTTCTAACAGACAACCCGAGGCAAATGAACCATAAAACATATTGAACCCAGAACCTCATATAGTCCATTAGTCCAAATTACAATCGATAAAGAATCGAATCGTTAAGCAATATCGATAATGGAATTGGAATCGTAAAAATCTTATCAATTCCCATCCCCACCTTTAAACACATTGTTGACATGAAAAGGTATCCAAATCCTTTTTTTTTTTTCAGATTCTTAAATCTTTGGCAGTCATTGACGTCTAATCCATTCAAAGTAGGAGACGCTGGCACTAACTTTACATTCAAATAATCAGGTGATTTTCGGCCAACTTCACGTTTTTTGGCAAAAACTAGTAATCTAGACATTTTTCCGTCCATAAAAAAAAATGGGCTTTTACGTGTTTTATTTTACTTATAGACTTCATAATGGTATTGACGGGACACGGAGCGCGGCCCGATTAATAGGGGGCCTATCGCCATCAAAGCTGACCAAGTGGAAACACAGACAAAGAGCTTTTTACGTTGAAAATTCTTGTGAATAAATGCTTAAATCCCTGAATTCTTTATGGATATGGACGTAAAAAAGTCTCGATTCTTTGTTAAAAGAGCAAAGAACCGGGCAGTTAGCATTTATTTTACGTAAATATTGGAACAATGATGCCAATGCCGTAGCAGCTAATTTCTCCCATTGATTTTTTTCACAACGTTTCAAAATGCATGCATGGTACAAAAAATATAATGATGACTTTGAATCCTCAACAAATCACTCCTGAAACAATCCTTCCTGTTTGTATGCGGTACAGCTTTCTTACTTTTGTCCTAAATCTGGTGTTGAATGCTGCATGTGTCGCTATGACCGACTGCGAATAACTGAAGCGGATTGTGGGATGGACACCCTGCTTGAAGGCGTTGCACAGTCAATCCCGTCAATACCATTATGAAGTCTATGACGTAAGATTTCAATCTAAGAACGACTAGGGTCAGATAGAAGAGAAGACGTGCTGTGGCAATAGTGACATCGGAATTCAACCTAAATAAGTTGCGATTGTATATAGAAAATTCAATATTTTCTTTTGCTGAGTAAAATTAAGATGATTCTGCAAGCTTTCCCCAAGGATTAAGTTTCTGATGTGAAAATTGAGTGATTTATTAGCTGTTGAAAACTTATGTCAAAATTGCACTAAATTAAAAAAAAGTCGCTAGTTCAAGCAAAAACGTACATGTTAAATATTGCGATTGATCCTGAAAATAGATGATTACCTCTGCATTTGGCGATTTTTGTGCATCTAGCGTAGAATCTGAGAACTTTATAACAATTTTAAGTACGGCTGTCAAAATTATCGCGTTAACGTGCGGTAATTAATTTTTTAAATTAATCACGTTAAAATATTTGACGCAATTAACGCACATGTCCCGCTCAGACAGTATTCTGCCTTTTGGTAAGTTTTACAGCAAGGCTTTTTGTGCTGTCTAACAGCGAACTCTTGTGGTCGCTTTGCGACATGGTTTATTGTTTTCTTGCCAGTTCAATATGGCTGCAGGACGTCTCATGCTGACGCCTACGTTGTAATGTTGTGCTCATATGATCCTTGGACAAGCTTTGTCCGTAAGTATGGTTGTTGTAAAGAATGTACATATTATGTTAGTAAGTGAAATGTTATATTTTTTGCATGAGACGCTTTTTGTTTATGTTTAGTGAACCTGTATAGCGTGCTAAGCTAACGTTGTTGCTAATGCAATGCTTGTGTACTTTTTTTTTTGTAGTTTTACGTCGGTCTAAAGAGGACAATGGTTTGAGGCCGTTTTATTAATAAATCAGATGAAAAAGGAAGAAGTCTGATTATTAAGGCGTCGTTCACTAGCTGTCTAGCTTTGGAAAAAGTAGACGCTTCGGAGTGAGGACAGCATAGACAGATTTAAATGACAGTAGAGTGAAATGCCCACAACAGTCCTTATGTACCGTATGTTGAATGTATATATCCATCTTGTGTCTTATCTTTCCATTCCAACAATTTATTTTACAGAGTATATATATAATTTACAGAAAAATATGGCATATTTTATAGATGGTTTGAATTGCGATTAATTGCGATTAATTACGATTAATTAATTTTTAAGCTGTAATTAACTCGATTAAAAATTTTAATCGTTTGACAGCCCTAATTTTAAGTTTTGTTATACCTATATGAAAATTAAGTAAATTTTATCTGGGAACTACTTTGAATTTTTTGATGGCGCTACTCATGGAGACTCATATAGACCCTACCCACCGACGTCACAAAACCACGTGCTCGCTGTATGGTTCCGCCCACTTGTCCATCATTTTGTCTCTGTATTAGCATTGGTTTCAATTGATCGAGGAATATAAAATGCATTTCATGGAAGACCCGGTGCTTTCTGATGCCGTAAACTCACTGGATGTGTTGCATAAAAGGCGTTATGTGGAAAAGCTTCGTCCTATACAGTCGCCAGATCCATATTTGATGCCCAAATCGATGTTTTTCGACCCACTGTCTTCGCCCTGTCTGCCTGACATCTGCTACGCTGATATTTACAATTATCTTGTCCACACAAAATCAGCCTATTCTCACGAAAATTTGAAAAAATTCAAGAGCTTGGAGGCTTATAAATACTTCGTTGCTGGTTGGGTGAAACAGGTCCTCGTCCACGAAAATTCGGCAGGAATCTATCTTGTGCTTGGAAAGGTGAGTTACGAAATTTTCAATTCAAAATCTTTTGTTATTGCTAACATCCACTGTCAAGTCTAATGTATTTCATGTCGTTTGTCAATGGAGTTAAGGCTTTTAATGTTTATATGGTTTAGCGATAGCACTCTCACTACATACATACGTGTATGTTGTCGGCGATTAGCCTAGCAATGATCTTAATTGTGGTTATTTGTCAGCCCAAAACCCTCTAAGTATATCTTAAATGCATCTTACCGGATATAAAATGACTACTACATAGTCTGTGGTGATTTTTTGGTGCCCAGTTTTCACGTCGAATTGCAGCCGTCCATTTCGCTCTCCTCTTTGGATCCCTCGGAATACGGTAAAACTTCAAGTCTCTCCTTCCATCTTCTCTGTTAGTGCAACCAACAGCCACACACGCCTTCACCATTTTGATTATTAATGTTAAGGAGCAGAAAAACACGCCGTAAATAGGAGGAATGTACGTAGCCGTAACAGGTTAACACTATGTTTTTACGGACAATTGGGTGGTACCATTCAGGAGAGCGGAGTTGTGACGTCACGTGGGTAGGGTCTATATGCCTAAGGGAGGTGCCGGCTTTGGTTTTACGTCACTAGCAGCTTTGGTTTTGAAAATATTTGAATTTTAACTTTTTGAAAATAGCCCCCCTACTGAGCGGCCCCGTGCCCGGTTTCCATCAACTGATAGTGAAGTCTATGGAGAATCATCCGTGTTAACTCACTGGTTGCCATTCACGGCATATTCATTGAGCCATTTTATTTGAATTTCATTTTAGTGAGAAACATGAATTTGAAGCAGATGAGGTCCTTAAGTAGGCTACACAAAAGTGTTGTATCACAACTTATCGTTTGGAACTCTCTTTGGCATTCAAATAGCAGTTAGCAAAAATTTGGAATAAGTTAATTCGCAAATATATTTCCATCTGCTGTCCGCTCACCTGCGCACATCTCCATCACCTTTTTCAGCGGTCCGGTGGTGTAGAGCAGTCCCACTAGGATGCCCGCCAGATGACCAACAAAGGAGGTCCTGGTGAACAGAAAAGACAAGGACAGGTTAACGTCTCCTCCTGCTGGCCACTTTCCCTCATTGCGACTCGTGACTTGCCCAGGTGTCGTGATGTGGATGAGGATCAGCTCCACCCAGCTGGCGTAGCGGTTGGATATCGGGAAGCCCAACAAGTAAGTCACGCTGCCAGGGTGGTAGTGATTATTCAGGACCTTCAGTGCGAAAATAACCCCTAAATCACACACAAATGTTAATTAGAAAAAAAAAAAAATCAATTCATGCTAAAACACGATTACACTGCTGGCCAAAAGTATTGGTACCCCTGCAATTCTGTCAGTTAATGCTCAATTATAGAGGTAGATTTGTGTCATTATTATTCAATCCAAAAAAAAAAAAAGTTGCTTCAATCAAATAAAAAGTTGCTTCAATCAAAATATATATTTTCAATCAAAGAAAAAGTCACTTAAATAAAAAAAATAAAATTAAAAAAGTGTTTGAATGCAAAAATAAATTTGAAACTCAAAATAATATATTTGAAAATATTTTTCTTTGAAATTTTATTTTTTGATGGAAGTCTTTTTTTTTTTATGATTGAAACAACATTTTTGATTGAAGTCATGTAATTTTGCATTTGGACCACATTTTGGCTAGGACATTTGTGTCTTTATTATTCAATCAAAAAATAAGTTGCTTCAAACAAAAAAAATATATATTTTCAAAAGAAAAATCAATTAAATCAAAAATTTTAAAAATTCAATTGTAGAAAAAAAGGTTTGAATGTGAAAAATATTTGAGACTCAGAAATTCGCATTTGAACATTTTATTTTTCATTCAACTTTTTTTGAAACTTTTTCCACTTAAAAAAAAAGTTTAGAACTTTTTGCTTTTCAAAAAGTGACACTTCAATAAAAAAATATATATATTTCAAATAAAAAATACATATTTTTGCAATTTTTTTTTTCTTTGATTAAAAAGTTTTTTGATTAAAGCAACTTTTATTGCGATTGAATGATTTTGACACAAATGTCTTACCCCTAATATGGCTCAAACACAAAAGGGATCGCTTCAAAGAAAACAGTCTGAATGAAAAATAAAGTGTTCAAATGCGAATTTCTTAGTCTCAAATATTTTCTCACATTCAAACCTTTTTTTCTACAATTGAATTTTTTTTAATTTCTGATTGAAGTGATTTTTCTTTTGAAAATATTTTTTTTTTGTTTGAAGCAACTTATTTTTTGATTGAATAATAAAGACACAAATGTCCTAGCCAAAATGTGGTCCAAACGCAAAATTACATGACTTCAATTGAAAATGTTGTTTCAATCAAAAAAAAAAAAAAAAAACTTGACTTAAATTAAAAAAAAAAAAAAAAAAATTCAAAGAAAGTTAACTATATTGTTTTTGAGTTTCAAATTTATTTTTGCATTCAAACACTTTTTTTTTTTTTTTGAAGTGACTTTTTCTTCGATTGAAAATATATATTTTGATTGAAGCAACTTTTTATTCGATTGAAGCAACTTTTTTTTGATTGTATAATAAACACTAATGAAGACTACCTCCTCCTAAATCTACCGCCATTCTCAATTTCTACCAGAAAATGATTGCAATTACAAATGCTTTGGTAGTAATAGCTTCATTTATTTTGCTTGCAATGAGGAAACACAAAAGAGAATGGAAAAAAGATTAAATCATTTTACACAAAACTCCAAAAACAGGCCGGACAAAAGTATTGGCACCCTTTGAAAAACCATGCGATGCGTCTCTAAATTTGTGTAATTAACAGCACCTGTTACTTACCTGTGGCACATAACAGCTGGTGGCAATAACTAAATCACACTTGCAGCCAGGTAAATGGTTTAAAGTTGATTCAACCTCTGTCCTGTGTCCTTGTGTGTGCCACATTGAGCATGGAAAAAAGAGAGAAGACCAAAGAACTGTCTGAAGACTTGAGAAGCAAAATTGGGAGGAGGCTTTGGACAATCTCAAGGCGACAAGTCCACCTCCAAAGACTAGAATGTTCCTGTGTCTACCGTGCGCAATGTCATCAACAAGTCCCATGGCACTGTGACTAACCTCCCTGGATGTGGACGGAAAACAAAAATTGACGAGAGATTTCAACGAAAGATTGTGAAAATGGTGGATAAAGAACCTAGACTAACATCCAAACAGGTTCAAGCTGTCCTGCAATCCAAGGGTACTACAGTGTCAACATATACTATCCGTCGGCATATAAATGAAAAGGCACTCTATGGTAGGATACCCAGGAGGACCCTATTTCTGACCCAGAGACATAAAAAAAAAAGCCAGGCTGGAGATGGTCAAAACTTACCTGAGAAAGCTAAAAACGTTTTGGAAGAATGTTCTCTGGTCAGATGACACAAAAGTAGAGCTATTTGGGAAAATTCATTAACGTACAGTGTACAGGAAAAAAAACGAGGCCTTCAAAGAAAAGAACACCGTCCCCACAGTCAAACATGGCGGAGGTTCCCTGTTGTTTTGGGGTTGCTTTGCTGCCTCTGGCACTGGACTGCTTGACCGTGTGCATGGCATTATGAAGTCTGAAGACTACCAACACATTTTGCATCATAATGTAGGGCCCAGTGTGAGAAAGCTGGGTCTCCCTCAGAGGTCATGGGTCTCACAACAGGACAATGACCCAAAACAAACTTCTAAAAACACTAGAAAATGGTTTGAGAGAAAGCACTGGAGACTTCTAAAGTGGCCAGCAATGAGTCCAGATCTGAATCTCATAGAACACCTGTGGAGAGATCTGAAAATAGCAGTTTGGAGAAGGCACCCTTCAAATCTCAGAGACGTGGAGCAGTTGGCCAAAGAAGAATGGTCGAAAATTCCAGCAGAGCATTGTCAGAAACTCATTGATGGATACCGGAAGTGGTTGTACGCGTTATTTTGTCTAAAGGTTGTGCTGCCAAGTATTAGGCTGAGGGTGCCAATACTTTTGTCCAGCCCATTTTTGGAGTTTTGTGTAAAATGATAATGTTTTAATTTTTTTTTTCATTGCAAGAACATAAATGAAGATATTACTACCAAAGCATTTGTAACTGCAATCATTTTCTGGGAGAAATTGAGCATTACCTGACAGAGTTGCAAGGGTGCCAATACTTTTGGCCAGCAATGTATGTTTACACTCCACCTGAGAAGCCAACAGCGCATGCCATGCTGGGTGTCTCTTCCTGGGTCAGGTAGGTAAGACCCAACTCCAACGCCAGGTAGACCACACCGGTGAGCAGCGAGAAGATGGCAAGTATGGACGCGAACCAAGTCGAGCCCAGAAGGCTTTCCAGCCGGATACTTTTAATGAGGAAGGAGGCCATGTTGAAGTAGAGGTGCATGCTGTCAGCATGATGGAAAGGAGACAGGAAGAGGCGGAGCCACTCGCCCATGTTGTACACCTGATGGACACTCAAACACACCTGCCAGAGATGCGTATTACGTAAATTATTGGCTGCCACTGATAAAAGAATAAAACGATGATAAAAACAAACTGTTTTTACACTGAGCACACAGCAACTTTGGCATTTACCTTTACAATTTAACTCGAGGTAGTTTTAGGCATGTTCTAAGTCAGACATTCAAAAAAAAAGTGAGCTTCCTAACATAACCGTTGTGTACAACTGTACTGTTTTAAGTACATAAAACTTCAAGTTTTTAATAAAGGTACCGAAAATATAAAAAAAGAATTTCTCAGTACACAAATCAGACAAAAGGCCTGTTCATTCAAACAAAAAAAGTCATGCTAATTGACTTTTTTTTTTTTGTGGGCGAAGCGCTGATACAAATGGCGTTACGGATGCAACAAACGATTATTTTCATAATCGATAAATCGGACAATTAATTCAACGATTAATCGGATAAATGTCACTTCTTTTAATTACCTTAACAAATTTACCTTGAACATAGACTTCATAATTTATTGACGGGACGCGGGGCCAATTAATAGGGGGGCCTGCATAAATCCCTGAACCCTTTATAGATATGGATGTAAAACTGTCTCGATTGTTGGTTAAAAGCAAAAAAAATGTGCAATTAGCAGTTCTTTTACGTAAATATTGCGAAGTATAATGCCAATGATGTAGCGGCTAATTTCTCCCATTGCTTTTTTTCACAGCGTTTCAAAATGCATGCATGCTACCAAAAATGTAATAATTACCTTGAATCCTGGCACAAATCCCTCCTGAGACAATCCTTCCTTTTTGTATGCGGTACAGCTTTCGTACTTTTTCAACCTAAATCCGGCGTTGGATCCCTTCATGTGTTGATTAACTGCGACCAACTGTGAATAACTGAAGCGGATTGTGGGATGGCCCCCTACTTGCATGCATTTTGAAACATGAAAAAAAATCAATGGGAGAAATTAGCTGCTACGGAATTGGGGTCATAGTTCGCAATATTTACGGAAAACAAATGCTAACTGCACGTTTTTTTCCCGTTTAATCCAAGAACTTAGACTGTTTTACATCCATATCTATAAAGAGTTCAGGGATTTAAGGATTTATTCACAAGAATTTTCAACGGAAAAAGCTCTTTGCTTTCATAAGGCCGCTGCCACATTTGCTTACTGACTAGCCTCATAGGTCGCAATATTTACGTAAAATAAATGCTAACTGCACTTTTGTGTGTGTGTGTGTGTGCGTTTAACCAAGAGTCAAGACTGTTTTACGTCCATATCTATAAAGAATTCAGGGATTTAGGCATTTATTCACAAGAATACTCAACGGAAAAGCTCTGTTTACATATGGCGGCCGCCAAATTGACAGACTAGCATCGTACTTCGACATATTTACCTGAAATAAATGCTAACTGTACGGTTTTTTTTTTTGGCTTTTAACCAAGAATCAATACATTTTAGGCCATATCGATAAAGAATTCAGGGATTTAAATATTTGTTCACAAGAATTTTCAACGGAAAAATGTCTTTGCTTTCAAAAGGCCGCCGCTACATTTGCTTCAATCAATCAATCAATCAAATTTATTTATATAGCCCTTTACAAAAACCCGAAAGGCCCTCAAAGTGCTTTACAACAAAACATGGCTCAAGATAAATAAAAGGCAGGAAAATATTATACAATGACATTTAAAAAATAAAGTAAAACAAAGAGCGCATCACAATAAAAGTCCAGCAAGTAAAACAATAAAACCGATAAAATCGAAAAACATTAAAAAAAAAAAAAAAAAGTCCTTAAGCTAATAAAACCAGGCTATCCTAATCTTTGTAAAAGGCGAGTCTAAAAAGGTGCGTTTTTGCTTACTGACTAGCACCATAGTTCGCAATATTTGCGTAAAATAAATGCTAACTGCATGGTTCTTTTGCTTTGAACCAATAACCGAGACTGTTTTACGTCTACATCTATAAAGAATTCAGGGTTTTAAGCATTTATTCACAAGAATTTTCAACGGAAAAGCTGTTTACATATGGCGGCCGCCAAATTGACAGACTAGCATCGTACTTTGACATATTTACGTGAAATAAATGCTAACTGCGCAGTTTTTTTGTTTTAACCAAGAATCAAGACATTTTAGTCCATATCTATAAAGAATTCAGGGATTTAAACATTCATTCACAAAAATTTTCAACGGAAAAATGTCTTTGCTTTCATAAGGCCGCCGCTACATTTGCTTACTGACTAGCATCATAGTTCGCAATATTTGCGTAAAATAAATGTTAACTGCACGGTTCTTTTGCTTTTAACCATAATCGAGACTGTTTTAAGTCTACGTCTATAAAGAATTCAGGGATTTAAGCATTTATTCACAAGAATTTTCAACGGAAAAGCTGTTTACATATGGCGGCCGCGACATTGACTGACAGACTAGCATCGTACTTTGACATATTTACATAAAATAAATGCTAACGGCAATTTTTGTTGTTGTTGTTGCTTCTAATCAAGAATCGAGACTTTTTTACGTCCACATCCTTTAAGAGTTCAGGGATTTAAGCATTTACTCACAATAATTTTCAGCAGAAAAATCTCTTTGTTTACAATTGCCGGCCGCTAAATTTCCTTACTGAGTAGTAGTGGTGTCAACAATAATCGATGCGGCGATGCATCCCGATGCGGGGCATGGACGATTTGATTCGATGCGGGCAAGAAGCCGAATCGATTCAGCGCATTTTAAAATATATAAGTACATTCAAAAATCTTCCCTGCGCAATTCCGGGGATGCAACGGATTTGGTTTCCTCATTTGTATTATTATTCTCATGTTTGATTTTTTACACATTGCATAACTCTGGTCAAGTTTCCCACCAACCTCATAGAAGCCAAAATGTCTCCAGATGTCTGCTTTCAATGTGTTAGGTGCATCAATAATCTATCTCGCTCCCTCTTTCTCCACTTCAGCCATTGTTATGTTATGTCCTATCTCTTAGAGATTAGATCTTGTGCCCGAACCCGAACGGGTCGGATCCAAAATGATAAACATTCACGTTCGGGTCGTGCCGCCGTGCCAGACTAATAAATTATTAAAAAAAAAAAAAAAATGGGATAAAACCCAGAGCAGGCTCTCTGTATTGTGCATTTGCTTGTGCACGCACATGAACGCAGTGGCGCCGCCTGCTTTTTCTTCTTCTCCTCCCGCGATTCGTTACAAAAGACACTTTTATTTATGCACACAAAGGCAACACAAATGTGATCCTTTTGAATCTTCTCCTCTGTGTGTCTGCAAAAAGCATGATTCAAAAAAAAAAAAAAATTATATTAAACTTTCCCAGCGTTATTTCGTTGTGTAAAAGCTTTTATAATGATCATAAAAATATGTAGACTATTTAAACATTAAGAAAACTTGCGTTTTTTCTGCCAACTCAAAGAAATGAAAATAAACTGCTGCCACTGCAGTTTTTTTCTGCGTCATTCCAACGAATAACACACAAAAAAAAAATAAAATAAAATAAAAAATTCGGGTTTTTCGGGCTGGGCCTGCAAATCTAATTAATTGATCGGGCTTGGGCCGGGTCGGGCTTCAATACCAGCGGGCCGTGTCGGGTCGGGCTGGATTTTTTAGGCCCGATCTAACCTCTACTATCGCTCTGCTCTCGATTGCAAAAAACTGATATTTCCTCATGTTCAAACAAATTGTTATGGCTGCTAAAATTCTGCTGCACTTCATTTTAATTCATTATTTTTCTATTGTTATGTGATAGTTACTGATTGCATTTCTAAGTTGATTGCACATATATAGTGGGCTAGGCCTACATTTTACTTTTGTTCAACATTGCAATTTAGTTGATGTTTTGTTTGCAACTGAACTGATCCCTGGATTTATATTGCGATAATGATGGTGCTGCACTACAATATTTTCTTTGTCGTTTTCTTTAATATTTACTTGAATATTTTTATTGATGGGTCGTTGTGACTAGAATACGGTGACTGTTATTACTGATTTTGCACAGTTCAGATGTTGCACTGTGTGAAAGGCTGCTACTGTGTGTAAAAAAAAAAAAAAAGAGAGAGAAAGCCCTGGTCTCATTCAAAGCACTAATTAAATGCTGTGATCAGTTTTTTTTTTAACATACATATGTATGAAAGTATTTTCATTTGACTTCAACCAGGAGTGACACAAGAGCCAATAAAAAGTTGTTTAATGTCTGACCGTTTGTGTTGCCTCATGATTCACGAAAAATAGGCTTTGCTTTAGAATTTTAATGCATCCCAGGCATTAATGCATCGCGATGCATTGCCGAATCGAACCGAATCGAATCGTGACCCTCTGAATCGAATCGAATCGTGGCCCTCCGAATCGTTATCGAATCGAATCGTGAGGGCAGTGCCGTTGCACACCTCTGTTGAGTAGCCTCATTGTTCGCAATATTTACGTAAAATAACTAATAAAAAAGCTCTTTGTGTTTCCACTCGGTCAGCTTTGACGGAGATAGGCCCCCTATGAATCAGCCCCCCGCCCCGTGTTCCATCAATACATTATGAAGTCTACGATACAGTAATATTGATCCAGCAACCCAACCTGAGTGTCGCAGTAAACTCTCGCTCTCTTCCCCTAATGGCGTGCGCGTGCAGCCTCACAGTACACACAAACAAGGACCCAAACAGGACCGCTCGTAGCCGCAGGCAAAAATCATCAAATTCGTTGTCAACTAATTTTTTAATCGAGTAGTTGTTGCAGCCTTAGGTGCCACTGATAGAATGGTGCCGATTTCATAATTTTTAGAAGATTGGTGATCGGTCAATCACTAAAAATATAACCAATCTTGCCACCGATAGTGTTTCACGTCAGTTAGCCACATAAGCCTGCTAGCATTTGTTTGTGGACATTTGAGGTCAATAATGTCAGCATGTAAGTGTACTTGTTGGGTATTTCATACTCTCACGACCCCAACCAAATGTTTACAATTGCAACGTCTGCCGCTACATACCTATAGTGACATTCCATATAATTACTGTGCGGCGACTAGATGGCCTCTTTACTCTGGCTTTCCTTTGTGAGTGAAGTCAGGCTTATATTACCTGTTCAGTGAAAGCTCATATTTGGCTGACGTTTGAATTGTTCCAGAATTGGAAGGTATTAAAATGCGAAAACTCAAAACACTTGAAGACCTGATCTAATTTAGTAGTTTTCTACTGATAATAAATATATTCATTTCGTTAAACATTGTGATTTTCTGTTGTACTTCCACATTTTAATTTGCCAGCCTCTTCCAGTTCAGATGGACTGGACGTCTATCGCCATCTATTGCACTGAAGCGCAATCATTCAGATGGATTTGACCAGGGCCGGCCCAGCAGATACGTAGACTATGCAGCTGCTTAGGGCCCCTGACCACTAGGGGGCCCCCAATCTGGCAATTCTTTAATTTATATTCTATTTTGTTTACTACAGTTTGCTTTATTTGACTTTTGTGGGTTTTGATACTTGATTACAAGCTTAAAAAAAACTAACTTCTTTCTTTCCTCTTTTAGAAAAAGGTTTGGCGCTATCTACTGTAAGTACTGACAATCATTTGGGGTGAGAAGTTTGAACTATGCAGTGCAACAAAATCTGATTAATATACATTGCATGTATGGGTTTCACAGTACACTGTGACGAAATGGTGGGCCAAAAATATGGGCCCTTTTGCATTATTTTGCTTACGGCCCCCAAATGGCCTGGGCCGGCCCTGGATTTGACGGGTATTGCTATTAATAGCAGTGAATGAGTTTATATTGATCAACCGTTCTTTTGTAAGCTGCACTAGATAAATCTGAATTTAGATTGGATTGGCTAAATGTGTGTGGTGTACCTTGTTGAGTTCAGCTGCAGGGAGGAGGAAGAAGTAGGTGTTGAGGCCCAGCATGGCCAAAGTGACGGGGGGGATGTTCTCCAAGCCTACCTGGTAGAGCTTGAAGAAAAGCAGCAGCAGGCCCAGGTGCGGGCTTCGCTGACGGCCACGCATCCTTCTGAAGTCTCTTCTGTCTGGATCATTAGTTTTTGAAACAGACAGCAGAAAAAAGTAAAATGCATGCTGTATATTTCCATATGTTCAAAATTATTCGCCATATTATGTCAACTGTAATGTTGACATTACTGATACATTGCTAAAAGTCCAAATGTATATATGGCGGAAAACACAGACAAGGCTGAAAAACAGTTTCTGCTCTCGCACCCCTCTTTAAAATAAACTGCTGTATTTCAAGCCAAAAGAACTGTTGTATTTGATAGAACAATATGTCTATATGCTGCCATAGCAGTTTAATGGCGCATTAAGCCCCTGAACTATTTTTAACTGGTCTGTTTTACCCTGGAACCCCCGTTTACAGACGTCGCGCAACCGCTTTTGTTTTAACCTAACCATAAAACGAAGGTAATTATATTTATTATTCAAAATGTCTGTCATTTTTAGCTTAGAATCATCAATTTATGTCTAATATTTTGTTTAAAAAAGAACAAAAAAAACGACTTTATAAAATTATTCACTCACTTAAACTTTTAAACAAATTACGTCACAATGATAACAATGGTGTCTGTAAAAACGTCACGGATATCTACCTCATAACTATAACTTAATTCTATTTTTTTTTTATACTGTCGCATTTTCTCCGATGTTAGATAATAATCGATCCAAAAAAAGAAACATTGAGGAAAAAAACATTTAAAATGTTAAATATATGAAAAAGAAAATCTCCACCACTCCTTGATGTCTGCGATTTCTGCATCGCGACCCTTGTTGTATTACCATGTTTCACCCATAAAATCCCCCCAAAATCCAGCTGTGGCCATTCATAGCTGTGTCTTGACACTCAGCGATACATGCTAAATGGAGTTTTGGGATCGAAACAAGGTAAATACGCGATAATATCGCATTAAAGTCATGGTGTCTGTAATTCTGCTCTCGCATGCTCTCACCTCCAGACAGGGTTTTCTGTTTAAAAAAAAATTAAACAAAAAAAAAAAAAATGCCCACCTGTTCAAAATGTTTCTTCCCCCAGAAAATTGAGATTTTAAGCTTTCCAATGATGTATCATACATGCATATCGGACAATTTTAAAAGTTGGCAAATTTGGGGTCTCAGAGCGGAACTTAAAGTCGCCTGAGTGTTTTTCCCAACTATTTTTAATTTGTCCATTTTACTCTGGAGACCACTGTTTACAGACGACGCGTAACCGCTTTTGTTTCAACATAGCCTTAAAAAGAAGGTAAGTAATTATATTTATTATTCAAAATATCTATCATTTTTAGCTTAGAATCATTAATTGATGTCTAATATTTAGCTTAACAAAAAAAAAAAAACGACTTTATAAAATTATTCACTCGCATATTAAACAAATTACATCACAATGAAAAAAATAGTGTCGGTAAATAGATCACGGATATCTACCTCATAAGTATTGCTTAATTGTATTTTTTTTTTTATTACTGTCGCATTTTTCCCCAATATCTCAAATGATAAATAATTGATCCAAACAAAGAAAAATTGGAAAAAAAAAAAAAAGTTTTAAAGGGTAAATATTTGAAAAAGAAAATCTCAACCACTCCTTGATGTCTGCGATTTCTGCATCGCGACCCTTGTTATATTACCGTGTTTCACCCATAAAATCCCCAAAAAGTCTGGCTGTGGCTATTCACAGCTGTGTCTTGACACTCGGTGAGACATGCTACACAGAGTTTTTGAATCGAAACAAGGTAAGTACGCGATCATATCTCGTTAAAATCCTGGTTTCTTTAATGGCGTATCGCAAGCAACACGTCACTTTTGCTCATTAATATTCATGACATTAGCAATTGTGGCTAAGCGGTAAAACCTCCCATTTGTCCCTAATAGTAAATGAATGGAAATAGTGTACGAACGAGATGTTTACTGAGCTAAACCTACCAATTCTGTCCGAAAATGATGTCCCTGGTGCCAAATTCACTGGTAAAGATGTAGAAGAACATACAAATGTTCAGTTAAAGAGATGGCTTGAGTGTCGAGGGCTGAAAAAGACTAGCCGACCTGATCCAGAGTTAGCTTTTTTAATCGACATCTTTTTCTTGTGTGCATTGCCTTACGCCACTGACAATTCTCCTGTTTCAACAATCTATCTATTACCACCATATGCCCTGTCTTTCTTATTATATCCTCTGGTCGTCTTATGCCTCTGACCATTCGTGGGGGCAATTTATATTGCTATTTTTGTGCAGCGATCGCAAATGCTACTAAGTGACAGCCAACAAACACTTTTAATTTTTTCACAATTTTTCCTCCGAGTTTTTGCTTTCGGGAAAAACACATGAAGAAAACATCCTTCATATGTCGTAATGTCTAGAGTTGTTTCTTCAAGTTCCATAGCAGCTGTGTTTGATCGGCATGTTTTTTTTTGAAAGATTACCGGAAAAAATAAGCAGAAATAACATGGATTGTATGCAAGGGCGTGATGATAATGTCCCACTTTCGTGTTACGATGGCGACGTCATGGTCTAAAAATAGCATTCGTGCAGTACGCTATTATGCTGTCTCATGCACTCACCTTGAATTAGGGTTTAGGTTTTTTTTTTGTGTGTGTAAGTGCCCTCCTGTTCAAAATTTTTCTTCCCCCAGAAAATCGAGATTTTAAGCTTTCCAATGATGTTTCACACATGCATACAGGACAATTTTGAAATTTAGCCAAATTAGGGGTCTCAAAGCGGAACTTCAAGTCACCTCATTGTTTTCCGCCAAATATATTTTTGATTTAACACTTTTGCCAAGACTTCAAATAATCTAAATACTCTTGTATTTTCAGTAAAATGACTGGAAAACTTTTTTTTCTTGACTGATATTTATTAAGCTTGAGAACGATAAACCGATACGACCGGATATCCGGTTTTGCAGGTGAGAGATACAGCTGTATCGATAGTAAAGTTACCATTCGACAGAAATTATCCAACAAAATGACGGTCATATAGTAAGCTTTATTTATTTTTTTTTCATAAAAAAATAAAACATAATATTGGTATGAAATTTTGTTGTTTAATTTAATCTTTAATCTTTTTTATATGTTTGAAATACTGTACGAACACACACAACAAGTGTTTACTATCGTATCGTTTTCACTCTGTATTGAACCGTATCGTTCTTAAACTGTATCGAATCGCTCGGCCTTAAAAATGTATCGTTTTTTAATCGAATCGTAACCTGTGCATCTAGATCAGGGGTCCCCATCTGCCGGGCCGCGGATCGGTACCGGTCCGTGGTGCATTTGCTACCGGGCCGCACAGAAATAATAATTTATAATTTAATAACGACCGCATTCTGGCAGAATTAACCCTGTGCCCCTGCTTAACACACCAATATCTCTGTCTCCTCTAGATATAATACTACGGGATAGATTACAATGTCGTCATAGAAATCCATTGATTGGACTGCTAGCAGTACATATTCTTTGTGTATATAATATATCTATGTGCGCTTGTCCTCGATAATAACGTATTGCTAGGCCGCGGGCGCAGCAGCAGCACATTTGTTCCCGGAAATAATTAACCCCCACACGAGCGAAGATGACTGGAAAACAGACGTCTTTGGAGATATTTTTGGAGAAAAGGGCACCTGATGAGCCTACAACCTCGAAGACCCACGAACTGCGAAGGAGTGGATTCTTGACCTGTTTGTGAATAAACCGAGTGATTCGAGCATGTCTGTGCAACAGTAAGATCAACTTGTAGAGATCGCAACTGATGGCGACCTTATTAAACGTACATTTGAGACAACAACTCAACCGAGGTTCTGGATTAAAGTCTTTCTCGAATATCCTGATATCGCTACAGGAACATTGAAAACCTTGCTACAATTTCCAACATCGTATCTTTGTGAAGCGGGCTTCTTAATTAATGTTTAACAACAAGGCGAAGTCGTTAATGGTGAGAGCAGTGTGAAGTTGTTGTGTGCAGCTTACATGGCAGGATGTATCTGAGGAGAACTTTTCTACAAGTCCTTCCATGATCAAACGTAAGTTAATATTCCTTTCTTTCGAGAAAGTTTGGAGTGTTTACTTTGGAATCGCTGCATTTGCGCATTTAGCGGCTATGTTTAACGTTACGCGCATGCGCAGAACCGCATCGTTGCAATTTTTGATAGGTTGAAAAATTTGTCAAAACACCGGTGTTCGGCCATTCCTTACTACGCGGCGAAACGTCCTACACAATGCTCAGGGCGCTTGCGCATGCATTCACACGCATGCGCACATCGGTTAGAGGCGGCGATTACTCACTATTTTTGTTTTTATTTAGTTATTTAGAACCTTTTCACAGCCTCAAAGATACTTTTTGCATGTATTACCCTCTCATACTTTTAACCATTGTGGTTTTTTGTGTTAGCTTTGAAGCAGTTGACCACATTAGTCACGTAGCGTGTTTAAACCGTCCTTATTTGATATAACTACATTTAAGAATTTTCTGCAGGCATTTTTTTTAGTACCTTATTCCTGTATGCATCTAAACAAAACAAGTTTAGAGCGCACGGTAGTACTTTAGGTGTCAAATTCGACTAATGTGTTTCGCCGATGTAGGATATTTTGGCAGAACACCGATCCGTGAAAAAAAGACCCAAATAACACCGGTCCGTGGTGCAAAAAAGGTTCGGGACCCCTGATCTAGATACATATCGAATCGGCTTCATGCCAGATATTCCCTACCCTAATATTTATTGACGTCCAAAAGCAGCTAATGAGTTAATTTATGAAACAACATTTAAGCCATTAGAACAGTAGGAAGGTTGTCCGTATGTTCTTATAGGTTGAGGGTTGTAAATGGTTATAAACCCAAGTTACTGTATGTATGGTCAACATAAAAAGTAAAGATTGTTCAGTTTCAGGGAAATATCGATGGCAGTCAAGGAGTTAATGCCCTTGTTTCGAGTCCACACGTTGCAGGCTAATGTTTACAATTGCTTTGCATCGCCTGTCCGTGTGATAACCCAAATAAATAATTGCCAAATAACTCTTTCAGACAATTTACACTTTGGTGAACACGCTGCTTGGTTGTAAGATTGAAATACCGTTCATCAGTTACAGGTGCTAGTAAACTGTAGAAAATTTCGTAATATGTAAAACGGAAGAGAAAAAAAACTTACTTTCGTTTTGTGTTGGTTCTTCTTCAAGCGCTAATGCTCAAGATAACAACTGAAGTCTGTTGAATATGTGACGTTGCTTCGAAATAATGCGGCGACAGAGACGAATTCGGAAAATGCACGTCATCGTTGATGTTTGGCGCGGCTGATGAAATATAGCTTCACGAAAGGAAAACTACGGGATTACACTTGCTTTATTCCAGGACGTAGTCATATCCATTTCGGTAAACGTTTGCCAGTGTACTCGTGAAATGTTACAGAAATTTGTAGTTTGTTTTATTTTGGAATATTTTGAAATGTTAAAGGAGCTGTCCTGTATAAACAACCTCAAAATAAATTCTCACTTTATAAAACATCTGTATTCTGCAGTATTTGTTGTTGAGTGTGAACTTTGAAGCAACTTCCTTTTGTGTGTTTGTGACATCACTTCCTGGTAGGGTTTTGGCGGCCTTACTTTTCAAAATTGTATAATATTATTTATTTTAAAAAATAAACAAACACTTCAAAAGGTAACATCTTAACTTTTTACAGCATAGTCTGATAATTATTTTCGTCCAAAAATCTCAGTAACAAAAGGACAACAAAATAGACCCCAAATGCAACTGGTTAGCCCAGGAGTTAGCCACAGTCTCTTCTTCAAGTATGAAAATGGGTCAGAGGTTAAAATGGTGAGAAGGTTGTGGAGGAAATATTTTCCGGTACACTGTACAACTAGGGCTGTCCCAAACGACTAATTTTCTCCCGATTAGTCGGCCGACTATTTTTACGATCAGTCGACTAATCTAATAATCGCCCCCCCCCCCCCCACCCTTTTTTTTTTTTTTTTTTTTTTTTTTTTACTAATTTAGCAATGAAATTTTTGATGACGCTTATTAATCCACAAAAACATTTTGGAACTCTTACATTCTTTGATAAAGTACAAATAAACACGTAAATAACAACAATAAATCACAAATAAACAATAAGGTCAAATGCTGATAGCATTAAAGTGCGTACGACAGGATAAAAAAATTAGAATAGCATTATTATGTGAATTAGAATTATATTTTGAGAGGATTCGACTATATACACAATTTGGTAAAGCCCAGATGACGAGAAATTAGTCTTTTAATTCGCATTTTAGCCACGCCTACCATTATCTCTAGACCTCTAGCGTCCCCAACAGGAGGATGATGTCGGAAGGGTCACGGTTTCATCTGATTTTGAATTCAGCTCATTGAGGGGGAATTATTCAGAACGAGGAAAATGCGATGAAGAGAGCTGCAAAATGTCATTGTTTCAGACTCTGTACTCCAGTATTTTTTTTTTTACAGGATATTCTCTTTATCTCAGTATTTTTCTCCAATAGCTAACTAAATGGTATGGTATTGACAAATAACAGGCTTGTGCTAAATGGAATATGAAATAATAGAAATGCATCTATTCAGTATGACATGGCAAAATTACTCCATAATGGTCAAATCTTTCGACTTCACCTTTACTGTCGCGCCTCCCGGACGATATTTTATGCCACCGTAGTTAGTCAGGCTTTTGTCATTTCCCTGCCCTGGCTTTGGAGAATGTAAACAAACCAAGAGGCGTGACAGCTAGCCGACATGCTAACCCGAACTGAGTGATGTTTCAAAGTCTTCGAAGCGAAAAATGCACACAAAACTAGCTCGGATTATTTCACACGGCGGCGGGGTTGTCAATTGTCTTCGCGAGTGGACAAGGAGCATATCAGCCACAAAATGTAAGCCACCTACGTATTAAAATGATCCCAGTATTTTACATAATACAAAACTGTTTACTCGCTTCCTCGTAAGTCCAATGGTTCCACAGTAGTAGGGCTTGTTTTGGCCAATATCCACCGGTGAATAGGAACCTTTTGAAAGCCCAAAACGGCTCACACGCCTCTCCTTGGTGCAGCAACTCTTTTCTTCAGCCGTTTGGCTGGCGTGATGCCAAAAATAAACAAATTAATCCGCAAAACCAGCTGAATCCGCAGTCGTTCTGCATACTGTAGTATTGGATGTATATTGAAGATGACTATACCGCTGACACCACATTAGCAATCCTCGTCAAAACAGGAAGTTGCTCATTTTTATGGGGCGGGATTAAAAAAACTAAATAAATATATCGATTAGAGATGTCCCGATTGATCGGCATCCCGATCGATTGGGTCCGATCACGTCATTTTCAAAGTATCGGAATCGGCAAAAAAATATCGGCCATGCCTTTTTTTAATACTGTATATATATATATATTTTTTAATTAAATCGTTTTCTAATTGTATTTAAAGTTACAGACATAATATGTTACACTCATCCAGAGTCTTTAGTTTCGGCTTAAGGTAGGGTTTTCAAATTTATCCCGATAACGGCGGTAATTAATTTTTTTTTAAAAAATGTATCACGTTAAAATATTTAACGCAATTAATTATGCATTGTTGCGCTCAACCTGTAATGGCGCCTTTTTACCTATACAGAGAGATAAAAGGCAGCGTAAAATGAGTACAGTGAATTCTGGCAGCCTTTGGAGCCTTTTTTTAATTAGCTAAAGCCTTACAATCCCTCTCCCTACGATTAGCAATATCATGGGAAGCAATGCGGGGAAGCAAGGTAGCATCTGATCTTTTTCTATACACCATATGTTATTTCCCAACACAGAGAAGATATATCAATTGGTAGCACTATGCACAGTCATGATTCCACTTCCCATCATGCATTTGGGCATCGCTACTGTATCATTTACTGAAAGCTCAACAAATACACTAGATGGCAATATTTAGTCACAATATACAAAGTCACAAGTCTTTCTATCCGTGGATCCCTCTCACAGAAAGAATGTTAATAATGTAAATGCCATCTTGAGGAATTATTGTCATAATAAACAAATACAGTACTTATGTACTGTATGTTGAATGTATATATTTGTCCGAGTTTTATTCATTTTTTTCTTAATGCATTGCCAAAATGTATATGATCGGGAAAAATTATCGGGATTGATTGGAATTGAATCGGGAGCGAAAAAAAGCAATCGGATCGAGAAATATCGGGATCGGCAGATACTCAAACTAAAACGATCGGGATCGGATCGGGGGCAAAAAAACATGATCGGAACAACCCTAATATCGATCGTTTCCACACACATCCAAGCTGTCCATTTCATCCAGGAGCATAAAATACCGCAGAAAATATGAAATAAACATGCTTTTTGCTGTCATAGGCACTTTATATAACAGAATTTCTATAGATATGAATGTAAAACACTCTAAACTCTTGGTTAAAAGCAAAAAAAAAAAAAAAAACGGGCAGTTTTCATTAATTCTATGTAAATATTTCAAGCTAAAGTTAGCTTAATTTTTTCCATTCGTTTCATTGTATTAACAATGTTTCAAAGTTCATGCATGGTGCAAAAAATATTATAATTACCTTGAATCCTCAACCAATTCACTCTTGAGACACTCCTGCCTCCTTGTATGCAGTAAAACCTTCATCCTGTTTCCACCTAAATCTTGCATTAGAACGCAGGGTGTGTTTGAGTTTATCACAGTAAAAGCCATCTCAACGTTCTGCCAGGGTCGACGACCTACGGGAAGACGTGGCGCAATTTCTCTGGGAGCTGTCTTGTCAGTGGTGGAGTCTATGGTTTTAATTTAGCTATCTGCTGCAAAAGGGTGTATCGATTTGATTTTTTTTTTTTTTTATGTGTGTGTATGGAGAGGGGCACCTTGTATTTTTGGTGCATGCACAGTTGGTTGGGTGGCAAGTAGTCACTAAACATGATGGCAAGCGGTGAAGACATGCCAAATAGTTACAAGTTGAGATCTCTTATATACGTATAGACATTTTTATGTCTGAAGATTGTAGTAATTCAAAGACCAACAATTATGTTGTACAGTGCTGCTCAAAAGTTTGTGAACCCCCTCAACATTTTGGAATTTTCTATTATTTCAACCTGATTTCCTAATCAATCAATTCAGTAGTTTTTTTTTTTTTTTTTTTTAACAGTTGTGTTGTCGAGACTAAATTAAAAAGAGTTTTCATCAACTGATGTAGATGCAAAATTGAACTGTTTGGTCACAACCAAAACCGCCATGTCTGGCGAAAAGTCAACACTGCATACCACCAAAAGAACCTTCTCCCAACAGTGAAGCATGGAGGTGGGAATGTCAAGATCTGGGCTTGCTTTTCATCCTCAGGACCTGGACAACTCCACATAGTCCAGGGAATCATGAATTCTGAGGAATATTGTCAAATCCTAGAACATAACCTGACGCCATCTGTTTTGAAGTTAAAGCTTGGCAGAAGGTGGATCATGCAACATGATAATGATCCAAAGCATTCCAGCAATACAACCAAGGAATGGCTGAAAAAGAAGAAGATTCGTGTTCTGGACTGGCCCAGTCAAAGTCCTGACCTAAATCCCATTGAAATGCTGTGGCGGGACCTGAAGCGAGCAGTTCATGCCAGACGCCCATCAAACCTCTCTCAACTGACTGCGTTCTGCAAGGAAGAATGGGCAAAAATCCCCCAAAGTAGATGTGAGAGGCTGATTAGTCACTACAGAAACCGTTTGGTTGAGGTAATCTCTGCAAAAGGAGGCGCAATATCCTATTAACTGAAGGGGTTCACATACTTTTGCACACATGATATCTGAGTTTTTCTTAAATCAACCACTTTTGTTAAATAAAGAATGACAATATAACTATTTCTTTTGTTTCAGTCCATTATTTGGAATGTCAGTATTGTGGATTTGGGTATAACTTAACATTTAATAAGGTTATTTTAGTTTTTTTTACAAAAAATCTGACCATCGCTGTGGGGTTCACAAACTTTCGAGCAGCACTGTATAAAGGAAGGTCGGGCCAATTTCTACTGCAATGCACAAAGCCGTTATCATGCTGAAAGTGGATTGTATACAACAAAACTATTCGAACCTTGGTCACAAATAAATCAGCTGATTATGCAAATGAAACTTCCCCAAGCAAGAGACATTTACGGCGGCAAGAAACTAAAAATGTCAGTTTTTTATGACTCATAAATGTCATATATGTATCTTTTGTCCAGTCTTAGAGGAAGTTTCATCATAACACAGACCTTTCTGGTCTGCCGCTTCCTGGTTGGTCATGTGACATTGACGACAAAGAACCACACCGCTGTCAGTGTAGCAAAATGCCATCCGCTCTGAGGTGGGTATTAATTACTACATAGATCTGTTGAAAGTCCTGCAAATGCAAAACACGAAATTATGTGAAAGATGGAAGTCAGGAGCAGAAATTAGGGAGGTTATGGGGCCTTGGCCTCTAACGGGCCCAGCACGGGCGTAAAGTGGGCGTGGTTGGGAGGGTCAAACAGAAAGGTAAGATGATGCACGGAGCTGTAATTAAGTGTTTAGGGTGTTAAATTATTTCTGCCAGTTGTCTGAAGGGGCTCACCAAAGAATTTCCACTTGCACTCCATAAATACGGTACTCACACACATGCACACCCGACGATTGTCTTGAGAAGCCTGGAAAAGTGTGGAGGGGCTCGCTCGCGAACAATTGTTCAAGAGCATCCCCCCGTCCTGTTTATGGGCATCACACGCGGACGTTGTCCACTTTTTTTCCGCCACTAATGGAAGTATTTAAGTATGGAAAGGGCAAATTTCTTAGACCTCTGATAACGGAGTAATTATTGTTTAAACATAAAAATGACACTGGTTACAAGCCCAGCCATTTTGTGATGTCAATTATACCCATGCACAAAAACATTCGAGCATAGGTGTATGTGATATTGGTCATTAATGACATCACGATAAAGTGCAGGGAATCTGGGATATGCACATTTGATTGGCTAATATACACTGCTGGCCAAAAGTATTGGCACCCCTGCAATTCTGTCAGGTCAGATAATGGTCAATTTCTCCCAGAAAATGATTGCAATTAAGAATCCTTTGGTAGTAATATCTTCATTTATTTTGCTTGAAATGAAAAAACAGAAAAGAGAATGGGAAAAAAATTAAATCATTATAATTTTACACATAACTCCAAAAATGTGCTGAACAAAAGTATTGGCACCCTTTGAAAAATCATGTGATGTTTCTTTAATTTGTGTAATTAACAGCACCTGTTACTTACCTGTGGCACATAACAGGTGGTGGCAATAACTAAATCAGACTTGCAGCCAGTTAAAATGGATTAAAGTTGACTCAACCTTTGTCCTGTGTCCTTGTGTGTACCACATTGAGCATGGAGAAAAAAAAGAACACCAAAGAACTGTCTGAGGACTTGAGAAGCAAAATTGTGAGGAAGCATGGGCAATCTCAAGGCTACAAATCCATCTCCAAGGATCTGAATATTCCTGTGTCTACCATGCACAGTGTCATCAATAAGTGTAAATCCCATGGCACTGTGGCTAACCTCCCTAGATGTGGATGGAAAAGAAAAATTGGCAAGCAATTTCAACAAAAGATGGTGTGGATGGTGGATAAAGGACCTCGACTGACATCTAAACAAGTTCAAGCTGTCCCGCAGTCCGAGGGTACAACAGTGTCAACCTGTACTATCCGTCGGCGTCTGAATGAGAAGGGACTCTATGGTAGGATACCCAGAAAGACCCAATTTCTGACCCAGAGATATAAAAAAAGCCAGGTTGGAGTTTGCCAAAACTTACATGAGAAAGCCAAAAATGTTTTTGAAGAATGTTCTCTGGTCAGATTAGACAAAAGAAGAGCTTTTTGGGAAAAGGCATCAACATAGAGTGTACAGGGAAAAAAACGAGGCCTTCAAAGAAAAGAACACGGTCCCAACAGTCAAACATTAAAGAGGTTCCCTGACGTTTTGGGGTTGCTTTGCTGCCTATGGCACTGGACTGCTTGACCGTGTGCATGGCATTATGAAGTCTGAAGACTACCAACAAAGTTTGCAGCATAATGTAGGGCTGAGTGTGAGAAAGCTGGGTCTCCCTCAGAGGTCATGGGTCGTCCAGCAGGACAATGACCCAAAACACACTTCAAAAAGCACTAGAAAATGGTTTGAGAGAAAGCATTGGAGACTTCTAAAGTGGCCAGCAATGAGTCCAGACCTGAATCCCATCGAACACCTGTGGGGAGATCTTAAAATGGCAGTTTGGAGAAGGCACCCTTCAAATCTCAGAGACCTGGAGCAGTTGGCCAAAGAAGAATGGTCTAAAATTCCAGCAGAGCATTTTAAGAAACTCATTGATGGATACTGGAAGCGGTTGTTTGCAGTTATTTTGTCTAAAGATTGTGCTAGCAAGTATTAGGCTGAGGGTGCCAATACTTTTGTCCGGCCCATTTCTGGAGTATAATGATTTTTTTAAAAATTCATTCTCCTTTGTGTTTTTTTCATTGCAAGCAAAATACATAAAGATATTACTACCAAAACATTTGTAATTGCAATCATTTTCTGGGAGAAATTGACCATTATCTGACCTGACAGAATTGCAGGGGTGCCAATACTTTTGACTAGCAATGTTGAACTGTCATTGATAAATGGGTACATCCATGTCAGGCAGCCACTTCCTGGAAATACTGGCTTTTATTAATGTTTTATATACTGTATTATCATCAGTTGGGTACCCAAATTGGGCTCCTGAGGCACTCCACTGGCAATTTCCAAACACAAAAAGCACCAGTCTTACTAGTGGGGAACTAGAGTGCACAAGTCCATAGCCTCTAACTCATTAGCTGCCATTGAGGGCATTAGACGTACAATCAATTTTGAAATTAACACAATTAGATGATGGATGGACAATTCCTTCTGCTGGAATGCACATCATAAAGATGTTGGTTTTTTTTCTCTTCAAGTAATTATTTTGTTGGACTATTTTGTACTTGTAATTTGACTTACTTAGGACTTTTCACTACGCGACCCATAGTAGTGTTGTCCTTAAAAGTCATGTGACTCAAGCACGTTTTTAAGAAGAACTGAAAATAGACAAACGCGAAGTAGCTATTTTTTAGTGCCGTCATTATTTTTACCAACACGGGCAGAGGTGTCCAGGCTGGTCCATCAATATTCCGCAACGCAAAATAAGGTCATTTGTCATAACAAGTGTTTCCTCCCGCGTTATTTACGACCACAGGACACTTCCTGTGTCCTTATAAGGTAACACGCATGTGCGCGTTTGTCCTATATGAGGCTTCCTCTTCGGGTTCACTCCACATTGGACATCATCTGATGGTGAGTGGACCGACTAGCGCATACATTTCACAAATCTGGCAATTGCCGCAAATATTAATCAATAACGTGACGATTTTTGTAGAAATTGTGTGAATGCTCAAAATCTATTAACTCATACAACACTAATATTGGGGGAAAAAAGTTTGATTTAACTACAAATAACATACATTTTTCTTGGTATGGATACAGTTTCTCTTGATTATTACTATACTACCAATATAGGTAAAATGGTAAATTGTTTCACTTGTTAAGCGCATTTATACCTTTGAGGTAATCTTTTCATTGTTCTTATATGACTCGCATATGTAAAGAAATACAGTTTTTTGGGGGGCAAATTTTTGAATTATATTAACAGAAAACTGATAATGTTGTAATTATTTATTGAATAACCAAGTTACTCTTGCAAAATTCAATTTTGAGACAAGTTATTTTTGGGGAATGAGTGGTTGGAAATGTTTTATGAACTGTTTGGAGTTGCAGCGCAGATAAAAACAATGTAGAAAACTGGGGCACACAATGGCTACAGTGTAACCTAATTTTTAGGATAATTTAATTCTGAAGTTCTGATTAAAATTGAATTGTAAATATTTTAAAGCAATATTTCCCATTGGAAATAAAATGATTCAATGTAATTAGTGTTGCAACCATTAATCGATTAACTCGAGTAATTCGATTAGGAAAAAAGCTTTGAATCAAATTTTGCTGCTTTGAGTCTTCGTTGAATTAAGACTGGCGTTGTAATGGTTTGTTTTGAAAGTGTTTGCATTTAGTTTTATTGATTTGGGTGGATACACGTAGCTCTCGTAGCAACACTGAGTATGACTTAACTCATTTAACATGGCTGAATCCAGCTGGTCCCTGTTAAGACCAACATAAGTTTTTCTTCGAGCTCATGTTTTTATTTATGCATTCATAATTTAGTTTATCAGTATATTTAGCCATTTTTTGTTGGAATATGCGTTTGAACGATTTGTTAAGAGCATTTTAAAAAAGTTAGCATTTGATAGCATTTAAGCTAGCGGACTTTTGCTATGCAAGTTAACCAATTGTTCATTTGTTTTACTGAGATCCGTATTTTCTTTATACTGTTTGAGGCTATACTCAGGTATTGTAATTTATTTTTAAATGAGAGTGCAATCCTGCATAGTTTGAAGACACACTCGGGAATTTCATTTTGTATACGCATTTATTGCTCCATCTTGGCAAGCCATTGTTTTACATCTCCTAAAATTTATTCTGCAACGCATTAAATGTCCCTAATCCGATTACTCGATTATTCGAACTAACTCCTTGATAGATTAATCGACCACTAAAATAACCGATATCTGCAGACCTAAATGTAATAACTCAAAAATAATAAACAAAACCAAAACATTTTAACTAATTCACTGCCATTGCCCACAATACAGTATATCACAAAAGTGAGTACACCCCTCGCAATCCTGCAGATTTTTAAGTATATCTTTTCATGGGACAACACTGACAAAATGACACTTTGACACAATGAAAAGTAGTCTGTGTGCAGCTTATATAATAGAGTTCATTTATTTTCTCCTCAAAATAACTCAAAATATAGCCATTAATATCTAAACCCCTGGCAACAAAAGTGAGTACACCCCATAGAAACTACGTACATCCCTAAATGTCCAAATTGAGTACTGCTTGTCATTTTCCCTCCAAAATGTCATGTGACTCGTTACAGGAGTGCTGTCAGCATTGCTGCAAAGATTGAAGGGGGGGGGGCGGGGCTCAGCCCGTTAACCGGATATTTTCCGTCGTTGACCGGTTTTTTAAAACGGTGACGGAAAAAACTGAAGTCCGTCCGTCATTTTGACAGGTTGCAATTCACACCCCAGACCACAGGGTGGCGAGTTAGCATATTAATTAGCTATTGTCTCTCTTAATGCATGACGTCGTTGGCTCTTCTGTCAGAATATTGTAGCGTCACCGGGGTCTGGCGGCGGCACCGTGATTGACACATCAACGCGAGGTTCTTATTGGTGCACCCGGTGTGCCAGCGCGTCATCCAATTGATGGACAAGATTGCCGCCTGTGTATAGACCCCAATCACATGACGTCACAACTCCGCCCCCCTGACTGGAGCCGCCATATTGTGTGTCAGCTCTTCATGTTTACACATTACCGCTACGTACATGCCTCCTATTACGGCGTGTTTTTCTGCTGGTTAATATTAATAATCAAAATGGTGAAGGCGTGTGTGGCGGTTGGTTGCTGTAACAGAGAAGATAGACGGAGAGACTTGAAGTTCTACCGTATTCTGAGAGACCCGAGGGTGAGAGCGAGATGGACTGCTGTAATTCGACAAGAAATCTGGGCACCAAACGATCACCACAGACTATGTAGTAGTCATTTTATATCTGGTAAGATGCATTTAATATATATTTAGAAGATTTTGGGCTGACAACCACAATTAAGATCATTGTGTGACATTGGTGACTGGGGTCTATATCGTTGCCTCTTTTTCTTTGGGGGCGGAGTTGTTGGCGGTAAGCAGAGTAAAAAGGGAGAAAAATACCACGACTTCCGTGTCTAATTTTTCGTCCCCAAGCAAGCGTTACAATATTAATTAAAAATGAATGAAAACTAAATACTATTGAATATGTCATCATTATCATTTTAAAAATTTAAGTGACCGGTAAAAATAGACTATGACCGGATTTTTATGACCCTGTCAGTCAAAATGACAGACAACGAAAATGTCTAGCGCAACCTCTGGTGCTAAGACCATACGCCGCGATCTACATCTAATTGGTGTGCATGGCTGTCACCCCAGGAGGAAGCCGCTTCTGAAGACGGTACACAAGAAAGCCCGCCCGTCTCATCAGACGGGCTTTCGGGCTTTCTTGTGTACCGTCTTCCTCCTGGGGTGACAGCCATGCACACCAATTTAATGTAGAGTGGGGCTTATGGTCGGAGCACTAACAGGCTGACCCCCACCTCTTCAATCTCTGCAGCAATGCTGACAGCACTCCTGTAACGAGTCACATGACATTTTGGAGGGAAAATGACAAGCAGTACTCAATTTGGACATTTAGGGATGTACATATTTACCAAGGGGTGTACTCACTTTTGTTGCCGGGGGTTAGATATTAATGGCTATATTTTGAGGGGAAAATAAATTAACTCAATTATATAGGCTGCACACAGACTACTTTTCATTGAGTCAAAGTGTCATTTTGTCAGCGTTGTACCATGAAAAGATATACTTAAATATCTGCAGAAATGCGGGGGTACACTCACATTTGTGATACACTGTAGATGTCCAGTCCAAATGGATTGGACATCTATTGGCAACATAATTTAAATTCATGAAATAATATTTAAGCTGTTAGAACAGTAGTAAGGTTGTTAATCTGTCACACTGGTTTCAGTGTCCTAAGTGGGAATATACCAAAGTTACTGTGGGGTCAATGTAAAAACAGTTCAGTTTTTTTTTTTTACCAATTCTGGTTCGTCTCTGACCATCTTCGGAAGCGATGACATCATTTTAAAAGCAAACTTCTCAATGAAATTGAGCTAGCTCAATGAAATTGAAGAGTTTAGGTCTAGGACATCATGAATTTTATTCATTCAAACTCGTCAAACAACAGTTTTTAATATATGCACCGAAAATTGAAGAGTTTAGGTCTTGGACATCTTGAATTTTATTCATTCAAACTTGTCAAACAACAGTGTTTAATCTACACACGGCATGTGATGCAATTCACCTTAAGTCGGTTGTCAGGTTTTGCCAAACATTGCTACTACCACCGGGTCCAAATTTTTTTGCTAGTTGCTGAAATGTTTTTGCATTTTTGCAATTTGTAATTGCAATTTTGCATTGATTACATGCTGCAGTTTCAGGCAAGGGCGGAACTTAGGGGTGTGTGACCGCACCCAGGCCTCAAAGGGGCCTGGTTTGTGGGTGTGTTTAAAAAATTTCCACTAGCACCTGACACACACACACACACACAGACATCGGCTGATCGTCTTGGGGGCCCGTGAATAATGGTCTACTAGCACTCCGTCTGTGCCGGCTTTCGATTACCAGGTAGCCGGGCGTATCGGGGTATAAAATTTCAGACGCACCTTCTGATGATGATCCAGTTGTGGTTTATTGCGATCCAGGCGTTTCGAAGCTTGTTTACAATCCAAACAAAGATGAGGACTTTCTTATGGCAAGTTTTGGATATTGTCAGTGGTCATGAGTCGTGGTCGTCTTGTAAGTTTAATAAAACTGTTCATATGGTTTAGGTGGTCAAAAACTGTGTGGCTACCCCGTCTGTGTCCAAAACATAACTGGCTTCTCACTTCCATTTAAACACACCTGATAGGTGTCAGTTGATTAGTGCACCATTTGCAACTACCATACCATCAACAACAAAAAGGGGGCGCCATCTTTCCAGAACACAAACCAATTTCTTTCCAAAATACAACAAACAAATACGAAATAACACAACTTTGCCAATGACTAATATGGCTCCAACACCGTCGGACAGTCCACTCAGAGGGTCCCATTTATTCTCATCGCCCTGTTCACATTTTTTCCCGTCACTAGCAGGAGGTGGTCAGAAGATGGTGTTCGAACATGTTCGGAAACATAAAATGAGTTTTCTTTAGATGTGAATGACATTTCTTCAACAGAAAAAAAAAAAAAGTTAAAATTTGACATTACTTCTATTTGTGTGGGAACCGTATGAAGACTAAAACCAGATTCCTTTTACAGTGACACGCTGCAGATCGAAGGATGTGCGTGTCTAAGTGTCTTCGCTGCGTGGGTGTGGCCTTGGTTGCCCTGGCGATCGTGTGCATCGTGGCCAACTTGTTGCTGCTGCTGCCGGAGCTGAAGCTTCACTTCCTGTTGGAGGGTCATGTGACCAGAGAGGCCTCATGGGCCACGGGACTCTGGAGCTCCGGACTCCTGGTGAGACCGTACGCCAGGACTGTTGGTCATCAACGATATCATGCTGTTGTGTGACTTTTTGTGTCTTGTGATGTTTTGGCTCCTCTCAGATTCTTGTGGTTGTTTCTGAATTTTCTTTATTTGGCCATTGATGTCAAGTGATGTTTTGTTGTGTTTTTCAGATCATGCTTGGCGCGCGAGCATTTTTGCAGAGCAGCCAGACGACAGGATGCTGCGCTTTCAGAACTCAGGTACATTCTCATTACTACTAATAGCAATTGTAGTGCTATGTTTTTATGTAATAGTAGTTTAAGGGGTTCAAACTTAATTTACACTGCTAGCCAAAAGGAATGGCACTCCTGCAATTCTGTCCAATAATGCTCAATTTCTCTCAGAAAATGATTGCAATTACAAATGCTTTGGTTGTAATATCTTCATTGATTTTGCTTGCAATGAAAAAACACAAAAGAGAATGAAAAAAAATTATATCATTATCATTTTACACAAAACTCCAAAATTGAGCCGGAAAAAAGTATTTGCACCCTCAGCTTAAGACTAGGTAGCACAACCTTTAGACAAAATAACTGTGAACAACCTTTTCCGGTATCCATCAATGAGTTTCTTACAATGCTTTGCTGGAATTTTAGACCATTCTTCTTTAGCCAACTGCTCCTGGTCACTGAGATTTGAAGGGTGCCATTTTCAGATCTCTCCACAGGTGGTCCATGGGATTCAGGTCTGGACTAATTTCTTGCCACCTAAGAAGTCTCCAGTGCTTTCTCTCATGTTCTTGTGCTTTTTGAAGTGTGTTTGGGGTCATTGTCCTGCTGGAAGACCCATAACCTCTGAGGGAGACCCAGCTTTCTCACACTGGGCCCTACATTATGCTGCAAAATTTGTTGGTAGTCTTCAGACTTCATGATGTTGTGCACACGGTCAAGCAGTCCAGTGCCAGAGGTAGCATAGCAACCCCAAAACATCAGGGAACCTCCTGATTTTTTTGTCCTGTAAACTCTATGTTGATGCTTTTTTTCCAAAAAGCTCCACTTTTGTCTCATCTGACCAGAGAACATTCTTCCAAAATGTTTTTGGCTTTCTCAAGTAAGTTTTGGCAAACTCCAACCTGGCTTTTTTATATCTCTGGGTCAGAAGTGGGTTCTTCCTGTGTATCTTACCATAGAGTCCCTTTTCATTCAGACGCCGACGAATAGTGTGGGGTGACACCGTTGTACCCTCGGACTGCGGGACAGCTTGAACTTGTTTAGATGTCAGTCGAGGTTCTTTCTCCACCATCCGCACAATCTTTTGTTGAAATATCTCGTCAATTTTTCTTTTCCGTCCACATCTAGGGAGGTTAGTTACAGTGCCATGGGTTTTACACTTGTTGATGACACTGCACAGTAAACACAGAAACATTCAGGTCTTTGGAGATGGACTTGTAGCCTTGAGATTGCCCATGCTTCCTCATAATTTTGCTTCTCAAGTCTTCAGACAGTTCTTTGGTCTTCTTTTCTCCATGCTCAATGTAGTACACACAAGGACATAGGTTGAGTCACCTTCAATCCATTTTAACTGGCTGGAAGTATGATTGAGTTATTGCCACCGCCTGTTATGTGCCGCAGGTAAGTAACAGGTGCTGTTAATTACACAAATTAGAGAAGCATCACATGATTTATCAAAGGGTGCCAATACTTTTGTCCGGCCCAATTTTAGAGTTTTATGTCAAATGATAATGATTTGCTGCTTTTTTTTCATTCTCTTTTGTTTTTTCATTGCAAGCAAAATAAATGAAGATATTACTACCAAAGCATTTGTAAATGCAATCATTTTCTGGGAGAAATTGAGAATTATCTGACAGATTGCAGATGTGCCAATACTTTTGGCCAGCAGTGTATCAGTGAGTGGGCTGCATCAAGTATTTCCCCAAATAAGGACTAATGTTGATAATTCACATTGACAAAAAAAGATTTGCGTAAAACAAAATATAAAATAACAATGGCATTATATACGTAGGCCAGATTTTGGATCAATTTATGATATTATTAACTTTTGAAAATAGTTTTTGTCACAATTTTTTTTACCTTTGATATTTACTAGAGTTGTTTGATGATTACTTTTCACCCAATAACCGATATCATAAAACCCCAAAAATCTGATATAGATGCAGTCATGGACTTTTTTATTATGGCTAATTGTATTGCAATGCCGACTGGATGCTTTATTAATGCTAAATGTAACAACTTCACGGATTTCCAAATAAAACGAATATTCTGTGAAAAAAAATAAAAGAACTTCAACTGAAGGTATGGAAAAAGTGCCTATATTGCACCACTATATTTATTGTTCAAATCAAAATAGTGCAAACATCAGTTACTTGGTTCAAGTGCAAGTGCAACTTCAAAGTGCCAATAAGGCACTGTCGTATGTGACCTTTGACCTCATTACATCCAAACTTAATTACCTCTTAAACTTTAAATTCAAAGATTGACACAAAAAAATTTGAAAAATAATCCTTGTATTCGTTTTTGAGTTACAGTGCCCTTCATAATTATTGGCACCCCTGAAAAAGATGTCGTTTTTAGCTTCTAATAATTTTTTTTTTTTTAATTCAAATAATATGGGACCTTAATGGAAAAAAAGAGAAAAATCCAACCCTCACTATAAGTGCATTCATTCAGTGGGGAAAAAATCCCACATAAAGAAAAAAATACTTGACATCAAATACTGTGTGTCACAATTATTAGCACCCCTGGTGTTAATACTTTGTACAACCCCCTTTTGCCAACAAAACAAGGTCTGGGGGCTGAGATGGCCATGGGATGAGCTTGATTTTGTGTCTGGTGAACCATTTCTGTGTAGATTTGGCCATATGTTTAGGGTCATTGTCTTGCTGAAAGACCCAGTGACGACCCATCTTCAGCTTTCGGGCAGAGGGCAACAGATTTTGATTTAAAATGTCCTGGTATTTGAAAGCATTCATGATGCCATGCACCCTAACAAAGTTCCCAGGGCCTTTGGAAGCGAAATAGCCCCACAGCATCACTGACCCACCCCCATACTTCACAGTGGGTATGAGGTGCTTTTAAGCATGCGCATCTTTTGTGGCACGCCAGACCCACTTAGAGTGTTTGTTGCCAAAAAGCTCTTTTTGGCAACAAACACTCTAAGTGAAAGATGTGCATGCTGGAAAGCAGGGCCGGCCTAGCCTATATGCAGACTATGCAGCTGCTTAGGGCCCGTGACCACTAGGGGGCCCCCAATTTGCCAATTGTTTAATTTATATTCTATTTTGTTTACTACAGTTTGCTTTATTTGACTTTTGTGAGTTTTGATACTTGATTACAAGCTTAAAAAAATACAAGTGATTCCTTAACTCCTTTGAAGTTCTTCTTTGAAATTTGAAGTATGCAGTGCAACAAAATCTGATTAATATACAAAATATGGACATATGGGTTGGATTGCATGTATGGGTTTCACAGTACACTGTGACGAAATGGTGGGCCAAAAATACGGGCACCTTTGCATTATTTTGCTTAGGGCCCCCAAATGGCCTGGGCTGGCCCTGCTGGAAAGCACCTCATACCCACTGTTGTCACTTGGTCTTTCAGCAAGACAATGACCCTCTCTTTTTTCCATAAAGGTCCCATATTATTTGAATTAAAACATATATATATTAGACGCTAAAAAACTAGGGCTGTCAAACCATTAAAATTTTTTAATAGAGTTAATTACAGCTTAAAAATTAATTAGTCGTAATTAATCGCAATTCAAACCATCTATAAAATATGCCATATTCTTCTGTAAATTATTGTTGGAATGGAAAGAGAAGACACAAGATGGATATATACATTCAACATACGGTACATAAGGACTGTATTTGTTTACTATAACAATAAATCAACAAGATGGCATTAACATTATTAACATTCTTTTAAAGCAATCCATGGATTGAAAGATTTGTAGTTCTTAAAAGATAAATGTTAGTACAAGTTATAGAAATTTTATATTAAACCCCCCCTTAATGTTTTCTTTTGAGTAAAATGTGTAAAAATTTCAATCAAAAAAATAAACTAGTAGCCCGCCATTGTTGATGTCAATAATTACTTACACAATGCTCATGGGTGCTGAAGCCTATAAAATCAGTCGCACCCAAGCGCCAGCAGAGGGCGGCAAAACTCCATAAAACACAATGAACAAGTGGGCTTTTCACTGTACTGTCATTTAAATCTGTCTGAGCCGGGCATGTGCGTTAATTGCGTCAAATATTGTAACGTGATGAATTAGAAAAATTAATTACCGCCCGTTAACGCGATAATTTTGACAGCCCTATAAAAAAAACACATCTTTTTCAGGGGTGCCAATAATTATGGATGGCACTGTATCTTGAACTCAAACATACAAACAAACTGAGATACATACTAAACTAAACTATAGTTATAGGAGATAATAGGGAAATTCACTCTAAAAACTGATTAAAATTGAATTAGAAATGAATTAAAAATCAAAACTACATAAAACTGAACTAGAAAGGAAAAATCTAAAACTATTATAACCTTGCTTGTGTCTGTGCAGATGCTACGTCAGGCGATGTACTCCTGCGCGTGTCTGCTGTCTTCTGCGTTTTGTTGCCTCGTGAGCGTCACAGGGCTGGTCCAAGGTCCACTTTGTCTCTACAACGCCACAAGTGGACCAACCTGGGGCGTGCCGCTTAAACCCACCGCCGACAGGTAAGACAGGGGTTACCTCATTGGCTTCCACTGACGTTGAATGATGTCCAACTCATTTGGACGTCCATAGCTGTCAATAAGTTTTAAGTACCCATAACACAGGGGTAACAAACTCATCTTTGCCGCATGCCACTTCGAAGTTATTATTTTGTCAACTAGGACTACTTATCAAAACAATCAACTACTATTCTAATAGTTGATTCGTTGTGTAATCATTGTTGATCTAACACTTCTTAACAGCAAATATTTTATCATTTTTGATTTTTTTTTTTTTTTTAGTCATTCACATTTGCGAAAAAACAGTACATATTATCTTATCTTTATTAATTTCTTTTTAAAATTGATTTACATATTTATTTCAATTAAAGGAAAAAGCAGTAGTCTTTGATATTTGTTTAACTAAACAAAAAAAGCAATTAAGGAAAATATTTGCTTTTATGTCGAAACATTTATTATTATTATTTTTTAATCTATTTTACATTAATAGTAGTTTAGTTAGTTAGATAGTAAATTTTCTTGTTGACCTAAAAAATCCTAATAGCGAATAGTTTATGTTTATTTTTCATTTGGGGAACAGCTCATTTTTCAAATATAAACTTTTAAAATGTTTTTTTTATTTATTTTATTTTAATAAAGAAAAAAATATATATTTTATTTGGTATTTACTATTTGCATTTTTTATTTACTGTTTTTTTTTTCTTTTTTCTTAAAAATAAAAAGCAAACAGGAAATATTCTTTTTAAGTTTTTCCCCCCCCCTTTTTTTTTTTTTTTAATTAGGAAAGGAAAAACAGCAAATATATAATCATTTATATTTCTTAATTTTGCATTTTGTTTGTTTATTTACATTTTTTAAATGATGAAAAAGTAGAAAAAGTTTTGTATTTGTTGTTTTTAATTTAAAAAATAAATGCATTTCCTCTTTTCATTATTTTATTATTATTACTTATTTATAAATTTACATTTTAAAAAAGAAAAAAACTTTTCTCTTTAAATCAGAAAAGCACAATGTCAATGCACATGATTTACTTTTGCGCGCCACACAAAATTGAGTTTGACACCTGTGCCGTAGCACTTCTCGTTTTTAAAGTTACTATGATCATACCATAGGGATGCCGGATACCTGTACAACATAAGTATGTGGTCAGGTGTATGTTTGGAGCCCAGGGGTGTGGTCCAGTGGAATCTAGTTCTCTTCAGCGTACTAGGGGGCGCCAGTGGGCTGCAGGCACTCCTTTGCGCCGCAAACCTCATCAACACCTTGCTTGGCGTCCTCCTGGGACGTGGGCCAAGTGACCACAAGGTGAGACCATCATTGTCAATCCATAAATAAATCATCCAGTTTTTACAAATAACTAATTGTATGTCTGTTTCAGGTGTGACAACCAAATGACATCATGAACTCAGCGCCACTATTTATGAATCGTTTTAATGAACTGACGCACTTTACAACCAATGAAGCTACAGTTTTGGTCAAAAGTTAACATACACTTGTGAAGAACATAATGTCATGGCTCTCTTGAGTTTCCAGTTATTTCTACAACTCTGATTTTTCTCCGATAGAGTGATTGGAACAGATACTTCTTTGTCACAAAAAATATTCATGAAGTTTGGTTCTTTTATGACTTTATTATGGGTTAACAGAAAAAGTGATCAAATCTGCTGGGTCATACATGGATCTGAAAAAGCGAATCATTGACTTGAACAAGTCAGGAAAGTCACTTGGAGCCATTTCAAAGCAACTGCAGGTCCCAAGAGCAACAGTGCAAACAATTGTTTGTAAGTATAAAGTGCATGGCACTGTTTTGTCACTGCCACGATCAGGAAGAAAACGCAAGCTATCACCTGCTGCTGAGAGAAAATTGGTCAGGACGGTGAAGATTCAACCGAGAATCACCAAAAAGCAGATCTGCCAAGAATTAGAAGCTGCTGGAACAGAGGTGTCAGTGTCCACAGTCAAGCGTGTTTTGCATCTCCATGGACTGAGAGGCTGCCGTGCAAGAAGAAAGCCCTTGCTCCAAAAGCGGCACCTTAAGGCTCGACTGAAGTTTGCTGCTGATCACATGGACAAAGATAAGACCTTCTGGAGGAAAGTTCTGTGGTCAGACGAAACAAAAATCGAGCTGTTTGGCCACAATGTCCAGCAATATGTTTGGAGGAGAAAAGGTGAGGCCTTTAACCCCAAGTACACCATGCCTACCGTCAAGCACGGTGGTGGTAGTATTATGCTGTGGGGCTGTTTTGCTGCCAATGGAACTGGTGCTTTACAGAGAGTAAATGGGATAATGAAGAAGGAGGATTACCTTCAAATTCTTCAAGATAACCTAACGTCATCAGCCCGAAGATTGGGTCTTGGGCGCAGTTGGGTGTTCCAACAGGACAATGACCCCAAACACACATCAAAAGTGGTAATGGAATGGCTAAATCAGGCTAGAATTAAGGTTTTCGAATGGCCTTCCAAAAGTCCTGGCTTAAACCCAATTGAGAACTTGTGGACAATGCTGAAGAAACAAGTCCATGTCAGAAAGCCATCAAATTTAACTGAACTGCACCAATTCTGTCAAGAGGAGTGGTCAAAGATTCAACCAGAAGCTTGCCAGAAGCTTGTGGATGGCTACCAAAAGCGCTTAATTGAAGTGAAAATGGCCAAGGGACATGTTACCAAATATTAGAGCTGCTGTATGTATATTTTTGACCCAGCAGATTTGAGCACTTTTTTCTGTTCACCCATAATAAAGTCATAAAAGAACCAAACTTCATGAATGTTTTTGTGACAAAGAAGTATTTGTTCCAATCACTTTATCAGAGAAATATCAGAGTTGTAGAAATAACTGGAAACTTAAGAGAGCCATGACATTATGTTCTTCACAAGTGTATGTAAACTTTTGACCCCAACTGTAAATTAAGAGCACGAAACTTGAAGGGAATAAGCTTGTTGATGTGTAAGTTGTTGTTTTTTTTGTTATCTTTACTTCGTTTTCATTGAATTTATTTAAAATTTGTACTGAGATCATTTTGATTTTTTTTTCATCTTTGCTGATTTATTTATTTTAGTATTTGTTGATTAACCTGTTTATTTATTATTTTTTAAGGTGTTATCTAGTCCTATCAATTCTTGTTACTCATTTGTTTTCAATGTCAAGTGTCGTCAATTGTATGGCAGTAGAAGTTCACACCTGCAAGTGGTAGTTTCCACCTCATGAAAGGACTTGACACACGCAATAAAGTTGTTTTTGACCTTTCAACTCGCTTGTCTTTTATTTTGCTGCTAGCAGTACTGCCCGTCATTACTCGGGTTTGTGAAACGTAAACGCAATACAACCGAATCACAGATAAAACATCATTTGCTTAGATTCAGCTGTAATGTAGTAATACAGTGGGGCAAATAAGTATTTAGTCAACCACTAATTGTGCAAGTTCTCCCACTTGAAAATATTAGCGAGGCCTGTAATTGTCAACATGTGTAAACCTCAACCATTAGAGACAAAATGTGGAGAAAAAAAACAGAAAATCACATTGTTTGATTTTTTAAGAATTTATATGCAAATCATGGTGGAAAATCAGTATTTGGTCAATACCAAACGTTCATCTCAATACTTTGTTATGTACCCTTTGTTGGCAATAACGGAGGCCAAATGTTTTCTGTAACTCTTAACAAGCTTTTCACACAATGTTGCTGGTATTTTGGCCCATTCCTCCATGCAGATCTCTAGAGCAGTGATGTTTTGGGGCTGTCGTTGGGAAACACGGACTTTCAACTCCCTCCACAGATTTTCTATGGGGTTGAGATCTGGAGACTGGCTAGGCCACTCCAGGACCTTGAAATGCTTCTAATGAAGCCACTCCTTTGTTGCCCTTGCTGTGTGTTTGTATTATTGTCATGCTGAAAGACCCAGCCACGTCTCATCTTCACTGCCCTTGCTAATGGAAGGAGATTTTCACTCAAAATCTCTCGATACATGGCCCCATGCATTCTTTCCTTTACACCAGGGGTCCCCAAATTTTTTCCTGTGAGGGACACATAACTTTTCTCTTCTCTGATAAGGGGCCGGGGTCAGTTTGTAACAGAAAAAGTGTGACGATTGCAGGAGTGCCTAAATGTAAAAAATTCTTGTTTTTCAGAAAGCCACAATCAAATAACCCTTTCTGGATTCTTCACGGGACAAAAGTAAATAAAATAAAAATAATATTAATATAATGCAATATATTATAATATAATATAATATAATATAATATAATAATAACACTATTAATTAACTAGATAATAACTAAATAACCCTCTCTGGGTTCTTCACAGAAAAAAAAAGCCAGGAAATAAATAACACAAGTAAAAAAAGAAAATAAAAATTGTTCAGGGGGCCGGACCAGACCCCTTCTTTACACAGATCAGTCGTCCTGGTCCCTTTGCAGAAAAACAGGCCCAAAGCATGATGTTTCCACCCCCATGCTTCACAGTAGGTATGGTGTTCTTCGGATGCAATGCAGTATTCTTTCTCATCCAAACAGGAGAACCTGTGTTTCTACCACAAAGTTCTATTTTGGTTTCATCTGACCATAGCACATTCTCCAGTCCTCTTCTGGATCATCCAAATGCTCTCTAGAGGACTACAGACGGGCCTGGACGTGTACTTTCTTCAGCACTGGGACCCATCTGGCAGTGCAGGATTTGAGTCCCTGGCCACGCATTGCGTTTCTGATAGTAGCCTTTGTTACTGTGGTCCCAGCTCTCTGTAGGTCATTTACTAGGTCCCCCCGTGTGGTTCTGGGATTTTTGCTCACCGTTCTTGTTATCATTTTGACGCCACGGCGGGAGATCTTGCATGAAGCCCCAGCTCGAGGGAGATTATCAGTGGTCTTGTATTTCTTCTATTATCCAATAATTGCTCCCACAGTTGATTTCTTTATACCAAGCGTTTTACCTATTACAGATTCAGTCTTCCCAGCCTGGTGCAGGTCTACAATTTTTTCTCTGGTTTCCTTCGACAGCTCTTTGGTCTTAGCCATAGTGGAGTTTGGAGTGTGACTGACTGAGATTGTGGACATGTGGCTTTTATACCGATAATGAGTTAAAACAGGTGTCATTAATAAAGGTAACGAGTGGAGCCTCGTTAGACCTCGTAAGAAGAATTTAGACCTCTTTGACAGCCAGAAATCTTGCTTGTTTGTAGGTGACCAAATACTTATTTTCCATTCTAATTTGGAAAATTCTTTAAAAATCAAACAATGTGATTTTCTGTTTTTTTTTCCTCCACATTCTGTCTCTCATGGTTGAGGTTTACCCATGTTGACAATTACAGGCCTTTCAAATCTTTTCAAGTAGGAGAACTTGCACAATTGGTGGTTGACTAAATACTTATTTGCCCCACTGTAGTTTAAGGACACCATAACGGGGTTAATGCGCAATAGCTTTTCCATCACTGTGTACAGTATGAATGTCCAGCCGAAATTAATTCCTTAGCAATATTCTGGAAAATTGTATTTTTTTTTTTTTTTCATCACCTTGTCTAATGCAGATTCTTGACTCTTGACAAGGTGATGGTGCTGGAACTTTTGTTTGGTGCTGTTCCAGTGAGATTTACAAAGATGACTGCCTGAAGAAAACATCAAAATTCCCTTAGTCCTTGATGATATGGGGCTGCATGTCAGGCAAAGGCACTGGGGAGATGGCTGTGGTTAAATCTACAATAAATGCACAAGTTTACATTGAAATTTTAGACAGCTTTCTTATCCCTTCAATTGAAAATATGTTTGTCATTTTCCAAGATGACAATGCATCATGCCACAGAGCTAAAACTGTTAAAGCATTCCTTGGAGTCAATGTCATGGCCTGCAAATAGCCCAGATCTCAACCCTATTGAAAACTGGTGGAAATTGAAAAAAATGGTCCACAGCAAGGCTCCGACCAGCAAGGATGATCTGGCAACTGCAATCAAAAAGAGTTGGCACCAAATTGATGAAGAATACTCAAGTCCATGCCTCAGAGACTGCAAGCTGTCATAAAAGCCAGAGGTGGTGCTACTAAATACTAGCGATGTGTTTTGATTGTTATTTCTTTGTTTGTTTCTCATGATTCCATATTTTTTTCCCTCAGAATGGAGTGATTTCATATATATTTCCGTGCTATTGCTCTATAAAAGTAACATTTACTGACCACCACAATGTTTTTTATTCATTTCGTTTCGTGTTTTTGAATGCTAAAGAGTTGCACTTTTGAACTAATTCATTATTTTTTCAAGCTTTTTATACGAGTTTGTTCTACATTATAAAATGTCTGAATGAGTGCTCGTCCGAGACTGGTGATTCCATACTTTTTGCTCGGGGTTGTATATCAATACTTACTTGTCGGTGAAACCTACAGAAGACAGAGGTTATGTGTTCGGTTTCTTATGACTGTGTTCCAAATCACTCAAGAATACATAAAAGGATTATTATCAGACTTGCAGGATGTATGTACTAATGAACTGAAGAAGTGATTAGGTTTTGGCAAAATGATGTCTAAGGTCACCGAATTCAGAAAACTAATTTTGCGATAACTTGATGCAGGATTGGCCTTTAAGTCATATTTGCAGGGTAGGTGATATGATGACACGAGAAAGAGTCAAAGGTCACATTGGTCAGAAATATGGTGATGCTTTGAATGTGGCTGCTTAGGCAGAAATCTGCTCTCTCAAGAGTGCTTCTCTAGTTCTTGCAATTCACTTTCTGTTTTGAACACAGCAGGTAGAAAGTGAAAATGGGGAATCCTTTCAAAGTAAAATATGTTTTTATTTTAAATCAAGTACAAACACTTGAAAATTCAGACATCACAAAAGTAATTTGTGTATTTGTTTTAATATGTATCTTTTGTTGTTTATGTGTATTACAGTACGTGTCTGTGTGTACTGCACGTGTATGTGTCTATTTTGAACATGGATAACGTGTGTCGTCAATTATGTGTTGTATTTTGTAATTATGCGTACACCTGTGGTCAACGGTTTTGAGACACTTCACATTCAGTAGGATGAGAAAGTGTCTTAAAACTTTTGACCTGGAGTGCACGTGTTATGCATAATTTCTTGTGTGGGTTATGTATTGCATTGTGTGCTTCGTATAGTCTGCATGCATTATGTAAGTGTGTTGTAAATGTGTAAGTACATGTGTTGCTTATGCTTGTGTTTGCATAATATTAAACAAGATATGTGCGATATCACATTTACAATGAAAACAGGTGCGTGTTAGTGACAACAGGAAATGAAACCTGCAAAATTAATAAATTAAATGATGACTGACAAGATTCCTTGTCAAACAAAATCAATACTTCTTGAACATCATGAAAGTTCAGATGGTCCACTTCCTGTTGTGCTTTGAGGTTCTGGTTGGATGTACAGTGGTATGAAAAAGTATCAGAACCTTTTGAAATTTCTCACATTTCTGCATAAAATCACCATCAAATGTGATCTGATCTTTGTCAAAATCACACAGATGTAAAAACTGTGTGTTGCTTTAACTAAAACCACCCAAACATTTATAGGTTTTCATATTTTGATGAGGATAGCATGAAAACAATGACAGAAGAGGGAAAATAAATAAGTGAACCCTCTGCCTGAGGCAGAGCTTCTCATTTCTTTTCTGTTATGCCCCCCACGGGAAGACGTACACGTTCCGTGCCCCCCCAACTCTCTGCCGCCTCCATAAATATACTATAGTATCATTTGTATATAAAATTCCTATTATTATAAATACACCTCTGCATAACATTGCGTTCTTTTTAATAATAAAAGAAAAAAGTAATATACTGACTGTCTCAGGAAATTAGAATATTGTGTATTCTAATTTCCTGAGACAGTCCTGTATATATACACAGGACTGTCTCAAAAAATTAGAATATTGTGTATTCTAATTTCCTGAGACAGTCCAGTAGATCAATTTTCAATAAAGTGTAAAAAAAACAAAAAAAAAAAACACATCCATACTGTAAAAATACAGTCAAGTTACATAGTTTGACCGTTTGATACTGAAAATTAAAATCTATTAAAATCAATAAATAATAATAAATTCAAATTGATTAGCAACATTTACTCATCAGGATAATACGCCCCACTATTTGAGAAGTACTGGCCTAAGGAGACTTAAAGAGCAATTGGAACCAATTTTTACCAAACAATTTACAAAACCAAAATATTAAATGTGATGGTTCACTTACTTACCCCCCCCCCTTCCGTCATTGTTTGTATACTGTCCTCATCAAAATATGAAAACCTATAAATGTTTGGGTGCTTTTAGTCAAAGCAGACACTGTTATCATCTGTGTGATTTTGACAAAGATCAGATCACATTTGATGGGGATTTTATGCAGAAATGTGACAAATTCCAAAAGGTTCAGATACTTTTTCATACCACTGTATTTTGAGGGAGCATTTGTTCTGTTGGATGTTCAGACTCAAAACACTGGGATGTGGGTGTGTGCGGGCTTCGGGTGTGCTTGTTTTACAGTCCAGGTCCCAGGGTTAACTTAAGCGGTTTGCTCACTGCCTCAGTGCAGCACATCCCTGTCACCCGATCCGGTCCGGGCGGGGTATATGTGTAGCTGCGGTAGGTCGATACCATCGTTGTGCAGCTCCTCCTGCTTCTGGAGGCCGTGAAGTTTGGCCACCAGGTCGCTGATAAACGCCTGTCGAGAGAAAAAGTATGTACAGATTATTTGAAATGATGTTTACCCAATGGCTGCTATTGACAGTGATAGACATCCAGGGGTGAAAGTGGACCAGAACGAGCCGGATCTCCTTACCGGCATGAGTTTTCGACCCGGAACGCCGTTCCGACGGTACTTTGATCCCGAAAATATGATGGCAACTGTCAAAATCCTTTGTTTGATGGTTTGCATAAAGTATTGTATTTTTCAAATGATGCTCTCTGGTGGCGGAGTTGGGTGTGTCTGAACCCTTGCCTTTTCTGACTGAGAAGCAGATGTTTCTGACATGGCTAAGGGACAGCTACTTACTCTGGTTCGGCCCACTTGAAGCTGTGTGTTGTTTCAGTTGATGTATGTTGGTTTTGGCATTTGTGGTTAAGCGTGGAGATACTGTTTGCTTGGTTATGTTTAGCAATTTGCTATGAGAGAAGCGTGAATACTAGTGATGGGTCCGTGAGACCTCATGAAGCGTGTCGACACAGTGACACACTGTGTTGACACAGTGTGGATACTGTGTCATTGAATACTGACACCTGCTGGACATAAAAAATCCCTATAGGCAACCCACTTGACAGACTGACACTGAATTGACGACATACTAAAATCAAATTATTTAAGTCTTTGCATTCATATTGCATTATTCCATATTTTTATATTATGTGAACGTATATTATAATGTGAAAATGTAAGTAATAATGAATGGGTGAATGAGGATGCTTGTTGACTTTTTGTTCTGATAAAATTTTATTCAAAAACATTTTTTTTATGTTTAAAATTTCGTTGGTTCCTTTTTATTTATCATAAACAAGCAATTTCACCTGCTGTGGACAACACACACTCGCATGGAACCAACGATGCCAGCATGCACAAGAATTTCTTAGCCAGTTGAAAGAGGTTTGGATAATACGTCCATTGGCTCCTCCAGTATGGAAGAAAATCTGCATTGTGTGTCATCGTTGCAATTTTGCAATTTCATCGACAGTTGCATTGCCTCCTTGACTCCCCACTTCGTCATCTAAGTGCTACCATAGTCCATCAAAAAAAAAATTTGAAGTGGACGATAAATAAATTATAGCTTAATTACCGATTTCTAATGAATTACCAAAAAAGCTACTGTGGGAAAGTAAAGGAATAGCTCTATACCTGTGTTTATCTTGGGGTTATCAGAAACTTCATTCTCATGCTTGGCCCAATAATGCTTCAGGATTGAGGAGGGGGCTACTGTTTGTATATGACAGGTTGAAAGTACAAATGCGACATTTCACCTGCAAAAAAAAACAACGTTAATAAAATATCTAGTGTTGTTAGAGCCGCGCGAAGCGATCGGTTCAACATGTTCAGACCAGGACTCGTACCTGCGCGTACGACGTGTCGAGGATGAAAGGCGAGTGCTCTGACCACTATGCTAGCAGGTTAAATTCCGTCAAGTTTTCTTGAAGGCATGAAAACGGTTATTTCCACGCACCGCAAATGACAGACCCGCGTGTAACCGTCACACGAATAAACTAAGAGTTACCTTAAAATTAATTGTATTTTGAATGGAAGATGACAAGTGCATTTTCCCTGAGTTACGTTCATTTCCACAGCATGTAGACAACGAGGAAGTAACCGTGAGATTTGGATTGTTTCAGCAGCTCCATCGCGTTGACAGACGCTCTTCCTTTTGAACCAGTTTGCCGCGTCATGACTGTGTCGACACAGTTCAATGACTTCATGCATCAGTCACGTGATTTCCTTGTAGCGATACGCGCACCGACGCAGGGGTTGCTCCATGAGCTCGGCGCAGGCGCCGGCGCATTACTATCACTGGACCCATCACTAGTGAATACATTAGCATTCGTAGCATCTAAGCTAGCGGACTTTATTATGCAGACTGGGCTGATTTGATTTACTAAATTTACATATTGATTGTACTGGAGGAACGTATGATCACCAAACCAATTGTTTTGTGTAAAATGTTTATTGTTAATATGTGTGTAATTTTGAACATGAGTGCATGTGTGCGTTGCAGCTTTATGATTCATCAAAAGTAGGACAGAACACTATGTAAAAAAAAATAAAAAAATAAAAAACGCTTGGTAAATTGATGCAATAAAAAAGCAATGCAACAGAAATTTGATCAGCTCTTTACAAGAAAGGAAAGAGTTGAAGAGGCTTGTTTATTTGATCTACTGTCCATCATTTATTTAGACTCGTCAAGTGTCATTGTTAATTCTCACTGAACGTAAAAGAAGTATAAATGAACATGTGTGGAACTATGTACTTAGTAAAAACAGGTGAAATAACTAAAAACATATATACAGTGCCTTGCAAAAGTATTCGGCCCCCTTGAACCTTGCAACCTTTCGCCACATTTCAGGCTTCAAACATAAAGATATAAAATTTTAATTTTTTGTCAAGAATCAACAACAAGTGGGACACAATCGTGAAGTGGAACAAAATTTATTGGATAATTTAAACTTTTTTAACAAATAAAAAACTGAAAAGTGGGGCGTGCATTATTCGGCCCCCTTGCGTTAATACTTTGTAGCGCCACCTTTTGCTCCAATTACAGCTGCAAGTCGCTTGGGGTATGTTTCTATCAGTTTTGCACATCGAGAAACTGACATTCTTGCCCATTCTTCCTTGCAAAACAGCTCGAGCTCAGTGAGGTTGGATGGAGAGTGTTTGTGAACAGCAGTCGTCAGCTCTTTCCACAGATTCTCGATTGGATTCAGGTCTGGACTTTGACTTGGCCATTCTAATACCTGGATACGTTTATTTTTGAACCATTCCATTGTAGATTTGGCTTTATGTTTTGGATCATTGTCCTGTTGGAAGATAAATCTCCGTCCCAGTCTCAGGTCTTGTGCAGATACCAACAGGTTTTCTTCCAGAATGTTCCTGTATTTGGCTGCATCCATCTTCCCGTCAATTTTAACCATCTTCCCTGTCCCTGCTGAAGAAAAGCAGGCCCAAACCATGATGCTGCCACCACCATGTTTGACAGTGGGGATGGTGTGTTCAGGGTGATGAGCTGTGTTGCTTTTACCCCAAACATATCGTTTTGCATTGTGGCCAAAAAGTTCAATTTTGGTTTCATCTGACGAGAGCACTTTCTTCCACATGTTTGGTGTGTCTCCCAGGTGGCTTGTGGCAAACTTTAAACGAGACTTTTTATGGATATCTTTGAGAAATGGCTTTCTTCTTGCCACTCTTCCATAAAGGCCAGATTTGTGCAGTGTACGACTGATTGTTGTCCTATGGACAGACTCTCCCACCTCAGCTGTAGATCTCTGCAGTTCATCCAGAGTGATCATGGGCCTCTTGGCTGCATCTCTGATCAGTTTTCTCCTTGTTTGAGAAGAAAGTTTGGAAGGACGGCCGGGTCTTGGTAGATTTGCAGTGGTCTGATGCTCCTTCCATTTCAATATGATGGCTTGCACAGTGCTCCTTGAGATGTTTAACGCTTGGGAAATCTTTTTGTATCCAAATCCGGCTTTAAACTTCTCCACAACAGTATCTCGGACCTGCCTGGTGTGTTCCTTGGTTTTCATAATGCTCTCTGCACTTTAAACAGAACCCTGAGACTATCGCAGAGCAGGTGCATTTATACGGAGACTTGATTATACACAGGTGGATTCTATTTATCATCATCGGTCATTTAGGAAAACATTGGATCATTCAGAGATCCTCACTGAACTTCTGGGGTGAGTTTGCTGCACTGAAAGTAAAGGGGCCGAATAATATTGCACGCCCCACGTTTCAGTTTTTTATTTGTTAAAAAAGTTTAAATTATCCAATAAATGTTGTTCCACTTCACGATTGTGTCCCACTTGTTGTTGATTCTTGACAAAAAAATTAAATTTCATATCTTTATGTTTGAAGCCTGAAATGTGGCGAAAGGTTGCAAAATTCAAGGGGGCCGAATACTTTTGCAAGGCACTGTATGTACTTAGTAAAAACAGGTGAAATAACTAAAAACATATATATTCTTGTATCTTTAAAGTAGCCTCTTTTTGCTCCGATTATTTTTTGTACACTCTTGCTATTCTCTTGATGAGCTTAAAGAGGGAGTTTTCAGGGTTGATTATTGGAATTTATTGTTTTATCAGTGGGGTAGGGACCTTCATTTGTGTTGCATTGAATGAGGTGTGGGGATGAGATCCTGCCCCAAGTGGAGGAGTTCAAGTATCTTGGGGTCTTGTTCACGAGTGATGGTAGGAGGGGAGCGGGAGATCGACAGGCGAATCAGTGCAGCGTCTACAGTAATGCGGACTCTGCACCGGTCCGTAGTGGTGAAGGAGCTGAGCCGAAAGGCAAAGCTCTCGATTTACCAGTCGATCTACGTTCCTACCCTCACCTATGGTCACGAGCTTTGGGTCGTGACTGAAAGACCAAGATCCCGGATACAAGCGGCCAAAATGGTTTCCTCCGCAGGGTGTCCGGGCTCTCCCTTAGAGATAGGGTGAGAAGCTCGGTCATCCGGGAGGGACTCGGCGTCGAGCCGCTACTCCTCCGCGTAGAGAGGAGCCAGCTGAGGTGGCTCGGGCATCTGGTTCGGATGCCTCCCGGACGCCTCCCTGGAGAGGTGTCCCGGGCATGTCCCACCGGGGAGGCCCCGGGAACGACCCAGGACACGCTGGAGAGACTATGTCTCTCCAGCGTGTCCTGGGAACGCCTTGGGATCCTGCCAGAGGAGCTAGTTGAAGTGGCTGGGGAGAGGGAAGTCTGGGCTTCCCTGTTAAAGCTGCTGCCCCCGCGACCCGACCCCGGAACAAGCGGAAGATAATGGATGGATGGATGGATGAATGAGGTGTGTCCAAACTTTTGGCCTGTACTGTATGTTAGTTACCGTAATTTTCGGACTATAAGCCGCTACTTTTTTCCTTCATTTTGATACCTGTGGCTTATAATCCAGTGCGGCTTATTTGTTGATTTTTTTAGGTAACACTTTATTTGACAGCAGTGTCATAAGACTGTCATAAGATCATCAAAATTATGACATGACACTATTATGGACATTACTGAATGCTTATGTCATTAAGTGTCATTTGGCAAATTATGTCACTAACTCAATTTTTGCCCATCTTGGATCTTTTGCATCCATTCAAAAGTGAGATCATTTGCCGGATAACACTGAATGACATCTGTTATAACCATTCATGAATGCTCAGGACAGAGACATTTCATAATTATGATTGTGTAATGACAGTCTTATGGCACCACTGTCAAATAAAGTGTTAGCAAATACAATAACTAGCAACTGATGAAACAATTGGAACAGTAACTGAAGAAATAATTAGCACAGAACATGATTTTTGATTGTTATTTACATCTGTAGTGCTGCAATGCATGCTAAGAGGCATGGTGGATGACAACAGTCAACAGCAGGTGGCAGCAGAGGTTGACACTCTCCCCCAAGGGAGCAGTGATGGCCAAATGAAGCAATAAAGCTTTGCAGTAATTTGTTCAAAGTTTAATGATGGTTCATTTCGTCTTATGACAGTCGGTCGTATGATGCCGCTGTCAAATAAGGTTGTACCGGTTAATATCTTTTGGTGTAAATATCCCATGATACACTGAGGACAGCTGCGGCTTATAGTCCAGTGCGGCTTATCTATGAACAAATGCCATTTTCGTGCCAAATTTGGTGGGCTGCGGCTTATAGTAAAGTGCACCTTATAGTGCGAAAATTAGGGTATATCTTTATTATTTAAAAAAAAAAAAGAAAGAAAGAAAAAGGAAAACGTTTACACTAGCTTCAATTTTAATGTACATCCAATGTTCTTAATTTGTTAAAATTGAGGATTTGCATTTAGGAAATGTGGAGGGGCGAATTAGATGGAGTTTGGGATTACTTCTGTTGTTGTTGATTTATTTTGCAAATCTTTGAAAAAATACTATTTTGAACGAAAATGATTTTTTTTTTGTATGTGTTATAGGAATAACTTTGCCAAAAGCAGTTTTATCTGCATTTCAGTGGTTTTAGGAGGTTCGAACCCCCCCTCCAAAAAAAAAAAAAAAAAAAAAAATTCTGGCTCCGTGGCAACATTCTTGACAGGGAGTTCTGGCAAGAAATTCTAACCACTTTCACCCCTGTAGACATCCAAACCATTTTGACCAGTTACAATAGATTGGAAGTCTATCACCAAACTGTGGTAAATGAGTTAATCTATTGCAGCCACTCCCTCATAAAAGAAAAATGTCCAAACTATTTTTAGCAAATGAGTTTTGACCATCTATAGGTCAAGTGACTATTCTAGATAACCAAGACCTGGCGTATACGTAGACATCACATTTCAGGTCATGTAGGCTACAATATTACCGTAAGGTATCCAGGTGTGGACATGTTTTTCCCAAAATTATAAACGTAATAAGCAAGATTTTTTTTTTTTTTTATTAATGAAAAGGAGATTTGACTCTAAAAACAAATTCACAGAAGAGACGAATTTGCAAACATCCACAACATGTGATTCTTTTGTTTTCTGTTTAGTTTGAAACCAAACTTCAGCTGGGAGTGGCAATACAGACTTGAAAAACCTGCAAGTAAGTCAATTTACATGATACAGCTAAAAGAAAAAAACATTTTGTATAAGGGGGTGTTTTTGTTCACCTCTGTGTTGTTGTTGCAAGACTGAAGAATCTCCTAGAACAGGTACACACACAAGGGCACAACACAGAAATATTGATGATTATAGTTGCAGGAGTAGTAGTAATTACCCAATTGCTGTACTATATGACGATATATATCGCCAAAACTTTTCTATCGTCATCGTCGACCTGTTCCTGCAGTGCACGTCAGCAGATCGCACTAAATTTTGGCTAATTTGCTACATTGATGGGATTCCATGTAGTACCACCAATCGGCCTCTAGACGTCTCTCTCTGCTCGCAATAGCGTACGTCAGAGGTGCCCAAGTCCGGTCCTCGAGAGCCCCTATCGAGCTTGTTTCCCATGTCTCCCTCTTTTAACACATCCGAATCAAATGATCAGGTCATCAGCAAGCTTTGCAGGAGCCTGATAACGATACTAATTATTTGATTCAGGTGTGTTGGAGGAGGGAGACATGGAAAACAAGCTGGAAAGGGGCTCTTGAGGACCGGGTTTGGGAACCCCTGCCGATTGAAAATTAAAACACATATAATCCACACAGAAAATAGACAACACATTGTGTCTTAATATTAATATAAACAAATTTATAATTAAGAGGTGGGAATTAGAGTTGCTGTCAGGTTTTATTGGGTTTTTTTTTGGCATAAGCTGTCGGTCCGTTCCTAACTGCATCCCGAAGACCGCGCTATGATTTAGTTTCGCTTTATTTGGCATATTTCAATAATCGGAATTTGAATGTTTGTGAATCGTTCTCGAATCTTCCACGACCTAATCGCGAATAATTTTAGAATCGGAAATGTCACACGTCTCTATTTATTACATTACAGTGTTTCCCACAAATGAACGAGACTGTGGCGGCCCGCCACAGTCTCGTTTGGGCCCGCCACAGTCTCGTTTGCCCCCCCCCGCTGAATAAAAAAAAGAAGATAATAATCAGATGCGTCAGTCAGCCGATTACACAGCTGTAGCCCACTCCACTCTACTACCCGCGAGAGCGCGCGCGGGTAGTAGAGTAGCATTTTAGAGTAGTATTTTATTTATTTATTTATTTATTTAAGAGACGCAAGGGGAACGAGTAGGAAGAATGGGAGAACGAGCGAGATAGCGAGAGATAGCGGTCGCATGTCTTAGCAGCACGCTGTTATTTTGTTATTGTTTTTCTGTATTATTGTTACCACAATCAAGTGGGTAAGCAAATACAGACTTCTCTCCTTCTTCCCCATATCCGGGGCATTACAATAGTTTGGATCGGACTTTTCGGCGAAAGTGAGCGGTGGACGGCCGTCTTGGACATAAAGCAAACTTTGAACTTGCGCGGAGAGGCGGGGCACAAAATAAAGCCTTGCTCTATTTTCAGAGCGTTGGTCACAGTAAAATATTTATTAGTTCAAGCAGAGTAAAATGATACATATTCACGGTACAAGAACGTCGTTTCCGTGTCCATCGATTGGTAAGAAAAGGCTGTTTGTACGAGTGATGCGTGGGCACTCCCGTCAGGGGGGACATTTCGCGTGGAGTGGCTATTTTTCGGCACAACACCGGCGCGCCAACTTCAGACAAATTACGGCTGACGAAACTTTGATAAATGCGCCCCCCCCCCCAATTTCGCGAGCTCTGGGACACTCAAAAAATGACTCTCATACCTCTCCTTGCTAAGTTAATGGTACCTCGATGTGCGTTTGTGTGGAAATTTAGTTCACGAGCAACGGGGAAAAAACTATTCACCTTCTCACCAAATCAAGTAAAACTCTTTACACGGCTATTAGAATTCCCCCAGTCCTGTAAATGGGTCAGTTGACAGAAGGACTGTTATTGTTGTGGTAATGTAGTACTTACGAGGGTCAAATAAAAAGGAAAAAGGAGGACTACGACGGCGGTCTGAAACCCGCGGCTCTCGGGCTGCATGCAGCTCTTTAGCGCTGCTTTTTCTTTTTTTTTTTTTTTTTTTTTTAATGGAAAAAGATGGGGGAGGGAAATATATTTTTTGTTTTAATAGGATTTCTAGGAGGACAAACATGACACAAACATTCTTTCAATTCATTAATACTGTAATGAAGTTAAACTTGTGGTGGCATCGTACAACAGAGTAGTCACGTGGTGCGCTATAGGATCCACTGCAGGGAAAATAAACATTTAATCATGAAGGCTAATTATGTATTTCTAGCCAACTTAGTCATTTTTATACTAGGCTAATATATATATATATATATATTTATATACGCATTTTACATACCGTAGCGGAGAGCTATAACATTAGCCTAGCTAATGAAATATTTCAAATATATCTTTGTTATGGTTCTTCTTGGGGGAAAAAAATTATGAAGAAAAAAAAAAAAATTCGCCGTGGCACGACATGGTGAGGCTGTCCGACTCCGATGCAGCCCACCACCACAGTTTCAAAAAATCCTATGGGAAACACTGCATTATGCTAACTCAGTACTTCTCAAATAGTAGAGAGCGCACCAGCGATGCTGGGGTGGGGGGGGGGGAATGATGTGACCTCGGAGAACATAATTTTTTGCTGTACTAGAATAAAGTGTCATTGCACATACGCTTAGTGGGGGGCCATGGCACTCTCATTTTCAGAGTGTGCAGTATTTTTGAACCAAACAAGAACACACAGCAAAGAGCACTGGAGATATGAAAAGCAAAGACGAGGAAATATGACGACGCGTATGTAGCGTTTGGCTTTTAACACAGTGGGAGGTGAAGAAAGATCAGTCTCTTTATTGTGTCTTAAAATGTTTGCGGCGGATAGCAGGAAGGCAAATCAATTAAGAGGCCACTTAAAGACATTAAACCCCAATCACATTGATAAGCCTGAATATAAAGTCATCTTAAAAGTCAATATAACTTTTAAATAATTTTAACTTTTAAATAAATTTTCACCCCAAAATTTAAAATGTATTAAATCGTGGCATATCATTATTATGATGCTATATTAACGACCATTTCGTGATAAGATCTTTCTTTTCAATATCGCAAAGCACTAGTGTATATTATACAAATATTAAAAAATTCACAGAGAATTACATCACCTGCAGTCGTTGCCTCCTCTCAGCATCTGTCTTCAAGTCTAGTAGATCGTCAATGTTCACCTCCTCTGGCATGTCCTCCTCCTCATCATCAGCAGCAACAACAACAACAACAACCAAAGTAAGTCCACAAGAATAACAAACTGGTCAAATGTCACCTAGCATAGCAAAATGAGTGGCATGGGTCTCTGAGATAAAAGCCCCTCCCAGTTCAAAAGGATTGGACGTTTATCGCCGTCAATGGCAGTCAAAGAGATAAAAGTCTGTTTACAAGCACGTCTTGCGTGTGCCTACAGAGGGAGACAAACACTACAGCAGTGCCATGAAGCTGACAGTAGCAGGTGCAGTGGGGCAAATAAGTATTTAGTCAACCACTAATTGTGCAAGTTCTCCCACTTGAAAATATTAGAGAGGCCTGTAATTGTCAACATGGGTAAACCTCAACCATGAGAGACAGAATGTGGAAAAAATAACAGAAAATCACATTGTTTGATTTTTAAAGAATTTATTTCCAAATTAGAGTGGAAAATAAGTATTTGGTCACCTACAAACAAGCAAGATTTCTGGCTGTCAAAGAGGTCTAATTTCTTCTAACGAGGTTTAACGAGGCTCCACTCATTACCGGTATTAATGGCACCTGTATTAACTCATTATTAGTATAAAAGACACCTGTCCACAAACTCAGTCAGTCACACTCCAAACTCCACGATGGCCAAGACCAAAGAGCTGTCGAAGGACACCAGAGACAAAATTGTAGACCTGCACCAGGCTGGGAAAACTGAATCTGCAATAGTTAAAACACTTGGTGTAAAGAAATCAACTGTGGGAGCAATTATTAGAAAATGGAAGACATACAAGACCACTGATAATCTCCCTCGATCTGGGGCTCCATGCAAGATCTCACCCCGTGGTGTCAAAATGATAACAAGAACGGTGAGCAAAAATCCCAGAACCACACAGGGGGACCTAGTGAATGACCCACAGAGAGCTGGGACCACAGTAACAAAGGCTACTATCAGAAATGCAATGCGTGGCCAGGGACTCAAATCCTGCACTGCCAGATGGGTCCCCGTGCTGAAGAAAGTACACGTCCAGGCCCGTCTGTAGTCCTCTAGAGAGCATTTGGATGATCCAGAAGAGGACTGGAGAATGGGGCCATGTATTGAGAGATTTTGAGTGAAAATCTCCTTCCATCAGCACGGGCATTGAAGATGAGACGTGGCTGGGTCTATCAGCATGACAATGATCCCAAACACACAGCCAGGGCAACAAAGGAGTGGCTTCGTAAGAAGCATTTCAAAGTCCTGGAGTGGCCTAGCCAGTCTCCAGATCTCAACCCCATAGAAAATCTGTGGCGGAAGTTGAAAGTCCGTGTTGCCCAACAACGGCCCCAAAACATCACTGCTCTAGAAGAGATCTGCATGGAGGAATGGGCCAAAATACCAGCAACAGTGTGTGAAAAGCGTTTGGCCTCCGTTATTGCCTACAAAGGGTACATAACAAAGTATTGAGATATAACTTTTGGTATTGACCAAATACCTATTTTCCACTATGATTTGCTTTAAAAATCAAACAATGTGATTTTCTTTTTTTTTCTCCACATTCTGTCTCTCATGGTTGAGGTTTACCCATGTTGACAATTACAGGCTTCTCTAATCTTTTCAAGTAGGAGAACTTGCACAATTGGTGGTTGACAAACTACTTATTTGCCCCACTGTATGTTTTATATCATCATTTGCACGTGTGTGTTTACTTTTCTCTTTCGCTCGCTTTCTCTCACACACACAGACACACATTGTGGGTTTTTATTTGCCATTCCTTAGTCTCATTACTGTTTCGTGTTACTTTCTCCCAGTCTGTTCAGTCCATATATGGTCTCTATTCCAGAGGACACGTGTGACAGGTCTGTGTGTGTTTGTGTGTGTCTTTTTTGTGCTAGGCTCCACCCCCTGTCGTTTATCTGCTGCAGACATCAGTATGATGTCATCACATACAACTGATGTTTGGATTGTTTTTCAAGGACTGATTTGTGGTGTCAGCAATGTCTCTGCACACAGACACAAAGACACACGCACACTAATCTGTGTGTTGGTCCATAATAGAAGCTCCATTTGACCTCGTTAGGTTAATGCTGACTTCTTTGTGTGCGCCGGTTATGAGACGTGTATGCGGGAGCATGCAGTGTGGGGGAAGGTACACACTGGGGAAAAAAAAGCTGCGATAAAGATGACAAAAACGTCATGAATATGTTTCAATATTATAAGTAGTAGTAGTTAGGGCTGGGCGATATGGCCTGAAGTACGTATTACGGTAAATTGAACAGATTTACCGCGATAACAATAAATGAGGATAAATTCGCCCAAGCGGACTGTTATATAATTTGAAAATCTGAATGAATACGTGAAATACGAATTATCGGTTTCTCGTTGATTTATTTACACAATTTCAATTTACATATTTAAACAATTGTACATGCAGTCTAAACATTAAGTATATAAAAATTTCTTGTAAATCATAAGAATTCAAGTATGAACATTTATAACAGCTTTTATGCCTTGAACAATGTACAACATTATAAAAATCGATAGGACGACTGTGCAAACATGTCATTGTGACACAAATGACTTAGTTTGAACAAAACACTTCAAACAGACAACTTATTGTTAATGGCTGCTGTGACATAATTACTCAACATAAGTGTTTACTTCAAGGTTTCAGGTTACTTTCCCCAGAACATTTTTTAATACATGCACACACACATGCACCCCCCACACAGACAGACAAACAGACACACACACACATATTAAAGCTATATTGCTCTTTTGCCAATGAAACATTTAAGATTTTATAGTGGCAGTAATGACACAGAATGAAGCAAGCACACACAGAAAAATAGCTGTGACCATTAAACGGTCATATTATAGGCTTCTGTTACATTATCATTTACAGTGTTGTTAATAACGGCGTTAGAATATAACGGCGTTACTAACGGCTTTATTTTCTTCAGTAGTGAGTAATTTAATTAATTATTTTTACTGAGGCGGGAAAGCCGTGCGCTACTATGCTTTACGATGTTGGTTGACTGATGCGAGAAAAGTGAAAAAGACAGATTCACGGACACGAGAAAGCAGAGCAGGAGTGGGGAGGAGGCAAGGGAGGGTGATGCCTTTGCAAACGCGATGGTGGCGAGGTGGCTCCAATAATACCTGACTGTAGCCGATAGCCTACAAACTACGCTCACATGATGCTTCGGTAGATATCACATATCTACAGACTAGATGCAAATAACAGACACGGCGGCATTAGCAACACGCATAATAAAGAACTAGAAGCGTTAGTAAACAGCCGCCATCTTAAAGCAGTAGACTTCTCAAGAAGGCTCTGTTGCAGAGAACCTTCCTAGCGAACCTGAGTAACTTTTTATCGAAAATGCTCCTAAATCGGCAAAACTTAAATCTATCTTTAAATGATGAAACAGTTTTAATACTTACACATTTCGTAAATAGACAGAAGGGAACTAATGCAATAACAGGAGCAATTTTAACAACTTTGACGGTTGATTCACAACATTAAATGACTTCCACACATAGCAAAGGTTACTATCTAGTTATCGCAATATCGACAATACCCCTGTGTCTAGTTAAGTTTAAGGTAAAGAATTGGGCATGGGCCAATTTGGGCCAATTGTCCCAAAAACCCTTTAAACTTCACATTGTGTGACCTGTTTATTTTTGGGGAGAAAAAAAAAACATGAAAATGATCACCAGTTTCTTTGCCATGTAACTAATTACTCTTACATTCAGGTAACAGTTACTAACGCAATTACTCTTTGGGAAAAGTAATTTTTAACTGTAATTAATTACTATTTTAAAGTAAGATTAACAACACTGATCATTTATGATGAATACTTTACCCTAATAAAAGATATCAAAGAAATCAAACATACACACAGATACAAAAGAACGCAACATACTAATTGCTAGATGCAGTCCGTGCCCAATCCACTCATTAAGTTAAGCTGTTTTGACAAGGTTAGAGCCGCTATCCGACTCCATCACGTTTATTTTATAGTGTTAGCCGCTAGCGTTAGCCTATAGCCTGGCTACCAGTAGAAAGCACCCTCTCCTGAAATCGTGAGAACCAGGGAGGAAAGCGGGTGAAAGCCCGTTTGAAAGCTGCCAAGAGTCTACTTGTCGGGTGAAAGTTTGGCGACACTCACTTAAGCCCGACTCCATCACGTTTGCTTGTAGCGATAGCTGCTAGCGTTAGCCGCAAGCATTAGCCTACCAGGCTTCTGTTTGTTTTGAGTTCCTGATAACCACGTGACTTCATAGGTAAGCCCACTGACTGCTTTCTTAAAGGGGAATGAACATAGCTGAACAACAGAGTCAAAGCGGCATAAAAAGACTATAATTTCTTGTTTCATTAAATTACCAAATTTACCGACATGGTCAAAATTACGTCGGTCATTGTGAAGAATTTCTGTAACGGTAAATTTTCCGGCTCTAGTAGAAGTAGTAGTTTAGTAATTTTGCAAAAATTAAGAGGAATAGAGAAGAAGAACAAGTAATAGTAGTTCTAATGTAAATAGTACAGATAGTGGTAGTAGTCTTGATTGTAATAGTAGCAGTAATTAGCTTCTTGTAGTACTGGTCAAAATACTAATCGTAAGAGTGTGCGTCAGTAGTAGTTATTAAGGCTGGGCAATTTCAAAGCGGGGAAAAAAGATTAGTTAATTTTCAGTGATCAGCCGTGTCATTTTTAATCGACAATAACAATATACAGATACAAACTGACTAGGTGGGCAGATTTTAACAGTCCCTTAAAAAGAGTCCTAGATGTTGATGGTTTTTAGGTACTATTTTTCATTAAAATACAAAATAAGTTTCACTTTTTGAGCACCTTAATTTTAATATACAATGATGGATTTGTATAAAAACTACTAGTTTAAAAAAATAACATTTTTTTTTTTTTTTTTTTTTAAATCTTTTTTGGGGGGGGGGCTCGTAGTGCTCAGTAGTGCAATGAGTAATACTGTAGTCCGCTATTTGTAGATGTAGTTGTACTAATGCTACTATCAACTAATTGGCTGTCATTGACAGCAATAGATGTCCAATCCACCGGTCTTTGTACTGGATCATTCACTGCCAGCCCCTTCCAATTATAATGAATTGGATGTCCATCACCGTCAATAGCACTAAAACAATTGCCTGGCACGGCCAAACTGTTCTCCCTGTGTTTTTCAAACACTGAGAGTATAGTCTGGGACCCAGCCCATTAACGGCCTCTCGAGCAAGTACAAAATCAATCGACAAATCAGATTCGTTTATTTGCGTGACGTGTTCTTAACGAGCAACGTCACTCTTCCGTGTCGGAAGTCGTCTCCACAACAACACAGATGGCGAACAGGAGAGCCGAGAATATGTTCCAATCCACGGTAAAATCAGTTTTAAATTACCAAAAACACATCGACACAAGTCATTGACAACAGTCTGTCTCGCGCTAGCCATGTTGAATAAACTCCGCTCTCCTCGTATGTTTACTTCCGCGCACAAGTCCCTCGTCTCGCCCGTTGCTGATTGGTCCACTCCGCTGTCTGTTTGCTGTGGCTTGCTCCGCCCTGGAAATTTTATCCGCTTAATGGTGGCCAGACTCAATAGCTGGAACAGCGGTGAGTCTGGAGTACCAGGCTACTAAAACAATCCTTCTCCTAGTTGAAATGGATTAGATGTCTATAGCTGTCAATGGCAGTCAATAAATTAATATTAGCTATCTGTCATAGTAGGAGTATTAGTAGAGGCGTGCGAAATTTCCGATTCTCAGATTATTCGCGATTCGGCCGTGGAAGATTCGAGAACGATTCACAAACATCTAAATTCCGATTACTGAATTATACCAGGTAAAGTGGAAATAAAACACAGTCAGCGCGGTCTTCAGGACGCAATGAGGAACGGACCGAGAGTAAATATCATGTTAAACTCATGCCGCTAGATAAAAAAAACAAACCAATAACACCTGACTGCGGCCGTCAGCCGCTACAAACAGCGCCCAGTTGCTAGTTGCTACAAACATACTGCAACATACGGCTATGGTAGATATCACATGTATCTAGAACTAGATGTGAAATGACAGTCGACGGCTGTGTTAGATCACGTACCAAGAACTAGATGCGAAATGACAGACTTTCCCGCGCTAGTAAACAGGCGCCATCTTAAAGCAGTAGACTTCTCTAGAAGGCTCTGTTGTAGTGAACCTAATTACTTTTTATGTAAAAAAAAAAAAAAAAACAAATCAGCAAAATCTTGACTTGAATCTATCTTTAAATGATGAAACAGTTTTAAAACTTTCACGTCGAAAGTAGACAGAAAGGAAATTATGGAATAACAGGAGCAATTTTAATAACTTTAACAGTTGATTCACAACATTAAATTAATTGAATGTAGTTTGAAGCTGCCGATACAGAATGGGGACTTGAGTATTTTATTTACTGTTTTTAACGGTTAACTTGATACTGAAATAGTCGTTTGTTTAGCCTGAGAGAATTTTTTAAAAATTTGGGAACTAGTGTACAAAAAATGAAAAGCGGGGCAGGGTGGGGGGTGGGGGGTTTGTGGTGCATCAATAATCGATTTATAATCGAATCGGAGCCTCTGAATCGTAATCGAATCGTTAGGTGCCCAAAGATTCCCACCTCTAGGTATTAGTAATAGTAATTGAGTCAGTAGTAAAAGTGTGTTAGTAGTAGTATTAGCAGTAGTGTTTGTGTCTGTGTGTGTGTGTGTGTTGTCAGCAGTAACATATGGACTCCTGCTTCATAACCACTCCCCCAACAACACCCGCGCACTCACTCGCAGATGTGACGCTCATAAATCAATAGCACTAATAGCTGTTAGCGTGTGTCTTCTTTGTTGTCTTTGTGTGTTCTCATTTACTTCCCTGATTGGCTGCTCTATTTTTCCATTGATTGACCACTAACTGGACAAACACGCTCATCATCAGTCTGACATCACCAAACTAGAAGCGTGACATCACTACTGAATATTTGTGTGGGAGTATATTTGTCTGTGTAAGTCTTTATACATTTATGTAAATTTGTACTTTTGGGGTGTGGGAGTGTATGTGTATTCAAACACTATGTGTCTGGGTATTTGTGTGTAAGCTTACCGACTTTTTGTGACTGCGTGTACTCATTGTTACAAATTTGTCAGCTGACTGGTGCGTGTGTGTGAGCTTGCGCGTACTACCCAGATGGGACATTTGACAGGAAATGAAGACAACAGAGAGATGTAATTATCTATTTATCACCGGACATACACACACACAACTACACACACGTATACTGGGTAATATCAGGGGACAAATAATTGTCTTCCCCCTTACCTTCATCTATTATGCATGACTGTATGTGTGTGTGTGTGAGAAGGATGAACAAAGACAACCTTTTACACTCTCACATTATCAATCAAAATTCTCGTTAATCTTTTTGCCTTTTCCTGATGTGTTAATAACGTTGCCCTACACCGCCCTTAAATCAAACGCATTCAGGAGCGTTTGTTGACAGGTGAACGCTATTCCAAAAAAGGAAAAGAAAAGCACTTAATGTCATTCGAGGAGATTACAAACATCATTATAATCTTCAAACTCAGTTTATTCCAACATTTCCATTACCTAATACTGTACATAATAGAAAAAGTATTATACTGTATTATCTAATGATAATAACTGTATTATTTTACTAGTGGCAGAAACACTGGTGTTTTAATATTGCTGGCGAGTTATTACTAGAGCTGAAACGAATACTCCAGCAACTCGAGTAACTCGAGTTTAAAAATTGGTCAGGGTAATTTTATCCACCTCGAGGAATCGTTTAATTTTGCCAGCTCTAACCATCACGTTTTGCCCGGACTACTTTTAATGCGGGACAACGCGCTGACGTCACGTGCGTAGAGGAAGAAGCAATAAAAAAAAAAAAAAAAAATCAATAAATTAAAAAAAAAAAACCTTACCACAGCCGCTACAAACTACTCCGACGTTGCTAAAAACTATGCCCGCATGATGCTACGGTTGTAGCAGGTAGCGTCTGATGCGTCTCATAGATATCACATGTATGTAGAACTAGATGCGAAATGACAAACTGGGCGGCATTAGTAAACAGCCGCCATCTTAAAGCAGTAGATTCTCAGCGCTAATAAATAAGATGTCGCTCGCTATCACTCGCTCATGTAACGTTAGCCCTGCGGAGGGCTAGGTTTCTATGCAGGTAGATTTGTGTCTTTATTATTCCATAAAAAAAAATTTTTTTTTTAATTGCTTCAATCAAAAAAAAAAACTCGCTTCAATCAAAATATATATTTTCAATAAAAAAGTCACTTCAATTAAAAAAAAAGTGTTTGAATGCAAAAATAAATTTTAAACTAAAAAAAAAATGCATTTGAAAACTCTTTTTCTTTGATTGAATTTTTTTCTTTTGATTGAAGTCAATTTTTTTTTTTATTGAAACAACTTTTTTGATTGAAGTAATGCAGTTTTGCATTTGGGCCTTTATTATTTAAACAAAAATAAATTGCTTCAGACTAAAAAAAAATATTTTCGGAAGGAAAATCTTCACTTGAATCAAAAATTTTAAAAAATCATTCATAGAAAAAAAGTTTTTGAATGCGATTAAATATTTCAAACTCAGAATTTTGCATTTGAACACTTAATTTTTCATTTAAACTGTTTTCTTTGATTGAAGCAATCCTTTTTTTGTTTGGGCCATATTATGGGTAGGACATTTAAATTGTGTCTAAATCATTCAATCCCAGAAAAAGATGCTTCAATCAAAAAAAAACTATTTTCAACCAATGAAAAAATCATTTTCAAAAATAAAATTGCCCTTCTCTAAAAAAAAAATATATATATATATATATAGATAGATAGATAGATAGATATATATATATATATATATATATATATATAAATATATATATATATATATATATATATATATATATATATATATATATACATTTTTTTTTTTTAATATATTTTTGATTTTTTATATTGAAGGGTCACTTTTTTGGGAGAGCGAAAAGTTTTGAACTCATTTTTTATTTGAAGTACTAAAAGTTTTGAAGGCACTTTTTTTTTTAAGTAGAAAGTTTTGATTGAATCATTCTGACACAAAGATCCAACTTGGCCGCTACTTCCAACATATTTGAGTGATAGGTGATTACGCCAATGGCATAAAAGCATGACGAAGCAAGAATAATGGCCACCAGGGCTTCAGCCAGCCATCGGACTCAGCTCGAGGAATTCAAGCAGAAAATAGCGCACCTAAGGCCGATGACTTTGATGCGAGGCAGTGCTTCTATGGTCCGAGAGTACATCTGAGATGCAATTGTTGGCTTTTTAAAACAATGTACATCGAAAATGACTGAAAATGGTTCAATATTAGATGAAATGTCTTGTTTTCTCATGTATATTTATAATTGCTCTTTACCTAAAAAAAATGTTTTATCCGATTACTCTATTAATCGATAGAATTTTCAGTCGATTACCCGATTACAAAAATATTCGATAGCTGCAGCCCTAGTTATTACCAGTTAATATATATCGTAAACATAGGAGATGTTAGTAGTACTGTTGTAGTAGTGGTGTTTAGTAATATTAGTCGAAGTATTAAAAGGCTACTACAAGTAGCTTATTCTTTTAACTCATTAAGTGCCATTGATGGTGCTACGACAAGTATTGCATTAACTCGTCAAGTGCCGTTGACGGTGATGGAAACCCAAAATAAATGACAGGACAGGAAAGACTGATGTGACAGAGAACATTACGTGTGACAATTTACCTCAATAAAATTTTACTTGGAGGGTTGGCAGCTTGACTTAAAGCAGTAATGAGAAGTAATTTCTTCACATGCCAAATAGGGTCACAATTAAAGTAATTAAACATTGTCCAACAAATAAAGCATGAAAAAAATAATTTATATGTTATATGTACTACCTAACATGGAATGGATACAAGACCCATCGAGATTACAAGATTGGTAAGATATAGGCTGTTATTATTTTCATGATTTGAAGATGCAGGCATTTGCACATAATTTTATGTTTTTGTCTATCTGATGACATTGTTAAAAAAAATAATAATCAGACTTCATGTTCATTTTGGCAGATCCAGCAGCTCTCGTGCATATAAAATAATAATATAAAAACGTTGGAGGGAAAGAAGGAGATGAGTCGTTGATGGCTTTCTCCACTTTGTTGTGGCAACAATAAGAAAACAAAATAATAGCGGACTGCCGCCACAATCGACCGCGAAGTTTTGCTTCTCGCTGATCTCCTCCTCGCCTCCTACTACTCCAGCGTCTCTTAAACGGATTGTGCATAGTGTCTTGTTATGAGCTTTTTGTTTACAAATGTATCGAACACACGACGTGCTGACAGTACAACACGGCTCGGGGCTCTCGGCAGGAAGTGGCGTCTAATGGCGTGAGGAAATGTAGTTTTTTCACACAAGCGAACAGATTACAAAGCACCACTTCAGTGTTGTCCTGAGACTACATCTCCCATGATTCACTGCGTGACTTGAGCCGCTCGCTGATTCGCTGCGAGATTGACTCAATGCCAACACGCTAAGTTGTCACCTGTCAGCGGCTCTCGCGAAACACAAACTAGAAGGCTATCATACGATCACCGAGAAAGAAACGCCGAACCGTACAAATGCAATGCAATGCTTGAAGCATGAAGGTGGAAATACATAATACAAATACAAACAAATGTGCACAAACTCACCGGCGGTGTGTGTCTCTTACTGCAACGTGACCGTGAATTACCGCGACGACGACCCGCTTATATGCACAACCACACCCCTTTCCCGATTAACAGTGGATTAACCCTTTCGGACAAGATCGTAGATGACGCACAATTTAATCACGCTTAACCTAGCGAACGCAACAACAACTATGATCGGGGATTGCCACGAGTTAACTTTCGGCTAACGTCGCTAGCTTATACTGGTCATTCCACAACAGTTGGCAGCTCTGCTTTGACAAAGTCATCAGTCATCTATCCAAAACTTACTAACACTTACTTTTTGGAAAATCCTTGATCATAAGCAGACCGGTTAAGGAAGCAGGCATCTTCAAAGTGTTTGTAGCAGAGAACACTACTCGATGATGGCGTGAAATTCATTCGCTTCGTACGAACGAAAGATGTCCATTTACGTGTCCTGCTATCCTTTGGCCACTCATACAACTTCGTTTGAGTGAGAACAAAACATCCCCACACACCGCCTTGGCATCTTACCGAGAAGCAATTCAACAAACAATACTGTTCTACGGCGGACTTCCCTCATACTTCTAGGTGTGACGTAATTTCCGAAGATTGTCGAAGAAAAGCATTTTCGTTGTCAAGGGCGTTGCTATGGGTTAAACAAAGAATCTGGAAGGGTTGCATAAAAAAAAAAAAAAATAACGAAAATATGCTTATAACTGTTTAGCTATTGATATTCAAAAACATGGTTGGCCAACCTTACTTCACATTACAGCTTTAAAGAGTTAACACTAGTGATAGCAGTAGTAGTTGTCAAAATGTCTAAACCATTTGAACTGGGAAGGCTGGCACTTAATGATCCTATTTCAGTGCCATTGACTGCAAAAGATGTCGAATTCACATAAAGTGGGAGGAAGAGGTCTATCAACAAACATGGTCAACGGCAGGCTATGAGTTAAAAATATTCATCCTAACTTCAATAGACCAAAATGTTCTCCGTGTGATGTCAAAAAGTAGTTTGCATTTAGATGTCTTGACAGCAACACAAACTCAAACACACAAAGACACACAGCGAGTGAGCCTGCAGCTGTGTATGTGCTGCTGTCAGCTTCACTTTGTCTCCACTCTCCCAATCGTCTGTGACCTTTAACAATTTGCTCCTACTACGCACGCATCCTCGCCATCTTCAGTTTCTTTTTGTGTTTAACTAACAATTGATTTTTCTTTATGATGACAAACTCTTCCACCACTCACATCATCAACGTTTGCATCGCTTACTGTCATAATTAGGAAGAATAAAATAGTTTGGTAGACGTAGAAGTAATACCAATTGCAGAATTAAGAGTTGTACTGTAATTGTCCTGTTTGCAGTAGTACTAAATGCAGTAATGCTACGATCATTGCAGTAATAGTGAAGTGCCAATAATTGTAGTAATAGTGATGTAAGAGTAGCGGAAATACTACCATTGTTTGTGAAGGTGTAGCAGTCATCTGAGTGTTATAAGCAGTAATAGTAGTTGTATTGTAGAAAGGGTTATAGTTATTAGAGAAGCTTTAATATTATAGTGGTAGTGTTAAATGTCCAGGTAGTGTACTAGCTTTGTACAAATTTGAGCAATACTAGTGTAGTAGAGGTCACAATACTAATAGAAGTAAGTAGTAATATTGTATATTTAGTAAAAATTGAAGTAGTAATAATTTAGTGGAGGCACTAATATATGGAGTAATCATAGTATTGTTGTGGTTGTTCTAATTGCAGTAGAAGTGTGGTAGTACTAACCGCAGTGCAGTAATTGTACTAAAAATTGTAGTAGTGGTAGTTAAGTAAAGGTAGTAGTAATAGTAGTAGCAGTAGTACTAATTGGATTAGTTCTCCTGTACTGTAGTTGCAGTAATAGTCTAGTAGTACTCCTAGTAGCTGTAGTATTGTTATGGTAGTATAATTGTATTATTGGTAGTGGTAGACAGAGGTGGGTAGAGTAGCCCAAAAAATTTATTCTTGTAAGAGTAGCGTTACTTATAAATAATATTACTCAAGTAAAAGTAAAAGTAGTCATTAAAAATTTACTCAAGTACAAGTAAAAAAGTATTCTTTGAAAAGAATGTTCAAGTAATGAGTAACATTGTGAGTAACTGCTTACTATGTCAGATTTTTTTTCCTCAAAACAACTTCATCTATATGAACTGTTATTATTATGCTGTGCTATAACCTATTACATGACCACGTGAGGCCAAAAAATACACCAAAATCTTTGAATTCAGATGAGAAAAATGAAGCGTCACCCATTCAAAGAACATGAGTGCCCTCTAGTGGAGAAAAAACATTGTTACCTCTGATTGGTAAAATAGTGTACCGCACGAATGCTATTTTTAGACCGTGACATCGCATCGTAAAGCGGAAGTAAAGCGGATATAATATAGACCCGCCCTCACATAGAAACCATTATATTTCTGCTACTTTTCTCAGGTAATCATCCAAAAACGAACATGCCGATCAAGCACTGCTTATATGGAACTTGTGAAGGATGTTTTCTTCATACGTTTCCCGAAACCAAAAACTCGTCGGAAAAAATGTGAAAAATGGATCAACTTACGCGGACGTTTAACGCCAGCAACGTGAAGCCATTCACATTTCATATGCAGTAAACATGTTGTTGTGCTGGCATGGTCCTTCAGAGGACAAAGAGGTAAGCCATTTTGATATTTTTACTAACTTTTTAGCACGTTTTGCCGTGCTGCTTGTCTGACAATGAATGACCTGAAAAGAATTAAAATGGTATCTGACTGCTACCGTTACCTTTTCTGTTGTAAAAAAAAAAAAAAAAAAAAAAACAACCTTAAGTAAGGATGATGTGTAAATAAATTATAGAATTAAGATTTATTATTAATGAAAAAATTAAGTGTTCGATGGCTGTCAACAAGTAGCATTAGCGATCGCTACACAAAAATGTAATGTAATGTAAATTGCCCAAAAGAACGGTCCGAGACAACCAGAGGATATAATATATAAGATAGATAGGGCATATGGTGGTAAAAGATTGTTGAAACAGGAGAATATCATTGTCAGTGGCGTAGGAAAAAGGTGTCGATAAAAAAGCTATGCTTAGGTCGGCTCGTTTTTTTTCTGTCTTCTTCAGCCCTCGACACTCAAGCCACCTCTTTATCTGAACATTTTTATGTTCTTCCACATCTTTACCAGTGAATTTGGCACCTGGGACATCATTTTCGGACAGAATTGGTAGGTTTAGCTCTGTAAACATCTCCTTCGTACACTATTTCCATTCATTTACTATCGGGGACAAGCCCCCGTTTGTCCCCCCCTTAGCAACATTAGCTAATGTCATGAATATTAATGAGCGAAAGTGACGTGTAGCGTGCGGTACGCCATTCAGCCATGTGGTTATTGTTGCGACATCTCATTGGTGAAACTGAAACAACCACTGTCAGCATCACTGGCTAAAATAGAGTGAATATGTAGAATAAAGAGGAAAAATATAACAACTGTAGTGTTGTGCTGCAACTATTAATCGATTAAGGCGAGTATTCGATAAGAAAAAAACATTCTAATTATATTTTGCTGCTTCAAGTATTCGTTTAATGTCGCGTTTAAATGGTTTGTTTTTGAAAGTGTTTGCATTTAGTTTTATTGATTTGGGTGGATACACTGCCCTCTAGTCTCCCTCATTTCACATGGTCAAATCCAGCTGCTCCCTGTTAAGACCAACATTAGCTAGGTTTTTGTTTGAGCCAATGTTTTTTTTTTTTTGCATTCGTAATTTAGTTTAAAGGTATACTTCGCCAATTTTTGTGGGAATATGTGTCGGAACTATTTGTTGGGAGCATTGTTTAAAAAAAAAAAAAAGTTCGAATTTTGTAGTATTTAAGCTAGTGGACTTTTGCTATGTAAGTTAACCAATTGTTCTTTTGTTCTACATACGTAGATCCTTATTTATTTTTATTTTTATCCCATTTGAGGCCTAGTTCAGGTATTTTTAAAATTTTTTTTATGTTTTCACGTTTATCATGTTTACTCGATTATTCGAACTAACTAGTTCATCGATTAATCGACTACTAAAATAATCGATAGCTGCAGCTATAGTGTGTTATCAAGCGTAATAAATTTTTAGGTAAGAAATAAGATTTTCTTTATAAGATCTAGAGGTTTTTGAGTGAAAACAGTAAAAAAGTTTTTTTTTCTAGTCACGTCTGAGATGCAATTGTTGGCTGTTTTCAAAAATATACATCGAAAATAAAGACATTGATTGACTCAAAATGGTTCAATATTAGAGGAAATGTCGTTTTCTCGTGTATATTTATAATGGCTCCTTACCTTAAAAAATTTTTTTTTATCCGATTACGCGATTAATCGATAGAATTTTCTGTCGAATACTCGATTACTAAAATATTCGATTGCTGCAGCCCTATAGTGTAGCCCAGAGCAGCGGCGTCTCGAGTAAAAGTAAAAGGTATTGTGGTAAAACTGCTCTTGGAAGTATTTTCCTGAAAAAGTTACTCTCAAGTAAATATAATGGAGTAAATGTAACGCGTTACTACCCACCTCTAGTGGTAGGATGACTGATTATAGCATTAGTGAAAGTGTAGAAGTAGTAATTGCAGTAATTGGGTGGTAGTAGTATGTGATACTAATGTCAGTAATTATACTTATGGTAATAGTTAAGTTGTACAGCAAAAGTAAAAACTGACTTCTAGTGTGCTGCAGTTTTGGTGGCAACCAAGCCCAGTCAGGGTAGTCCCAGTACTCACCCTGCCCGCGTAGAGCTCGTCCAGGCCGCAGTCTATCCACTTCTCCACGTCCAACCTCCTCTGGAGCTCCTTGCGGTTGTACTTGACGGTGACTCGAGCCTGGCGCCGCTGCAGACTGTGGCCGCCCGGCTCACGCTCTCCGCCGCCGCGGGTCCGGTTGGGTGACTGGTGGTTGCACACCTTGTTGACCCGCCGCCCCACTCGGTTCGCCGCCATTGGGGATGGTCAAATTAGTGGAATCTTCTGAAGCTCAGGTTAATTAACTTAAGTCTTCAAGTTCTAACGAGTAAATTAAGAAGACAAACTAACAGAGTGTTTTGTTTTTGTTTAGGGGATTAGAAACGTGTGCCGGAAAATATCAAAACAAAAATATAAAAGATCAGGTGCAATGATGCACACTACGGGCGCGCACACGGGACTTGGACTGGGAGGCAGTAGGGTGGGGAACCACGCGGTGGCTGGCGATGCCTTCATGTACTGTCGGAATTAAGCAATTACAGCTGATTATTCGGAATTTTCAAACTTCTAACAATGGTAATTTTGCGTTTAAATTTGAATAAAATAAAAAAATTTAAATGAAATGTCAAATGTTTGAGTAATCAATCTTATATTCATGTCCAGAATACGATTGGAGTGTTGCTGCAAACGCAGATTCCGATTTTCACAAATGACATCAAACGCCGCAGTAAGACATGTCCACTGGGTCCTAGCGCTTCCATGTTTAAGGAAGTTATATTTCATATTCTTTCAAGAGCAGCAACAGCGTCACCTGTAGGCTCAACTAATAAGGACATGAATTGTTACTATCAAATTTATTCATTTTAGAAGACGAAACAAAATTACTCATTTAAATACTTTTATTTCAACACAAATGATTACTAAATATGGATTTCAATACTGCATTATTCCTATATGTATACTTTAATTAATGAGTTTGTTTGTTTGTTTGTTTGTTTGTTTGTTTGTTTGTTTGTTTGTTTGTTTGTTTGTTTGTTTGTTTAGAATTAAGAAAAATACTTAATGCAGATTGGCTGGAGCAAGTCACGTGATACTGGCGCATAAAACATTTTAAATTAAGCTATTAATTGACCAATATGGACATTATATGAAATACTGTATTAAGGACATTCTTTACAAGAATATAATGTTTTATTTATTTTGGGTAGAGAAACAGGTGCTTTTGGTTTAGCAATTATTGAACAGTAGTGGGCAATTTATGTCCTATTCTTAATTCTTAAGTTTCAAATGTCCAGTCGCTCAGAGACAATATGCTATTTTATTTGATGCTATGCCCGCAGGAGTGATCATGCTTTTAAAAGAAAAAAATTGCTTCATAAACGATATTATTTGAAAAAGAAGATGGTCAAATCCAAATAGGTACTTGATTGCAAACAAGGTGAAAGAAGTGTCTTTTAAAATATTGCATAAATTCTACCCGGCATGTCATTATATGTCCCGGTCTAAAAAGGACATTGATATAAAATGTTCTTTTTGTGCAATCCACTCCGAGACTGCTCAACACTTACTGGAAAGAGTTCAGCAACTTTGTCACCAGTAAGATCAAAGAGGACTTAGATGAGATTTCTTTTTTTCTCCGAACGCAGATTTAGGTAAAAAGTTTTTTGTAATCAATTTGTTCATTTTAATGGCTAATTTCTTTCTTCACAAATGGAAACACAGCACACTGAAACTTTCTTTCAAACATTTTACAATGACACCATTTCCTATTTGGAGTTTATCACGTACTGGAAAAATAAAAAGGCTCATAAATCTTTTAATGTTTGTGAAAACATTGGTTTAATTAATAGCGACGGCTCCCCCTGGCATCTATGTTTTGTTTAATGTATGTTGTATTATTTGTTGTTTGTTAAATTTAAAAAAGAAAAAAAAAGACCAAATATGGTCTCCCTGAAAGAAAATTAAATGACAGGTAAATTGCAAATCACCACGTTTGTTCTTCCTCTCGTGGTATATAGGTATATTATCGCAGATTTGATTATACAGTAATCCCTCGCTACTTCAAGCTTAAAACGTTGCGCCTTCTGTCCACCGCAGGATTAAAAAAGAAAAAATGAAAAAAGTATTTTATATAAAAATGTTAATATATATACATGTATAAATGTACAAATCATTGTATGTGTAAATGTACAAATCATTGTTTTCTTATATATATTAGGGCTGTCAAAATTATCATGTTAACGGGCGGTAATTAATTTTTTAAATTAATCACGTTAAAATATTTTACGCAATTAACGCACATTCCCCGCTCAAACAGATTAAAATGACAGCACAGTTTCATGTCCACTTGTTACTTGTGTTTTTTTGGTGTTTTGTCGCCCTCTGCTGGCACTTGGGTGAGACTGATTTCATGGGTTTCAGCACCATTAGCATTGTGTAATTACTGACATCAACAATGGCGAGCTACTAATTTATTTTTGATCAAAAATTTTACTAATTTTATTAAAACGAAAACATTAAGAGGGAGTTTAATATAAAATTTCTATAACTTGTACTAACATTTATCTTTTAAGAACTACAAGTCTTTGTATCCATGGATCGCTTGAACAGAATGTTAATGTTAATGCCATCTTGTTGATTTATTGTTATAATAAACAAATACAGTCCTTACAGTATGTACAGTATATTGAAAGTATATATCAGTCTTGTGTCTTATTCCATTCCGTTCCAACAATAATTTACAGAAAAATATGGCGTATTTTACAGATGGTTTGAATTGCGATTAATTCCGATTAATTAATTTTTAAGGTGTGATTAACGCAATTAAAAAATTTAATCGTTTGACAGCCCTAATATAGTATCATTTATATATCATAATTATTACATTTGCAGTGCTTAAAAAACATTTATATAACATACACAGCACATATTTTTCAATTATACTTTGGGACAAAAAAGGGGAAAAACTTGTCTTATCGCTATCTCTTTCCAATGCTGTTAAATCTGAATAAATACATTGAAGACACACACACACACGCACACACCCCAAAAAATATTTTATTTAAGTAATTATTTAGAACCGTAATCTTTATAATGTGCAGCAAAATATTTCGCTGATTGGCTGAAACAAGTCACGTGGTAAATATTTTGCATATATTTGTGTGTGGTGGGGGGGGGGGTCGTTTTTTAATTGAAATGAGAGGAAGATAACAAATAAAATGGCAATATAACCGCTATTTCGCTACATTAAAGTGCTTGAGCGATTAATGATGATGAGTAATAATAAAGTAGATGAAAATAAAAGCCTAAATACAAGCACTGTAACTCAGTTTCAGTAGGCGTGTCCATTCCGCCTCACCTGTGTTTCGGGTTTTATCCGCTGCGACATAAAGAAGCAGGAAGTAAAAGCAGACGTTCGTGACGTGAACGTCGCTTCATATAGTCTTTCGGGGATTTCTTTGTTTGAAATTTAAAGACTTAAACACAAAACAAGACGATAAATATGACTCGCTCGACACTCAGGTGTGCTTTGTTTCTCCTCTATGTCAGCTACGTTGTGTCCGACAGTCAAGCTTCTCAAAATGGGAGCAGCAACGCCAACGGTAAGAACCGCGTCAACCTTTTTAAATTAAGAAAAACTTCGAAGTATTAAAATTTAGTTACTAGTCTAAATGAGCTTATAATTTGTTCATGATAGACGGAAGTTTTTCTGCGACCAAAACGTGTGTTGACAGTAAACATTCATGTTTTATTTAGAACATTTACAGAGTGTACTTTCTAAAAACTTTACTTAAAAAAAGATTTGAAACAGTATATCTACTTATTAATTGTAGAATAAAGGTACTTTACCACCTCAGAGTTTGTTTCATGGCTTCGAAATACCTGAAATCCTATATTTTGACCCAGAATGCTTTTAAACAAGTCATGTGTAATTATTGGGATAATTTGGAGTTTTAGTGTTTGGTATTTTGCAGTAAATGTAATTTTTATGTTGTTCAACATCAAGTTCTAACACAAAATGATATTTAATTGATTGCCGCTAAGGCTCAACAATGTTAGTTTTGGATAACATAAAGTGAATTTTTTTTATTCGTTTTCCACAGAAAAACATTTTTATAAAATGTTTGCTGTGTTGTTGTCATAAGGTGTCTTGTTCTTCCTGAAATGTAATACCTTTAATAAATAAACTAGCCTGACAACTTAAAATTCCTGGGTGGGGATAGGCTAAGTTTCGAAAGGATTGTGAAACCCAGGAATAAAAAAAACAAACTAGATAGCTTCCGTCATGGAGGTTCAACAGGTGTGTTTACACTAGCGCACACCTTTTGGCAGTTAGATCAAGAAGTCAAAATGTTAATTTAATCAGTCCTAAAGCTATAAAACTTAAAACATGGACAGACAGCGAGAACCAAAAGTGGTATTTGCCATGTGGCTTTTTTTTTTTTTTTTTTTTGCGATGTGGCAAAATGGATTTTGTCTTGTGGCAAAATTGATTTTGCCATGTGGCATTTTTGTGCTAAGTGGCAAAATTGATTTTGACATGTGGCTTTATTTTTTTTTGGTATGTGGCAAAATGGACTTTGGTTTGTGGCATTTTGGGGGGGGTATATGGCATTTTTTCGGGGTGTATATGGCCGTTTTGCTGGCCATGCACGTCTATGCCTTTGACGGCCATGCACGTCCAAATTTTCCATTCATTTTAAATGGCAGAAAAACGTGTGGCTGTGAGTTTGGCCATCCACTTACCATTACAGTGCACTGACGTTCAACAGTCACCCAAATCAGGCTTTGCCATTGACGGCTATGCACATCCAAATTTTCCATTCATTTTAAATGGCAGAAAAACATGTTTGGCTGTGATCTTTGACTATACACTTTACATTGGAGCGCATTGACATTCAACTGGCAACCAAGTCAGGCTATGCCATAGACGGCTATGCACACACCAAAAAAAAAAAACATGCCACATGGCAAAAAAAATGCCCCGTGGCAAAATCCATTTTGCCACATGGCAAAAAAATGCTCTGTGGCAAAATGCATTTTGGCACATGGCCAAAAAATGACACATGGCAAAATCCATTTTGCCACATGGCAAAAAAAAAAAAAAAGGCACGTAGCACAATCAATTTTGCCACATGGCAAATATCACTTTTGGTTCTCGGCCCTGCTGGAAATGTGTATGTCAAATACAGTGCAATGGTACCTTAACTTGGTCAGGTTTTTCCAAAGAATTTTTCATTAACTTTTTGTTGCATTTAAAATTCCAAGCTTCAGGCAAGTTTATCATATTCGTCATTCAACACACACAATGCTATGCTAAGGTGCGTCTCACCGGTCGGTCTGGATCTCTAGCTGGCACGGTGACAGCTGTAAACAGAAATGATGCCATTTTAACAAAGACGTCAGCCTCATGCAGGGTTATGTGATTTGGCCACAAAACAATTTTTTCCCTTTGATTCCTTTCATAACTTGTTTTTTGAACATCTATTTTTTTCATAAGAAACTTGAAAGTAGTTAAACAATTCAGTGACGTATAAAGTAAATATTTGAAAACATTTGCGGCACTGAATTCTCTTCCTCTTGCAAACAACACTTTTCAGTCAATATTTGTGAAGTACTCAAAATTCAAAATATACTGTTTAAATAAAAGACAGCCTAGAGATTTTTTTCATTTCAATAGTGACATTACTGATTCTTTGAAATGTGCATTGTTTTCAATAACTAGTGAATTAAGAGTGACATTATATTAGGGCTAGGCGATCTGGCCAAGAAAAGGATTATGATTTCCCCACCCAGTATCGTTTTATATCGATTCTCGGTTCAATCAATTTGAGTGAGCATGTTTCACCGCTTTTGACGGCAATTTCACTGAGGGGCTGACAGTGATCGTTCGGTAAAATGGATTGGACGTCTATCGCCATCAATGGCAGCCAATAAGTTACAGTGCTGGCTAAAAGTATTAGCACCCCTGCAGTTCTGTCAGATAATGCTCAATTTCTACCAGGAAAATGATTGCAATTACAAATGGTTTGGTAATAATATCTTCATTTATTTGGCTTGCAATGAAAAACACAAAAGAGAATGGGTAAAAAAAATGAAATCATTATCATTTTACACAAAACTCTAAAAATGGGCCGGACAAAAGTATTGGCACCCTCATCCTAATACTTGGTAGGGCAATCTTTAGACAAAATAACTGTGAACAACCGCTTCCGGTATCCATCAATGAGTTTTCTTACAATGCTCTGCTGGAATTTTAGACCATTCTTTGGCCAACTGCTCCAGGTGTTTGAGATTTGAAAGGTGCTTTCTCCAAACTGCCATTTTCAGATCTCTTCACAGATGTTCTATGCTATGGAATACAGGTCTAGACTCCTTGCTGGCCACTTTAGAAGTCTCCAGTGCTTTCTCTCAAACCATTTTCTAGGGCTTTTTAAAATGTGTTTTGGGTCACTGTCCTGCTGGAAGACCCATGACCTCTGAGAGAGAGCCAGCTTTCTCACACTGGGCCCTACATTATGCTGCAAAATGTGTTGGTAGTCTTCATACTTCATAATGCCATGCACACGGTCAAGCAGTCCAGTGCCAGAAGTAGCAAAGCAACCCCAAAACATCAGGGAACCTCCGCAATGTTTGACTGTGGGGACCATGTTCTTTTCTTTGAAGGCCTCGTTTTTTTCCCCTGTAAACTCAGTGTTGATGCCTTTTTGAAAAAAGCTCTACTTTTGTCTCGTCTGACCAGAGAACATTATTCCAAAATGTTTTTGGCTTCCTCAAGTAAGTTTCAGCAAACTCCAGCCTGGCTTTTTTTATGTCTCTAGGTCAGAGGCAGGGTCCTCTTGAGTATACTGTCATAGTCCCTTTTCATTCAGACGCAGACGGGTAGTATGGGTTGAAACTGTTGTACCCTCGGACTGCAGGACAGCTTGAACTTGTTTGGATGTTAGTCGAGTTTCTTTATCCACCAGCCGCACAATCTTTCATTGAAATCTCTCGTCAGTTTTTCTTTTCCGTTAACGTATAGGGAGGTTAGCCACAGTGCCATAAGCATTATTGATGACACTGCGCACAGTAGACACAGGAACATTCAAGTCTTTGGAGATGGGCTTGTAGTCTTGAGATTGCCAATGTTTCCTCACAATTTTGCTTCTCAAGTCCTCAGGCAGTTCTTTGGTCTTCTTTCTTTTCTCCATCCTCAATGTGGTACACAAGAGGACAGAGGTTGAGTCAATTGTAAACCATTTTAACTGGCTGCATGTGTGATTTTGTCATTGCCACCACCTGTTATGTGCCACAGGTAAGTAACAGGTTCTGTTAATGGCCATGTCCACACGTAGCAGGGTATTTGGCAAAAAGAAGATATTTTTCTACGGTTTGACCTGTCATCCACATGCGCACGCAGATTTAAACCAGGGTTCTTAAAAACGACGGGTCATGTAGACACTGATCACCGAAAATTTACGTCACTGGCTGCGACAAATTTTGTCCTCACGTCACACATAAGACCAATTTTTACACTTGGAGTATATTAAATAGGCACTTTTTTGCTTCCATTTTTTCTTCAAACTCTTGCTGTGCTTCTTATTGAATAATGGGTATTTTGGACAATTATTTTATTGTTTTGAATGTACTTAAAAATGAATGAAAGCGGTTGGCTGTGGAAGTTTTTTTGTTTGTTTTGTTTTTCTACACAAACGTGCAGGTGTGGACGCAATTATTTTCCCCTGACGTATTAGGGCAGAACCCTCGTTTTTAAAAAACCCTGCTACGTGTGGACATGGCCAATGACTCAAATTAGAGAAGCATCACATGATTTTTCAAAGGGTGCCAATACTTTTGTCCGGCCCATTTTTGGAGTTTTGTGATGATTAAAAATAATGTCAGTCTGTTTTGTGCTTTTTCATTGCAAGCAAAATAAAAGAAGACATTACTATTAAAGCATTTGTAATTGCAATCATTTTCTGGGAGAAATTGAGGATTATCTGACACAATTGCAGGGGTGCCAATACTTTTGGCCAGCACTGTAACTGGTAGCTTTTATACAATTGCGTCTACTATTGTATGTTAGCATTAAGCTATTCGGCACTTCAAAAATGTGATGGTTTTAAAGCAGTTTATTACACTCCAAGTGAAAATTGTTATGCTCAGCTCAAAAAACTACGAGAATTATACACATTGTGCACTAAAATAAAAAATACATTTCTTTATTTGGGGTGCCTGCGAGCGTAATGCTAATATGGTGTACAGTGGTAGACGCTATTTTATAAAAACAAGCAGTTCAAGAGCAAAACACATAAAAAGAAATCTTGAAATGAATGAAGCTCGGTCATTATGGAAATAAAAATTTAAATTTTGATCGTCAATTTTACCAGCTGTGGATGTTTGTTTTAATTAGCATGCATATGTCTTCCAATATGACATTATGATAAAGGGGTATAGAAAAAATTAAATGTATTGCAAAATATTCTCCATTATGTGTGTTTAGCTTTTCAATTTACATCTACTGGACTACTGGAGTATAACAAACTGCTTGAAAACCATCAGTATTGTATTGTGAGAGACTGCTAGCTATCTGCCAAGCTTTCATCTTTTGCCACCCCACCATGTTTGATTGATAAAATATTTTACAGCTGAAATCTGATATTGACATAAATATTTATCACGTGATCCTCTAGTAAAAGACCGGCTCCCGTTTTGTGATGTTTCACCTATTTACATGTTTGATGTGGACTCTTTTTTTCAGATACTTGTAGCCTGCCCAAGGAGGTTGGGCCGTGCCGTGCTTCATTCCCTAGATTCTACTACAACTCAAGCAACCAGGCATGCCTTGAGTTTGTATATGGTGGCTGCCAAGGCAATGGAAACAACTTTGTGAGCCTAGCAAAATGCGAGTCCACCTGTGGCCAAGTCTCAGGTGAGCCATGACTTTTTTTTCCTCTGATACATTTATATCTTGTTTCCTTAAAAAAAAATCCAAAAATTGGTTCATAACATGTTAAAAATACTTGTAACATATATATATTTTTTCCCCCAAACTGCTTAATATAAACATAAAATGATTGCCGCCAACCTCTCTCAGTCAAAATGGATTGGATTAAGGCTGTCCCAAACGACAAATTTTCTCCCGATTAGTCAGCCGACTATTTTTACGATTAGTCGACTAATCTAATAATAATAAAAAAAATAATAATAAATTAAAAAAAAATTTTTTTTTAATGTTTTTGTTTACTCATTTAGCAATGGAATTTTTGTTGACACTTATCAATTCACAAAAAAACATATTGGAAGACTTAAATTATTTATTAAAGTACAATAAACACATAAAAAATAATAAATCACAAATAAACAATGAGTTCAAATGCTGATAGAATTAACTAGTGTAGCATCCCGATTGAAAAGGTGGTCTCTTAAACTGATGGTTTACAACTTTTATTCCATCCTTGATGTAATCACACCGTAAGAGCTATGGTGCACACAAATAAAACATCACAATTGGAAATAAACAAAAACTTTTCACCTTTTTCCTTTTAACCTTATTTATATATCAATGAATTGCCTTTACCTTAATTTATAACCTTATCATTGACAATCTCTCCCTTGAGTGCAATCACTGTATATACTGTATATATTTATGACCTTTTAACCTTATATAATTTTCTATACCAGAAAATAAACCATAACATGAAATAAACCTTTCAGTTAGCATTAAGGACAATACTAATAGCACTTATAGGCCCATTGTCAATGAAACATTATTATTCAGTAAGGCGACAGCACCCTCTGGTGTACAAAAAAAAAAAAAAAATTACAAACGGTGACGGCGCTTGAGTTGTTTATTCACAGCCAACGTGCAGCCAAGCTTGGCATTAAAGAGACAGGACAGTAGAGTGTACCCTCCGTTGTTTCTTTGAAATAAGTCAATGTTTTGGACACTCTGGTGCGTTTTTTTTTTGGCTTTGTGCCGCTTTCCCCGCTCGCATACAGAGCATCCGACATTCTGAGCTTTCCACGCATATATATTTTTTTTATCCCTTCATTAACCGTCAACGGGATGTTGTGCTTGTCGACGGATTTACGTCATCGATGACGTCGACTATGTCGACTAGTCGGGACAGCTCTAGATTGGATGTCTATCGCCGTGAATGGCAGCCACGTGTGGTTTTCATTGAAAATAAGGACTTTTCATGTTGCCAAAATGGAATGGATGTCTATCACCGCCAATGACAGCCAATGAGTTAATGTGTTGAAAATAAAATAAAAGATGTGGTCACAAAGCAGCAGTTTCATATATATATTTTAATCATTTCACATTTGCAGTGAATAAATATAGTTATTCTGCAAATTTATCATTAATACAATACAAATAAATGATATGTAAAATAAAACCATGAAATGCTATCAACATTGTATAGTGAAGGAATCTGACCTTCTAGCTAGATTGCTGGAATCAAGCTGGCCGCACCCACGATGGTGCAGATCCAACGACTCGGGCCGGCAAGACTCCGGCCAAAAGGCCAAACTCCGCACGTTCATCTTAGTCTTAACACCTTGTACTGACTCCATTTTGAAAGCTGGAAGCACAAGTTGACAATTTATTCAGGTCGACAGCAATCATACAGCACAGAGGGACCCAGGCGAGGATCCAAGGTCACCAACTCACAAGTCAACAAGTCAGTTCCTGAGAAAAAAATGACAATGCTTATTAAACATTCAGTCTTTTGAAGGCTCTCGCGGGGCGGGCCGTGGGCAGGAAAAATGGTGTGTTTAGGATAATTTATCGCAGTTTGAGCTGTATAGTTCGTGCGTCACAGTTGCTGAGTCAGCCTTACTGGGGCAACCGCAGTGGGAGATTTTGCCCATCTCAGCGTTAAAGGAACTCTTGGAGTCTTATCCGTCGTGTTATCAGTTGGATATCGAGCATTCTTCAGTCCCACCATTTATTCTGGACTGTCCGGAAGAACTGACGTGGAGACGTGGGCTTGTAGATGTCTTGCCTATCACCTGGTAGTCGGCCTCAATCTTGCTCAGTCAGCTGCATGACGCACACGTTGGGCTTCCGTGATAAGAAGGCGTCATTAAGGGTGTAACGGTACATGTATTTGTATTGAACCGTTTCGGTTCTGGGTGCTCGGTTCGGAACGGAGGCATACTGAACGAGTTTCGGACGTAATGTAAAGTGCTGTCAAATTTAGCGCGTTAACGGCCGGTAATTAATTTTTTGAATTAATCACGCTAAAATATTTGACGCATTTAACGCAAGCGCGGAATGCCCGCTCATACATCCCATAAGCCCACCGTTAATTACGCCCCACGGACAGCTCGCTAAGGACGTAACATAAAACGGCAGTTTACCTCTACTGCTGCGGTGCTCTTATTTACAGTGGTCAGTGTTTCCCACAGGATTTTAGGAGACTGTGGTGGCAGGGTCTCTGACCCTTGGGGTAGTGTGTGTGTGTGTGTGTGTGTGTATACATTTTCAAGCCTGGTGTATCTCTTTAGGCCATTTTGAGACCACTGTATGTAATATAAATTGCTGTATGCGGTGTCGCCGGATCGCGCCAAATGCAGCAGAATGCAGCAGACAGTAGTCCCGTAGCCTGGTACACCAGACTCAGCGGCAATATGTTCCAATCCGCGGTAAATTCGGTTTTCCATGACCAAAAACACATCGAGTCGCTAAAACCAACAGTCTGTCTCGCGCGAGCCATGTTGAATATGTTGAAATGTCTCTCGCTAGTTTCTTGTCGCTTTACCGACGTCGCGTCAGCCCGTCGCTGATTGGTCCGCTCCGCTGTCTATTTGCTGTGGCTGGCTCCGCCCTGGAATTTTTTTTCTGCTGAATGGTGGCCAGACTCATACTCTCGTAGCCAGGCATGAAAATGGGTCAGGGGTTAAAAAGGTGAGAAGGGTGTGGAGGAAATATGTTCCAGTACACTGTACACCCCAACAAAATATTGAGCTCTGTCGACCCACACTGTGTTTCAGTAGGGCCGTGCAGAGACGGGTGGAGGGGCGGGTGCTCGTAGATCAAAAGGGGCCCATGAACAAGTATTTAATACACCCTAAAACAACATAACTTCAATTTTAACCAGCTTTAGATAATAATTGGCTGCGACTGTGACATACTTTAATTGGGAGGGGGCAACAGTGAATAGAAATCAAAACTGTCATCAACACTTTCTGGCTGTGACTCAGTCAGTCTGCCTCTTTTCTTCCTTCAACCTCTGCATCAAAACTTCCTTCCTCAACTTGTTCATCTGAGAACAAACCACATCAGATGGTCACTGAGCCACCAACAGCACAGTTTTCTCAAAACTATTATTTCATTATTATCCATACTTAACAACTCTAGCACCTAATGATTAATAAAGCAATGACATAAAATCTTATAGAAAAATAACATTGTAATTGTGTTTATAATTGTATTTAATACCCGACTATCCTTGCAAACTTGTTCTTACCAGGTCTGCATCACCCAGCTGATGAGGTATCCACTGCCTTTAGCAGCGTCACCCAACTCCTTTTTTTTATCCCCAATCTCCTTTCCCTACGAGGCATGTCTATGTAATGAAATATAAATATTAAAAAATAAAAAAGACTCCCCGGTGGCTTTTAGTTTTAAAGCTTTCTTAATTTCTTTCTCTCTCAATAACGATGGAGGTAGATTTGTGTTTTTATTATTCAATCAAAAAACAAAGTTACTTCTATCAAAAACAAAGTTGCTTCAATCAAAATACAGTATATACTTTTAATCCCAAAAAAGTCACTTCAATAAAAAAAAATTGTTTTTGATTGCAAAAATAAATTTGAGACAAAAAAAGCATTTGAAAACTATTTTTCTTGATTGAAACAAATTTTTCCATTGAAGTAATGTTGTTTTGCGTTTGGGCCACATTTTGGCTAGGACATTTGTGTCTTTATTATTCAATCAAATAAGTTGCTTCAAACAAGAAAATATATATAAAAAGAAAAACTTTGCACATGTGTCAATCACCGTTTAACAAAGCCTGAGAGGGTTTGAGTAGACTCACTATGAAGCATTTAATAAAGCCAAGCATTTTCTTACTACTTTATTCTTGTTTAAAAAAAATAATTCGGTGGGGTAGTAACATGTTTAAAACTTATCATAATTCTTACATTTTGAAGTTCTTGAAAACCATTTATAAATGATACTTTGGTGAAAAAAGTGAAAAAACATGTCTTATATATATGTATCTTTTTTCCAATGTAAAATCTGAATAAATACATTGAACACGCACAAAAAAAATGGGGGGGGGGGGGGGGCACTACTTCGCGGTTTTCACTTATTGCGGCGGGTTCTGGTCCCCATTAACCGCGAAAAACGAGGGATCCCTGTATTTCTGAAAAGCTTTAAGAAGCAAGAGTCATTCCCACCACTCGTCGGGCCGGTGTTGTGCCGAAAATAACTCAGGTGGACGACGGGAGCGATACGAGGCGCCCCCCTCCATCCGAGAGCATGCCGCTTAATTTGACTCAACAGTGTGTTTCTTCGTTTACATTACCGCTAAATACACAAGCTTGACGCCAATTTAACGGGAGCTATCTTTTTTTCATGGGAGATTTGGCTAGCTCTGGCAGTGTTCAACGCAAGCTGCAACAAATGGCAGTAACTTTTTTATATCGCAAAATGTGAAAACGATTGAAACCATTACTCACCAAATTCAATCTGCTGGCAAATACAGGCAAGTGTGTATGCTGCGCTCTGGTCTGCACCGGTGTGGATAAGGCCTGCTTTTTGTTTTCGCAGCTTTGCAATGCAACCAAAGGCTCTCCGAGCACTCCATGTTAACGTAAGGAGTGCGCGCGTTTGGAATAATGGAACTCAGCTTGGGCCGATGATTGGTTCTCGTCAGCGAAGCATCTAGAAGGATTTGCTGACTGTTCAAGTGTGACTTTTTTAAAAAACCAATTTCTTAAGTGCTCAGTTTACGTACTAAGTTAATCACATGATGATAATAATAATAATAATTAAATAAAACCTCCCGACCCCCCCAATAACGAATGAACACAAAATACCTCACTGAAAAAGCGAGAGTGTAACAAAAATAGCGATCAAATGCGCAGGTGAATGAATGGCGAGCAAACAGCTGGCGAGTAGGTACGCGGCACGTATGCTGTCAAATGCGAACTCTGAGTTGACTGTAAAATGACAAGCGGTCAGATGACTATTGTTAACGCTGCCTTTATTTGGTTAACAAGACTCAGGCACAATACAACACGCGGGGATGTGAGCTCAAACAACGGTCTAATAGTACTACCTTGTATCGGCTTAGCTGCCGTAAAGCAAGTGTCGTTATTGCCGCAAATGTAAACAAAGGGCTGCACAATGGATGCATGACAGACAGCGGCTAGTTTCTGAAGTTGGCACCCTTCCTCGGGTGGCCCATCAGCGGCGGTGACGTCGTCTGCCCGTCCGGTGTTAATCAGAGTACGTCACGTTGGGAGGGGAGGCAGCCAGCTGGCGGACGCGACGATCAGCTGACTGACAGTCTCAAAAAAGATAACAATTAAACGGCCAGGCCGTCGCACCACTCAGAAGTGCAGTGAGCAGCGTGGGTAATGCTTAAATGTAACATGGAATAAAAGAGAAGCGGTTGGCACACTAGGTGGGGAATTCAAATTAAAGATGTGATTAACTCAATTAAAATTTTTAATCGTTTGACAGCCCTTACCTGACCTTTACTTTTCGAGGCTGTGGTCATAAAGTTTATATGAGAAATTTGAAACTGTTCAGTGTTGGAACTGTTCAATTTTGCACATAAGATTTTTTTTTTTTTTTTTTTTAAAGAAAAGGTCTGAGCCAATGTTATTTATTTTTATTTTGCTTTTCAAAATATCTACATTTCAGAATATTGTATTTTCTGTTTTTGAGCAGAATTCTAGCTTTGTATAGGCTAATGTTTCTGTTGTTGAAAACACAAAAGTGTATAATAAACAACTAGCACATTTATATTTTGCATTTTGTTTTCTTACTGTACCGAAAATGTAACGAACCGTGACCTCAAAACCGAGGTACGTACCGAACCGAGATTTTTGTGTATCGTTACACCCCTAGGCATCATGTATCTCTTATGCACTATATTCTGCTTGTTTCCCTTAAACTATGGTGTAAGTGCTATTTACCTTGCAAAAGTATTCGGCCCCCTTGAACCTTGCAACCTTTCGCCACATTTCAGGCTTCAAACATAAAGATATAAAATTTAATTTTTTTGTCAAGAATCAACAACAAGTGGGACATAATCGTGAAGTGGAACAAAATTTATTGGATAATTTAAACTTTTTTAACAAATAAAAAACTGAAAAGTGGGGCGTGCAATATTATTCGGCCCCCTTGCGTTAATACTTTGTAGCGCCACCTTTTGCTCCAATTACAGCTGCAAGTCGCTTGGAGTATGTTTCTATCAGTTTTGCACATGGAAAGACTGACATTCTTGCCCATTCTTCCTTGCAAAACAGCTCGAGCTCAGTGAGGTTGGATGGAGAGTGTTTGTGAACAGCAGTCTTCAGCTCTTTCCACAGATTCTCGATTGGACTCAGGTCTGGACTTTGACTTGGCCATTCTAACACCTGGATACGTTTATTTTTTAACCATTCCATTGTAGATTTGGCTTTGTTTTGGATCATTGTGCTGTTGGAAGATAAATCTCCGTCCCAGTCTCAGGTCTTGTGCAGATACCAACAGGTTTTCTTCCAGAATGTTCCTGTATTTGGCTACATCCATCTTCCCGTCAATTTTCCCTGTCCCTGCTGAAGAAAAGCAGGCCCAAACCATGATGCTGCCACCATCATGTTTGACAGTGGGGATGGTGTGTTCAGGGTGATGAGCTGTGTTGCTTTTACGCCAAACATATCGTTTTGCATTGTGGCCAAAAAGTTCAATTTTGGTTTCATCTGACCAGAGCACCTTCTGCTACATGTTTGGTGTGTCTCCCAGGTGGCTTGTGGCAAACTTTAAACGAGACTTTTTATGGATATCTTTGAGAAATGGCTTTCTTCTTGCCACTCTTCCATAAAGGCCAGATTTGCAGTGGTCTAATGCTCCTTCCATTTCAATATGATTAGCTTGCACAGTGTCTTGAGATGTTTAAAGCTTGGGAAATCTTTTTTGTATCCAAATCCGGCTTTAAGCTTCTCAACAACAGTATCTCGGACCTGCCTGGTGTGTTCCTTGGTTTTCATAATGCTCTCTGCACTTTAAACAGAACTCTGAGACAATCACAGAGCAGGTGCATTTATACGGAGACTTGATTACACACAGGTGGATTCTATTTATCATCATCGGTCATTTAGGACAACATTGGATCATTCAGAGATCCTCACTGAACTTCTGGAGTGAGTTTGCTGCACTGAAAGTAAAGGGGCCAAATAATATTGCATGCCCCACTTTTCAGTTTTTTATTTGTTAAAAAAGTTTAAATTATCCAATAAATGTTGTTCCACTTCACGATTGTGTCCCACTTGTTGTTGATTCTTGACAAAAAAATTAAATTTGATATCTTTATGTTTGAAGCCTGAAATGTGGCGAAAGGTTGCAAGATTCAAGGGGGCCGAATAGTTTTGCAAGGCACTGTATTTCATATTGGGTGTGTCAGAGTAATAGAAACAGTCGATCTGTGAATATGAGAAAAGATGCTATTCCCTGATTGTTATAATAAGTGTGTTAGAATACAGAAACAGACGGTGCCTACGAAAAAAGGTACCATCTCATTCAATAGATAATTAGTTGGTCATGTTACAGTAAAATAGGGCAATTTTGTAGTTTAAAAAAAAAAAAAATTACCCTTATCATTCATTTAATATTTGTAAATAATAAAGAAACAATATTAGTAAAATAACCAGTTTTATTTTGGAACGTTTTACGATTATAAATAACAAAAAAGTTTATTGAAATTCAATGAAACGCTTTGTATTATTTCTTTTAACAAAAGATAGGTTCAAGAATTTCCTGTAAATAATAAAATGCAAAACTTAATACTTGTTTTTTTGTAGCTAAATGTGAGTCATTAATTGATGGGTTTACTAATGATTTTAGATGTTTTTACCCCTCTCAAGCACTTTATTGTTTCATTTAGTAAATAATAAACATATCCTGCTAGCTTGATAATAATCCATTTATTCCTTCTTCAGATATCTTGAACACAAACATACGGAACAAAATATTATATAATATCCGCCTTCCATAAATTTCACCTTCTGGTGGAGATTAAAAAAGTTGAAATAACTCAATTGTATTTTGGCATGTTTTTATTTATTGTAAATAATCAATTGGAAAAAAAAATTGACAATTTTTCAACCCGTTGTCTAAGAAATCTAAGCTTGTTTTCTCTGCTTTTGTCTTCAGGTTCTGCTACGCCAACACCATCCCCAGCTCTGGCTGAATCATTCGAAATGCAGCAACATTCCCAGCCAAGTAAATATTGCGACCACAATAAACGCCACAAATTGCCAGTACTGGAATTAGAACTCGCGCTAGATTTTGTAAAACTTTGGACTAATGTTGTACCTTTTTTTCTTTTCAGGAAAGTCGAATTATGGTGACATCATTGAGGACAAAGGTAACGTGCAGTGATGTTTTTGGCATCCCTTCGAGTCTTTTCGTAGTCATATTTTAGTAATAAATTGATAATAATAAGGTTATAGTAATAATGTAGTAATAATTTTAAAATGCCTTCGTCTCGTTTTCGTCGACGAAAACTCTAATTTCGTCTAGCTTTAGTCTACGCATACTCGATGTTTTCGTCTGTTTTAGTACAGTTTTAGTACAAAAATAAAGGTTTCCAACAGAAATGTATGTTAAAAAAAGTTGGCTGAGAGTTTGACCCTCCCACGCTAAATGCAAATGCTAATGAGAACGGGAATGCTATGCTAACACTCAGAGTTACGTTGAGTGTGTGATAATCACTCAGCACAGACCTTTAAATGCTGCAGCAACGTGGCATATTTTCTCTTGCCAAGATAAGAAAACAAATCTTACCATTTGTTTCAAGACGAGAGGACACCAAACACTGCTACAATGCAGGCTAACTACACATACAATAATGTCTCACATATTGAACATTTGACGGAAGCCATGGCGTTTTCATCTCGTCATCTCTTTATGTTAAAGTCTCCAATAACACGTTTTTAGCTCGTTATCGTCTCGTCATCGGCATGAAAAAATTGTTCGGCAGCGAAATATTTACGGTAGCGTCTTTGTTGACGAAGACAACAATGGTAACGTGAGTGATTATCAGCATTTTTAATGTAACGTGACCTTCTCTCTCTCTCTGTCCTTCAGTTGTCTCCGCTCAGGAATATGCTGGTATGTTAAAAACAGCAAGTTGACTTAATCCCACAGCAGAGTGGTTTTTGACTATTATTTCCCTCGGGCTAATCAGAGCGCTGCGAAGCGGCGCCGATGGTCGGTCCGTGCAAGGCAGCGTTCCGCAGCTGGTACTACGACAGCGATGAGCGCCGATGCAAGATGTTCATCTACGGCGGCTGCAGAGGCAACAAGAACAACTACAATAGTCAAGAGAGCTGCTTGCAAGCGTGTCACGGTATTGCAACGTCATATCCTTAAAAATCACTAAATTTATTAATTTTGATAAAAGTGCCTTTAAAAAATGCTTTGAATTTTAGCTAGTAAGTCTTAGATTCCTTAATTTCCAAATGTCACTTGACACAGTGGTATGAAAAAGTATCTGAAGCTTTTGGAATGTTTCCACGTTTCTGCATAAAATCACCAAATGTGATCTGATCTTTGTCAAAATCTCACTGATGAAAATACAATGTCTGCTTTAACTAAAACCACCCAACCCCAAAGGTTTTCATATTTTAATGAGGATAGTATGCTAACAATTACAGAAGGGGGGGGGGGGGGGAGAATAAGTGAACCATCACATTTAATATTTTGTCCCACCCCCTTTTGCAGCAATAACTTCAACCAGACGTTTCTTGTAGCTGCAGATCAGTCTGGCACATATATCAGGACTAATCTTGGCCCATTCTTCTCTACAAAACTGATATAGTTCAGTCAGATTCCTAGGATGTTTGGCATGAATCGCTGTCTTCAGGTCATGCCACAGCATCTTAATGGGGTTCGAGTCTGGACTTTGACTTGCCTACTCCAGAACTAGAGGCGTGCGAAATTTCCGATTCTTAGATTATTTGCGATTCGGCCGTGGAAGATTCGAGAACGAGTCACAAATATCCAAATTCCAATTATTGAAATATACCAGGTAAAGCGGAAATAAAACACAGTCAGCGCGGTCTTCAGGACACATTGAGGAACGGACCGAAAGTAAATATCATGTTCAACTCATGCCGCTAGATAAAAAAAAAAAAAAAATCATACCTGACTACGGCCGTCAACCGCTACAAACAGCGCCCACTTGCTAGTTGCTACGACAATACAGCAACATACGGCTATGGTAGATATCACATATATCTAGAACTAGATGTGAAATGACAGACGACGGCCGTGTTAGATCATATACCAAGAACTTTCCCGCGCTAGTAAACAGGCGCCATCTTAAAGCAGTAGACTTCTCTAGAAGGCTCTGTTGTAGCGAACCTAATTACTTTTTATTTAAAAAAAAAAAAAAAAAAAACGCAAAATCTTGACTTGAATTTATCTTTAAATGATGAAACAGTTTTAAAGCTTTCACGTCGAAAGTAGACAGAAGGGAAATTATGGAATAACGGGAGCAATTTTAAGAACTTTAACGGTTGATTCACAACATTAAATTAATTGAATGTAGTTTAAAGCTGCCGATACAGAATGGGGACTTGAGTATTTTATGTACTGTTTTTAACGGTTAACTTGATATTGAAATAGTAGTGTGTTTAGCCTGAGAGGATTTTTTTTTTTAACTATTTTGGAACTATTGTACAAAAAATTAAAAGTGGGGGGGTTTGGGGGGGTTGTGGTGCATCAATAATCGATTTATAATCTAATCAGAGCCTCTGAATCGTAATCGAATCGTTAGGTGCCCAAAGATTCCCACCTCTATCCAGAAAGTATATTTTGTTCTTCTGAAACCATTCTGAAGTGGATTTACTTCTGTGTTTTGGATCATCCATCCTCTTTTTAGCTTCAGTTGTCTGACAGACAGCCTCAGCTTTTCCTGCAAAACTTTTGAATTCATTCTTCCATTATTGATTGAAAGTTGTCCAGGCCCTGAAGTAGCAAAACAGCCCCAAATCATGATGCTCGCTCCACCATGCATCACAGTGCGGATGAAGGGTTGATGTTGGTGAGCTCTTCCATTGTTCTTCCACACATTGTTTTGTATTACGACCAAACAATTCAACTTTGGTTTCATGAGTAACTTCTGTGGAGTGTCCAAGCGCTTTTTTGCGAACATTAAATGAGCGACAATGATTTTGTAGACAGCAGTGGCTTCTTCTGTGGAGTCCTTCCATGAACACCTTCCTTGGCCATTGTTTTACATCTAGTTCATGTGTGCACAGAGATGTTGGACTGTGCCAGTGATTTCTGTTAGTCTTTAGCAGACATTCTAGGGTTCTTTTTTACCTCTCTGCGCTGAATTCTTGGCGTCATCTTTGGTGGACGGCCACTCCTTGGGAGAGAATAGTGCCAAACGCTCTCCATTTGTAGACAACTTCTCTGACTGTCGATTGATGAACATCGACTTTTAGAGATGGTTTCGTATCCTTTCCCATTTGTATACAAATAACCAATCCTTGATCGCAGGTCTTCAGACTTCAGACATCTCCTTTGACCGAGCCATAATGCACATTAGACAATGCTCCTCATCAAGACAATTCTAATCAGGTGTGTGTTTTATAGTGGGCAGGGGAGCTTTAAACCACTCATCAGTGATTGGGCACACACCTGACTTCAATTGTTTGGTGAAAATTGGTTTCAATTGCTCTTCAAGTCTCCTTGGGCAAAGGTTTCAGTTGCCCCCCCCCCCCCCCCCCCCCCCCCCCATCATTGTTTGCATGCTATCCTCATCAAAATATGAAAACCTATACTGTAAATGTTTGGGTGGTTTTAGTTAAAGCAGACACTGTTTTCACATCTGTGTGATTCTGACAAGGATCGGGTCACATCTGATGTGATCTTGTGCAGAAATGTGAGAAATTTGATAAGGTTCAGATACTTTTTCATTCCACTGTATCCCAACCAGATTTGAATTTAAAACTGAATTTGAACTATTTTGCTGGTAGGAGTTTAAGGACTGATTTTATGGAGCCACATGAAGCCACTGCTACGATATTTTCCCCGGAATTGGCATTAAATCTTTTTTAATTGGGTTTAAATTCAGTCAATAGAAATGAATTCGTTAAAATGGTATCTGTTGGATTAGTAGAGTACGTATGTGTGTATGTTCTGCAGTGAGGGTTGTTCCTGCCCCCAGAAAGCTTCGACCATCTGATTCATCCTCAGGTACCCTCCCACGTCTTTCAATGTTGACTTCTTAGTCATGTGACCTTTTAACATTTTTCCTCTCTATTTGTTTAAAGTTACAGAAGAAGAATGCATGTCGTCTCCCGACCCGGGTCCTTGCCGCGCTGCCTTCCCCAAATTCTACTACCACGCGGAAAGTGACAGCTGTAAACCATTCATCTACGGGGGTTGCCATGGGAACAGTAACCGATATGAAAGTGCCGAGGATTGTCTGGCCCGTTGCAGCGGCTTCGCTGATGGTAAATACTACTACGAAGTATATAAGCAATACAGTAAAAGTTTTCAGAACCAAGCTCTATTTAGTACAAAGGTCGTTGTTAGGAACAGCATTAGCTAGTATTATATTGTCCTGTTGTTGTTCTTGCAGGTTTCTTCGCAGGTCGGGACAAATCACGGAGTCGTTGGACAGCAGGTAAGTTGTCACGCAGCAGCTCATCATGTTCCAAAGTCCAAACCAAATTTTTCCAGAACGTAGTGGATGTGTTGTTTGGACGGAGTCTCGTGGATTTAAAAAGAAGGCAGTTATTTGGGAAATTTAAACATAAATTTAAACACAAGGGGACCATGGATTGACCCTTGAGGAACGCCACAGGTTGCAGTTTTCGCATGTGAGCAGTAAAGTTCCCACCATTAATCGACTAATCGATGATTAAACTATTTTTTTTAACACTTGATTATTAGGAAAATAAACTATTTTCAGTTGCTATGCACCTTTTCACACCAGCCTGCCGCTGGTGTGAAAATGTGTATAGCAACTGAAACTAGTTTCACACCAGCCTGCCGCTGGTGTGAAACTAGTTTCATAATTCTACGTTTGACCTGAAAATGTAATTCCGATGCCAAAATCTTATGCGAGCTACATTCATTCTCTTGTTCTTCAGGCTTCTTCGTTCTGCTGACCTTGGCGGCCGTTTGCACTGTTTTGGTGTCAGCCCTGGTGGTGACCATGCTGAGACGAGTGCACCTGACCCGCAGGGCCTCCATCGTCAGGTAGGTGGCGCCCACACACCAATAACCAAACCTAAACCTTTTGTAGCGCTAAGGCTTTTCGATTAATCGATTTTGAACCGAATGCGACTTTTCAGGTTAAAAAGATGTTAAAACATTCAAATCAGTATGTTAGATTTTCAAAACCGCACCATTTTGGGTTATCTAAGGCGCCATAGTTTCCTCTGCATTTCTGCTTCCTCCCACAAGAGCGCGCCGTCTTTAACGATAAGGACAACAACTTTTGCCCAGCCAACTTTGGACACAAATTGCATGACGCCATGAGTAAGTCTCATCTCATGATGCACTAGTGCTGCAACGATTAATCGATTAACTCAAGTATTCGATTAGAAAAAAAGATTAGCTTTTGCTGCTTCGAGTATTCGTTTAATTCAAGTGGCATTTTAATGGTTTATTTTGAAAGTTTTCAATTGGTTTTTTATTGATTTGGATGCATACACTGCCCTCTAGTCGTCCTCAGAGTCATTTCACATGGCTGAATCCAGCTGCTCCATGTTAAGACCAACATAAGCCAAGTTTTTGTTTGATGTCATGTTTTTTTTAATCCATTTGTAATTTAGTTTATAGGTATATTTAGCCGTTTTTTGTGGGAAAATGTGTAAACCATTTGTTAATAGCATTGTAAAAAAAAAATGCAGAATTTAAGCCAGCAGACTTTTGCGATGTAAGCTAGTCGATTGTTCTTTTGTTGTACATAGATCCTTATTTATTTTTTATACCGTTTGAGGCTGAGCGCAGGTATTTTAATTTTTAATTTTCCTTATCCAATTACTCGATTATTCAAACTAACTAGTTCATTGATTAATCGACTACTGTTTTTTTTCCCCAGAACGTAGCACGTAACACGCCTTAATGTGTTTCAATCATTGTTTAAATTCACAGCGGTGCATATTTGTGTTTGTTTAGACAAGGTGATTGCCACCTTGCATATTGTTATTATTGAATGACAGTTTTGCATTAGTCGATATTTTATGTAAGACCAGAGCAAAATATGACAGCACATTACCCTGAACCTGATTGACTCGATTGACTGTCGAGCTGGTTTACAGACTGACTGACTGACTACCTTTTCTCATGTTTGATTTTGTTTCAAATGGTATATGCACTTTGTTCTTTCATTATCGCTTTAATTAACAAAAGAGCTGGAGTCTTGATATAAATAAAATGCTCTTAACCCCAACAGGTTGTTTTGAGTCTATTAAGAGTTAAATTCACTGTCAGTTTCATTTGAAATAAAAAAAAAAAAAGTAAAAATAGAAGCAATTATTTGCCATTAGTGCTGCGACAAATAATCGATTAACTCGAGTAATTCGATTTCCAAAAAAGATTCGATATAAATTTTGCTGCTTCGAGTATTTAATTAAAGTGGTGTTGTAATGGTTTGTTTTGAAAGTGTTTGCATTTAGTTTTATTAAGGTGGATACACTGCCCTCTAGTGGTGACAGTAAATTTGACATGACTCATTTTGCATGGCTGAATCCAGCTGCTCCCTGTTAAGTCCAACATAAGCTAAGTTGTTGTTTGAGCTAATGTTTTTTTAATGCATTCGTAATTTATTTCACAAGTATATTTTGCCGTTTTTCGTGGGAATATGTGTTTGAACCATTTGTTAAGAGCATTTTAAAAAAAAAAAGGTAGCATATAAGCTAGCGGACCTTCGCTATGTAAGTTAGCCAATTATTCTTTTGTTGTACTTTGATCGTTTAAGGCTGCACGCACTTTTTTATGTTCCTTATCCGATCACTCGATTATTCAAATTGGTTAGTTCATCGATTAATCGACTTCTAAAATAATCAATAGCTGCAGCCCTATTTGTCTTTTTTTTTTTTTTTGCCAAGAAATCGTAATCGATATCGGAAAATTGGGTTTGAGGGAAAATAATTGGGATTTTCTTGTTAGGCAAAATCAAACAGCCCTAGTTAGCGCTTTGAAACGGATGGGTTTTAATGGCTTTCTTATTTTATTTATAAAATGTTTTTTTGTTTGTTTGTTTTTTTATTGTGTGTGCAGTGACAAAGAGGAGCTTCTTCCAGACGTCCACTCGTCCCTGGAGTCGCTCTCCGTCAAGAATTTACCCACCATGGGCAAAGCTTGATTAAGGGTCACTTCATTTGGTACATCCTCCAATCAGAACCAATGCAAAGCAGGGAATTCAAATCTGAAGTGAAAATGTGAGGATTCCAAGAACTCTTTGGCTGCCATTGACGGCATTGGATTTCCAATCGGTTTTGTCTGCTTTGCTGTATTGGGGGTGTACCTAATAAAGTGGACGGTGAGTTTGACTTCATGTCTACTTCCTGCCTTGATGCTATGCTAAGCTAAACATGTAAGCACACTTTAATGGGTCAATGAAAGGATTTATTTTTTCTTTCTTTTCAATTTTTAAATAATTTTGGTGTTTGTGCTCTCTCCACTCGCAGGTTTTTAAAACTGTTTTATCTGATTGCGTATCAGCATTTTGCAGCTTGAGTCACGTGTTACTATCACGTTCAATCAATTTTCTTGCCGTGGACATTTGTTGAACACTTTGTATCATTTGTTTTGCTCGAACTTGATAAAAACTGACAACAGCACATTCAATGGTTTGTTACGCGACAAGTTTGAATCAAACGCTTGCAATCTAATTGAGGAATTTTTAATAAAATCTAAGGTTTTCGTGGGTAAAAGGTCTCTTTGCACTGATATCACGAGTAGGTCAAACCTGTTACATCATGCCATTTAAAAATAAATAAATAAAAACTTATTTAGAATGGGGGGGGGGGAGCTTTTTAAACTAGGTCAGTACAAGTGACTAATTTGCTTGACCCAGTGCTTAATTTATAAATCAAAAGGTGCCGGAACAAAAGTACATATGACAGCGCAGGGATGACAAGATGGGCACAGGTCCCGGAACATACGCAGAAAATGGTGCTGAATTGAGCTTCTGTCCAAACAGTTGTGCATCCCATCCCTGACCTGTCGCTGGAGGTCCCACATTGTTTTCGGCTCAGTGCGCTCTTTTATCCTTCTGAATCTTCCTGTAAGCGACCTGATGTTGCGGTTCCCGCCTTTTTCTGCGGAAGCTCTACCTGGCAAGCTGATGCCAGGGTACTGGCCTGTTGCTCCGGCTGTTGATGGTCCACCTGGCTGACTGCTGCCGCTGTAGCCGGCCCCCACTCCGGGTGGCGTTGAACCTGACCAGCTGCCACGGAAGCAGCCTCCTGCCCCTGTTGGCTGGCTGTCCGTGAACCTGGCTAGCTGCTGCGGTGCTAGCCTCCTGCTGCACCCGGTCCAGCCCGTTAGCATGATCGACTCAGCTGCCCTCATCGCCGGTTGTTGCTTTTCTGACTCGTTTTGAACCATGTTCCTTGTTTTTGTAAAAAGACTGTAAATGCAACTGTCTTTTTGGCATTTTGAAATACCGTTTGATCCTTGCTACTTGCTCCCCAAATGCCACAAATTTCCAAAGTTTAAAAAAAAAAAAAAAAAAATTAACATCGGGCATGATTTGTTGGAGAGTCTCTGACTCTTTCAAATGGTGTTAAATTTTATAAACAACATGCAATTCATTGGGATTCTGTAAATGAACATGCATATTATCTTATTATTTTATACATTTTTAATTTTCTAAATACGTTTTTATATTATTATTTTCTATACACGAGAGGTGCCGGATCTGCCCAAATAAGTCCCGGAACACAGGGAGCCCAAAATCAAGAGGTGCCGGAACGGACCCGGCACAAATTAACCCCTGGCTTGACCCCATGAAGACATGGCGTCAATGGTGCTAAATCAAGGCCAAAAGTATTGTAATCTCAAAAAGAAAACGATTGGGAGAAGAAAAAAAAAATCTCACCACCAATCCGATTAGTTTGCTTAGTGTCTGTGCATTCGTTTCTATGGGAACCGCTCATGGTTACTTCCTTAAATTCAATTATCGGACACGACGGACAGTCAATTACATGCGCTGACATTTTTCTGTTGTCATTCTTATGTGGAGGCAGCAAAGGGAGAAACATTGTTAAAAAGTAATCGATAAATTACTTATAAAGTAACATAGTTACTTTGATAATATAGTAATCAGTAAAGTAACTAGATTACTTTTTGGAGGCGTAATTAGTCATTAAAGTACTTTTTCAAGTAACCCGTGACAACACTGTCCGCGACCCTCGTGAGGATAAGCGGCATAGAAAATGAATGAATGTTGTTATGAACCCATTAATAAAATGTTTTATAAATTGTGAAATTTAACAAAAAATGGAAAAAATCCTGAATTTGAAAAAGGTTTAAAATGAAATGGGCAGAAAATATACGAAAACAATCATTTAAATAAAAAATGTGAAACATTTTGAAAATATAAAAAGGTTCCACATCTTATGGGATAAATACCTGATACTCGGGATTTATAAAAAAAAAAAAAAAAAAAGTACTCCATTTTCTTCAATTATTCAGTTTTATTCATTTTTTGAATAAAAAAACATTTTACACATTTAATAAAAAACGTTTTAGGATTTCCAATTTTTAGCTTCCTCCCCATTTTCTTTAAATGCTATTTTTATGTTCTTATGTATTTCTCCAATGCGTTATGTATATTTTAGGGCTGTCAAACGATTGAAATTTTTAATCGAGTTAATTACAGCTTAATTAAAAAATTTTAATCGAGTTAATTACAGCTTAAAAATTAATCGTAATTAATCGCAATTAATCGCAATTCAAACCATCTATAAAATATGCCATATTTTTCTGTGAATTATATATTCTGTAAAATAAATTGTTGGAATGGAAAGATAAGACACAAGATTGATATATACATTCAACATACGGTACATTAGGACTGTAGTGGGCATTTCACTCTACTGTCATTTAAATCTGTCTATGCTGTCCTCACGCCGAAGCGTCTACTTTTTCCAAAGCTAGACAGCTAGTGAACGACGCCTTAATAATCAGACTTCTGCCTTTTTCATCTGATTTATTAATAAAATGGCCTCAAACCATTGTCCTCTTTAGACCGTTGTAAAGCTACAAAAAAAAAAAGTACACAAGCATTGTATTAGCAACAACGTTAGCTTACCACGCTATACAGGTTAACTAAACATAAACAAAAAGCGTCTCATACAAAAAATATAACATTTCGCTTATTAACATAATATGTACATTCTTTACAACAACCATACTTACGGACAAATCTTGTCCAAGGATCATATAAGCACAACAGAGACGTCGTGCAGCCATATAGAACTGGCAAGAAAAAAATAAACCATGTCGCAAAGCGACCACAAGAGTTCGCTGTTAGTATAAAAAGCCTTGCTGTAAACCTTACCAAAAGGCAGAATACTGTCTGAATGGGACATGTGCGTTAATTGCGTCAAATATTTTGACGTGATTAATTTTAAAAATTAATTACCGCGCGTTAACGCGTTAATTTTGACAGCCCTAGTATATTTGTTAACTCTTTGGCTGCTATTGATGACACTAGACATCCAATCCATTTGAGGTGGGAGTGCTGGCCACGAATGAATGTTCGCACTTCAAATGGGTTGGACGTCTACTAGTAAACTCATTTGAAGTTGCAGCAGAAGGATGATGGAACGCCACATGATTGGACATAGAGCATTGTCCTTAGCACTGAAAGAGTTAAATGTAAATTCAGGCATCAAGGTGTTATTATATATTTGATCCAATTTAGCATTAAAAAACAAGTACTCTAGATATGGCCCCAAAAAAGTTTTTAAAAAGTCATAGTATTTAACTCCTTGCCTGCCATTGACAACAATAGAGGTCCAATAGCGTACCGCACGAATGCTATTTTTAGACAGTGACGTCGCCATAGTAACGCGGAAGTGGGTCATTATAGACACACCCCCGCATACAGACCATGTTATTTCTGCTTGTTTTCTCCAGTAAACTTTTGGGGGAAAAAGAACATGCCGATCAAACACTGCTGCTATGGAACTTGTAGAAACGACTCTAGATATTACAACATACGAAGGAGGTTTTCTTCATACGTTTCCCGAAACCAAAAACTGGGAGGGAAAAAATGTGAAGAATGGATCAACTTGCACGGACGTCCAAAAGGCCTTCACATTTCATATGCAGTAAACATTTTGTTGGGGGCCATGGTCCTACAGAGGACGAAGAGGTAAGCCATTTTGATATTTTTACTTATTTTTTTAGCGTGGGGTTTTGCCGTGCCGCTTCTGTCTGACAATGAATGACCTGAAAAAAATTAAATGGCATCTGACTGCCACTGTTACATTTTCTGTTGTAAAAAAAACAACTTTAGTAAGGGGGAAGTGTAAATAAATTATAGAATTAACATTTGTTATTAATGAAAAAATTAAAAGGGTTCGTTGGCTGTCACCGAGTAACATTTGTAATCGCTACACAAAAATAGCAATGTAAATTGCCCCCAAGAACGGTCAGAGACGTAAGACAACCAGAGGACATATAAGAAAGACTGGGCATATGGTGGTAAATGATAGATTGTTGAAACAGTGATTGTCAGTAGCGCAAGGTAACGCACACAAGGAAAAGTTGTCGATTAAAAAAAGCTAACTCGGGTTCAGGTCGGCTCTTTTTTTAGCCCTCGACACTCAAGCCATCTCTAACTGTACATTTGTATGTTCTTGTTCTTCCACATCTTTACCAGTGAATTTGGCACCAGGGACATCATTTTCAGACAATTGGTAGGTTTAGCTTAGTAAACATCTCCTTCGTACACTATATCCATTCATTTACTATTTGGGACAAACGGGAGGTTCACCCACCAAGCCACAATCGCTAAAGACATGAATATCAATATTAAAACACAACCATTATACATCATATTTTGTATGCTTTTGTTATGCTTGCATGAGAACATTGTAGCGTTAACCTATTTGAGTGTGCCTTCCCACAGCCTTCACAATATGCCCAAATATGGACTGTTATGTTCCTGTTTTCCAATATGCCATGAATGAATACGATGTGGCAACTGTGGCTAATCAGACTTCGTTCTAGCCACATCCAGTGTTCAAGGTCTCCGCTCAAAGATGTTATTGTATGTAAAAATACCCAGGTTTGTGAGATGTTGAGTTTCGTTTCTCAGTAAGTTTCGTTTCACGGTGGGCTTTGGCACCGCCCTTTCAACAGTATAAATGTCCAGCCTCTATTGTAAATCTTCCTACTTTCTGGGTGATCACAGCTCCTGGCTGGGTCACATCGGTTTGTACCCGAGAGCTCTTGTTCATAAAGGCTTCGAAGAAAAGCAATCCATGGTTGGGGTCGTATTCATTTCTGTAATCGAGCTATCGAGGTAACACCTGTCTTGGAGTTCAAATTTAATTTCCCCGACAGTTATCTTTCAGTGCCAGATGTGCAATCCCTTTCCAGTTCAATGAGTGCCCTTTAAAGAGTTGCGAGAACACTGGTTCTTTAAAAAGACAGTTTTCAACAATCTGAAAAAGTCACAACGGGGTGCAGTCAACAACATCCCCACTCTTCCTCCGCTCCCCTTCTGCCACGTCTTCACTGAGTCCATCCATTCCACTTGTGGGCGTCGGCACGGCGTTGAAGGCGATGAACCCAACGAAGATCAACACCAGCGACACTATGTACAAACCTGAGAACTGAGACAAAGAATATCAAGCTTTCAGGGTCCGGTTTCAAATGAATTCCGGGTCCTCTTGGCTCACGTGGTAGTGGAAGAGAAATATCCCACAGAAGACTGCGAAGATGTCGGCGGTGAGCATGGACAGGTTGACGGCGGTGGCGCTGCTTTCCTTTATAACCACCGGCATCAGACTGTACAAGCCCAACATGCAGCACGCGAAGGCCCCCAACAGCACCGCTGACCCAAAGAAAAATTGATAGATTTTGAAAATTTAACATTGTAAATATTACAACCCCTAGCAAAAATTATGGAATCACCAGTCTAGGTCGAGCACTCACTCTAGACATTTTATCAAGTAGAGCAAACTCGGATAAAAAGCTTGAAAAAAATAATGAATGAAATCATGAACTCTTTAGCATTCAGAAACACTAAAAGAATAAAAAACATTGTGGTGGTCTGTAAATGTTACTTTTATAGAGCAAGTGCAGGGAAATGTATGTGGAGTCCAATGCAGAATCTTGACTCTTGACACCTTGTCTAATGCAGATTGTTGATCCTTGACAAGGTGATGATGCTGGAACTTTGGTTTGGTGCTGTTCCAGTGAGATTTACAAAGATGACTGCCTGAAGAAAACATCAAAATTCCCACAGTCCTTGATGATATGGGGCTGCATGTCAGGCAAAGACCCTGTGGGCGATGGCTGTGGTTAAATCTTCAATAAATGCACAAGTTTACATTGAAATTTTAGACAGCTTTCTTATCCCTTCAATTGAAAATATGTTCACGATTTTCCAAGATGACAATGCATCATGCCACAGAGCTAAAACTGTTAAAGCATTTCTTGGAGAAAGACTTATCTAGTCAATGTCATGTCCTGCAAGTAGCCCAGATCTCAACCCTATTGAAAACCTGTGGTGGAAATTGAAAAAAATGGTCCACAGCAAGGCTCCGACTTACAAGGTTGATCTGGCAACAGCAATCAAAGAGAGTTGGCACCAAATTGATGAAGAATACTCATCAAGACCATGCCTCAGAGACTGCAAGCTTTCATAAAAGCCAGAGGTGGTGCTACTAAATACTAGAGCTGTGTTTTGATTGTTATTTCTATGTTTGTTTCTAATGATTCCATTTTTTTCCCCCTCAGAATGGAGTGATTCCGTCTATATTTCCCTGCACTTGCTCTATAAAAGTAACATTTACTGACCACCACAATGTTTTTTTAATTCATTTCTTATAGTGATTCTGAATGCGAAAGAGTTGCACTTTTGAACTAATTCATTATTTTTTCAAGTTTTTAATCTGAGTTTGTTCTACATGATAAAATGTCTGAGTGAGTGCTCGTCTGTGTAAGTTCATTCGAAATTGATGGAAATATGTATTCGTTTGTGGTCTAAAACTTTAGAATTTTGCAGATGAAAACATTTTGAGTAGCTGTCGACCAAAGCTAGAGGAAATCTATAAGATTTCATCGACTAAAACTAGACGGAGACAAACACATTTTGATTTGACTAAAATATGACTAAGACTAATAAGATGATCGACCGATGATCCGATGGGTAGAAAAATGACTACCGAAAGTTAGTTGCGCCAGCGACTCCATCTTCAAGCCTTATATATGTATATGGCGGAAAACACCCAGGTGACGAAGTTCCGCTCTGAGACCACTAATTTGGCCAAATTTCAAAATTGTCCGATACGCATGTGTGATACATCATCGGAAAGTTTAAAATCTCAATTTTCTGGGGGAAGAAAAATTTTGGACAGGAGGGGATTTAAAAAAAATTTTTTTTAAACAGCAAAACCCTATCTGGAGGTGAGAGCACGCGAGAGCAGAATTACAGACGCCATGACTTTAACGAGATATCACTGCGTACTTACCTTGTTTCGATCCAAAAACTCCATATAGCATGTATCCCCGAGTGTCAAGACACTGTGAATGGCCACAGCTGGATTTTTTGAGGATTTTATGGGTGAAACATGGTAATATAACAAGGGTCGTGATGCAGAAATCGCAGACATCAAGGAGTGGTTGGGATTTTCTTTTTCATATATTTACCCTTTTAAAGTTTTTTTTTGTTTTGTTTTTTTGGATCAATTATTTATCATCTAACATATCGGGGGAAATGCGACTAACAAAAAAATACAATTTAGCGATAGTTGGGTAGATATCCGTGACTTTTTTACAGACGCCATTTTTTTTCATTGTGACGTAATTTGTTTAAAAGTTTAAAATATGGGATTGAATAATTTTTTTGTCTTTTTTTTTTTTTTTTTTAAACAAAATATTAGACATCAATTAATGATTCTAAGCTAAAAATGACAGACATTTTGAATAATAAATATAATTACCTTGTTTTCATGGCTGGGTTGTAACAAAAACGGTTGCGCAACATCTGTAAACGGGGTTTTCCAGGGTAAAACGGGCAAATTAAAATTAGTTCGGGGGCTTAATGCGCCATGAATCTCCTATGGCAGCATATAGACCTATTGTTCTATCAAGCACAACAGTTGTTTTGGCTTAAAATACAGAAGTTTCTTTTAAAGAGGAGTGCAAGAGCAGAAACTTCTTTTTCAGTCTTGTCTGTGTTTTCCGCCATATATCTATGACTAGGGTTCTTCCGATCCGATCCCGATCGTTTTAGTTTGAGTATCTGCCGATCCCGATATTTCCCGATCCGATTGTTTTTTTTTTTTTTGCTCCCGATTCAATTCCAATCATTCCCGATAATTTTTCCCGATCATATACATTTTGGCAATGCATTAAGAAAAAAATGAATAAAACTCGGACGAATATATACATTCACCATACAGTACATAAGTACTGTATTTGTTTATTATGACAATAAATCCTCAAGATGGCATTTACATTATTAACATTCTTTCTGTGAGAGGGATCCACGGATAGAAAGACTTGTAATTCTTAAAGGATAAATGTGACTTTGTATATTATGACTAAATATTGCCATCTAGTGTATTTGTTGAGCTTTCAGTAAATGATACTCCAGCCATTTAACTTCTGCTCAAATGCATGATGGGAATGGCAACCATGACGGTGCGTAGGGGCACCAATTGATATATCTTCTCTGCGTTGGGAAAGAACATAGGGTGTTGAGAAAATGATCAACTACTACCTTTCTTCCCCACATTGCCTCCCACATTATTTATAATTGCTGAGAGAGGTATTGTAAGGCTTTAGCCACATAAAAAATGGCTCCAAAGGCTGTCAAAATTCTCTCTACTCATTATACGCTGCCTTTTAGCGCTATCTATAGGTAAAACGGCGTCTTAATAGATTGAACGCGACAATGCGTAAGTGGGTCGTGCAGCGCATGCGTTAATTATTTAACGTGATTAATTTTTTTTTTTAAATTACCGCCGTTAACGCAATAAATTTGATAGCCCTACTTTAAGCCAAAACTACTCTGGGTGAGTGGAAGACATTTTGTCTGTAACGTTAAATTCAATTAGAAAACGATTTAAATAAAATATATAGATATATTAAAAAAAAAGGCATGTCCGATATTTTTTTTGCCGATTCCGATACTTTGAAAATGATGTGATCGGACCCGATCGATCGGGACATCTTTATCTATGACCAATATTATCTATGATAACGTCACGTGATCCTCACCCACTTGCCAGCTCCACTGGATGGCAGACACTTGGTGGAGCTCCAGAACCAACCTGAAACAAAGCCGCATCCACTGTAGGACATTTACAATGATACGACTATATCTTTGGACTCTTACATTTGCACGCTGCTTATGATGACGCCAAAGAGTCCCAGCATGCCTAAGAACTCCAGGCGGCTTCGGTTCTTGACGGTGTACTCTTGCCATACGTTGGAAATGCCGTACAGGGTGGCACTGAGCAGAACCAGGCCGTCGCCCAGCAACATGTTAGAGGCTGGTTAGGATCACGTCATGTGAAGAACAGTTGAGGTGAATTTTAGTGAGAGAGTTTGGGTGAGTGTGAATTTGTGTTCATGTTAGTGACGGGATCTGTGGTTCACTTGAGTAAACGAATCCATTCCGGTTCGTTCAGTAAAAAGATTCGTTCAAACGAATCGTTCAACGAATCGTTCGCCCCCCTCATATCCCTCCCCGCCCAAATGAATCGTTCGGTTAGTGAACGGGAAGTGACGTTGCCGAACGAATCACCAAAGACCGCTTCGCAGTATAACTGAACGGGAAGTGACATTGCTTGGTCCCTCCCTCTCTTGCACACAGGCTCCTCATTGACCACTCGTCGTAGTTTCAGAAATGAGTGACAGGCGATATCATTCTGCTTTCACAAACAGCCTCCCCTCCCGCTGCTGCAAAAGCGAGGGAGAACTTCCGCGTCGTCTGTCCTAGTTCAATGGGATCAAAGTCATGGCTCGTACTTGCATTTCGATTTAGGACACGGTTAAACATTTTCCTTTTGTGGGGGGAGTGGGGGTTTGGGGTCGGGGGCGCATGGACTTTCTTTAGCATGATCTTGATCACATATACAACGCTGCTGCTACCAGCCAACGCGGCATGCTTGCTGTCACGAAAATAAAAATAAATCGAAAGTTTAATTTCTAAATATGGAACGACCAACACATCATATTTACCTCTCGCTCTGTTGTATTTTAGTTTTTATGCTCATCACTATTATTTTTGGTCACTATTGTTAAAACTAAAGTGTAAATAGCTAGTTGTCAAATGTGCTGCTCTGAAATAAAAATAATACTACATTTGGATATTTGACAGTTTAATTGCAAATCAGTATTAAGATGATCGTATTGAATTTTTGCAGTGGTATTAACAAATTAAATAATCCGGTCAGCTCCCCTGTCGTCCCCTCATCTCAGATCGTCAAATGCTGACGAGAAATAATTGTTTGCTCTTTACGAAGTTGCCTTTCTACTCTCATTAGTCTGTTAAGAAAAATGTAGACATATTGCGACATCTCCCGTGTCCGCGTGCGTTGTTTTTGGGCGCTTGAGTAGCACATGATGGACGGATGGACATAATTTGTCAAACCAACCAACACCCGACACGCTCTGACACGAAAGAAAATAAAACAGTCGGAAAAAATTGGCATGTATATACAGTTTCATTGCAAATCAGTATTATGGTGATCATACTAAATATTCTTTTTTTCTGTGCACATATGAGGTAAATATCGCTGCCATGAAGCCTCCATACAATGACAGTTCTCTCCCCCCGCACTGCCGTCACGCGACCGCAGCTCAGCTTTTGCTTGCCTCGTAGCTACCCGCGAAAGTCTTTTAAACTACTGTAAATTTGATAGTATGTCATTATATGTAGTCCCGAGTCTGTTGAGAAAAGTAGTACACTAAACCATGCTCGCTAGGTTTGTGTGGTGTTTTTGTCTGTTTGAGCAGCATTTGATAGGCTCCACATTAACAAATATGTGACAAAGTCATTTCCTTTCATTTTTTGACTCGTTCATCGCATTACTGCAAAGTCAAGTTAGCAGCAAGCTAGGTCAGGAACCGGAGCCTCCGGAGGACCGAGTCACTGAACGGGAAGTGACATAACTCAGTCTTGCCCTCCTGCCTGCACGCTGGCTGCTTATTGGCTACACGTGGAAGTGAGTGACGGACGCCTTGATTCTGTTTCCACTCCCTCCCCTGCCCGTGATGAGGCTAGCGTCTGATTGGTCGTGTGCGATGTCAGAAGACGCTGCCGCTTGCTCAACGCCCTCCCACGCAGCGAACAAACACCAACTTCATAGAACGAATCAGTGCAGATGGTGATTAGTTCGGTCTCGTTCACCCAAACAATTCGTTCAAAAAGAACGAATCGTTCGCGACCGATACAACACTAGTTCATGTGTGTGTGAGAGAGGTTTTAAGAATGTGAAAATGTTGGTATGTGTAAGAGTTTCTGGGGGGTCAAACCTGGCGGCATGGGCAGGCATTAGGGGGCCGGGCCTGCCCTGAGAGACTGCTGTGCCCGCCCTAGCTCGATTTGACTGTACTGTGTAATTTTTTTAAAAAATCTTCCACAAAAACACACACAAACACGGAGAGGACAAACCCTCTATAGACCCTACTCACATGACGTCACAACCACGCCTCCGCGCCATATTGTCCGTCAACTCGTGTTGACGCATTACCGCTACGTAAATTCCTCCTATTATGGTGTGTTTTTCTGCTCGTTAACATTAATAATCAAAATGGTGAAGGTGTGTGTGGCGGTTGGTTGCAATAACAGAGAAGATAGACGGATAGATAGACGAAGTTCTACCGTATTCCGAGAGACCCGGAGAGGAGAGCGAGATGGACTGCTGCAATTCGACGAGAAAACTGGGCTCCAAACGATCACCACGGATTATGTAGTAGTCATTTTATATCTGGTAAGATGCATTTAATATATATTTAGAGGGTTTTGGGCTGACAACCACAATTAAGATCATTGCGAGGCTAATCGCCAACAACATACAGTCTCAAATTCAAGATGCTTATTTCTTCCACCATCATTACATTTTGAATAATATTTAGCTGGTATCAAGTGAAAGAAGTTGGCCTCGTCTACGGATCATCAGTTGAACAGGTGTGTCCAAACCTTTTGCAAAGGGGGCCAGATTTGGTGTGGTAAAAAAGCGGGGGGCTACCATGCCTGATTTACATAGAACAATATAAACAAATTTTAGCAAGCCCTTCTGTGTGTCACATTTGCTTTATTATTTTTTTTAATTCATAATTTCAGCAATCTCATCTTTGTGGCGTTCTCTTTCAACACTCGGGCTTTTGCGAAATACTGCTGCTGTGAAATGAAACTAGCTTCAAGTTGCTATAATTTCTCGCTGCGTATCTTCCCTGTAATGTTGTACAAGTCAGCGTGTCTTGTTTGGTAATATCGCGTCACATCGAACTCTTTGAAAACAGCGACTGTCTCTTTGCAAATGAGGCAGACACAGTTGTTGCATATTTTATTGAAGAAATAGTCCAATATCCACCTATCCTTGAAGCGTCGGCCATCGCAGTCAACAATTTTTTTTATTGATTGTCGCCATTTTGGAAAAGTAAAGGGTCACACGGGGTAATGTTGCTTAGAGTGCTGCTCTTATTTTTCAAACTTTCGTGAGAATAGGCTGATTTTGTGTGGACAAGATAGTTGTAGTGTACTTCCCATGGGCTCACCACCTGTGGGATGGGCCAAAGGGGTCGGGTGCGTAGGGAGTTGGGGGGCAGCCAAAGGCGGGGGCCTTGGCGGTCCGACCCCCAGCTGCAGAAGCTAACTGTTGGGACATGGAATGTCACCTCTCTGTCAGGGAAGGAGCCCGAGCTGGTGTGCGAGGCAGAGAAGTTCCAACTAGATATAGTCGGACTCTCCTCCACACACAGCTTGGGTTCTGGTACCAATCCTCTCGAGAGGGGTTGGACTCTCTTCCACTCTGTAGTTGCCCACAGTGAGAGGCGCCGAGCAGGTGTGGGCATACTTATTCCCCCCCGGCTTGGCGCCTGTACGTTGGGGTTTACCCCGGTAGACGAGAGGGTAGCTTCCCTCCGCCTTCGGGTGGGGGGACGGGTTCTGACTGTGGTTTGTGCTTATGCACCAAACAGCAGTCTACATGTGTTTTGTGGATTTGGAGAAGGCGTTCGACCGTGTGCCTAGGGGAGTCCTGTGGAAGGTGCGGGGGAGTACGGGGTACCGTGCCCCTTGTTAAGGGCTGTTCGGTCCCTGTATGACCGGTGTCAGAGTCTGGTCCGCATTGCCGGCAGTAAGTCGAATTCGTTCCCAGTGAGGATTGGACTCCGCCAAGGCTGCTCTTTGTCACCGATTCTGTTCATAATTTTTATGGACAGAATTTCTAGGCGCAGCCGAAGCGTTGAGGGTGTCCGGTTTGGTGGCCTCAGCATTGCATCTCTGCTTTTTGCAGATGATGTGGTGCTGTTGGCTTCATCAAGCCGCGACCTCCAACTCTCACTGGGGCGGTTCGCAGCCGAGTGTGAAGCGGTTGGGATGAAGATCAGCACCTCCAAATCCGAGACCGTGGTCCTCAGCCGGAAAAGGGTGGCATGCCCTCTCCAGGTCGGGGATGAGATCCTGCCCCGAGTGGAGGAGTTCAAGTATCCTGGGGTCTTGTTCACGAGTGAGGGTGGGAGGGAGCGGGAGATTGACAGGCGGATTGGTGCAGCGTCTGCAGTGATGCGGACTCTGCACCGGTCCGTTGTGGTGAAGAAGGAGCTGAGCCAAAAGGCGAAGCTCTCGATTTACCGGTCGATCTACGTTCCTACCCTCACCTATGGGCACGAGCTGTGGGTCGTGACCGAAAAAACAAGATCCCGGATACAAGCGGCCGAAATGAGTTTCCTCCGCAGGGTGTCTGGGCTCTCCCTTAGAGATAGGGTGAGAAGCCCGGTCATCCGGGAGGGGCTTAGTGTCGAGCCGCTGCTCCTCCGCGTTGAGAGGAGCCAGAGGAGCCAGTTGAGGTGGCCCTGGAGAGGTGTTCCGGGCATGTCCCACCGGCGAGAGGCCCCGGGGTCTACCCAGGACACGCTGGAGAGACTATGTCGCTCGGCTGGCCTGGGAACGCCTTGGAATCCCGCCGGAGGAGCTGGCTGAAGTGGCTGGGGAGAGGGAAGTCTGGGCTTCCCTGATAAAGCTACTGCCTCCGCGACCAGACCCCGGACTAAGCAGAAGATAATGGATGGATGGAAGATAGTTGTAGATATCAGGGTAGCAGATGTCAGGCAGAGAGGGCGAAGACAGCGGGTCGAAAAATATCGATTTAGGCATCAAATATGGATCTGGCGAATGGATAGACTGAAGCTTTTCCACATAACGCCTTTTATGCAACGCATCCAATGAGTTTACAGCGTCTGAAAGCACCGGGGCTTCCATGAATTGCACTATAAATTGCACGACAAATTGAAACCATTGAGAATACGGATAAACAAAGACGGACAATATGGCGGCCGGATACAGTGACACGTCATTCTCTGACGTTGGTGAGTAGGGTCTATTCATCCTATCTTCATCTGTCGCTATTCAATTCAACCAATCTGAGCAGCGAATGAAGGCAATTTTTAGCCAATCACAGATGAGGGGGGCGGGCTGAGTAGCCGGCCATTGGGTGCTCATGTTTATCAGTGGATATGTTATGTTTACGCTGAAGCACTTTAGTTGAATAAATAAATGCACACAGAACTGCACCATTGTTTTTCGCATACCTGTCAAGTTGTACGGTTCGGCTTGATTTGTAAAAGTGAGCACTGATTTTTAAATGTGTACGCCGTACGTTCAAAATCTGTACGTTTTCGTGCATTACGGGTTTTTTTCTCTGTTTGGATTTTGTCACTGTTTGGGCAACAAGACAAAGTGCGTTACAACGTTGGTTGAATGTCGTGAGAAAAGTCAGAGACACTGAGAGAGAAGAGTGTTGTGACGCTGTAGTAAACGCGATGCTAGGCTAGGTGGCTCCAGTATTTCCTGACTGTAGCCGACAGCCTACAATCTGCTCCTAGATATCAAATTCTCATAGAACTACATGCGAAATGACAGACGGCGGCGTTAATAAACAGCTGCCATTTTTAAGCAGCAGACTTCTCAGAAAGGCTCTGTTGTAGTGAACCTTCCAAGCGAACTTGAGTAATCTTTTTTCTAAAATACTCCTGAATTAGCAAAATCTTGACTTGAATCTATCTTTAAATGATGAAACAGTTTTAAAACTGTCTTTAACATGTCGAAAGTAGACAGAAGGGAATAATGCAAAAACGGTAGCAATTTTAACAACTTTAACAGTTGATTCACAACATTAAACGATTTCCAAACATAGCAAAGGTTACTAATGTTTTTTTGTTTTTAAAATTTTTTATTTATTTTTTAATTAATTATTTTTAAAAAAAACATGAAAGGTAACACCAGTTACTTTGCCAAGTAACTAATTACTTTTACCTTCAGGTAACTGAGTTACTAACTCAATTACGTTTTGGGAGAAGTAATTTGTAACTAATTAACCCTTTAACACCTAAGCCTATTTTGCCCGAATTAGCATGCATTTGATGTTGCCTTTATATTTCAAAGAAAAAATTGTTCACAATGGCCAAGTTGGGTCCCTTTTTTCAGGACACCTTGAACTTCATGTCCAAACCGCTGTTTTCTTCACTGACCAAATATAATCCACATTTTGGACCCAAAAAGACAAAAAAAAAAAAAAAATCCCAAAATATTTTTTCCAAATTTGTAATGTTGATGTCCCATTGACAACCGAACATGCTCGACCAACCGTTTTGAAGCTTGATAATATTTATTCAACGTGTTAGGATAAACATTCAATAGAAAATAATAAGATTGGATAGTTTTATGTTTGATAATTCAACACAAACAGCAGGTATGGTCATAGGCGTTGTTTGCCTTTACACATACAATGGTCAAAACAGGTTATATATACAGTACAAAATAGTGAGAAAAAAAAGAAAGAAAGGGTTTGGAGGATCTCTCTTTGTGAAGTTAGCTATTGTACCCATCACCTTATCAAAAGTTTATACGTACATGCAGTCAAGCTTCTCGAACACACATCAACGTATATAAAAGCTGAAAAAAAGTATTTTCAAACATTTTGACGAGTAGTTCAGTTCAATTCAAATTTTTCTGGCATGCGACCCAGTAAAGTTTTTTTGTTTTTTTTTGCACACTCAATAAAGCTTCTTCTTGAACAGGTCACGGAGCTACTCGCCGAGACGTCGACTCATCCGAGGAAAACAACGACAAATACGGCTCATCTTCTTCCTTGAGTTAATGAAATAATGCATTAGCTTGCGCTAAATTTAGTTTTGGATTCATGCTGCACGTTTCAAAGTCGCTCTCTCAATCCAACCGGCTGTTGCTTGCTTCGCATGCTTCCTTTTAGTTGGCGCCTCGCTCGGAAATTTATTAAAAATGTTCACATTTGGTTCGTCCTTGACATCACAACTGCTCTTTTGTCGGTCTTTTGTGCTGCTTTGGGTTTTGAAAAAGGACAAGAAATGATGGAAATATGGAGATAGATATTGTACATGGTCCATGCAGCGTTTTAATGCATATTTATGACTGCAATAAACTATAAAACTCAAATGACATTATCTCCCGTTTTTCTTTGTCGATTGACTTCAAATAAAAACTGTTGTGGACATCAACTTCCGCACTTTCAAATGAGACCAACCAGCGGCACGTGGGTGATGTAATTACAGCGTGACAAAGCTTCAAAGACGACATGCGTAAACGTGTCGCTGCCGACACGTTTGGTGTTAAAGGGTTACCGTAATTTCCGGACTATAAGCCGCTACTTTTTTCGTTCATTTTGAATCCTGCGGCTTATAGTCCAGTGCGGCTTATGTGTTGATTTATTTGTGTTGATAGGCAACCCATGCCTCCTAGCATGCATTGCAGCACTACAGCTGTAAGTAACAATCGTTATTTAGCCTGCATTGTAGCACTAACAATCAAAATTCATGTTCTTTTATTTAATTATTTATTCATTTACTGTTCCAGTGGTTTCAATAATTGCTTGTTATGGTATTTGGCAACACTTTATTTGACAGCGGCGTCATAACACTGTCATAAGACCATCCTAATTATGACATGACACTATCATGGGCATTACTGAATGCTTATGACAGATGTCATTAGGTGTCATCCAGCAAATTATGTTACCAACTCCATTTATGTCCAGCTCGGATCTTTTACATCCATTCAAAAGTGAGATCATTTCCCGAATAAAACTGAATGATAACTGTTATAAGCATTCGTTAATGCTCATGACAGTGTCATGTCATAATTATGTCTAATTGTCTAATGACAGTCTTATGGCGCCACTATCAAATAGTGTTACCAAATACCGCAACTAGCAATTATTTAAACAAACAGGAACATTAACTGAATAAATAATTAGCAAAGAACATGAATTTTGATTGTTATTTATATCTGTTGCTACAATGCATGCTAGGAGGCATAATGGACAACAACAGTGTTGACAGCATGTGGCATGAAAGGTTGACCGTCTCCCCCAAGGAAGCAGTGATGGCCAAATGAAGCTTCTTGAAGCTATGAAGCTTTGCAGCCAATTAGTTAAAAGCTTCATGGTGGTTTATTTGGTCTTCTGATGCCGCTGTCTAATGAAGTGTTACCGGCTAATATCTTTTGGTGTAAATATCCCATAATACAGTGAGGACAGCTGCGGCTTATAGTCCGGTGCGGTTTATCTATGAACAAATGCCGTTTTCGTGTCACATTTAGTGGGTGGCGGCTTATAGTCAGGTGCGCCTTATAGTGCGAAAATTACGGTAATTACTTTTTAAAAGTAAGATTAACAACAGTGGTCATAAAGATGAAGTCTAGAATGAAAAGTGACAAAAGCGGAGATTTCATTCTGCCAATTTGTTGCCGAACACAGTTTGCCTGCAACTATTGCTGATCACTTCTCAGAATTAGCAAAAGAAATGTTCCCTGACTCAAAGATTGCATCAGTAAGTTAATTTTATCAACTGACCTTTTTAATTTATAATTGGACACACTAACGAACTACCTTAAGGTCAAACTGAATTGTGAGCTGAAGTGCCATGAAGTGCAGTCATCAAGACATGATAGAAATTGCCAAAAGTGCTACATACAATTATAACAAAGGTCACTGTTACATTTCAGTAATCATGATGTAGCTGAAGCTATTGATATACAACGTTGTAAGATTCGTCACCAATTTGTAAGGGCATACGTTACTATTTGTATGATTGCCAACGGCCTCGGGTTGACAGGTATGTTTTCGTTTGTTTTATAGATTTTACAATGAACTACCACTTGTGACTTCCGTGACAGAAAAAATTTCAGTGCTCTGATGTAGTAATGTATGTGTAATGACGCCACTGTTCAGGCTAAATTTATGTTGGAGAAGTGTGCCCCCACTAAAAAATGTAATGCCCCCCCCCCCTGCGTAATTTCTTTCTGCAGCCGGGTCTGAAGGGGGTTAGAGGTTTTCAATGGGTTTAGAGGTTTTCAATGTGTATGTTTGACGGTAGAATTGTCCGATAATGAGTTTTTAACCGATATTGTCCAACTCCAAAAATCCAATACCGATATCAAACCGATACATGTTGTCGTGCATTTAATGTGTTATTGCTAATTATATTGTGATACCTCACTGGATGCTTTAATAATGATAAATGTAACAACTTTAAGGTTTTCTAAATATACATTCTGTGAAAAAAATAACAGAAGTTATAGAAAATAAACACTTTAACGTAATCCTTACCAGATCCCTGATCTCGGCCAGCTAGTAGGTCGGCCCCCACCATGGCGCCCACCCCTAGCAAGCAGACGGAAACCGCAACATAGTGTATGGGGCGGTACCGTGCCTTTAGCAGCCACCGGGACAGAACCATCACCACCGGGATCACGAAGCAGTCCAAAAGCTGTCAGAATACAAAAATGACAAACGTATAGGAGCCGCGTGACACGACTGGCGGAGCTCCCACCTGCACACTTGTCAGCGTGGTGTACTGGTAGGCCTTGACCACGGCGTAGTTTGCCTCCACGTCCACAAGGCCCAGGAGGAAGTACTGCAGCCAGCGTCTGCGACCAATTTGGTACACACTCCCTGAACCTCTCCATTCATTCAAAAAGAGGGACAGACCTAAGAACCCCTCTTTGCAATTGTGCACGAATACGTCATCTTGAACGAATTGTTGCTAATTGACTAGCGACCAATGAACAGTCAATGTCAAAATGGTCAAAGAATGGATGGGTTTCCGTAATTTCAAAACACATACAAACAACATTGCCGGGCTATACTATGTCAACCAATAGATTGGTCACCATCATGTCATGGTACATATAGTACATCAAATGACTAATTCATCATTTCAGAGCACATGTAGACAAACAAACGATCGGTCGCCATCATGAAATGGCACATATACAGTGGGGCAAAAAAGTATTTAGTCAACCACTAATTGTGCAAGTTCTCCCACTTGAAAATATTAGAGAGGCCTGTAATTGTCAACATGGGTAAACCTCAACCATGAGAGACAGAATGTGTGTGTGTGTGGGGGGGGGTGAAAATCACATTGTTTGATTTTTAAAGAATTTATTTGCAAATCCTGGTGGAAAATAAGTATTTGGTCAATACCAAAAGTTCATCTCAGTACTTTGTTATGTACCCTTTGTTGGCAATAACGGAGGCCAAACGTTTTCTGTAACTCTTCACAAGCTTTTCACTCACTGTTGCTGGTATTTTGGCCCATTCCTCCATGCAGATCTCCTATAGAGCAGTGATGTTTTGGGGCTGCCGTTGGGCAACACGGACTTTCAACTCTCTCCCCAGATTTTCGACGGGGTTGAGATCTGGAGACTGGCTAGGCCACTCCAGGATCTTGAAATTCCTCTTACGAAGCCACTCCTTTGTTGGCCTGGCTGTGTGTTTGGGATTATTGTCATGCTGAAAGACCCAGCCACGTCTCATCTTCAATGCCCTTGGTGATGGAAGGAGATTTTCACTCAAAATCTCTCGATACATGGCCCCATTCATTCTTTCCTTTACACAGATCAGTCGTCCTGGTCCCTTTGCAGAAAAACAGCCCCAAAGCATGATGTTTCCACCCCCATGCTTCACAGTGGGTATGGTGTTCTTCGGATGCAATTCAGTATTCTTTCTCCTCCAGACACGAGAACCTGTGTTTCTACCAAAAAGTTCTATTTTGGTTTCATCTGACCATAACACATTCTCCCAGTCCTCTTCTGGATCATCCAAATGCTCTCTAGCAAACCGCAGACGGGTCTGGACGTGTACTGGCTTCAGCAGGGGGACACATCTGGCAGTGCTGGATTCGAGTCCCTGGGGGCGCATTGTGTTACTAATAGTAGCCTTTGTTAGTGTAGTCCCAGCTCTCTGTAGGTCATTCACTAGGTCCCCCCGTGTGGTTCTGGGATTTTTGCTCACAGTTCTTGTTATCATTTTGACGCCACGGGGTGAGATCTTGCATGGAGCCCCAGATCCAGGGGAGATTATCAGTGGTCTTGTATGTCTTCCATTTTCTAATAATTGCTCCCACAGTTGATTTCTTTACACCAAGCATTTTACCTATTGCAGATCCAGTCTTCCCAGCCTGGTGCAGGTCTACAATTTGGTCAATGATGTCCTTCGACAGCTCTTTGGTCTTGGCTATAGTGAAGTTTGGAGTGTGACTGACTGAGATTGTGGACAGGTGTCTTTTATACCGATAATTAGTTAAAACACATGCCATTAATACAGGTAACGAGTGGAGCCCCGTTAAACTTCATTAGAAGAAGTTAGACCTCTTTGACAGCCAGAAATCTTGCTTGTTTGTTGGTGACCAAATACTTATTTTCCACTCTAATTTGGAAAAAAATCTTAAAAAATCAAACAATTTGATTTTGGTTTTTTTCCACATTCTACCTCTCATGGTTGAGGTTTAGTCATGCTGACAATTACAGGCCTCTCTAATCTTTTTAAGTAGGAGAACTTGCACAATTGGTGGTTGACTAAATACTTGTTTGCCCCACTGTAGCAAAACACTAGGGAATTTTTACAATTAACACGACCTCAACATACTGCTGGACAACTGAAAGCGACGAACTATCTCTCTTTCCCTCTCACTCTAAAAAATAACTTGCGCACAGAAGCGGGACCGCCGTGTGTCTGCCTGTCTCATACACAAATTTATTTCCGAGTCTTTTGAAAAGGAGTAAATCTCTCGCTCAGTAACCGGTAGCATCCATCCTAACGTTGTGCGTATGTCCCTCAAAGTCCGGGCACCAGACGTGTCTTGAATTTCATTCCGCTACGGGCGACTGTCATAAAGTTATTAGGGAAACTCATCGTATTTAAACATTTATGACTCTTAATCGAATCGTCACGTGTCGAATCGCGATGCATCTAATCTATTTTTTTTAGCACTCCCTTAAGCCTGAGTTATGCTCCCGCGTTGCGGTGACGGCGCAGCGACTACGGCGTTATTTGACATTCGATGGTTCTCCGGCCAGATGACGCGTTGCTCTGTAATTCCCCGCCAAGCCACTAGAGGGGTGTGGTGTTATGTTTGTACAGTTTTGGGGCATGCGTGTTGACTTCCTCTAGTCTAGTTTAACGCAGAAAAGAATAAACAATGTAAGATGGAACGCTTGAATGTAGATCTTTAGCTCATCAACATTGAATAAATATTGATCATACAAATGTTGAGGCGCAGGCGACGCAGATGACGGTTTTGAGGCGGTCTGTCCAACTTTTGATACCGCATAGAAAGTTCTAGCCTCGGGTGGAAACCAGCTAGCTGTAGCAGCTAGCTTCAAACTGGCGTCGAGCACTGCGTCCAGCGTTTTGTCCGAGGTCTGCAAAGCTCTCCAGCCCTATTTGTTTGCTGTGTCCTACAACCAGCCAGGGGGAAGCCATAGCAGATTTCTGGCGTCTATGGAATTTCCCAAACTACGTTGGAAGCATTGATGTTAACGTTATCATAATAGCACCGAGGCACTCTCAATCATTGATGATGTATCGTATGTGAACTGTCTGTTGTTGAAAATTAAACATCAATGCAACTCTTTTGACACCAAACCTGTGCTTTACTTTACACTTTAATTATACACTTGAAGTGGAACACGTAAATAAGTCACAGATTCGCAGCAAACATATGTACACAATCAATCACCAAAAATACGACATAAAGTGATAAAAAGCAGGCAGTTTTTGGCCGACTGGGTCACCGCTTCGTGTGGCCATTCGATTGCGAACACACACATACTGTACTTGTCTCGGTGGTTTTTCAATTTAAAAAAAAAAAAATTCAATTGCTGGCTGACCTCCAGCCCTGTATTTTCAGCAATCTCCTCCCACGAATTGCTTGCCATTTGGCAATCTTCATAATGTCTTGAAGAGACATTGTAGAAGTTGTCGTACTTGCTCTTCGTTGATACTGGGGATGTCCCGATCCAGGTTTTTGCACTTCCGATCCGATACCGATATTGTTTTGACCTTCCGATCCGATACCGACCGATTCCGACCTATCTGAGCATGCGTTAAAGTTAAAAGTTATTTAGCCTCCTTATTTAGTTGCCAGACTCATGCTGAAAAAGGTTTTAGTACTCTTGATAACAACTAGCCTGCTGAATTAGGTGAGTTTGAATAACACACAACGGTTGGTAACAAGAAACTGACCTGTTCATTCAGTGACAAACACAAAGCATTATGAATAACAAACAGAAATGGCATAGTCAGTCAGTAAAACGTGCAAATAATAATGTAAACTGTCTTAAAAAAGCAAAACACACCAACAACCTCAGTGGAAAATCCCACAAATCCCCCAAGCTATTAGATACTTTTAATGTTTCGTGCATTAGTTACAAAAATTGTATAAAAAGCCTCTCAGGTTTAAATAAACAACTATGTCAGTATCAAGTTAACATTTCAAAACAGTAAATAAAATACTAACGTCCACATTCTGTATCAGCAGCTTTAAACTACATTCAATTCATTTAATTTTGAGAATCAACTGTTAAAGTTGTTTAAACTGCTCCCGTTATCCCATAATTTCCCTTCTGTCTACTTTTGACATGTGAAAGTTTTAAACTGTTTCAAAGATAGATTCAAGTCAAGATTTTGCCGATTTAGGAGTATTTTAGATAAAAAGTTAATTAGGTTCACTTGGAAGGTTCACAACAGCCTACTAGGGAAGTCTTCTGCTTTAAGATGGCGGCTGTTTACTAACGCATCTGGTTTTCAATACTTCAATGTTGCTAACACAGTCGAGTCTGTCGTGCAGCATCTAGTTCTATATACATATGATATCTATTATCTCCGGTAAAACGATGTTGACGTAGTTTGTTGCGGCTGTCAGCAGCAGTCAGGTATTCTTGTGTTTTTTATCCAGCGGCATGAGTTGAGCTAAAGCCGTGAGTTGAGCATTGGCATTACACGGGTCTATGACAAGCATTATGTTTACTTTCGGGACGCAATGCGGTCAGTTTCTCATTGCGTCCTTAAGACTGCGCCGTGTATTAGTTCCGCTTTACTTGACATATTTCAATAATCGGAATTTGGATGTTTGTGTATTGTTCTCGAACCTTCCACGGCCGAATCGCTCAAGAATGTAATGACGGCTGGGCATGTTGTACCGTGGTTCTAAGTGTTGGATGGTGCGTCTTTGCTCACGAGAGATAATAGCTCGTCATCCAGAATGAATTCTTCGGCAATGACTCTTTGTTATTCCCTGGGCTTTGGGACTGTCGAGTGCAAGTTTGTCACGCATAGCAAAAGTTTCTGCCAGTGTTAGTTGCGTAGGACCTTTCTTTTTGTCTTCGGTTTTCTTAACATACTCCTCATAGTGTTTGCGGTGGTATTTCGCTAAATGCTTGATTAGGTTGGTTGTATTATAACTTCTTACACTTTACCACTACGCTTGACTTTATTGTGGCATATGTTGCTCTCTGCCTCTTCGTCTTTGTCGTCCTTTAAGGTGAAATGATCCCACACAGCTGACATTTTTAACGATAAAGTCTGTCGGTAAATTGGGAGACGGTAATGTAAATGTAGTGTGTTGAAGGTGTGCCGTAAAATGTGGACTGGATTTTAGAGAAACCGAAACAAAAACTGGAATGGACCATGTAAAACCCAGACTAGACTTAAAAACTGGATCGGAAGTCTGGATCGGAATTTTTTCGTGTTCCGATCCGCTACTGATGCACATTTTTTTGCCCACTTCAGTCCGATCCGATCCAAATATCGGATCGGGACATCTTTAGTTGATACTCTCGTCGGCTTGGTCCATTTTTGCGTGTAGAAAAATCATGTTTGAGAATGGCGGTGATTTCGCGCTGAACCGGAAACAACAGTCTGAGCGGACCAATCATAGTCCATTTCCACCACGTCACATGTGTTGTGTCAGAAAAAACATCTGAAAATGGCAGTTTGGACAAGGCACCCTTCAAATCTCAGAAGACCTAGAGCAGTTGGCCAAAGAAGAATGTTCTAAAATTCCAGCAGAGCATTGTAAGAATCTCATTGATGGATACCGGAGGCTGTTGTTCACAGTTATTTTGTCTGGGTTGTGCTACCAAGTATTAGGCTGAGGGTGCCAATACTTTTGTATGGCCCATTTTTGGAGTTCTGTTTAAAATAAAAAAATAAAATAAAAAAGTCATTCTGTTTTGTGTTTTTCATTGCAAGCAAAATCAATGAAGATATTACTTCCAAAGCATTTGTGATTGCAATCATTTGCTTGGAGAAATTGAACATTATCTGACAGAATTACAGGGGTGCCAATACTTTTGGCCAGCAGTGTACGTGTAGACAAGGCCTAAGTCAAACAAATGATTGGTTGCCATCATGTCAGGGCAGATGTGGACCAACAAGTGATTGGTTGCCACAATGCCATGGCACATGAAGACCACAAAGGATTGGTCATCATGTCTGGCTTCATGGAGATCAACAATGGATTGGTCGACTTAAAAGAAAATAAATCTAGTCAACGCACATTCATAGACAAACAAATGAATTTTCACCAGAATATTTCACTTTTAAGTGCAAAACAGTTGCATTGAATGTATATTGTGTGTCACCTGTCCTGCAGAGCATGACGGGCGTGTAGCTAACACCGAGAAGCGCGTAGTGCAGGACACTTTGGAGTAAGGGCGCCTCCACGCTAAAACCAGAGCTCAAGTACTGCGATGACACGGCCGTACCGCACACCAGTGCCGCCAGAACCTGACCCAGTGCCAAGGTCCGAGCGAGACGCCTGCCGCCAGAACCAGGAGGTCAGAGGTCACCGAAGCAGACAGGTCTTGACCGGCCCACTCACCATGTCAACGCCCGCCGGCCGCCGGCCAGCAGGGCGCACGCTCGAAAGCGTCCCGGCCGGGGATCCGCGTCCGGAGACATCTAGGAAGCATCCGCTCCCTGCCAGCAATTGTTCGTCCACGGCTCATTTTGTGTCTTGGCCCACTGAATGATTAACTCAAGAGGGCAATAGTCTCACTTTTCCTTATCTACAAAGTGTGTGACATGTCACGGCGTCCCTTCATAAATAAGTCACTGAGTGTGCTAACTCCAAGTGATTTCATGTTATGTCAATTGTGGAAGTCCAGCAAAACGGTCCCAGTCTTACATCAATTAAAACAAGTACAGTGATCCCTCGCGACTTCGAGGTCCACATTTCGCAGATTCAGTGTATCGCGGAGATTTAAAAAGTATTTACAGTGGGGCAAATAAGTATTTAGTCAACCACTAATTGTGCAAGTTCTCCCACTTGAAAACATTAGAGAGGCCTGTAATTGTCGACATGGGTAAACCTCAACCATTAGAGAAAGAATGTGGAAAAAAAAAACAGAAAATCACATTGTTTGATTTTTAAAGAATTTATTTGCAAATCAAGTGGTGGAAAATAAGTATTTGGTCAATACCAAAAGTTCATCTCAATACTTTGTTATGTACCCTTTGTTGGCAATAACGGAGGCCAAACGTTTTCTGTAACTCTTCACAAGTTTTTCAAACACTGTTGCTGGTATTTTGGCCCATTCCTCCATGCAGATCTCCTCTAGAGCAGTGATGTTTTGGGGCTGTCGTTGGGCAACACAGACTTTCAACTCCCTCCACAGATTTTCTTTGGGGTTGAGATCTGGAGACTGGCTAGGCAACTCCAGGACCTTGAAATGTTTCTTACGAAGCCACTCCTTTGTTGCCCTGGCTGTGTGTTTGGGGTCATTGTCCTGCTGAAAGACCCAGCCACGTCTCATCTTCAATGCCCTTGCTGATGGAAGGAGATTTTCACTCAAAATCTCTCGATACATGGCCCCATTCATTCTTTCCTTTACACAGATCAGTCGTCCGGGTCCCTTTGCAGAAAAACAGCCTCAAAGCATGATGATTCCACCCCCATACTTCACAGTGGGTATGGTGTTCTTCGGACAGGAGAACCTGTGTTTCTACCAAAAAGTTCTGTTTTGGTTTCATCCGACCATAACACAATCTCCCAGTCCTATTCTGGATCATCCAAATGCTCTCTAGCGAACCACAGACGGGCCTGGACGTGTACTTTCTTCAGCAGGGGGACATGTCTGGCAGTGCAGGATTTGAGTCCCTGGCGGCGCATTGTGTTACTGATAGTAGCCTTTGTTACTGTGGTCCCAGCTCTGTAGATCATTCATTAGGTCCCCCCGTGTGGTTCTGGGATTTTTGCTCACCGTTCTTGTTATCATTTTGACGCCACGGTGTGAGATCTTGCATGGAGCCCCAGATTGAGGGAGATTATCAGTGGTCTTGTATATCTTCCATTTTCTAATAATTGCTCCCACAGTTCATTTCTTTACACCAAGCGTTTTACCTATTGCAGATTCAGCCTTCCCATCCTGGTGCAGGTCTACAATTTTGTCTCTGGTGTCCTTCGACAGCTCTTTGGTCTTGGCCATAGTGGAGTTTGGAGTGTGACTGACTGAGATTGTGGACAGGTGTCTTTTATACCAATAATGAGTTAAAACTGTACCATTAATACAAGTAACGAGTGGAGCCTCGTTAGACCTCGTTAGAAGAAGTTAGACCTCTTTGACAGCCAGAAATCTTGCTCGTTTGTAGGTGACCAAATACTTATTTTCCACTCTAATTTGGAAATAAATTATTTAAAAATCAAACAATGTGATTTTCAGTTTTTTTCCCCACATTCTGTCACTCATGGTTGAGGTTTACCCATGTTGACAATTACAGGCCTCTCTAATCTTTTCAAGTAGGAGAACTTGCACAATTGGTGGTTGACTAAATACTTATTTGCCCCACTGTATGTGCTACAGGTAAGTAACAGGTGCTGTTTATTCCACAAATTAGAGAAGCATCACATGATTTTTCCAAAGGGCACCAGTACTTTTGTCTGAACCATTTTTTGAGTTTTGTGTAAAATGATATTATTTTTTTCCCCACATGAAATGGAGATGTGTGCTAAGTTCCCCCCATGCATCATGCAAGACGTCGGATAAGCGGGATAAAATGGATGGATGGAAGCTTTAAATACCCCAAAATGGGATCGCATGCGTTAAAACTTAGACTGAAAAGTTGGACCGCAGTTAGCAACCATTAAGTTTCTTTAAAAAAAAATTTTTTTAAGTCAATGACACAAAAAAGTAATAGTAGTCCAGAATCGCTGACTGCTTAGTTTTTTAAATTCTGAGTGTAACAGAAAGCTGGTGTAAAAAATGCAGTGGTATGAAAAAGTATCTGAGCCCTTTGGAATTTCTCACATTTCTGCATAAAATCACCATCAAATGTGATCTGATCTTTGTTAGACCCATCCTATCTACAGTAAATAAATTCTCCCTAAGATACAAAAGACATTGACTCATGTTAAGATTCAAATATTCTGGCATTTATTATTTTTTTTTATACATGAATTTCATTTATGACAAATTTATGATACTTGAGTTATAAATGTCTAGAGTATAAAAATTGAATTATGACAAAGATATATACTTAAAAATATATATATATATATATGACGAAAAAGGTAATTGAGTGTAATGAGTTAGACTGTAGAAATTGGTTAAAGTTATTGAGGAAAAAAATCGACCGAAAATTTATAGATACAAGATTGTATAATACATGTTGTATTTAATAACATACAGTATATAAAAACATAAATAACATACATTATCGATACACAAATAAGGAAAAAAAGTAGATCGTAATGTCATCAAAATGAAAGCAGACATGAAATGGTTACCAAAAAAATAAAACATTTCAAATATAAGATGGAAATATGATATGGAATAAATAAAAAACAAGAAAACAAAATTTTGGGTTAAAAAAAAAAAAAAAAAAAGAAAAAAAAAAAAGAACATTAAATAAAATACAATTTTATAAAACAAAATTTTTGAAAAAAAAAACAAAAAACAAATGAAAACAGTTAACAATGTTTGAAAAATAAAGAAAAAACAAACTTAAATTGAGTTTAAAAAATTGTTAACTGATTGTATTGAAATAAAATGGCGGAGGAAAAAAAGTGATTTTTTTTTTTAATGAAGTAAATTTATGTGAGATTAAGTCATGAAAAGACTCAATAATGAACACTGTTGGGAATAACGCCGTTATAAATAACGCCGTTACATAACGGCGTTATTTTTTTCAGTAACGGGGTAATCTAATTATTTTTTCTGCCGTTACAACGCCGTTACCGTTACTGACGGTCAAAAGCAGTGCGTTACATACTCTGAATAAATTGAAGAAACTACCAGCCGTAGCGAGTCTACTCTGCTCTGTTTATTTGTCATCCAAGACTTGGGGTGCGTTCAGGTTCGAGAATAGCGCACATGTTTTGTTTTGTGCTTTTTCTTAGCAAAAATATACCACACAGGACGTGCCGGCACTCTGTTTCTTTAATAGCACAAATAACTTCAACATTAACACAAAAGTGCGGCTCTCAGCAGGCCGTGTCTCTAACTCACTCCTGCATCATGTGAGCAAAACAATATTGGCGCCGTGTGCACTTTAGGGTGCCTCGGATAATTCTGTTTCAGAATATTACAGCACGTAATTCTTATGACTCCAGGCTATTTGTCCCTGCTCATTCAATTAGACAATGCTTTCCAAAGTTTTCTAACGTTTCTGTGTTTGTTACACCTGAATGCTAGCCTCGTTCCCATCCCCCACTGTCAGCCAGCAAGAATGCTGCTTCCATCTTGAGGACGACAGACGCTTTGAGGGTGACGGGAGGAGTAGGGGGACGAGGCTACCTGAATGCACCACCTGGATAGATGGGATGGAAGTGATTGTGATTGGCTGAGGGTTAGAGTCATGTGTCATGGTAAGCCAATCAGAGCCGGTGTTTTCACACACAAACGGGAACAGCGCGTGCAGCAAATACACACACGCAAAACAGATGCAGAGGGATATGATGGCAGAGCATTCAGAGGAAAATTTGTCCATTACGAGGTGGAGATATAAACACTATTTCAAGTCAAAATACTTGAATTACAGTAGGCTATGTCTACTTGACCAGTTGTCTCAGCTTGTGAGAGATAGATTTAATTGATTAAACTCACTTTATATTGTTTACTGCTGATTGTTCTTCTCTATTCAACTGACTCAAGTACTGCTCAGAAAATTTCAAATTCTTTGACATACAACAACTTCTTTTTAAAGTAACGGAAATAATTACTTGCCCTGGTAACTAGTGACTTTTACTACAGAGTAATTCAGTTACTAACTCAGTTACTTTTTGGAAGAAGTAGTGAGTAACTATAACTAATTACTTTTTTAAAATAACGTGCCCAACACTGATAATGAATTTTATAAGTGAAATAACATAGATATGTAAACAAAATGAAATAATACTAAAACGTCGCAATATATCAAAATGAAGTGTAAACATATATACTAAATACTGTATACATACATATAAAATGGTAACATGAATACAAATGAAATATTTTTACATAAAAGCAGAAACTATTTTAAATTGTAAAATACATATTAAAATAGCACTTGTTTAAAAAAAAAAATCTTCAATGTAATAAACTAAAAAATACAATAAAAAGGTCTCCAAAAAAATAAATGAATGAAAATCAAAAACTGAAAACCTATAGGAGAAAAAAAAAATCAAAGTAATTTGTAGAAAAGATTGTTACCTCATTGGCTGCCTTTGACAGCGCTAGACGTCCAGTTTATTTTGACTGAAGGGGCGCATGAACGAAGCCCCGTCCCATTCAAAATAAATTGGACACCTAGCGACGTCATTGGCACTGAAACACGAGCATTCAAAATGTCTATCGTTGTCAGTGGCAACCAATGAAATAAAAGTGTGGCGTCTCAGATGCTGGTGAGTGTGGCGCTGGTTACCATAACCACAGTCAGAGTAGCGTTTAACCGACCGCCTTCAGCCTGCAGGTGCAGCGTATCGTTGACGTTGCCAGACTCTGTGGAAAGCCTTAGCTCGCCCAGGAACGAGTCGCACAGCTTCTCGCGGTTGTACGCCTGACCATTCACAACAACAAAATCAACGGCGTTAACTAGGTGTGACGTGCGCGCACTCACCTTGATGACGACTGGCCGGCTTGCATCCTTCCTGTAAAAGATGGCCTTGATGTCGAAGTTGGGAGTGCGAGTTTGTCTGTGCACCGGAGAGCGAATCGAGCGGCCTTCGCAGCGGACGGTCACGTATGTGTTGTTAGCTGCGAGCACACTCACAAGGTCAAGCTTGAAGAAAAGTTCAATAATGTAAAAAGGGAGGAGGGGTGGGTCTAAGTTAAAAAAAAGAAAAAAAACGGATGGATGGATGGAAGGATGAACTTCATAAAATAAATCTAATCATAATATTAATCACAACAATTAAAAATGAAACACAATTTTAAAAACGGTAAAGTTATCAAATTGATAAAAAATCTAAAAATATGTCATAAAACAATCTTATACATAAAGAATCCAAATAATATGCACTGCTGGCCAAAAGTATTGGCACCCCTGCAATTCTGTCGGATAATGCTCAATTTCCGCTAGAAAATGATTGCAATTACAAATGCTTTGGTTGTAATATCTTCATTTATTTTGCTTACAATGAAGAAACACAAAAGAAAATGGGGAAAAATTTAAATCATTAGCACTTTAAAACAAAACTCCAAAAATGGGCTGAACAAAAACTATTGGCACCCTTTGAAAAATCATGTGATGCTTCTCTAATTTGTGTAATTAACAGCACCTGTTACTTACCTGTGGCACATGACTTGTGGTGGCTATAATTAAATCACACTTGCAGCTAGTTAATTGCAGCTAGTTAAAATGGATTAAAGTTGACTTAACCTCTTTCCTGTGTCCTTGTCTGTAATGCAATGAGCATGGAGAAAAGAAAGAAGACCAAAGAACTGTCTGAGGACTTGAGAAGCAAAACTGTGGGGAACGATGGGCAATCTCAAGGCTACAAGTCCATCTCCAAAGACCTGATGTTCCTGCGTCTACCGTGCGCAGTGTCATCAATAAGTGTAAAGCCCACGGCACTGTGGTGTCCCTAGATGTGGACGGAACATAAAAAATTGACGAGAGATTTCAACGAAAGATTGTGCAGATGGTGGATAAAGAAACTCAACTAACATCCAAACAAGTTCAAGCTGTCCTGCAGTCCCAGGGTACAACAGTGTCAACCCGTACTATCCGTGACGTCTGAATGAAAAGGGGCTCGATGGTAGGATACCTAGGAAGACCCCACTTCTGACCGAGAAACATAAAAAAGCCAGGCTGGAGTTTGCCAAACTTACCTGAGAAAGGTAACGTTTTGGAAGAACGTTCTCTGGCCAGATGAGACAAAAGTAGAGCGTTTTGGGAAAAGTCATCAACATAGAGTTTACAGGACAAAAAAAACGAGGCCTTCAAAGTAAAGAACACGGTCACCACAGTCAAACATGGCGAAGGTTCCCTGATGTTTTGGGATTGCTTTTCTATCTCTGGTACTGGATTGCTTGACTGTGTGCATCACATTATGAAGTCTGAATACTACCCGCAAATTCTGCAGCATAATGTAGGGCCCAGTGTGAGTAAGCTGGGTCTCCCTTAGAGGCCATGGGTCTTCCAGCAGGACAATGACCCAAAACACACTTCAAAAAGCACAAGAAAATGGTTTGAGAGGAAGCACTGGAGCAAGTGGCCAGCAATGACTCCAGACCTGAATCCCATAGAACACCTGTGGGGAGATCTGAAAATGGCAGTTTGGAGAAGGCACCCTTCAAATCTCAGAGACCTGGAGCAGTTGGCCAAAGAAGAATGGTCTAAAATTCAAGCATTGTAAGAAACTCATTGATGGATACCGGAAGCAGTTGCTCGCAGTTCTATTGTCTAAAGGTTTTGCTACCAAGTATTAAGCTGAGGGTGCCAATACTTTTGTACGGCCCATTTTTGGAGTTTTGCGTAAAATAATGATTTAATTTTTTCATTCTCTTTTGTGTTTTTTCGTTGCAAGCAAAATAAATGAAGATATTAATACTAGGGCTGTCAAAATTATCGCGTTAACGGGCGGTCATTAATTTTTTAAAAATAATCACATTAAAATATTTGACGCAATTAACGCACATGTCCCGCTCAAACAGATTAAAATGACAGCACAGTGCAATGTCCACTTGTTACTTGTGTTTTTTGGAGTTTTGTCCGCCCTCTGCGACTGATTTTATGGGCTTCAGCACCCATGAGCATTGTGTTATTGACATCAACAATGGCGGGCTACGAGTTTATTTTTTGATTGGAAATTTTACAAATTTTATTAAAACGAAAACATTAAGAGGGGTTTTAATATAAACATTTATCTTTTAAGAACTACAAGTCTTTCTATCCATGGATCGCTTTAACAGAATGTTAATTGTACTAACATTTATCTTTTAAGAACTACAAGTCTTTCTTGTGGATCCCTTTAACAGAAAGAATGTTAATAATGTTGATGCCATCTTGTTGATTTATTGTTATAATAAACAAATACAGTATTTATGTACCGTTGAATGTTGAATGTATATATCCATCTTGTGTCTTATCTTTCCATTCCAACAATAATTTACAGAAAAATATGGCATATTTTATAGATGGTTTGAATTGCGATTAATTACGATTAATTAATTTTTAAGCTGTAATTAATCCGATTAAAAATTTTAATCATTTGACAGCCCTAATTAATACCAAAGCATTTGTAATTGCAATCATTTTCTGGGAGAAATTGAGAATTATGTGACAGAATTTCAGGGGTGCCAATAATTTAGGCCAGCACTGTATATATAACGTGCAGTAAATTAAAATGAATCCATGAAAAAAATAAATAAAAACTACCAAAACTGAACAAATCGGGAAAAAAATAAAACAACCTTAATGAATGAAATTTATCAAGATTTAATTACGCTTGATAAAGTTATAATAAAAATAGATTGAGATAATGCAGTCAGAGAGAAAAAAACAACTGAACAACAAAATAAAATCAGGATTTTTGAAATACAGATAAAATTAATTGTAAACAAAGAAAAGATGGAATGAATGATAGAAAAAATAACCAATAAAAGTCCAAAAATATATAAAGAAAATATAGTGTGACATAAATCGTGTGGTATTTCCAAAAAACATTTTTCTTTCATGCCTGTTGCAGTGTTGTTTTTGGCAGCTCTTTTAATTTTTCTATTAGTCTTATGGGCGAAAATACTTTTTGGTCTGAATCATATTTTAGTCATTTCAAAATGCGTTTGTCTAGTTTCAGTCGATGAAATCTCATGCAAAGTTCGTCTAATTTTATTCGTCAGTTACTAAAAATGTATTCATCTGCAAAAGATGTCGTGCAAAAATAAAGGTTTCAAACAATTTCGAATGAACATAGACAAACACATACAGTACAGTGAAGCAAATAAGTATTTAGTCAACCACTAATTGTGCAAGTTCTCCCACTTGAAAATATTAGAGAGGCCTGTAATTGTCAACATGGGTAAACCTCAACCATGAGCGACAGAATGTGGAAAAAAACCCAGATAATGACATTGTTTGATTTTTAAAGAATTTATTTGCAAATCATGGTGGAAAATAAGTATTTGGTCTAGGGTTGTTCCGATCATGATTTTTTGCTCCCGATCCGATCCCGGTCGTTTTAGTTTGAGTATCTGCCGATCCTGATATTTCCCGATCCGATTGCTTTTTTTTTTGCTCCCGATTCAATTCCAATCATTCCCGATATTTTTTCCCGATCATATACATTTTGGCAAAGCATTAAGAAAAAAATGAATAAAATTCGGACGAATGTATACATTCAACATACAGTACATAAGTACTGTATTTGTTTATTATGACAATAAATCCTCACAATGGCATTTACCTTATTAACATTCTTTCTGTGAGAAGGATCCACAGATAGAAAGATTCTTAAAGGATAAATGTGACTTTGAATATTGTGACTAAATATTGCAATCTTGTGTATTTGTTGAGCTTTCAGTAAATGATACTGTAGCCATTTAACTGTTCTGCCCAAATGCATGATGGGAAGTGAATGAATGTGCGTAGTGGTACCAATTGATATATCTTCTCTGCGTTGCGAAATAACATAGGGTGTTAAGAAAAAGATCAATTACTACCTTTCTTCCCCACATAGCTTCCCACGATATTTCAAATCGTAGGGAGAGGGATTGTAAGGCTTTAGCCAAATAAAAAAAGGCTCCAAAGGCTGCCAAAATTCACTCTACTCATTTTACACTGCCTTTTAGCTCTATATTTGGGTAAAACGACACCATTACAGATTGAACGCGACAATGCGTGAGTGGGTCATGCAGCGAATGCGTTAATTGCGTTAAATATTTTAACGTGATAATTTTTTAAAAAAAAATTAATTACCGCCGTTAACGGGATAAATTTGATAATCCTACCTTAAGCCTAAACTAAAGACTCTGGATGAGTGTAACATATTATGTCTGTAACGTTAAATACAATTAGAAAACGATTTAATTAAAATATATATATATATTAAAAAAAAGGCATGTCCGATATTTTTTTGCCGATTCCGATACTTTGAAAATGACGTGGTCGGACCCGATCAATTGGCATCTCTAATTTGGTCTATACCAAAAGTTCATCTCAATACTTTGTTATGTGCCCTTTATTGGCAGTAACGGAGGCCAAACGTTTTCTGTAACTCTTCACAAGCTTTTCACACACTGTTGCTGGTACTTTGGCCCATTCCTCCATGCAGATCTCCTCTAGAGCAGTGATGTTGTGGCTGGCTGTATGTTTGGGATCATTGTCATGCTTAAAGTCCCAGCCACGTCTCATCTTCAATGCCCTTCCTGATGGAAGGAGATTTTCACTTAAAATCTCTCGATACATGGCCCCATTCATTCTTTCCTTAACACAGATCAGTCGTCCTGGTCCCTTTGCAGAAAACAACCCCAAAGCATGATGTTTCCACCCCCATGCTTCACAGTGTTTATGGTGCAATTCAGTATTCTTTTTCCTCCAAACAAGAGAACCTGTGTTTCTACCGAAAGGTTCTATTTTGGTATCATCTGACCATAACACATTCTCCCAGTCCTCTTCTGGATCATCAAAATGCTCTCTAGCGAACCGCAGACGGGCCTGGACGTGTACTTTGTTCAGCAGGGGGACTTGTCTGGCAGTGCAGGATTCGAGTCCCTGGCGGCGCATTGTGTTACTGATAGTAGCCTTTGTTACTGTGGTCCCAGCTCTCTGTAGGTCATTCACTAGGTCCCCCCATGTGGTTCTGGGATTCTTGCTCCCCGTTCTTGTTATCATTTTGACGCCACGGGGTGAGGAGGGAGTTGAAAGTCCGTTTTGCCCAAAACATCCCCATGCTCTAGAGGAGATCTGCATGGAAACAATTTTCAAGTGGGAGAACTTGCACAATTAGTGGTTGACTAAATACTTATTTTCCCCACTGTAAGAAAACAAAACTTACCAAGCAGCACCTGACACATGTTTCACAAAAGCAGCCTCGAGTGGACACACGCTTACTCACTGGCTGGTGAGTAACCGTGAGTGTGTGGAGCGTAAGTGTGTGTTCAGCACGTCACATGTGTGACACGACCAAACAATGCTACACGCATGCTACTCATACGATAAGAAAATGTCACATTGTGAACTTATGACTGAAACTATGGCGAATTTTCATCTTGTTCTCGTCACATCAGAAAAAAACTGGCATCCATCTTGTAATGTTTCAGTCTCCCAAGACACGTTGCACGTCATCGTCATGAAAAAAATTATTTGTTGACAAAATATTTTCGATATCGTCATCGTTGACGAAAACAACACTGGTTTAGATCTTTAAAGGCTAAAGCAACATTGCATATTCTCTCTTGCCAAGATAGGAAAACAAATCTTACCATGTGTTTCCAAACAAGCAAGATTTAGCGCGGCCTTGCTTGAAACACAGCCTGAACTCCGGTGAGCAGAGTGAGGGAGAAGTGCAGCACATCTCACGTGAGGGACACAACCCAAACACTGCTATGATGCCAGCTGACGTACTCCACGTACATGAAAATGTCATGCATTAAGAACATATGACAGAAACTACGTTGACAGACTACGATGAAAAACTACGTAGTTTCATCTCGTTGACATCTCGTCAGACGAAAACTGGCATTCGTCTAGCCTCCCAAGCCATGTTTTAAGCTCGTCATTGTCACGTCATCGTCATGAAAAAGAATTGTTCGTTGACAAAATATTTTCATCAGCGTCATGGTCTATTGAAATATTATAGCCATTTAATGACTAATTGAAGTCTTACATATAGCTCCTTAAAAAAACAATTAGTTTAAAAGGAATTGGGAAACATGAAATGAAAAATGCAAAAATGATCAAATTTTTGTCCACTAGCTGTGTTGATAATGACCAAAATGTTAACATGATGTAAAGTATAACTAACCCTCCCTAAAAATAACAAAAGCTATTGTTTTTGCAAACCTACCTCCAAGTTCTTTTCCTTCGAGGACATGCACTTGAGTGACCAGAGACGGGAAACCACACAAACCGGTCCAGCAGGTATGTGGCGGCTGATCCAAAATAAGCTCCCTGCAGCACAATACAACATCAAAACAAAAGCAACCCTTTGAAGCTTCAAAGATTTTTTTATTCTGGACTTCATGTAGTGCTACGTTGTGTCACACCATGCTACGTAAGTAGCAAAAGTTTAAATGTGTCTTGGCACCTGCCGTGTGATGGCACGTCAGTGAAGATGCGCAGCAGAAAGTCTCCCTCCAGGTTGGGTTCAAAGGTGGTTGGGATGATGACATAGCGGCCCTTTTTCAGGTCCACGCGCAGGAATGCAGATCTTTGGAAATAGAAACCTTGAGAGTGTCAAGTCTGTGTATTTGAAACCTTGATTCCAATGGGGTTAGAACATTGTGTACATAACATATTATCAACGGTTGGGTACCCAAAATGTGACCCCTGACACACAAATCAGGAGTCTTACTAGTGGGGACTGAGACCGCTCAAGTCCAAGTAATGAGCTGGTAATAAGTTAATTGATGAAATAACAATAACCCCTCGATACATGTATTTAAATGAATGGAAAATTTGGACGTGAATAGCCGTCACTAGCACGGCCTTACTTGGGTGCCATTTGAATGTTAATGCGATGTAATGGTAAGTGTATGGTCAAAAATCACAACCACATGCTTTCCTGCAACTCAAAATGTATGGGAAATTTGGACGTGAATAGTTGTCAATGTCATGGCCTTTCTTGGGTGACAGTTGAATGTCAATGCGCTGTAATGGTAAGTGTATGGTCAAAAATCACAACCACACGTTTTCCTGCCATTCAAAATGAATAGGAAATTTGGACGTGCATAGGCGTCAATAGCATGGCCTTAGTTGGATGCCAGTTGAATGTTAATGAGATGTAATGGTAAGTGTATGGTCAAAAATCACAACCACATGTTTTCCTGCCATTCAAAATGAAAGGGAAATTTGGGCTTGAATAGCCGTCAATGGCATGGGCTGACTTGGGTACCACTTGAATGTCAATGTGATGTAATGCTAAGTGTATGGTCAAAAATCACAAGCACATATTTTTCTGCCATTCAAAATGAACGGGAAATTTGGACGTGAATAGCCGTCAATGGCATGGCCTTACTTGGGTGCCAGTTGAATGTCAATGCGCTGTAATGGCAAGTGTATGGTCTAAAATCACAACCATACGTTTTTCAGCAATTAAAAATGAGTGGGAAATTTGGACGTGCATAGTCGTCAATGGCATGGCCTTACTTGGGTGCCAGTTGAATGTCAATGCGATGTAATGGTAAGTGTATGGTCAAAAATCACAACCACATGTTTTCCTGCCATTCAAAATGAATGGGAAATTTGGACGTGTATAGCCGTCAATGGCATGGCCTTACTTGGGTGCCAGTTGAATGTTAATGAAATGTAATGGTAAGTGTATGGTCAAAAATCACAACCACACGTTTTTCTGCCATTCAAAATGAATGAGAAATTTGGACGTGCATAGTCGTCAATGGCATGGCCTTACTTGGGTGCCAGTTGAATGTCAATGCGATGTAATTCATTGGACCGCACCATTTATTGGCATAAGCTTCGTCAACTCCTTCACAACAAACATAAGTATCATTTAGTGAAAGCACAACAAAAACAATATCTCTCAAAAAAATAATGTTCACAAAAAGAAAAGCGCATCAATCTGTATTAATGAGGCCCTATTCTCACACAGTTAAACAACAGTGCAAAGAGAACTGGCATTCCCAAAATAGCTCTGCAACATAACATAAAACTTACTCAAGACTTTGGTCAAACTCTATTTACACATTTCGTTTAGTTCAACAAATACATTGGATGGCAATATTTATTCATAATATACAAACTATCAGAGGTCAAGTACGTTGTGAAGTCAGCACTCAAATGACGTGAATTACAATGGATTGACCAGTACACAGGAAACTACGGCGTCAGTCGAGGGACAAAACACACTATTTGGCTTGATTTCTAATTTAATTTAAAACTCGCCATTGACACCTTGTGGTGTATTTAGTGTATCTAGTTTAATTTTTGATAGAACATTTTACAAATTTTACTAAAACGAAAACATTAAGAGGGGTTTTAATATAAAATTAGTATAACTTGTACTAACATTTATCTTTTAAGAACTACAAGTCTTTCTTGTGGATCCCTTTAACAGAAAGAATGTTAATAATGTTAATGTCATCTTGTGGATTTATTGTTATAAAAAACAAATACAGTACTTATTATGTTCAGTATGTTTAATGTATATATCCGTCTTATGTCTTATCTTGCATTTTGAATTGCGATTAATTACGATTAATTAATTTTTAAGCTGTGATTAACTCAATTAAAAATTTTAATCGTTTGACAGCCCTAATAAATATATTTTCTAAATTAGAAAGCCGATCCCTTTCACCCGATTCCGATCCCCTGAAAAACGACGTAATCTGCCCAATTTCATATCATGTGATCGGATCGGGAACAGTGAACGCTCATGCTTCAGTGAATGATTGTTGCCAGGCCTTCCAGTCAAAATGGATTGTACGTTTAGCGTCGTCAATGGCAGCCAATGAGTTCATATTGCCAAAAATATCACAAAAATGCTTGATGGCCATTGGTATACACACCTGGCATTGCTGTAGGGGCTGTTGGCTACTCTCTGCTGGGGGGCGTGCATGCGGTACTTGCGGTTCACCTCTACCTGTTTAATAAGTGACAAAAAATGCAAAATGTCAACAACTGTTAATCCACTTTTTTTTCTTCTGCAATAAAATACATCACACAATCTCATGAGAAATTGTGTCTTCCTGCTGTTATGGGTTGCACTACTGGTATATCATTACAGCGACAGCATATGGCACAGGTGCCCAACTCATGGCCGGAGGGCCATAACCGGCCAGCCGCATCCGTTTGCATAGTCCGCAAAATTCAATCATGTTTCTTGCTATAATAACATTTTGATAAGATAAGATGGACTAAACCCTATACTGGTTGCCATTTCACCTAAAATTTTTTGTTTTTAAATAAAATAAAAATTAAAACTGAATATTTAAAGATTTTATTATTATAAATTAATAAGAATATTTAAAACGTTTTCCTTTTTTGTTTTCTAATTTAAAATGTAAATAAAACAATCAAATGAAAAATGAATGAGTAATACATTAATTAAAAATATATTTATTTATTATTTATTGTCATCATCATCGGTATCATTGACAGTTACAAGATAGCATTGTGAAAAGATTAATTGACCCAAAGAAAAGACAAGTGCTGACGGGAGAAGCCTGGGCTTCTTATAATTTTAACTTGTAATTTTGATAATAATAATATAACTTATAATAAAAGCATAATAAATATTAATGATAAAATCTGCCCCCCGCAAAAAACATACATACAATTTTATGTATGATGCAAATTAGAAACAACAGTTTTGGAGTTTTTGAGCTGGTTAAACTTCTGTTTACAGCCATTTCATTGCTAGTTTTTTTCATTCTGCACAGTCCATGAATTTTCTGGTTCTTTCTTTGAATATTGACCCATATCTTTGTATGTACATACAGTGGGGCAAATAAGTATTTAGTCAACCACTAATTGTGCAAGTTCTCCCACTTGAAAATATTAGAGAGGCCTGTAATTGTCAACATGGGTAAACCTCAACCATGAGGGACAGAAGGTGGAAGGAAAACCCAGAAAATCAAATTGTTTGATTTTTAAAGAATTTATTTGCAAATCATGGTGGAAAATGAGTATTTGGTCAATACCAAAAGTTCATCTCAATACTTTGTTATGTACCCTTTGTTGGCAGTAACGGAGGCCAAACGTTTTCTGTAACTCTTCACAAGCTTTTCACACACTGTTGCTGGTATTTTGGCCCATTCCCCCATGCAGATCTCCTCTAGAGCAGTGATGTTTTGGGGCTGTCGTTGGGCAACACGAAATTTCAACTCCCTCCACAGATTTTCTATGGGGTTGAGATCTGGAGACTGGCTAGGCCACTCCAGGACCTTGAAATGCTTCTTATGAAGCCAATCCTTTGTTGCCCTGGCTGTTGTTGCCCAGCCACGTCTCATCTTCAATGCCCTTGATGATGGAAGGAGATTTTCACTCAAAATCTCTCGATACATGGCCCTAATCATTCTTTCCTTTACACAGATGAGTCGTCCTGGTCCCTTTGCAGAAAAACAGCCCCAAAGCATGATGTTTCCACCCCCATGCTTCACAGTGGGTACGGTGTTCTTCGGATACAATTCAGTATTCTTTCTCCTCCAGACACGAGAACCTGTGTTTCTACCAAAAACTTCTATATTGGTTTCATCCGACAATAACACATTCTCCCAGTCCTCTTCTGGATCATCCAAATGCTCTCTAGCAAACCGCAGACGGGCCTGGACGTGTACTTTCTTCAGCAGGGGGACACGTCTGGCAGTGCAGGATTTGAGTCCCTGTCGGCGCATTGTTACTGATAGTAGCCTTTGTTACTGTGGTCCCAGCTCTCTGAAGGTCATTCACTAGGTCCCCCTGTGTGGTTCTGGGATTTTTGCTCACCGTTCTCGTTATCATTTTGACGCCACGGGGTGAGATCTTGCATGGAGCCCCAGATCGAGGGAGATTATCAGTGGTCTTGTATATCTTCCATTTTCTAATAATTGCTCCCACAGTTGATTTCTTTACACCAAGCGTTTTACCTATTGCAGATTCAGTCTTCCCAGCCTGGTGCAGGTCTACAATTTTGTCTCCGGTGTCCTTCAACAGCTCTTTGGTCTTGGCCATAGTGGAGTTAGGAGTGTGACTGACTGAAGTTGTGGACAGGTGTCTTTTGTACCGATAATGAGTTAAAACAGATGCCATTAATACAGGTAACGAGTGGAGCCTCGTTAGACCTCGTTAGAAAATGTTAGAGCTCTTTGAGAGCCAGAAATCTTGCTTGTTTGTAGTAGACCAAATACTTATTTTCCACTGTAATTTGGAAATAAATTCTTTAAAAATCAAACAATGTGATTTTCTGTTTTTTTTTCACATTCTGTCTCTCATGGTTGAGGTTTACCCATGTTGACAATTACAGGCCTCTCTAATCTTTTCAAGTAGGAGAACTTGCACAATTGGTGGTTGACTAAATACTTATTTGCCCCTCTGTATGTATTTTTTTAAAAATACAAAATTACATTTTTGCATCGGGAGAAAATACTTTTACTTTACAAGTAAATTGTAAATTTTAAAGCAAGTACTTTTGTACTATGTACTTGAGTATTTTTTTTCTTAGATAATTGTAATTTAAGTAATTTTTAGCACCTGTATCTGTACTTTTACTTAAGAAAAATAAAGTGAGCACTTCATCCACCACAACATGCGATATTCGATTAGTTGTTGATTAGTCTTGGCATAGAAATGAACCTATAACTAAGATGTGGCCTGGGACAAAGATGAGTTTGACACCCATGCCATATTGAAATGATACTAATTCACTTTTTGTTAAAAAAAAATAAATAAAAAGGCTGACCCTATGTATTTCAAAACCGATGGCCAAGTTCTCTCCCCGTCCTTGTCTCAGAGAGGCTCTCCGGTCCCTCTGCTGCAGAGACACGAGGGCTTCATCCTCAGCTTTCGAGACGTCGAACAAGAACTGCAACGCACGCGAGGCAGTTACAAATTGATATCATGGGTGTTGTCGCAGCGACCAAGGGCTCACCTGCGGGTTCTGGAGGAAGGTCTGCTTATTGTTGATGCAGCCCCCGGCTCGGTTCATGAGTGCGTTGTCGTGGCGACGCCAGGAGCTGTGCACCGTGACTTCCTCCCAGGTTTTGTGCAAGCTAAAGTAGGACGTGTTGATCAGACGGCACAGGACTATGTGCGTGAAGTTGGCGATGAAGTCGCTGAACGTCATCCTGGAACGAAAGTGAAAATGAGGTAAAATTTATTGATGATTGAGAAAAATTTGAGGTGGATTTTGCTGGTAAGATTGGGTAATTTTCTTTGAAGATAATCTGATTTCTTTTATTACGAAAAATATTAATATTTCCCCTTAAACTTTGGACATTTTCCCTAAAATATCTGACTTTTAACCTAAACTGTCAGATTTTACTGAACTTCTTTAAAACCTAAAATTAGTGGTTTCAGTTTTACGAAAACCTATTAGCTTAAAATTAGCATGGCGTCAGGATATTTTACTCTCAAAACAATGAATAGTCACACGAGCGTATTGGAAACAGCCAAGAAATCAAACAACATTCAAAGGCTAATACTCAGTGTACACTATGAAAAACAAGCTATATCAACAAAGCCATACCGGGACTTCTTCTAGTACAGTGGTTCTTCTAGGGTTGGGTGAAGGTTAAGAAAAGCAGAGCCCTGTTTTGTACACTGACTAAATGTAGGGAAAGCAGCCTATTAGACCAGGTTTTGAACTGGTTTGCCCTCAATTTACAGGCTTTATTCAATTTCTTTCAAGTGCTAGCCCTCTGTCTAATGGAAGGAGAAATCGGTTTGCTCAGTGGAAGGTTGACTGGCACTTGGTATGAGGAAGTATAACAGACCTACAGACAGCGTGAGCTGCAAAGAAAATTTAACCCCCCCCCCCAAAAAAGTGTAATTTTACTGAAAATAGTATGTGATGCAAGGACACGACAATAAAATGAGAATGTAGTATAGGTGTAACAGTACACAAAAATCTCGGTTCGGTACGTACCTCGGTTTTTAGGTCACGGTTCGGTTCATTTTCGGTACAGTAAGAAAACAAAATGCAAAATATAAATGTGCTAGTTGTTTATTACACACCTTTGTGCTTTCAACAATAGGAACATTAGCCTATACAAAGCTACAATTCTGCTCAAAAAGTAGCGGGTATTTAAAGATAATCCAACAACAATTTGCCTTTCAGACCCCGCGTATTGGTCAGCTTTCTTTCTGAAAGAAAGAAGAAAAAAGAAGTCCTGTGCTAAAGAGAAAAGCAATCCCAATGACAAAGATTTTAACATGAATTTTACAAATTAAATGCCTCAATGAATCTTTTTTTTTTTTCTTTTTTTTTTATGAACGGTTTTCAAAGGTTTATTGGTCGACTTTCTCAAGTTAAAGCGCCACACAGAAGTTAATAAATTTAATTGTGTAAGCAGGATCGGATCATTCTTATTATTTAATTACAGGTGTTTTAGCTCATTTCAATTGATTTTATTTAAATGGGCTATTATTTATTTTATTATGTGTTTATATTTTACAAATGTGATGCAGTATTCATTTATATTGTATATTTTATGTTGTATAACTTTAGTTCCTATGTGAATATTAGTTCCTACTTGTTTTGTTGTGGTAGGAGGGTTTTGTATTGAACACGGGGCCGTGGTGGTTATTAATATAGCAGAGAAGACAGCAGTAAATCAACAAAGACAAGTCAACTGTGCCCCGATCTGCCACTCTAGAGATCTGATGGACTCAAAAAGTGGGTTACGATTGCATATTAGTTTGAAAATCGACCGGATCCATCGTATTTTTACACGAATGACTTCCGCCCGATCCCAGCTACCGGTAGTAGTATTGACGCAGGAGGGTCGCGTCTCACGTCAAATAATAAACTCTGCCGTTCTTTTCGCGTGCGTCGTGTTGAGCCGCTTCTGGGACGCGTCTAACACGCGGCCGCACTGCGACTGGTGTGCTTTGGCTGATTGACTTTAATGCCCGCGTTTCACTGCGTTGTTGCGGCGGCCACGTTGTCGCGCCGTTGACTTTTCTGGGTTCTACTGTCCTACCATGTTGGTCCTCATTATAATAGAGAAGACGGAGTAAATATAATCTACACAAAGAAACTGTAACCCGATCGACTCACAGCCTCGAAAAGTAAGGGTTACATTACGTCAGAAACTCGTTCGGTACGCCTCCGTTCCGAACAGAGCAGCACGTACTGAAACGGTTCAATTCAAATACATGTACTGCTACACCCTTAGAATGTAGACATGAAACAATAAAAGGAACCGTGTAAAATGAAATGAGTTTAATTTCATTTTCCAATGTGAAAATCAACAGCAGAAGGCATAATTATTCGTAATAAATTGAAATCTGGAAGAAATTCTTCGATGTTGACTTGCTAGGTTTTGAATTTGTAAAAAAAATATTAATATAAAAATAATAATATTTATTAATTATTATGAAATTCCAAAAGGTTCGCTGAAATGCACCTGTGTAATTTGTGGGGTTCCGTACCTTTAGCAAGTTTAAGAACCACTGTTCAAGTACTTCTCCTCTCTTCAACTACTTTATGTTACTGTCAGTGTTTCTCTGCAATCAGACATTTTGCAGAATCTCACCAGAACTCGCCGTCATTCTGCACGACGACGCCAATTTTCTCGCGCTCACGCTGGCTGACATTTTTCCACTCCGCTGAACTGTAATTCAACAAAGCATTTTTAAAGACAGCTTTTGAAGACATAATTTCAATGTGGGATTTTTGCACAGCGCCGCTCCATCACCTGTCGCTCCAAGGTCCGGTCCACTCGCTGCTGCCCCAGGGGTTTCTCAGCCGAATCATTTCCAGTTTATTAGACTTAAAGAAGGCCAGCAAGCCGTGACCGAGACGCACGTGCCGCACAGCCGTCACGGCGTAGGCGTGACCTTTGACAAGGCCGTTGGATAGGCGAGACTCCATTTCAGCTGCGCCGCTTGCCTACGGGATGTCACAATGGATGGCATTAGTGCCACCGATTAGTGGTCAACCAGTCATTGATGAGGAGTGACAGTGGTAATTTCAGAAAAGAATACACCTGAGGCTATTGCTCTAAGACTGCAAGGAAAGCTCAGCTTCCCCTAAAATATCCTAAAATAAGTGATCAAATGCATACTGTTGTGTGCACGTCATTGGTGAAATACAGTGGGGCAAATAAGTATTTAGTCAACCATTAATTGTGCAAGTTCTCCCACTTGAAAATATTAGAGAGGCCTGTAATTGTCAACCTGGGTAAATCTCAACCATGAGAGACAGAATGTGGGGAAAAAAACAGAAAATCACATTGTTTGATTTTTTTAAAAGAATTTATTTGCAAATCATGGTGGTAAATAAGTATTTGGTCAATACCAAAAGTTCATCTCAATACTTTGTTGTGTACCCTTTGTTGGCAATAACGGAGGCCAAACGTCTTCTGTAACTCTTTACAAGCTTTTCACACACTGTTGCTGGTATTTTGGCCCATTCCTCCATGCAGATCTCCCCTAGAGCAGTGATGTTTTGGGGCTGTCGTTGGGCAACACGGACTTTCAACTCCCTCCACAGATTTTCTATGGGGTTGAAATCTGGAGACTGGCTAGGTCACTTCAGAACCTTGAAATACTTCTTACGAACCAACTCCTTTGTTGCCCTGGCTGTGTGTTTGGGATCATTGTCCTGCTGAAAGACCCAGCCATGTCTTATCTACTATGCCCTTGCTGATGGAAGGAGATTTTCACTCAAAATCTCTCGATACATGGCCCCATTCATTCTTTTCTTTTACACAGATCAGTCGTCCTGGTCCCTTTGCAGAAAAACAGCCCCAAAGTGTGATGTTTCCACCCCCATGCGTCACAGTGGGTATGGTGTTCTTCGGATGCAATTCAGTATTCTTTCTCTTCCAAACACGAGAACCTGTGTTTCTACCAAAAAGTTCTATTTTGGTTTCATCTGACCATAACACATTCTCCCAGTCCTCTTCTGGATCATTCAAATGCTCTCTAGCGAACCGCTGACGGGCCTGGACGTGTACTTTCTCCAGCAGGGGGACACATCTGGCAGTGCAGGATTTGAGTCCCTGGCGGCGCATTGTGTTACTGATAGTAGCCTTTGTTACTGTGGTCCCAGCTCTCTGTAGGTCATTCACTAGGTCTCCCCGTGTGGTTCTGGGATTTTTGCTCACCGTTCTTGTTATCATTTTGACGCCACGGGGTGAGATCTTGCATGGAGCCCCAGATCGAGGGAGATTATCAGTGGTCTTGTATGTCTTCCATTTTCTTAATAATTGCTCCCACAGTTGATTTCTTTACAACAAGCATTTTACCTATTGCAGATTTAGTCTTCCCAGCCTGGTGCAGGTCTACAATTTTGTCTCTGGTGTCCTTCGACAGCTCTTTGGTCTTGGCCATAGTGGAGTTTGGAGTGTGACTGACTGAGGTTGTGGACAGGTGTCTTTTAAACCGATAATGAGTTAAAACAGGCGCCATTAATACAGGTAACGAGTGGAGCCTCGTTAGACCTTGTTAGAAGAAGTTAGACCTCTTTGACAGCCAGAAATCTTTCTTGTTTGTAGGTGACCAAATACTTATTTTACACTCTAATTTGGAAATAAATTCTTTAAAAATCAAACGATGTGATTTTCTGTTTTCTTTTCACATTCTGTCTCTCATGATTGAGGTTTACCCATGTTGACAATTTCAGGCCTCTCTAATCTTTTCAAGTAGGAGAACTTGCACAATTGGTGGTTGACTAAATACTTATTTGCCCCACTGTATGTGCTACAACGTGCTCAACTTTTGTTCAGAATCCGCTTGTAAAAGGTTACGATGCTTACTTTTTGTTTCTTCTTGGTGACACACGTGAAAAGACACGGAAGGGATTAGAGGATGCACCACCGCGGTACGGTAAGTCACGTCTCGTGGAAACCACACCCCAAAATATAAACTGGTACGCAAAAGTATCTGAACCTTTAGGAATTTCTCATATTTCTGCATAAAATCACGAACAAATGTAATCTGATTTTTGTCAAAATCACACAGATAAAAATATGGCGTCTGCTTTGACTAAAACCACCCAAACATTTATAGGTTTTCATGTTTTAATGAGGATACAAACAAAGAAGAATGACAGAAGAGGGAAAATAAGCAAGTGAAACATCACATTTAATGTTTTGTGCCCCTCTCCCTTTGGCAGCAATAACTTCAACCAGACGCTTCCTGTAGCTGCAGATCAGTCTGGCTCCGGTGCGACTTTTATGTTTTTTTCCCATTTCATTGCGCATTTTTTGGCTGGTGCGACTTATGCTCAGGTGCGACATATAGTCCGAAAAATATGGTAATTAGTTTAGTATGTGAACTTGTAACTCAATTTATAATCATATGCCAACCTCTATTGAGGCGCTGATGAGTCCTCCTCTTTCGTGGACTTTGACAACTCGCAAGAACAGCTCAGCTTGCTTCTCCATTTGATCTTTGGCACCGCTGTCCTCCATGCAAATGGTCTGCGAGACGCCACCTGTGAAGTCCACTAGCGCGTCGGCCGTGTTACCGCCACTGAGCGCCTCATAGCAGCCGAAAGTTCTAGAAGGAGAGCAGCCCTTGCTTTCACACAGGAAAAGAAATACACAGGCGTGGGCGTCAGCCCGCATACTTGGCATAGGCCTTCTCCACCAGGGCGCTCCAGAACTCGCTGGGATCGTCGGAATGGCAGTAGACCAGCTTGCCGTTAAGGGTGGGAAGACGGTCGTCAATCACCACGTCTGCCCACTCGCCAAACCTCCAGAAGCGGAAGTGGAAGATACCGGCGTACAAGTCGGGCTGGTCGTTTTTCCACTCCTGATCTTGCCAGTCGGGAATCACCTGTAATGACAGTTAGAATGCGGTCTCAGTTGTAAACGGTGAACGCCCGAAAAGTGTGGTGACTGGAAATAATCCTACTTTTGAGAAAACGAAGCTCCTCAACTTACTTCCAGTGTTGTCAGAGATTACTTGAAAAAGTAATTTAATTACTAATTATGTCTCATAAAAGTAATCTAATTACTTTAATGATTAGTTTATTATCAAAGTAACTAAGTTACTTTCAAAGTAATTTATCAGTTACTTTTTACCAATTTTTTCCCTTTGCCACCTCGACATAAGAATGACAAATGTCATCGCATGTAATTGACCTTCCGATAATTAAATTTAAAGGGGAAGATCAGAATTTTTCAGATGAGGCTTAATCTTTGAGTTGCCGGAGGTTTAATTAGTCGATAGAGTTGATTTCAACCACCATTGACTCGCTCTAGCTTAGCCACACCGGAGCCCTGAAACTAAAAAATAACTAACAAAAAGCATGGAATTTGTTAAAAGCAACTCCACCGACTAATTAAACCCTGCTAACTCTAAGACTAAGCCTAATGTGAAAAATTCTGAATTTCGGGTTAGGGTTAACAGCATATCAGTGCCAATGTTAAACAATGCAAATTGACTGCACAATAATAAACAACACACAAATGAATTGCACAGTGCAATAAACATAAAAGTGGGGGCAAGTGCGGATGAGCGTGCAGAACCCAGAAGGACGCTGTACACACACACAGTCAATTTTGCCACAAAACTTTGCGGCAACTACGCACTTTACACTCAGTCGGACTTACAACACATCCCAAAGATGCTAAACAAACACGTCACCTCACGGCATAAATGTGCAACACAAATATGATGTAAACGATGCTTGCAAACTGGGAGCTATGACGACCCGTCATTGTAACGGCAAAGCTACAAAACGGCGGCGCATGTAGCGGCTCCAACCTATCGCTGGAATCTTCCAGAATGAAGGAAAAATGCTCTCGTTCATTCATGTGTGTTTGGGATGGAAGGAGATTTTCACTCATAATATCTCCATACATGGCCCCATTCATTCTTTCCTTTACACAGATATGTCCTCCTGGTCCCTTTGCAGAAAAACAGCCCCAACGCATGATGTTTCCACCCCCATGGGTATGGTGCTCTTTGGATTCAATTCAGTATTCTTTCCCCCTCCAAACACAAGAACCTGTGTTTCTACCAAAAAGTTCTATTTTAGTTTCATCCATAACACATTCTCCCAGTTCTCTTCTGGATTATCCAAATGCTCTCTAGCGGACCACAGACGGGCCTGGACGTGTACTGGCTTCAGCAGTGGGACACATATGGCAGTGCAGGATTTGAGTCCCTGGCGGCGCATTGTGTTACGCATAGTAGCCTTTGTTACTGTGGTCCCAGCTCTCTGTAGGTCATTCACTAGGTCCCCCCGTGTGGTTCTGGGATTTTTGCTCATCGTTCTTGTTATCATTTTGACGCCACAGGGTGACATCTTGCATGGAGCCCCAGATCGAGGGAGATTATCAGTGGTCTTGTATGTCTTCCATTTTATAATAATTGCTCCCACAGTTGATTTCTTTACAACAAGCATTTTACCTATTGCAGATTCAGTCTTCCCAGCCTGGTGCAGGTCTACAACTTTGTCTCTGGTGTCCTTCGACAGCTCTTTGGTCTTGGCCATAGTGGAGTAGGAGTGTGACTGACTGAGGTTGTGGACAGGTGTCTTTTATACTAATAATGAGTTAAGACAGGTGCCATTAATACAGGTAACGAGTGGAGCCTCATTAGACCTCGTTAGAAGAAGTTAGACCTCTTTGACAGCCAGAAATCTTGCTTGTATGTAGGTGACCAAATACTTATTTTACACTCTAATTTGGAAATAAATTCTTTAAAAATCAAACGTGATTTTCTGGGGGGGTTTTTCCACATTCTGTCACTCATGGTTGAGGTTTACCCTTGTTGACAATTACAGGCTTCTGTAATCTTTTCAAGTAGGAGAACTTTTGGCACAATTGGTGGTTGACTAAATATTTATTTGCCCCACTGTATATGGGTTGGACGTTTATCACTGGCACTAAAACGTGATCCTTTGCTGCACTCCCGGTTCAAACAGATTAGACATCTGTTACTGTCAATGGCAGCAAATGCGTTAACTACACTGAAAAAATTGCTGTAAATTTACGGCCAATTTTGAACACTAAAATACCGTTTTTGTGTTAAACAGTTTACTACTGTAGTTAGCAATGCATTGTGGGTTACCAGCATTAAAGTAACACGACAAATGCTGTAAACGGTATGTTAATGTTTCAATTACATGACACCACCGTATTTTTTGGAAACTGATTTTGACTGGAAATTCGGAGCATGGTCAGAAATCTGACATCTTTTACATTGTGGCAATATGGACTGTGTTTTTTGCCAATTTAAATTAAAATAGATACCGCAAATAATTTGCCATCAAATCCTGGAGGACATAATTATCCATAATTTGGACGTTGGAGACTCTTCAGAGGATGACTTTAGATGACATTTGCTGCTCCTCAGTGCTTGTTCTTCAACTTATATTGGGATTTATGTGTACCAATTTATAAACGGTGAGTTAATTAAGTCTTACGCATACCTACGCCATTAGCGCAGACCTGATTATGACCCTACACCATAGCCTGACGTGCACCTCCAAAAAGTCCTGACTACACATCACGTCAACGCGCTTGACGTGAACGTCGAAGGGCTGTGATTGGTCCGCTCAGAACATTGTTTCCGGTTCAGCACAACAACAACACCGTTTTCAAATATTCGCAAACGACTTCTGTGTCGCCTATGCTTAAACATTTGTACTGACAACATTTGTTGTTTAATCTTAATCAGCTTCAGCTGCAAATGCACACGTTTCATCTCCATTGCCATTGCTGTCAATGACCGGTGGAAAATAAAGGAATTCGACAAGAGTCCCCCAAAACCACACAAAGACAAAGCCACACCAATCTAGTGGTATGGCGGTGAATTACTGTGGAAACGTCACTGTCTGCGACAAACTTTGTCCCCACATCACACATGAGACCAATAGACCCTACTCACCGACGTCACAAAACCACGTGCTCGCTGTATGGTTCCGCCCACTTGTCCGTCATTTTGTCTCTGTATTAGCATTGGTTTCAATTGATCGAGGAATTTAAAATGCATTTCATGGAAGACCCGGTGCTTTCTGATGCCGTAAACTCACTGGATGTGTTGCATAAAAGGCGTTATGTGGAAAAGCTTCGTTCTATACAGTCGCCAGATCCATATTTGATGCCCAAATCGATGTTTTTCTCTATATTAACATTTGGAGTAAATTAGACAGGTGCTTTTTTGCTCCAATTTTTTTTTTCTTTTTACAAACTCTTACTTCTTCATATTGAAGAACCCACGCGAAGAATGGGAGTATTATGGACAATGATTTTTCCGACTACGCCAGAGTTCCAGCCCAATCAACTTGCTCAGCCTGTCCTGCTTGACCAGACTATGCCAGCACTCCATTGAGCTCAACCTGTCCTGCTTGACCCGATTACGGCAGATCTCCAGCCTGCTCAGCCTGACCTACACGACCCGACTGCACCATCTCTCTAGTTCCTGTCCGTTTTCACTGCCTGCCAACACGATGAAATAAAACCTGTTCTGTTTCGCACCTGACATCAGCTTTTTTTTCTGTACTGGACGGAAATATATGCATTCATAGAGTGTAAAGTCATTTTCCCAAATACCGTTAAAACACAGTATATCGTTAAAAACGCAGCGCACTGCAGCTCCTCGGTTGCCTGCTCTTTATTGCGAATTCTGGTAATACAGGAATATACAGTTTTCCTGGATTAGACAACTACTGTTAAATATTTTTACATTACCAAGACTGTAAAATAAGTCTGGTAATGGCAATCTTGTTGACAGACTTTTACTGTATTTTCTATAAATACAGGAATCAACAGTTTTTCTGGATAACGGACTATTACTGTGAAACATTTTTACATTACCAAGACTGTAAAATAACAGTATATAAATGGCAACCCTGCTGCCAGCTCTTTACCGTTATTTTACACTGAAATTTTTTACAGTGTTGCTTCTAAGATGTTCAAAAGCAAAGCACTACTTTTGTCTACTTTGATTACTTTTGGTGATTTCACAAATACCAAAGCGATTTGACAGATCACTGAAGCGCAAACGCAGAAAGATGTACCCGTACAAGACTGATATAAATGAAAAAAATTAGTGTTCCATTGAGCAAATGTGTCAGATGACTCCCATGGTTCCCATCTGTATATAATTAGCACCTGTTACCTGGCAACCACATACACTCTTTCACAGTTACATGGCATTGTGCTGATGTGAAGGTCAATCAATGCAACGTTGCCTACAGGCACGTGATGGAAATAGTTCGGAAAGTGGGCGGAGCCAATAGGGGGGTGGACTTAATAAACGGAAAGCCTTGACAGTGCCGTTCAAACATCAGTGAGAAATGGATCAGACAGAAGCAGCGTCCGGCGATGTGGTGTTGGAATTTAAAGAAGACGTGGCACTGACGGAGGTAAGCTTTGACTTAAGCGTGATTTTTATTAACACATTGGCAGCCATTGACAGGGACTGACGTCCAATCCGTTCAGATTCGCTTTAAAACTTTCCCAGTCAAAACAGTTTAGACGTCTATCGCTGTCAATGGCAGTGGAACATGATTCTAATTAGTCCGAGATCAATGTTATTGGTGATCAAAAATAATAAAAAATATATATGGCGGAAAACACAGACAGGACTGAAAAAGCAGTTTCTGCTCTTGCACTCGTCTTTAAAAGAAACTGCTGTATTTTAGGCCAAAACAACATATTGTGTTTGATAGAACAATATTTCTATATGCTGCCATAGCAGATTCATGGTGCATTATGCCCCCGAACTATTTTTAATTTGCCCGTTTTACCCTGGAAACCCCCGTTTACAGACGTCGTGCAACCGTTTTTGTTTCAACCCAATCATGAAAAGAAGGTAAGTAATCATATTTATTATTCAAAATGTCCGTCATTTTTGGCTTACAATCATTAATTGATGTCTAATATTTCGTCTAAAAAAACGACTTTAAAAAAGTATTCACTCGTATATTTTAAACTTTTAAACAAATTACCTCACGATTAAAAAAAATAGTGTCTGTAACTAACATATCTACCTCATAAGTATCGCTTAATTGTATTTTTTTTTGTTACTGTTGCATTTTCCCTGATATTTTAGATGATAAATAATCGATCCAAACAAAGAAAAGTTGAAGAAAAAAAAAAAAAACATTTAAAAGGGTGAATATATGAAAAAGAACATCTCGACCACTCCTTGATGTCTGCGATTTCTGCATCGCGACCCTTGTTATTACCATGTTTCACCCATAAAATCCTAGAAAACATCTAGCTGTGGCCATTCGCAGCTGGGATTTGATGTCTAATATTAAAAAAAAAAAAAAAAAAGACTTAAAAAAAATTTTCACACGCATATTTTAAACTTTTAAATTAATTACGTCACAATGAAAAAAATGGCATCTGCAAAAAAGTCACAGATATCTACCTCATAACTATTGTTAAATTGTATTTTTTTTGTTACTGTCGCATTTTCCCCGATATGTTAGGGCATTTTCATCTCATTCTCGTCTCGCCAGACAAAAACTGGCATTAGTATCGTTCTGTTTTAGTCTCCCAAAACACGTTTTTAGCTCGTTAATCGTCTCGTCCTCATCATGAAAAAAAGCGTTTGTTGACAAAAACAACACTGATAACTACTGTACTTAGCTGTGTACAGCCCTTGCACAAAAGCAGAAAACATCAACATACATTTTGTATAGTGATGCACGATAATACATTTTTCAACTGATATCGATAACCGATAATTTCCCGCCCCTTCCACCCGATAACGTCACGCCGATAAGTCTATTCAAATATGTATGTAAAATTTTAAAGTATACAAAGATCAAATGTTACTGTGCAAAAATGTAATTTAGTGCTATTTTTTTCCACATCAAATGTGAACAACTAGTAAATTCCAACAACTAAACAATGGCAATGACGTTGTGTAATGGTAAGCTTTTGGCAACAATTAATTACTTAGAGAGTAAACACCCAAGTTGCACAAAAATGCCTTTAAAAGTAAGCCATTCCTAACATATATCACATTACTACACTGCAAAAACACCTCCTTAAAACTAGCAGAATTGGACAAAACTGTTGATTGCGCACATTTGGAGGCTAAATCAAGTATATAATTATCGGATTGCATTATCGCTTGAATTTCGTTTTATCTGGATTATCTGTGTGACGTCATAATTGCCATTATCGGCCGATAATTATCGGTGACCGATATTATCGTGCATCTCTAATTTTGTAGGTAACAAAAAATCAAAAATAAATATTGCTAATATCTGAAATCATTTTAGAATGCTTACATTGACCGATAATATCAAACAACTCTTACGACAAGTCATCAATTCTGCACAATGTGTCTGTCTGGTTGAAATCGTGTAGTCTGAGTCGGGCATTATAAAACCCCTAGCAAAAAGTATGGAATCACCAGTCTCGGTGGAACAGCACCAAACAAAAGTTCCAGCATTAGCACCATGTCCAATGCAGATTCTTGACTCTTGAAAATGTGATGATGGTGGAACTTTTTTTGGGCGCTATTCCAGTGAGATTTACATAAATGACTGCCGGAAGAAGGCATTAAAATTCCCTCAGTCCTTGATGATATGGGGCTGCATGTCAGGCAAAGGCACTGGGGAGATGGCTGTGGTTACATTTTCAATAAATGCACGAGTTTACATTGAAATTTTAGACAGCTTTCTTATCCCTTCAATTGAAAATATGCTTGTCATTTTCCAAGATGACAATGCATCATGCCACAAAGCTAAAACTGTTAAAGCATTCGTTGGAGAAAGACTCATCCAGTAAATGTCATGGCCTGCAAATAGCCCAGATCTCAACCCTATTGATAACCTGTGGTGGAAATAGAAAAAAAATGGTCCACAGCAAGGCTCTGACCTGCAAGGATGATCTGGCAACTGCAATTATAGAGAGTTGGCACCAAACTGATGAAGAATACTCATCAAGTCTATGCCTCAGAGACTGCAAGCTGTCATAAAAGCCAGAGGTGGTGCAACTAAATACTCGAGATGTGTTTTGATTGTTATTTGTTTCTCATGATTCCACATTTTTTTCCTCAGAACGGAGTGATTCCATATATATTTCCCTGCACTTGCTCTATAAAATTAACATTTACTGACCACCACAATGTTTTTTATTTATTTCTTTTAGTGTTTCTGATTGCTAAAGAGTTGCACTTTTGAAATAATTCATTATTTTTTCAAGATTTTTATCTGAGTTTGTTCCACATGTTAAATGTCTGAGTGAGTGCTCGTCCGAGACTGGTGATTCCATATTTTTTGCTAAGGGTTGTAGTCTGAAAAATACAGTAATTTGATTACCTATTAACTGTCAAACAGTCAACTAACTTTGGCAGCCCTAGTCTTGGAAAAAAAATCACAAGACCAAAACAAGACCAAGGGATTTACAACATTAAGTAACGATTTTCTTTTTGTGATCCTTCCCTTCCACAGAAAATGCGTCTTCGCGTGTCGTCCCTCCAGCGCTCGGGCCAAAAGCGCCAGGACGGCGAGCGACTTCTGCTGCCCCACGAGGCCGTCTACCGACTAGATTTCGGGCATCAGGAGCTGAGCTTCCTTCGCTGGAACGTGTCGCTGGTCGGGAGCGGGCGCGTCACGATCACGGGCATTTCGCAACACTGGACGCCCGACCTGACCCACCTGATGACGCGACAGCTCCTGGAGCCCGTCGGCACCTTCTGGCGCGGCCCTGACGACGACCTCAAGTGGCTGGAGGCCGACGTGCAAGAGTTTGGCGAGAGGATCGCCGAACTAGCCAAGGTGCGCAAGGTCATGTACTTCCTGTTCGCTTTCAAGGACGGCGCCGAGCCGCCCCAGCTGCAATGCTCGCTGGCTTTTACCGCATGCTGACTGACCTTTCCTTACAGTCCAATAAAAATGCTAAAACGGATGACTTGTGCCTGGTAGTTGTCATGTTTGTATTCTCAGTTGTTCTTTTTTCATTCAAGCAGCTGAGTAAACTAGAGTGGCGGGGTTATTCTATGTTCTTGTGACGCATTAGGAGCGCGCTGTATTTAAGGACGCCTCTGTCTATCAACTGTGTTGACGATTCCCTTGCTTACCGCTTTGTGTACCCTCATCTTCGTGGTCTCTAACGTTTCCTATGGTTGTATCCTACTTTGATCATTTTGGCTTTCTGTGCTCTATTTTCTATTGGACTTTGTGCTCCCTTAGTTGTGTTAAATTTGCGTACTTTTTGGCATGCTCTCTTTGTTGTACTTTGTTATATTCGCTTACTTTGTGGTGTGCTCCCTTCGTTGTACTTTTTAATTAAATAAAAAATTGTTACCTATTTCTGGTCTCTGTGACAGTGGTAAATCTTATTGAATCTGATTTTTTTTTTTTTTACTCATTCACTGCCATTGACAATAACAGCCATCAAACCTATTTCAACTGTACAGCTGGCATTGAGTGATCATGTTTCAATGAGTCAATAAAGCTTAAAAGAGTCATCCTATAATTATTTAATCATGACAAACTAAAATATTTTGAATTAAAGTGCCTGTGACACGAAAAAGCATGTTTATTTCATAATACACGCGGTATTTTATGCCCCTGAATGATATGGACCGCTTGGATGTGTGTGGAAGCGATCGCTATATTTATTTAGTTTTTTGAATCCAGCGCCATGAAAATGAGTGACTTCCGGCTTCGGTCTTGCATTGAGGAGGAGGGCGCTGTGACGTGTACGGTAGAAGACGTCCTCTTCACTATACAGTGTACTGTTGTGTATGAGGACGAAGGATTCAGCTGATTTTGCGGATTAATACGTTTATTTTTCGCATCACGCCAGCCAAGCGGCTGCAGAAAAATCATTCTGTGTGCGGGAGAGGCGTATGCGCCTTTTTGGAGTTTCAAAAGGTTCCCATTCACCGTGGATATTTACTGTGGGACCATTGGACTTACGAGGAAGTGAGTAAACATCTTGTTTTGTATTATGTCAAATACGAATACAGTGATTACAAAGTAAACACTACAAAATTCCTTTAAATAAAGGACTACTTACGTTTGATCATTGATAGGCATGTAAAAAGCTCTCCTCATGCTCATTAGCAGTTAGCTGTTAGCACGTTAGCTGCACAACAACTCCAGCCACCCTCCTCCCGGGAGCGAACTGTAAATTGCTCTCCGCCGGGCGGTTTGCCGATCCACGAAGACAATCGACAACCAGGTCGTCATGTCAAATAATCCAGGCTAGTTACGTGTGATTTTCCACTTCAAAGACTTTGAAACATCCCTCGGCTCGGGTTAGCATGTCGGCTAGCTCTCACTCCTTCTGGTTTGTTTACATTCTCCGAAGCCGGGGAAGGGAAATGACATATGTCCGATTTAGGTGTCATAAAATATCGTTCGGGAGGTGCGACAGTAAAGGTAAAGTCGATAGTTTTGACCATTATGGAGTAATTTTGCCATGTCGTCTTGAATAAATGGATTTTTATTATTTCATATTCCATTTAGCACAAGATTGTTATTTGTCATGACCATGCCATTTATTTAGCAATTGGGGAAAATACTTGGATAAAAAGAATATCCTGTAAAAATATGGAAGTAAAGAGACAGAAACAATGACATTTTGCTGCTCTCTTCGTCGCGTTTTCCTCGTTGTGAATAGTTCCCCCTCGACGGGCTGACTGGTCCTTCTCAAGCCATTTATATAGCTATTGGGGGAAAATACTTGGATAAAAAGAATATCCTGTAAAAATATTGGAGTAGAGAGACTGAAACAATGACATTTTGTGGCTCTCTTCGTCGTGTTTTCCTCGTTCTGAACAATTCCCCCTCAGTGGGCTGAATAGTAAAACCGATGAGCCCAGTCTACCGCTGACGTCATCCACCTGCTGGGGACGCTAAAGCCCTACAATGGTAGGCGTGGCTAACCGGCAGATTAAAAGACTAATTTCTCGTCATCTGCGCTTTGCTAAATTGTTGTATATAGTCGAATCGTCTCAAAATATGATTCTAATTCACATAATAATGCCATTTAAGACTTTTTTTCTGGTGTCATATGCTCTTTAAATCTTATCTAATCATGTTATATTTGAGATGTATAACAATTATTACCACAGAAATTGCACGGGAATGCCTTGATGGCAAGCTGATAAAAGTCATGTTAATTTTGGGGCATTTCTGGGCCACTTTCAATTGGTTCGAGGTCACTTCTTGTTGATTTTGGGGCGATTATGAGTCAGTTCCTGTTGATTTTGGGTCGCTTCTTATGGATTTTGGGGCAATTGATTACCTTCTGTTGATTTTGTGGCAATTTTACGTCACTTTTTGTTGATTTGGGGGCATTTTTGGGTCCCTTTTTCTTTATTTCAGGTTATTTCCTGTTGATTTTTTGGTTAAAACAGAAGTTTAATAGTAAGAGAAGTACGATACCAGACCATATAAGCATTTCAAATGATGTCGAATAATATCAACTTGGTGCTAGTATGTATGCTGGGTTAAAAATCAATGTAGAATCCTGTAGCCTTTGTGCATGGGCTGGTGACAGCAGCTATACTCAGAGTGACCTGTAGAGAACTCAACATTATTATGCAAGGGAGTTGTTAATTGAGGAGAAGAGCGTAATCACTGAGGGTGCACAAAAAAAGGACCAATAAATGAAAAATACTTAATTTTAAACTTATCACATGTAACTACTGCGTCACCAGAAAGAAATAGTCACTATGAAAAGTAATGAAACACACAATTATGATTAAAAATCTGTGCAAAACCCCAGGAAAAGGCATCTTGGGAATTGTCATTGCACTGGCATGGCCGATGATTGCCTGTCTGTATTTGTAATGCGTTAGTCGTCCCCTAGTGGCTCTCCGGGGTAACTGGAGTAAACATAATTTATTGTCTTTTTAGTTAGAGACCTTTTGGTTCATTTCAATTTGTTTTATTTATATGGGACATTTTTTTCTATAACTTCAGTTGAAGTTGTTTTCTAATTTTTCACGAAAAGTCTCTTTTATTTGGAAAAACTTGAAGTTGTTACATTTATCATTATTAAAGCATTCAATGGGGCATCACAATACAATTACCAATAACAAATTAAGTGCATGCCCGCATATATCTGTATCAGTTTGATATCAAAGTTGGATTTTATGATTTGATAACATTGGGGTATCAGTTTAAAAGTCATTATTGGACAACTAATAATAATAAAAATAATAATAACAATAATGGATTTTTATGTGCGTCCTTCAAAAGATATTTTAGTGTGGCTCTGACTTGAAAGTCAAAAGAAATGAATGAGAATTCCTTGTGGGTGTTACTCAGTGAAAATTGAATGAGAACTGTCAATGGGTTAGGTTGAATGTGTCATTTATATTCAAAAGAAATTTACATTAATATCAATACAACCCTGCGTTGCATGAAATTTGAAAAATTTTGAAGTTGGAAAAGTGTGAATCAGGTGTAAAATATGGGAAGAGTCCCATTGGTGTCACAGTTTTGGCAACTGCAAAAACAAAGCACTAACGAATAAATTACTTTTAACTCATTACCTACTTATTCCACCCATTCAAATAAATTGCACGTCAATCGCCATCAATGGCTACCAATGTTAGTCACACAAAAACATACAGATAGACACAGGCAAAATCTGACCTTTTGCCAAAGGCTGTCTCGCGTGGCCAGAGTCGAGCAAGCCGCCACGAACCAGCAGTTTCCCAACTGACCTTGGTGGAGATCATGGGCACTCAGGCCATCCACAAAAAGGTGAGGCTCTTGGCATAACTCCTGGGAAAGCGACACAATAATAAAGAGAACAATGATAAACATGGACAATGAGGCAAGGACCAAAGGAACAGAAAAAGGAAACACCCGCTGATGAAGTTGCCTGAACGGCAGGGAGATTTAAAGCTGGCTGCAAAATGACACAGCTGATAAAACCCACACGCGCACACACAAAGCAATAAAATAAGATGTACAAAGATATCGACAAAAGAAAAAAAAAAGTTTTGTCCTAGGCAACATTTTTAGAAGTCAATTGGGAGGAAAAATAGTGTTTTTAAGATTTTTTTTGACTGCCTACAAGCAAGGGTGGAACTTTGCATAGTGACGGTAGGGACAAAAGAGTACCAGCTTTTCAGGTTGTTTTGAAGAACCGTTATTTGCATTACATAATGGGTTCAGTAATAGGTCATTTAGATTGTTTTCACATATGTTGTAAGGATAGAATAGACCCTACCATTATTAAGCGAATTAATTTATGTTCAGAATTACAGTGTATCTCAAAAAGTGAGTACACCCCTCGCATTTCTGCATATATTTAAGTATGTTTTCATTGGACAACACTGACAAAATGACACTTTGACACAATGAAAAGTAGTATGTGTGCAACTCATATAATAGAGTTCATTTATTTTCCCCTCAAAATAACTCAAAATATAGCCATTAATATCTAAACCCCTGGCAACAAAAGTGAGTACACCCCTGAGTAAATATGTACATCCCTAAATGTCCAAATTGAGTACTGCTTGTCATTTTTCCTCCAAAATGTCATGTGACTCGTTACAGGAGTGCTGTCAGCATTGCTGCAGAGACTGAAGAGGTGGGGGGTCAGCCTGTTAGTACTCAGGCCGTGCGTTGCACTTTACATCAAATTGGTGTGCATGGCTGTCACCCCAGGAGGAAGCCTCTTCTGAATACGGTACACAAGAAAGCCCGCCCATCTCATCAGACCATAGGACATGGTTCCAGTAATCCATGTTCTTTGTTGACATGTCTTCAGCAAACTGTTTTCGGGCTTTCTTGTGAACCGTCTTCAGAAGAGGCTTCCTCCTGGGGTGACAGCCATGCACACCAATTTGATGTAGAGTGGGGGCTATGGTCTGAGCACTAACAGGCTGTCCCCCCACCTCTTCAATCTCTGCAGCAATGCAGCTGGACTGCTGGCCAAAAGTATTGGCACCCCTGCAATTCTGTCAGATAATGCTCAATTTCTCCTAGAAATTGACTAATTATAAATGCTTTGGTAGTTATATCTTCATGTATTTTGCTTGCAATGAAAAAAAAAAAAACCCAAAAGAGAATGAAAAAAAATGTAATCATTACCATTTTACACAAAACTGGGCCATACAAAAGTATTGGCACCCTCAGCCTAATACTTGGTAGCAGAACCTTTAGACCAGGGGTCGGGAACCTTTTTGGCTGAGAGAGCCATGAACACCACATATTTTTTAAAATGTAATACTGTGAGAGCCATACAATATATTTCAAACAAAAATACAAGTAATATGTTTATTTGATGTAATTTCAACACTTTCAAAGTACAATAAGTCTCTGAATTCTTTTTAATAACTTACATGAATAATAATAATAAAATTAAATAATAAATAATAATTAAATTATATTAAAATAGTTTTTATTATTTTGATGTGTCCACAGATTCACCCCATGTTTAAAAATTTTTCATCTTATTTCGTTGTGTTTATGGAACATATCCAAGCAAGTTTCAGCCTGAAACGACTGTTGTACTTACGGTTTTAAACAAGCAGGGGGCAGCGTTCTCTTCTTGACGTGCATGGGTAATAAGTGTTCGCATTTTAGAGCGAATAAGAAATGAGCCTTCTCGAGACGGTCGTTGTGGTTGAAAGTATTTTTTTGTTTTGTTTCAGGTGACAAAAAATATAATTTGACTGTGTATATTAGCTTATTGCTTTATTTTAGGATGATTGTGACGTGTACTATGTGTTAATATAGTTCAGAAATATGTTAGTCGTTAAGTATGTTTATGTATGACAGCAGATGTGTTCGTAATGGCGAGCGGACGACGAGTGAATGCTAGTAGTGACTAAAATGCAGAAGTTAAATGTTTTGTCACAAAAACTTGTATTTATTTACTAACATAATTATATAAGAATTCACATTTTAGAGCGAATAAGAAACGAGCCATCTGCGCAGCAATGCGAGACGGACGTTGCTGTTTTTCTCTTGTTTTAGCTGTACAAGAAAAATGAAAATAAAACAAAATTAAATGTGTAGCTACAGATGCATAGCTACTATTTCAACTGACTGCCACACGCATCATCATTTTGCGTTCTCCACTGCCGCTCTTGTCCTGAATGTTGCCTGATCACTGGCTTGCCAAAGGAAAAAATGTGAGCGGCGAGCGCCCCTTATTGGTTGCAGTTTTTAACGTTTCCCCTGGAGCCCTTACGCCCACCAGGTTTTCCCCGAGGTCCTAGCGCTCTTCCTATTAAATAACAAAACTTGTTTTTTTGTTTTTTAAATAATTGAAAATTTGTCTGTGAGCCAGATGCAGCCGTCAAAAGAGCCATAGGTTCCCGACCCCTGCTTTAGACAAAAAAACTGCGAACAACCGCTTCCGGTATCAATCAATGAGTTTCTTACAATGCTCTGCTGGAATTTTAGACCATTCTTCTTTGGCCAACTGCTCCAGGTCTCTGAGATTTGAAGGGTGCCTTCTCCAAACTGCCATTTCAGATCTCTGCACAGGTGTTCTATGGGATTCAAGTCTGGACTCACTGCTGGCCACTTTAGAAGTCTAGAAGTCTCCAGTGCTTTCTCTCAAACCATTTTCTAGTGCTATTTGAAGTGTGTTTTGGGTCATTGTCTTGCTGGAAGATCCATGACCTCTGAGGGAGACCCAGCTGTCTCACACTGGGCTTTTGTCTTCCAAAAGGTTTTTGTCTTTCTCAGGTAAGTTTTGGCAAACTTCATCATGGCTTTTTCATGTGTCTGGGTCAGAAGTGGGTCTTCCTGGGTATCCTATTATAGAGTCCCTTTTCATTTGCATGCCGACGGATAGTACGGGTTGACACTGTTGCACCCTCGGACTGCAGGACAGCTTGAACTTGTTTGGATGTTAGTCGAGGTTCTTTATCCACCATCCGCACAATCTTTCGTTGAGATCTCGTCAATTTTTGTTTTCCGTCCACATCTGAGGAGGTTAGCCACAGTGCCATGGGCTTTACACTTATTGATGATATTGCGTACGGTAGACACAGGAACATTCAGGTCTTTGGAGATGGACTTATAGCCTTGAGATTGCCCATGCTTCCTCACAATTTTGCTTCTCAAGTCCTCAGACAGGTCTTTGGTCTTCTTTGCTTTCACCATCCTCAATGTGGTGCACACAAGGACACAGGACATAGGTTGACTCAACTTTAATCCATTTTAACTGGCTGCAAGTGTGATTTAGTTATTGCCACCAACTGTTATGTGTTAAGTAACAGGTTTTGTCAATTTCACAAATTAAAGAAGCATCACATGATTTTTCCAAAGGGTGCCAATACTTTTGTCTGGCCCATTTTGGGAGTTTTGTGTAAAATGATGATTTAAATTTTTCCATTCTCTTTTTGTGTTTTCATTGCAAACAAAATAAATGAATATGTTACTACCAAGGAATTTCTAATTGCAATCATTCTTTAGGAAAAATTGAGCATTATCTGACAGAATTGCAGGGGTGCCAATACTTTTGGCCAGCAGTGCACACCTACAGTGGGGGCAAATAAGTATTTAGTCAACCACTAATTGTGTCAAGTTCTCCCACTTGAAAATATTAGTGAGGCCTGTAATTGTCAACATGGGTAAACTTCAACCATGAGAGACAGAATGTGGGAAGAAAAAAAAAAAACAGAAAATCACATTGTTTGATTTTTAAAGAATTTATTTGCAAATCATGGTGGAAAATAAGTATTTGGTCAATACCAAAAGTTCATTTCAATACTTTGTTATGTACCCTTTGTTGGCAATAACGGAGGCCAAACGTTTTCTGTAACTCTTCACAAGCTTTTCACACACTGTTGCTGGTATTTTGGCCCATTCCTCCATGCAGATCTCCTTTAAGAGCAGTGATGTTTTGGAGCTGTCGTTGGGCAACACGGACTTTCAACTCCCTCCACAGATTTTCTATGGTGTTTAGATCTGGAGACTGGCTAAGCCACTCCAGGACCTTGAAATGCTTCTTACGAAGCCACTCCTTTGTTGACCTGGCTGTGTGTTTGGGATCATTGTCATGCTGAAAGACCCATCCACGTCTCATCTTCAATGCCTTTGCTGATGGAAGGAGATTTTCACTCAAAATCTCTCGATACATGGCCCCATTCATTCTTTCCTTTACACAGAAAAGCAGCCCCAAAGAATGATGTTTCCACCCCTATGCTTCACAGTGGGTATGGTGCAATTCAGTATTCTTTTTCCTCCAAACACGAGAACCTGTGTTTCCACCAAAAAGTTCTATTTTGGTTTCATATGACCATAACACATTCTCCCAGTCCACTTCTAGATCATCCAAATGCTCTCTAGCGAACCGCAGAAGCGCCTGGACGTGTACTTTCTTCAGCAGCGGGACACGTTTGGCAGTGCAGGATTTGAGTCCCTGGCGGCGCATTGTGTTACTGATACTAGCCTTTGTTACTGTGGTCCCAGCTCTCTGTAGGTCATTCACTAGGCCCCCCCGTGAGGTTCTGGGATTTTTGCTCACCGTTCTTGTTATTATTTTGACGCCAAGGGGTGACATCTTGCATGGAGCCCCAGATCGAGGGAGATTATCAGTGGTCTTGTATGTCTTCCATTTTCTAATAATTGCTCCCACAGTTCATTTCTTTACACCAAGCGTTTTACCTATTGCAGATTCAGTCTTCCTAGCCTGGTGCAGGTCTACAATTTTGTTTCTGGTGTCCTACGACAACTCTTTGGTCTTGGCCATAGTGGAGTTTGGAGTATGACTGACTGAGGTTCTGGACAGGTGTCTTTTATACCGATAATGAGTTAAAACAGGTGCCATTAATACAGGTAACGAAGGGAGCCTCGTTAGACCTTGTTAGAAGTTGAGGTTTACTCATGTTGACAATTACAGGCCTCTCTAATCTTTTCAAGTCGGAGAACTTGCACAATTGGTGGTTGGCTAAATACTTATTTGCCCCACTGTACCTGCTCTCGCTTGCTCATTCACATTAACATGGCACACTTTAATTCACATAATCACAGCTTCATTCATATACTAACACTCGCAAACTCCTCCACCGTCATATTTGTCATTTGTCTCAATAGAAGTGTTATGGGTAAGCATGTACAGCTTGCAGCCGGTTTTACCTTCGGCCTCTTCCAAACGACGTTGCCGATGTGGTTCCTCTGGTAGAAAAGCGACTGGTCAGTGGCGGGAAACAGGGGGTCCTCAAACAGGACCTTATTTTGGCGACACCGATTCCGCAGGGAGTTGAATGTTTGGTCCTCATAAGGCACCACCATCCTGATGCTTCTGGCAAATAAGAGTTTATGAAACTAAAAACAAGACAGAGTACAGGGCGTATAGTTTCATGTGGTCGTCACCCGCTCAACAGATGTTTAAACATCATGTGTAACCATTTTTGGGGGCGTCACATGACACCAAAATAGCTCTCTTGCAAGCTGTTTAGTCTCGTGACTACTGAAAAGGGAAGTTTGTTTGACTCTTCAGACACAAACTTAAGAGTTTTCATTCGAGCATAGCTGAATAAATTTGGTGCATTCAAGGACCACTCAATCACATGAGAATGGAACTTTCCCCTTTTTTTCTTCTTTAGTCGCAAGGAGTTTTGAAAGCCAATCCTCCAACAACGACAACAACAAAAGAAACTATTGTATCCAACTCCTAAATGAAAAACCAACCATGTTTACTAAAATTAAAAACCTATTAAATTACTGTCGACACTTTTAATTTGAAAGCTCCATCGGAAGTGATAACCGATAAACATGACTTTTTTTTCCTTTTTTTTTTTTTTTTTTTGCTAAATGTCAAATTCTTTTACACATTTTTTGTCAACAAGTCGACTAATAACAGCCGAATTCGCTTTAAACTGAGGTGAACCGTGCCAAACAGACAAAATAGAAAGTGAAAACACGTTTTAAAATGAAAAGACATTAAATGAAAAACCGTTGCGATAGAAAAGAGTGTTGGGGGGGGGGGGGGGGGGGGGAGAGAAAAAAATTAGCTTAAAACTGGCGCTTACCTCACAAAACATCAGTTGGGCTTTTTCACCATATATATCTATGTTCTGGAGCACCAGTGCAAATTTTTCGTCTTTTTCTTCGTGCACTGAGGAAGATTATCAATATGGAACCCTAACCCTCACATCCAAGAAACGACGTGCTTACTAGTCGCGACCACACGACACCCTTTCAAGCCCACGACGACTCGAGACAAGCGCTAGGGATGTGTTCAAGGTCCGTTTGCCATACTACATGGCAATCTGGATCCCAATCAATCCACTATCGACGTCTCCATGGCAAACTGTCATTTTAAACAGTCCATTTCAAATATAAATCTCAAGAGAAAGTTTCGGTCTTCTGTTCTTCGTGTGTTGAACGTGTTGACCACCAGATGGCAGCAAAGGTCAAGATGACAGAGAGGTCTCAAGAAATTCCTACGAGGGTATTAATCTTTAACGTCATCATCAGACACACAGGTTGTGTGTCATGTGAAAAAGTCGCACTTTATACTTCCAGACACACACACACTCACACATGCACGTGCCAGTCACAGGTAAAAATAAATAAATAAATAAATAAATAATACACAAAACATTAAAAACCTTGAACTCATATTTTTAATGACTTAACTTGCATGTGCTATAGTTGTTTTTGTTTTATTTTTATTCCAGTTATTTTTATTTATTTATTTATTTGTAAATTTATGTTAGTGTGATTCCAAACGATTTAAATTTTAATTGATTCATTTTTTGTTTGCTTCTTTATCAGGTTTATTTAATTGGTATGGCTGCTGCAAATATTTCCTTCATATCAATAGATTCTTTAAATGAACATCTTAAATTAACTTATTTTAAGATTAAATTTACTTTACTCGCAGGGGTAGTTGTCTGTGCATATATTGTATACCCTCCTGAGACCCAAGCTTTTTTATGCAATGCATTTTTCATTTCTCTTTGCTGTTTGAGATTAGTAAAACCTCATAAAATTTCACAACAAAATTTGTTTTTTGTATATGAAACCGTTTTTTGTAATAAAAGATGTCCACATATGAGTCCAGTGGGTCTATCATAATATACGAAATGTATTTGCTCATTGGGACCAGAATGATCTACATGGTCAAAATAAATTTTTAGCTTCAAACAATAAGTCGTTCTCCTAAAAATCAAAAGCTAACACAATTTTTTTCATTCCCATTGGATTTGTCTTTAGTGGGACATAGGCGGTCGGAATGGACATGCCCCTGTATTTTGAATCATCTCATTGTCTACATATTGAATTATCCCATAGTGGCAAAATGACAAAATTGAGTCCAAATTCAAATCAAATTCAGAGAAAACACATATGATTTGCATTCAGTGTAGTTATTTAGCCTGTATGTAAACGTACAACGTAAATATTTTCTTCGCTGAGCTACTGGAGAACCCTTATAGTACATGTGACACCATTAAAAAATCTTAAAATCTTAAATAGCATTATTATTGGAATTAAAATCATATTTTGAGACGACTCGACTATATACAACAATTTGGCAAAGCGCAGATGATTTCATTATAGCGCTCTGGCGCACTGGAGTAGAAATTTCAGCAGATTTAGAATTGAGCCCAATTGAGGAGGAAGTTTCAGAACGAGAAAAAGGCGACGGAGAGCAGACTGCAAAATGTCATCATATATGTTATCCCTCTACTCCATTATTTTTATTGGATATTCTTTGTATCTATGTATTTTTTCCCCAATTGCTAAATATATTGTATGGTCATGGCAAATAACAGTCTTGTGCTAAATTGAATATAAAATATTAAAAATGCAACTATTCAGTACGACAGGTCTAAATTACTGCATTATGGTCAAAACTGCTGACTTCTTAAACCTCCTGAACGGTATTTTATGCCACCGGACTTAGTTCGGCTCTTGTGCGGGAATTCGGAGACTAAGAGCTAGGCTACATGCTAACCCGAACCAAGCGGCTCTTCCAAGTCTCTTCCTCGCCTTTTCAACACGAAAAATAACACACAACTACCCAAACTCATGTTACACACGGCAGCGGGGGCGATTGCCTTCACCGATCGGCCAGCCCCCGGCGGCGAACAAGTTTTGGCTCGTAGTTCCCCTACTGTGGCCCCGGCAGGAATGCTCATTGCCGGGATGCAGCAGGCGAATAAACGCCGAAAATGGCGCATTCTCTGTGGACAAACTGGCCGACGTCGAAGCGCATAGCTGCCCGACCCCAAGCCGAGGATAGCGCTCTCTCGGTCGGCACGCGAAGAGGGCCAAGGGGGGTGGAAGTGTCGACACAATCGGGAACTGTAAGCGAAAGTGTCGGCCGAGGGAGGCGGCCACTCCCGCCTTCTCGGTGGACAGGGAGCACTGTCACCCACAAAATGCAAGCCGCCTCCTTAGTAAAATGGGTGCTATGATCCCAGTATTTCACATAATTTCCCATTCTTTGCGGTGAACAGGATCTTTTTTAAACCCAAAAAGGCTCACAGGCCTCTCTGTGGTGCAGCAACAAAAGCCTGAAGCACATTGGGCTGGTGTGATGCGAAAAATTAACAAATTAATCCTCAAAATCGGCTAAATCCACAGTACTTCTGCAAAGATAAGGACGTCACATTCAACTTCTTTCTCAGTCCAGACTTTGGCCGGAAGTCACTCATTTTCATGGTTGGGGTACATACATATTTTTAATGTTTATATGTGATCATTTTTACTGTACATGTAGTATATAGTTGCGACTAGAATAAATATTTTATTTCAATCCTGTACATTTTTGTTTCTATTATTTATTTTCTCACTAAAGTGACTCATTCCAGCAGATCAACTAGATTGATTTCCTTCATTTCACTAGCTTAGCACATATTTTAAATTATTTCCATTTCAAAAATATCTCTGAATTGTTTACTATTTCAAATACTAATATTTCTGTATATTTTTTACATTTTCTACATCACTCGCTCAATTATTTTAATCCAAATCCTTTTGAATGTCCCTGTTTTAAACCTAGTGTAGTGTAAGGGTTAAATTAGTGCGAGTTAAAGTTACAGTGGATAATTTTGGTCAATGATTGACATCTTGCGAAGAAAACATCCTTCCGTTTGTGTCTTTTTTGCTGTCACTCATTCTTTGGCGACTTGCAGCTCTTGAAATGTTGGCCCGCTGCGTCACGCTGGCAGCGTTCTTGGCTGCGACAACCTCTCCCAGGATTGCGGGTCGCCCAGACGTCCCAGTGTTGGACGCTGACCCACAGACAGAGGTGATTATCAGGTGCGCTGATGGACTTCTTCCACCAGGAGGCGAGGCGATGTCCTGGCACACTCCCTTCGGACCCCTAACCTCAACCGGTATCGAGACGCAACTGGCTCCAGTCCACATGGAATATGATGGCAATCTGGTGCTCCACAATGTGAGCGACCTCCACCTGGGTTTGTACTACTGCCTCCTGCGGCGCCATGGCGGGGGGTCCACCATGTTCCCCTATCATCTAAGCATGCGCGCAGAACATGGTGAACGTGACGGTCCGAGAGAGTTGGACAAACAGGAAGCTATTTCAAACCAGCTCTTCACAGGAGCCGTCACGGCAGCAGTGCTGCTCACTTTCGTGTTCGGGTTCGGTGCTGGAGCTCTGAGCAGCCCCAAAATTCTCAGGTGATAAACCTATTGGAAGCTGCATATCACATTCTTATCATTAGCATTAAATCTTTGTCCCCATAGATGTTTGAGGGCAATCACTGAGAGGCTATCGTCAGCAAGGCGAAGCCAACCTGACATCACCATGACGACGCTGACTGACTGGCCTTCATCATCATCCTTGTGTCCGCCAGCCAAACCGCAGAGAAGTTTCCGGGAAAAACTCAGTGTGAATCAAGAGGAGGAAAATAATATGTCCACCGCCTACCTGGAGGCCTGTGACCATGTGGACAAGGGGACAAGAAGTAAGAATGAGGAGGAAGTGCAGGAAGATGAAGATGGGAAGATACAGGAAGATGAAAGAGGAGAAGTGGATGACAGAAAGAACAGAAATGACGATAAAGGTGCAATTAGTCCGTCTTCCCGATCAGGTGATGAAGACAAAAACCAGGTAGCACAATCGCCAGCTTCATCCCGTCCACGTCGCATCATCCGCATCTACCAGTACGACCAAGATGGCCGCCTTTACGACCACATCACCGAGCCAGGCCCCGCCTCAGCGCATAACCAGCGTGCCGCCTCCATTAGCCACCTCAACGCCATTATGGCCGCTGCCTCAGTGGGACCCATGGACGCTGCCCCACAAAAAGACTCTCTCTGATATAACGCTTTGATGCCTGCCACACTGCTCACTTTACTAGAACAGCTAGCGCTGACTTGTGATTGTCTGACAATCCGTATGTATTGCATTCTCTACTTTTTAGATTTTCGTTAATCACTAGTAATTTCTGATCCACATTCATCACGCATTTGGTCCACTGATGATTCAGTTGTAATCCACTTGTGATTTGCCTATGCTCCACATATGTAGCACTTATTGTTATAGTATGTTCCGCTAATGATCCATTTGGAGTACCCATTTGTTATTCATTTGTATTCTACTTGTGACTTACTTATTATCTGAAAATATTAGGGCTGTCAAAATTAGCACGTTAATGGGCGGTAATTATTTTTTTAAATTAATCACGTTAAAATATTTGACGCAATTAACGCACATGCCCCGCTCAGACAGATTTAAATGACAGTACAGAGAAATGCCCACATGTTAATTGTGTTTTATGGAGTTTTGCCACCTTCTGCTGGCGCTTGGGTGCAACTGATTTTATAGGCCTCAGCACCAATGAGCATTGTGTAAGTAATTATTGACATCAACAATGGCGGGCTACTAGTTCATTTTTTGAGTGAAATTTTTACAAATTTTATCAAAACGAAAACATTAAGAGGGGTTTTAATATAAAATTTCTATAACTTGTACTAACATTTATCTTTTAAGAACTACAAGTCTTTCTATCCATGGATCGCTTTAACAGAATGTTAATAATCTTAATACAATCTTGTTGATTTATTGTTATAATAAACAAATACGGTCCCTATGTACTGTATGTTGAATGTATATATCCATCTTGTGTCTTATCTTTCCATTCCAACAATAATTTACAGAAAAATATGGCATATTTTATAGATGGTTTGAATTGCGATTAATTACGATTAATTAATTTTTAAGCTGTAATTAACTCGATTAAAAATTTTAATCGTTTGACAGCCCTAGAAAATATTCCACTTCTTCTCCACTAATGATCTTTTTAAAGTCCACTTGTTTTCATTTGTAGTCCACTTATGATCTAATTTTGATTCATCTTTTCTCCACGTGTATTCTGAAATTTTGCTCTTCACCTCTACACACTTACAATCCATTTGTCATCTCCTTGTGAAACACAAATGATGCACATCTATGACTTTTAGCTCACTTATTACCTGCATTTATTCCACTTTCAGTCCACTTTGGATGTATCTCTATTCCACTTGTGATTCCCTACTTTTCCACATTATTATTCAATGACCGATTGTGGAATTGTAGCCTTCTTGAATGATTTTTTAATATACCACATGAAATCCCTTAATTTGTGCCCACTTTAGTCAACTTGTTTTCTACTTTTTGTCCTCGTATATTCCATTTGAGACTGTGCTTATAAAAGTCCTAAATGATATTTGTCGGAATACCGATGCAGGCAAATCATCCGTTCTGCTACTATTCGATCTCAGCGCAGCATTCAACACGGTTAATCACAACATACTACTCAGCAGATTGGAACAGTGGGTAGGGCTTACTGACACTGTTCTTCAGTGGTTCACATCTTTTTTACATGATAGGGATTTCTTTGTGTCAAATGGAAACCATCAGTTAGAACGAATCAAATTCACGTGTGGAGTCCCTCAAGGGTCAATTCTTGGACCACTCTTATTTAACATCTATGTGCTTCCCCTAGCTCAGATTGTGGAACAGAATGACATCTCCTATCACACCTATGCTGATGACACACAACTCTACATTTCTGTGTCCCCACATGATTATAATACCTTAGTCTCCCTGAGTAGATGCATTCATCAAATCAATGAATGCATGCGCCAGAATTTTCTCCAGCTAAATGTAAAGAAGACAGAAGTGATCATTTTTGGTAGATACAGTAGATAAGCAGGCAGAAATCTTGGCGTAATTATTGACTCAGACCTAAAATAGCCATCTCAAGTCCCTCACCAAATCTGCATGTTACCACCTAAAAAATATAGCCACAATTAAGGGGCTTCTGACTAAACAAGACATGGAAAAACTTATGTATGCATTCATTTTCAGCAGATTGGACTATTGCAACAGGATATTTACAGATCTTGATAAAAAATAAGTCAGGAAGCTGCAGCTAGTACAGAATGCTGCAGCCAGAGTCCTCTCAAATTCAAGGAAACTGGACCACATTACACTGGTTTTGAAATCGTTACACTGGCTTGAAGCGAGTCCAAGGATAGACTATAAATACCACTGCTCGTCTACAAAACACTTAATGGCCATGGCCTAAAATACATGCTTGATTTGTTAGATTCCTATGAAACATATAGACCCCTAAGGTCGTAAGGAACCGGTCTCCTGTATGTTCCAAGAACAAGAACCAAGCAAGGTGAGGCAGCATTTAGTTATTATGCTCCTCACCTCTGAAACAAGTTACATGAAGGTCTGAAGTATGCTCAAACTGTTCAAACTCCTTTAAATCAGGGCTAAAAATGCTTTTATTAACACAACATATCCATAACTGCCTATATATTTAAAGCTATTTGCTTTCTATTCTTCTTGTGCTTTATCCCCATTGCTGATCTCAATTATTAATATTATTATTAGTAGTAATATTTTAAAAAATTTTTTTTTTCTATTCGTGATTAAATGCGATTGTTACGTATAATTTTATTTCCTGTTTTGATTGTCTTTGTTTTTACGTTCTATTGATCGAATGTGATTTTTATGTTCTCAATGTGATGTGAAGCACTTTGAATTGCCTTGTGTTGAATTGTGCTATATAAATAAATTTGCCTTGCTTTGCCTTGCCTTGCGGTGTACTTGAAGACTATCTGTAGGTGTACATTCCACTTGTGCTCAACATCTATTCATAACTTAATTTATCCCGCTTGCAGCTTATTGCCATTTTCTGATTCTTTTTGTAGACCACATGTATAGTCAACTTTCAGTGCATTTACTGTATATTCCACTTAGGACAACTGATTTTAGACCTTTAAAGCAATACTTGATAACTTTTCAGTTTTGGTCGATTTTAGCGACGCCGCTGGACAAAAGCGGTAGGGTTTTGCCTTAAGGAAGACTGCGTTTCCCATGAGGACCAGCGCACGCCCGCACAATGTCGTAAAATCATCAGCAAATCTAAAATCAATCTCCCGGTCGCCAGCAGATGGATTAAACAACATTTCTGTTTCCAGCGGCTGTGTGAAGGATGAATATTAATAAGGTGATTAATCCAGTTGTAGCTAAAAAATAGCATATGACAGTTAACAACTGGGTGGCTAACCCCACACAAACCTGTCAGCGCTGACGAGTTCGGTTGAGGAGGGGAGTAATGCCAGCGAGAGAAAGCCAGGCCAGTGTTTATTCTGTATGTCCTGGGAGCCTCCCTTTATTTCCCCCTTGCAAAAGCTTTTGCATCGACTTCCATCTTTACCGTGGTATGCAAAAACCTTTTGGAATTTCTCACATTTCTGCATAAAATTACCATCAAATGTGATCTGATCTTTGTCAAAATCAAACAGATATAAAAACACTGTCTGCTTTAACTAAAACCACCCAAACATTCATAGATTTTCATATTTTAATGAGGATAGCATCCAAACAATGACAGAAGGGGGAGGAATAATAAGTGAACCCTCTGCCTAAGGAAGACTTAAAGAGTAATTGAAAACAATTTTTACCAAACAATTTAAGTCAGGTGTGCGCCCAATCCCTGACGAGTGGTTTAAAGCTGCCCTGCAAACTATAAAACACACACTTGGCAAGAATTGTCTTGATGAGAAGCATTATCTGATGTGGATCGTGGCTCGGTCAAAAGAGGAAACAAGGATTGTTGATTTGTATAAAGCTGAAAAAGGATACAAAACCATCTCTAAAAGTCTGGATGTTCATTAATCGACAATCAGAGAAGTTGTCTACAAATGGAGAGAGTTTAGCACTTTTGCTTCTCTCCGAAAGAGTGGCTGTCCACCCTAGATGACGCCAAGAGTTGAGCGCAGAATACTCAGAGAGGTGAAAAAAAAACCTAGAGTGTCTGCTAAAGACTTACAGAAATCACTGACACAGTCCAATATCTCTGTGCACACATCAACTATATGTAAAACTATGGCAAAGAATGGTGTTCATGGGATGAAGCCACTGCTGTCTAAAAAAAATGTTGATAGTTTAATGTTTGCAAAAAGGCACTTGGACACACCACAGAAGTTTTGGCAAAATATTTTGCGGACTGATGAAACCAAAGTTGAAGTGTTTGGGAGCAACTCAGAACGTCATGTGTGGAGAAAAAATGGAACAGCTCACAAACATCAACACCTCATCCCCACCGTTTGGGGCTATTTTGCTTCCTCAGGGCCTGGACAACTTGCAATCATTAACGGAAGAATGAATTCAAATGTTTATCAGGATGTTTTCCAGGAAAACCTGAGGCCATCTGTCGGACAGTTAAAGCTAAAAAGAGGATGGCTGCTGCAACAAGACAATAATCCAAAACACAGAATAAATTAACTTCAGAATGGTATCAGAAGAACAAAATACGCGTTCTGGAGTGGCCAAATCAAAGTCCAGACTTGAACCCCATTGAGATGCTGTGGCATGACCTAAAGACAAAGATTCATGATAGACATGCCAGGAATCTGTGATAGTTCTCTTACTTATTTTTCCCCCTTCCGTCATTGTTTGCATACTATCCTCACTAAAATATGAAAACCAATAAATGTTTTGTTGGTTTTAGTTACTGTTTTTTCATCTGTGTGATTTTGACAAAGATCACATTTGATGGGGATTTTATGCAGAAATGTGAGAAAGTCCCAAAGGTTCAAATACTTTTTCATAACACTGTATAATGAATGAAGAAAGGGGGAAGTGACGTATGCCGTAAAACAGTCAGCACATTTGTAGTTTTTTTGTGTGTGGCAGGGTTCTCGCCATCCTCCTCATCGTTAATTAATGTCGGTGATACAGAACCCCTCAAGATATAAAAGAGGTGTCATTCAACTAGTTGTCATTCGACATATTATCACGAATTTAATGAAAATATTTTAGAAAGGTTGAAAAGTTACCTAGTGTTGCTTTAATCCACTTGCGATCCAGTCATTGTTAATCACGGTTAACATGCTGTAAAATGAAATGTTCTGCATTCTTAAAAAAAATACAACAACAAAAAAAAACAATATGTAAGTGTAGAACCAGAGAAATGTGGAATAAACCAAACTGGAATTAGACTCTTCTTTGCTTTGATGTCACTTTGATGAAAAAACAAAACAAAAACAACCTTTTCCATTTAAAATCTTACATCATACTACAAATATTTAACATTTTATTACTGTTGTGAAAGAGTAAATGAGTTTAAAAGCAACAGACAATTTAAATACAACAACAATAGTTAAACCAGCTTGTGTGTGTTTGTGTATAATCCACATGTGTGTGTCTGATTACACCCCCTGTAATGTTGCAGTGTTCCAGTAACATGGGTCAGTGGCAGTGAATGAGTTGCTCACATGACGCCTTTATAGCGAGGAGGAAGAATTCAGACGCTCTTTAAACTCATACACGCACACATAATTGACAATTGACATGATGCCTTTTCAGGCAGCAGGAGAACAAGGACCGGCTGGAGATCAGGTAGTCACTGAGAAATCCTCATCTGAAGATGAAGAATAGAAGAATTTATCCTTCCTGTGTTGGATTTAAACATTTTTTTGTCATCGTTTGATTAACGCATCATGCACGGTGAGAAGATCTCAAAATTTAATACATGCATGCTGTGGCTACAATTTTACTAACTCTTTCATTAATTATTTCAAACATAAATTTGTAAAGCATAATTTGTCTGTCGCCATCAGTGGTACTAACAGTAATTTGTGATCATAACAAACTGGGGTGCGTGTGTGTGTGGAGGGGTTCATGTGACGTAATCCGAAATGGTCAACATGTTGACTTTGAAAAAGTCCTTCACCGACCCACAAAGTTCCCATCATGCATTGGAGCCACCGATGATGGAGATACCCTCAGGCCACCCGGTGACTGGATAGGGTTAGTTCTGGTGTGTAGACAGGAAGTCAGTGCGACAGGAAAGTGGGTCAGATGGTGACCTGGCTCATGTTATAAACTCAAAATGAACAGGTTTTCTTCCAGTAATAATCCACATGTGATCAGTTTGTATTGCATTTTAAGTCACTTTGCTGAAAAATACAAGAGAAAAGCTTAAAATACTAAAATTCAGATAAAAACTGACACATTCCACTTGTTTTCTTTAGGTTCACTTTTAGTCCACTTACAATCCACTTGTGGAAAACGTCAAGTCAACTTCTAAATTCTTATCCACTTTAAATTTACTTTTTGTCATGCCAAAAAATGCAATAGAAAAGTTTTCGAGACTAAAAAACAAAAAACTAAATTAGCACTAAGAATGTCTGCTTTTTGATCTACTTTTGGTCATCTTTGACTATTAGTCTGATTATTAAACTTTTAATCACTAATCTGATAAATACAATAGAAATGACTGAAAAACTCAAATTAAAGATACCAATATGTAATTTGTGCTTAAATCCTTCTTCCTTTCTCATGTCTACTCCACTTATGAACAACTTGTGTTCCACTTGTGATCTGCTCACAATCCATTTGTATTCCGCATTTTTAGAGAACAAAATAAAGCTAAAATGACGCTCACTTTTATAGTCCAAATGCTGTCACTTCTAGTCTGGTTGTAGTCCACTTCTGATCCATTTGGGAGTCACTTGTCGTGATGAATGAAAATTGACAATGTAAATCCTCTTCTTCAGTCCTTAACTTGTGATCCACATGCACTCATCTAGTATTACATTTAAAATCCAACTTTAGTCCACTTGTAATCCAGTTCTATTCCACTTCAGTCATTATGAAATAAAAGTTTACAGGAAGACATTCTCGTTGTTCCTTTTTGTTTAATTGTGATCCACTTTTGACTCCACTTAAAATCAACTTGCGGCAAATTATAGTCCACTTCAATTTTATTCCACTTAACATCCACTTCTATTCCAGTTGTCTTCCATTTTAAAGTATCAAAGTGACAGCTCATAACTGCAGCATGAATTATACACACATGGGTGTAACAGTAAGCGTGTCCTAGCTGAATAATACATGTAGAATACACACCACAATACAAAGCGCAAATAGACATACAGTAATTATCTTCATTAGGTGGAAGCTCCTCTTACAGTTATGAGTTATTCCAGGATTAAAGGACATTTTTGTTAGAAAATTCTCGGCTAACAAACCTTTACTTTTTTTGTTTTCTTCTACATATTCATGAAAATGGGTGGTAACTGACAAAGGCTCATCTTGCAGCTCAATGGTCAAAATTTTAGACCACCCAATGGGAGGGCGCAAGGTCTCACTTGCTTTGTTCTTCTTTTTGTTGAGGACATGAACTAAAATGGCTACTCCTCCGTTACTTGTGAACGCATCAGAATAAAATTTGATAGGTACAGTGGGGCAAATAAGTATTTAGTCAACCACTAATTGTGCAAGTTCTCCCACTTGAAAATATTAGAGGCCTGTAATTGTCAACATGGGTAAACCTCAACCACGAGAGACAGAATGTGGAAAAAACAGCCAGAAAATCACATTGTTTGATTTTTAAAGAATTTATTTGCAAATCATAGTGGAAAATAAGTATTTAGTCAATACCAAAAGTTCATCTCAATACTTTGTTAAGTACCCTTTGTTGGCAATAACGGAGGCCAAATGTTTTCTGTAACTCTTCACAAGCTTTTCACACACTGTTGCTGGTATTTTGGCCCATTCGTCCATGCAGATCTCCTCTGAAGCAATGATGTTTTGGGGCTGTCGTTGGGCAACACAGACTTTCAACTCCCTCCACAGATTTTCTATGAGGTTGAGATCTGGAGACTGGCTAGGCCACTCCAGGACCTTGAAATGCTTCTTACGAAGCCACTCCTTTGTTGCCCTGGCTGTGTGTTAGGGATCATTGTCATGCTGAAAGACCCAGCCACATCTCATCTTCAATGCCCTTGCTGATGGAAGGAGATTTTCACTCAAAATCTCTTGATACATGGCCCCATTCATTCTTTCCTTTACACAGATCAGTCGTCCTGGTCCCTTTGCAGAAATACAGCCCCAAAGCTTGATGTTTCCACCCCGATGCTTCACAGTGGGTATGGTGTTCTTCGGATGCAATTCAATATTCTTTCTCCTCCAAACACGAGAACCTGTGTTTCTACCAAAAAGTTCTATTTTGGTTTCATCTGACCATAACACATTCTCCCAGTCCTCTTCTGAATCATCCAAATGCTCTCTAGCGAACCGCAGACGGACCTGGATGTGTACTGGCTTCAGCAGGGGGACACGTCTGGCAGTGCAGGATTTGAGTCTCCGGCGGCGCATTGTGTTACTGATAGTAGCGTTTGTTACTGTGGTCCCAGCTCTCTGTAGGTCATTCGCAAGGTACCCCCGTGTGGTTCTGGAATTATTGCTCACTGTTCTTGTTATCATTTTGACACCACGGGGTGAGATATTGCATGGAGCCCCGGATCGAGGGAGATTATCAGTGGTCTTGTATGTCTTCCATTTTCTAATAATTGCTGGCACAGTTGATTTCTTTACACCAAGTGCTTTACCTATTTCAGATTCAGCCTTCCCATCCTGGTGCAGGTCGACAATTTTGTTTCTGGTTTTCCTTCGACAGCTCTTAGGTTTTGGCCACAGTGGAGTTTGGAGTGTGACTGACTGAGGTTGTGGACAGGTGTCTTTTATACCGATAATGAGTTAAAACAGGTGCCATAAATACAGCTAACGAGTGGAGCCTTGTTTGACCTTGTTAGATGAAGTTAGACCTCTTTGACAGCCAGAAATCTTGCTTGTTTGTAGGTGACCAAATACTTATTTTCCACTCTAATTTGGAAATAAATTCTTTAAAAATCAAACAATGTGATTTTCTGTTTTTTTCCACATTCTGTCTCTCATGGTTGAGGTTTACCCATGATGACAATTACAGGCCTCTGTAATCTTTTCAATTAGGAGAACTTGCACAATTGGTGGTTGACTAAATACTTATTTGCCCCACTGTATATTATTGGGATGTACAGTATATGCATCAATCCTTGGAGGGGATTTTTAAACCATTGGTTACCACTGACGGAGATAGACCTCCAATGCATTTAGAATGGAAGGCTGGCAATGACTAAACGGTCGGTGGGATGTAAAATGTCCTTCATTTCTGGAACGACCTTTATCCAAAATGTAAAGATTTGACTGCCTGTTACATCCTACCATGTATGTTTCATTAGGACCTGAACTGCACTGCTGATGTCCCTGGATAACAAGAACCAGAAGAAGAATCATGGTCATCTTGCAGCAGGTTAACACACACGCACAGACTTGTTTTTAAGTCGTTGGTTGCCATTGACGGCAATAGAGGTCCAATTCATTTGATCTGGGGGAGGCTGGCAGCGATCGTTCGTTCGATAGATTGGACGTCTAATGCTGTCAACGGCACTGAAATATGATTACCGGCCCTCATTAGTGAACAAACATTCATTAGGGCTGCACTGTATCCTCTTTGTGTTTCCTTCTTCAATTCCAACTATGTTCGTGTGTGTTGCATGCCTCTCTTCAAGAGTCAGTGAATGCGTTAATGAACTCATCAGTCTTTCTGACAGCCTAATTTGCTGGGACAGCGGCCCCCTTTGATTGGGTGGGCGCTTAAGTAGGGCGAGCCTATAAAATCAGGCAACACACACGCACTCAACGCACACGGATCAACTGATAACGGAGCGGGACTGCAAGTGTTTAGTTGCTTGGCGCTAATGCCATAACCATGGCGACCAAAAGAAGGGGATCCAATTGGCCCCTGGAGGGCTGGGACCCCAACGTGAGGCGTTTGAGCTACAAGTTTGCGGCCGTCATCAAGGTAAACGCACGGTTATCCGTCAAGCCATGACCCGTGTCCGACGTGTCTATCTATATGCAAATGAGCAATTGGGTCACGTGACCAAATGAGGTCTGCGCGCGTCACTGAACAATTTCACATGTAGGGGGCGCTAGAATGCTTTATGTTGGTGTGCGTAGTATGTTAACTTCATGTTTTTGTGTGGAATGTGAACTTTCTTGGCAAATTTTTGTGCTTTTTACTTATAGATGAAATGAAAAATAAGAAAATGTGGACTCAAAATACTTAAATTTGAATATACTCTATCAGAAATATATATATATTTTTTAAATTCTAGAATGTTGTGTATTGTAAATTTACCAAACACTTAAAGCAACACAAGGTAACTTTTCAACCTTTATAAAATATTTTCATAACATTTGTGATGTTGACTGACATCTAGTGGACTGACACCTTTAGAAGCCTAAATAATGTTTAGTCAATTATTCAGGTTAATTGTGAATCATTTATTCTTGGTTGTATAAACAATGTGTTATTTGTTTGTTTGGTTTCGTGGAACGGGCTTGTGACATCATGTCATAGGATATAAGTGCGCAGCGAGAGCTGTTTGGGGAGTGAGTTGGCGTGAAGGCAGAAGTACGCATAAGTCATAGATAAGAGCCAAAACAGCTTTTGACGTCCCCGTTTCGCTATCTCTTTATCTATCTCTCAGTTGCTCCTTTGTTATATTTTGGATCAAAAGCGTTTAGATTATTTTTGGGGGGATTAAAGTAACGAAATCAAGAGAGTGGCGTGAGAGTTTTTCTTGGCCGTTGGCCAGTGGAGCGAGGAGAACGTCGGGCTGAGGGCTTTTTTGCGTTGTGGATCCTACAACACCTCTTTTATATCTTGAGGGGGTCTGTATTACTTTCACTAGCACTAATTAACTTCGAGGAGGGTGGCAGGTACCCTGCCACAGAAAAAAAACTACAAATGTGCTGACTGCTTTATGGCATAAGTCACTTCCCCCTTTGCTCACTCATTATAAAGAAAGAAGTCGATGTGAACACTTACGGGCAAATTCAGCAAAGATGGCAGAGTAACAAAAGAGACAAAAAGTTTTGTCTGAGGAGGGAAAAAAAGGGAGGTTACCAGGATATACAGAATAAACTTTGGCCCAGCTTTCACTCGCTGGCGTGGACCCCCTCCCCCCCAACCGACGGGTGGCGTGGGGGTGGGAGGGTGAGCCACACAGTTGCTAATTGTCATATGCTATTGTTTAGCCACAACTGGATTAATTACCTTTATTACTATTCATCCTTCACACAGCCGCTGGAAACAGAAATGCTGTTTAATCCATCTGCAGGCGGCCGGGAGATTGATTTTTGATTGATTGATGATTATACAACACTGTGCGGGTGTGCGCAGGTCCTGATATGGAACGCAGTGCTGGTCGTCACGGGAAACGCAGTCTTCAGGCTAAACATGACCGCTTTTGTACACCGGCATCGTTAAAGTTGACTAAAACTCAAAAGTTACCAAGTGTTGCGTTAAAAAAAAAAAAAAAGCATAAAATAATACTGTATATAAATGTTTTACCATTCATTATATTATTCATGATTAATTTGAGTATTATGGAATCATTTAACAAAATAAAATTTGCTAAATTGTTTTAATTGTATTTTGATTTTTAACAATTTTTAAAACTGTTTTTTTCTACTTTAATCCCAATTTTTCTCAAAAAAAAAAAAAAAAAAAAATTACATACAAGTAGTTACTTGTCTTATTGGTAGCTAATGCAAATTGGGTAAGCAGTTTATACATTATTCTATTTTTGTAATATTTTTGTATTTTTGGAATATTTAATTTCTTTAATAAATTTAATTGTAATTCAATAGTGCAACAAACATACTTTTACGTTTTACGTTTATTCTATTTTTTAAATACTCTAATACATTTGATCCACCCTGACGTATTACTAGTAAACGAACACCGGCTTGAATAATTAATTAGTTGAAATTGATGCGCGAAAAACAGTAAGTGTAAATTTGTCATGTAATAAACAAGGTTAGATAAAAAAGGTAAAGGTAAAAAAAAATGGTTCATTTTTTATTTTTGGATGTTGGATACCATGTACACAGTGTGTGTCGTCATGGAGACGAGAAGACGCAACAAGTAGAGCCACTTTAATAATGAATGCAGAGCACCCGATCGCCAATGTAAACAAACACGTGTTGATCTTTGACAATGCACATGTACACATTTTGAACTTTTAGAGGCGAGATTAACTCTTTCAGCGTCAGTGTTCACACTAGCGGACGTCTATTCAAAAGTTATCATTAGCTTAACTCATTCACTGGTGGCCCAGGTCACAGATTATGTGTTGTTCAAGTTGGTAACAGAGGGAAATTGACATTAAAAACATTCAATTTTGGAGTTTGAATATTCATTTCTAACATGAATTTTCAGCATCGAAAATCAGGTGTAAAAATTTTTTTTTTTTTTTTTTTTTAAACCTGTCCTGTTCAGCTGTTTGACACGGAGAATGGAAGTCTAAGTGTCGGGTTGGTCTGAACAGTTTTAATGTTTCATATTGAGACCATGACATACTCCCATTGTGACAATTTAAAATACCTCGTTTATCATGACAAAGCAGCGAACAGGAAGGGGTTATGGGGGAACAGAACAAAAGAAAAGAAACACATGAAAAGAAAGAAAAGAAACACAAACAACAAAAAGAAATACATTGAACGCCTACACTAACTATTAATATGTTGGTGCTATCGTCAGCTAAATGTATTTCTGGTTGACACATTGTGGGGGGCCTGTTGACCAGGGAAAGAAGGGGAGGGGGCGGGGGAGTCTATAAGATACAGTGGGGCAAATAAGTATTTAGTCAACCACCAATTGTGCAAGTTCTCCCACTTGAAAGGATTAGAGAGGCCTGTAATTGTCAACATGGGTAAACCTCAACAATGAAAGACAGATTGTGGAAAAAAAAACAGAAAATCACATTGTTTGATTTTTAAAGAATTTATTTCCAAATTAGAATGATATATAAGTATTTGGTCTTCTTCTCACTTCTTCTCACGAGGTCTAACGAGGCTCCATTCGTTACCTGTATTATTGGCACTTGTTTTAACTCATAACCGGTATAAAAGACACCTGTCCACAAACTCAGTCAGTCACACTCCAAACTTCCCTATGGCCAAGACAAAACAGCTGTCAAACGACACCAGAGACAAAATTGTAGACCTGCACCAGGCTGGGAAGACTGAGTCTGCAATAGGTAAAACGCTTGGTGTAAAGAAATCAACTGTGGGAGCAATTATTGGAAAATGGAAGACATACAAGACCAGTGATAATCTCCCTCGATCTGGGGCTCCATGCAAGATCTCACCCCGTGGCATCAAAATGATAACAAGAACGGTGAGCAAAAATCCCAGAACCACACAAGGGGACCTAGTGAATGACCTACAGAGAGCTGGGACCACCGTAACAAAGGCCGCTATCAGTAACACAATGCGCCGCCAGGGACTCAAATCCTGCACTGCCACTCGTGTCCCCCTGCTGTAGAAAGTACACGTTCAGGCCCGTCTGCGGTTCGCTAGAGATCATTTGGATAATCCAGAAGAGGACTGGGAGAATGTGTTATGGTCAGATGAAACCAAAATAGAACTTTTTGGTAGAAACACAGGTTCTCGTGTTTGGAGGAGAAAGAATACTGAATTGCATCCGAAGAAGACCATACCCACTGTGAAGCATGGGGGTGGAAACATCATGCTCTGGGGCTGTTTTTCTGCAAAGGAACCAGGACGACTGATCTGTATAAAGGAAAGAATGAAGGGGGCCATGTATCAAGAGATTTTGAGTGAAAATCTCCTTCCATCAGCAAGGGCATTGAAAATGACACGTGGCTGGGTCTCTCAGCATGACAATCATCCTAAACACACAGCCAGGGCAACAAAGGAGTGGCTTCATAAGAAGCATTTCAAGGTCCTGGTGTGGCCTAGCCAGTCTCCAGATCTCAACCCCATAGAAAATCTGTGGACGGAGTTGAAAGTCCGTGTTGCCCATTGACAGCCCCAAAACATCACTACTCTAGAGGAGATCTGCATGGAGGAATGGGCCAAAATACCAGCAACGTTGTGTGAAAATCTTGTGAAGAGTTACAGAAAACCTTTGGCCTCCGTTATTGCCAACAAAGGGTACATAACAAAGTATTGAGATGAACTTTTGGTGTTGACCAAATACTTATTTTCCACGATGATTTGCAAATAAATTCTTTAAAAATCAAACAATGTGATTTTCTTTTTTTTTCCCACATTCTGTCTCTCATGGTTGAGGTTTACCAATTTTGACAATTACAGTCCTCTCTAATATGTTCAAGTGGGAGAACTTGCACAATTAGTGGATGACTAAATACTTATTTGCCCAACTGTAAGTGATTGGGAGGGGTGGAGTGTACAAAAATCAGCTCTGTGATCCAGAAACCAGTAATTGTGCGAATCCCTTGTAAGTGTAAACCCGTCGGCAACCGACCCTACGCTGCCCCATCGCCATCCCAGGGCCATGGCCCCCACCCAGTCAGCCCAGAAAATGAGCCATCATCACCCCCCCAGGATCCAGGGTGGTCCCCCGGGCCACCTGCACCGCCATCAACCGGCCTCCAGGGATGGGAAGAGGGGACGTACCACCAACCCCATGCCCACCTCCACCCCCGTCCGCCCACCCGGCCCACAAGCCACAAGCCCAAACGGCATGGTACGGCACGTGACCCCAACGGCCCACCAAGCCCAGAGCAGGGCAGGGTCCCCCGCACCGGCGTCCAGCCAGCGACCCGCCACAGATCGCAGGGCGGATACCCAGGCAGAGAAGAGAGGCGAAGACAGAAGCAGGAGAAGGCCAAGGAGTCGCCGCGAAATTCAGGTGTAAAAATTCAGTTGCAAAACTTCAGTCGTAAAAGATTTTTGCAAAAATTTACAACCGCTGGGCGATGACTGAAAGTTTTTTGGCAACTGAATTTTGTTTTTTGCAACTGAATATTTATGACAGAATCTTTGGTGACTGAATTTCTACAACTGATTTTTTTTGCAACTGAATTGTGATCCTGAAAAAATTGTGATGCTGAAAAAGTTTTAGGCATTCATATTCAAATTCCTTTAGTACCAACTTTAATAGGTTTAAAATTTGACATGATATGTGGCTTTTGAGTTAGGTTTAGAGTTGGGTCAAAGATTGAAAGTTTTAAATCGGGTTTACGCTTGATGCCTGCAAGAAGATGTTCACAAAGAGTTAACAGATGGTCACTCAGTATGCAGTGGTGTAATGTTCACAGAGCTCTATTTGCTTGCCAGATGGAGCGTTTGCTTCATTAAAACATCCATTACAATGAAAAGGCACGTTATACATGAGACTTTATATAATGGTTAGCTCTTTAATGAGTATGAAAGTCAATTATCTAAAAAAAAAAAAAAAAAAGTTGTCATAGTAGTTTCATTATTGTGTTATATTCAATTTTTAATCCTTGCTTTTTATTGGGAATTTAATGGGAAATGCAAAAAGTGGCACATTAATTGCACAATAATTCAACTTCTATGTTCTGGAAATAGTTAAACTGGTGTAATCATGAGTCATAGCATCCTACCAGGATGAGCCTTCAGTGTCTTTTATCCAGAAATCCAACACCTGCTTGACACACCTAAAAGGAGGAAGCGGCTTCTTGTTGCCGTGGACGACTGAGGCGAACTTGTCGGAGTCAGACTAAACATTCACAAACGGACGAATATATTGATGGAAGTGAGCACGAGGCGGGACTTTTGCAGCAGGTTTCCTCTAAACTTTATCAAGACAGGAGAGAAAACCAGGATGGGTCCTCAGATTAAGACTTTTTAATGGGAATAAATCCGGATTGGATTAGATGCACCCTTTTTTTGTTTAAATCACTGAGCGAGATCCTGTGAGATTATGTACAAACGTCGGGACCATGTGGATCTTTACGAGAAGGATCAGGCTAAATGGGCTTTACTCCGAAACGTCAACACTGTTGTGAAACAAAGCACGTTGCTACCGGTACGATGCAGCCATGGTACTCAGTCATTGTAAAGTGCATATGAACCATGTTTATATGGATTAAATATCATTTCAGGTTATTTTGTCACTACACGTTGAAATTTTGTTGTTTAAAAAAACTGCCATTTCCAGGGCGACTACGTGTGGTTGGACCTGAAGAGCGGTAGAGAGTTTGAAGTTCCGATCGGCGCAGTGGTCAAACTTTGTGACTCGGGACAGATCCAGGTGGTGGATGATGAAGGAAATGTGAGTTATGACTTATATCACCTTTCAAAAGAAAACTGGTTCCGAGGCTAGCTAATCATGAAATTAATGTCAATTTGTTGGTGGAACAAATGGTTCTAGATAAGGGTTTAGTGTCCTGTGTTATAAAGGATGTTGAAGGTCAAAGAGTTTCTCTAGAACCATAAAGAAAATGAGACTCTAAGGGTCGGATGTTCCTGGGTTCATCCATAAATACTACTCCTGTTCAGGATCATATTTCAGGCACAAAACGATTCCTAGGTAGTACCTCTTGTTGACCCTGAGAACCTAAGGGACCAAGGTTCATGGATCTTCTGCTTATTGTACCAACAAAAAGGTCTCAAACCAAATTTGTGAAGTACCTACCATATTCTGTAAAGCTTTCTAGAGCTGAATCATATCGCCTTTCAAAAGAAAATTATTTCATAGGCTGCCCAAAATTAATGTCAAATTGTGTCAGGATTAAATGTAACTTTTAAACATTTTTTCCTGGACGAAAAGCTTCTATTCGTGGGTTAAGTTTCCTGTGTTTTAAATGATAATAAAGATCAGACATTTTCTTTTTAACTATAAAGAAAACGAAACCCAAAAAGAGAAGTGTTCCTGGAAACCCAAAAAGAGAAATGTTCCTGGGCTTAATACATAAGTACTACTCCTGTGTAGGGTCTACTTTAGGCCCAAAACGATTCCCTGGTACTTACGTTCTCATGGTCCTTAGGATAATTTGAGAACCTAAGGGACAAAGGATAATCGATCTACTGCTTAAGTACCACCACACTAGCAGTAACTAAAACAATTCTCGGAAACTACATTTTGGTACCAACCTGTTGGAGGCAGTCTTTCAGGTCCTCCGCGTGTTCGTTTTCAATTCAGGTGAGACGGCTAGACTGGTCTGCAAAGTAAAAGACTGGAGGCAAGGGATCATTACTGCGCAGTTTTAATTTCAGAAATTTCTGGGTGCATTCAATGACAGAACAAAGCTGTGTAGAGAAATGCACACCGAACAGTGAACTCGGCGTTGCTTATACGCTGTACTTAAAAAGGAGGTGTGTCTGTTTGGTTATTAATTGATCATGCAAAATAGGTCATGAGCCTTGCTGGTTGGCAGTTAAAAGTCCATGATTATTGTTAGCAGTTAAAGTCCATGATTACCTGAGGCAAAACTAACTATCAGCAGTTTCAGTGAAAAACAACTGGTCATGCTTGCAAGCATATCAGAAGATTGCATTAGGCGAGATGTATACAGACTTCAAACCATATAAATATTTCTAGATCTGGAGTAAAGTTGCTTGAGTTTACCCTAAACTGTCCTAACCCTCCATGTGCAGGAGCACTGGATCTCCCCTCAGAACGCCACTAACATCAAGCCCATGCATCCCACCTCCATCCATGGCGTGGAGGACATGATCCGCCTGGGAGACCTGAACGAGGCCGGAATCCTACGCAATTTGCTCATCAGATACAGCGAGAAGCTAATTTATGTGAGTTACGCACTACTTTCCTGGCCTGGTTCTGGTAGTCTAATCAATCTACTCATACCTGACAGCCTATCTAGACTTCTAATTTATCATACAACTTTCTCATGCATTTCCAGCTCTTCACCTTTTGATTCTTTTCTATCTTCCTTTTCCTGTTTCCTCCAAAGACAAACTGTGGTGGGAGGGTAAGTTTGCACTTGTATGAGGCTTCACATACTGTTTGTGGCATGTTTAAGATGTTGACTGAAAGTGAGGTGGATAAATGGTAGCTTGATAAACGAACCTCTCAGTTAAACAAGTGCCTAGCGGTAAGCGGCTCGGGTATGCGTGCACAGACGTTTTCCAACATGGCCAGCTCGTCTTTCGTGGCTGACACGCGTCCACCTGAGACGCTGGACGCATGTTACATCATCCGCTGATATGCCCCTCTTTGAACACAGCTTGGTAGGATTGCCATCCAAAATAAGAGTCCCTGCTTGGCTGCATGAATCTCCTACTGATAGCTTTGGGAATATTCCAGAAAACCAGCTATCTCATTCTAGGTATGCAGTGGGCAAATAAGTATTTAGTCAACCACTAATTGTGCAAGTTCTCCCACTTGAAAATATTACAGAGGCCTGTAATTGTCAAGATGGGTAAACCTCAACCATGAGAAACAGAATGTGGAAAAAAAAAAAAAACTGAAAATCACATTGTTTGATTTTTATAGAATTTATTTGCAAATCATGGTGGAAAAAAAGTATTTGGTCAATACCAAAAGTTCATCTCAATACTTTGTTATGTACCCTTTGTTGGCAATAACGGAGGCCAAACGTTTTCTGTAACCCTTCACAAGCTTTTCACACACTGTTGCTGGTATTTTGGCCCATTCCTCCATGCAGATCTCCTCTAAAGCAGTGATGTTTTGGGGCTGTTGTTGGGCAACACGGACTTTCAACTCCCTCCATACATTTTCTATGGGATTGAGGATCTGGAGACTGGCTAGGCCACTCCAGGACCTTGAAATGCTTCTTATGAAGCCACTCCTTTGTTGCCCTGGCTGCTGTTTGGGATCATTGTCATGATGAAAGACCCAGCCACGTCTCATCTTCAATGCCCTTGCTAGATCAGCGTCCTGGTCCCTTTGCAGAAAAACAGCCCCAAAGCATGATGTTTCCACCCCCATGCTTCACAGTGGGTATGGTGTTCTTTGGATGCAATTCAATATTCTTTCTCCTCCAAACACGAGAACCTGTGTTTCTACCAAAAAGTTCTATTATGGTTTCATCTGACGATAACACATTCTCCCAGTTCTCTTCTGTATCATCCAAATGCTCTCTAGCGAACCGCAGACGGGCCTGGAGGTGTACTTTCTTCAGCAGGGGGACACGTCTGGCAGTGCAGCATTTGAGTCCCTGGCGGCGCATTGTGTTCCTGATAGTGGCCTTTGTTACTGTGGTCCGAGCTCTCTGTAGGTCATTCACTAGGTCCCCCCGTGTGGTTCTGGGATTTTTGCTCACCGTTCTTGTTATCATTTTGACGCCACGGGGTGAGATCTTGCATAGAGCCCCAGATCAAGGGAGATTATAAGTTGTCTTGTATGTCTTCCATTTTCTAACAATTGCTCCCACAGTTGATTTCTTTACACCAAGCATTTTACCTATTGAAGATTCAGTCTTCCCAGCCTGGTGCTGGTCTACAATTTTGTCTCTGGTGTCCTTCGACAGCTCTTTGGTCTTGGCCATTGTGGAGTGTGGAGTGTGACTGACTGAGATTGTGGACAGGTGTCCTTTATACCGATAATGAGTTAAAACAGGTGCCTTTGATACAGGTAACGAGTGGAGCCTCGTTAGATCTTGTTAGAAGAAGTTAGACCTCTTTGACAGCGAGAAATCTTGCTTGTTTGTAGGTGACCAAATACTTATTTACCTCTCTAATTTGGAAATAAATTCTTTAAAAATCAAAGGTTGAGGTTTACCCGTGTTGACAATTACAGGCCTCACTAATCTTTTCAAGCAGGAGAACTTGCACAATTGGTGGTTGACTAAATACTTATTTGCCCCACTGTACATAGTGTCTTGGCTTTTCCAGGTCAGCTTTGAGACATTGTCTCTCAGGGTTATCTTCTGGCTAGCTGGACATGCAGATATCTCTGGCCAAGTTGAGTTATGCAAAGGGGTCTCCAATGTCCACAAATCTTGATATTTGCATCTCTGTACGCCACAGGTGTCAAACCGATTCCAGAAAGGGCCTAGTGGGTGCAGGTTTGCTTTCCAACCAATGAAGAGGACACCTTTTCACCAATTATATCTTTTACATGCGTAATCAGTTAAACTTTGTCAGGTGCTGCTTGTTTGAGCAGGAAGTTCATTGGTTAAACTCTGCGCATTATCGGTTGGAACAAAATCCAGCATCAACTAGGACCTTTCTGGAATCGGTTTGACACCTGTGCTCTATGCCTTTTCAATCACTACCCTTGGCTTGTTACTAAAACACAAGGTAGAAAATCCCAGCAGCTAAAATGAATTTCCTCTGCAAGAGACTCGATGTGTTATAGCATGCCTGGGAACATCTGTGAAAAAGAAGTTTGTGTTTCCTTACAAAGAATGTGATGAATGAATGAACCTTTAGTGGCAGACAAGACAAAAGTGTGGATGGAAGGGACTGGAATAAGTAGTTTTGTCTTGAGGGTGCAGTCAGCAAGTAGCACTCAACCCAGGCTAAGGCCTTCTTAGTTTGCATGTTCTCCCCTGTATTAGAGCCAGTTTTTACTCTGGCTTCCATTTAAATGTCCAAAGAAAAGCAAACACCCAGATGAATGAATGAGTCACCCGTCGTGGCTAATTATAGCCTTCCCTTCGGCCTTTTCCTTTCAGACATACACAGGATCGATCCTGGTAGCAATCAACCCATATCAGCTGCTTCCTATCTATACGCCAGACCAGATCCGCCTGTATACCAACAAGAAAATTGGCGAGATGCCTCCTCACATCTTTGCCATTGCAGACAACTGTTACTTCAACATGCAGAGAAACAATCGCGACCAGTGTTGCATCATCAGGTATGTACCAAGACTTGCGTTAGTTATCCGTGACTTTGAAGCTCTCCTCTGTATCCCGACCCAATTAGTGGAGAGTCTGGAGCGGGAAAGACCGAAAGCACCAAACTGATCTTGCAGTTCCTGGCAGCGATCAGCGGTCAACACTCATGGATTGAGCAGCAGGTTCTGGAGGCCAACCCCATTCTGGAAGGTCAGTCTGTAGGGAGTGAGAACTGAGTAATACGTCAATCTAGCTTACTTGTTTTCCCCGCAGCCTTTGGAAATGCAAAGACCATCCGCAACGACAACTCGTCCCGCTTCGGCAAATACATCGACATCCACTTCAACAAGAGAGGAGCCATCGAGGGGGCTAAGATTGAACAATACCTGCTGGAGAAGTCGCGAGTCTGTCGACAGGTACGTAACTCAAACACTGACACATAAATCTAGATATGATCATTCAAATTGTGTTTTTGTGTGCAGGCTCAGGATGAGAGGAACTACCACATTTTTTACTGTATGTTAAAGGGCATGACGGCAGAAGACAAGAAGAAGCTGGGCCTCAGCAAGGCAACAGACTACACATACCTCACCATCGTCAGTCCATCTGTTATATCAGCCTCATTATGATTTGATTTGATTGATATTACACTGATCAGTACAAATGCGTGTACAGGGAAAGTGTACCGTTTGTGACGGGCGTGACGACATGAAGGAATACTCCAACATACGCTCCGCCATGAAGGTAACATAGGATTACACCTGACTCCCCTTCCGTTTCCCTTACAATCTAACTTCTTTTTTGCCAATGTTTCTTCAGGTTCTGATGTTCACTGATAAAGAGAACTGGGAGATTTCCAAACTGTTGGCATCCATTTTACACATGGGCAATCTGCGCTATGAAGGTCTTTACAGGCTCTGTTCTATCAAAGCATATTTGAACACTTTTTAAAAAAGTTTTTTCTCTTCATATGGAAAATTTATGGACCTGCAGCACGAACATATGACAACTTGGATGCCTGTGAGGTCGTACGCAGCCCGCATCTTTCTACCACGTCAACGCTGCTAGAGGTCAGAACTAGGGGTGTGACAAAATATGGAAATGGTGATATATCGTGAGACTTTGTATTAGGGTTGTCCAGGTTTTTGTACTTCCGATCCGATACCGATATTGTTTTGCACTTCCGATCCGATACCGATACTGGCCGATACCAGCCTATCTGAGCATGTGTTAAAGTTATTTAGCCTCCTTACTTAGTTGTCAGACTCATGTTGAAAAGAGTTTTAGAACTCTTAATAACAACTAGCCAGCTGAATTAGGTGAGTTTGAATAACACACAACGGTTGGTAACAAGAAACTGACCTGTTTATTCAGTGACAAACACAAAACATTATAAATAACAAACAGAAATGGCATAGTCAGTCAGTAAAACGTGCAAATAATATTGTAAACTGTCTTTAAAAAGCAAAACACACAAACAACCTCAGTGGAAAATCCACCCCCCCAAGCTATTAGATGATTTTAATGTTTCGTGCATTAGTTACAATAACTGTATAAAAAGCCTCTCAGGTTTAAATAAACGACTATTTCAGTATCAAGTTAACATTTTAAAACGGTAAATAAAATACTCAAGTCCCCATTCTGTATCAGCAGCTTTAAACTACATTCAATTAATTTAATTTTGCGAATCAACTGTTAAAGTTGTTAAAATTGCTCCCGTTATTCCATAAATTCCCCTCTGTCTACTTTTAACATGTGAAAGTTTTAAAACTGCTTTGAAGATAGATTCAAGTCAAGATTTTGCCGATTTAGGAGTATTTTAGATAAAAAGCTAATTAGGTTCGCTTGGAAGGTTCACAACAGCCTACTAGGAAAGTCTCCTGCTTTAAGATGGCGGCCGTTTACTAACGCATGTAGTTTTCCATACTTCAATGTTGCCAACGCCGTCGAGTCTATCATTTTGCATCTAGTTCTATATACATATGATATCTATTATCTACAGTAAAACGATGTTGACGTAGTTTATAGCGGCTATCAGCAGCAGTCAGGTATTCTTGTGTTTTTTATCCAGCGGCATGAGTTGAGCTAAAGCCGTGAGTTGAGCATTGGCATTACCCGGGTCTATGACAAGCATGATGTTTACTCTCGGGACACAATGCGGTCCGTTTCTCATTGCGTCCCGAAGACCGCGCTGTGTATTAGTTCCGCTTTACTCCACATATTTCAATAATCGGAATTTGGATGTTTGTGAATAATTCTCGAATCTTCTACGGCCGAATCGCTCAAGGATGTAATGACGGCTGGGCATGGTGTACCGTGGTTCTAAGTGTTGGATGGTGCGTCTTTACTCACAAGAGATAATGGCTCGTCATCCAGAATGAATTCTTCGGCAATGACTCTTGTTATTCCCTGGGCTTTGGGACTGTCGAGTGCCAGTTTGTCACGCATAGCAAAAGATTCTGCTAGTGTTAGTTGCGGAGGACCTTTCTTTTTGTCTTCGGTTTTCTTAACATACGCCTTACATTGTTTGTGGTGGTATTTCGCTAAATGCTTGATTAAGTTGGTTGTATTAAAACTTCTTACAGCTTTACCACCACGCTTGACTTTATTGTGGCATATGTTGCACTCTGCCTCTTTGTCTTTGTCGTCCTTTAAGGTGAAATGATCCCACACAGCTGACATTTTTACCGATAAAGTCTCTCGGTAAATTGGGAGACGATAATGTAATGTGTTGAAGGTGTGCCGTAAAATACGGACCGGATTTTAGGGAAACCGAAGCAAAAACTGGAATGGATTATGTAAATACCGGACTTTTAAAAAAACTGGATCGGAAGTCTGGATCGGAATTTTTCCGTGTCGGCAGATCCGATACGCATTTTTTTGCCCATATTGGCGTCCGATCCGATCCAAATATCGGATCGGGACATTTCTACTTTGTATCCCAAAAGGTTATCGATAGGCCCCTGTCAAGAATCGAGATATCGTTTTAAAAAGGTGTCAAATAAAAAACAAAAACAAAAAAAAAGGCTGCCATTGACAGTACTCAACGCCCAATCCATTTAGACTGGGAACGTTCGTTTATTCAAAACCAGAGCATTCACAGTCATTCGGTTCGATTTTCGGGGCATTTACAGGTCCTGTTGAGTTTGAGTCATTGCCTATTCCAGGGGTTCCCAACCTATTCCACTAAGGCACACTGTGGGTGCAGGATTTCATTCTTACCAAACAAGATGACAACACTTTTTCCCCAATCTGGTGTTTTACAAGTGCAATCAGTTGATTGCAGTCAGGTGTGGCTTGTTTTAGCAGAAGCCTCATTGGTTCAACTGTCTCTGCTGGATCGGCTGGAACAAAAACCAGGACCCACAGTGTGCCTTGAGGACTGGGTTGAAAACCCCTGGCCTATTCATTTGGGTGAATTCCCAGGTCACTTCCTGCTTTGTAACGCAAAATAAACAGCAAGTGACTCATAAAATACCCCAAAATCAACAGGAAGTAACTGAAAATCAACAGGTAAATGACCTTAAATGGCCCAAAATTACTCTTTGCCTGGCATTGGCTGCCACTGACGGCCATAGACGTTCAATCCGTTTGAACTGGGAGGGATGTTCAAATGGATTGGACGTCTACTAGTGATAAATTCATTCCAATTCACAGCAGAAGCTTGTTTTCGGTTTATTAGTTTTTTTGTGGAATATCCTGGAATGATTTCCTGACCAATGTATCGAAAATCGTTGTATCGCAAAATCGTCAGATCATTGTTATCGTGAGCTTTGTATCGCAAATCGTATCGTATCGTATCGTGAGGTACCAAGAGGTTCCCACTCCTAGTCAGAACATAGTCAGTCACCTTAATCCAGCGGTGTCCGAACTTTTTTCTTTGAGGGCCGCTTGGGGAAAAAAATCAGATTATTTTCATTAGTTTTTAAGGTATTAACATTCTTAAAGGGATCCATGGATAGAAAGACTTGTGTTCTTAAAAGATAAATGTTATTATGAGTTACAATAAATTGATATGGAAACATCTCATGATGTTTTCGTTTTTATACAATTTGTAAAGTTTGCTTAACTAATAGGTCACCAATGTTGTTGACGTCGTAGGGCGGTGACATCACATGGATACGCTGCTAGGCTTCCACAGTATGACTCTAGCATAGACTTCATGATGTATTGACGGGACACGGGGCGCGGGGCCGATAAACAGGGGGCCTGCATTGTTGGCGAGGCCGTCAAAGCTGACCAAGTGGAATCACAGACAAAGAGCTTTTTTCGTTGAAAGTTCTTGTGAATAAATTCTTAAATTCCTGAATTCTTTACAGATATGGACATAGGCGGAGTTTGACTTTTGGGGCAGGGGGGGCACAACATGTTGATGACCTTGAAACGTGGTGTCAGCAATAAAATTAACTAACAAGAATATTTATAATAATAAGTTGACAATGAGCGATTTTTTCCATCATTCTTCAGGGGAATTCTAAATCAGGCTGCTTAGGCAATACTTTTCGCCTAGATCGTCATCCATTGAATATGGTACGCCCGCCGGTGTCGTGCCAATTTAGTTACCCCAGTCAAAAATTGTATCCCCTGGGCGGAGCCATATGGAGGTAGATTTGTGTCTTTATTATTCAATCAAAAAAAAAAAGTTGCTTAAAAAAAAAATAAAAAAGTTGCTTCAATCAAAATATATATTTTCAACCAAAAAAATGTCGCCTCAATTTAAAAAAAAAAGTGTTTGAATGCAGAAATAAATTTGAAACTATAAAAAAATGCATGTGAAAGCTTTTTTTTATTTTTTTATCTATTGATTGATTTATTATTATTATTATTTTTAATTGAAGCAACTTTTTTGATTGAAGTAATGTTGATTCGTTTTTGGGCCACATTTTGGCTAGGGCATTTTTGTCTTTATTAGTCAATCAAAAAATAAATAAAAATATAGATTTTATATTTCCAAAAAACAAAATCAAAAAAAGAAAAATTTCAATCATAGAAAAAGTTTTTGAATGCGAAAAAATATTTGAGATTGAAAAATTTGCATTTGAACACTTAATTTTTCATTGAAAAAGTTTTTTTTGATTGAAGCAATCCTTTTTGTGTTTGGGCCATGTTATGATTAGGACATTTATGTCTAAATCTTTCAATCACTAAAAAAAGTTGCTTCAATCAAAAAAAAAAATTTCGATCAAAGAAAAAAAAATCATTTTTTAAAATATTTTTTTTCCAACTTTTTTTTTGTTGAAAATTATATGCATAGCAAATGACCGTCTAGGGCAGGGGTTTTCAACCCAGTCCTCAAGGCACACTGTGGGTCCTGGTTTTTGTTCCAGCCGATCCAGCAGAGACAGTTGAACCAATGAGGCTTCTGCTAAAACAAGCCACACCTGACTGCAATCAACTGATTGCACTTGTAAAACACCAGATTGGGGAAAAAGTGTTGTCATCTTGTTTGGTAAGAATGAAATCCTGCACCCACAGTGTGCCTTAGTGGAATAGGTTGGGGACCCCTGGTCTAGGGTGCTCGAAAAATAATTTTGAACCATTATAAGAATTTTTTTTTTTGTTCATGTCATTCATTTTTGTTGCAGTTTTATTGCTTTTCAACTTTTATGTATATCTATCGGAAAGTCAATCACATGCTATGAAACTTTTCGGACACATAAAATCCGCTTATGGATATGGACGTAAAACAGTCTCGATTCTTGGTTAAAAGCAAAAAAAAAAAACGTGCAGTTAGCATTTATTTTACGTAAATATATCGAAGTACAATGCTAGTCTGTTAGTAAATGCAGTTAGCGTCGTCTTACGTAAACAGAGCTTTTCCGGTGAAAATTCTTGTGAATAAATGCTTAAATCCCCAAATTCTTTATAGATATTGACTTAAAACCGATTGTTGATTCAAATTCAAATTAAATTAAATTAAAATTAATTTAAAATAAATTAATTTAATTTAATGATAAAATTAATTAAATTAAAATTAATTAAAATTAAGATTGTTGGTTAAAAGCAAAAAAAAACCAAAAAAAAAACCGTTCAGTTAGCATTTATTGTACGTAAATGTTGCGAACTATGATGCCAATGCAGTAGCGGCGAATTTTTCACAACGTTGGCAGGTCATGGCTTAATGGTTTTTTGCACAACGTTTCAAAATGTATACATGGTACAAAAAATATAATAATTACCTTGAATCCTCGAACAAATCACTTCTGAGACAATCCTTCCTGTTTGTATGCGGTACAGCTGTCGTACTTTTTCAGCAGAAATCTGGCGTTAGATTGCTGTGTGCATGTGTTTGTCAACAGCTCTTCTTGATGTGGGCGGCCCCCTATTTGAATGCAAGGCGCAGTGCATGACCGATCTGTCCCAATCAATACCATTATGAAGTCTATTTCTCTACTGACATAAACATGACGTCTGTTCAATCCTGTCAATGTGAACCTTAGAGGAACATTATGAGCAGCTAGAGCAAAACGAACAGGAAAGACGGGATGAAAAGAGACGAGAGTAGGGGGAAAAAAACGGTGTCCGGCTAAAATGTACGACACCTTCAAAATGTACTACAAGTGGCGATTTTGACACCCAAGAAGTTTTGATTTTCTGTCTTGATTGATTAATCAATTGGAGACTTGTTAGACATAACGTTGCACGGATCACAAAATGTTAGCTTTTAGTTGGCAAGTAATAATTTGTGTTTACGCGTGTGCGCGCAGGTGGACGGCAAAGACTTGATGAACTGTCTAACGAGCAGAACGTTGATCACAAGAGGAGAAACCGTTTCCACGCCACTCAGCATGGAACAAGCGCTTGACGTCCGCGACGCCTTCGTCAAGGTTGAACGCCGCACCAAAGCACAAGCCTTCCATACTTAAGTGACTGAAGCTTTTTGTGTGCGTGCGTAGGGTATTTACGGCCGTCTGTTCGTTTGGATCGTCGAGAAGATCAATGCTGCCATCTACAAGCCTACATCCTCACACAGCAAAGTTGTCAGACGCTCAATAGGACTGCTGGACATCTTTGGCTTTGAGAACTTCACAGTCAACAGGTAAAACACACAAACAATACAGCCACGCATGTGACGGCATTAAGTGCCCTTGTTTGTGCCGGCAGTTTTGAGCAATTGTGCATCAATTTCGCAAACGAGAACCTGCAGCAGTTCTTTGTGCGTCACGTGTTCAAACTTGAGCAAGAGGAGTACAACCTAGAGAACATCAACTGGCAGCACATTGAGTTCACCGACAACCAAGACGCCCTCGATATGATTGCCATCAAGCCCATGAACATCATCTCGCTCATCGACGAGGAGAGTCGATTCCCCAAGGTACGCGATGACACCCAACTTCGCCTGACCAATGTGTTAATGTGACAAGGAAAACCATTAGGGGACATTAACCCTTTCAGGGACAGCCCAGGTGACAGCCTGAGTGGTGGTAGTCAGTAGAGAAGGAAATTGATATTGAAAACACTGACTGACGGCAATGAACGTCGATTTCAACTTGGAGGGGCTAGAAGCATTCATTTGATTGCTTCCAACCCCTTCCAGTTAAAATGGATTGGACGATTATTGCCATCAATGGCAGCCAAAGAGTTAAGGTATGTGAGTTCATTTAAAAAAAAAAAAAATATATATATATATATATACATATACATATGGCGGAAAACACTCAGGTGACTTGAAGTTCCGCTCTGAGAGCCCCAATTTGGCCAAATTTCAAAATTGTCCGATATGCATGTGTGATACATCATTGGAAAGCTTAAAATCTCAATTTTCTGGGGGAAGAAAAATTTTGAGCAGGAGGGGATTTTTTTAAAAAAAATTTTTTTTAAACAACAAAACCCTATCTGGAAGGTGAGAGCACGTGAGAGCAGAATTACAGACGCCATGACTTCACGAGATATTATCCCGGACTTATCTTGTTTCGATCCAAAAACTCCATGTCGCATGTATCACCGAGTGTCAAGACACAGCTGTAAATGGCCACAGCTGGATTTTTGGGGGGATTTTATGGGTGAAACATGGTCATATAACAAGGGTCGTGATGCAGAAATCACAGACATCAAGGAGTGGTCGAGATGTTCTTTTTTATACTATATTCAGAACTGGCTTTAGCTACTATTCTCCTCTTAAATGGAACGAATTGCAAACTACTCTTAAACTGCAGTACAGTCATTCATTCATCTTGGTGATTTTAAATCTCTTTTGTCTGATGTTTTTACTGATTATTGTAACATTTTCCGTTAGTGTATTTTGTGTTGTTTGATATTTGTGAATGTTTCTCTGTGCACAGGCCTCTCTTGTAAAAGAGATATTAATCTCAATGAGACTGCCTGATAAAATAAAGATAAAATTAAATTTAAAAAAAGTTACAGACACTATTTTCTTCATCGTGACGTAATTTGTTTAAAAGTTTAAAATATGAGAGTGAATAATTTTTTAAAGTCGTTTTTTTTTTTTTTTTTTTTAACTAACTGTTCTGCCCAAATGCATGATGGGAAGTGAGGAAACCATGACTGTGTGTAGTGGCTGCAAATACTATATCGTCTCTGTGTTGTGTACAATGCAGGGTATTAAGAATAAGATTAACTCCTGTCGTGCTTCCCCACGTTGCTTGCCTCAATAGTTATAATTGTTGTGGAAGACATATCAAAGCTTTAGGCAATAAAAGCACGGTCCAAATGAATGCCTGTATCCACTCCACTCACTTGTCACTGCCTCTTAGCTCTGTATATGCGTAGAACGGCGCCATTTTAGTCTGTTTGCAGCAATGTGTGAGTGGGTCGTTCCGTGCATGCGTTAAATATTTAAACATGATTATTAAAAATAAATGATTACCACCCGTTAACGCGATAAATTTGACAGCCCTAGTTGTGCCTTATGTTGGCTCAACATGTGTGCTTTGTGTTAAAAGAACACAATTGCTAAATACTGAAGGAAAGCAATTTAATTAGGTGCAAATTATGTATTTCTTTAATGTCGGTTCAACATGTATTTTGGGGTGAACATGAGTGCCTTATGTTGGCTCAACAAGACTGTGTTATGTTCGCGCAACATGAGTGGCTAATGTTGGCTAGACATGTGTGCTTTATGTTAAAAGGACACATTTGCTAAATGCTGAAGGAAAGCAATATTATCAGGTGCAAATTCTTTCCATAATTTTTTTATGTCAGTTCAACACCCCATTTTTTGAGTGCAGCTCTTTAAAATACTGCAATTTATTTATTTAATTTGTAATTGAAAAAAATCAGTGATGGACTGAGGGCGCGAAGTTTGAAGCGCAAAGTACCAAGGCATCACTGTATTACAATTGGATCTCAAATAAGCTAAGCTGCTAAGCTGCAGTCATTCTAGTCGTTCTTCACAAAGGATCAAGAGTATACCCTTTGAATATTGCTGGATTGCCTGCATTCCATTGTTAGTCTTTAAATATCTACTTCTTGAAATGTTATCAAACTGCCACTCCAATGCAATTCAAAACCCCACCAGTAGGGTTTTCCTAAATCAAAGCTACGTATGTTCCAGGGCACAGACAGCACCATGCTGAACAAACTCAACTTCCAACACAAAGTGAACAGCAACTACATTCCGCCCAAGAACAACCACGAGACTCAGTTCGGCATCCAACACTTTGCCGGGGTAGTCTACTATGAAACAAGAGGTAGCAACCCACTACGCACACACTACAACATACAGTACAACATAACTCTGTAATTACATGGAGGTGTCTCCCAGGCTTCCTGGAGAAGAATCGGGACACGTTATATGGCGACATCATCCAGCTGGTTCACTCCTCCAAGAACAAGTTTGTCAAGCAGATTTTCCAGGCTGATGTTGCTATGGTAACACATAAAATAAGTGATTAGGCTAATAAGAAAACGTGAATCTTATGTAACTTTCACCTCTCCTGCATGTGTACCTGTGTGTGTGCATGATGTTTTTGGGGTTTCCTTACAGTTTCTGTGTGGTTTTGCTCCTATTCTACATCTTCCATCCAGTCCTCTCCCAAAGGTAAAAAGTTCAAAACATGAGCTCCGACTGCATGTAACAGTTCTTCAACTAAATCTACACATAAACAATCAGTTTTTCATAACCAACAAAATCACCCTGACTCTTCCTATTCCTGGACTTATCTGACTGGACAACTTTTTTTTTTTTTTTTTTTTTTTTTAAACTTTGCCACAAAGAGGAAGAAGCGCAGGAAGGACAAAAACGACTAACTTTGTGTGTGTATGTGTATGTGTTTGTAGGGGGCAGAGACCAGGAAGCGTTCTCCCACTCTCAGCAGTCAGTTCAAAAAATCTCTGGAGTTGCTCATGAGAACGTTGAGCGTCTGTCAACCTTTTTTTGTACGCTGCATCAAACCCAATGAGTACAAGAAACCCATGGTGAGTCCCTAGTCTCCTTATGTGATTTTTGTTCTTTTTAAACAACGTATGTTCTACTAGCTAGCTACAGTGGTATGAAAAAGTATCTGAACCTTTTGGAATTTCTCACATTTCTGCATAAAATGACCATCAAATGTGATCTGATCTTTGTCAAAATCACACAGATGCAAAAACAGTGTCTGCTTTAACCCTTTAACACCGAACGTGTCGGCAGCAACTCGTTTACGCATATCGTCTTTGAAGCTTTGTCACGCTGTAATTACGTCACCCACGTCCCGCTGGTTGGGCTCGTTTGAAAGTGCGGAAGTTGATGTCCACACCGGTTTTTATTTGAAGTCAATCGGCCAAGAAAAACGGGTGATAAAGTCATTTGAGTTTTATTGCACTCATAAATATGCATTCAAACGCTGCACGGACCATGTATCCATCTCCATATTTCCATAATTTCTTGTCCTTTTTAAAATCCGAAAGCAGCACAAAAGACTACATATCCCAAGAGCCATTGTAATGTCAAGAAGGACTAACCGAATGTGATCATTTTTAATAAATTTCCGAGCGAGGCGCCAACTATTGAAAGGCAGGTATACAAAGCAAGCAACGGCCGGTTGATTTGAGCGAGCGACTTTGAAACGTGCAGAATGAATCTAAAACTACATTTAGCGCAAGCTAATGCATTATTTCATTAACTCAAGGAAGAAGATGAGCCGTATTTGTCGTTGTTTTCTTGGGATGAGTCGGCGTCTCGGCGAGTAGAAGTGACAGCAGCGCGCAAACGGCGAAAGAGTAGGCTGTGTGACGTTGTGTGAGACGCAGCTCAGTGACCTGTTCAAGAAGAAGCTTTATTGAGTGCGCAAAAAAACCTTATTCAGTCGCATGCCTGAAAAATTTGAATTGAACTGAAGTACTTGTCAATATTTTTTAAAATACTTTTTTTCAATGTTATATATATTTTTTCTTCACTATAATCGTTTCAATTTTATTTAGATGTGTGTTCAAGAAGCTTGATTGCATGTACGTATATACTTTTGATAAGGTGATGGGTACAACAGCTAATTTAAAAAAAAAACAACTTCCAAACCCTTTGTGTGTTAGATGATATATTTAATCTTTTTCTCACTATTTTGCACTGTATATAACCTGTTTTGACCATTGTATGTGTAAAGGCCAAAAACGCCTATGACCATACCTGCTGTTTCTGTTGTATTGTCAAATATAAAACTATTCAATCTTATTTTTTTATTGAATGTTTATCCTAACAAGTTGAATAAATATTATCAAGCTTCAAAACGGTTGGTCAAGCATGTTTGGTTGTCAATGGGACATCAACATTACAAATTTTGAAAAAAAAAATATTTTGGGATTTTTTTTGTCTCTTTGGGTCCAAAATGTGGATTATAATTAGTCAGTGAAGAAAACAACAGTTTAGACATGAAGTTCAAGGTGTCCTGAAAAAAGGGACCCAACTTGGCCATTGTAAACATTTTTTTCTTTGAAATATAAAGGCAACATCAAATGCATGCAAATTCGGCCAAAATAGGCTTAGGTGTTAAAAGGTTAACTAAAACCACCCAAATATTCATAGGTTTTCATATTTTAATATAGCATGCAAACAGTGACAGAAGTGGGGGAAAAAAGTAAGTGAAACCTCTGCCTAAGGAGACTTAAACAGCAATTGAAACCAATTTCTGCGTGCCCAATCACGGATGAGTGGTTTAAAGCTGCTCTGCCCACTATAAACAACACACCTGGTCAGATCCGTATTGATGAAAAGCATTGTCTGATGTGCATCATGGCTCGGTCAAAAGAGCTGTCTGAAGACCTGCGATATAGGATTGTCAATTTGTATAAAGCTGGGAAAGGATACAAAACCATCTCTAAAACTCTGAATGGAAGTCTGGATCGACAGTCAAAGAATTTGTTTACAATTGGAGAGAGTTTGGCACTGTTGCTTCTCTACCAAGAAGTGGCCGTCCACCAAAGATGACGCTAAGAGTTCAGCGCAGAATAATCAGAAAGGTAAAAAAAGAACCCTTGAGTGTCTGCTAAAGACTTACAGAAATAACTGGCACAGTCCAATATCTATGTGCACATATCAACTATATGTAAAACTATAGCCAAGAATGGTGTTCATGGGAGGACTCCACGGAGGAAGCCACTGCTGTCTAAAAAAAACCATTGTTGGTCGTTGGATGTTCGCAAAAAGGCACTTGGACATTGCAGGGAGGTTTTGGCAAAATATTTTGTGGACTGATGAAACCAAAGTTGAATTGTGGGAGTAACACACGAGGTCATGTGTGGAGGAAAAATGGAACAGCTCACCAACATCAACACCTCATCCCCACCGTGAAGCATGTTGGAGGGAGCATCATGATTTGGGGCTGTTTTGCTGCCTCAGAGCCTGGACAACTTGCAATAATTAATGGAAGAAGGAATTCTAAAGTTTATCAGGATGTTTTGCAGGAAAACCTTAGGCCGTCTGTCAGACAGTTGAAGCTAAAAAGAGGATGGATGCTGGAACAAGACAATGCAATCCAAAACACAGATGTAAATCAACTTCAGCATTGTTTCAGAAGAACAAAATACACGTTGTGGAGTGGCCAAGTCAAAGTCCAGACTTGAACCCCATTGAGATTTTTTCATTTGTGTGATTTTGACAAAGATCAGATCACCTTTGATGGTGATTTAATGCAGAAATGTGACTAATTTCAAAAGGTTCAGATACTTTTTCATTCCACTGTAGCTGTAATCTCTGATTATTCACGTAGCAACTAACTTGTTCATGTAAGAAGTAACAGTTACAAGTAATTAATATACAGTATGTTGCCCTCGTGTCATTCTTTTTTGGATGACATGATATTTGTGTTTGATGTAGCTGTTTGACCGGGATCTGTGCGTGCGCCAGCTGAGGTACTCTGGAATGATGGAGACCATTCGCATCCGTCGCGCAGGCTATCCTATCCGTTACACCTTTGTGGAGTTTGTGGACCGCTACCGTGTGCTCATGCCTGGAGTCAAACCCGCCTACAAGCAGGTAGCATACTGAGAAGTGACGGAGAAATTGTCAGTTCATATGGATCGGATGCAAGATACAGTAGAGCAACTGCACGAGAAACAGCAGATAAGCAAAAAAGTCGCTGGAGAAAATTCATTTTCACTGATACTGATCAATTGATCTACTGATACCTGAAACTGAAAAAAATACTTAGTTACTTGTCACTAAAGCCCTTTTCACAGACATCCCGGTAAATTCCCTTGTAAAGTGATGCAGGATTTACTCGCATCGTTGCTTTCACGCATGTAGATGTAACCGGTTTGAAACGCGCCGCGCCCTGACGCGATCCGCTCCCAACTCTCTGACCAGGCTGGGACGCACTGCGCCATAAAGGGTCGAGCCATATGTCATTTTTGGTCGGCATTGACTGTCATAATGTTTGTCAAATCGTGTTTTGTTACAGAGCTGGTTGTGAGAGCATTCCCGACGTCGTACCTGCAGCCAATTCAAGGTCATCAAAACTGTATTTAAACCCAGGCAATCCAAGAGAAGGGTGCCGAGATATTAACTTGCTGGGCGCCATTTCACACCTCGTACTCTCGAATTACGTGCATTTGCTAGCTTGTTCATCTGCCGGCCTTGTTTTAAAATCCCCTACGTTGTGCTGGTAGTTGAGTGTATTTGTTTTGTTATCTAATCAGCTCTCTGCCTACCTTAGGTTAGTACTAGTATTATTGATCCCCGTCAACCTACTGTTTAATAAACCATTGAATAGATCCCTCCGTTGTTTTCTGCTTTGAGGTACAACCTTGTTTCCGCAATTGCAGACCCTAACATCAGCAACAAAATAAACCGCACATTTACAAAGATGGACGATGGGCTGTCTTCCTCAGCTCTACGATCCAGTAGCAATTTGATTTCATTATGTTTTCGGTTTAATTTAGCTACTTCCAGGTTGCTATGTTGATATGTGTGATGTTTGTTTACCGCTTTTCGTCTTACTACGAAGAAATAGGAAGTGACGATCGCCGCGCCGTGATATTTCTGTCATCAGCCATCGTGCTGTGACCCGGGAATTTAACGCTTGATTTCACATACGCCTTGTCCCGGGAAAGTCCCGGACATTACACTAAAACGCGACCCGTGAAATGTCCGTGTAATCTCCGTGTCAGTCGACCTGGGATATTGCTTTCACATACAAGGGCTGCTCGTTTAATTCCTGGGACGTATACAGTGTTTAGGCGTATGCATAGGCGGATCTACTATTCAAGAGAAGTAGACGATCGCCTAGGCGTATGCATAGGCGGATCTACTATTCAGGCGAAGTAGACGATCGCCTTAGGCCCCCAACCAATAGAGGGCCCCCAACCAGCTGCCCTTGCCCCAGCGAGCAACGGCTTCGGCCACCGGAGCCAGCACCACCCCCAACTATTCGTCATGTATAATTATGTCAGCATACCAAACAAACAACTAACAAAACAAAAAAAATACAGCCATTTGAATGCTGCATTTATATTATCTCTCCCCCCACACACGCACTACAATGGACTGTTCCACGACAAAGGACTGAGTATCAGTCGCTTAGCTTCATTTAGCGCGGTTTAGCATTGCTTAGCTGTTCGTTAGCTTCACTTAGCCCCTCCGCTGTTTTCACACCAGTAAGCTCGCTATTTTTACAGCTCACTTGCTACTTTGCATGTCGGCTATCGTTTATTTCGAACACATGAGCGAACGTGCTTTCCATGAGAGCCAAAGAGCAGTGAGGGAGAAGTTGAGAACAGGCCTCTAATGCCTCTTTTAACTTTCTTCTTCTTCACACCGAACATAAAATACATGACAGCACACCGTGTGGCGAAACAATGTAGTACAGTTCCAATCAGTCATACAATAACACTCAACAGCTGGTTAACAGCAAAAGCATGTCATGTTCTTCATATAGATAATGATTTCTGGAGTTAATCCCACATACTTCAGAATTAATATTATAATATGTTTAATAAATACTACATAATACAGATTCTACACTAAGAATAGCTTTCAAATGACACTCTTCATGACAAATATGATTGGCAATGAATAATTATTATAATTATTATACTACTATTATATATAGTAGTATACTATAATAATATTGCTAGAAATGTTTTTAAGAATTGTTTTGAATAATGTTGGAAAGACAAAGTCAGTGTTCTGAATCTGTTTACTTTCCATTCTTTTGCACTAGTAAATGCTATCAGCATTTAACCTCATTGTTTATTTGTGATTAATTATTGTTATTTACATGATTGTTTGTACTTTAATAAAGAATTTAAGTGTTCCAAAATAGTTTTGTGAATTAATAAGCGTCAACAAAAATTTATAAAATTAGTGAAAAAAAGAAAATGATTAGATTAGTCGATTAATCGTAAAACTAGTCGGCTGACCAATCAGGAGAAAATTTGTAGTTTAGGACAGCCCTAGTGTACCACAACACATTACCTCCACACCCTTCTCACCTTTTTAACCCCTGACCCATGAAGAGGGCCCCTGGATATGTTCGCCTTAGGCCCCAATATTGCCAAGTCCGCCACTGGGCGTATGTGAAAGGGGCTTTTGATATGTGGAGATCATTCTCGCATATTTGTGTACACGTGTTCCAGGAGGATCTCAGAGGAACCTGTCAGAGAATCGCTGAAGCCGTGCTGGGCCGAGACGACGACTGGCAGATGGGAAAAACCAAAATTTTCCTCAAGGTAACGTGGAACGATCACGCATTCTAACATTAACAATCTTCATTTCAACCATTGCGAGGACTATCGGATAAAACCAATCACTGAAGTTTTTAAATAAGCTATCTGGACAAAATTATCAGGTTGCCTGTGTAATGACTAGTAACTGTGTAATGAGAATTACCCAGCTCGACTGAAATTTCCAGTCATTTGTTTCTGACAGGAAGTAGTGTGCGCTGGTGTTCCTCATATTTGTGTGTTTGGGGTTCATATTTTTGTATTTTGATGTGTTTTATCAGATGAGCACAGAGTTATGACACTTTGCTGATAGTTTCCATTTAGGTCAACATCTGACAGATTTAGTAAAAGTTACTTTTGGTTTTTCTACACAAGTCCGTGGACCGTTGTAGCTTTCAAGCTGTCGTTCAGGAAGCCTGACAGGAAGTAGAAAGTGCAGGAAGGAGCATCGCGCACTCTTTCCTGACAGGAAGGCAGCAGAAGAAAAGAAAAAAAAAACGCAGTAAGAGGGACCAAGAAGAATAGATAAGAGAATCAGTAACTTCAAAAGTGGTCTCAGACTGCCTGTCAAGCATTTATGAAGAATGTTGAGGGACCAAGAAGAGTAGATAAGAGAATCAGTAACTTCAAAAGTGGTCTCAGACTGCCTGTCAAGCATTTATGAAGAATCTTGAAATCATACATGGCATTGATCTGGAAAGTGGAAAATATCAGTCTGAAAGTCCACACTTTATATACCAAACTTTATCAATGGGATATGTTTGGACTAAGGTTGTTGATGAAGGTCTCAAATATTGTTGAAAGAGCTACTAATTAAAGATGTGATCAGGTCCGATCACGTCATTTTCAAACTATCGGAATCGGCAAAAAAATATCGGACATGCCTTTTTTTAACATATATATTTCTTTAATTTAAATCATTTTCTAACTGTATTTAATGTCACAGACAAAATGTCTTCCACTCATCCAGAGTAGTTTTGGCTTAAAGTAGGGCTATCAAATTTATTGCGTTAACGGCGGTAATTAATTGTTTTTAATTAATCATGTTAAATAAATAACGCATGCGCTGCACAACCCACTTATGTATTGTCGCGTTCAATCTATTAAGGCACCGTTTTACCTATATATAGAGCTAAAAGGCAGCGTATAATGAGTAAAGAGAATTTTGACAGCCTTTGGAGCCTTTTTTTATTTGGCTATAGCCTTACAATCCCTCTCTCAGCAATTAAATATATCGTGGGAGGCAATGTGGGGAGGAAAGATAGTAATTGATCATTTTCTTAACACCCTAAGTTCTTTCCCAACGCAGAGAAGATATATCAATTGGTGCCCCTACGCACAGTCATGGTTGCACTTCCCATCATGCATTTGGGCAGAACAGTTAAATGGCTGCAGTATCATTTACTGAAAGCTCAACAAATACACTAGATGGCAATATTTAGTCACAATATACAATGTCACATTTATCCTTTAAGAATTACAAGTCTTTCTATCCGTGGATCCCTCTCACATAACGGATGTTAATAATATAAATGCCATCTTGAGGATTTATTGTCATAACAAACAAATACAGTACCTATGTACTGTATATTGAATGTATATATTCGTCCGAGTTTTATTAATGTTTTTTCTTAATGCATTGCCAAAATGTATATGAACGGGAAAAATTATCGTGAATGATTGGAATTGAATCGGGAGCAAAAAAAAAAAAAAGCAATCGGATCGGGAAATATCGGGATCGGCAGATACTCAAACTAAAACGATCGGGATCGGATCGGGAGCAAAAAAACATGATAGGAACAACCCTACAACTAAGGATGTATTGGTTTGTCAGGATCATCACGACATGCTGCTGGAGATTGAGAGGGACAAAGCCATCACGGACAAGGTCATCCTTATCCAGAAAGTAGTGCGAGGTTTCAAGGACAGGTGGGTAGTCAAATTGGATTTCCATGATTTCTGTGACACAAGAATAAAAAGTCTTTCAACCCATCCATTTTTAGCCTGTGAAAAGCTGGATGCAGGCTGTTCCAGCTGATTTCGGAATAGATAATGATGATTGTGTTTAAAACTGATGATCTCCAAATCGATACAATTGCCATTTCAAAGCATGCCTCTGCCAGTAATTGAACCCGTTTGAAATAAATCAACTAATCCATTTACAGATCAACCTTCCTGAGGATGAGGAAGTCGGCCATGCTGATTCAGAAGACATGGCGAGGATATCAATGCAGGAAGAACTATGGCGCTGTGAGGATCATCACCCACATTGCAACAAGAAATATTGCGATCTAGTCCCGATGTCACCCTGAAATTCTGGTTCTTGTTTCAGATGCGGGCGGGCTTCTCTCGCCTCCAGGCTATAGTGCGCTCCAGGAAGTTGTGCGCGTCCTACCACGTGGCTCGGCAGCGCATAAGCGGTTTCCAGGGTCGGTGCCGAGGCTTCCTAGTGCGCCGCGCCTTCAGACATCGACTGTGGGCCTTGATCACTATCCAGGCGTACACCAGGGGAATGATTGCTCGCAGGCTTTACCGCAGGCTCAGAGGCGAGGTAGACATTGCTCAGTGTTTAGAAACAACATGTGGGGGTACTCCACACATCAAAAATCTACTGTAGTCTCTCAGTACTCTGAGCTGAAATTGAATTTACTTGGGCTATTATCTGACTCGTATTAGTACCGAAGGAGACTGGAGGCTGAGAAAATGCGTCTGGCCGAGGAAACCAAGCTGAGGAACCAAATGTCGGCCAAAAGAGCCAAGGCTGAAGCGGAACGCAAACATCAAGTGAGCTATTCCATGGTGTCTTCACACTTACATGAAACATGTCCAAAATATTCCTTCGACATCTTATGATGCCTCATTGCTGTTATTCTTGTCCTCCGCAGGAACGTCTGGTGCAGTTGGCCAAAGAAGATGCTGAACGTGAAAAAAAGGAAAAGGAGGAAGCGAGAAGGAAGAAAGAGCTGGTAGAGCAAACGGAGAGGGCTCGTTTGGAGCCCGTCAACGACTCAGATATGGTGGACAAGATGTTCGGCTTTCTGGGGACCACCAGCTCTTTTCCTGGCCAGGAGGGGCAAGCCCCAGCCGGCTTTGAGGTAAGTGTACTACTCTTTAAATGTTAAATTGTTCATGCTCATTTTTATTTAGTTGGTCGCTCCTCATCTGCAGGATTTGGAGCGGACCCACCGTGAGCTTGAGGAGGAAGACCTGGACGAGGCTCTTCCTCTGCCAGAGGATGACGAGGAGGAGGATCTATCGGAGTACAAGTTTGCCAAATTTGCCGCCACCTACTTCCAGGGAACAACAACGCACACATACGTGCGCCGACCACTCAAGCAGCCACTGCTTTTCCATGAGGATGAAGGAGACCAGCTGGTGGGCCGAAGACCTCATATCCAATCATCATATCAGGCCTTGACATGATGATAACATGTTCCCGGTCCCCATTTTAGGCGGCTCTGGCTGTGTGGATTACTGTGTTGCGGTTCATGGGAGATCTACCTGAACCAAAGTACCACACGGCCATCAGCGATGGGAGTGAGAAGATTCCGGTCATGACCAAAATCTATGAGACACTTGGGAAGAAGACATACAAGCGGGAGCTTCAAGCCCTCCAGGGGGAGGCAGAGGTTAAGTGGGGGAGGATCATAATGGGGACAATGTGCTTTTGATAAAACTTATTATAAAACAACTAATATACGGATATTTCAATGAATGTACCTGGTCTAGAAACCATCAAAGACCGACCATCTGTTGGAGCAACTGAGCATTCTTGTTTGTTATCCGTGTTTTGGTTGCTTCTCCAGACTCCTCAACCTGAGAGTAATCGCAAGAACAGCATTCGACACAAGCTGGTGTCTCTCACCCTGAAGAAGAAATCCAAGATCACAGAAGAGGTAATTTATTTCCTAGGGCGCCTTCTTGCATAGTTTCTGAACGAGGGACAACTTTCAGGTCACAAAGCGTCTTAACGATGGTGAACACGGTCTCCATGGCAACAGCATGTTGGAAGACCGGCCAACATCAAACTTGGAAAAACTTCACTTTATCATTGGTAATGGCATCCTGAGGCCAGCGCTGAGGTGACAAAAACAAAACCGTGCTCAACAACTACTTTCCACTTATCTGACCTGGGCTTAATGATTTTGGTAGGTTGCAACAATTCCCTGTTTTTTTATCTTAGGGATGAGATCTACTGTCAAATCTGCAAACAGCTGAGTCAGAACCCATCCAAGAGCTCACACGCTCGAGGTTGGATCCTCATCAGTTTGTGTGTGGGCTGCTTTGCGCCGTCAGACAAGTTCCTAAAGGTTAGAACTGTTTTAAAGGGGAAATTCTTAGCTTTCTCCAAATCACATAATTTTGTTTTTTCTAGTGTTATTTAGTGTATGTAAGAATAACCTGTCACCCTCCATTAAATATCTTGCACACTTGTTAAAGAGAAGCTGATTTGACTTGCCCTTGCGGCAGGAGTTCCCAAGACAATCAGTCAATTCGTCAGCGTGGCCAAACTTTATTTACTAGCTGGTGTGACATCATCAAAGGGAGACAGTGTATACACACATACACCAACACATACAACACTTTGGAGAGCCATTCGGCGGACAACTCGTTGTTCTTCAGCGATTCAGACATTGAATCAAATGTAAATGTTTTTGCTTTCGCCGAGGATGGTTTTGAGCACGATATATATGACTAAAATATATTATTGGTCAGCACATGTATGAGCCGGAGGCAAAACCTCTAGCAGATAACTAGATACGTGGGGAGAACAAGTATTTGATACACTGCCGATTTTGCTGGTTTTCCCACTTGCAAAGCATGTAGAGGTCTGTAATTTGTATCATAAGTTCTCTTCAACTGCGCGGAACGGAATCTAATACAAAAAAAACAGAAAATCACGGTGTATGATTGTTAAATAATAAATTTGCACTTAATTGCATGAAATAAGTATTTGATACATCACAAAAATCAAACTTAATATTTGGTAGAGAAACCTTAGTTTGCTATTACTGATACTAAACGTTTCCTGTAGTCCTTGACAAAGTTTGCACACACTGCAGCAGGGATTTTGGCCCACTACTCTATGCAGATCTTCTCCAGAGCCTTCAGGTTTCGGGGCTGCTGCCGGGCGACACGGACTTTCAGCTCCCTCCATAGATTTTCTATCAGGTTCAGATCTGGTGACTGGCCAGGCCACTCCAGGGCCTTAAGATGCTTCTTACGGAGCCACTCTTTAGTTGCCTTGGCTGTGTGCTTTGGGTCGTGGTCATGCTGGAAGACCCAGCCACGACCCATCTTCGGGGCTCTCACTGAAGGAAGGAGGTTGTCAGCCAAGATCTGGCGATACATAGCCCCATCCATCCATAGCCCCAAAAAATGATGTTTCCTCCTCCATATTTCACAGTTGGGATGGTGTTCTTGGGGTTGTACTCATCCTTCTTTTTCCTCCAAACACGACGAGCCGAGTTTAGACCAAAAAGTTCAATTTTGGTCTCATCCGACCACATGACCTTCTCCCATTGCTCCTCTGGATCATCCGGATGGTCAGTGGCAAACTTCAGACATGTCTGGACATGCACTGGCTTCAGCAGCGGGACCTTGCGTGCGCTGTAGGATTTTAATCCATGACGGCGTATTGTGTTTCCGATGGTTTTCTTCGAGACTGTGGTTCCAGCTCTCTTCAGGTCATTGACCAGGTCCTGCCGTGTAGTTCTGGGATGATCGCTCACCTTCCTCATGATCAGTGATGCCCCACGAGGTGAGATCTTGCATGGAGCCCCAGAACGAGGCAGATTGACCGTCAACTTGAACTTCTTCCATTTTCTAATAATCGCTCCAACAGTTACCTTCTCACCAAGCTGCTTGCTTATTTTACTGTAGCCCATCCCAGCCTTGTGCAGGTCTATTATTTTATCCCTGATGTCCTTACACAGCTCTTTGGTCTTGGCCATTGTGGAGAGGTTGGAGTTTGTTTGTTTGAGCATGTGAACAGGTGTCTTTTATAAAGGTAACAAGTTCAAACAGGTGCAGTTACTTCCGGTAATGAGTGGAGAACAGGAGAGGTTCTTAAAAAAGAACTAAGAGCCGAAATATTTACTAGTTGGTAATGTATCAAATACTTCTTCATGCAGTTAAATACAAATTTATTATTTAAAAATTATACAATGTGATTTTCTGGATTTTTGTATTAGATTCCGTCCCTCACAGTTGAAGAGAACTTATGATACAAATTACAGCCACTACATGGCTTGCAAGTGGGAAAACCAGCAAAATTGGCAGTGTATCAAATACTTGTTCTCCCCACTGTAGCCACCGGTGATGAGAAGTTGATTCCTTCAACATCAACATTCTTGAAAATTGGTCAGTTTTGCCTAAAAATTCTTAATTTTCAAGCAATATTCAAGATATGGTCAAGGATGAGAGAAATTCTTTGTCCCCTTGCCTGCCTCCTGGCCTAGCATCACCATAGCCCATTTGGGGCCAAACTAGACCTGCTATTCAACAATGGAAGCAGAGAAACCAACGTACCTATTACAGAATTCTGTGTCCTGTCTACTTCCTAGGATAGCAGCGCAAGGGATTTCAAAGCACACATCTTTGAAATGTCACAAACACACGACAGTCCTCAGTCCAGGTCCACGAAAATCACACCGGGACTGCTGCACAAATCTCACCCATGCTCGTCTAAGTGCATCTTTTTTTGGAAATCCATATGTTGAAATTAGGGCTGTCAAAATTCGTTTTTTAAATTAATCACATTAAAATATTTGACGCAATTAACGCACATGCCCCACTCAAACATTAAAATGACAGCACAGTGAAATGTGTACTTGTTTTTTTTTTTCCGGACCCTAACCCTAACCCTAACCCATGAACATTGTGTAAGTAATTATTGGCATCAACAATGGCGGGCTACTACTTTATTTTTTGATTGAAAATTTTACACATTTTATTAAAACGAAAACATTAAGACGGGTTTTAATATAAAATTTCTATAACTTGTACTAACATTTATCTTTTAAGAACTACAAGTCTTTCTATCCATGGATCGCTTTAACAGAATGTTAATAATGGTAATGCCATCTTGTTGATTTATTGTTATAATAAACAAATACAGTACTTATGTACGGTATGTTGAATGTATGTATCCATTTTGTGTCTCATCTTTCCATTCCAACAATAATTTACAGAAAAATATGGCATATGTTATAAATGGTTTGAATTGCGATTAATTGCGATTAATTACGATTAATCAATTTTCAAGCTGTAATTAACTCGATTAAAAATTTTAATCGTTTGACACCCCTAGTTGAAATAAAATGTTTGTTTCCAAAACTCTTCTATAGTTAAATAGTTAAATAGTTCGGCATTCGGTGGTGGACAGTTCACACAGTGATGCACATACTAAATGGCAGGCTTTCGACATTCGTCTCCCTTGAATGACGTCAACACCAAAAGTGACCAAGATTCGCCAATTGATTTTTCATTTGTCGCTGACGACCTGAAAGACTAATTTAAAACATGCCTATAAAAAGCTGCTTCTGTATCATTTCAAAACAGGTTTGGATGATGGAAGATTTTATTGTATACATTTCATATCCGGGTGTCGTTTTGCTATAAAATTTCTCTTTTAAGAACAGTTAGTATGGAGGGTAACCAGACAGAATGGTGTTGTGCATTCACCCGCAGTACCTAAGGAACTTTATTAGCAGTGGGCCACCAGGTTACGCGCCATACTGCGAAGAACGACTCCGAAGAACATTCGTTAATGGCACTAGAACACAACCTCCATCGTGGCTGGAGCTCCAGGTATGTGGACTTTTACAGACCCAACTTGCAGTCATCTTCTAATTAAGTTCAGCTGCAAAAACCTGAAATTCCACCCTTAAGCTTAATAGCCTCCATTTTGTGTTCACAAAACTAATACAAATCCAGTCAAATAACACCTGTTAAATGCAAATTCAGGCAACCAAATCCAAGAAACCCATCATGCTGCCTGTGACATTTATGGATGGGACCACTAAAACATTGCTGACAGACTCGGCGACCACCGCCAAGGAGCTCTGCAACACACTGGCCGACAAGATCAGCCTACAAGACCGATTCGGGTTCTCGCTCTACATCGCACTCTTTGACAAGGTTGTCTGAGACACTGCATTAACACTATTTTATGTTCAAATTTTCTTCCTAATAGAGTTCTTCATTGTTATGATCTGAACTGATGATGTTGCACAGGTGTCATCTTTGGGCAGCGGAAACGACCACGTGATGGATGCTGTGTCACAGTGCGAGCAGTACGCCAAGGAGCAGGGAGCCCAGGAAAGGAACGCACCCTGGCGACTGTTTTTCAGGAAGGAAATCTTCACTCCATGGCACTGCGCTACGGATGACACAGTCGCCACCAACCTTATCTACCAGCAAACTGTCCGGGGCGTCAAGTTTGGAGAGTACCGATGTGAGCGGGTGAGTGTTTCTATGTTGAATACTTTCTTTTCTACTCATGATCTTTCCTTCGGTAGATATGCACTTTCTATTCTTAACTCTTAACTCTGACTCACAATATTTTCTTATCCTTTTGACCTAGGATGACCTAGCAGAACTAGCATCTCAGCAATACTACGTAGACTATGGAGCAGAAGTCCTGCTGGAACGCCTGCTGAGCCTCATCCCATCCTACATCCCTGACAGAGAGATCAACTCCTCCAGGACGGTGGAGAAGTGGGCTCATTTCATCATGGCTGCCCACAAAAAGGTATTCCTCAAAAGAGGATCTAGTTATTTCATGAATAGAGGATCGGAACTTTGGTGTCTCTTTCTTGTTCAGGGCATCTATGCCCAGAAGAGGTTTGACCCCCAGAAGGTTAAAGAGGAAGTGGTAGACTTTGCTCGCCACAAGTGGCCTTTGCTCTTCTCTCGATTCTATGAAGCCTTCAAGCTGTCCGGTGAGAATCACTTACTAGTTTCACAAAGTATTGAGCTTACATTTCCTGGTGATTTGGTTTCTCTGCTTGTAAGGTCCAAGTCTGCCTAAAAATGACCTCATTGTCGCCGTCAACTGGACCGGCGTTTACTTTGTGGACGAGCAGGAGCAGGTCCTGCTAGAACTCTCCTTCCCAGAAATCACTGCAGTTTCCAGCAGCAGGTAGGCATTGCGAGAGCTACAATTCCTCTTGTACTTTAACAAACAAAGCCTCTTTCATAGGGGAAGTAACCAGGTTTTACCTGAAAAGTAATCAGACCAAAATACTGTACAATTGCTAACCTTCCTGACTATGAGAAACAAAACCTACAAATTTATACAGTAGTTCACCCCTATTCAAAATTGCAGTTAGTCCAGGTCTACATTAAAAGGTGGTGGACCCCTATGTCGCTCCATAGGGGCGGAAAGCTACAGAGTCAGAGCTTCACACTGGCGACCATCAAAGGAGACGAGTACACTTTCACCTCCAATAATGCTGAGGATATCCGAGACCTAGTGGTGACCTTCCTGGAAGGACTGAGGAACAGGTCCAAGTTTGTTGTGGCACTGCAGGACAGTCCCAACCAGAGTATGTTTTCACTCTACCAGACTTTGACTAGACTGTGACTAGACACTAGACTTCCTACGACTGTACAAGGAAGTCACAAGTTGTCTGTTTGGCAGATGGTGAACCGTCAACATTCCTGAGCTTCCAGAAGGGAGACCTGATCCTGTTGGACCAGGACACAGGCGAGCAAGTTCTGAACTCAGGTTGGGCGCACGGTGTTAATGAGAGGACCAATCAGAGAGGAGACTTCCCGGCAGACTCTGTCTATGTCCTTCCTAGCATGACGCGACCGCAGCAGGAGATTGTGGTGAGATCAGATAACCTCTAACAGTTTTAATCAGGCAAAAGAAGACGTAATGATGGTGATGTGATCTAACCAATCAGGCGCTGGTTACCATGACTCCAGATCAAAGGCAGCAGTCAGTGAGGGTGTCACAGCTGGTCCTGCCCGACAGTGAAGACTCTGTCAAACCTTACACGCTGGAGGACTTCTCCTATGACTACTTTAGGTACACACACACACAGACACACAAAGGCTTGAAATCCTAACTCTGGCTGAAGACCAGTGGCGGACTTGGCAATTTTGGGGCCTAAGGTGAACATATCCAGGGGCCCTCTTCATGGGACAGGGGTTAAAAAGGTGAGAAGGGTGTGGAGGAAATATGTTCCGGTACACTAGGGTTGTCCTAAACAACAAATTTTCTCCTGATCAGTCAGCCGACTAGTTTTACGATTAGTCGACTAATCTAATAATTTTCTTTTTTTTTTTTTTTTTCTTTTTTAACTAATTTAGCAATGAAATTTTTGTTGACGCTTATTAATTCAAAAAAACATTTCGGAAAACTTACATTTTTTATTAAAGTACAAATAATCATGTAAATAACAATAATTAATCACAGATAAACAATGAGGTTAAATGCTGATAGCATTTACTAGTGCAAAAGAATGGAAAGTAAACAGATTCAGAACACCGACTTTGCCTTTCCCACATTATTCAAAACAATTCTAGCATTATTATTATTATTATTATTATTATAGTATACTACTATATATAATAGTAGTATAATAATTATAACAATTTTTCATTGCCAATCATATTTGTCATAAAGAGTGTCATTTGAAAGCTATTCTTAGTGCAGAATCTGTATTCTGTAGTATTTACTCTACATATTATAATATTAATTCTGAGGTATGTGGGATTCCAGAAATCGTTATTTATATGACGAACATGACATGCTTTTATTTTGAAATGTTCACCGGAGGTACGTTCGCTAAACCACTAACCAAAAGCTTTACACTTCGTAAAAAAAAACATTCTTCGTCATTGCTTGTGGTGTCACTAATAGTTTTTGTTTTTTTGTTTTTGTTAGCAAATGCTGTTAACCAGCTGTTGAGTGTTATTGCATGACTGATTGGAACTGTACTGCATTGTTTCGCCACAGGGTGTGCTGTTGTGTATTTTATGTTCGATGTGAAGACGAAAGTCAAAAGAGGCATTAGCGGCCTGTTCTCGACTTCTCCTTCGGTCACTGCACTTTGGCTCTCATGGAGGGCACGTTCGCTCATGTGTTCGAAATAAACGATAGCCGACGTGAAAAGTTGCAAGTATGCTGTAAAAATAGCGAACTTAGTGCCGTGAAAAAAGCGGGAGAGCTAAGTGAGGCTAACGAACAGCTAAGCGGAGCTAAGCGATGCTAAACGGAGCTGAGCGAAGCTAAACAGCGCTAAATGAAACTAAGCGACTGATACTCAGTCCGTCGTCGTGGAACAGTCCATTGTAGTGCGTGTGTGTCTGTGGGGGGGTGGGGACATACAGTGCCTTGCAAAAGTATTCGGCCCCCTTGAATTTTGCAACCTTTCGCCACATTTCAGGCTTCAAACATAAAGATATGAAATTTAATTTTTTTGTCAAGAATCAACAACAAGTGGGACACAATCGTGAAGTGGAACAACATTTATTGGATAATCTAAACTTTTTTAACAAATAAAAAACTGAAAAGTGGGGCATGCAATATTATTTGGCCCCTTTACTTTCAGTGCAGCAAACTCACTCCAGAAGTTCAGTGAGGATCTCTGAATGATCCAATGTTGTCCTAAATGACCGATGATGATAAATAGAATCCACCTGTGTGTAATCAAGTCTCCGTATAAATGCACCTGCTCTGTGATAGTCTCAGGGTTCTGTTTAAAGTGCAGAGAGCATTATGAAAACCAAGCAACACACCAGGCAGGCCCGAGGTACTGTTGTGGAGAAGTTTAAAGCCGGATTTGGATACAAAAAGATTGCCCAAGCTTTAAACATCTCAAGGAGCACTGTGCAAGCCATCATATTGAAATGGAAGATGCATCAGACCACTGCAAATCTACCAAGACCCGACCGTCCTTCCAAACTTTCTTCTCAGACAAGGAGAAAACTGATCAGAGATGCAGCCAAGAGGCCCATGATCACTCTGGATGAACTGCAGAGATCTACAGCTGAGGTGGGAGAGTCTGTCCATAGGACAACAATCAGTCGTACACTGCACAAATCTGGCCTTTATGGAAGAGTGGCAAGAAGAAAGCCATTTCTCAAAGATATCCATAAAAAGTCTCGTTTAAAGTTTGCCACAAGCCACCTGGGAGACACACCAAACATGTGGAAGAAGGTGCTCTGGTCAGATGAAACCAAAATGGAACTTTTTGGCCACAATGCAAAACGATACGTTTGGCGTAAAAGCAACACAGCTCATCACCCTGAACACACCATCCCCACTGTCAAACATGGCGGTGGCAGCATCATGGTTTGGGCCTGCTTTTCTTCAGCAGGGACAGGGAAGATGGTTAAAATTGACGGGAAGATGGATGCAACCAAATACAGGAACATTCTGGAAGAAAACCTGTTGGTATCTGCACAAGACCTGAGACTGGGACGGAGATTTATCTTCCAACAGGACAATGATCCAAAACATAAAGCCAAATCTACAATGGAATGGTTGAAAAATAAACGTATCCAGGTGTTAGAATGGCCAAGTCAAAGTCCAGACCTGAATCCAATCGAGAATCTGTGGAAAGAGCTGAAGACTGCTGTTCACAAACATTCTCCATCAAACCTCACTGAGCTCGAGCTGTTTTGCAAGGAAGAATGGGCAAGAATGTCAGTCTCTCGATTTGCAAAACTGATAGAAACATACCCCAAGCGACTTGCAGCTGTAATTGGAGCAAAAGGTGGCGCTACAAAGTATTAACGCAAGGGGGCCGAATAATATTGCACGCCCCACTTTTCAGTTTTTTATTTGTTAAAAAAGTTTAAATTATCCAATAAATTTTGTTCCACTTCACGATTGTGTCCCATTTGTTGTTGATTCTTGGCAAAAAATTAAAATTTTATATCTTTATGTTTGAAGCCTGAAATGTGGCGAAAGGTTGCAAGGTTCAAGGGGGCCGAATACTTTTGCAAGGCACTGTAAATGCAGCATTCAAATGGATTTCTTTTTTGTTTTTTTATTTGTTTGTTTGGTATGCTGACATAATTATACATGACGAATAGTTGGGGGTGCTGCTGGCTCCAGTGGCCCAAGCCCTTGCTCCTTGGGGCAAGGGCAGCTAGTTGGGGGCCCTCTACTGGTTGGGGGCCTAAGGCGATCGGCTACTTCGCCTAAATAGTAGATCCGCCTATGCTTACGACCAAACTAAAGAGTTGTCACTTTTCTTGGTGCAGGCCACCCCCCAAACATACTCTGAGCAGGGTGATGGTCACCAAGAATCGAGGAAAGGACAAACTATGGAGCTGCACCAGGGAGCCTCTCAAACAGCCTTTGCTCAAGAAGGTGGTTCAACATGAAGAGCTCGCTCAGGAGGCCTGCATGGCCTTTATTGATATCCTTAACATATTATCTACTGTCATTACCGTCTTTAGCATTATACTCATGTTATTAAAATAATAAAATATCTTACATTTCTACCAAGTTTTTATATAATATGTTGTTGATAGAATGTTGTTCCCATGATATTACATCATTACCAGATTGTTATCACAGTTTTGTTACAATGTTATTAGCATGTTTTGTACCCAGAATCAATTATGAGGTCCGACTCATTTTAATATTATACATATTACTGTATCATGTTGGCACAAAGTTCCCATGTCATTACATCATCACCAGATTGTTATTACCAAGTTGTTACAATGTTATTGCCAGGTTTTTGTAGCCAGAGCCAATGAAAAAATACAACATTCTTTAGCGTAAGTCTTACCTGTGATGAAGTACATGGGTGACTACCCATCCAAGCGCATTCGTTCAGTCAACGAATTAACAGACCAGATCTTTGAGGGTGCACTGAAGGCCGAACCCCTAAAGGATGAGGTCTTCTGCCAAATCATCAAGCAGCTCACAGACAACCACGTCAAGTGCGTACTACCTTTGACGTACAGTGGGGCAAATAAGTATTTAGTCATGCACTAATTGTGCTAGTTCTCCCTCTTGAAAATATTAGAGAGGCCTGTAATTGTCAACATGGTTAAACCTCAACCATGAGAGACAGAATGTGGAAAAAAAAACAGAAAATCACATTGTTTGATTTTTAAAGAAATGTATTTGCAAATCATGGTGGAAAATAAGTATTTGGTCAATACCAAAACTTCATCTCAATACTTTGTTATGTACCCTTTGTTGGCAATAACGGAGGCCAAACGTTTTCTGTAAGTCTTCACAAGCTTTTCACACCCTGTTGCGGGTATTTTGGCTCATTCCTCCATGTAGATCTCCTCTAGAGCAGTGATGTTTTGGGGCTGTCGTTAGGCAACACGGACTTTCAACTCCCTCCGCAGATTTTCTATGGGGTTGAGACCTGGAGACTGGCTCGGCCACTCCAGGACCTTGAAATGCTTCTTACGAAGCCACTCCTTTGTTGCCCTAGCTGTGTGTTTGGGATCATTGTCATGCTGAAAGACCCAACCACGTCTCATCTTCAATGCCCTTGCTGATGGAAGGAGATTTTCACTCAAAATCTCTCGATACATGGCCCCATTCATTCTTTACTTTACACAGGTCAGTCGTCCTGGTCCCTTTGCAGAAAACAGTTCCAAAACATGATGTTTCCACCCCCATGCTTTACAATGGGTATGGTGCAATTCAGTATTCTTTTTCCTCCAAACAAGAGAACCTGTGTTTCTTCCAAAAAGTTCTATTTTGGTTTCATCTGACCATAACACATTTTTCCAGTCCTCTTCTGGATCATCCAAATGCTCTCTAGCGAACCGCAGACGGGCCTGGACGTGTACTTTCTTCAGCAGGGGGACACGTCTGGCAGTGCAGGATTTGAGTCCCTGGCGGCGCATTGTGTTTCTGATAGTAGCCTTTGTTACTGTGGTCCCAGCTCTCTGTAGGTCATTCACAAGGTCCCCCAGTGTCGTTCTGGGATTTTTGCTCCCCGTTCTTGTTATCATTTTGACGCCACGGGATGAGGAGGGAGTTGAAAGTCCATGTTGCCCAACGACAGCCCCAAAACATCACATCTCTAGAGGATATCTGCATGGAGGAATGGGCCAAAATACCAGCAACAGTGTGTGAAAAGCTTGTGAAGAGTTACAGAAAACGTTTGGCCTCCGTTATTGCCAACAAAGGGTACATAATAAAGTATTGAGATGAACTTTTGGTATTGGCCAAATACAGTACTTATTTTCCACCATGATTTGCAAATAAATTCTTTAAAAATCAAACAATGCGATTTTCTGGTTTTTTTTCCCCCCACATTCTCTCTCTCGTGGTTGAGGTTTACCCGTGTTGACAATTACAGGCCTCTCTAATATTTTCTATTTGCACAATTAGTGGTTGACTAAATACTTATTTGCCCCACTGCAGATGTGGCGGAAGTAGAAGTTGAACTTCTTCAATGGTTTTCTGCAGGTTTGCCTCTGGGCTGCTAAGTATGCTGCTAAAGCGAAGTGTGCATGTGCTGACAGGTACAGTGAGGAGAAAGGCTGGGAGCTTCTGTGGTTGTGCACGGGTCTCTTTCCTCCCAGCAACGTGCTGCTGCCGCATGTCCAACGCTTCCTGCAGTCCAAAAGGCAACACCCGCTCTCGGTTGACTGCGTACACAGGCTGCACAAAGCATTACGGTGAGCTCACTTCATGGAGAACTGAGAGTGACAAACAACAGTTAAGTCTTTAGATGTGACTTGAAAACAAAGTCTTCCATGTGGACCAACTGTAACAGAAACGGGTCCAGGAAATACCCTCCCCATCTGGTGGAAGTGGAGGCCATCCAGCACAAGACCACGCAGATCTTCCACAAGGTTTACTTCCCTGACGATACGGACGAGGTACAATGCACACAGACGATTTTGTGTATTTCTAATGTTAATATTTTAAATGGCAATTTTTGGAATTTGGCAGGCATTTGAGGTAGAGTCCAGCACCAAAGCTAGGGACTTCTGTCAGAACATCTCCAGTAGACTGCTTCTCAAATCCTCAGAAGGCTTCAGTCTCTTTGTTAAAATCTCTGACAAGGTGATTTTTAATTATCCATCCGAACAAAATCCCTCTAACTTTGTGACAGGAATTTATCTAGATGTTTGTGTGTCAGGTGATCAGTGTTCCAGAAGGAGACTTTTTCTTTGACTTTGTCCGACATTTGACAGACTGGATCAAGAAGTCACGGCCAGTCAAAGATGGTATATATGTACAGGTTTTCAAAGCCAGTTTGGCTAGAATGTCATTTAGAACACAAGAGAAATTAAATGTTCCATTTACTTTGCAGGAGTGGTTCCATCTTTGACCTACCAGGTGTTCTTCATGAAGAAGTTGTGGACCAGCACCGTTCCAGGAAAGGATTCTTTCGCCGACTCCATCTTCCATTACTACCAAGTGAGTCCTGCTTCACAGAGAACATCTAATGAAGAGATAGAAAATGTTTTCATTTGTGACGACACCTCTGACCAGGAGCTGCCCAAATATCTGCGTGGCTACCACAAGTGTTCGCGGGATGAAGTCTTCCAGCTGGCGGCTCTCATCTATCGAGTCAAGTTCGAGGATGACAAGTCCCACTTTCCCACTATTCCCAAGATGTTGCGAGAGCTGGTCCCTCAGGATCTCATTCGCCAGATGTCGCCAGATGACTGGAAGAGGGTAAACCTAACAAACATCTTGTGTATTTAAACTGTTTTTTAGCTCATGGATATCTTAAAATTCTGATCCAAGGAACTGTTTGACTGACTAACATGAAGTTTGGTAGGCATGTCTATCGTTTGTAGACAAGCGGGAAAAAAAAGGCTCAAGAGCCCTACCTGAAAAGATACAGAAATTGTACAATTTTGATCCAAAGTAGATATCTTACTGTGAACATAGGCAAATTCCCTTGACTCTTTCAAAAATTCAGCCTGCAACAATTGTTTTACTTAACAACATGAAATTTGGTCGTCATGTTTATCATGAACAGACACGCAAAAAAGTCAAGAGGCCCTACCTGAAAAGATACAGAAACTTCTGTTCTGATTTGAAGCAGGTATTTTATGACAATTACATTGCTGGCCAAAAGTATTGGCACTACTGCAATTCTGTCAGATAATGCTCAATTTCTCCCAGAAAATGATTGCAATTACAAATGCTTTGATAGTGATATCTTCATTTATTTTTAATTGCAATGAAAAAAACACAAAAGAGAATGAAAAAAACATACAGTGGGGCAAATAAGTATTTCGTCAACCACTAATTGTGCAAGTTCTCCCACTTGAAAATGTTAGAGAGGTCTGTAATTGTCAACATGGGTAAACCTGAACCATGAGTGACAGAATGTGGGAAAAAAAAACAGGAAATGACAATGTTCGATTTTTTTAAAAAGAATTTATTTGCAAATCATGGTGCAAAATAAGTACAGTGGTACCTCGACATACGATCGCTTCGACACACGATCTTTTCGACATCCGACGTAAAATTTGACTTGCCATTTGTTTCTACATCCGACGAAAAACTCGAAATACGACGACATGGCAGCACCGCAGACGAATGCACGGCGGATTTTCTTGTGTGACAAATCGACACAGGTTTCAAAAAAAGGTTGCTACAGGTGGTGAAACAAGGAAAAAGTTGACGCTTACCTTCTAAATGAAAATGCAAATTATAGAAAAATATGAGCGTGGGCTGGGCATCCGTGAAATGGCTAAACAATAAATCTCCACAGTCCTCCTCCGACCATCGTTTGCCAGTCTTTATAAATTAAGCTGACAATTCTTATTGTTGTAACATCTCCATATAAATTGCCAGATTCGCCACGTTTTTATCATTTATTTCACAACTTATTCAAGACAAAACACCTACTGTGTGCTGCAATTGATGGTGTTCTCAAGAAAACATTAAAAGTGAAAGTGAAACTCTCAAGCTCACCGCTCTCTGTCTCTGGCACGTCAGCCCCGCGGTGCGTTCAGGTAGCACATAAAACGTCCGCCACATTATAACCCGATTCATTACATTAATACGGGAATTATTTTTATTATTTTTATTATATTATTCCGATTTTTATTTATAATTTATTTGTTTTGCTATGTGTAATTGCAATTTGTAATAGTAACAGCAGTATTTATTAGGGATTTAGGGGGTTTTTGAGCTGTGGAACGAATTAATGGAATTATGATGTATTCCTATTGGAAAATCCTGCTCGACATACGACCATTTCGACTTACAAACAAGGTCCTGGAACGGATTAACTTCGTATGTAGAGGTACCACTGTATTTGGTCAATACCAAAAGTTCATCTCAATATTTTGTTCTGTACCCTTTGTTGGCAATAACAGAGGCCAAACGTTTTTTTGTAACTCTTCACAAGCTTTTCACACACCGTTGCTGGTATTTTGGCCCATTCCTCCATGCAGATCTCCTCTAGAGCAGGGGTTCCCAACCTATTCCACTAAGGCACACTGTGGGTGCAGGATTTCATTCTTACCAAACAAGATGACAACACTTTTTCCCCAATCTGGTGTTTTACAAGTGCAATCAGTTGATTGCAGTCAGGTGTGGCTTGTTTTAGCAGAAGCCTCATTGGTTCAACTGTCTCTGCTGGATCGGCTGGAACAAAAACCAGGACCCACAGTGTGCCTTGAGGACTGGGTTGAAAACCCCTGCTCTAGAGCAGTGATGATTTGGGGCTGTCGTTGGGCAACACGGACTTTCAATTCCCTCCACAGATTTTCTATGTTGCAGGGACGCGGGCAGGCAGGCAGGTTGTGTGGACCCAATTGCAGGGAAACAAAAGCGGCAAGGCAGGTGAACTCAAAAAACGTTTAATGATATCTAACAAAAACACAAAGTACAACTGAAAGCACTGAGGATCAAAAGGGCAAGATTCAAACAAAACTTACTTAAATCGGAGGGACTGGTACACGAGGGTTTGGACCGGACTTGAAATTGACATAGACATAGACATAGACAATGACGCAACAAGGAGTGAACAGAAAATGGGAGCTTATATACACACACGCAAACAAGGGTTAACGAGACAACAAGGAACAGGTGAGCACAGGAGGATAGGCTAGGAGAAGGCACATCAGGTGAAATCAATGGGCAATCACAGGGACAAGTTACACTAGGAGAAAACAAATACAAAACCTAACACTATGGGGTTGAGATCTGGAGACTGGCCAGGCCACTCCAGGACCTTGAAATGCTTCTTACAAGCCACTCCTTTGTTGCCCTGGCTGTGTGTTTGGGATCATTGTCATGCTGAAAGACCCAGCCACGTCTCATCTTCAATGCCCTTGCTGATGGAAGGAGATTTTCACTCAAAATCTCTCGATACATGGCCCCATTCATTCTTTCCTTTACAAAGATCAGTCGTCATGATCCCTTTGCAGAAAAACAGCCCCAAAGCATGATGTTTCCACCCCCGTGCTTCACAGTGGGTATGGTGTTCTTCAGATGCAATTCATTTCTCCTCCAAACACGAGAACCTGTGTTTCTACCAAAAAGTTCTATTTTGGTTTCATCTGACCATAACACATTCTCCCAGTCCTCTTCTGGATCTTCCGAATGCTCTCTAGCGAACCACAGACGGGGCTGGACGTGTACTGGCTTCAGCAAGGGAACACGTCTGGCAGTGCAGGATTTGAGTCCCTGGTGGCGCATTGTGTTACCGATAGTAGCCTTTGTTACTGTGGTCCTAGCTCTCTGTAGGTCATTCACTAGGTCCCCCTGTGTGGTTCTGGGATTTTGGCTCCCCGTTCTTGTTATCATTTTGACGCCACGGGGTGAGATCTTGCATGGAGCCCCAGATTGAGGGAGATTATCAGTGGTCTTGTATGTCTTCCATTTTCTAATAATTGCTCTCACAGTTGATTTCACCAAACGTTTTACCTATTGCAGATTCAGTCTTCCCAGCCCATGTTGACAATTACAGGCCTCTCTAATATTTTCAAGTGGGAGAACTTGCACAATTAGTGGTTGACTAAATACTTATTTTCCCCACTGTAAATCAATATCATTTTATACAAAACTCCAAAAATGGGCCGGACAAAAGCATTGGCACCCTCAGCCTAGTACTTTGTAGCACAACCTTCAGACAAAATAACTGCGAACAACCGCTTCCAATATCCATTAATGAGTTTCTTACAATGCTCTGCTGGAATGTTAGACCATTATTCTTTGGCCAACTGCTCCAGGTGTCTGAGATTTGAAGGGTGCCTTCTCCAAACTGTCATTTTCAGATCTCTCCACAGGTGTTCCATAGGATTCAGGTCTGGACTCATTGCTGGCCACTTTAGAAGTCTCCAGTGCTTTCTCTCAAACCATTTTCTAGTGCTTTTTGAAGTGTGTGTTTGGGTCATTGTCCTGCTGGAAGAACCATGACCTCTGAGGGAGACCCAGCTTTCTCACACTGGGCCTTACATTATGCTGCAAGTTTTTTGGTAGTCTTCAGACTTCATAATGCCATGCACACGGACAAATAGTCCAGTGCCAGAGGAAGCAAAGCAACCCTAAAACATCAGGGAACCTCTGCAATGTTTGACTTTTTTTTTTTTCCTGTAAACTCTATGTTGATGCCTTTTCCCAAAAAGCTTTACTTTTGTCTCATCTGACCAGAGAACATTCTTTCAAAACTAATGGGTTTTCTAAGATAACCTCAGGTTAATTGTCTCTGAGTCAGAAGTGGGTTGTTCCTAGGTATCCTACCAGAGAGTCCCTTTTCATTCAGACGCCAATGGATAGTACGGGTTGACACTGTTGTGTCCTCGGACTGCAGGACAGCTTCAACTTGTTTGGATGTTAGTCGAGGTTCTTTATCCACCATCCGCACAATCTTTCGTTGAGATCTGTCATCAATTTTCTTTTCCATCCACATCTAGGGAGGTTAGCCACAGTGCCATGGGCTTTACACTTATTGATGACACTGCGCACGGTAGACACAGGAACATTCAGGTCTTTGGAGATGGACTTGTCGCCTTGACATTGCCCATGCTTCCTCACAATTTTGCTTCTGAAGTACTCAGACAGTTCTTTGGTCTTCGTTTTCTCCATGCTCAATGTGGTACACACAAGGACACAGGACAGAGGTTGAGTCAGATTTAATCCATTTTACCTGGCTGCAAGTGTGATTTAGTAACGCATTAGTTAGTAACGCATTACTGTAATCTGATTACTTTCTTTCAGTAACGAGTAATCAAACGCGTTCATTTTTCTACACCAGTAATCTGATTAAAGTTTGTTTCCTTTGTGTTTCTGCGTTACTATTTTTTCATTGCCTCATAATGTATGTCGAATGAAGACTATATTAGTCATGTACGAAGAGCGTTTTGAATAGAAAATGCTAAAATAAAAGGTTCCCATTACGTGTTTCCATGACAACCTCTCAGCTACTTCCTGGTTTGGTCTCGCATCACGTGTTGTGGGACTGAGAAAGGCATGGGCCAGGCGGGTGGACATTCGAGCCGAGTGTTGTTACGTTGTGAGGGAATGTTGATCTGTGGATATCCATGAAAGAAGGGTGAGTGTTTTTCCTTCATTCTGGAGGGTATCAGCAAAAGGTTGGACCCACGACGTGCGCGGTCGTTTCGTAGCTTTGCCGTAGCAACGACGGGTAGTCATCGCTCCAAGTTGGCAAGCTTTATTTACATCATATGCGTATTGCACATTATTGCCATGAAGTGATGTGTTCGGTTAGCATCTGTGGGATGTGTTTTAAATCCGATTGATTGTAAAGTGCTTAGTTGCCGCCACGTTTTGTGGCCAAATTGACCGCGTGTGTTGAGAGGAGTACTTCCGGGTTGCGCACGCGATCGCGTCCGCCGCCACCTTTGTGTTTATTGCACGGTACAATCCACTTGTGTGTTGTTGATGATTGTACAGTCAGTTTGCATTGTTTTATATTAGTACTGATATGCTGTTAACCATAACCCGAAATTCAGAAGTTTTGACATTAGGCTTAATCTTAGAGTTAGCGGGGTTTAATTGGTTGTTGGAGCTGATTTCAACAAATTGCAAGGAGTTTGTCAGATATTTGTTAGTATCAGGGCTCCTGAAACTGGCCAAGCTAGCACGAGTCAACGGGGCTTATGTGAAAAATGCTGATATTCCCCTTTAAGTTCAATCATCGGAAAGTCAGTTACATGTGATGACATTTTTCTGTTGTCATTCTTGTGTTGAGGCAGCAAAGGGAGAAAAATGGGTAAAAAGTAACTGATAGATTACTTTTAAAGTAACTTAGTTACTTTGATAATGAAGTAATTTATAAAGTAACTACATTACTTTTTTTGAGGCATAATCAGTAATTAAATTACTTTTTCAAGTAATCTGTGACACTGGTTATTGCCACCAGCTGTTATGTGCCACAGGTGAGTAACAGGTGCTGTTAATTACACAAATTAGAGAAGCATCACATGATTTTTCAAAGGGTGCCAATACTTTTGTGAGTTTTATGTAAAATAATAATGATTTATTTTATTCCCATTCTTTGTGTTTTTTCATTGCAAGCAAACTCAATGAAGATTAGTACCAAAGCAATTTGTAATTGCAATCATTTTCTGGGAGAAATTGAGCATTATGTGACAGAATTGCAGGTGTGCCAATACTTTTTGGCCAGCACTGTATATGTATTGCCACTGTTCACTCAAATCTTTTGACAATTAAGCCCCAACATCAGTTTGACTTAGAAACATAAAAATTTGTTGACATGTCACTTGTCCGTCATGAGTAGACACACAAAAATGCTTGGGCTTAAAAAAAAAAAAAAAATGTCAGGAATACGCAGGCAGGCAGGTGGACCCAAATGCAAGGTAAAGGGAAGCGAGGCAGATGAATGGTGCAAAAATGATTTAGTTAAATCCAACAAAAAACAAAGTACAAAACAAAGGCTGAGGAGATCCCAAGAAAGCACAGAGGCAAACAAAATTGTCACTAAAAAAAAGACTGGTTTTCAAAAAAACTTACTTGGAACACGAGGGCTTGGATAGACATAGACTTTGAGACTGACATAGAAATTGACGATGACTCAACAAGGAGTGAAAAGAAAATGGGAGCTTATATACACACACACACGCAGACAAGGGGTAACGAGACAACGAGGAACAGGTGAGCACAGGAGGATGCAGATTGGCGGATACACTAGGGGCCGGTGCAACAGGTGAAATCAATGGGCAATCACAAGGACAAGTCACGCAATTGGGAAAACAAACACAAAACCTAACAAAAAAAAACCACCACCAACAACAACAACAAAGGAAGCTAGCCAGTTTGGTTCAAAGAGGCTATTTTAGAACCAATTTTTTTTTTTTTTGCATTCAAAGCGTGCTTCAAAATAGTAATGCAGATTAAAGTTGTTCGGAAACCGTGTGTGTCACAGTCCGTGGTGGCGTTCTTCAACAAGCAAGCCGGTAAATCCAGAGAAGAAGCCAAGCTGATGTTTCTCAAAATCATCTACAAATGGCCGACATTTGGCTCCGCCTTCTTTGAAGTCAAGGTATACACTGAAGCACCTGCTAATGCTCTTTCCTTTTGAAGCTAATTGCTGCCCAGTTTGAACATGTTATTTTTTTTCCTTAGCAAACCACAGAGCCCAACTATCCAGAGATCCTGTTAATTGCCATCAACAAACACGGAGTCAGTCTTATTGACCCCAAAATAAAGGTTTGGTTTTGTGTACATACAAACAAAAAATAAACACTGGGGCTGACTGTTGGTGTCATTTTTGTGTGTTGAGCAGGATGTTCTGATTACCCATCCCTTTACCAAGATCTCAAATTGGAGCAGTGGGAACACATATTTCCACATCACCATCGGAAACCTTGTCAGGGGAAGTAAACTCCTCTGTGAGACCTCCCTGGTGGGTCACCAAATTTTCATAACACGCAACTCTCAAGAAATGTGGTCAGTCAGACTATTTATTTGATTTATGGATACAAACATTGCCTAGCAACAAGCAGAAAACAGGAAAATAAATTTTTTCAACTTGCAATATCTGATCTTCTAGGCACAATTGTTTTTGTTTAATTGCTCATTAACAACTTCTGCCCTTGCAACAGGGAGAAACTAATTTCAATTTAAGAATTTTTTTACCGTGATCATAGGGACAATTTCTTTCTAGCGATAGTCACACAGACTTGGGGGAAAGATAACTCGATTCGTTCTTAAATTTTCACTTCCTTTCTGAAACAGGCACCTCGCTTGTTTCTGGCTCCATTGGTTAAACTTGAGTTGTCCGAGAACAACTTACTTGATTCAATGCAATGTTATATGTAGTGAGTTCATAATTCATCGTTTTTCTATCATTTAGTGTTCCTTTAATTTTTGAACCATGAATGCAAATGTTCTGCTCAGTTGGCATGTGCCGGTACAGTGGTATGAAAAAGTATCGGAACCTTTGGGAAATTCTCACATTTCTGCATAAAATCACCATCAAATGTGATCTGATATTTGTCAAAATTACACAGATGAAAAACCAGTGTCTGCTTTAACTAAAACCACCCAAACATTTATAGGTTTTCACATTTTAATAAGGATCGTATGCAAACAATGACAGAAGGGGGGAAAATAAGTGAACCATCACATTTAATATTTTGTGGCTCCCCCTTTGGCAGCACTAACTTCAACCAGACGCTTCCTGTAGCTGCAGATCAATCTGGCACAGCAATCAGGACTAATATTGGCCCATTCTTCTCTACAAAATTGCTGTAGTTCAGTCAGATTCCTGGAATGTCTGGCATGAATCTCTGTCTTTAAGCCATGCCACAGCATCTCAATGGGTTTCAAGTCTAGACTTGTACTTGGCCATTTCAGAACGGGTATTTTGTTCTTCTGAAACTATTCTGAAGTTGATTTACTTTTGTGTTCTGGATCATTGTCTTGTTGCAGCATCCATCCTCTTTTCAGCTTCAACTGTCTGACAGACGGCCTCAGGTTTTCCTGCAAAACATCCTGATAAACCTTTGAGTTCATTCTTCCATTAATGATTGCAAGTATCCAGGCCCTGAGGTAGCTAAACAGCCCCAAATCATGATGCTCCCTCCACCATGGTTCACAGCGGGAATGAGATGTTGATGTTGGTGAGCTGTTCAATTTTTCCTCCACACATGACGTTGTGTGTTACTCCCAAACAATGCAACTTTGGTTTCATCAGTCCACAAAATATTTAGCCAAAACGTCTGTGGAGTGGCCAAGTACCTTTTTGCAAACATTAAATTAGCAACATCTTTTTTAGATGACAGTGGCTTTCTCCTTGGAGTCCTCCCTATGAACGCCATTCTTGACCATAGTTTTACATACAGTTTATGTGTACAAATAGATCCATCGGCAGAGGTTTCAATTATTTTTTTCCCGTTCTGTCATTGTTTGCATGCTATCCTCATTAAAATATGAAAACTAGGGCCGTCAAACGATTAAAATTTTTAATCGAGTTAATCACAGCTTAAAAATTAATTAATCGTAATTAGGGCTGTCAAACGATTAAAATTTTTAATCGAGTTAATTACAGCTTAAAAATTAATTAATCATAATTAATCGCAATTAATCGCAATTCAAACCATCTATAAAATATGCCATATTTTTCTGTAAATTATATATATATTCTGTAAAATAATTTGTTGGAATGGAAAGATAAGACACAAGATGGATATATACATTCAACATACGGTACATAAGGACTGTAGTGGGCATTTCACTCTACTGTCATTTAAATCTGTCTATGCTGTCCTCACTCCGAAGCGTCTACTTTTTCCAAAGCTAGACAGCTAGTGAACGACGCCTTAATAATCAGACTTCTTCCTTTTTCATCTGATTTATTAATAAAATGGCCTCAAACCACTGTCCTCTTTAGACCGTAGTGAAACTACAAAAAAAAGTACACAAGCATTGCATTAGCAACAACGTTAGGTTAGCACGCTATACAGGTTCACTAAACATAAAGAAAAAGCGTCTCATACAAAAAATATAACATTTCCTTTACTAACATAATATGTACATTCTTTACAACAACCATACATACGGACAAATCTTGTCCAAGGATCATATAAGCACAACATTACAACGTAGGCGTCAGCCCGAGACGTCGTGCAGCCATATTGAACTGGCAAGAAAGCAATAAACCATGTCGCAAAGCGACCACAAGAGTTCGCTGTTAGACAGCACAAAAAATCTTGCTGTAAAACTTACCAAAAGGCAGAATACCGTCTGAGCAGGACATGTGCGTTAATTGCGTCAAATATTTTAACGTGATTAATTTAAAAAATTAATTACCGCGCGTTAACGCGATAATTTTGACAGCCCTAATCGTAATTAATCGCAATTAATCGCAATTCAAACCATCTCTAAAATATGCCATATTTTTCTGTAAATTATTGTTGGAATGGAAAGATAAGACGTGACGGATATATACATTTAACATACTGTACATAAGTACCTTATTTGTTTATTATAACAGTAAATCCACAAGACGGCATTGACATTAACATTCTTTCTGTGAAAGGGATTCACAGATAGAAAGACTTGTAATTCCTAAAAGATAAACGTGAGTACAAGTTATAGTAATTCTGATAGTTTATATATTGTGACTAAATATTGCCATCTAGTGTATTTGTTGAGCTAAACTTAATGTTTGAATAGAAAATAGCTATTTTGATTGGGAATGCCAGATCTCTTTGCATTGAGCGCTTTTCTTTTTGTGAACATTATTTTATTTTTGAGAGATCAGAATATTATTTTTGTTGTGCTTTCACTAAATGATACTGTAGCGACTTAAATGTTCTTAACTGCCCAATGCATGATGGGAATTCGAGCAACCATGAGTCACAGCGGTTGCTGCAAATGGTATATCTTCTCTCCGTTGAGTACAACACATGGTGTTAAGAAAAAGATCATCTCCAGTTGTTCTTCCCCATGTCGCTTGACACAATAGTTATAACAGTTGTGGGAGAGATGCCACCACTTATTCCATTAAATAGCGCGGCTCCAATAAATGCCTGCTTTAAAAAGTCGCCCTTCTTGGTAACTGGCGGTGCTATGGACCGGCGATTCATGTTGGCTCGTTGTCGTCGGTTAGCTCGGTTCATCCGATTTCCTCCTGAGGAGTACGGCGGCATACATATAAACATTGAGAGGCGGTGGATGACTTTTTGTGGGTACTTTTATTAACAAAACAAAAGCATGTGGGGGACGCAGCACTTGAGCCTGCGCTGACTGCGCACTTTCTCTACTCTCTCGCTCGACCACTTTCTTCCTCACTGCTCAATCTGACAATGCCGGTCACATTGAAAATAACAGCGGCCCCCTTGGCGGGTGCCGGTAACACCTGCGTCCACTCCACTTGCTTGTCTCTGTCCTTAGCTCTCAATATACTTCAAACGGCGCCATTGTAGTCTGTTCGCGGCAATGCTTGAGTGAGTCGTTCCGCGCATGCGTTAAATATTTTAACGTGATTAATTTCAAAAATTAATTACCGCCCGTTAGCGCGTTAATTTTGACATAAATGTTTGGGTGGTTGTAGTTGAAGCAGACACTATATTTACGTACATCTGTGAGAATTTGACAAAGATCAGATCACATTTGATGCTAATTTAATGCAGAAATGTAAGCAATTCCAAAAGGTTGAGATACTTTTTCATACCACTGTATGAGGTTCTGACGCTATTATAACCTTAAGCTAAAATATGACGGTTTCATGGTATTGCAATTACAGCTCTTAAATATGTTACCTTCAGATATCTGGGTAAAAAAAAAATTCCACTGAACCGGATTTTTATTCTTCAAACTATATTAGAAAATTCGAACATACGTATAATGTTAAGTTAAAATAATTAAAAATAACAAAATATTATTTCGGTGAGCCTAAACCCACAGCCACAGCTCAACATTATTACTGTCAGAACAAAAATCTAACAAAAAAGCAAGTGTGTATGACTCGTATCATGTTTACAGTATACACACACTTTCTTTTTCAACACAGACTGTTGCCAGAGAAAAAAGCACGTTTTACCACCACTAGACACACTAAACATGCTGGTGTTAACTCTCGTAGCTGGTGGGAAACTTTCTTGATAGTGTTTACTAACCTTTAGTTGTGTGTAAATGCGTAATCATATTGGAGGTATTGCCTTTGCGGCAGCCACCCTCCGCCAACATATTTTAACATGTCTGTTTGCCCTCCCCCTCTAAGCCGCGGCCGTCTGTAAATTTTCTGTAGCCAAAGTATTCCCATACCAGCAATTTCATTTTCTTCGATGGGGGAAAAAGTTCAGGAGTTTAACCTCCTCCAGCAATCGTGTAGCACAGCTAACAACCGGTGGGGGAGGGTTGAGCCTTGCAGCTGAAAGCGAGGGATTTCTCCATGCATTTTGGGACATAAAAAATAGCTGATACCTTAGGGATGGTATGACGGTTTTGGGAAACCTTGACGTTTTCCTACCACAGTATACCTTGAAACCGGCAATCGGCACATGTCTACTGATCACAGAACAAATCCCAAGCATGGGCGACATCTATAAGCATAAGCCCTGTGTTAAGCTGTGACCAGCCCTTGTACAAAGGAAGAAGGCTTCTACATTCACCTTGAGGCAACATTCATATCGGCCCAAAACCGACAATGAATTCAGATGTCGATATTATCCAATATCCGTAGACTTCATAATATATTGACGGGACACGGGGCCGATTCATCGGGGGCCTATCTCCGTCAAAGCTGACCGAGGGGAAACACAGACAAAGAGCTTTTTATGTTGAAAATTTTTGTGAATAAAGGCTTGAATCCCTGAATTGTTTTTATAGATATGAATGTAAAACAGTCTTGATTCTTGGTTAAAAGCAAAAAAAAAAAAAAAAAAAAAAAAACGGGCAGTTAGCATTTATTTTACGTAAATATGTCGAATGTGATGCCAGTCTTTTAGCCAATGTGGCGCCGCCTTATCACAACAAAGAGCTTTTTACAATGAAAATTCTTGAAATGAAATGAAAATGCTTAAAGCCCTGAATTCGATATAGATTAGGGTTGGGAATCTCTGGTATGAAGCCGATTCGATATGTATCTAGAAACACAGGTTACGATTCGATTCAAAAATGATACATTTTTAAGGCAGAGCGATTCGATACGATTCGATACAGTTTAAGAACGATACGGTTCGATACAGTGTGAAAACGATACGATAGTGAACGTTTGGTGTTTGTTCTTACAGTATTTTAAACGGATAAAAAAGACCAAATTTCTACAAGTAAAATTAAACAACAAAAGTTCATACCAATGTATGTTTATTTTTGAGACGAGAAAAAAAAAATAAGGCCAACTAGATGACCATCATTTTGTTGGTTGGGATTGATAATAAAATAAAACTCCAGTGACAGACAACAATAAAGTGCAGTAATTCAATCTCTGTATTTCCTGGTGTTTTAAACACAAGAGGTAGGTAATTAAGCACAACCTTTCAACGTAAACATCTTACAAACTAAAATTATATGCAGGAGCTATAGAAGAAAAGAATTATAGCCATTGTAGTAGGTTTATTTTTCAGGGTTAAAAACTCACGATCTCTGTCCCATGCAAATCTGGCTGCCGTCTTCACTTCAAAGTCCGACGTGCGTTGAAAATCAATCGCTGTCATTCGTAACTTCCGCATGTCAAGCTGGCGTCAGCGCTCGTGTTGTTTGTCCATTATTTTAGCATGTGCGTCTGTGGTTTCGTTTGCTCTGGCGTAGTTATGACACACAAGTCACGATTGAAATGCATGGTGGGAAGTCACGATTGAAATGCATGGTGGGAGGTTGAGGCAACCACGATTGTGAGTAGTGGCTGTTCATGTTATGTGATGTGTAATGTCTCACTTAAAGTACGGCGATCCTTGGGGTCGAGCAGTGGGGAAGGCACTGCGCAGCATTATTGAAGTGCAAGCTAATTATGAGTCATTCATATACGCATAGCTTTGTACATACAACTAGCAAAGCAACGGTATGAACGCTGAAACCCAGTTTTTGTGCTCGCGCTAGCAGAGTCCAAATTGTACTATCATACATCTATGATTTACTGGCAATTTACTGTGGAATAATTAGTTTGCTATCGATACAGCTGAATTGCTCGCCTGTAAAACCGGATATCCGGTCGTATTGGTTTATCGTTCTCAAGCTTAGTATAGATATGAACGTAAAACAGTCTCAAATCAAACGGGCAATTAGCATTTATTTTACGTAAATATTGCGAAGTAGGACACCAATGCCGTAGCGGCTAATTTTCTCCCACTGATTTTTTTCACGTTTCAAAATGCATGCATGGTACGAAAAATAATTACTTTGAATCCTCGAACAAATCACTCCTGAGACAATCCTTCCTGTTTGTATGCGGTAAAGCTTTCGTAGTTTTTCCACCTAAATCCGGCATTAGATCGTTGCGTGCGTGTTTGAGAATAACTCCTCTTGATATTAGGTGTAGGCAGGCCCCCTACCCGAAGGTGTGGCACAGTGTCAGCGCCCCATGTCCTGTCAATATATTACAAAGTCTATGCCAATATCATTTTAAAGTGCTTTCATTGGCCAATAATATCGGCTACCCGATAATATCGGAGAGCTCTAGTAAAAACAAATGGCTAATTCGTGCTCTAATTCCAACTTTGTGCTGCGCATTTCTCTCAGGGATACAAGATGGACGACCTGCTGACGTCGTACATCAGCCAGATGCTGACCGCCATGAACAGGCAGAGGTCCGAGCGCGCTCACACCAAGTGAACGTCTTACTGGCAGGAGGCCGCCGAGCTCGCCCGCCTGCTGCGTCCCATTGGCCAGCGCTGTACTTGGGGGCGGACCTTCAGCCACCAGCTGTGGTGGATGAGTCGTCGACCTTCTGTCAGCTCGGACCTCTGGAGCCTCCCCGAGGAGAGTTCGATCGGAAGCCAAAGCGACGACGACGACCCCGGCGAAGGTCCGAGCAACCACGGCATCGTGCGTTATCGTGACGATGAGGACTCAAAGTCCAGTGAGGATGATTACCTTTGAAAAGAACAATAACTGGGCTTTCAGGCACAAATTCTGCTTCGTGACAAGCACGTCATGACCGGGAAATATATTTTTTGTATTTATTTCAAATCCTAAGGCTTATTCTGCCTAGTAACAAAGCGTAAGCATGTCACATGACCAAGACATGCTTTGTTTTTTGGTAAATATTTTTGCACCTTAGTTTTTAAACACTAATGTTAGCATATTTTGTTTGTTCATGTTTAAAATTCTAATGACTCAATTTTATTTACCTCTCGAACAAAAAAAACTCACCGTGCCAAACTCTCCTTGATTAACTTTTTTGTGTTTGTTGTTTCTGTGTGAAATGTAACTTTAATATAACTTGACGTGTACAATACCAATGGCTGCCAGTGATGGCGATACACGTCCAAAATATTTGCACTGGACATTTTTTGCCGTAAATGGCAGCCAACAAGTTACAGTAGGGCTACCACGATTACTTCGATAGTCTGTTAATCGCGTTATCTCATTTCGATTCATTACTGAGAAGCCATTTGCAGCCACAGAGGAAGACAGAAATCATAGACTATTTACTGTTAAAAAAAAAAAAGAGTAAAATATAAAAATTCATGAAAATTAAAACATTTTTGGTATTTTTATTTTCCTTTTTAGATTAAAAAAAAAAAAGGTATTAACATATAAGAAAATTTTGGACAGCTAAGAAGCTTAAGAGAATTTGGACAATTTTGAGGTCAACAACATCTACAAACGATTAATCGTCCATCAAAATAGCCATTGATTACTGTATTTTTCAGACTATAAGTCACAGTTGTTGTTTTTTTTGTTTGTCTGGGAGTGTGACTTACGTGTGAAAATATTAACATGTTATTGCATCATTTCACATGTTATTTTCACAGTAAACCACAAGAGGGCACTCAAAGGCCTGGGATTCAACATTGACGGTAACTTAAATAAAAACAACTGAGACGGGCTGAACAAAATGGCACTGAAAAGAAAATCATATTCTGCAGATTACAAGCTGCAATTAGTGAAATATGTACTGTATGTCATGTTTGCATACCGTACACTTATTAAGCGTGTTGTTTTCTATATCTATTTTAAATTGCCTTTCAAGATGATGTGTCTGTTATTGGTGCTGGATTTTATCAAATAAATTTTCCCCAAAAATGTGACTTATACTCTACTGCAATTTATAGTCTGAAAAATACAGTTATAAAAAAAATAGAGTTATATGAACGGTAAGTTGTGATTTAGTCTAATAATCGTGACAGCGCAAGTGTAAAGTAGGTCATTTATATTTATGAGTTACATTGGTGAGTTTTATACTAGTTCAATAATTACATTGCAGTGTTTTTCTCCAGTAAACAATGTCAGTCAAATAAACAAACCTCAAACTCAACTTCACATTGCTTGTATTTTTACTAATCAATAGAAAGTGACATTGTGAGAACATTTTAACTTAACGCATAGACTCCATAATGTATTGACGGGACACGTGGCGCGGGGCCGATAAATAGGGGGCTTGTATTGAGTGGAATCAGAGACAAAGAGCTTTTTTCGTTCTTGTGAATAAATGCTTAAATCCTCGAATTCTTTATAGATATGGACCTAAATTCTTGGTTAAAAGCAAAAAAACAAAACAAAAAACGTGCAGTTAGCATTGTTATTACGTAAATTTGTAGAAGTACAAAGCTCGAAGTACAATGTTAGTCTATTAGTGAATGTAGCTAGCGGCCGCCTGATGTTAACAGAGCCTTTCCGGTGAAAGTTCATGTGAATAAATGCTTAAATCCCCCAATTCTTTATCGATATGGACGTAAAACAATCTCGATTCTTGGTTAAAAAAAAAAATAAAAAACGTGCAATTAGCATTTATACTACATAAATATGTCGGAATACAGTGCTAGTCTGTTAATGTATGTAGCAAGCTGCCGCCTGATGTAAACAAAGCTTTTCCAGTGAAAATTATTTTGAATAAATGCTTAAATCCGCGAATTCTTTATAGATATGGACGTAAAACAATCTAGATTATTTGTTGAAAACAAAAACAAAAAACGTAGAGTTAGCATTTATTTTACGTAAATATGTTGAAGTTAGTGAATGTAGCTAGCGGCCGCCTGATGTTAACAGAGCCTTTCCGGTGAAAGTTCTTTTGAATAAATGCTTAAATCCCCCAATTCTTTATCAATATGGACGTAAAACATTCTCGATTCTTGGTTAAAAACAAAAAAACGTGCAATTAGCATTTATACTACATAAATATGTCGAAGTACAATGCTAGTCTGTTAATGAATGTAGCTAGCTGCCGCCTGACGTAAACAAAGCTTTTCTGGTGAAAATTCTTGTGAATAAATTCATAAATCCGCGAATTCTTTATAGATATGGACGTAAAACAATCTAGAGTATTATTTGAAAGCAAAAAAAAAAAAAAAAAAACGTACAGTTAAAATTCTTGTGAATAAATGCATAAATCCCCAAATTCTTTATAGATATGGACGTAAAGCAGTCTCAATTCTTGGGTAAAAGCACGAAAAAAATTTGCAGTTAACTTTTATTTTATGTAAATATTGCGAACTATGGCGACATTTTTTTTTCACGTTTCAAAATGCATGCGTGGTACAAAAAAATACAATAATTACCTTGAATCCTCGAACAAATCACTCCTGAGACAATCCTTTCTTTTTGTATGCAGTACAGCTTTCGTAATTTTTCAACAAAAATCCGGCGCTAGATCGCTGCATGCATGTTTGTGAATAGCTCCTCTTGATGTGGGTGGCCCCCTACTTGCATGCGAGGCGCAGAGCATGACCGATCTGACCCGTCAATACATTATGAAGTCTATGCTTAACGATCCACTTTTAGACCACAGAAATTAAAGTGCACACAGCCCCCCCCCCCCCCCCCAAAAAAGCTTATAACTCAATCTTTAAAATGATTTAAACACAATCATTTCCCTATTTTGCGACGTTCAACATGCAGAGTAGCACACATGGAGAAATATATAAAAAAAGAGAAAATCACAAAATATATTCTGAGAAACTCAGTAAAGCAGAAAAGGACTTTGGCTAAACTAATTTGGCACAAAAATCATCAACATCTCCTATGTGACAAATACATTCATTTTGCAGAGCAATAGAATCTAATAGCAAGCAACCTTGTAGAGCCTCTTGCCGTACATTCACTCTGTCAGTCCAGCTAGCAGCCGCAATTTAATCACACACTAAAAGAATACATTTTCTTATGCAGCTGCTTGCTGTACACATAACAAAAAAATATTTTCCAAGATGAAGAAAAGTCTACTTTTAAAAAAATATTCAATTGAGAGTCCATCAGGTCCAGTCACTTATTTATAAAAAAAATATTCAATTGTGAGTCCATCAGGTCCAGTAACTTTTTGGAAAATTGTAATTCTGCTTTTCCACGATAAAGTTCGCTTAAAATTTCAAGTTTCTCTAACTTACATACTGTATACTATATATTTACAGTGTACAGTGTATCACAAAAGTGAGTACACCCCTCACATTTCTGCAGATATTTAAGTATATCTTTTCATGGGACACACTGACAAAATGACACTTTGACACAATGAAAAGTAGTCTGTGTGCAGCTTATATAATAGAGTTAATTTATTTTCCCCTCAAAATAACTCAAAATATAGCCATTAATATCTAAACCCCTGGCAAGAAAAGTGAGTACACCCCTTTGAAAAAAAACGTACATTCCTGAATGTCCAAATTGAGTACTGCTTGTCATTTTCCCTCCAGAATGCCATGTGACTCGTTACATGAGTGCTGTCAGCATTGCTGCAGAGATTGAAGAGGTGGGGGGGTCAGCCGGTTAGTGCTCAGACCATATACCGCACTCTACATCAAATTGGTGCGCATGGCTGTCAGAAGAGGCTTCCTCCTGGGGTGTACTCACTTTTGTTGCCAGGGGTTTAGATATTAACTCATTCACTCCCAGCCATTTTCACCAGAGCAAGGCCCTTGGCTCCCGGCCGTTTTTCTGGATTTTGACTGATTTTGCAAGGCCCACAGAAAATTCCGTTCTATTGCTATATAAACATGGAACCCACCAAAAGAAAGATTAGAGTCTCTTCTTTCAGCAGAAAAAAGTAAGTACAGTGGTACCTTTACATACGAAGTTAATCCGTTCCAGGACCTTGTTTGTAAGTCGAAATGGTCGTATGTCGAGCAGGATTTTCCCATAGGAATACATTATAATTCCATTAATTCGTTCCACAGCCCAAAAACCTTCACTAAATCCTTAAAAAATACTGCTGGTACTATTACAAATGGCAATTACACATAGCAAAACAAATAAATTATAAATCAAAATCGGAATAATAATAATTCCTGTATTAATGTAACGAATCGGGTTCTAATGTGGCGGACGTTTTTTGCTGACCCTGAACGCACCGCGGGGCTGACGTGCCAGAGACAGACCGGTGAGCTTGAGTTTCACTTTCACTTTGAATGTTTTCTTGAGAACACCGTCAATTGCGGCAGACAGAAGGTGTTTTTGTTTTGAATAAGTTGTGAAATAAATGATAAAAACGTGGCGAAGTTGGCGATTTCTCTGGAGATGTTACTACAATAAGAATTGTCAGCTTAACTTATAAAGACTGGCGAACGATGGTCGGAGGAGGACCGTGGAGATGTATTGTTGACCCATTTCACGGATGCCCACCCTACGCTCATATTTTTCTGTCATTTGCATCTTCATTTAGAAGGTAAGCGTCAACTTTTCCTTGTTTCACCACCTGTACCAACCTTTTCTGAAACCAGTGTTGATTTGTCACACAAGAAAATCCGCCGTGCATTCGTCTGCGGTGCTGCCATTGTCGTCGTATTTCGAGCATGTCGTCGGATGTAGAAACAAATGGCGAGTCAAATTTTACGTCGGATGTCGAAAAGTTCGTGTGTCGAAGCGATCGTATGTAGAGGTACCACTGTATATATCTTTTTCCATTCTTTAGAAATCAGCATTAGGAAATAGCTTAGTTTGAGCAATTTTCCAATTTCTGATGAAAAAACGGAGAAGATGAACTTTTTGTAAACGCATACATTTCAAACATAACTTTGACTTTATCCAAGCTATTTTTTGCATTAGTTACATCCCAAACATCTGAATAATGTTTCCTTTTACAAAATACTATGAACAACCAGACAAATACAGTTGTTGATAGCAAAGTAACAATTTATTCACACATGACTACTGAGAGATGACGGTTTGTCGCCGAGATGACGCCATTGTCGCCATGTCAGCCGTGTAAACTTTTCCCTCATCGTTGTCTGGCCCCCAAGTATTTTTGCGTTTCTGCGGGATTTGTTCGGCGAGCCGCTGCACTGGGGGTCCCACTTGTTTTGCTTGGTCGTCCAGCGCCTGGCCTCCCAGGAGTCCACTCGGTTGTTTTGTTCAGTCGGAGCGCCGCCTGGCATCATGCTGCCAGCGCTCTGACCGTGCTGCTCATTGCTGTTGAATCGGGTTGCCTGGTCTTACAAAATGTGCTACCGCCCTCCAGTGGCCAGTTTTATTGCTTTAAAATGGGTTTGGAGCTTTGTTCTTTGTTTCTCAGATAGAGCGGAAAAACAAAACAACTCTTGTGTTTGATAGAACAATATGTCTATATGCTACCATAGCAGATTCATGGCGCATTAGGCCCCTGAACTATTTTTAATTTGCCCGTTTTACCCTGAAAACCCCCGTTTACAGACGTCGCACAACCGCTTTTGTTTCAACACAGCCATAAAACGAAGGTAATTAAATATATTTATTATTCAAAATGTCTGTTATTTTAGTGTAGATTCATTAATTGATGTCTAATATTTCGTTTAAAAAAAAATGACTTAAAAAAATTATTCACTCGCATATTTTAAACTTTTAAACAAATTACGTCACAATGAAAAAAATGGCGTCTGTAAAAAAAGTCACGGATATTTACCTGATAACTATCACTTAATTGTATTTTTTTTTTGTTTCTGTCGCATTTTTTCCCGATATGTTCGATGATAAATAATTGATCCAAACATTTAAAAAAATTGGAAAACAAAAACGTTTAAAAGGGTATGAAAAAGAACCTCTCGACCTCTCTTTGACGTCTGCGATTTCTGCATCGCGACCCTTGTTATATTACCATGTTTCACCCAAAAAATTCCCCCAAAATTCAGCTGTGGCAATTCACAGCTCTGTCTTGACACTCAGTGATACATGCTACATGGAGTTTTTGGATCGAAACAAGGTCAGTACGCGATAATATCTTGTTAAACTCATGGCGTCTGTAATTCTGCTCTCGCATGCTCTCATCTCCAGATAGGATTTTGCTGTTTAAACTTTTTTTTTTTTTAAATGCCCTCCTGTTCAAAATTTTTCTTCCCCCAGAAAATTGAGATTTTAAGCTTTCCAATGATGTATCACACGTGCATATCGGACAATTTTGAAAGTTGGCTAGATTGGGGGTCTCAGAGCGGAACTTCAAGACACCTGAGTGTTTTCCGCCATATGCTTCTTATAAAAAAAAAAAATTTTTAAACGCAAAAGACGTATAAATACATTTTTGGGACAATGAAGCATTTAAAAACAACGTATTTATACGTTTCTGGGAGCAAATGAGTTAATGGCTATATTTTGAGGGAAAATAAATGAACTCTATTATATAAGCTGCACACAGACTACTTCATTGTGTCAAAGTGTCATTTTGTCAGTGTTGTCCCATGAAATTATATACTTAAATATCTGCAGATATGCGAGGGGTGCACTCACTTTTGTGATACACTGTATAAACAGGAAGGATTATTCGCACAAAATTCTAACCTGTTTGACGACTAAAAATTTACATTTTTGTGAAATATATCACCCATCGCTACGGCTGCAACATAAAACATGTAGAAAGTAAAGACAGTCTAACTTTCCAAACCGAGCATATTTCGGCTAACGTTGTTGTCATCACTCCTCGATGATGGTGGGCAAATGAGGGTGCGTGGGTGACGTTGGGGCGCTACGCTGGTCCACAGGTGCGTTGACGCTGGAGATGGACCAGACGTCACCCAGCTCTGAAAAAGTACACGAAGGTTAGAAAATGATGCAAAAAAAAAAATGATGCAAAAAAAAAAATGATGCCTTCATCATGAAAACGGTTCATACATGCGGGGTATCATGAGGGGTGTGATATGTGGAAGACCAATGGAAGGGAGATGAGTGATCCATTGGATGGACTCCAGCGAATGCAGGCCTCGTCGGAGGAGTCTGATTCACAACACATACGTGACTACTACTACTTTAAATTGGCAGACATTTTCTTAGTGGAAGTAGTTCCACCATACCTGTTCGAAACTTGCTGTACGGTCCGTTCTTGTGAGTCCGGCGACTGCCGGACAGGAAGGGGAGACCTCTCTCTCGCCACCTATAGATTTGAGGGATTTTGACTCATTGGCTCCCATAGACGGTGGTAGACGTCCGATCCATTTTGCCAGTCAAGATGGATCGACGTCTATCATGGAATACGAAGCATTTGCAATACAAACACAAACGTGTGTTCTCACCAATGGAAAATGAAAATGGAGATGATGAGGATTGCGGAGACGACGTCAGTCAGAATCCACATTAAGTTGTATTCCTCGGGGGTCTGGGAAAGAAGACAATTTTGATTCAAGAAAGGAAGGTTTATGAGAAACAAACTTGACGTTTTAGGACTTTTTTCTGGGCAATATTTTTGTATAGGCTTGCACTTTTTCCATTTTTTTTCTTATAATTATGTATTTTTTCTTGTGTTGCACCAACATTTTTTGCCTCCCAATTCTGACAACCGGCGGTGAAGTATCGGCTGACACGATACCATTTTTTTTTTCTTTTAATAGTACATTATTGCATATTTACTTGAGTGTAAAGTAATTGCTATCATGGCTTGAGGCTCTTTCAGACTTTCAGGCTACGTCTACATATAAATTTAAATAAATTTCTCCAGGGTATTTTGCAGACTATTTTTATGCATGTCCACACTTACATTTAAGGTGCGTTTAAGGCCCCACCGCTTCTGCAAGCTTAGAAAGGAGCATCCTCATATGTTACGTCATTGCCCATATGGTTTACCTCTGAACATAGAACTCATTACTCGCCGGTATCAAATTTCAAAATGACTACACCTTCTAGACTGTTGTTATTTTGTGATCACTGTTTTTTTCATGAACGCAATTGAACGCAATTAGTCAAAGTAATTAATGACTTGTTACTAGCCGCTGACGTTGGATTAGTCTCGATCCTGGTTCTGTTGGACCTGAGTGCAGCCTTTGAGACAATCGATCATAATATCTTATTGCAGAGACTAGAATGCGACATAGGTGTTAGAGGAGCAGCCCCCTGCTGGTTTAAATCATATTTATCTAATAGGTTCCAGTTTGTCAATGTAAACCAGCAATCATCACCGTACTCTAGAGTTAGTTATGGTGTGCCGCAAGAATCGGTCCTCGGGCCCATCTTGTTTACGCTGTATATGCTTCCTCTAGGTAATATCATCACAAAACATGGCATTAACTTTCATTGTTATGCTGACGACACACAACTGTATTTATCAATTAAACCTGAGCAGATCGGGCAAGTGGACAAACTAAGCACCTGCGTCCGAGATATAAATACCTGGATGAGCACGAACTATCTTCTACTTAACCCTGAAAAGACAGAAGTCCTTAATAATAGGCCCGTAAAGTGTGAGAGACTCTTTAGCTGCCCAGAAAGTCACTCTGGACAATGTAAGTGTAGCCTCCAGCACCACATTTAAAAACCTAGGAGTTTTAGTCGACCCTGACTTATCGTTTAAAGGTCACATTAAACAAACCTGCAGAACGGCCTTCTTTCACCTGCGCAACATAGCCAAAATTAGAATTATTTTATCTATAAACGATGCAGAAAAATTCATTCACGTGTTCGTTACATCGAGATTAAATTTAAAATCCTCCTTCTTATATCTAAGACCATTAATGGGTTGGGGCCATCTTATCTCACCGATGCTCTGGTTCCATACCGCCCCAACAGAACACTCCGCTCTCAGAATGCAGGTCTACTGGTAGTTTCCAGGGTTTCTAAAAGTACTGTCGGAGCTAGAGCCTTTAGCCACCAAGCCCGTTTTATGGAATCAGCTTCCAGCTAATATTAAAGAGACCGAGACAGTCTGCACATTTAAGATTAGATTAAAAACGTTCCTATTCGACAAAGCTTATGGTCAGGCTAGTTGAAGTCTGAGTAGACTCACAGTTTAGTCTGAGCTGCACTAGAAGCTATAATGCTGGGGGAAGTACAGCCATTGAGTTCTATCTCCTTTTTCTCACTCTACCTACCACTTGTCTTACTTTATTTCTATTTTCCAATGTTAATACCTAGTTGTCTTGTCTCTTCATCACTAGTCACCCGGTGTCCCCCCCCCCCCCCCCCTCTGGGGAGGGGCTATTTTTCAGCTGCAGCCTCCTGACTGTCCGGACCCCTGGCTGGATGGACGTCCTCGTTGCTACCCCTGTTTCATCTGGCTAGATGGACCTCTTCTTGCTCCTTTACTCCACTGCATTTTTACGGACTGCAACTTCGCCTGCTAATTCCCATTAGCAGTCCTGATGCTACCTGTCAATCCGTCCTGGGAGTGGATCTCTCCTGACTGTGGTACTCCCCAAGGTTTCTCATTTTCTCCCAAAGACTCTGGAGTTTTTGGAGTTTTTCCTTGCCGACATGGAGGGTCTAAGGATGGGGGATGCCCAGGACTTGAACTTTATTTATTCATCTTTGTTGCTTCATTTGCTGTTTCTGATTGTGTATCATATTGCCTCTGCAAAACCCTTTGAGACAACCTTGTTGTGATTTAGGGCTATACAAATAAAATTGAATTGAACGCATCACACAGGAGAAAGAGTGAAGGGAGAGCATGCTCGGCATGTACAAGCAGTCGCCGAGTTGTGATTGAAATAAATCTTTAGAAAACAACGATAGCCTGACATCGTTACTTGGGATTTTACAATCGATGATCAGTTGCGCTCTCACCACTTGGAAAATAAGAAATAGAAGCATATGGTGTGGTGCTGCGTATATTTTCTGGAAGCTGCAACCAGGAGTGCTTGTGCATAACAGTGGCGACAGTTTTGACAGGCAGAAATGTCATGGAAAAAAATCACGCGTGTCTTTGACTGGGGGTACCACACAGGTCACTTTTCAGGGTTTAATTTTCCTCTACGCATTTTTATATACTCACGTTCAGCATTGAGTTGGGAGGCACCAGCTGGCTGGTCGGAGACAACGCGGGAGACGAGCTTTGTAAAAAAACGCTCATCTCCGCGTCATCCGCGACCACAAATGGGCACTGAATTGACCCATATTATTGCGACGTAGTTTGAAGGTTTAAGAAAAATGTGTGGAGAAGATGAGCAGGAATGTCGTGATCGTCCCCGTACCATACCTGTCAACCGGAGGCCATTGGAAATCTTACAAATAGTGAAGTATGCCCTTACAAATTGGTGACTAATCTTACAAGGTTTTATACAGCCCGCAATATGAAAAAAAAAATAAAACTCATTTTTTTGTAAAATAATATGAATATATTGGTAATATTGTCACATATAACCTGGTGTAATCAAAGAACAATCAATATTTTTAGCTTCATCATGATTACTAAAATTTAACAGTGACTTTTTTCATAATTGTACAGTATGTAGCACTTTTGGCAATTTCTATCATGCCTTTTGATATCTGCACTTCATGGCACTTCAGCTCGCAATTCAGTTTGACTTGAAGGCAGTTTGTTAGTGTGTCCAATTATAAATTAAAAAGGTCAATTGATAAAATGAAGTTACCGATGCAATCTTTGAGTCAGAAAACATTTCTTTTGCTAATTCTGAGAAGTGATCAGCAATAGTTGCAAGCAAATTGTGTTCGGCAACAAATTGGCAGAATAAAATTAGCCTGGTACACCAGACTCACCGCTGTTCCAGCTATAACTATTCTCACAGTGTTTGGAAAAATACAAGGGAGAAAAGTCTGGCTGTGCCTGGCAAGAATAAAATCTCCGCTGTCGTCACTTTTCATTCTGCAGACTGCATCTTTATGACCAGTGTTGTTAATCTTACTTTTAAAAAATGTTATTGTTATTGAATATGGCTTTCTCGTTATATGATGTAAAATTACATTAAATGACAATATTTTTCTCATATTACGTCAAATTTAATAAATACTTGTAATGTTACAACTTGAGTTGTCCGATAATGACTTTTTAACTGCATTTGTACAACTCAAACCGATACCGATATATACAGTTGAGTACTTAACATATTATGCCTAATTGTATTGTGATGTCCCACTAGATGCTTTAGTGATAAATGTAATAACTTCAAGGCTTTTTTAAAATTAACATTCTGTGAAAAAAAAGAACAATTTCAACTGAAGTTATGGGAAAAAGTGTTAACATTTCACATTTTTTTCACCACTATATTTATTGTTCAACTCAAAATAGTGCAATAGTATTTGTTTCTAATATTGTGAAGTTTTTGTATCATATATTTTGAATGGCTTTAAAATGTGATGCAAGTGACGTAATCACCATGAGAAAAAGGGGCATGCGGACTTTGGCCAGGACGTGCACGGCGTTGGTGGTGACCGAGTCGGCCCCGGCGCACCATGCCAGCGCGTAGAGCCACGGTTGACTGATCACAAACAGGTTGGTGCTGATATTCGCTGAGGCGTATTTGCTGCGAACATGCACAAAGAGACGTCATACACTTTGGCGACTGGAGATCCGGCACGGACAGTGTTTCAACTACCTGATCTGATGTTGCGACATGCTGCTGTAGTGCAGATTGAGGGTTGTGATGTGCTCGTCTGTCAGCTCCGTGATGGACAGGCGTTCTCCCGACGTCTGCCGCAGCTCGGCGTCGGTGGCATGAACCACATCCCTGTCTTCAGACGGTAGCCAGAGAACCTGCCATAACAGCAAATTTTTCCAGAAGTGGTTCTCAATCTGTTAGACAAGTATTAACACTGATAACGTTGGCTCTATCTAGTGATACTTCAAAGAGACTGAATTAAATGTTCGGACAGCAAGTACAATTCAGTTGTCGTCTCCCGCTTATCCGAGTCACGGGGGCGGCAGCCTCAGCAAAGCGGCCCAGACAGCCCTCTCCTCAGCCACTTCCACCAGCTTGTCTTGGAGAATGCCAAGGCATTCCCAGGCCAGCCAGAGATATAATCTCTCTAGTGTGTCCAACTTCTCCCAGTTGGCCATGCCTGAAGCACCTCCCAAGGGAGGTGTCCAGGGGGCATCCTAACCAGATGTCCAAACCACCTCAACAGGCTCCTCTAGATATGGAGAAGCGGCTCTACTCAGAGTCACTCTCAGATGACTGAGCTCCTCACCCTATCTCTAAAGCTGAGCCCCCCCCCCCTTTGCAAACGGAACTTATTTAACCACTTGTATCCGCGATCTTGTTCTTTCGGTCATTACCCAAAGTTCATGGCCATAGGTGAGGGTAGGAACGTAGAATGACCGTTAAATTGAGAGCTTCGCTTTCCAGCTCAGCTCCCTCTTCACCGCAACACTGTGGACACCGCCCCAATCCGCCTGTTGATCTCACACTCCAACCTACCCTCCCTCGTGAACAAGATCCCGAGATACTTGAACTCCTCCACTTGGGGCAGGCCCTCACCCCTGACCTGGAGCTAGCAATCCAGACTTGGAGGTGCCGATTCTAGTCCCACATCATCTGCAAAAAGCAGAGATGAGATCCCACCACCGAACTCGGCCCCCTCCACAACCCAGCTGCACCTAGAAATTCTGTCCATGAAAGTCACAAACAGAACCGGTGACAAAAGGCGGCGCTGGCAGGGTCCAACCCTCACTGAGAACACGTCCGACTTGTTACAGGCCACACGAACCAGACTCATACTCCTGTTGCACAGGGACTGGATGACCCTGAACAAAGTGCTATCCACCCCGAGTACCCCCCACAGGGTACACCTGGGAACACGGTCATAAGCCTTCTCCAAATCCACAAAACACATGTGGACTGAATTTGCAAACTCCCATGTTCCATCGAGCACGCTAGCGAGGGTAAAGAGCTGGTCTGTGGTTCCACGGCCAGGACGAAAACCACATTGTTCCTCCACAATCTGAGGTTCAACTATCGATTGGACCCTCCTTTCCAGTACCCAGACGTAGACTATCCCGGGGAGAATGAGGATTGTGATCCCCCTATAGTTGGAACATACCCTCTGGTCACCTTTCTTAAAGATAGGGACCACCACGCTGGTTTGCCATTCCAAAGGAACTGCCCCCGATGACCACGCAATGTTAATCAGGAGGATCAACCAAGAAAGCCCTGCTACATCTAAAGCCTTGAGATACCCAGGGTGGACTTCATTAATCCCCGGAGCTCCACTGCCGCGGAGTAATTTCACTACCTGGGCGACTCCTGCCCCAATGATTTGACCCATCCAACCCCAGGCCCCTCAGCTCTGTTTCCTCCATGGACTGCGTGTTGGTGGTAAAAAGTAGGGTTGGGAATCTCTGGCATGAAGCCGATTCGATATGTATCTAGATACACAGGTTATGATTCGATTCAAAAACGATAAATTTTTATGGCCGAGTGATTCAATACGATTCGATACAGTTTAAGAACGATACGGTTCGATACAGAGTGAAAACGATACGATAGTAAACATTTGTTGTGTGTGTTCGTACAGTATTTTAAACATATAAAAAAGACCACATTTCTAATAGCAAAATTAAACAACAAAATTTCATACTAATGTTTTGTTTTATTTTTTTTATGAAAAAAAATTTAGGCTTACTATTTTGTTGGATGGGATTGATAATAAAACTCCAGTGACAGACAACAATAAAGTGCAGCAATTCAATTACTGTATTTCCTTGTGTTTTGAACACACGAGGTAAGTAATTTAAGTACAAACTTTCAACGTAAACATCTTACAAACAAAAAATATTAATTATATGCAGCAGCTCTAGAAAAAAAGAATTAAACCTGCAATGTTATTATCAATAAATAATAAATTATGCTTTACCACTGGTATAATTGGGGGAATAAAAATATGGCATTTTAGACGGACAGGTCAATAATCATTACTTTAACTTTATACACACCAAAGTCTTTCACTTATGCCTGTGTGTCCAAATTTTTTACTCCTCATCACTGTCCATATCTTTTTTGAAGGGCAGATTTTTTTCTTGAGGAAGATCAAGTAATCCACATGTTCATGTTTAAGAAGACTGCGTTTCGTGGAAAAAAAAATCTCCAGAGGGTCATGCTGCCCTTTCCACCATTGTAGTGGGTTATTTTTCAGGGTTAAAAACTCACGATCTCTGTACCGCTCCAGACTTCACACTAGCTCTATCCCATGAGAACAGATCTGGCTGCCTTCCTCACTACTAGGGATGGGAATTGATACGATTTTTACGATTCCGATTCCATTCTCGATATTGCTTAATGATTCGATTCTTTATCGATTCTCTTATCGATTCTAATTCCGGGAAAAAGAAGAACAAACATTTTGATTGGCATCAAGTTTGTTTAATCAGAAGTCACAACCTTACAAACTCACAACGAGGTCAAAAGAGGCCCAAAGCCTCAATGTTAACTGTGGCAATAAGTGGCAAATGCACAAGAATGTGTAACATTTTACTGAAACATTTTTCTAATAGAAATAAAAAATATTGGTATATTTTGGCATATAGGCCGTTGTTCTGCCTTTGGCAATGTCCCCAAACTTTTTCCTGTGAGGGCCAAATAACTTTTCCCTTCTCTGATGAGAGGCCGGGGTCAGTTTGTAACAGAAAAAGTGTGACGATTGCAGGAGTGCGAAATGTAAAAAAAATATTGTTTTTCAGAAAGCCACAATCAAATAACCCTCTGTGGATTCTTCACGGAACAAAAGTAAATAAAATAAAAATAATAATATAATATAATAATAATAAATAATAATAGCACTATTAATTAAATAGATAATAAACAAATAAGCCTCTCTGAGTTATTCACTGAAAAAGGCCAGGAAATAAATAACACTACTGAGGGAGAAAAAAAACAAAACAATTCAAAATGCTCTCTGGAATTGTTCAGGGGGCTGGACCAAATATGGAGCCGCGGGCCGTAGTTTGGGGACCCCTGTTTTTATTTACCAGTATATTGAAATGCATGCTTTTTAGTTTTTATGGCGCTTTCACGCTCAAGTGGTGGCGCCCTTGCGCTTCCTCACGCGAAGAAGAGCGCGAAGAAGAAGAAATGCCGCATCCAAGCCAGTGAGCGAGTTAGTGAGAAAGGGAAACACTGCCACGAGCCTACGTTATTTGTTAATGTTTGTAAAATATCCAGAGCCAACGCCTGTATGTATCATCTTCTGTGTTGTTGTTGTGTGTTTCCACTCGCGATCGGACACTTAAATCCAGTTGTAGTGGTTTAAACGATGTGCTAATGCTAGTGAACGCATGCTAACTGTTTGTTTTGACTGTGTTAGCAGCTAATCATCGCTGATTTGCGTTGATGCGAACCTGTTTGTTATTGGGGACGAAATTGATTTGTTTCATTTCTACTTTTAGTTTCAAGTGATGGTTGAATAAAGTCAGCAAATTATACCAACGTCTTCTGCATCGTCATTTGGGAGTTTAGCTAGCTGTATAGCCAGGACTGAGCCTTAGCGTCTCGGTGAGGACAGTGCAGTCTATTCCCTCCCGATGCAGTTATTTCCATCTCGCAATGACTGCAAGTCGCTTTGTTGTAATTTTTCCTCGTGAAGTGAAGACACACTTTCGAGCGTTCGAACCTACGTCATTGTTATGTTTACGGCGGCAACGCTCGTGCTAAACTATCGTAACCTTTCATTTTCACCCTTTTTCCTGGTGAAGTGTTGCCAGACTTTGGAGCGAGTGGTTCTTGGCGCCATGCTAGTTTGATGCGTCTGGACTACAAGACATGTCACGACGCAATATGCGTCTTTAGGGATCGTTAAGGCTTTTTCATTGTGATGTCGAGGCCTCGAAACACTCGGAACCGGTTCTGAATTGGAATCGGATTTCGATTCCCATCCCTACTCACTACAAAGTCCCACTTTTGTTTTCCTGGGTGCGTTGAAAATCAATCGCTGGACGTCGCTGGCGTGGGTACTCAAACTGTCCATTGTTTTAGCATGTTGCTTCGTTTCCACTACTAGTTTCGTTTTGGGCTGTGAAGAAAACGCTACATGTAGAAAGTAAAGACACGCCCGTGACGATCGGGTAATGACTGGGACTAGTAGCGGTTCTGCCGAAATGCATGGGAAGTTGAGGCAACCACGACCGTGTGTTGTGCTTGTCCATATTATATCATGCGTGCAGTCTCAATCTAAGTGCACTGTGTGGTGAATGACAAAAGCGCAGCATGTAAGTGAAAGCTAAATTATTATCCCATTAAGCAATGCATTGAACGAGGCATTAGAAGTCTATCTCTACTATCGGTTCATTGAATATTTAATGGCTAATTACTGTCGAATGGTAACTTTACTATCGATACAGATGTATCTCTCACCTGTAAAACCGGATATCCGGTCCAGGGGTGGCGTTAACCGAATATTTTCCGTCGTTGACCGGTTTTTTAAAAAGGTGACGGAAAAAACAGAAGTCTGTACGTCATTTTGACAGGTTGCAATTCACACCCCAGACCACAGGGTGGCGAGCGAGCATATTAATTAGCTATTGTCTCTTTTAATGCATGACGTCGTTGGCTATTCTGTCAGAATATTGTAGCGTCACCGGGGTCTGGCGGCAGCACCGTGATTGACACATCAACACGAGGTTCTTATTGGTGCACCCGGTGTGGCAGCGCGTCATCCAATTGGTGGACTAGATTGCCGCCTGTGTATAGACAAGTTTCCGATGTACTTCCGGTTTACTTCTTTATGTCTTCCTTCCCCTTCCGTTTCCGCCTGTTTACCATTGAAGTCAATGGCGGTGGAATCGAAGTTGGAAGGTCTTTATACAAGATCCCGGGAATGTTATTTTGATGTAGGCGGGTGGAGAACCAAGCCAAGGCCTCCATGCTTCGTACCATGTCGATTTCCAAACCATGGGTGCTCGTACTCGTCATACAGGAGGTGAGGGAAGGAGATGTACAAAACTGACAGCTCCTGCAGTCATGCCCCCGCTGTTATGGAAGGTAATGTGCTCTAAAAATACGAAACCTAAAATCTGGCGCATGAAACGACTTGTTGCCTTTGCTATTGATATTACGATGATGATTGTAATTACGAAGTTTAATCATTTTTACAACAACTAGCTTCTGCTACTGCTGCTAGCCGCCTGTTGCTAATCGTGTTTGAATGCACCGCATAAATCCAAGTGTTGCAAGTTTTTATTCGTTTGTTTCCAGCTGGGAAACGCTTTTATAAAAGGGAAGACAACTTGGCTTGTACGTTGATGGTCATATCGAACATATATCGTTTGTGTTTCACAATGATGATGACAGCTCGACTCCCGGGAGAGGCCGAGAGAGAGGCAGGAATTGTGACAGACGGTGGTTCGCCGATATCGCCGTGATCCAACTACGAACTTGTGAACGTAAATATATGCTATTGGAGCTGGAATTACCGAGGACGGGAAAAAAGCACATCTAAATGCCGCCGAGGGCCTCCGTGATGTCGCTATTTGTTCACAAGGCTCCGGAGCTCTGCGGTCTGATATCACATTCTCGTATGCTATTTTTGCAATACTTTTATAAATGTGATTTATTGACCTGTTTTGGAGTGCACCAATCGTTTTAAATAAAACAAGAAATGGAATTATGTCTAAATGTTTTATTGCGATCAATGCCTGCAATAAAAAAAAGAATGACATACTATTTGTGTTTACATCATATGTACATAACCTTGTAGCATTTCCTTGTAACAAAACAATCCATGTCAGCCCTTCTGCAGTCGGCAAATGTAATATAACTTGTAATTTCACCACATTTTGGTCACTAATGGCCGTAGTATCAATCCATTCCTCACGTTAACACAGGCTTTTGAAGATTCCATGGGTTGCTCTGGCTTGATTTCGTAGTTTTATCGTCGTCAATACACTGCTAATACACTGCTACTCAACCGGGCCGGAAGTGCGAAGCCCATATTTCGCTCAGGAAACTTGTCTATAGACCCCAATCACATGACGTCACAACTCCGCCCCCTGACTGGAGCAGCCATATTGTCCGTCAGCTCGTCGTGTTTACACATTACCGCTACGTACATGCCTCCTATTACGGCGTGTTTTTCTGCTCGTTAACATTAATAATCAAAATGGCGAAGGCGTGTGTGGCGGTTGGTTGCAGTAACAGAGAAGATAGACGGAGAGACTTGAAGTTCTACCGTATTCTGAGAGACCCGAAGAGGAGAGCGAGATGGACTGCTGTAATTCGACAAGAAATCTGGGCACCAAACGATCACCACAGACTATGTAGTAGTCATTTTATATCTGGTAAGATGCATTTAATATATATTTAGAAGATTTTGGGCTAACAACCACAATTAAGATCATTGTGTGACGTTGGTGATTGGGGTCTATATAGTTGCCTCTTTTTCTTTGGGAGTGGAGTTGTTTTGTTGGTGTTGTTGGCGGTAAGCAGAGTAAAAAGAGGGAGAAAAATACAACTTCCGTGTCTAATTTTTCGCCGCCAAGCAAGCGTTACAATATTAATTAAAAATGAATGAAAACTAAATACTATTGAATATGTCATCATTATCATTTTAAAAATTTAAGTGACTGGTAAAAATAGATTATGACCGGATTTTTATGACCCTGTCAGTCAAAATGACAGACAACGAAAATGTTTAGCGCAACCTCTGATCCGGTCGTATCTGTTTATCGTTCTCAAGCTTAGTAAAAAGGAGCTCCTCAAAGTATTCCTTCCACCATCCGACAAGATCCCAAGTTTGAAGTCAGTAGCTCCCCGCCCCGACTGTAAACAGAGTGAGGGAGATGCCGCCTTTCTCCCCTGAGGTGCCGGACGGTTTGCCAGAACCTTTTTGGAGCCGATCGATACTCTTCCTCCATAGCCTCACCGAACTCCTCCCACGTCCGAGTTTTTGCCTCAGGGACCGCCACAGCTGCACTCCGCTTGGCCCACTGGTACCAGTGAGCTGTCTCAGGAGACCCACCGGCCAACTATGCCCACTAGGCCTCTTCTTCAGCCTAATGGGCCCCCTCACCTCCGGTGTCCACCATCTGGTTCGGGGGTTTCCGCCATGACTGGCACCAGCTACCTTGCGGCCACAGCTCTCAGCAGCCGCCTCGACAATGGTAGAGCGAAACAAGTCCATTCAGACTCAATGTCTCCCACTGACCCCGAAACACGATCGACGCTCTGTGAGTTGAAAATCAGTCTGACAGGTTCATCCGCCAGGCGTTCCAGCACTCTTTCTCAACACAGACAGTTGCCAGAGAGAAAAAAAAACACGTTTCACCACCGCTAGACACACTAAACATGCTGGAGTTAACTCTCGTAGCTGGTGGGAAACGTTCATTACAGTCTTTACCAACCTTTAATTTTGTATAAATGCGAAATCATATTGGAGGTATTGCCTCTTCGGCAGCCACCCTCTGCAAACATGTTTTACATGTAGGTTGGACCTCCTCCTCTAAGCCGCGGCCAACATTAACGTTTCTGTAGCCAAGAATTCCCATACCACCGATTTCGTTTTCTTCGATGGGGGAAAAAGTTCAGGAGTTTCACCTCCTCTAGCCATCGTGTAGCACAGCTGACTCACTGACACTGAGCAACAACCAGTGGGGTAGGTTTGAGGGAGGATTCCTCCTTGCATTTTTTGGACATAAAAAATAGTTAATACCGTAGGGACGGTATGACGGATTTTTTTTTTGCCGTTTTGAAATGTACCTTGAAACTGGTAATTGGCGCATGTCTAATTGGGAATAAAGTGAATAAGTGACGAGCATCAACTAATGAGGTAGTAGTAATGTAACAGTGCGCATATGACAATTTAAAGTAAAAGTAGCACCCCCCACCCCACAATTTTTTTTTATTGTTTTTTTTTTTTTTTGGGTGTGTGTGTGTATGTTCAATGTATTTATTCAGATTTAGCACTGGAATGATCTATATACAAGACATGCTTTTTTTTTCCACTTTTTCCCCCGAAGTATAATTTTAAAAAATATAAATATATATATATTTATATATATATATATATATTAGGGCTGTCAAAACGATCGCGTTAACGGGCGGTAATTAATTTTTTAAATTAATCACGTTAAAATATTTGACGCAATTAACGCACATGTCCCGCTCAGACAGATTTAAATGTCAGTAGAGTGAAATGCCCCACTTGTTAATTGTGTTTCATGGAGTTTTGCCGCCCTCTGCTGGCGCTTGGGTGCGACTGATTTTATGGGCTTCAGCACCCATGAGCATTGTGTAAGTAATTATTGACATCAACAATGGCGGGCTACTAGTTTAATTTTTGATTGAAAATTTTACAAATTTTCTTAAAACGAAAACATTAAGAGGGGTTTTAATATAAAATTTCTATAACTTGTACTAACATTTATCTTTTAAGAACTACAAGTCTTTCTATCCATGGATCGCTTTAACAGAATGTTAATATTGTTAATGCCATCTTGTTGATTTATTGTTATAATAAACAAATACATTCCTTATGTACCGTATGTTGAATGTATATATCCATCTTTTGTCTTATCTTTCCATTCCAACAATCTATTTTACAGAATATATGTATAATTTACAGAAAAATTATAAAATTTTATAGATGGTTTGAATTGCGATTAATTGCGATTAATTACGATTAATTAATTTTTAAGCTGTAATTAACTCGAATAAAAATTTTAATCGTTTGACAGATAGTATGATTTAAAAAATATTTATTCATATATATATTTTTTTTTTTTTTTTTTAATGATTGGTTTTTGAGCACCTTAAATGTAATAATTAATTATGATAAATGTCAAACATGTTACTGTCCCACAGAATTATATTTAAACAAGAGTAAAGTAGAAAAAAGTCTTTATTAAATGCTTCATTGAGTGAGTCCACTCAAATCTGCTCACTTTCACACAATGAGTTGCCACAGCAACTATTTAACAAGTTAAATGATGATTGACGCATACGGTGCTTTGAAGTTTCAACTTCCAAGCGTCTCTGGCAAGATCGAACCTTAACGTCTGTCAATCATCACTAACATTAATTAGCAACTCCAGTGCACTGCCTGACCAAGAAAAGCCGTAGGAGCGAGAGTGAGAGACTACCGTATTTTTCGGACTAAAAGTCGCAGTTTTTTTCATAGTTTGGCTGGGGGTGCGACTTATACTCAGGAGCGACTTATGTGTGAAATTATTAACACATTGTTATATCATGTCACATGTTATTTTGGTGTTTTGGAGTGACACTGATGGTTTGGTAAACATGTTAGCATGTTCTTTAGGCCATAGTTATCTGAATAACTCTTAATAGCTATGTTACGTTAACATACCGGCCACGTTCGCATTTTGTTGTTCATGCTTGATGTAACATTATCTTACTGTACACTTATTCAGCATGTTGTTCTATATTGTATTTTTAATTTAAATTGACTTTCAAGATGAAATATCTGTTCTATGTGGTCTATTTTATCAAGTAAATTTCCCCCAAAAATGCGACTTATACTCTGGTGCGACTTATATATGTTTTTTTCCTCTTCATTGGGCATTTTATGGCTGGTGCGACTTATACTCAGGTATGACTTATAGTCCGAAAAATACCGTCCTTGATCGGATCAGCACAGCTCCATAAAATACTGCATTTAATTTTTTTTTTTTTTTTTTAATTTGAAAAAAAAATCCGCGATGGACTGAGGGCGCGAAGTCTGAAGTGTGAAGTTTGAAGGGCGAAGTAGCGAGGGATAGTACTACAACTGGTTGTCAAATGGGGACCGTAAAATATCGTCTCGTGGGACGCAATTGGCACATGGGCTGCAAATTTGAGACCACTCTCCCATATTAATGGAATTAAAACATAGTAGTGAGGGATCACTGTAATGCAACAGCGCAAATATTGCATATACAGAACCCTGATTCAGACTGTGCTTTATGTATATTTTTTAAAATACTAATACTTATTACTAATATGGCCTATTTTGATCTTTTTCATTTATCAACAAAAACTCCGAATATGGCCTCAAGAACATATTTTAAAAAGATTCAAATACGACTGAAAAGATTCCTACCTGTGAAGAGTTGATGTGGGTCAGAACCACTTCCAGAGTGACGTTGACGTACGAGGCATTGTAAGGATGCCCCGGAGGCGGCTGACGCAGGTCAAAGATAACGCGTCGGCCGCTTCGCGACGCCACCTGCAGGAAGTCGGCCAACGAGGGAACAGATTGGTTCCTGGCCCGCTGGCGGTCCACCTCGCTCAGGGAAGACGCACTTCCGAACGGATCCCTCTGAAAATGAGATAAGCACTTCACATGAGCTCCCGTCGACGGTGATAGACGTTCGGTTTATTTGAACCGCAAAGGCTCTTACAGATAAGAACCACTCGCCGGCGTTTAGCCGTTGTATTTCGGCCCAAGTGAACATGCAGGCGTTTTGGTGCGTTCTGTTGGGGAAAACGTCAGCGACGTTGGTGGTTCTTCGCAGGGTGTCGTCGTGCATCAGGAAGGGAACGCCGTCATAACTGCCAAGTAGAAAAGTCTTTAACTTTTTATAAAGGAACTCACTGAATGCATTGGCTGCTAGTGATCATTTACAGTATTTAAAATACCACCCCCCCCCCCGACAAAAACCAATAGGAATGGTCCAAAATCAACAGGAAGTGAGCAAAAAACAGAAAAATGTGACCGTAACTGCCCCAAAAATCGACAGCAAGTGACGTTAAATGTCCAAAAATCAACAGGAAATGACCCCAAAACAACAAGAATTGACTCATAAGAACCTCAAAATCAACTGGAAGTGAGCAAAAATCAAAAGGATGTGACCCTGCTAATGCCCCAAAATTAACTGCAATTTGAACCAAAATCATTAGAAAGTGATAAATTGTAAGTATTTGAAAGTATTCACCAGGCAAACACATTATTGCTCAAATATACAGTGGGGCAAATAAGTATTTAGTCAACCACTAATTGACACCACTTGAAAATATTAGAGAGGCCTGTAATTGTCAACATGGGTAAACCTCAACCATGAGAGACAGAATGTGGAAAAAAAAGAAACCAGAAAATCACATTGCTTGATTTTTAAATAATTTATTTGCAAATCATGGTGGAAAATAAGTATTTGGTCAATACCAAAAGTTCATCTTAATACTTTGTTAATACTTTGTTTGTTTGTTTGTTTGTTTGTTTGTTTGTTTGTTTTTTGTTGCCCTTTGTTGGCAATAACAGAGGCCAAACGTTTTCTGTAACTCTTCACAAGCTTTTCACACACTGTTGCTGGTTTTTTGGCCCATTCCTCCATGCAGATCTCCTCTAGAGCAGTGATGTTTTGGGGCTGTCATTGGACAACACGGACTTTCAACTCCCTCCACATATTTTCTATGGGGTTGAGATCTGGAGACTGGCTAGGCCACTCCAGGACCTTACAATGCTTCTTACGAAGCCGCGCCTTTGTTGCCCTGGCTGTGTGTATGGGATCATTGTCATACTGAAAGACCCAGCCACGTCCCATCTTCAATTCCCTTGCTGATGGAAGGAGATTTTCACTCAAAATCTCTCGATCCGTGGCCCCATTCATTCTTTCCTTTACATCACAGGTGTCAAACTGATTCCAGAAAGGGCCAAGTGGGTGCAGGTTTGCTTTCCAACCGATGAAGAGGATACCTTTATACCAATTAGATCTTTTACATGTGTAATCAGTTAATCATTGTCAGGTGCTGCTTGTTTCAGCAGAAAGTTCATTGGTTCAGCTCTCTGCGCGGTATCGGTTGGAACAAAATCCAGCACCCACTTGGCCCTTTCTGGAATCGGTTTGACACCTGTGCTTTACATAGATCAGTCGTCCTGGTCCCGTTGCAGAAAAACAGCCCTAAAGCATGATGTTTCCACCCCCATGCTTCACAGTGGGTATGGTGCAATTCAGTATTCTTTTTCCTCCAAACACGAGAACCTGTGTTTCTACCAAAAAGTTCTATTTTGGTTTCATCTGACCATAACACATTCTCCCAGTCCTCTTCTGGATCATCCAAATGCTCTCTAGCGAAGCGCTGACGGGCCTGGACGTGTACTTTGTTCAGCAGGGGGACACGTCTGGCAGTGCAGGATTTGAGTCCCTGGCGGCGCATTGTGTTACTGATAGTAGCCTTTGTTACTGTGGTCCCAGCTCTCGGTAGGTCCTCCCGTGTGGTTCTGGGATTTTTGCTCACCGTTCTTGTTATCATTTTGACGCCACAGGGTGAGATCTTGCATGGAGCCTCAGATCGAGGCAGATTATCAGTGGTCTTGTATGTCTTCCATTTTCCAATTATTGCTCCCACTGTTGATTTCTTTACACCAAGCATTTTACCTATTGCAGATTCAGTCTTCCCAGCCTGGTGCAGGTCTACAATTTTGTCTCTGGTGTCCTGCAACAGCTCTTTGGTCTTGGCCATAGTGGAGTTTGGAGTGTGACTGACAGATTGTGGACAGGTGTCTTTTATACCGATAATGAGTGAAAACAGGTGCCATCAATACAGGTAACGAGTGGCGCCTCGTTAGACCTCGTTAGAAGAAGTTAGAAGAAGTTAACCTCTTTGACAGCCAGAAATCTTGCTTGTTTGTAGGTGACCAAATACTTATTTTCCACTCTAATTTGGAAATAAATTCTTTAAAAATCAAACAATGTGATTTTCTGTTTTTTTTCCCCCACATTCTGTCTCTCATGGTTGAGGTTTACCCATGTTGAAAATAACAGGCCTCTCTAATCTTTTCAAGTAGGAGAACTTGCACAATTAGTGCTTGACTAAATACTTATTTGCCCCACTGTAAATGCAGTTCTCATACAGTACGACTATGCTTATTGAAATTCTTTTTGGATATTTTCTGTACACTTTTTTTTTCTAACAGTTGATGTCACCATAGTTTTGCTAAACCCATTTGGCGCGTGGGTGTATTCAAGGCTAACTGGATTAGTGGCATGCTAATTGCATTTCGGCACGCAACTGCCACTTAAACATCACCGGCAAGGTTAAGTCATTCCCTGAAATTTGTGATGATAGATGTCCAATCCATTTTGCCAGCTCTTCCTCCTCCCCAGTCTCCCGCCATTAATAGCAGCCAATAGAACAAAATCAACCTCACCTGATGGAGACGTCAGTCTCCAATCCGTCTCCTCCGGCCTCCACAGCCTTCTCAAAGGACATAATTGTGTTCTCTGGAGCCAACTGACCCCCCAAAGAAAACCCCACAAGAAATACTGTCAGCTTTAGGAAGGGTCACTCTTTTGCCAACCGTTAGGGACATCTTACCGTGGGCGCCCCCCGGTGTCCGATGAGCATCGGCGGTGCCCCCAGCGTCCCTGCGTCTTTAATGCATGGCGAATACATCCCCAGAGGAACCAAGTAGAGGGAGAACAACCCGGACAAGTAGAGAGCCAGAATAGACACTTGACGCACTGATGACAAAAAAAAAATATAGACAGTATATAAATTATTTATTCCCTCAAATAGATTAACGCAATGCATGGAAGAAATGCGTGTGATGTAAAAATGCTTTTTGGTCCAAACTGCTACATGTTTAAAGTTTTTAATTGAATTCAATTGGCTTTACTATGGCCTTTACTATGGTCTTTACTATTGACCAAAGCACACGGACCGTGCAGATGAGACCTTGGTCGGATGAAACAAAGATAGAGCTTTTTGGCAACAAACACTAAGTGGGTCTGGCGTGCCACGAAAGATGCGCATGCTGAAAAGCACCTCATACCCACTGTGAAGTATGGGGGTGGGTCAGTGATGCTGTGGGGCTGTTTCGCTTCCAAAGGCCCTGGGAACCTTGTTAGGGTGCATGGCATCATGAATGCTTTGAAATACCAGGACATTTGAAATCAAAATCTGTTGCCCTCTGCCCGAAAGCTAAAGATGGGTCGTCACTGGGTCTTTCAGCAAGACAATAGCCACGTTTACATGCTGACTTTTATTCATACCGATTCAAATCATTCCGAATGGAAATTTCACATCAGCTGTTTACATGTCACGTCATCTATTCCGATCCAGCGTTTACATGTGTCTGACATGCGCAGATTAATCAAAACAAAGCGTCACGTTGCAAAACATGGAGATCGATCGTCAGATCAGCTGCTGTTTTAACTTTTCGAGTGGAAACAAAACTTCAGAATGACACGCCGTTCATTTAAAAAGTTGTGTGGGTGCGCTGTGCGTGTGCTTGGAAGCCATGTTGCAAGTGACGTTACTTACATCACCAAGTGACGTCACCACGTCAGTACGGAGCATGCGCAGAAAGAATGCAACCAGACACCATTCCGCTTCCCTGTTTACATGATATAATTTTACTTCTAATCGGTTTGGGAAAAGGAATATTCCACCCCTGTGAATCGGAATGAAATTCCATTCGGTTTGGGCCTGTTCATTCCGAATGAGGTGTTTATATGGAACACATTTATTCGGTTTGAACAAATATTCCGATTGTAATTGGAATATTTGGCTCCATGTAAACGTGGTAATTGACCCTAAACATATGGCCAAATCTACACAGAAATGGTTCACCAGACACAAAATCAAGCTTGTGAAACATTATAGGAGAAGATTAGGTGCTGTTTTGTTGGCAAAAGGGGGTTGTACAAAGTATTAACACCAGGGGTGCTAATAATTGTGACACACATTATTTGATGTCAAATAATTATTTCTTTATGTGGGATTTTTTCCGCAATGAATAAATGCACTTGTATTGAAGGGTGGATTTTTCCTCTTTTTTCCATTAAGGTCCCATATTGTTTGAATAAAAAAAATATTAGAAGCTAAAAAACACATCTTAACCAGGGGTGCCAATAATTATGGAGGGCACGGTATTTGGTTAAAAAATTGGCAATTTTATGTCATAAATGTAAAAATACATGAAATGCTTTAATGAATGTGTTCAAATACAAATATGTGAATGGAATGTCACATGAATAGCAATTGTGAATGTGTGGTGTTATCGGTCAAAATAGTTCAGGTTTGGTAAAAAAAATAAAAATAAATAAATAAATGGAATGTTTTGAGAGTATGATCAAATGCTAATGTGTGAATCAAATTTAACATGAATAGCAATTATGTGAATATGTCAGAATTTTATGGTAATTTTTCGGGTTAAAAAATGGTCAATTTTTGGTCAAAAATGTGAAAATATGCAAAATGTTTTTTGAATATGTTGAAATGCAAATGTGTGAATGAAATGTGAAACGAATAAGAAGTGATATGAATCCATGAGGTTGAATATTTGACTAGATTATTTTGTTAAAAATAGTCCATTTTTGATTTAAAAAAAAAAAATTTTTTTTAAAAGCTAAAATATGCTATATGTTTTTTGAGTATGATCAGATGCAAATTTATGTTTAAATCAAATGTAACATGAATAGGAATGATGTAAATGTGTGATCTTGAATGTGCCAATGGGATTTAATATAAGTTTTTGGATGACAACTTGTCTTTTTTTTTGGGGGGGGGGTCAAAAGTGAAAATATACGAAATGTTTAGTAAATGCCTTTAAATGAAAATGTGTGATGAAAATGGAACATGAATAGGAATGATTTGAAAGTGCGATGTTGTATGGGTCAATAGGAATCTTTCGGTCAAAAAATGGGCCATTTTTGTTAAAAAAGTTAAAATTGGTGAATGTTTAAGGGACAATGAGTTGATCAAATATAACATCAATTGGGATGGTACAAATGTACCAATATTTAATCGGGATATTTGAATGCAACATGAATTGGAACGATGTTTAATGCGTCTTACCTCTCTTGTTCATGCGAAAAAAGTGTAAAGCGACTGGCCAGGAGATGACGACCATGAGAAAAACGGCAGCCATGTGGAGCACCGGCGCCGTCACCTGAAGACGCACAGGAAACTCGCAATCAGATGCACACTGCGTACCCAACTTTTCCCAAATATTCGAGAGGAATATTCTGCTCAACCTGAAGCGAAAGCAGTAGCGTGGTCCATTCTTTGCTCCACAGGTCGGACAAGACGGCCATGGCAACCACGCAGAAAACCAGAGTCACTGCGATGCCAATCTGAAGCAATTAATAACATTGGCATTAATAACTCTGAATTAATTAAAGAAATACATTTTCAACAACCTTGTGACTCCAGTGAAGGTACAAACGTTGACCCTCGGAGAGAAGACACACAGCCAGCACCTAGGAGCATTAGCATTAGCCAATTAGCATAAGAGTCCATTGGTACGCAATTTTAATCTTTATAAATACAGTGGGGCAAATAAGTATTTAGTCAACCACTAATTGTGCAAGTTCTCCCACTTGAAAATATTAGAGAGGCCTGTAATTGTCAACATGGGTAAACCTCAACCATGAGAGACAGAATGTGGGAAAAAAAAAACAGATAATCACATTGTTTGATTTTTAAAGAATTTATTTGCAAATCATGGTGGAAAATAAGTATTTGGTCAATACCAAAAGTTCATCTCAATACTTTGTTCTGTACCCTTTGTTGGCAATAACGGAGGCCAACGTTTTCTGTAACTCTTCACAAGCTTTTCACACACTGTTGCTGGTATTTTGGCCAATTACTCCATGCAGATCTCCTCTAGAGCAGTGATGTTTTGGGGCTGTCGTTTGGCAACACGGACTTTCAACTCCCTCCTCACCCCGTGGCGTCAAAATGATAACAAGAACGGTGAGCAAAAATCCCAGAACCGCACGGGGGGACCTAGTGAATGACCTACAGAGAGCTGGGACCACAGTAACAAAGGCTACTATCAGTAACACAATGCGCCGCCAGGGACTCAAATCCTGCACTGCCAGACGTGTCCCACTGCTGAAGAAAGTACACGTCCAGGCCCATCTGCGGTTCGCTAGAGAGCATTTGGATGATCCTGAAGAGGACTGGGAGAATGTGTTATGGTCAGATGAAACCAAAATAGAAGTTTTTGGTAGAAACACAGGTTCTCGTGTTTGGAGGAAAAAGAATACTGAATTGCACCATACCCACTGTGAAGCATGGGGGTGGAAACATCATGCTTTGGGGCTGTTTTTCTGCAAAGGGACCAGGACGACTGATCTGTGTAAAGGAAAGAATGAATGGGGCCATGTATCGAGAGATTTTGAGTGAAAATCTCCTTCCATCAGCAAGAGCATTGAAAATGAGACGTGGCTGGGTCTTTCAGCATGACAATGATCCCAAACACACAACCAGGGCTTCGTAAGAAGCATTTTAAGTTCCTGGAGTGGCCTAGCCAGTCTCCAGATCTCAACCCCAGAGAAAATCTGTGGAAGGAGTTGAAAGTCCGTGTTGCCCAACGACAGCCCCAAAACATCACTGCTCTAGAGGAGAGCTGCATGGAGGAATGGGCAAAAATACCAGCAACAGTGTGTGAAAAGCTTGTGAAGAGTTACAGAAAACGTTTGGCCTCCGTTATTGCCAACAAAGGGTACATAACAAAGTATTGAGATGAACTGTTGGTATTGACCACATACTTATTTTCCACCATGATTTGTAAATAAATTCTTTAAAAATCAAACAAAGTGATTTTCTGGGGGGTTTTTCCACATTCTGCCTCTCATGGTTGAGGTTTACCCATGTTGACAATTACAGGCCTCTCTAATATTTTCAAGTGGGAGAACTTGCACAATTAGTGGTTGACTAAATACTTATTTGCCCCACTGTATGAGACAAACGTAATATGGTAGGAAAAAAATTGTATAAGTAGTCCCAGGGTTATGAAAGAGTTCTGTTCCTACACTGGCGACGAAATCCGAATGTCTGTGTAAGTAGGAATTAACTCTTCAAGTACCCAAAAGATAACTATCCAAAATGTCCAAAAGTATTGTACAATGGTACCTCGACATATGATCGCTTTAACACACGATTTTTTTCGACATTTGGCGTAAAATTTGACTCGCCATTTGTTTCTACATCCAACGACATGCTTGAAATACGACTATTCAGGGGGCCCGGCATATTCAGCAAGTTATACAGTGCTGGCCAAAAGTATTGGCACCGCTGCAATTCTGTCAGATAATGCTCAATTGCTCCCAGAAAATGATTGCAATTACAAATGCTTTGGTAGTAATGTCTTCATTTATTTTGCTTGCAATGAAAAAACACAAAAGAGAAAGGGAAAAAAAATAAAATCATTATCATTTTACACAAAACTCCAAAAATAGGCCGAACAAAAGTATTGACACTCTCAGCCTAATACTTGGAAGCACCACCTTTAGACAAAATAACTGCGAGCAACCGCTTCTTGTATCCATCAATGAGTTTCTTACAATGCTCTGCTGGAATTTTAGACTGTTCTTCTTTGGCCAACTGCTCCAGGTCCCTGAGATTTGAAGGGTGCCTTCTCCAAACGGCCATTTTCAGATCTCTCCACAGGTGTTCTATGTGATTCAGGTCTGGACTCATTGCTGGACACTTTAGAAGTCTCCAGTGCTTTCTCTCAAACCATTTCCTAGTGCTTTTTGAAGTGTGTTTTGGGTCATTGTCCTGCTGGAAGACCCATAACCTCTGAGGGAACGCCAGCTTTCTCACACTGGCCCTACATTATGTTCCAAAATTTGTTGGTAGTCTTCAGATTTCATAATGCCATGCACACGGTCAAGCAGTCCAGTGCCAGAGGATGCAAAGCAACCCCAAAACATCAGGGAACCTCCGCCATGTTTGACTGTGGGGACCGTGTTCTTTTCTTTGAAGGCCTGTTTTTTTTCCCTGTATACTCTACTATGTTGATGCCTTTTCCCTAAAAGCTCTACTTTTGTCTCGTCTGACCAAAGAACATTCTTCCAAAAATTTTTTGGCTTTCTCAGGTAAGTTTTGGCAAACTCCAGTCCGCCTTTTTTATGTCTCTGCGTCAGAAGTGGGGTCTTCCTGGGTATCCTACCATAAAGTCCCTTTGCATTCAGATGCCAACAGATAGTATGGGTTGACGCTGTTGTACCCTCAGACTGCAGGACAGCTTGAACTTGTTTTGATGTTAGTCGAGGTTCTTTATCCACCATCCGCACAATCTTTCGTTGAACTCTCTCGTCAATTTTTCTTTTCCGTCCACATCTAGGGAGGTTAGCCACAGTGTCATGGGCATTACACTTATTGATGACACTGCGCACGGTAGACACAAGAACATTCAGTTCTTTGGAGATGGACTTGTTGCCTTGAGATTGCCCATGCTTTCTCGCAATTTTGCTTCTGAAGCCCTCAGATAATTCTTTGGTCTTCTTTCTTTTCTCCATGCTCAACGTGGTACACACAAGGACACAGGACATAGGTTGAGTCAACTTTAATCCATTTTAACTGGCTGCAAGTGTGATTTAGTTATCACCACCACCTGTTATGTACCACAGGTAAGTAACAGGTGCTGTTAATAACACAAATTAGAGAAGCATCAAATGATTTTTCAAAGGTGCCAATACTTTTGTCCGGCCCATTTTTGGAGTTTTGGTTTAAAGTGCTAATGATTTAATGTTTTTTTTCCATTATCTTATGTGTTTTTTCATTGCAAGCAAAATAAATGAAGATATTACTACCAAAGCATTTGTAATTGCAATCATTTTCTCGGAGAAATTGAGGATTATCTGACAGAATTGTAGGGGTGCCAATAATTTTGGCCAGCATTGTAAAGGGTAAATGTAAGTCTGAACATAAGGAAAATAATTCACTTAATAATGTTAGGGTCATTTCGATTCTGACAACATATGGGACGACAACCTAAATTACCAATGTAACTGATTTCATTATATAATGCAAATAAGGTTGCTTAAAAGTTGGTGGGGACAATTTGAGCATCCTGAAAAGTTGCTAGTGTTATGTCCCTACCGTCCCTATGCAAACATACGCCCTTGGTACAACAGGATTTAAAGCTTCAAACAATGGATTTGAGGTCAGCGAATGAACATTCATTCACTGCCACCCTCCGTCTCAATATGGATTGGCCATCTAACAGTGATTAACAGCAGACGGATGATTGAACACCACATGATTGGACATCTATCGTTTACGTATGTTACATTTATCCGAGTCCACTTGGGCCTACTGTACTTGAACGTTGATCATTATAGCGAAATTACCTTTTCAGTACTTTGTGTCAAAACTTTGAAACAGAGTACTGCAATGTGTTTTGCCTACCAGTAGCAGCGCGATGTACGTAAAGATTGCCGCGGCCACCCCCAGCAAAACCAGCGACCAGGGGAACCAGAACCCCAAAGTGCCAAAGTTGAACCTAAAAATATAAGAACGGAAGGGCAAATTACATGTTTGTGAATGTCGTGAATTGATGACTCACCATTCAAAGTCGTCGTAGTCATTTTGAGCCTCAATCCAGAAATACAGGAAAACTAAACTGAGGAAGAAGGTGAGGATCAGGAGGCCGAAACTGACCATCTCCACCTGCAAAATGCCATGTTAAGATATTTGTTCGGGGAAAAAGGACTGCTTCGGAGTGTGCCTGAACTTACCTTGTTGCAGCAGCACTCTCCGGGCTGCGCTCGAGCTCTTTGATATCGTCTCCATTGGCAACCGTAGAGGCCGGCCAGGCAGGAGACGAAGGGTTGGTGTTCGTACCTCTGCAGCAGCTGCCGCCGCACCACCTTGAACTTCCCCAGTTTCGGACGGGTCGCGGACCGACCTCAACCGCAGGCCGGCATCAGAGCATGACGACGGAACGGAAGCTTGTCCAACGCACGATTTTCACCTGAAATGTTGACAATGGCATTCATTGGAATTTGCCCAAAACGTATGGAAGTAAATCTGTGTCGCTGGAGTTTTTATTTGAATTTTTTTTTTTCCAGCATCAGAATTCTGACACTGAATTTTTTTCAGCATTAAAATTAATGCATGTCATGCAAAAGCTACCATCTATAAAAAAAATTTTTATTATTTATTTTTTATTTTTTTATTCAATGACGGTTCTTCAGCGCGCTGCCCAGTCAAAACAGTTTGACCGAGCAGCACCGTTCTAATATCAAAATGACCAGAATTCTCGTACGATGCAGGGAATTTTACGAGTGACCACCAAAAAAAAAAGTGTTTTTTTTAAACAATTTTCCCCCCCAATATTCATCTAGTCCGACAATTTTTATCATATTCACATAAATCATACATCAAAAACTTCAGGAAGGTAAGGGGCATAAAAGTTACGATTCCCCCAAAATTCGCCATAAACTTTCCCGTTCATTTCTAAAAGGGTGCCATTAACGGCCATGTACACTGCTGGCCAAAAGTATTGGCACCCCTTCAATTCTGTCAGATAATGCTGAACCTCTCTCAGAAAATCCTTACAATTGCAAATGCTTTGGTTGAAAAATCTTCATTTATTTTGCTTACAATGAAAAAACACAAAAGAGAATGGAGAAAAAAATTAAATATTATTTTACACAAAACTCCAAAAATGGGTCGGATAAAAGTTTTGGAACCCTTTATAAAAATCATGTCATGCTTCTCTAATTTGTGTAATTAACAGCACCTGTTATAGAGCTGGGAATCTTTGGGCACCTAACGATTCGATTACGATTACGATTCAGAGGCTCCGATTCGATTATAAAACGATTATTGATGCACCCCCCTCCTTTTTTTTTTTTTTTTTTTTTAAATAAAGTTTTGTACATTAGTTCCAAAATTGTTCAAAAATACTCTCAGGCTAAACCAAACTACTATTTCAGTATCAAGTTAACATATAGCAGTAAACAAATATACAAAAATAACATTAAATAAAAAAACTCCAGTCCCCATTCTGTATCAGCAGCTTTAAGCTACATTCAATTAATTTAATGTTGTGAATCAACCGTTAAAGTTGTTAAAATTGCTCCCGTTATTCCATAATTTCCCTTTTGACTACTTTTGACATGTGAAAGTTTTAAAACTATTTTAAAGATAGATTCAAGTCAATATTTTACCGATTTAGGAGTATTTTAGATAAAAAGTTAATTAGGTTTGCTTGGAAGGTTCGCTACAACAGCATTGCAGGGAAGTTTACTGCTTTAAGATGGCGGCCGTTTACTAACGCCCGCATCTAGCTTTTTGCAGATGTGCTGCTACCGCTACAGAGTCTATAATCCATCTAGTCCTATATAAATGATATCTACCGTAACATTATGTAGCTTAGCTGTACTTGTAGCAGCTTTTCGGCAGCAGTCAGGTATGTTGTTGTGTTTTTTTATCTCGTGGCATGAGTTGAGCTAGAGCCGTGAGTTGAGCGTTGGCATTACCCGAGGGGCCGGTTAATGAGAAGCATAATGTTTAGCTACTCCCGCTCCGTTCCGTCCCGAAGACCGCGCGGCGTGCTGAGTGTGTTGTACTTCCGCTTTACTTGGCATATTTCAATAATCGGAATTTGAATGTTTGTCAATCGTTCTCGAATCTTCCACGGCCGAATCGCGAATAATCTAAGAATCGGAAATTTTGCACACCTCTAACCTGTTACTTTCCTGTGGCACATAACAGGTGGTGGCAATAACTAAATGACACTTACAGCCAGTCAAAATGGATGAAAAATGACTCAAACTCTGTCCTATGTACTTGTGTACCACATTGAGCATGGAAAAAAGAAAGACCAAAGAACTGTCTGAGGACTTGAGAGGAAAAATTGTGAGGAAGCATGGGCAATCTCAAGGCTACAAGTCCCTCTCCAAACACCAGAATGTTTCTGTGTCTACCGTGCGCAGTGTCATCAATAAATGTGAATCCCATGTCACTGTGGCTAACTTCCCTAGATGTGGACGGAAAAGAGAAATTGACGAGAGATCTCAACGAAAGATTGTGCGGATGGTGGATAGAGAACCACGGCTAACATCCAAACAAGTTCAAGCTGTCCCGCAGTCTGAGGGTACAACAGCGTCAACCTGTACTGTCCGTCGGCGTCTGAATGAAAAGGGACTCTATGGTAGGATACCCAGGAACATCCCACTACTGACCCAGAGACATAAAAAAGCCAGGCTGGAGTTTGCCAAAACTTACCTGAGAAAGCCAAAAACGTTTTGGAAACATGTTCTCTCGTCAGATGAGATTAAAGTAGAGCTTTTTGGGAAAAGGCATCAACATAGAGTTGACAGGAGAAAAAAACGACGCCTTCAAAGAAAAGAACACGGTCCCCACAGTCAAACATGGCGGAGGTTCCCTGATGTTTTGGGGTTGCTTTGCTGCCTCTGGCACTGGACTGCTTGACCGTGTGCACGGCATTATGAAATCTGGAGACAACTAGCAAATTTTGCAGCATAATGTAGGTCCCAGTGTGACAAAGCTGGGTCTCCTTCAGAGGTCTTCCAGCAGGACAATAACTTAAAAAAGCACTAGAAAATGGTTTGAGCGAAAGCACTGGAGACTTCTAAAGTGTCCAGCAATGAGGTCCAGACCTGAATCACATAGATCACCTGTGGAGAGATCTGAAAATGGCAGTTTGGAGAAGGCACCCTTCAAATCTCAGACACCTGAAGCAGTTGGCCAAAAAAGAATGGTCTAGCAGAGCATTGTAAGAAACTCAATGACGGATACCGAAAGCAGTTATTTTGTCAAAAGGTTGTGCAACCAAATATTAGGCTAAGGGTGCCAATACGGCCCATTTTTGGAGTTTTGTGTAAAATGATGATGATTTAATTTCTTTCCTTCTCTTTTGTGTTTTTTGATTGCAAGCAAACTAAATGAAGATGTTACTATCAAAGCATATGTAATTGCAATCATTTTCTGGGAGAAATTGAGGATAATCTGACAGAATTGAAGAGGTGCCAATACTTTTGGCCAGCAGTGTACATCCTTACAGTGTATTACAAAAGTGAGTACACCACTTGGATTTCTGCAAATATTTAAGTATGTCTTTTCATGGGACAACACTAACAAAATGACACTTTGACACAATGAAAAGTAGTCTGTGTGAAGCTTGTATAATAGAGTTAATTTATTTTCCCCTAAAAATAACTCAAAATATAGCCATTAATATCGAACCCCCTGGCAACAAAAGTGAGTACACCCCTTTGAAAAAACTTAAATCCCTAAATGTCCCAATTGAGTACTGCTTGTCATTTCCCCCCCAAAATGTCATGTGACTCATTACGGGAGTGCTGTCAGCATTGCTGCAGAGATTGAAGAAGTGGGGGAGTCAGCCTGTTAGTGCTCAGACCATACGCCGCACTTTACATCAAATTGGTGTGCATGGCTGTCACCCCAGGAGGAAGCCTCTTCTGAAGACGTTACACAAGAACGCCCGCAGTTTGCTGAAGACATATCAACAAAGCACATGGATTAATGGAACCATGTCCTGTGGTCTGATGAGACGGGCGGGCTTCCTTGTGTACAGTCTTCAGAAGAGAGCATTTTAAAATTATATTGGATATCATCGACATTGTTTTTTTTTTCAAATGTAGAAATGGGTTAGATCAGGGGTCTCCAACCCAGTCCTCAAGGCCCACTGTGGGTCCTGGTTTTTGTTCCAGCCGATCCAGCAGAGACAGTTGAACCAATGAGGCTCCTGCTAAAACAAGCCACACCTGACTGCAGTCAACTGATGCACTTGTAGAACACCAGATTGGGGAAAAAGTGTTGTCATCTTGGTTTGTAGGAATGAAATCCTGCACCCACAGTGGGCCTTCGTGGAATAGGTTGGGGACCCCTGGGTTAGATAGTGTGAACACAAGCAGGAGACGGCGCGCATTAAACAGTGCTCTTCTTTGTCTGTTTTTCTCAATGTGTGTCTGTCGAAGAGTGATATTGCACCACAGAGGGGTTTAACTCTTTATAGGGCACTTGTTTAACTCATTGTCTTCCACTGACAGCGGTGAACAAACATTCATGCCTATCACCATCAATGGCACTGAAACATGAGCATAGAACAAAATCTGCCTATCCCTTAAATACCTGCAACATAAAGCAATTATCAGAGAATCCCAAAATTTGAAAAATGAGGTCCTAATGAAACCTTTTTTTCAAATTTGTAAAAAGAAAAGTCAGAACGGATGCATGTGTTGACTTGTATCCATTTTTTTTTTTTTTTTCCCCAAAAAGAAATGTCAAAATTCTGAATTAGTCTCAAAATCATGAAATTTTAGGTGCATCAAATGTGATACATTTGGCAATAAAGGGCTATTACCACAAACAAAAACAGCTAGAATGAAGGGTGTTTTGTCCAAACAAGACATGGGAAAAACCTACAGTGGGGCAAATAAGTATTTAGTCAACCTCTAATTGTGTAAGTTCTCCCACTTGAAAATATTAGCGAGGCCTGTAATTGTCAACATGGGTAAACCTCAACCACGAGAGACAAAATGTAGAAAAAAAAAACAACAGAAAATCACATTGTTTGATTTTTAAAGAATTTATTTGCAAATCATGGTGGAAAAATAATTATCTGGCCAATACCAAAAGTTCATCGCAATACTTTGTTATGTACCCTTTGTTGGCAATAATGGAGGCCAAACGTTTTCTGTAACTCTTCACAAGCTTTTCACACACTGTTGCTGGTATTTGGGCCCATTTTTCCATGCAGATCTCCTCTAGAGCAGTGATGTTTTGGGGCTGTCGTTGGGCAACACGGACTTTCAACTCCCTCCACAGATTTTCTATGGGGTTGAGATCTGGAGACTGGCTAAGCCACAGCAGGACCTTGAAATTCTTCTTACGAAGCCACTCCTTTGTTGCTCTGGCTGTGTGTTTGGGATCATTGTCATGCTGAAAGAGCCAGCCACGTCTCATCTTCAATGCCCTTGCTGATGGAAGGAGATTTTTACTCAAAATCTCTTGATAAATGGCCCCATTCATTCTTTCCTTTACACAGATCAGTCGTCCTGGTCCCTTTGCAGAAAAACAGCCCCAAAGCATGATGTTTCCACCCCCATGCTTCACAGTGGGTATGGTGTTCTTCGGATGCAATTCAGTTTTCTTTCTCCTCCAAACACGAGAACCTGTGTTTCTACCAAAAAGTTTTATTTTGGTTTCATCTGACCATAACACATTCTCCCAGTCCTCTTCTGGATCATCCAAATGCTCTCTAGCGAACTGCAGACGGGCCTGGACGTGTACTGGCTTCAGCAGAGGGGCATGTCTGGCAGTGCAGGATTTGAGTCCCTGGCGGCGCATTGTGTTACTGATACTAGCCATTGTTACTGTGGTCCCAGCTCTCTGTAGGTCATTCATTAGGTTCCCCCGTGTGGTTCTGGTATTTTTGCTCACCGTTCTTGTTATCATTTTGACGCCACGGGGTGAGATCTTGCATGGAGCCCCAGATCGAGGGAGATTATCAGTGGTCTTGTATGTCTTCCATTTTCTAATACTTGCTCCCTCAATTGATTTCTTTACACCAAGCGTTTTACCTATTGCAGACTCAGTCTTCCCAGCCTGGTGAAGATCTACAATTTTGTCTCTGGTGTCTTTCAACAGCTCTTTGGTCTTGGCCAGAGTGGACTTTGGAGTGTGACTGACTGAGAGGTTGTGGACAGGTGTCTTTTATACCGATAATGAGTTAAAAAAGGGTGCCATTAATACAGGTAACGAGTGGAGCCTCCTTAGAAGAAGTCAGACCTCTTTGACAGCCAGAAATCTTGCTTGTTTGTAGGTGACCAAATACTTATTTCCAAGGCAACAAAGGAGTGGCTTCGTAAGGAGCATTTCAAGGTCCTGGAGTGGCCTAGCCAGTCTCCAGATCTCAACCCCATAGAAAATCTGTGGAGGGAGTTGAAAGCTCGTGTTGCCCAACGACAGCCCCAAAATATCACTGCTCTAGAGGAGATCTGCATGGAGAAATGGGCCAAAATACCAGCAACAGTGTGTGAAAAGCTTGTGAAGAGTTACAGAAAACGTTTGGCCTCCATTATTGCCAACAAAAGGTACATAACAAAGTATTGAGATGAACCTTTGGTATTGACCAAATACTTATTTTCCACTCTAATTTGGAAATAAATTCTTTAAAAATCAAACAATGTGATTTTCTGGGGGGTTTTTCACATTCTGTCTCTCATGGTTGAGGTTTACCCATGTTGACAATTACAGGCCCTCTCTAATCTTTTCAAGTAGGAGAACTTGCACAATTGGTGGTTGACTAAATGCTATTTGCCCCACTGTATACACGCAATATTTTTTTTGTAGACAGACTTATTGCAAAAACATATTTACAGTTTTTAACCCCCCAAAAAATCAATCAAGAAGCTAGAGCTAAACCAGAATGCTGCTGTCAGTCCATATAAATACAATGGACCCTGGTCGAACAATGGTTCGGTTCGGCTAGCTGTCATGCCTCCTGGTTTGTTTACGCTAGCCGAAGCCCGGGGCAGGGAAATAACAAAAGCCGGACTAACTCCGGTGGTATAAAATATCGTAGCACAAGACTGTTATTTGTCATGACTGTACCATTTATTTAGCAATTGGGGAAAAATACTTTGCTAAAAAGAATATCCTATAAAAATATTGGAGTAGACAGATTGAAACAATGACATTTTGCGACTATTTGTAGCATTTTCCTCGTTCTGAATAATTCACCCTCAACGGGCCAAATTCTAAATCAGATGAAACCATGAGCCTGCCGACGTCATCCTCGAGCTGGGGACGCTAGAGCGCTATAATGACAGGCAGGGGCTAAACGGAAGATTAAAAAACTAATTTCTCGTCATCAGAGCTTTGCCAAATTGTTGTATACAGTTGAATAGTCTCAAAATATGATTCTAAGTCACATAGTAATGCTATTTGACTTTTTTTATCCTGTCATAGGCACTTTAAATTCAATCATCGGAGAGTCAATTACATGCGATGACATTTTTCTGTTGTCATTCTTATGTTGAGGCAGGAAAGGGAGAAAAATTGGTAAAAAGTAGGGCTGTGAAACGATTAAAATTTTTAATCGAGTTAATTACAGCTTAAAAATTAATTAATCGTAATTAATCGCAATTAATCGCAATTCAAACCATCTATAAAATATGCCATATTTTTCTGTAAATTATATATACATTCTGTAAAATAAATTGTTGGAATGGAAAGATAAGACACAAGATGGATATATACATTCAACATACGGTACATAAGGACTGTATTTGTTTATTATAACAATAAATCAACAAGATGGCATTAACATTATTAACATTCTGTTAAAGCGATCCATGGATAGATTGTAGTTCTTAAAAGATAAATGTTAGTACAAGTTATAGAAATTTTATATTAAAACCCCTCTTAATGTTTTCGTTTTAATAAAATTTGTAAAATTTTCAATCAAAAAATAAACTAGTAGCCCGCCATTGTTGATGTCAATAATTACTTACACAATGCTCATGGGTGCTGAAGCCTATAAAATCAGTCGCACCCAAGCGCCAGCAGAGGGCGGCAAAACTCCATAAAACACAATTAACAAGTGGGCATTTCACTCTACTGACATTTAAATCTGTCTGAGCGGGACATGTGCGTTAATTGCGTCAAATATTTTAACGTGATTAATTTTAAAAAATTAATTACCGCCCGTTAACGCGAAAATTTTGACAGCCCGAGTAAAAAGTAATTGATTAATTACTTTTAAAGTATCTTAGTTACTTTGATAATAGAGTAATCAGTAAAGTAGTGCTGCAACGATTAATCGATTAACTCGAGTATTCGATTACAAAAAAAAAAAAAAATTCAAATTAAACTTTGCTGCCTCGAGTATTCGTTTAATTAAAGTGGCGTTGTAATGATTTGTTTTGAAAGTGTTTGCATTTAGTTTTATTGATTTGGGTGGAAACACTGCCCCCTAGTCTGCCTCATTTCACATGGCTGAATTCAGTTGCTCCCTGTTAAGACCAACAAAAGCTAAGTTTTTGTTTGAGATCATATTTTTTTAATGCATTCGTAATTTAGTTTAAAGTACGGCTGTCAAAATTATCGCGTTAACGAGCGGTAATTAATTTTAAAAATTAATCACGTTAAAATATTTGACGCAATTAACGCACATGCCCCGCTCAAAAAGATTAAAATGACAGCACAGTGCAATGCCCACTTGTTACTTGTGTTTTTTGGAGTTTTGTCGCTGTCTGCTGGCGCTTGGGTGCGACTGATTTTATGGGTGAGCATTGTGTAATTATTGACATAAACAATGGCGAGCTTCTAGTTTATTTTTTGATTAAAAATTTTACAAATTTTATTAAAACGAAAACATTAAGAGGGGTTTTAATATAAAATTTGTATAACTTGTACTAACATTTATATTTTAAGAACTACAAGTGTTTCTATCCATGGATCGCTTTAACAGAATGTTAATAATGTTAATGCCATCTTGTTGATTTATTGTTATAATAAACAAATACAGTACTTATGTACCGTATGTTGAATGTATATACCCGTCTTGTGTCTTATCTTTCCATTCCAACAATAATTTACGGAAAAATATGGCATATTTTATAGATGGTTTGAATTGCGACTAATTACGATTAATTAATTTTTAAGCTGTAATTAACTCGATTAAAAAATTTAATCGTTTGACAGCCCTAGTTTAATAGGTATATTTAGCCGTTTTTTGTGGAAATATGTGTTTGAACTATTTGTTAAGAGCGTTGTAAAAAAAAAAAACGTTGGGATTTTATAGCATTTAAACTAGCGGACTTTTGCTATGTAAGTTAGCTAATTGTTCTTTTGTTGTACATATATCCTCATTTATTTTTTTTATACCGTTTGAGGCTCAGGTCCGTTTTTTTTTTTTTTTTTTAAATCAGATTGCTTGATTATTCGAACTAACTTGTTCATCAATTAATCGACTACTAAAATAATCGATAGCTGCAGGCCTACAGTAAACTAACAATTACTTTTTTGAGGCGTAATCAGTAATTACATTACTTTTTTCAGGTAATATGTGAAAACACTGGATATAGGTATCAGATTTTTGGAGTTGGACAATATCGGGAAATCCGATAAAGTTATTATCGGACAACTCTACTCATCACCTCTGGAACAAAGTACCTGGAGTGGTACCAGCCAGGTGTGTTCAAGCATAGTTATATAATGCCTAGTCCTAGTAGCCAGAACTGGACCAGGACTCAATGATTGGATACCTGTACTGCATAACAAATGCTAGCCAATTTTTACATTAGGATGCTCCTCTGTGTGAGGATATCAAGTCACTGTAAATAAGAATGAATCCGGTAACTGACTTAAAGCAGGATTTTCATAAGCTACTTACAACAACAATAGAGAGACGAAGGGGAAACCCGGAATGACTTCTTCCAAAAGCTGTGCCATCAGACAGGCTATGGCGTATTTACATGTTTCAACAACAAAAAATCAATCAGGAAGCTGCAGCAAATCTTCAACTTCTCTAACAGAAATATCTGTACTTAAAATCCATGACGTTTACGTCGTCATTTCTGGAGAGGAGTTGAAAAGATGACAAACTCAAGCAGAAGTGGGAGCTTTTTTAGCATTAAGAGTTTAACACCGTAAAATGAGTAAAAATGTGTCTATTTAAAGTCAGAACACGAGCACATTTTAGCGGGAAAAAGGCCTCGCTTACCTGAAAACATGCTTTGACGAGCTTCAACAGAACGCCGCAGTGGCGTCGTGCTTTTGCGCTGCATTCCTTGTGCGGAAGAGAGAGAGAGAGAGCTAGAGAAAGAGAGGAGACCGGGACGCTGTTGGTGACGTCACCTCACGGTTTTTGATCCACCTTCCAGGCTGTTTGGGATTTGTCACGTGGTCAAAATCAAAGAAAGCAAAGTACTGCGTGGTGACGTCACACGCACTCAGGGGTTCTGCTTACATAACAGCGAAGCATGAGCAATGTTGCCATGGTAACCGCAGTGCCCGGTAGATGGCTTGATAGTCGCGGTGAATGATTATGTTTGTCATTCTCGGCGACAGACTATGAATAATAGACGTCCAATCCAGTTTGACTAGGGAATTGGCAGTGATCGAACCAGTCAAATTAGGTTGGACGTCTATCGTTGTCAATGGCTAATTAGCAGATTACAAAGATTATCTGCTATCATTGAGGGCCACAAGTTGTCCTTTTTTTTTTTTTTAAATCATAAATTTAAAAATGCTTAAAAAAAAAAAAAAGAACAAAAAAAAAAAAAAAGAGTATCATAGTATGAATTTGATCAATATTTTTTTTTCATTCCAAATTGAAAATGCACAAACATTTAAAATAAAAAGGAAAATATTTTCATGTATGTCTCAGTGGTTTTTCATTATTAATTAAAAAAAAAAAAAAAAAACGTTATAAAATACGGGTTAGCATTAGTAAATTAAATAAATACATAAATAAATGAAGGGTTAGGTAAAGTAAATGAAAATCAGAAATAAAGATCATTTTTACATGTATTTGTCGGTTTGTCCATGTGTTTGTTTAGTTAATTAAACATAAAAATATATCTGGCGGAAAACACTCAGGTGACTTGCAGTTCTGCTCTGAGACCCCCAATTTAGCCAACTTTCAAAATTGTCCAGTATGCATGTGTGATACATCTTTGGAAAGCTTAAAATCTCAATTTTCTGGGGGAAGAACATTTTTGAACAGGAGGGCATTTTTTTTTTTTTTTTATGTTTTTTAAACAGCAAAACCCTATCTGGAGGTGAGAGCACGCGAGAGCGCAGTTACAGACTCCATGACTTTAACGAGATATTATCGCGTACTTACCTTGTTTTGATCCAAAATCTCCATGTAGCATGTATCACTGAGTGTCAAGACACAGCCGTGAATTGCCACTGCTGGATTTTGGGGGGGATCTTAAGGGTGAAATATGGTAATATAACAAGGGTCGTGATGCAGAAATCGCAGACATCGAGGAGTAGTCGAGATTTTCTTTTTCATATATTTAGCCTTTTAAACGTTTTTTTCTTCTATTTTTTTGTTTGGATCGATTATTTATCATCTAACATATCAGAGAAAATGTGACAATAACAAAATAAATACAATTAAGCGATAGTTATGAGGTAGATATCCGTGACTTTTTTACAGACGCCATTTTTTTCATTGTGACATAATTTGTTTTAAAGTTAAAGATACGTGAGTGAATAATTTTTTTAAGTCTTTTTTTTTTTTTTTTTTTTAAACGAAATATGACACATCATTTAATGATTCTAAGCCAAAAACGACAGACATTTTGAATAATAACTATAATTAATTACCTTCGTTTTATGGCTGGGTTGAAAGCGGCTGAGCGACGTCTGTAAACGGGGGTTTTCAGGGTATAAAGGACAAATTAAAAATAGTTTGGGGGCTTAATGCGCCATGAATCTGCTACGGCAGCATATAGACATACTGTTCTATCAAACACAACAGTTGTTTTGGCTTAAAATACAGCAGTTTCTTTTAAAGAGGAGTGCAAGAGCAGAAACTGCGTTTTCAGTCTTGTGTTTTCCGCCATATATATAATATACACAGGGCTGTTAACAGACTTGCAGGGGCCCGGGGACAAGAGACCATTATAGGGCCTCCACCCCACCCCACCCCTGCCACCGTCTTGTCACAACAACATACGCAGTACTCTTAACACGTTGCAAGCAATGATAGCGTAAATTGTCAAATTATTCAATTTGAGATGGACGGTTAAATTTAACAGACCGTAATGTGATGTGACACAATATAAACAAACAATTTCCATCTATTGTCCCATGTAGGCTACAAAACAATACAACTGGGAGTGCTATGCCTGCCTGCTAAGCAACAAAACAGTAGAACTAAACATCCTGTGCCTGCCCCCTCCACATCCCTGGGGTTATCAAGCCCACAAACAGTGATGCGCCTGGATTTTTGACAGCAAAGTCATTTATAAGCGTTTGCTATAATGCACAGTGGGTTGTAAACCCAAGATAAATCCAGCCGCCGGACCAGAGTCTCTTCAGCCTCGCACACCTGCTCCCCACAGATTAACATAATAGTATATCCCTGATCTCACATCACCTTCTCTCTCCTCGGATAACGCGAACAGCGTGTCTTGTCATATCGCAGCTCAATAGGCTACAAGCGGCCGGTGACAGACTCGAATCGGGCTTTGGTCATGGTGATCGCGAATGTAAACGTTCAGTGTTTAGCGGCTGTTGTTCACTTACCGACATCACCGTCCACAGCCAACTCTAGCCCTAATTCTCTGGCTTCTTGTCCCCTTTTAAAAACTTTTATCATTTTTTTCTCATTCACCTTTATGATCTTCATCTCGTTTTCTTTTTTTCTTTCCTGAGTACCCAATTTATCACGACTCGCCATGTTTAGAGTTTATAACAGGGGTGGCCAACCCTGGTCCTCGAGAGTCACAGTCCAGCCTGGTTTATAACAATGGCAGATATCAATTACCCGCTTCAGGGCACGTGCATAGTGTAGCCTGTAGTGCGCCAGAGCGGGGTCAAACCATTCTCTGCCAAGACAGAGGAGGTGGGGGGGTGTTGTGCAAAAAAAATTTATATTTGAAATATTTAATATGTTACATTTTTTAAGTATATATCGAGTAGAACATTTAAATAAAGAAATATGTGAAAATAAAGTAAAATAAATTAAGGGTCATTTAGTAGCCCCTATGGTCCTGAGGCCCGGGTTCAATATACCCGGTTGCCCCCCCACCCTGTCCACGGGCTTGTATATTTACTAGGGCTGTCAAATTTATCGCGTTAACGGGTGGTAATTAATTTTTTAAATTAATCACGTTAAAATATTTGATGCAATTAACGCATGCTCGGAATGACCCGTTCACGTGTTGCCTCAAACAGTTCACAATGACGCCGTTTTAGCATGGACACAGTGGACACAGGCATTCATTGGACCGCGCCTTTTATTAGATTAAGCTTTGGCAGCCTTACTAACAGTCATGGTTGCCCAACTTCCCATCATGCATTTGGGCGGAGCAGGAGCCGATCTTTTTCTTAACACGCCTAATTGAACGCAACGCAGAACATACTGTATACCATTTGCAGCCACCACTGACAGTCATGGTTGCCCAACTTCCCATCATGCATTTGGGCGGAGCAGGAGACATTCTTTTTCTTAACACGCCTAATTGAACACAACACAGAACATACTGTATACCATTTGCAGCCACCACTACAGTCACGGTTGCCCAACATCCTATTATGCATTTGGGCGGAGCAGGAGACGTTCTTTTTCTTAATATAAAATTACTATAACTTTTACTCAAATTTATCTTTTAAGATAGTGTAAAGCGCTTTGAGCACCTTGAAAGGTGGAAAAGGGCGATATAAGTATAACACCATAACTACAAGTCTTTCTATCCGTGGATCCTTTTAACAAAGAATGTTAATAATGTTAATGCCATCTTGTGGATTGATTGTTATAATATACAAATACAGTACTTATGTACAGTATGTTGAATGTTTATATCAGTCTTGTGTCTTCTTTCCATTCATTCATTCATTCATTTTCCATGCCGCTTTTCCTCACGAGGGTCGCAGAGGTGCTGGAGCCTATCCCAGCTAACTCGGGGCAGTAGGCAGGGGACACCCTGAACTGGTTGCCAGCCAATTGCAGGGCTTTCCATTCCAACAATAATTTATAGAAAAATATGGCATATTTCAGAGTTGGTTTGAATTGCGATTATCATTTTTAAGCAGTGATTAACTCGATTAAAAATTTTAATCGTTTGACAGCCCTAATATATACATATATTAAACATGTATTTTACGTTTTTCTATTACAAAAAAAAAACGACTTTAAAAAATTTTAAAAAGGAGAATATTTTCACCAATATCTCAGTGCTCAGTCTTTTTTGTTATCTTTAAAAATGATAATGATAATGATGCCAAATTCTGCAAATATTTTTTGCACCTTTTTTTATGATAATAATTTTTTAAAAAATAAGATTATATCCATGAATTGTATTCCTTCGTGTGTCCATGTTTGTTTTTTATTATGAGAAAAATATATATTCTCGATGTATTTTACTTTTTACAAAAATAAAAATGCATAAATTAAAAAACAAAAAAACAGAATATGTGCAAATATGTGTTTGTGCTTTTTTTCATGTATATCACCTTATGTGTGTGTGTGTGTGTGTGTGTGTGTGTGTGTGTGTGTGTGTGTGTGTTTATTGCTAGAGTTCTCTTTGTATAGCGGTGGAGTCCCTCTTTTCCACCCCCTTTTTTCATTGCCTCTTACATAACAGGACCACTGCAGAGGAAGAACACTGCAGCGATGAATGACACACACACCCACACACCTACACACACTGCACCAACTGACTGCAGCCACCAGTATTGCTCTAAACATTTTCCCATCATTCGTGGCATGACCAATTTCTAATCAAAATCAATTACAAACCAGGTTATTATTATTAAATATGTTGATAATACACTCCACAGTGTCAACAAATTTCTAAAAAGTTGTGACGATTCTACATTGGCATGAAAAAGTATCTGAACCTTTTGGAATTTCTCACATTTCTGCACAAAATCACCATCAAATGTGATCTGATCTTTGTCAAAATCACACAGAATTTCATCTGTGTGATTTTGACATACAGATACAGTGACTGCTTTAACTAAAACCACCCAAACATTTAGTTATCATATTTTAATGAGGATAGCATGCAAACAATGACAGAAGGGGGGAAATAAGTAAGTGAACCCTCTGCCTAAGGAGACTTAAAAAGCAATTGAAACCAATTTTTACCAAACATTTTAAGTCAGTTGAGTGTCCAATCACTGATGAGTGGTTTAAAGCTGCCCTGCTCACTATAAAACACACACCTAGCAAGAATTGTCTTGATGAGAAGCATTGTGTGATGTGCATCATGGCTCGGTCAAAAGAGCAGTCTGAAGACCTGCGCTCAAGGATTGTTGATTTGTATAAAGCTGGGAAAGGATACAAAACCATCTCTAAACTTCTGGATGTTTATCAATCGACAGCCAGAGAAATTGTCTACAAATGGAAAGAGTTTGGCGCTATTGCCTCTCTCCCAAGGAGTGGCGTCCCACCAAAGATGACGCCAAGAGTTCAGCGCAGAAGACACAGAGAGGTAAAAATGTAATGTTTGCAAAAAGGCACTTGGACACTCCACAGACGTTTTGGCAAAATATTTTGTGGACTAATGAAACCGAAGTTAAATTGTTTGGGAGTAACACACAACGTCATACGTGGAGGAAAAATGGAACAGCTCACCAACATCAACACCTCATCCCCACCGCGAAGCACGGTGGAGGGAGCATCATGATTTTGGGGCTGATTTGCTGCCTCAGGGCCTGGACAACTTGCAAGCATTAATGGAAGAATGAATTCAAATGTTTTGCAGGATGTTTTACAGGAAACCCTCTGCAAACATCTGGTGAGCGAGGAGTTGATTTTCTCAAATTAACCAACAGGAATGCTGTCCCTCGCGCAGAAATCAAGGATTAAAACACTGACGTCTTATTAAAATGATAAACGATTCTAGGCAGGTCACAAGTTAGCCAAAATGAATTAGCAACATTAGCTGCTTTTTTTGGTAATCCTTGATGTAGCCCTAATTATTTCCAGCAACAAATCGTAAATTGCGTTTGACACCCCTAACCAGTGCTGTTAACCTTACTTTGAAAAGTAATTAGTTACCACTTACTTGTTCAAAAAGGAATTGAGTTAGTAACAGTTACCTCATTGTAAGAGTAATTAGTTACTCAACAAAGCAACTGACGTTACTTTTCATGTTCTACACGTTATTACGTTATACATTCTGTAACATCTTTCACATCAAAGATATTCATAGTAACTGAGTGACCTGATTTTTTTCCATTCAACAACAACAAGAACAACAAAAACATGGTTCACACTTTTTACATTAAAAAAAAAATTTTAAATCACCTAATAGATTGTGTAACGTATACAAACTTTAACCTTCAAATGCTGGGAGAAGAAAAAAGCCTTTTTGTCTTTGCTGTTGTACTTAACCTGCACCGAACCTTGACTCCCGTACCGAGGTACATACTGAACCGTGACTTGTATATTGTCACATCCTTAATATGTATTAGTGCTGCAATGATTAATCGATTAACTCAACTAATTCGATTAGAAAAAAGATTCAAGAGTCAATAATTTGCATAGGAAAGTGTCAAGAGTCAAGAATTTGCATTGGACAAGGTGATGATGCTGGAACTTTGGTTTGGTGCTGATCCAGTGAGATTTACAAAGATGAATGCCTGAAGAAAACATCAAAATTCTCTTAGTCCTTGATGATATGGGGCTGCATGTCAGGAAAAGGCACTGGGGAGATGGCTGTGGTTAAATCTTCAATAAATGCACAAGTTTGCATTGAAATTTTAGCTTTTTTATCCCTTCAATTAAATATGATGGTCATTTTCCAAGATGACAATGCATCATGCCACAGAACTAAAACTGTTAAAGCATTCCTTGGAGAAAGACTCATCCAGTCAATGTCATGGCCTGCAAATAGCCCAGATCTCAACCCTATTGAAAACCTGTGGTGGAAATTGAAAAAAAAAAAAAAAAAGGCCCACAGCAAGGCTCCGAACTGCAAGGATGACCTGGCAACTGCAATCAAAAAGAAAGGGCACCAAATTGATGAAGAATACTAATCATGTCCATGCCTCAGAGACTGCAAGCTGTCATAAAAGACAGAGGTGGTGCTACTAAATACTAGAGATATGTTTTAATTGTTATTTGTTTCTCATGATTCCATATTTCTTTCTTCAGAATGGAGTGATTCCATTTATATTTCCCTGCACTTGCTCTATAAAAGTGACATTTACTGACCACCACAATGTTTTATTCTTCTAGTGTTTCTGAATGCTAAAGAGTTGCACTTTTGAACTAATTCCTTAATTTTCTTTTTCAAGCTTTTTATCCGAGTTTTTTCTACATGATAAAATTTTTGAGTGAGTGCTCATCCGAGACAGGTGATTGCATACTTTTTGCTCGGGGTTGTAATTAGATTACTCACTGCTGGAAAAAAAAAATTAACACTGTTAGAAATGCCATTATGAAAGGGAACCACGGATAGAAAAACTTCTTAAAGTAGTAGTAGTAGTTGTTAAAAGATAAATGTTATGAGTTGATATTGAAACCCTCTTGATCTTTTATTTTTTATAAAATTAGTTTACATTATATTAAATAGTATATACAGTGGGGCAAATAAGTATTTAGTCATCCACCAATTGTGCAAGTTCTTCTACTTATAAAGATTAGAGAGGCCTGTAATTGTCAACATGGGTAAAGCTCAACAATGAGAGACAGAATGTAGAAAAAAAAAACAGAAAATCACATTGTTTGATTTTTAAGGAATTTATTTCCAAATTAGAGTGGAAAATAAGTATTTGGTCACCTACAAACAAGCAATATTTCTGGCTTTCAAAGAGGTCTAACTTCTTATAACAACGTCTAACGAGGTCTAACGAGGCTCCACTCGTTACCTGTATTAATGGCACCTGTTTTAACTCATTATCGGTATAAAAGACACCTGTCCATAATCTCAGTCAGTCACACTCCAAACTTCACTATGGCCAAGACCAAAGAGCTGTCGAAGGACACCAGAGACAAAAATGTAGATCTGCACCAGGCTGGGAAGACTGAATCTGCAATAGGTAAAACGCTTGGTGTAAAGAAATCAACTGTGGGAGCAATTTTTAGAAAATGGAAGACATACAAGACCACTGATAATCTCCCTCGATCTGGGGCAACATGCAAGATCTTACCCCGTGGCATCAAAATGATAACAAGAACGGTGAGGAAAAATCCCAGAACCACACGGGGGGACCTAGTGAATGAGCTACAGAGAGGTAAGACCACAGTAACAAAGGCTACTATCAGTAACACAATGCGCCACCAGGGACTCAAATCCTGCACGGCCAGACGTGTCCCCCTGCTGAAGAAATTACACGTCCATGCCCGTCTGCGGTTCGCTAGAGAGCATTTGGAGGATCCAGAAGAGGACTGGGACAATGTGTTATGGTCAGATGAAACCAAAATAAAACTTTTGGGTAGAAACACAGGTTCTTGTGTTAGGAGGAGAAAGAATACTGAATTGCATCCGAAGAACACCATACCCACTGTGAAGCATAGGGGTGGAAACATTGTGCTTTGGGGCTGTTTTTCTGCAAAGGGACCAGGACGACTGATTTGTGTAAAGGAAAGAATGAATTGGGCCATGTATCGAGAGATTTTGGGTGAAAATCTCCTCCCATCAGCAAGGGCATTGAAGATGAGATGTGGTTGGGTCTTTCAGCAAGACAATGATCCCAAACACACAACCAGGGCAAGAAAGGAGTGGCTTCGTTAGAGGCATTTCTAGGTCCTGGAGTGGCCTAGCCAGTCTCCAGATCTCAACCCCATAGAAAATCTGTTCGAGGGAGTTGAAAGTCCGTGTTGCTCAACTACAGTCCCAAAACATCACTGCTTTAGAGGAGATCTGCATGGAGGAATGGGCCAAAATACTAGCAACAGTGTGGGAAAAGCTTGTGACGAGTTACAGAAAACGTTTGGCCTCCGTTATTGCCAACAAAGGGTACATAACAAAGTATTGAGATGAACTTTTGGTATTGACCAAATACTTATTTTCCACCGTAATTTGGAAATAGATTCTTTAAAAATCAAACAATGTGATTTTCTGTTTTTTTTTCCCTCCACATTCTGTCTCTCATGGTTGAGGTTTACCCATGTTGACAATTACAGGCCTCTCTAATATTTTCAAGTGGGAGAACTTGCACAATTAGTGGTTGACTAAATACTTATTTGCCCACTGTATTTTTTTTAATATACTAAAGATGCCTTAAGAAAATACTTCGTAGTAATATTAAATAACGATGGTTTAAATATGCTACGTGACTAATGTGGTCTACAGATCAACAATTTAGCTTTAAAGCTACCAAAAGAAAGCACAACGCTTAAAAGTATGAGAGTGAAACGTATGCAAAAAGTATTTTGAGGCAATGAAAAGGTAACAAAAGACTCAAATTAAACACAAATAGTAAGTACTCTGCGCTTTTAACCAATGTGCGCATGTGTTGGACGTCTCGCAGGAAGGAATTGCAGACAACGGTTGTGTTGGTCTCGTGAAAGTTACAAGCTACGTCATCACCCCGAGCGTCCATTGTGCGCATAAAACATGGCGCCCTCTGTCGGTCAAAACGGTCTACTAGATATTATAGATTTTTAAATCGATGGTAAATCGAAGATTGTGTTTCTAATAACATATTTTAGTAAGAATACGTCCGAGGTTCCTTTTAACAACACTGCATAGGATGAAGGATGAACTGTCCACAGTAGTGTTCACTGTCCCTGAAAGGTTAAAAATCAACATATTTTTCCCTTAAAGTAATTTAAACTCGTCTATCTTCTATTCCAAATAACATATTGTAATTAGAAACTCCCGCATCATTGCATTCAGTTTTCATTCGCAATTTGCATAAGTCCCGACATCTTTGGAATCCGGTTTCTCCACTAATTAAGAGCCAAGTATGAATTGTATGTGAGGTGCCTTGTTTGCACACCAAACTTAGGGCGTGGTTCATTATTTTGCAGCTCCAGATGAAAGTACAACTCCAGGTAGTCGTTCATTACTTCCAATTAAAGTTTATATGTATGTTTCACGGGTAAAGAAACCACACACTGTTGACTCATCGCAGTTTATTTCTTCTTTTATACACCTTGGGGAAGAGTCACCACTTCTGTCGTACCGATAATAATAAAAAAAAAAAAATCTCGAGAAAAACATGCACATTGTCCACTTCACTGCACTTTTGCAGGGTGCATGATGGGTAATTACCAGCTTTTTCCATCGGTTAAATAAAATGCATTATGATTTTAAGTCTTACTGTGTCCCATGGCCTTCTGATTTTTTTTTGTTGGTTTGATTGTTTGCTTTTTTTCAGCCTCGCCATTTTGAAGAGGTGGTCATTTCGCATGCAAATGAACCACTGCTCACTCCGCCCCTTTTTACAGCATGTCCAATCAAATATTACCGCAGCACTTTGGATCTGTTAGAGGTTAAAAAGACGGTTTTCCAATTTTTTTGTAGTAATTTGATAGTTTTGTTCATTGCACGCTCACGTTCAACAGTTCCAGAAACTCTTAATTGCAGTCAATAGTAAGCAGAGTTAAAAAGGCTGGAATCTGATCATGATATATGGCTCGTGTGCTAGTTATTATTAACCATATAATGATCTTTAACTCATAAGACCAACTGGTCCACGAACCCAGCAATGCTGTGCTAAGCTAACATAAGCTAAGCTAACCTGTTTTAATGCTACAATCACTTGATAACCCAGCATAATCATATCTCTTTCGTACACGAAACGATTTAAAATAATAATAATAATAATAAAATAAAAACAGTTGCACATTCTGAAAGCAGACAAGAAAATACAGACATACGCACGTAGAAAACAGCAAATCCAGTCTTTTTTTTCTCACTCTGTGGATGACATCATCGATCCGGCCCCGCCCCCTCTTTTGAAAGTCCAGTGTTGAAGATGGGGGGGGGGGGGGGGGGGGGGGGGTCGGCGTGTGCTAACGGTTGTTTTTGGCGGCCTCCTTAGCAGCTATGATGAGTGGCGTGAGGCTGGAGAGTGGTTTGGCCATCTTCAGGAATTGGTGCTGAGGAATGAGGGAGACATTTTTCAAAATAAGTGCTTCCTTAAAAGCAAAACATGCATGTAAACACAATCCTGAAGTTTGGTGCATACGATCATTGAAGTGACCTGGACATGCATGAAAATCAACAGGAAGTGACACGAAAAGGCCCAAAAATCATTAAGAAGAGACCCGTAACAGGACTTAAACTACAATTGCTCATATAGGAACAGGAAGTGACCCAGAATTGCCCAAAAGTGACCCAAAATGAAGATGAAGGGACCCAGGAATGTCCCAAAACCAACAGGAAGTGACCAAACAATGTGCCAAAATCAAGAAATGACTCAGAATCAAGAGAAAGTGACCCAGAATTGCCCGAAAATCAATAGGAAGTGGACCCAGAAATGCCCCAAAATAAACAGGATGTGACTCAGAAATGCTCTCAAAATTATCAGGAAGTGCCCCAGGAATCAATATGAGGTAAGATAGAAATGTCATGAAAACAGCAGGAAGTGACCCAGAAATGCCCCCAAACCATCAAAAAGTGACCCAGAAATGTGCCAATATCAAAAAGTAACCCAGAGTTGCCCTAAAATCAATAAGAAGTAACCCAAAATCAACAGGAAGTGCCGCAAAATTAACAGGAAGTGACCCGAAAATGTGCCAAAATCAAGAGGAAGTTATCCAGAATTGCCCCTAAATCAACCAGAAGTGAACCTGAAATGCCCCAAAATCTCGTAAGAATTTTTACATGTTAAACTGTATGTTTTTTTTTTTTTTTATTACTTTTATTTTGCAATGATAATATAACCGTATGTTTCCATTTTTTTGTCAGCCAACTGTTTTGTGAAGCAGAAGTTTGTATGCACGCAAGGTCAAGGAAAAAAAAAGCGTAATGTAGCATAGCATAACATGCCGTCGCTCGGCCAGCGACGGGGTCGCTCCCTCCCGGCTCAATTCCTAGCCAACTGGAATGTATGAAAAATGCATAGTGGAATACTAAACCAAGAAAGGGTACCCAAGTCACACAGGCGTGAAATCGCTCTCACTTTCGTGACTTTTTGGACAGTCAAATTATCGGCACTTTCAGGAGAGCGAGACTCATGATACGGCCGACCCGCGAGGCCTGTCACGCTCACACGGTGCGTTCAGCAACGGCATGCAAAACGCAATCTCCATATTCTGTGGATCAAATCCAACTGCTTAGCGCAGCACAACAACATTTGGCCATGGCTAAACGTACAGTGGTATGAAAAAGTAACTAAACCTTTTGAGGCTCCGCCTCAACGAAACCTCAATATTTTTCATCAGGCACCTGAACACAGGTCTTAAGGCTCCCCTGATGCAGGTTTGAGGTCAACAGATTTTTTTCCCTTGGAGGAGGAACCTGTCTCGTAAAAAAAGGCATTTCCTGTTCTCACTAGGGGGCACGAGGCCTAATGGGTAATATTTCAATGCACTCGTGTTAAGGGTGGGATACCGCACATACATGCCAGATATGAAAAAGATTGAACGTTGTGTCAAGGAACTATTAGTAATTTACTGAATTTGTCATTTTGCCGACAAAATGGCCGACTATGGCACCACGCCCAGGTCGGACCCGTGAATGAAAACGCACCATTTTAAAAACTTAAGATCTCATATGTCTCCTGAACAGTCTCACCAATTTTGAAGATGATCCAACTAACTCCCTCGGCGAAAAGGTCTCAAATGTGCACCCTGTAAATCGATAAAAATTTCATATTCGATCCAAAATAACCGATTTCCTGTTGGGTTTGGAATATGGGTGTAAATGCTTTTTTGGAGCGGTTTTGGACAAGGTATAGACCCCCCAAATTTCATTGCTCTACGCTGACAGACTCTAATGTTATAGGCCAATTTTAAAATGTCAAGGGGGCGCCACTGAGCCATTTTGTTACATTTTTTTGCAACGTTGCAAAATTATCGAAATTTACAATTTTCCACACATATGTGCAAATTTTGGTGACTTTTCGTGCATGTTCAGGCCTCCAAATTGGCCGTTTTCATTTGCCCTGGGGAAAAAAAAAAAAAATCATTTGCAAAACAATAGGGCCTTCGCACGCTTAGTGCTCGGGCCCTAAATATAAATAAAAGGTATGGAGTAAAAGCCCACCTACCTGCAACAGTTCCTTAGCAGAGCCTCTCTTTTCCACATCCATCTCTAGACATTGGTTAAGGAAGTCCCTGAAGGTGGACGACAGTTTCTCAGGGTTCTGCAATTCTGGCGTCCCGTTGGTGGCGATCAAATAGAGTGCCTAAAACATGATAACAGAAGATGACTTTTCTTCCTCATTTACTTCTAGTTTACCTCATTGGCTGCCACTGACGGCGATAGACGTCAAATCCACTTGTACTGGGAGCGTCTATCACAGTCAATGGCAGCCACTGACTAATGCTCAAAGAGCGGCGCTGACCCTGAGAGGGTTTTCGTTGAGGTAGGGCGGCTCGCCCTCCACCATCTCTATAGCCATGATGCCTAAGGACCAGATGTCCACTTTGGGGCCGTAAGCTTTGCGGGTCACCACCTCAGGAGCCATCCAGTAGGGCGTGCCCACCATGGTGCTGCGTTTGCTCTGCTCCGGAGTGATTTGAGCACAGAAGCCAAAGTCGGCTGTGAGAAAAAGAAATAAAAGAAAAAAAGTTTGTTTTTTTAAGGAACTGCACAACAGACCGTTTCAAAAGAACCCTAGCACCCCCTACCGGTCCAAATGGGCAACAATAACTCAAGAGCGAGCTGCTTATAACTTTGATATTCAAAAGAGAACGTTTTCAATTTTCTTCAAATTTTGAATTCAATGATTGATACTTTTCATTTTTTCTCTTCATTTAAAGCAATATTTACATCGTTACATCTAGATTGGATTACTGTAACTCCCTACTTGCAGCTTGTCCTAAAAGTTCTCTAAAAGGTCTTCAGCTAGTCCGGAACGCAGCAGCAAGACTTTTAACAGGAACTAATAGAAGAGAGCACATCATCCCTGTGCTCCAGGCCCTTCACTGGCTTCCAGTCGAGTTTAGAATTAAATTTAAAATCCTCCCTCTTACATTTAAGACCATTAATGGTTTGGGGCCATCTTATCTCACCGATGCTCTGGTTCCATACCGCCCCAACAGAACACGCCGTTCTCAAAATGCAGGTCTACTGGTAGCTCCCAGGGTTTCTAAAAGTACAGTAGGCACTTGAGCCTTTAGCTACCAAGCTCCAGTCTTATGGAATCAGCTTCCAGCTAGTATTAAAGAAGCCGACACAGTCTGTACATTTAAGATTAGACTAAAAACGTTCCTATTCCACAAAACTTATGGTCATGCTAGTTGAAATCGGACTAGACTCACAGTTCAAACAGCTCAGTCTAAGCTGCACTAAAAGCTATAATGCTGGGGGAAGTACAGCCACTGAGTCCTATCTCCTTTTTCTCACTCTACCTACCAGTTGTCTTACGTTATTTCTCTTTTCAAATTTTAATATCTAGTTGACTAGTCTCTTCATCACTAGTCACCCGGTGTCCCCCCCACTCCCTCTGGGGAGAGGCTATTTTTCAGGAGCAGCCTCCTGACTATCCGGACCCCTGGCTGGATGGACGTCCTCGTAATTCATCTACTGTTTCTGACTGTGTATCATATTGCCACAGCAAAGCCCTTTGAGACAACCTTGTTTTGATTTAGGGCTATACAAATGAAACTGAATTGAATTTTTCTTTTGGCTTCCTTCAAATTGAAAGCACCATTAGGTTGATGTGCCCTACTTAGATTATTTTGATAGCGGACTAATCACTGATTATTTTTGCCATTAGCTTACCAAACTTATTAATAAATGATATGGCATTTATTCTGGGCTTTACATTTCAGTCGTAAATGTGCATTGGAACAAAACCATGTACTGAAAAAAGTTATATTGTGGAAAGTAAATAAGTTGAAACTGTAACTTTTAATTAAAATTGTAACTTTAAATTTAAAATACCGTATTGGCCCGAATATAAGACGGTGTTTTTTGCATTGAAAAAGAGGGGGTCGTTTTATATTCGCGGTCTAGACATTATATCCATTCACGACCAGTGTTGTTAATCTTACTGAAAAAAAGTAATTAATTATAGTTACAAATTACTTCTCCCAAAAAGTAATTGCGTTAGTAACTCAATTACCTGAATGTAAGAGTAATTAGTTACTTGGCAAAGTAATTGGTGATAATTACTTTTTTTCCCCCCCCTCAAAAAAAACAAAAAAAACCAAAACAAACAAAAAAAAAAAAACATTGGCCACACTATGTGAAGTTTTTTGTGAAGGTCTTTGGTACAATTGGCCCGAGCCCTATTCTTTACCCTAATTTACCCTTTACCCTGAATCAACTGTTAAAAGTTGTTAAAATTGCTCCCATTATTGCATTAGTTCCCTTCTGTCTACTTTCGACATATGAATTTTTTAAAACTGTTTCATCATTTAAAGATAGATTCAAGTCAAGATTTTGCCTATTTAGAAGTATTTTAGATGAAAAGTTACTTAGGTTCGCTAGGAAGGTTCTCTACAACAGAGCCGTCCTAAAAAGGCTACTGCTTTAAGATGGCGGCTGTCTACTAACTCATTTAGTGCCATGTCTGTCATTTTGCATCTAGTTATATCTATGTACAGTACATGTGATATCTACCATGTCTATGATATTTACCATAACATGCGGGCGTAGTTTGTACTAGCTATCGGCTACAACATGTATTATTGGAGCTACCTAGCATCGCGTTTGCTCGGCGTCACAACTTTGCCTCCTCCCTACTCCTGCTCTGCTCTGTCGTCTCGGTGAGTCCGTCTCCCTCAGACTTTTCGACCAATATAGTAACGCATAGTAACGCATGCCTTTCCGTCCTCAGTAACGGTAACGGCGTTGCCAAGATGAGAAAAGTAATTAATTAGATTACCCACTACTGAAAAAAATAACGCCGTTAGTAACGCCGTTATATTGTAACGCCGTTATTAACAACACTGTTCACGACGCTAGATGACGCCAGATATCATTGAAGCGATGTTCTGTTATGACAGATCTCAGCTACTCTCCATTCACGACGCTAGATGGCGCCAGATATCATTGAAGCGATGTTCTGTCATGACAGATCTCAGCTACTAGTTTAACCAGCTTGCATTACTTTATTGCAATGTTTTTCCTCATTCAGATTTGTTTCAAGACTACAGTTAGTTAGACATAACTTTGATGGTAAATGCAGTTATTGCAATTTTGTTGTTTTATCACAATAGATTGGTTTATTTACATTTCAAAAACCAGAAGCCATTCATTTACGAATGTGATTGCACTTTAGTTTACATATTTAAATGTTCAGATTTGAATGAGGCAAAATAACATGCTTTTTTCTCTCAAATATGTTGTTATAATCATTTATTTCAGATGTACTGTAATTATTTTCTGTATAAAAAAATTATATGGTGTTCAAAAAGTCTTTTTTTTTTTCAAACTTGAGTCTTGAAAAAGAAGGGGTCGTCTTAAAATCAGGGCCGTCTTATATTCGGGCCAATACGGTACAACAACTCTGACAACTAGAAGCACTGTTGAAAGTGGATGGATGGATTTAAAAATAAAAATGATTTTTTTTTCTTTCATTCATCTTCCTTTCTGCTTATCTTACAAGGTTCGTGGGGGTGGTAGAGCCTACCCCAGCGAAGTATGGGCAGAGTACATCCTGAATTGTTTGTCAGTTGATCGCAGATAAAAACATTAAAAAAAAAAAAAAAAAAAAAAAAGGTTTTTTTCCCCATCTTTAGTTTTTAACATTGTAAACATTTGAAAAAGCAATATTTTCTTTTTCTTTTCCTCAATTAAAAGTGTAAAAATAAAAATAATTAAAATAGAGTATTATTGTTTTTATCCCTTTGTTCTAAGCTAGGCTAATTTATTTCTGTCTGTTAAGATAATCATTAAAAAGGTTTATTAAATATTTACTCTTGCTAATGAATGCTTACAATTAGGGCTGTCAAAATTATCGCGTTAACGCGCGGTAATTAATTTTTTTAATTAATCACGTTAAAATATTTGACGCAATTAACGCACATGTCCCGCTCAGAAAGTATTCTGCCTTTTGGTAAGTTTTACAGCAAGGCTTTTTATGCTGTCCAACAGCGAACTCTTGTGGTCGCTTTGTGACATGGTTTATTGTTTTCTTACCAGTTCATTATGGCTGCACTACGTCTCGGGCTGATAATGTTGTGCTTATATGATCCTTGGACAAGATTTGTCTGTAAGTATGGTTGTTGTAAAGAATGTACATATTATGTTAGTAAGCGAAATGTTATATTTTTTTTTTATGAGACGCTTTTTGTTTATGTTTAGTGAACCTGTATAGCGTGCTAAGCTAACGTTGTTGCTAATGCAATGCTTGTGTACTTTTATTTTGTAGTTTTACGACGGTCTAAAGAGGACAATGGTTTGAGGCCATTTTATTAATAAATCAGATGAAAAAGGAAGAAGAATTATTAAGGCGTCGTTCACTAGCTGTCTAGCTTTGGAAAAAGTAGACGCTTCGGAGTGAGGACAGCATAGACAGATTTAAATGACAGTAGAGTGAAATGCCCACTACAGTTCTTATGTACCGTATGTTGAATGTATATATCCATCTTGTGTCTTATCTTTCCATTCCAACAATTTATTTTTACAGAATATATATATAATTTACAGAAAAATATGGCATATTTTATAGACGGTTTGAATTGCGATTAATTGCGATTAATTACGATTAATTAATTTTTAAGCTGTAACTAACTCGATTAAAAATTTTAATCGTTTGACAGCCCTACTTACAATATAATGAATGTTTACATTTAGATGATTAATTGCTGGAATAGAATGCTTTATGATTAACTGCAATAAGGAGATATTATTTTGTTTGATTACTTTAAACATGTTTGAATCATGATGAAAACTGCCTTGTCATTCAGGCCGGTTAAAACCGGCCTGGGTTCCACAGGTCAACTTCCAGGACAAGCCGCAGACATTAAGAAATTAAACTGTGACACATTTAAGAAATGGTATTTTTTGTTGCATTTTATCTAGACGCCATTGCTTAATGAAAGGTATTAGCACACATGTATATAATTCCACCTCGATGCACATACATAGCCAAACAAGTCCAAGGGGTGTCGCCAGCTTGCTTCCCCTTCCCTTTTAGGGAGACACCCATCTGTTGCTAGGGCCAACCCCCACATAAAAAGAAAGGGTGCGGGAGGGTTCAGGTTAGAGCAATTTTGGTGACTGTATAATGTAATCTAGCATTTCACTGTCTAGCCCCGCTCTCCTTGCCCAAGTTCACAAAAAACTGAGTGCCTTCTCTCCTTATTTTGGGTAATATTATAAATGTCTACCTAAGGAATGTTGTTTGTACTTGACAATTAAGTGGTCCTTCGAGCCGGACTGCGAAAGACCGTGCACGGCCTCGTTTTGCGAGGTACTGGCCACAATTCAACACAATGTAATTTAAAGTCATTTACGTCACATCTTATTAAACGAATACAAAAAGATCAATTAAAAATGAAAATAAGTGCAAAATGAACAAAACATCTCATCAGCCCAAAGACAAGAAGAGCACAACTGAAAAGCCCGCTACTGGCAAACTCTGAACCAACAGGCAACAATAAGTCAACTATGAATTAATGTACAGTGATGCCTAGCTACTTCGCGCTTCAAACTTTGCGCCCTCAGTCCATCGCGGATTTTTTTCCCAATTAAAAACATAAATACAGATGAGCTGACCCAAGGTGATCGCGCCGTCTCACGCTCGCTCCATCCGGCCTTCCCTCCCGCCGCTGCTATTTGCACGTCAGAACTGGAGTTGCTTATTAAAGTAAACGATGATTGACACACGGTTAAGATTTGATCTTGCCAGGGAGACCTTCAAAGCACCTAATGCGTCAATCATCGTTTAACTTGTTAAAGAGTTGCTGTGGCAACTCATTGTATGTAAGCTCCTCCCAGGGGATACAATTTTTGACGGTGGTAACTACATTGGCACGTCACCGGCGGGCGTACCATATTCAATGGATGACGATCTTGGCGAAAAGTATTGCCTAAGCAGCCTGATTTAGAATTCCCGTAAAGAATGATGGGAAACAAAAAACGCTAATTGTCAACTTATTATTATAAATATTCTTGTAAGTTAATTTTATTCCTGACACTGCGTTTCGGGGTTTCAATATGTTGTGCCCCCTCCGCCCCAAAAGTCAAACTTCGCCGATGAATAAAATTACTCGGATCAGTTTTTAAACTCGAGTTACTCGATATACTCGAGTATTTGTTTCAGCTGTAGTTTGGTTACTCAGATGGTTGGTTTGCTGCTAGAAAAGCAACCAAGACGTGTCGTACATTTGCATGACTGTGTTGATAACAAATGATAGTTCCATTTTTAAAAAAAATACTGACTGAGCTTAACGGAGCCGTCCATGCCAAGCAGGATGTTGTCACTTTTGATGTCTCTGTGGATGACTTGGTTGGAGTGCAGAAACTCCAGCGCTTGCAGACACTAGGGGGCGATACCAGCCATTACAAGCTTGTCATTATAATAATAATCTCTGAAGCAGTGTTGTTTTAGGAAGCCCTTTTATCATCAGACGACAACTGGCATTCGTCTTGCTATGTTCTAGTCTTCCAAGCCACGTTTGTTCGTCGACAAAATATTTTCGTTATCGTCATTGTTGACGAAAACAACACTGCTTTGGCGTTCAGTACCTCTCGGCAAACGGCCGCTATCTGTGCTTCGTCCATGCAGGTTTCTGTGACGACGTCAGTCAAAGAGCCGCCGGCCAAGTACTCCATCACCACCCAGAGCTCGTCGCCCACCAGGTAACTGCGGCGATGCATGGCGTGTAAATGCATGATGCATCCATAGCGCTGGGCGGCGCCAAGTAAAGAAAGATAAAAGTGTGGGACCTGTCCAGGTAGTTGACAATGTTGGGGTTTTTGTTTTCCCTCATAACTAGGATCTCGTTGATGATGAGTTCTTTCTTGGGTTGCTGCTGCAAGTTCATCTGCTTGATGGCCACCTAAAGGACAAAATTATTGTTTATGTAACATGTACACAAATGCTTCACTCTGAGTCCCACCGTCAGGATCAACATTACCTCAATGGCTGCCATTGACAGTGTTGGACCTCCAATTATTTTTGACTGTGAGGGTTGCCAGCCTCTACCAATCAATCAAATCACATATTTTCCAAATACAGAGTGTATTTTTTGAAGGACTGGGAGAGTAATTCATAAAATCGTTAAAAAAGTTTTTGGTTGTGAAAGATTCAAAAAGTAATATATTCAGGCATAGACATCATAATACTTGACATGTAAGCTCCTTATTCACTGCGCCCCACCTCATTTATTAGAAGTCTGTGGCAGTGCAACTCTCACACATGCTTTTCAGCACAAAGCCGGATTTACATTTAAAAAGTACGAAAGCTGGACCACATACTAACAAGAAGGACTGTCTCAGGAATAATTTGTTGGATGATTCAAAGAAATTATTATTTTTTTCGTACCATGCATACATTTTGAAAAGTTGTGGAAAAAATCAATGGGAGAAATTAGCCGCTCTGGCATTGGCATTATACCCAGGGGTGAAAGTGGCTAGAAATTCTTGCCGGAACTTCCCGACGCGAAGGTCACCACGGAGCCCAAAATTTTATTTATATATTTTTTTCCTTCTTTTTTTGAAACCTCTTAAACTACTGAAATGCAAAGAAAACTGTTTTAGCAGTTATTTCTATAACACATACAAAAACTGATTTTCATTCAAAATTGTATTTTTTCAATGATTTGCAAAATAAAAGTTAACAAAAACAGCAATAACCCCAACCTCCAGCCCCTAATTTTTATTTTCCCTCATTTCCTCACATACTAAATGCCAAATCTCAATTTTAACTACTTAAGAACATAGAATGTATAGTAAAGTTGAAGTTAATGTAAACATTTACTTTCTGGTTGTTTTTTTTAATAACAAAGACATGAGTAACATACGTTCAGAAAAATAAGTCCAAATGACTTATATAATGCAGAGTGAACTGGAATATATTTTGAAGATCGCGCAAACATTGACTTTTTCAAATCATAAGGAAATGAATAAGTACCCTAGCATAAATGAACAAATTTAAGTCCTAAGTGCACATTGACAGTTCAGGTGTTCTGAACCTCCCCATCAGAGCAAATAAAACTAAATATGATAAATAAGCCTCCTCAACTCTTTCGTTGGTCTTAAAGATTTGATCCATTTTATGTTGCATTGCCCTTTTTTGTCTCATCAATTCAACCTTTTTTTTTTTGCTGCTCCAGAAAACATGCACATTTGAACCTATCTCTGCTGATCACATGTCAGTATGGCAGCCAATTGAACGGATAAATGAGTCCAGGCGTTTCGCTTTGCTGCGTGTATTCGCAAATTGACGTGAATCATCATCGTCAGACTCAGAAAGCTGCAGCAGCTGGGGAAACCTCCATGCCGTTCGTGGAGTAAAATAAAACAAATATTGGTGGAAACGGATTACGCTGCACAAGCACTTTATTATGCTTCTTGTCAACACTGGTGTATACAAATCTGATGTTGGTAGATTGTTTTCTTCTTGGAGATGAAATGTATGTGTGGCGGCTTAGCTTTTTTTTTTTTCCTACATAGCGTTTTGACAGTTGCCATCATATTTTCGGAATCAAAGCACCGTGTATTGGAACAGCATTCTGGCCCTGAATCTTATACCGGAACTGCATTCTTGACCGTTCTGGCCCACTTTCATCCCTGATTATACCTCCCAATATTTACATAAAATAACTGCCAACTGCCTGGTTTTTGCTTTTAACCAAGAAGCGAGACTGTTTTACGTCCATATCAATAAAGAATTCAGCGATTTATGCATTTATTCACAAGAATTTTCAACAGAAAAAGCCATTATGATAACAAAGAGCTAACAGACTAGCATCATTTTTCGACATATTTACGTAAAATAAATTCAAACTGCCCGTTTTTTTTTTTTTTTTTTTTTTGCTTTTAACCAAGAATCAAGACTCTTTAACGTCCATATCTATAAAGAATACTTCCACATATTTACGTAAAATAAATGCTTACTGCAGGGTTTTTTTGTTGTTGCTTTTAACCAAGAATCGAGACTCTTTTACGTCCATATCTATAAATAATTCGGGGATTTTAGCTTTTATTCACAAGAGTTGTCACCAGAAAAGCTCTAGCGGCTGCTAGCTACATTCCCGTCACTTTACTTTACCTATATGACTTCCAATGGACGCATACTGTTAACTGAAATCTGTTGTTGTTGTTTTTTTTTTTTTGCACTGTTAATAACCAATATTTATTACTGAATGCTGCTATCACAGGTCCCTTTACCTATACTGCAAGAGTATCACTATTACAAGTCTTTTTATATTGTGTTTTATTGTGTACATACTTTTTAATCCATTCTTTGTGTAAGTGTGTGTGCACTCCATGGGGCAGCTTTGAATCTCATGACACTTTGTGTAATGACAATAAAGGCGTTCAATTCTATTTTATTCTATTCTATCAAATAATCCTGGCTATTATGCCAACCTTGAGCTCCCAGTGGGCACCTGGTTCTAAACCATCCCCTACGCCACGGCAACAAGCACATCTTTGTCTACTTTGACCCCCGTGCACCTTTGGAAGAACATCTACAGCAGCTTTCACAACAACAGCTGTATGGTGCTGCCCAGGTGTCCTGGGGCTAAAGTAAGTGGCCAGCATTACTCACTTTATAAAAAAGATGAATCAAAACACCTATCTTTCTAAAACAAACATGTTTTTTAAGAGCCTGAGAGGATGATGACGGCCCAATTCTCAAGCCTGAAGGTGCTGGCACGCTCTCCGATCGAGTTGCAGAGCGTCGGGCTCATCATGGCGGTCGTCAATGCCAACACGGTTGCCGGGCGGAAGCTCCTCCCCATGACCACAGAGACACGGAGACAGGCCGGGCGGTCCTCAAGCGACCATCTCTCCCCATGGCCCACATGGCGTCCTTCAGAATGTCGCTGTGGGACTCCCTGATGTGCAGAAAGCACAAGAGCACTTGCTGGAGTTCCTGGTGGTCCCTCTTCAACTGTTTTGGTGCGTACTTCTCCAAGGATGTGACTTCAGAAGCGAAGAAGAACAAGGCCTTAAAGTGGTCGACCGGCAGGACAGGAAAAGGAGCAGAGTCGAGGAGGACAGAAAGGAGACGGCGAGGAACACGGACTTGTACAAGTCGAGGAAGCTGACCAGAAAACGCAAGGCATAGAAATGTGATTGTTGAAAGATGAGGCTCACATCCTGGTTACACCACATCAATTATTTGCACTGCCTGAATTATAGGACTATCTCATGCGCATTTTATATTTATGTTTATTTAGATTTCATACGTGCACGTCACTTTTGAGATTTTAACTTATCTTATCCTGCACTGTAAAGGGTGGTGTGAGAGAATTTTATTCATGCTTAAAACACAACCATTATACATCATATTTTGTATGCTTTTGTTATGCTTGCATGAGAACATTGTAGCATAGACCATCATTGTTATATTAACCTGTTGGAGTGTGCCTTCCCATAGCCTTCGTAGACTGTATCACAATACGCCCAAATATGGACTGTGATTTTCCTGTGTGCCCTGAATGAATACAATGGGCGTCTGTGGCTTATCAGACTGAGCTTATCTTCGTTCTAGCCAGAGCTGGTGTTCAAGGTCATAAATTGAGGTGGTTTTCCCCTATTTGAGATGTTTTTCTGTAACTTGAGATGTTTTTACCAGGATATGCTATATTAAGTTTCGGTTTTGTTTCTATGATGTCAACCCATAAATAGAGGCACGCCTTGCATTTCTCTTTTGTCCACATGAGGAGAGGACACTTTGTGCGTGGATCCGCGTTTGTACCCGAGAGCTCTTGTTCATAAAGCCTCCGAATCAAAGCAATCCATGGTTGGGGTCGTATTCATTTCTCTAATCGAGCTATCGAGGTAACACTTGTCTTGGAGTTCAAACTTGAGCTTCCCTGACAGGTGGTGCTCCACAATTTCATTGTACAACTGTATAATGATAATAAAGGACTATTCTATTCTATAATAAGGTGTGAACATATATAGAATTCATTAATAATGTATTCATATATTATTTTTGATTGATTCTGCATGTTTTCCTCAAGTACTAAGTTTCTGATATTAAATTGAGTGATTTATTAGCTGTTGAAAACTTGCAGTAAATTAAAAAAAAAAAAAAAAAAAAAAAATGAAGTTGCTATTTTGGGCAAAAGCTTATAAGATATGTTAAATATTGCTACTGATCCTGAAAATATAGGTGATTATCTCTGCATTTGGTGATTTTTGTGCATCTAGCCATTTTAAGTTTTGCTATACTTATATAAAAAATAATTAATCTGGATGTTATAAGGGAACGACTTTGAATTTTTTGATGCCGCTGCTCATGGAGACTCATATATGGCTAAGGTAGGTGCTTGTTATGGTTTTAGGTCCATATCAGCTGTGGAACCTGAAGTTTTTGAAAATAGGCCCCCTACGGATCGACCCTGCGCCCCGTGTCATGTCAGGTATTATGAAGTCTATGATTTGGGTTTCTTTTGATTGTTTTTAGCCACAAAGGAAATCAAGCAACCATTTATTCAACAGATTATTTCATGAGAAAGAGCTTGTTGCCTTGTGTAGTTAATACTTTGTATTTGGGGACTGACAGCACAAATAGGTTTGAGAGTCACTTATACTTTCCTTCCTATTTTAACCCCATTGTATCTACCTTTTTTTTTTTTTTTTTTTTTTTTTAAATCTGAACTGACCTCTTGTCCAGTGGCAACATCGATGGCCGTGTAAACAGTCCCGGACGCACTGAGGGAAAATACAAAACCACATTTTAACAATTCGGCCTGATTTTTTTTTTTTCCGTTTTCAAACAATCAAGCACTCACCCTTGTCCGATTTTCTCAAACCGAGTATATTTCTTCTTGGGGTCACCAACGCTTACAATGGTCCCTGCGTCAGACAAACATCGATAATATTAATATGATTAATTATGATGTAAATGAAGCTATAATGAATTAGGAGGATAGAACAGTGATGATGTCCGTTCAGCCAGGACATCGGCAGCATGCTGACTGACATGTTGAGACGAGTCAGAAAGAGAGGAGAGCCAAAACACGTAAAGGAACAGAAAAAATGTAAAAAAAAAAAAAAAATGTAAACAGTTACAAAAAAATAAAATATATACGACTATATACGATCATAAATTTATTGACAATAAAAATCCAACGGAAGATGAATAGGAAAAAAATACAATGGGTATGTTTAGATGGACATAATTTCTTCAATCAGCGTTTGGATTAAAATTATGATCGGATGCATTGTGTTAATAGACACTAAAAATATTGATCCGATTAGGTCCTGCGTGTCCCTGCATCAGAACATCAGTTGGAAAAAATCATTTTCATGTGTGCAGATTGATGCTGCGTTCATGTGGTGTCGTAATTAATCCTTTCCCAGCTTTATACAAATCAACAATCATTGATCGCAGGTCTTCAGACAGTTCTTTTGACCGAGTCATGATGCACATCAAACAATGCCTCTCTCATCAAGACAATTCTTACCAGGTGTGTGTTTTATAGTGGGCAGGGCAGCTTTAAAACACTCATCAGTGATTGGGCACTCACCTAACAAACTGTTTGTTAAAAATTGGTTTCAATTGCTCTTTAAGTCTCCTTAGGCATAGGGTTCACTTACTTCTTTTCCTCCTTCTGTCATTGTTTGCATGTTATCCTCATTAAAATATGAAAACTTATAAATGTTTGGGGAATGTGTTAGTTAAAGCAGACACCGTTTTTTCATCTGAGTGATTTTGACACAGATCAGATCACATTTGATGGTGATTTTATGCAGCAATGTGAGAAATTCCAAAATGTTCAGATTCTTTTTCATACAACTGTACTGATGTCCAGTGTTGTCAGGGATTACTTAAAAAAGTAATTTAATTACACCTCAAAAAAGTAATCTACTTACTTTACTAATTACTTTATCAAAGTAACTAAGTTACTTCAACTTTTTTTCATTCCACATGTTTGTTCATAGTTTTGAAGTCTTCAATGAGAATTTACAATAGCAGTGAAAATATATAAAAAGCAAAAATTATGAAGTGTGTCCAAACTTTTGACTTTCGTTTCAGTCTTCAACATGCTTCTCCCCCCAGTCCCACAAATGTAAAACTCCGCCTATGATTACAAACTAACTATAAAATGTACATAATTACACATATTATAAAGGCCGGTTGCAAACTGTAGAAGTGCTGGCTGTCACGTACCTGTCAGCTTTGTTTTGAGTTTTTTTCGCGACGCGTTGTGCTGTAATCCCAAGTGCTTCCTTGTTGAAATGGATGTCGAGTATATAGCGGTCGAAAGTCTTTCCGAGCCAGCGCAGAGTTTGCAACACACGGAGATATTTTTGTCCTCTTTACTGGACGGATATGTGAAGTAAAGGCTGTATCTCCAGTGAGCAAATGCAGCAGTTTGTTGTATCTCTCCGGCTCCTTTACTGTTAGCATCCTGATAGGTAGCCAGGCTATGTGGCACAGTGGCAGACAGCGCGCACACAGCATGTTAATACACGTGACCCGTTTTTTTCCGATGAGAAAACGTGAGATGTGATGTCACTCCCAAACTCAAGAGCAGTATTTTCTATTCAAATGCTCTTCGTACGTGACTACAGTATTCTTCATTCTACATAGAGTATGAGGCAACAACAAAATAGTAACGCACAGGCACTGAGGAAACTAACTTTAATCAGATTACTGGCTTGGAAAAATGAACGCGTTGGATTGCTCGTTAGTGAAAGAAAGTAATCAGATTACAGTAACGCGTTAACGCGTTACTAAGTAGGTGGTTACTTAGTAACGCGTTACTGACAACATTGCTGATGTCACAGGTAGGAACAGTTTGTTCCAAAATTTTGGAATTAGTTGTTTACATGCGCACCGATCGCCGATCGGATTATCAATCTACATAAAACACCCCTCTCGTTCGGAATAGAATCTTGTTCAGAATGGGCTGGATCGGGTTATAATATTCCGAATGAGGTGTGTACATTCAGACCAGGTTTTTAATCCGAATAACAGTATCCCTGTAAACATACCTGATGAAAAATGTGGAATAAAGATAGATAAAGGAATAGAACAGAAAGAATATAAAAGTGAAGAAAAAAAAAAACAATTAGAAGTAGAACAGGGCATGTAAAAAAATTTAAATACAATGGAAATGTATATAGGGGACTATAGAAAGATTCGAACAGAATTAAGGTAGAAATAATAGATTGTAAAACTAGAAAGATAATTTGTTGAGTTGATCAGTTGACCACGTAAGGGAAGTTGGGGACAAAACCTGGAAGAACAACCAATCAGACGAGAGGATTGGACAAAGAGGGTGAGACAGTGTGCAGAGTGGATACCGGTTCTGTCAATGATACTGACAGGCAGTATCCTCATCTTACCAGCAGAGGGCGGCCTGAGCACATCTGGACAGGCGTGTGTGGTTCAGGAAAATATCAAAATTTTCACTCTTTGTTTTTACGGAGTGAAAGTCATTTTTAATATTTCACTGGTGTTTTAGCAACCCGGGAAACTTACTGAGCTTCTCCAGGATCTCCTCATCAGACATCTTCTTCTTGCGTCCTTTGTCCTGAGGGCGGGGCAGGGAGGCCCCGGCGGCTGGGTTGGCGCCTTCCGCGGCGGAGACGCCTGGCGGGGTGACGGCAGCCGCGGAGGCCGAGGAGGATGACGAGGAGGTGGTGGTCGCCGTGGTGGAGGTGGGCGCCACGATGGGGGAGGTGGCCGCGTCTTTGGTGAGAGGGGGCGGAAGGGGTTCGATCACTGAGCGGGTGTAGATCTGAATAACAAAATAAAGGGGAAAAAAATAAGTCATTTAAAACGCAGAAAAGAGAATCCCCCCCCCCCAATTTTCTATTCAAAATATTTTGTTAAAAATTCAAAGAATTTTTGAATGAATTTAAAAAAAAAAAAAAAGGCTATTGCAATTAGAATATTTAGCATTATATTTATTTTGTTTAATAAAAATGACGAATTTTTCATTTATTTAATGTAAAAAAAAGTTTAAAATATTTTGGTAGTAATCAAAATTAAAAGACTTATAGTCTAAGAATATTTTTCATATCACAAAAAATAAAAATATATTTACAGCTTTTTATTTCATTTTAAAATTAAATAAAAATGACTTTTTTTAGTTCATATATGGCGGAAGAAAACACAGACAAGACTGAAAAAGCAGTTTCTGCTCTTGCACTCCTCTTTAAAAGAAACTGCTGTATTTTAAGCCAAAACAACTGTTGTGTTTGATAGAACAATATGTCTATATGCTGCCATAGCAGATTCATGGCGCATTAAGCCCCCGAACTACTTTTAATTTGTCCGTTTTACCATGAAAACCCCCTTTTACAGACGTCTTGCAACCGCTTTTGTTTCAACCCAGCCATAAAACGAAGGTCATTAATTAAATTTTTCCAAAATATCTGTCGTTTTTAGCTTAGAATCATTAATTGCTGTCTCATATTTCGTTTAAAAAAAAAAAAAAAAAAACTTTAAAAAATTATTCACTCGCATATTTTAAACTTAAACAAATGATGTCACAATGGAAAAAAATGGCGTCTGTAAAAAAAGTCTCGGCTATCTACCTCATAACTATCGCTTAATTGTAATTTTTTTGTTACGGTTGCATTTTCTCAGATATGTTTGATGATAAATAATCAATCCAAACAAAAAAAAAAAGTTTTAAAGTTTAAAATGGTGAATATATGAAAAAGAAAATGTCGACCACTCCATGATGTCTGCGATTTCTGCATTACAACCCTTGTTATATTACCATGTTTCACTCATAAAATCCCCCCAAAATACGGCTGTGGCCATTCACAGCTGTTTTTTGACACTCGGCGATACATGCTACATGGACTTTTTGGACTGAACCAAAGTAAGTAAGCGATAATATCTCGTTAGAGTCATGGCGTCTGTAATTCTGCTCTCGCGTTCTCTCACCTCCAGATAGAGGTTTTGCTGTTTAATTTTTTAATTTTTTTAAATGCCCTCCTGTTCAAAACTTTTCTTCCCCCAGAAAATTGAGACTTTAAGCTTTCCAATGATGTATCACACATGCATATCGGACAATTTTGAAAGTTGGCCAAATTGGGGGTCTCAGAGCAGAATTTCAAGTCACCTGAGTGTTTTCCGCCATATTTATAAAAATAAAAGAAATTTAAAAACAAATAGAAAAAATATATAAATCTGAATATTCAACACTTCTGGTGTTTTTTTGTCTACTTTTTAAATGAAAAATGAAAAATAATATTTACAGTTTTATTTACTATTGAGAGGATGAAGGGAATTTTGACGTCAACGATGTCTCAAACGATTCAACGACTATCAAAACAGCTGCCGATTAATTTAATAATCAATTAGTTGTCAATTCATCGTGGCAACCTGAGTGTTTGTGCGTCCAATTTGTGTGTTTCATGCTGTGGAATCTGAAGAAGAGTCATGATGAGGCCATGTTCCCACAATGTAAATCATCAGTGAAAGTTTGCCTAAAAGCTCTTAATGTACGTGCGTTTGTGTTCCCATCAACTCCAATAAAGTCATCACCATGGAGACGCTGGAGGGCGCCATAGCAGCAGCCTGTCAACCGCCAACATGTCTGAGAGCAACTTTAGGCGTGCCTGAGAGAGAGGCAGCTCATTTGTTATTTGGAGACATTTCCTAATTGTGTGGACGCGCCTATGTGTGCTTGAGTGTTTGGCTGTTTGTGTGTGGTTGTTGTGTTTTGTACAACCCCTAGCAAAAAGTATGGAATCGCCAGTCTCGGACGAGAACTCACTCAGACATTTTATCATGTAGAACAAACTCGGATAAAAAGCTTGAAAAAATAATGAACTACTTCAAAAGTGCAAGTCCTTGGCATTCAGAAACACTAAAAGAATTGAATAAAAACATTGTGGTGGTCAGTAAATGTTACGTTTATAGAGCAAGTGCCTTGTCAAGAGTCAAGAATCTGCATTGGACAAGGTGTCAAGAATCTGCGTTGGACAAGGTGATGATGCTGGAACTTTTGTTTGGTGCTGTTCCAGTGAGATTTCCAAAGATGACTGCCTAAAGAAAACATCTAAATTCCCTCAGTCCTTGATAATATGGGGCTGCATGTCAGGCAAAGACACTGGGGAGATGGCTGAGGTTAAATCTTCAAAAAATGCACAAGTTTACATTGAAATTTTAGACAGCTTTCTTATCCCTTCAATTGAAAATATGTTTGTCATTTTCCAAAATGACAATGCATCATGCCACAGCAGGGGCGCCGTAAGGGGTGAAAAGTGATATTGATTCTAAGGGCCCATGCCCTGATGGGGCCCACAAAGAAAATTAGAACATTAGTATTGAAATTTACAAATGATTACGTAATCATTATAACTCTAATAGGAATAAAACGAAGGGTTTCTTTTTCTGGTTTGTTTTAGGCAAAAAGTAAACACCCAGAGAGCATATGTATTGCCAACCGTATTTTCATTAAATGGTTTGGTCCGCCCTTCCTTCGATCAGACCGAAGCAGCACTGCGCATTTACACCAGTCAATGATTCGGGCTGCGCGGTACTGCAGAAATGTTTTCAAAACAAAAATCGGGTTATTTAAAAGAGGAAAGAAGAGAAAGCAAAACAGGAGAGGGGTACAAAAGGCCAACAGGATGTAACAAAGTACTTCACAAAGGAAGGTTGGTTTCTTGTGTCAGTGTAGTGCTGAAAATTAACCTGTTATTTTAGCCCACTCCAGCCCTATCTGGAACCTCGCGATGTCTTTTACAAAGTTCCGAAGCGAGGTCCCAGCTTACTCCGTAAGAAATACGGGATTTTCCCGGCCTCAGTGAGCGACATTCACCTATTCAAAAACATGAATTCCAAATAATGACGGCATTTTTTGGTATCCTACAGATGTTGAAAGTTGGTTTGGAATTTTTTTTTTTTTTTTAAATCGGCTTGAATCCAGTTTGTCAAGAATTTATTGAATTTAGTTTGTCATCAATTAAATTTAGTTTGCTAACAAGGGACCTTGCTTTGGAGCTGTAGCCTATAGTGGAGATCGCGAGTTTCCAGATGGAGCTAAGCCTGATTGTCTGATGTACATCATGGCTCGGTCAAAAGAGCTCTCTGAAGGCCTGCGTTCAAGGATTGTTGATTTGTATAAAGCTGGGAAAGGATACAAAACCATCTCTAAAAGTCTGGATGTTCATCAATCGACAGAGAAGTTGTCTACAAATGGAGAGAGTTTAGCACTGTTGCTTCTCTCCCAAGGAGTTGCCGTCCACCAAAGATGACGTCAAGAGTTTAGCGCAGAATAGTCAGAGGTAAAAAAAAATAACCCTAGAGTGTCTGCTAAAGACTTACAGAAATCACTGGCATAGTCCAATATCTCTGTGAAAACATAGCCTACATGTAAAACTATGGCCAAGAATGGTGATCATGGGAGGAAGCCACTGCTATCTAAAAAAAAATTGTTGCTCATTTAATGTTCGCGAAAAGGCACTTGGACACTCCACAGAAGTTGTGGCAAAATATTTTGTGGCCTGATAAAACCAAAGTTGAATTGTTTGGGAAGAACACACAATGTCATGTGTGGAGGAAAAATGGAACAGTTCACCAACATCAACATCTTATCCCCACCGTGAAGCGTGGTGGAGGGAGCATCATGATTTGGGGTTGTTTTGCTTCCTCAGGCCCTGGACATCATGCACTCATTAATAGGGGTGTGACAAAATATTGAAATGGTCATATATCGTGATACTTTGTATCCCAAAAGGTTATGTATATGCTCCTGCCAAGAATCAAGATACGGTGTCAATGTCTAAATAAATAAATAAATAAAAATAAAAATAAACCAACAAGTTGCTACCAAAATCTTCCACCATAATAGTGTCTCGGTTAACTCCAAGGCTGCATTGACTGTGATCGACGCCCAATCCATTTAGACTGGGAACGTTCGTTTTTTCGAAATCAGAGCATTCACAGTCATTCTGTCCGATTTTCAGGGCATTTACAGGCCACCTGTTGTTCATTTTAGGGCATTTACAGGTCATTTCCTCTTGAGTTTGAGTCACTGCCTATTCATTTGGGTGATTCCCAGGTCACTTCCTGTTCTGTAAGTCAAAATAAACAGGAAGTGACCCATAAAATACCCCAAAATCAACAGGAAGTAACTTAAAATTAACAGGTAAATAATAGGGTTGTTCCGATCATGTTTTTTTGCTCCCGATCCGATTCCGATCGTTTTAGTATCTGCCGATCCCGATATTTCCCGATCCGATTGCTTTTTTTTGCTCCCGATTCAATTCCAATCATTCCGATAATTTTTCACGATCATATACATTTTGGCAAAGCATTATGAAAAAAATGAATAAAACTCGGACGAATATATACTTTCAAAATACAGTACATAGGTACTGTATTTGTTTATTATGACAATAAATCCTCAAGATGGCATTTACATTATTAAAATTCTTTCTGTGAGAGGGATCCATGGATAGAAAGACTTGTGACTTTGTATATTGTGACTAAATATTGCCATCTAGTGTATTTGTTGAGCTTTCAGTAAATGATATTGTAGCCATGCCCAAATGCATGATGGGAAGAGGAACCATGACTGTGCGTAGTGCTACCAATTGATATATCTTCTCCGCCTTGGGAAATAACATAAGGTGTTAAAATAAAGATCAATTGCTACCTTACTTCCCCACATTGCTTCCCATGATATTTGTAATCGTAGGGAGACGGATTGTAAGGCTTTAGCCAATTAAAAAAAGGCTCCAAAGGCTGCCAAAATTCACTCTACTCATTTTACGCTGCCTTTTATCTCTCTATATACAGTGGGGAGAACAAGTATTTGATACACTGCCAACGGGTTTTCCCATTGGCAGTGTATCAAATACTTGTTCTCCCCACTGTAGGTAAATTGGCGCCATTACAGAATGAGTGCGACAATGCGTGAGTGGGTCGTGCAACGCATGCATTAATTGCGTTAACGTGATACATTTTTTTAAAAATTAATTACCGCCGTTATCGGGATAAATTTGATAACTCTACCTTAAGCCTAAACTAAAGACTCTGGATGAGTGTAACATATTATGTCTGTAACGTTAAATACAATTAGAAAATGATTTAATTAAAAAATATATATATATTAAAAAAAGGCATGGCCGATATTTTTTTGCCGATTCCAATACTTCGAAAATGATGTGATCGGACCCGATCACATCTCTAGTAAATAACCTTAAATGGCCCAAAATTACCTCATTGCCTGGAATGGGCTGCAACTACTGGCCATAGACGTTCAATCCCTTTGAAGTGAGAGGGACGGCAGCGAATGAACATTCCAGTTCAAATGGATTGCACGTCTACTAGTGATAAAATCAATCCAATTCACAGCAGAAGCTTGTTTTTTCTGTTTATTAGTTGTTTGTAGAATATCCTAGAATGATTTTTCTGACCAATGAATCGATAATCGTTGTATCGCCATATCGTCAGATCATCGTTATCGTGAGCTTTGTATCGCAAATCGTATTGTATTGTGAGGTACCAAGAGGTTCCCATTCCTACTCATTAATGGAAGAATTATGCAAAAGTTTATCAGGATGTTTTGCAGGAAAACCTGAAGCCGTCTGTCAGACGGTTGAAGCTATAAACAGGATGGATACTGCAACAAGACAATGATCCAAAACACAGAAGTAAATCGACTTCAGAATGGTTTCAGAAGAACAAAATACACATTCTGCAGGGGCCAAGTTAAAGTCCAGACTTGAACCCCATTGAGATGCTGTGGCATGACCGAAAGACAGCGATTCATGACAGACATCCCAGGAATCTGACTGAACTACAGCAGTTTTGTAGAGAAGAATGGGCCAAGATTCATCCTGATCAATGTGCCAGACTGATCTGCAGTTACAGGAAGCGTCTGGTTGAAGTTATTGCTGCAAAAGGGGGGGGGGGGCCACAAAGTATTAAATGTGATGGTTCAGTTACGTATTTTTCCTCCTTCTGTCATTGTTTGCATACTATCCTCATTAAAATATGAAAACTTATAAATGTTTGGGTGGGTTTAGTTAAATAAGACAGTTTTTCCATCTGTTGGATTTTGATAAAGATCAGATCACATTTGATGGTGATTTTATGCAGAAATGTGAGAAGTTCCAAAAGGTTCGGATACTTTTTCACACTACTGTATTTCCAAAATCAATTAATTCCGTAAGTACAGGTGCCACTGTATTTTTGTGCATTAATGCAAAGTCAAATTTAATTTTTTCCTGTGTCTGTCATTGTATTTTTTTTGTTCATTTCCTCTTACCGACTTGGTGTGTTCCGGTCGCGGGGCAATGACAGGCGGCGGCTCGGCTTCGTCTTCGTCTTCATCTTCAGACACAGTGGCAATGGCGGGCGTCTCAGAGACGCTCTTGGAGATCTGAGACAAACACAGGTGAGGACTGATGACTATTAGTAACATCACTTCCTGTCCTTTCTGTGCTAGAGGGCTAGGTTACAAGAAGGCCAAGAGTATATCGGATGTTTGCTGGGCTCGTATCCAAGCTGACTGGCAAGAAGCTAAAAAGTGCTGATTCGGGTTGCAAAGAATGACAACAGTCATCACTTTCCGTCCTCCTCTTCATCGACACCTCGTTAAATCATTGGCAGCCGTTGAGGCAGTAAAGGTGAAATCCATTTGAACTAGGAGGGTTGGCATTGAAAGATTGCATTTCGCTCCCGGCCTCCAAGTCAAAATGGATTGGGATGGCTAGCGCAGCGGCAGCCAATGAGTTAACAAATCAATGTCAGCAAATACAGTGGGGCAAATAAGTATTTAGTCAACCACTAATTGTGCAAGTTCTCCCACTTGAAAATATTAGAGAGGCCTGTAATTGTCAACATGGGTAAACCTCAACCATGAGAGACAATGTGGACAAAAAAAACAGAAAATCACATTGTTTGATTTTTAGAATTTATTTGCAAACCATGGTGGAAAATAAGTATTTGGTCAATACCTAAAGTTCATCTCAATACTTTGTTATGTACTCTTTGTTGGCAATAACGGAGGCCAAACGTTTTCTGTAACTCTTCACAAGCTTTTCACACACTGTTGCTGGCATTTTGGCCCATTCCTCCACGCAGATCTCCTCTAGAGCAGTGATGTTTTGGGGCTGTCGTCGGGCAACACCGACTTTCAACTCCCTCCACAGATTTTTTATGGGGTTGGGATCTGGAGACTGGCTAGGCCACTCCAGGACCTTGAAATGCTTCTTACGAAGCCACTCCTTTGTTGCCCTGGCTGTGTGTTTGGGATCATAGTCATGCTGAAAGACCCAGCCACGTCTCATCTTTAATGCCCTTGCTGATGGAAGGAGATTTTCACTCAAAATCTCTCGATACATGGCCCCATTCATTCTTTCCTTTACACAGATCAGTCGTCCTGGTCCCTTTGCAAAAAAACAGCCCCAAAGCATGTTTCCACCCCAATGCTTCACAGTGGGTATGGTGCAATTCAGTATTCTTTTTCCTCCAAACACGAGAACCTGTGTTTCTACCAAGAAGTTCTATTTTGGTTTCCTCTGACCATAACACATTCTCCCAGTCCTCTTCTGGATCATCTAAATGCTCTCTAGTGAACCGCAGACGGGCCTGGACGTGTACTTTCTTCAGCAGGGGGACACGTCTGGCAGTGCAGGATTTGAGTCCCTGGTGGCGCATTGCGTTACTGATCGTAGCCTTTGTTACTGTGGTCCCAGCTCTTTGTAGGTCCTCTACTAGGTCCACCCGTGTGGTTCTGTGATTTTTGCTCACCATTCTTGTTACCATTCTTGTTAGGGAGTTGAAAGTCCATGCTGCCCACAGACTTTCAACTCTCTCCTCACCCTTGGCGTCAAAATGATAACAAGAATGGTGAGCAAAAATCCCAGAACCACACGGGAGGACATAGTGAATGACCTACAGAGAGCTGGGACCACAGTAACAAAGGCTACTGTCAGTAACACAATGCGCCGCCAGGGACTCAAATTCTGCACTGCCAGAAGTGTCCCCCTGCTGAAGAAAGTACACGTCCAGGCCCGTCTGCGGTTCACTAGAGAGCATTTGGATGATCCAGAAGAGGACTGGAAGAATGTGTTATGGTCAGAGGAAACCAAAATAGAACTTTTTGGTAGAAACACAGGTTCTCGTGTTTGGAGGAAAAAGAATACTGAATTGCACCATACCCACTGTAAAGCATGGGGGTGGAAATATCATGCTTTGGGGCTGTTTTTCTGCAAAGGGACCAGGACGACTGATCTGTGTAAAGGAAAGAATAAATGGGGCCATGTATCGAGAGGTTTTGAGTGAAAATCTCCTTCCATCACCAAGGGCATTGAAGATGAGACGTGGCTGGGTCTTTCAGCATGACTATGATCCCAAACACACAGCCAGGGCAACAAAGGAGTGGCTTCGTAAGAAGCATTTCAAGGTCCTGGAGTGGCCTAGCCAGTCTCCAGATCTCAACCCCATAAAAAAATCTGTGGAGGGAGTTGAAAGTCGGTGTTGCCCAACGACAGCCCCAAAACATCACTGCTCTAGAGGAGATCTGCATGGAGGAATGGGCCAAAATACCAGCAACAGTGTGTGAAAAGCTTGTGAAGAGTTACAGAAAACGTTTGACATCCGTTATTGCCAACAAAGGGTACATAACAAAGTATTCAGATGAACTTTTGGTGTTGACCAAATACTTATTTTCCACCATGATTTGCAAATAAATTCTTTAAAAATCATACAATCTGATTTTCTGGTTTTTTTTCCCCACATTTTATCTCTCATGGTTGAGGTTTACCCATGTTGACAATTACAGGCCTCTCTAATATTTTCAAGTGGGAGAATTTGCACATTTAGTGGTTGATTAAATACTTATTTGCCCCACTGTACATTCAAAGTATGAGGATGTGTTCAAGTAACATGTTTTCTTACCGCTGTGGTGGACGATGCGAAAGCGTCTGCAGTTTTGTCTGCGGGAAAACACAAAATGTCACATTAAGCCAGGAGGTGCGCACGTGCATCCATGTGGGAACTGCTTACCTGTGAAGCTCATGTATTTTTGACTGTTGCTGGTCTCCTTGGAGTCGTAGAATTTAAGAACGTCCAGCACGGCCTGGAAAAACAAGGTAGTCATGCTAGGTACTATAAGCAGCTACGGATGGGAATGACGCTAATAATCATGACTAAATGAAAACTGTACTGTAAAGTGGAATTGACACTTAAATGCCCAGCCTGCCTTGTGGTGGTCTTTTTGTAAAACATTATTAATAACTAGAAGATGAAATTTCTGGAGAAATTGTGAGGGGATGCTTATGCGTCCCTTCCTATGGATTTTCGAGTAACTTCCTTGCCAACTAATTGTCTGCCATTAACAGCACCGTCAATTGCACTGAAAAATGAGCCTTCACAGTAGAGCTGTGCCGACTAGTCGACGTCGTCGATGACGAAAATACGTCGACGAGCACAACATCCCGTCAAAGCTTAATGAAGGGTTCAAAAAATATATGCGTGGAAAGTGGAGAATGTCGGATGCTCGGTATGCAAGCGGTGAAAGCGGCACAATGCCAAAAAAACGCACCACAGTGGCCAAAACAGACTTATTTCAACAAAACAAAGGAGGGTACACTGGTGTGTCCTGTCTCTTCAATGCCAAGCTTGGCTGCACGTCGGCCGTGAATGAACACCTAAAGCACCGTCACAGAGTTGTAATTTTGGAAGACAACAAGCTGGCGGATCGTAAGTCCATCTAACCAACTAAAGACACGTTTTATTTAAGTTTCTAAGACTGTCGCGATATGCAATGAGTCCACTTATCGCACGGTAAATAAAAATGAGGGCGATCATTTTCATGCCTGCATTTTATCACCGCGTGCGTGCATACATTTGTGCGTGCGTGTTGATGGCTTATGAGACTCCAGTTCCTTTCACAGATGTTTATTGGTCATCAACACGCCGTAGAATTAAAGTTCTGGCATACAAATTAAGGAAACGCATCTATATTAAACACTGTAAACGTGAGCATTGCTACATTGAGGCTAATAGGGGAAAAAAAGACAACCTACTTAGCCTGCTATAAAACATTGGCAGTCTTCTCCAAAACGCAAACTTGCGGTTAAAAGGTGACACTTCAAACATGAAAAATCGCTGGTTAACAGCATTTGCAAACGAAAAAACAATAAATAAATAAATAAATAAATAAAACTATTACTGACACCACATCCAATGATGATAAGTGCTCCCCCCCCTCCCCCCAGTTTCTACTAGTTTAACAGTTTGGATTATTTTTTTTGCAATGTTTTTCCTTATTCAGATTTGTTTCAATACTACAGTTAGTTAGACTTCACTTTGATGGTTAATGTAGTTATTGCAATTTTGTTGTTTTATCACAATAAATTGGTTTATTTACATTTCAAAAACTAGAAGCCATTCATTTGTGAATGTGATTGCACTTTAATTTACATATTTAAATGTTCAGATTAGGGCTGTTAAATTTATCGCGCTAACGGGCGTTAATTAATTTTTTAATTACATACATACATACATATTTAAATGTTCAGATATTAAGATTTGAATGAGGCAAAATAACATGCCTTTTCTCTCAAATATATTGTTATAATCATTTGGTTTCAGATGCACTGTAATTATTTACTGTATAAAAATTAATTTGGCGTTCAAAAACGTCTTTTTACAAACTTACTTGAGTCTTGAAAAAGAGGGGGTCGTCTTATAATCAGAGCTGTCTTACATTCGAGCCAATACGGTAATTCGACAAAAACAACCCCATTTATTTCCAATGGCCCAATTAACTTCCAATTGGGGAAAAAGCTCCTACGATGTCAACTCCAAAATTGACAGGATTTGACTCAGATATGCCCTAAAATCAACAGTAAATTATCCAAAATGTACAGGAAGTGACCCTAGAATGCCCAAAATCAGCAGGAAGTCACCTGTAAGCACCTTAAAATGAACAAGGAAGTGACTCAAAATAAACTCTTTGCCTGCCATTGAAAACAATAGATGTTCAACTCATTTATCACCAGTCAAAATGGATTAGACGTCTAGCGCAGTCAGCAGCAGCCAATGGATTAGCAGAGAAGTGACCCAAAAATGCCCCAAAATGAATAGCAAGTAATTGAAAATCTACAGGAAATGAAAAAATATTTTCTCCAGAAATTCAATTTTATAGTTGGTATGTACAGTTGTTGGTCTTAAGGTTTGGATGAGTAGCTAGGTAACTATGTTGATAGTTATATTAGATACTAGGCAGGCAAGTAAGTGTGATACACTGCAATACCTGAGGATTCTTCTTCTGCTCCAGTTTGGTGATGTTGGATGTCTGCAGGAGGCGGGCCCATTGCTCGGGCATCCCCTACGCACACACACGAAGATGTTTGATCGGTCAGTCCACAAATGGGTCACATAAACTTGCTCTCACACTAGGTCAGCACATCAAAGTTTACACTTCACTTCCTTTCTGCTCCAACAATTCAGTTGGAGTGACTTGACGAAAAAAGCCACACACAGACGTAAGCGCACACGCAGTCGCTAAAAGAGCTCAGTGAGGCGGATCAAGATTGAAACTAAACAAGGCCTCTTTGTCTGATGGGATTATTGAAAGGAAGAAAAAAAGTTCAACGGCGTGAGACGAACACGCATTCGTACACACACACACTTACGGTGAACTCCCCGGTGACGGCGTCAAATCCGACATGGATGGTGTGTTCAAAATCTGACGGCAGAGAAATCTCGGGACGCTCTTTCTTTTTGTACGCTGAAAGACAAATGACATTTAGTCGTCACGCTTTTCAAGTAAGAGCAAAATGAAAAAACAAAGGAAAAAAACAACTTTTTACCCTCGCAAAAAAATCTCAATGTTGTTTATTACTTTTGACCACATAAAAAAAATCCTAGAATTGCCCTAAAACAGGAATAGGCCCAAAAATTATACAGGAAATGACCCAGTAATACCCCAAAATTGTCAGAAGGTGATAACGAATCAATATAAACTCACCCAAAAGTGCCTTAAAACCAATAGAATGTGCCCTAAAATAAACAGGAAATCATGAATTGTTTTCTTTTGTTTTTTTTCAGTAAAAAAATGAAATGTGTAATATCTATAAAACCGTAGCAACGCAAACCAAAAGTTGTCATGTTTTTAATAGCACAAACAAAAGGTAACATTTCCGGGTCGAGCAGGAGTGAAAGTGGGTGGTTCAGTTGAACTCTTGATGACCTAAAAAAATCACTTTTAATACCTGCAAAGCAGTGGCAAACAAAAAAATTTACAGCACAAACGGCACCATTGCGGTTCTATTCCTGGGTCGGTTGCGAGTGACGTCATTACTTTTTTAAAGCTTGTATATACCGTAATTTTCGGACTATAAGCCGCTACTTTTTTCCTTCATTTTGATACCTGTAGCTTATAGTCCAGTGCGGCTTATATGTTGATTTATTTGAGTTAATAGGGAACACTTTATTTGACAGCGGCATCATAAGACTGTCATAAGACAGTATCATGTCATAATTATGACTATCATGAGCATTACTGAATACTTATGTAATTAAGTGTCATCCAGGAAATTATGCCACTAGCTTCATTTATTTACAGCTTGAATTTTTACATCCATTCAAAAGTGAAATCTTTTGCCAGATAACACTAAATGACATCTGTTATAAGCATTTATTAATGCTCAGGACAGTGTCATGTCATTAATTATGATTGTCTAATGACAGTCTTATGTCGCCACTGTCAAATAAAGTGTTAGCAAATACCATAACTAACAACTGATGAAACAATTGGAGCAGTAACTGAAGAAATAATTAGCACAGAACATGAATTTTGATTAAAATATACATCTGTACAATGCAATGCATGCTAGGAGGCATGTTGGATGACAACAGGTGTTTATAGAGGGTGGCACCAGAGGTTGCGTGTCTCCACCAAGGGAGCAGTGATGGCCAAATGAAGCTTCTTGAAGGAATGAAGCTTTGCAGGCAATTGGTTCAAAGATTCATGGTGGTTCATTTGGTCTTATGACAGTCGTATGATCCCGCTGTCAAATAAAGTGTGACCGTTTACTATTTTTTGGTGTAAATATCCCATAAAACAGTGAGGATAGCTGCGGTTTATAGTCCAGTGCGGCTTATCTATGAACAAATGCCGTTTTCGGGCCAAATTTGGTGGGCTGCGGCTTATAGTCAGGTGCGCCTTATAGTGTGAACATTAGGGTAAATATCAGTCTTTGAACTTGAATATGATGACGTTTCTTTCCACAGGAGTGCACTTTCACAAAGATGTTTATTTTTCAACAGCTCACAGAGAAAACATTTACACATACCTATTCTTTTGCCTATGTTTTAGAGTGTCTTATGCTGCAGGCATTTATTGTATTGCAACATTTGTTTTAGGTAGAATTTCTACAAGATAGTTAAAGGCTGACATGTCGGACGGGGAGTGATCTGTCCCTTGCTCTTAAAGGGTACCTTGGACGGAAACACATTTAGTTCTTAAAAGATAAATGTTAGTACGAGGTACAATAATTTGATGTTAAAACCCCTCTTAATGTTTTCGTTTTGATGAAATCTGTACAATTTTAAATAAAAAAAATAAACTAGTAGCTCGCCATTGTTGTTGACGTTGCACAGCGGTGACGTCACATGGCCACGCTGCCATACTTCACAGTGTCACTCTTTAACTATGTAAGGTAGTGATTTAAATACACCACAAGGTGTCATGAGCGAGTTTTAAATTAATAAGAGCTCAAGACAATGAGTGTGTTTCGTCCCTCGACTGACACCATAGTAGAGTCGGTCACAACAAACATGACTTCTGATAATGGCTCCCAGCATCATACATGCCTGTCAACCCGAGGCCGTTGGCAATCTTACAAATAGTGACGTATGCCCTTACAAATTGGTGACTAATCTTACAACGTTTTATATAGCGTGTAATATGAAACAAAAATAAAACTCAATTTTTAAAATAATATGAATTTATTGGTAATATTGTCAAATACAGTGGGGAGAACAAGTATTTGAGAACAAGTATTTGATACACTGCCAATGGTAAAACCCATTGGCAGTGTATCAAATACTTGTTCTCCCCACTGTATACTGTAACCTGGTGCCATCAAAGAACAATATCTTCAGCTACATCATGATTACAAAAATTGTTCATGTCTTGATGGCCGCACTTCAGCTCGCAATTCAGTTTGACTTGAAGGTAGTTCGTTAGTGTTTCCATTTATAAAATTAGAAAGGTCAATTGCTAAAATGAACTTACCGATGCAATCTTTGAGTCAGGGAACATTTCTTTAGCTAATTCTGAGAAGTGATCAGTTATAGTTGCAGGCAAATTGTGTTTGGCAACAAAGTGGCAGAATGAAATCTCCACTTTCGTCACTTTTCATTCTGCAGAGTTCATCTTTATGACCAGTGTGGTTGATCTTACCTTAAAAAATTAATTACCGGCAGTTACAAATCACTTCTCCCAAAAAGTAAAAGAGTTAGTAACTCCGTTAACTGAATGTAAGAGTAATTAGTTACTTGGCAAAGTAACTGGTGTTACCTTTGTTTTTTTCCCTAAAAAAAAAAAAAAAAAAAAAAAAAAACAGTAACCTTTGCTATGTTTGGAAGTCATTTAATGTTGTGAATCAACAGTTAGAGTTGTTAAAATTGCTCCCATTTTTGCATTTGTTCCTTCTACTTTCGACATGTAAAAGTTTTAAAACCATTTCATCATTTAAAGATAGATTCAAGTCAAAATTTTGCCGATTTAGGAGTATTTTGGATAAAAAGTTACTGAGGGTTGCTAGGAAGGTTCACTACAACAGAGCCTTTCTGAGAAGTCTACTGCTTTAAAATGGCGGCTGTTTACCAACACCACCGAGTCTTATTTCGCATGAAGTTCTATACGCATATGATATCTACTGTAGCATCAAGTGGGCGAAGATTGTAGGCTGTTGGCTACAGTCAGGAAATATTGGAGCCACCTAGCCTAGCATCGCGTTTGCAATGGCGTCACAACTCCCTTCTTTCCTTCCCGCTCTTCTCTCTCTGTGTCTCGGACTTTTCTCGCGTCATTCAAACAACGTAGTAAGGCATAGTAATGCACATTGTCTTGTTGCCGAAACGGTGACAAAATATGGAGAAAAAAAACGTAATGCAAGAAAAACATACAGATTTTGAACGTACGGCGTAAAAAAAATCAGTGCTCACTTGTACAAATTACGCCAAACCCGTACAACTTGATAGGTATGATCATAGTTTGTATATTGTGACTAAATATTGCCATCCAGTGAATTTGTTGAGCTAAACGAATTGCTTAAATGTTTAAATAGAATTTGACCGAACTCTGGGTAAGTTTTATGTGTATTATGCATGTATCTTTTGATTGTGAATTTGTGAATGCCAGTTCTCCTTGCATTGCTGTTTAACTGTGTGAGAATAGGGCCTCTTAATACAGATTGAAGCACTTTTCTTTTTGTGAACATTATTTTTAGAGAGATATGAATATTATTTTTGTTGTATTTTCACTTTATGACACTTAGGTTTGTTGTGAAGGAGTTGCTGAAGCTTATGCCAATAAATGGGGCAGTCAGAGCTACAAATCTGAACGCCTTGTCCACTCTCCTTTCTCTCTGCCTTACACCCCATTGTGAATTAAAGGAAAACTACGGCGTCAGTCAAGGGACAAAACACAATCATTGGCTTGATCCCTAATTAATTAAAACTCACCATTGACACCTTGTGGTGTATTTAAATTACTACCTTATAAAATTAAAGAGAGATACGTTTTTTTTTTTTTTTTTTTTTTTTTTTTAAGAGTGACACCGTGAAGTACGGCAGCGTGGCCCTGTGATGTCACCGCCTAGCGAAATCAACAACAATGGCGACTTACCAGTTAAAATAATTTTACAAATATTATTGAAACGAAAACATTGAGAGGGGTTTTAACATCAAATTATTATAACGTGCACTAACATTTATCTTTTAAGAACTACATGTCTTTCTTTCTGTGGATCCCTTTAAGTTGAATACTTTTTAAGCTTGACTTTTTTTCCAAACTGGTATATTGTTCATCCGTCCAGAAGATGTCACTATAGTAACTCCGGACTCTACAGTTTTTCTTTGGTTTTGCTATGTGCGTTTGTCTTCCCCTAGTGGTGACTTAGTGGAAGCGGCAGGCAAAAAGAACTTTAGTTGGAAAAGAATGCTGAAGGTGTACAGACACTACACAACTCCTCTGGTTTACACCTCGTTGGGAACCCTTGATGAAACAAAATCTGTAAGTCTGCACGTTTTAATAGAGGGTCTGATATCATTTCGGTGTGTTTATTGTGTTACTATGCTGTCATTTATGTGAAGCGAAGCAACACATTTTTGTGCCAAGCTAAATTAGCCACTTCATATGATTTGCTCATAACGGAGCTAGTCTTCACGTGGCTTCTTCTTCGTGGTGTTTGGCAGCTATTTTTTCCGGTCGGAGGTCAGGGGATCAAATCGAAATTTTTTTTAAAAAATTGAACGGTTCCGGGAGAACTGGAGTGTTAGTCCAGGATCTCATCGATGCTCAATGCCCGTCCCTAATGAACATCCTCCCAGTCACAAAGGACGTCTGGCGCCATCAATGGCAGACAATTTTAGCACGGAAGAAAACCGAAAATTCTCTAAAATAAAGAGAAACTGACCGAACGAACACGACCAGCCTTCCCATTCACAGTGGATTGGATCACGACAGCCAATAAATTGAAAAAAATAATAGAAAAAATTAATAATTCACTTTTGTCGCCGCCTCCTGTCAGAATGAAGCGAATAGATCGGTCTTTTTTCTTCTTATCCTCCGGGTTGGGGGGTAAGGGTTTGGAGCCATGATTGACAGGGGCGGGGTCTTTGCTGCATGAGCCAATCAAGGTGCTGGTGTTCCTCATGGGCGGGGCTGGCGGCTTGTCTTCCACCTCCCCGTTGTCGCACATCTTCTGCAATTGAGAAAACAAAATAGCGACCAATCGCACATGAAGAACCAAGACAACAAATTGACTTTTCAAGACTAATGAAGTTAACACTTTACAGGGCAAGTATCTTTTTTTTTTTGTTTATTTTTGTGGACATTACATTGTGAGATGGCCTACCCTACATGACTCAAAATGTCATGGTTACATACTGTATGTTGTGTTAATTACCGTTCAAGATAACTCAAGAACGAATAAAGGGATTATTATCAAACTAATATTATATGTTTGTAATATGAATCAGAAGAGGTGATTAAATTTTGGCGTCATGGCGTCAAAGATTTCAGTGGCCCGGCTGTGAATGCTCATCTTTCAATGCCATTGACAGCATTATATGTCCAATCCCATTTTGACTGGGAGGACTAGTGGCATTGTTCACTGGGTTAAATGCGAGCGTTAAAAATCTGAATCACTTTACGCACATATTTTTTTGTCAATCTTGTGATTGTCACACCAAGTCCATTTTCTATGGATAGAAAAATCAGATAAAAAAAAAACATCTGAATAAATGTAAAATTATTCCAGCAGGGCCCAGAACCAAAAGTGGTATTTGCCATGTGGTAAAATGGATTTTGCCATGTGCCATTATTTATTTATTTTTTGCCATGTAGCAAAATTGATTTTGCCAGGTGGCATTGTTTTGCATGCATAGCCATCAATGGCATAAGCTGAATTGGGTGTCAGTTGAATGTCAATGCACTAAAATGTAAAATGTATGGCCAAAAATCACAGCCACACATTTTTCTGCCATTTAAAATGAATGGAAAATTTGAACGTGCATAGCCGTCAATGGCAAAGCCTGCAAAACAGCCATATGCACCCAAAAATGCCACATACGCCCCCCCCACCCCCAAAGAAAAAAAATCAACCAAAATTTTGCCACATACCGAAAAAATACCACAGGTCAAAGAAAATATGCTACATGGCAAAATCCATTTTGCCACATGGCAAAAAAAAAGCCACATGGCAAAATCCATTTTGCCACATGGCAAAAAAAAAGCCACACGGCAAAATCCATTTTGCCACATGGAAAAATAAATTTTGCCACATGGCAAAAAAAAAAAAAAAAAAAAAAAAAAAAAAAAGCCAAAATGGATTTTGCCACATTGCAAAAAAAAAATGCCACTTGGCAAAATCAATTTTGCCATATGGCAAAAAAAAAGCCCCATGGCAAAATCCAATTTGCCACAGGGCAAATACAACTTTTGGTTTTCGCTGTCTCTCAATTATTGTGCACAAATGGTAAATTTAAAATTTTTTAAACCAAAAAGTCATGTTTTCCCCACTTAGTTTTCCACACAAAGCGATTTTAACATAGAACTTTTTTCCGCACGAAACCAAAATATTTTCTTCTGGATTAATTTATCACGTGAGCAATTTAACATGATATTCTTCATTCTCAGAAGAGGCATTTGATGCCTAACAGTGGAGCAAATAAATGCAGCCAGGCAAAAATAACAACAAAAGGGTATTGAAATCCAACTAAGCCTTAAGATTATAATTTAACTTTTTCAAAATAAAAAAAGATGATCTCACCTGAGCTGAAGCACAACCACCAGAAACAAACTACAACAAGAGTGGTGCGTGGAAACCTCAGACGTCTTTTTACTCAACCGATGTGTGATGTCACTAGGTGAGTCACATGACTGTCACATATACACACAAAGTGCCATGTGGTGTTTCACCCCCCAAAAGAACACTATGACAGTTGTGTGTCTCAGACAACAATCAAGTGACACAGTAAATAAAACATACTGGTTTAAATTTTAAACTAGGACTGCCACAAACCATTGTTTTGATAGTCGACTGAACACCAATTAATTTTTGCTCGTTGCTATATTACTCTGGGCTATACATTTTAGCTGGTAATATGCATTGACTCAAAATTTGAATGCCGCATATCATTGCTCACTGAAGCAAAATCATACATTTGGCAAAATTGCCAAAATACAACTTTATATAAATAAAAAAGATAATTTGATCATCATTGTAGACTACAGAAATAAGAGAATACTTACTGTTTTCAACATTTTTTAATTTGTAAATGAAATCTAAAAATGAAAAAGATGGATATGTACGATTTTCTTTTTTTATCAATAAATTTAAAATATACACTGCTGGCCAAAAGTATTGGTACCCCTAGATTTCTGCTTTGGCAGTAATATCTTCATTTATTTTGCTTGAAATGAAAAAACACAAAAGAGAATGGGGAAAAAAGATTAAATCATAATCATTTTACACAAAACTCAAAAAATGGGCAGGACAAGAGTATTGGCAATTTGGCACCCATTGAAAACTCATGTCATGCTTCTTTGTGTAATTAACAGCGCCTGTCGCTTACCTGTGGCACATAACAGGTGGTGGCAATAACTAAATCACACTTGCAGCCAGTTAAAATAGATTAAAGTTGACTCAACCTCTGTCCTGTGTCCTTGTGTGTACCACATTGAGCATGGAGAAAAGAAAGAAGACCAAAGAACTGTCTGAGGACTTGAGAACCAAAATTGTGAGGAAGCATGGGCAATATCAAGGCTACAAGTCCATCTCCAAAGACCTGAATGTTCCTGTGTCAACCATGCACAGTGTCATTAATAAGTGTAAATGGTAAATGGCACTGTGGCTAACCTCCCTAGATGTGGACGGAAAAGAAACATTGACGAGAGATTTCAACGAAAGATATTGCGGATGGTGGATAAAGAACCTCGACTAACATCCAAACAAGTTCAAGCTGTCCCGCAGTCTGAGGATACAACAGTGTCAACCCATTTCCCCCCATTCTCTTTTAAGTATTTTCATCGCAAGCAAAATAAATGAACATATTAATACCAAAGCATTTATAATTGCAATTATTTTCTGGGGGAAACTGAGCATTATCTGAAAGAATTGCAGGGGTGCCAATACTTTTGGCCAGCACTGTATGTACCGTACAATATTTACTTTATTTTCTATATATACACAGCATTGTTGTTTTCGTCAATCATGACGATAACTAAAATATTTCATCGGCGGACAATTTTTTACATGAACTAAAAACGTGTCTTGGGAGACTGAAACATAACGAGACAAATGCCAGTTTTTGCCTGACGAGAAGACAACGAGACAAAAATGCAACATGGTTCCTGTCATATGTTGACGGCGCGTGACTATTCATAATGTACGTGGAGTACACCAGCCTGCATCGATTTGTAACAGTGTTTGTCGTGTCACTCATGTGACATGTGCTGCAGCCCCCTTCCCCACCGGTGTTAGGATTTGTTTCAAGCTAGGCTGCTCTCCAGAAACACATGGTGAGATTTGTTCTTACCTTGGCAAGAGTAAATATGGAATGTTGTTCTCGCCTTTAAAAGTTCTGTGCTGTAGCATTTAGCATGGCGAGAGTAGTCTTAAACTCTCGGACAACTTTTTTTTGTGCATGGAGTTTGTGGTGGATGGATTTAATGAATTGAAAAATAATGTAACATTTCCCTGCTGAGTGTGTGTTATCTAGTGCTGCAAATAAGTATTTCGTCAACCAACAATTCAGTATTCTTTCTCCTCCAAACACGAGAACCTGCGTTTCTACCAAAAAGTTCCTATTTTGGTTTCATCTGACCATAACACATTCTCCCACTCCTCTTCTGGATCATCCAAATGCTCTCTAGCAAACCGCAGACGGGCCTGGACATGTACTTTCTTCAGCAGGGGGACATGTCTGGCAGTGCAAGATTTGAGTCCCTGGCGGCGCATTGCGTTACTGATAGTAGTAGCCTTTGTTACAGTGGTCCCAGCTCTTTGTAGGTCATTCACTAGATCCCCCCGTGTGGTTCTGGGATTTTTGCTCGCCGTTCTTGTTATCATTTTGACGCCACGGGGTGAGATCTTGCATGGCGGCCCAGATCGAGGGAGATTATTAGTGGTCTTGTATGTCTTCCATTCTCTAATAATTGCTCCCACAGTTTATTTCTTTACACCAAGCGTTTTACCTATTGCAGATTCAGTCTTCCCAGCCTGGTTCAGGTCTCCAATTTTGTCTCTGGTGTCCTTCGACAGCTCTTTGGTCTTGGCCATAATGGAGTTTGGAGTGTGACTGACTGAGCTTGTGGACAGGTGTCTTTTATACCGATAATCAGTTAAAACCGGTGCCATTAATACAGGTAACGAGTGGAGCCTCGCTAGACCTCGTTAGAAGTAGTTAGACCTCTTTGACAGCCAGAAATCTTGCTTCTTTCCAAATACTTATTTTCCACTCCAATTTGGAAATAAATTCTTTAATAATCAAACAATATGAATTTCTGTTTTTTTCCCCCACATTCTGTCTCTCATGGTTGAGGTTTACCCATGTTGACAATTACAGGCCTTTCTAATCTTTTCAAGTGGGAGAACTTGCACAATTGGTGGTTGACTAAATACTTATTTGCCCCACTGTATCTCGATTCTTGGCAGGAGCATATCGATAACCTTTTGGGATACAAAGTATCACGATATATCACCATTTCGATATTTTGTCACACCCCTAATTGAATATAACAAACTGAAAAACATATAATATATATATATATATATAATAATAAATGAAAAGCAATTTCTGATCAAATATTAGACTATCAAAATAGCTGTCGATTAATTTGATAATCATCCATTTCATTAATCAGTTACCCTTGCGGCCCTACTTTGAACTAAACACATGGAATCTTCCCGACCCTCAATTTGCAAAGTCATTGAAGTCACAAAAAGTGACAAACACACTAAGTGCATTTTGTTTGACCACTATCAGACATCCAAACGTTTACTGTTAGAAAGGAAGTGACCCACTCTTTTTTTGTTGGTCTGGAACACACACAAGTGTAAAGATACACACTACAATGTAATTGGGAGCATTATTTTATTACTCCTTGCACTTTGAAATTGAGTTTCACGAAGATTCTGTATGTACAAAGTTCAAAGGTAACAGCCATATAATGCTACAGTGTTTCATCTAATGTTTCACTTGATTGTTGTCTGGGACACACAGTTGTCATCTTGTCTTTTTGGAGGAAACGCCACATGATACATTGAGTGTGAGCGCACCTGATGGCAGTGTCTGAAATAAGACACCCCGTCAACACCTCCCTGCTAGCTTTAGAGCGTGTGTGTTGTATAATACTGGTGAACACCACAGCTTCTTGTTCTTCTTTGAAGTAATTCATTATTTTTTTCAAGTTTTTTTATCGGAGTTTGTTCTACATGATGGTAAATGGTAAATGGTGTTATACTTATATAGCGCTTTTCCACCTTTCTGAGTGAGTCCTCGTCTGAGACCTGTGATTCCTTACTTTTTGCTAGGAGTTATAGACGCGTCTACCAAATTTCATGTTGCTAAGTCAAACTGGTTTTACAGGGTGGACTTTCAAGAAGAAAAAAAACAGGAAGTCATCAAGTGAAATGACCCATGAAAGCAAAGTAAGATGTGGTGTGGTCATACCAGCACGTACACACATAATGTGTGTGTGAGTATGACTACTTCCTGGAAGGAGGCATTATGGTGTCACAGCCAAGAAGAGCTCATCGTCTGCGAGGATGCATGACGCCCCACCCGACAACAACGATATGTCGTCAAGGCAACCACAACCTCTGACTTTGTGTGTATATGCCATTTTGTAAGCCAATCAAGGCTATACGATAAGAAAATCATGAAGGAGTAAAGACCTAAGAACAAGAAAAAACTGAAAAAGTACAATAGTCTCAGCTGGTTATTACATGCAATATCCAGACAGGGTGGAGCGGTGACAGATGGCTGCATGTAACTGAGCTGCTGTGTTAAAAATGAGAAGATAAAAATATGACATCACCCTAATAATAATAATAATGCAATAACGTCACAATTCCAGTGCGTCTGTTTTGTATCAGGTAGAAAATTGGACAACCGCGCCCAGATCAGAACAATATCACTCCTAAGTCAACATTACACAATTCCAGTGTCAACCTCACGTCAGTATAAATGTCCTTTAAGATTTTACAGTGGGGCAAATAAGTATTTAGTCAACCACCAATTGTGCAAGTTCTCCTTCTTGAAACGATTAGAGAGGCCTGTAATTGTCAACATGGGTAAACCTCCACCATGAGACAGAATGTGGGAAAAAAAATTAAAATCACATTGTTTGATTTTTAAAGAATTTATTTCCAAATTAGAGTGGAAAATAAGTATTTGGTCACCTACAATCAAGCAAGATTTCTGGCTGTCAAAGAGGTCTAACTTCTTCTAACGAGGTCTAACGAGGCTCCACTCATTACCTGTATTAATGGCACCTGTTTTAACTCATTATCGGTATAAAAGACACCTGTCCACAGCTTCAGTCAGTCACACTCCAAACTCCACTATGGCCAAGACCAAAGAGCTGTCGAAGGACACCAGAGACAAAAGTGTAGACCTGCACCAGGCTGGGAAGACTGACTCTGCAATAGGTAAAACACTTGGTGTAAATAAATCAACTCTGGGAGCAATTATTAGAAAATGGAAGACATACAAGACCACTGATAATCTCCCTCGATCTGGGGGTCCATGCAAGATCTCACCCTGTGGCGTCAAAATAATAACAAGAATGGTGAGCAAAAATCCCAGAACCACACGGGGGGACCTAGTGAGTGACCTAGAGAGGTCTGGGACCACAGTAACAAAGGCTACTATCAGTAACACAATGCGCCCCCAGGGACTCAAATCCTGCACTGCCAGACGTGTCCCCCTGCTGAAGAAAGTACACGTCCAGGCCCGTCTGCAGTTCGCTAAAGAGCATTTGGATGATCTAGAAGAGGGATGGCAGAATGTGTTATGGCCAGTTGAAACCAAAATAGAAATTTTTGGTAGAAACACAGGCTCTGGTGTTTGGAGGAGAAAGAATACTGAATTGCATCCGAAGAACACCATACCCACTGTGAAGTATGGGAGTGGAAACATCATGCTTTGGGGCTGTTTTTCTGCAAAGGGACCAGGACGACTAATCTGTGTAAAGGAAATAATGAATGGGCCCATGTATCGAGAGATTTTGAGTGAAAATCTCCTTCCATCGGCAAGGGCATTGAAGATGAGACGTGGCTGGGTCTTTCAGCATGACAATGATCCCAAACACACAGCCAGGGCAACAAAGGAGTGGCTTCGGAAGAAGCATTTCAAGGTCCTGGAGTGGCCTAGCCAGTCTCCAGAGCTCAACCCCATAGAAAATCTGTGGAGGGAGTTGAAAGTCGGTGTTGCGACACAACGACAGCCCCTAAACATCACTGCTCTAGAGGAGATCTGCATGGAGGAATGGGCCAAAATACCAGCAACAGTGTGTGAAAAGCTTGTGAAGAGTTACAGAAAACATTTGGCCTCCGTTATTGCCAACAAAGGGTACATAACAAAGTATTGAGATGAACTTTAGGTATTGACCAAATACTTTATTTTCCACCATGATTTGCAAATAAATTCTTTAAAAATTATACAATGTGATTTTCTGTTTTTTTTTTTTCCCCCACATTCTGTCTCTCATGGTTGAAGTTTACCCATGTTGACAATTACAGGCCTCTCTAATATTTTCAAGTGGGATTACTTGCACAATTAGTGGTTGACTAAATACTTATTTGCCCCACTGTATTTTAATGCAAGCACACCTCTTCTCGCTAAAGTGAAACGTAAAATGGAAAAGTGCCCCGTTTGTGGTTTGTTAGTCATCGGACTACTTCCTTGTTCTTGAGGGATGACTCAGGACGGATGCTGCCATTAGGATTGGAGGTCAGACTGTACCATACAATTATGAGTTTGTCATTTGTCGTTCAAGTTGAAACAGAGTGTATTCCTCTTATTAAAAGGTGCTTAATGATTGTTTGTTATGCTTAAATAAGCAGCTGTATCACACGAAATTTGAATGTTGTGGTTAAATCCCACTCATTTCAGCAGTTTTATTTTAAACGTGTAAACTCTTTTACTGCCAATGATAATCATAGGCATCAAATAAATTTCAGCTGGTATGGTTGGACTTGAGTGATCATGTTTCACTGCCATTGACGATGCTAGAGGTCCAATCCAAATTGATTGGGGGGGCTGAGAGCGATTGAGTTCTAGCCCTTCTAGTCAAAATGAAGTGGACATCTGCCAGTGTTAGTGATTTAACTACTGTAAACTACTTTTTTCCTTCATTTTGAATCATGCAGCTTATAGTCCAGGGCGGCCTTTTTGTTGATTTATTTGGGTTAACAAGGTCACACTTTATCATCATAACACTGTCATAAGACAGACACGCTCATGGGCATTACTGAATGCTTATGACAGATGGCATTTAGTGTCATCCAGTAAATTATGTCACTAACTCCATTTATGTCCAGCTCAAATCTTTTACATCCATTTAAAAGTGAGATTATTTGCCGGATGACATCTAAATGACATCTGTTATAAGCATTCGTTAATGACCAGGATAGTGTCATGTCATAATTATGATTGTCTAATGACAATCTTATGGCGCAACTGTCAAATAAAGTGTTACCAAATATGATAACTAGGAACTAATGAAACAACTGGAGCAGTAATTGAAGAAATAATTAGCACAGAACGAGAATTTTGATTCTTATTTACATTTGTAGCGCTGCAAGGCATGCTAGGACGCATGCTGGACAACAACAGTGTTGACAGCAGGTGGCAGCAGAGGTTGATTGTCTCCCCAAAGGGAGCAGTGATGGCCACATGAAGCTTCTTCAAGCAATGGAGCTTTGCAGTCAATTGGTTCCAGCTTCCTGGTGGTTTATTTGGTCTTAAGACAGTTGTATGACGCCGCTGTCAAATAAAGCGTTACCGGTTAATATCTTTGGTGTAAATATCCCATAATATATTGACATAAAATAAATGCTAAATGCACAGCATTTTTTGCTTTTAACCAAGAATTGAGACCGTTTCACGTCCATATCTATAAAGAATTTGGGGATTTAAACATTTATTCACAAGAATTTTGACCGGAAAAGCTCTGTTTACATCAGGCGGCCGCGAGCTACATTCACTAACAGACTAGCATTGTACTTTGACATATTTACGTAAAGTAAATGCTAGTGGCACTTTTTTTTTTTTTTTTTTTTTGCTTTTAACCAAGAATCAAGACTGTTTTACGTCCATATCCATAAAGAATTCAGGGATTTAAGCATTTATTCACGAGAATTTTCAACAAAAAAAAGCTCTTTGTCTGTGATTCTACTCGGTCAGCTTTGACAGCCTCGCCAACAATGCAGGCCCTCTATTTATCGGCTCCGCACCCCGTGTCCCGTCAATACATTAAGAAGTCTCTAGTTTGTTAGTTGTTGATTAATTACTGCACCCCAAATTCACTAATTAGCGTTTTGACACATCCTACTTAATTTTGTTTGCAAGCTATAATGATCATAAACATGTATTTTTTAATCAACTATGTAGAGAATTTTTATAATGGGAGTTTTGACTCATGTATACAAGTTGATATTTGTATTTTCCGTAATTTATTTTTAGTTATTTATAGCACTTCAGTAGAGAAAAAAATTATGTAAAGGAATGAAAGTGTGAGGGGGAATGGAAATAAAAGAAACAATTTCAAGTGTGAAAAGGTTTACAAAGAGACCAAAAGGTATTCACCCCCTAAAAAAAAGTTGGACAAAAGAATTGAAGAAAAGTGACGCCGACTGAAACTTTTTCTCGCTCTAACTTATTGTCTGTTCAGCCGAACCTCCTTGCCCCTTTCACTGTTCTTTGAACGCATTGTAATGCTTTTTAAAGACTCACTTACATTCATTATTAAGCACGAATAGCTGTCAGGGCGGTTACCAAGGCAACCATATTAATAGTGGAGGCTAGGCTTTTCATGCTGGGAGGTTTTGCTCAATCTAAAACATTTGAATGATCACGTTTCGGTGTTATTGACAGGGACAGATGTCCAATCCATTTGTACTGGGAGGGTTTGCAGCGAATGAACATTCGTGTATTCATTGCCAGCCCTCCCACTTCAAATTGATTGGACGTCAACTAGTGAAAAACTCATTTTAATTCACTGCAGGAGGGTGAGAATAGCAATGAAAGAGTAAGTTAGCATGCCTACGACAGCATAACAAAAATCTCAAATAGCATTATTATAATAATTAGAATCATATTTCGAGACAATTCGATATATACAACAATTTGGCAAAGCGCAGATGACAAGAAACTAGTCTTTTAATCTGCCGTTTAGCCCCTGCCTGTCATTGTAGCGCTCTAGCATCCCCAGCTGGCGGATGACGTCGGCAGGGTCACGATTTCATCCGATTTAGAATTCAGCCCATCGAGGGGGAAGATTCAGAACGAGGAAAATACGACACAAAGAACAGCAAAATGTCATTGTTTCAATCTCTCTACTCCAATATGTTTACAGGATATCCTTTTTATGGAAGTATTTTTCCCCAATTGCTAAAGAAATGGTATGGACATGACAAATAACAGTCTTGTGCTAGATGGAATATGAAATATTAAAAATGCATTTATTCAGTTCGACATGGCAAAATTACTCCATAATGGTCAAAAGTGTCGACTTATTGCCCCGAAGTCCAGCGTTTGTCATTTCCCTGCCCCGGCTTCAGAGAGCATAAACAAACCAGGAGGCGTGACAGCTAGCCGACATGCTAACCCGAACTGAGCGCCGTTTCCAAGTCTTATTCTCGCCTTTCGAAGCGAAAAATCACACAAAACTACCCGGATCATGTCACACGGCGGCGGAAGAGTTGTCGATTGTCTTCACCGATCAGCAACCCCACTGGCGGCGAGCAAGGTACTGCTCGTCGTTGCCCTGCTGCGGGCAGGAGAGCTCATTTGCCGGGGAAGCAGCTGGAGAATGACCGCCGGACAAACCGGCCAACGCCGGAGGAGCACGTAGCTGCCCGAGCCCAACCCAAGGATAGTGGTCTATTGCTGGGCACACAAGGAGGGCAGAGGGGGCTTGAAGTCTGGACGATATGGAGAACCGCACTAGCATAAACCAAATATAGTGCTCTCCCGGCGGGCACGCGAAGAGGACCGAGAGGGGGATGTGCAACAAGCCGCCGGTCGCTGGCATTTTCGGTGGGCAAGGAACATTGTCAGCCACAAAATGCAAGCCATCTCAGTATTAAAACGTGTGTGTCCCATGATCCCAGTATTTATGATACGAAACACAATGTTTACTCACTTGCTCGTAAGTCCAATGGTCCCACAGTTGTCCGACTTGTTTTGACCAATCTCGGGGTGAACAGGAACTTTTTGAAACCCACAAAGGCTCACACGCATCGCCTTTGTGCAGCAACAAAACCCCGCAGTACATTTAGCTGGCATGATGCAAATAATATACGAATTAATCCACAGAATCAGCTGAATCTGAACTCCATTTGCATGCTATAAAGCAATGCTGTATTGTGAGATGCTGACCCGGGTGACGTCGAATTTGCATTTATCCTCAACCTGAGATTGAAGCTGGAAATCACACATTTTCATGGTGCGGGATTAAAAAATTGAATATATAAAATGATCGTTACCACACACATCCAAGCGGTCCATTTCATTCAGGAGCATAAAATACTGCATAAAATATGAAATAAACATGCTTTTTGCTGTCCTAGGCACTTTAATTAATAGCGGACTTATTGTTGCCTATACGTTCCGAGGTAGCCAGTAGATTTCATGCATGTTTTTTTGTTGTTGTGCTTTTCATGTCTCGAGGCTGATGAGACATTTAGGGAGCGAGGTGGTCGTAGTTTATTTGATCCTCTTATGTTTTTAATTATCTTTTTGCATTCTTTTAATGCGAGTTGGTGTAAAGCACATCGAATAACCTTAGGTTGTATTGTGTGATACAAATAAATTAGCCTTGCTTAGAAAAAAACAAAAGGGAAAGAAAATGTAAATACCTTATTTTAAATTTGTTTAAATTTTCTACATTATTATTATTATTTTTTTTTTTATGTTTAAAAGAGTAAATATTCTCAAACATTGTCAATGTAAAAAAAATATTGGAATGTTTATTTTTTTTTAATTTAAATGAAAAGCTTTAGTTTATAGATTAAAGATTTAAAAAACAAAAAAACAAATATTGTCTGATTACAGAAAGCAAATGATTACTTTTTTTTATAAATCAAAATGAGATATTTGCACCTGCTTTTGCTTTGGAAAACATACGATTATAAAGTTACATAGTTTGCAGAGTCCAACTGTTTTCAGGGCATAGTTTTCGTTCAAATGCGCATTTATAGCTAATATGTAAATCCCACAGTCATAACAGCAGATAAAAGATTTATATAAAAGCCGATTAGTTGGCTAATTGTAAAAATAATCGGTGATCAGTAGCCTGTCACAATAATCATTTGTGGCAGCCTTAGAGTGCATCAACCGAGTGGCCCCTCCCAATTCGAAGGAAAACAAACACAAACAGAAGGCCAACAGCTGTGCACGTGTTCACACCTCGGCGACAAAACAAACACACGCGCGCTCACACTTGAGATTTAGCCGCCGCTAAGCTCTCATTACAGCGGGCTAATGCTACATTTCGCCACCTGTGAAACTGCTTTTCGTGTAAGCGTGTGTGTGTCTACGTGTCTTGATCACTTATGTTAAATACGCGTACGTACAAACGCTCAGTGACAGTCGGCTAATCGGAAGCCTTTGCTAATCATAGCTTTATCGGCTAAAAAACACCTCACATTTTGCCGTCCACATTTGAAGAAAAAAAATGTGTATACTCTAACCAGTACATGTTTGTGTGCGTGTTAGAGTTCATGTAGAGGACGCGTAAAATTTATGATGTGTCAGTATGCTTGGCATTGAGGTGTGAACAAATCATATGCCGCCTTTTGGCTACAGGCATTGGGTTTGGTTTATAGAGGTGTCAAGAAAGACGACGAAAAAAAAAACAGGATGTAGGTCAAGATAGCGAAGCTAAAGTCGCTTCAGTATAAAGAGGATCTAATCAAGAGTACTGTCACTCAGGGAAAAAAATCCACACAAAACATATAACCTATTTTCTAACCAACAGACTGACAATGTAACACCAATAACGGACTGACCAACAAATCATTAGCTGGGCTAACGAAATGGTGGAGTAACTAATTTACTGAGCAAGTGGTGATTGACTGAATGATTTTCTTTTGAGTGATGAACTGTATAAAGGTAAATAGCTTTCTATCAAAATAGCCAACTGGAAAAATGTAACTTACTAACCAACTAACCCAGTAACAGACTGCATGGTGGCTCGCAGAAAACTTACAAAAAAAAAAAAAATCTTTTAGGGCCTGAGCACCAACAGGCGCGAGGCCTCATTGTTTTGCAAAGGATTATTATTTTCTTTATTTTTTAAGGGGTAAAAAGTAAAAAAAAAACAATCCAGTAATAGTAGTAAGTACTGTAGACAGCCCCAATAGCAATGTTCCCTCTAATTTTTCATGTGTCTGACTCTGAGCAAACACACAAGCTCCCTGAGCACACTGCGGCCCATGGTGGGCAAAATCAGATGTCTACCGTACATGGCGCCACACACCAGTATCGCGCCTGTTCACGCCTATTAGCATATCATGCCTGTTCACGCCTATTAGCATTCCTACTGCCCGTAAATTATCTAGCAGTAAAAGCATTTAATGATTACTATCCATAAGTCAAAAATCTTGATGTCACTGGAATACACACCAATCTGACTAAAATTGTATCTTATTTTTCACGTTTGGCCTTCCCACTTCCTCAATGGCTGTTCACTTTGTCTAGGTTGATGGCTTCGTCTGCTTCTTGCTTTGACTTTATGCGCATCAGATGGTCCAGATGTGCCACTTCAAGACGATTTCTAGATGCTGAGATCTAACTTCTTCTAACGAGGTCTAACGAGGCTCCACTCGTTACCTGTATTAATGGCACCTGTTTCAACTCATTATCGGTATAAAAGACACCTGTCCAAAATCTCAGTCAGTCACACTCCAAACTCCACTATGGCCAAGACCAAAGAGCTGTCGAAGGACACCAGAGACAAAATTGTAGACCTGCACCAGGCTGGGAAGACTGAATCTGCAATAGGTACAACACTTGGTGTAAAGAACTCAACTGTGGGAGCAATTATTAGAAAACGGAAGACATACAAGTCCACTGATAATCTTCCTCGATCTGGGGCTCCATGCAAGATTTGACCCCGTGGCGTCAAAATGAAAACAAGAACGGTGAGCAAAAATCCCAGAACCACACGGGGGGACCTAGTGAATGACCTACAGAGAGCTGGGCCCACAGTAACAAAGGCTACTATCAGTAAAACAACACACCGCCAGGGACTAAAATCCTGCACTGCCAGGCGTGTCCCCCTCCTGAGGAAAGTCCAGGCCTGTCTGCGGTTCGCTAGACAGCATTTGGATGATCCAGAAGAGGACTGGGAGAATGTGTTATGGTCAGATGAAACCAAAATAGAACTTTTTGGTAGAAAGACAGGTTCTCATGTTTGGAGGAGAAAGACTACTGAATAGCATCCGAAGAACACCATACCCACTGTGAAGCATGGGGGTGGAAACATCATGCTTTGGGGCTGTTTTTCTGCAAAGGGACCAGGACAACTGATCTGTATAAAGGAAAGAATGAATGGGGCCATGTATTTAGAGATTGTGAGTGAAAATCCCCTTCCATCGGCAAGGGCATTGAAGACGAGACGTGCCTGGGTCTTTCAGCATTACAATGATCCCAAACACACAGCCAGGGCAACAAAGGAGTGGCTTCGTAAGAAGCATTTCAAGGTCCTGGAGTGGCCTAGCCAGTCTCCAGATCTCAACCCCATAGAAAATCTGTGGAGGGAGTTGAAAGTCCGTGTTGCTCAACGACAGCCCCAAAACATCACTGCTCTAGAGGAGATCTACATGGAGGAATGGGCCAAACAACCCACAGCAGTGTGTGAAAAGCTTGTGAAGAGTTACAGAAAACGTTTGTCCTCCCTTATTGCCACCAAGGGGTACATAACAAAGTATTGAGATGAACTTTTGGTATTGACCAAATACTTATTTTCCACCATGATTTGCAAATAAATTCTTTAAAAATCACACAATGTGATTTTCTGTTTTTTTCCCCCCCACATTCTGTCTCTCATGGTTGAGGTTTGCCCATGTTGACAATTACAGGCCTCTTATTTTCCCCCACTTTAACTACTATACTGATTTATAGTTTAGTATAGTACAATAGTTTTGCTTCGCCAGCTTTCTGCTATACTCGCATACTTTGCTATGTGATCGTGGATTTGTTGCCTGAAAGCTATATGAACTATGGGCAAATGAAATCAGGTTTTGCTAAGAAATTGCTGCTGAAAGCAGATGCGGTGCCCGGTGAAAGAGGACGATGACTGGCTCTGATGAGACCACCTCACCACCCCAGGCAAAGCAAAGGAGGGAAATGGCCAGAGTGAGTACTCTTTTATAATAAAAAACATATCACGCATTGGATATAGGACTGGACACATGTATAAATTATCGCTCGTAAAATATATAGAACAAATCCTCTAATCCCATTCATATTTGTGTCGGTTGGCAGAGCGAAACCGATGATAGCATATTAAATGATAATTATTCAATACATGACTTTATTTTGCGGTCACGGTGTATCAGCTTCACAAAAAGAAACGCAAAACAAACCATTCGGTGATTCTGTTGCCGCCGGTGTTTCATCAGTTTGATTGCTCCCCTCAATGATCCTTTCATTAGGCTGCATTGGCTTTCGTTTGGGCTCAAATTGATAACCCAAAAGACCAAAGAAAGGTTCATAACTCTCCTGGTCACCATTAGAAGAATGTTCGTTACGTCGGATTCGTCGCTGCAAATAGAAACAAAATTGTACGCCATCATCGCCGCCATTCAGTACTAAGCACTGAGCCGGTTGTTTCCCTATAGTGACGTCACGCACACAATATGCTAGATTTCCGGCATCTCGGGGGCGGGTCCTTTTAGCTTGACAATCGACCTAATTTCTATCATTTTCTTGGTGTTGCAATGTGTGTAATTACACAAAGTGGCATGATATGAATTCAAAAGGCATGCGTTGATGGATAATTGATGGAATATTAGCATTTCCCCAGGTGTTGTCATACCCTTTAACTCCGCGGCACTAGCGCACACTTGTCGGCTTGCTAACCTGCACGCCGCGTGTAGGCTGGGCAATACACAAGCAATGTCAATGCTATGATTGACTTCGTAGCGGAAGTGAACCTTACCGTATCATTGGCTGGACACCTGCCATTCACTGAGTTACAATGCAATTATTACGTTTCTGTTGATTTTTTTTTTTTTTTTTTTTTTGTGCGCAGCATAGATTTTCTTGTGCACAGAGTATGTGCAAATAGTGCGCGATTGCGCACGCGCAGTTTAGAGGGAACATTGCCCCATAGGATAACGTTCTGGACACTAACACGGGAACGTAATGGGTAGCTGCAAGAGTGGTAATGTCTGCTGTGTGGGAATGTTTTACCAGTTAACGGGGAGATGTTGTAATGTGGGCAAAGTGGCCATTTCGCATGGTGGAAAGGAGAGAAATTAGTTCAGGGCAATGTATAGGGCAATGGGGCAAAAAAAAAAAAATCTGCATCTGGGACTCGGTATCTGCAGATTCTCAAAATCAGATGACTCTGACTCGGGTGCAAAAATATAAAATCAGGGCATTCCAATTAATAATAATTTTTCACTCGGGTTGTCCGATATTATCGGGTCGCCGATATCAGCCAAGAAAGCATTAAAAAAAAAAAAAAAAAAAAAGATATAGGATAATATCGACATTTGTTTTTCATGAACTGTTTTAGTAATATAGGCACTTTTTCAATAACTTGAGTTGAAGTTGTTCTCTTTTTCATAGAATGCTTATTTTGGAAAACCTTGAAACTGTTACATTCATCATTATTAAACAATCACAATACAATTAGCCATAATATGTTAAGTCCAAGACCGCATATATCGGTATCAATTTGATATCTGTATCGGATTTTTGAGGTTGGACAATATCGGGAAATCAGTTATCGGTTAAGAAGTCATTATAGGACAACTATATAGAAGGTAGGGCTGCAGCTATTGAATATTTTAGTAATCGAGTAATCGACTAAAAATTCTATCGATTAATCGAGTAATCGGATAAAACTTTTTTTTTTTTTTTTTAGATAAAGAGCAATTACACAGTAGGGCAAATAAGTATTTAATCAACCACTAACTGTGCAAGTTCTCCCACTTGAGAATATTAGAGGCCTCTAATTGTCAACATGGGTAGACCTCAACCATGAGAGACAGAATGTGGAAAAAAAACAGAAAATCACATTGTTTGGTTTTTAAAGAATTTATTTGCAAATCATGGTGGAAAATAAATATTTGGTCAATACCAAAAGTTAATCTCAATACTTTGTTATGTACCATTTGTTGGCAATAATGGAGGCTAAAAAGATCAGTCGTCCCGGTCCCTTTGCAGAAAAACAGCCCCAAAGCATGATATTTCCACCCCCATGCTTCACAGTGAGTATGGTGTCCTTCGGATGCAATTCAGTATTCTTTCGCCCCCAAACACGAGAACCTGAGTTTCTCCCAAAAAGTTCTATTTTGGTTTCATTTGACCATAACACATTCTCTCAGTCCTCTTCTGGATCATCCAAATGCTCTCTAGCGAACCGCAGACGGGCCTGGACGTGTACTTTCCTCAGCAGGGGGACACGTCTGGCAGTGCAGGATGTGAGTCCCTGGCGGCGCATTTTGCTACTGATAGTAGCCTTTGATACTGTGGTCCCAGCTCTCTGTAGGTCATTCACTAGGTCCCCCCGTGTGGTTCTGGGATTTTTCCTCACCGTTCTTGTTATCATTTTGACACCATGTAGTCTGAGATCTTGCATGGAGTCCAAGATTGAGGGAGATTATCAGTGGTCTTGTATGTCTTCCATTTTCTAATAATTGCTCCCACAGTTGATTTCTTCACACCAAGCGTTTTACCCGTTGCAGATTCAGTCTTCCCAGCCTGGTGCAGGTCTACAATTTGCCTCTGGTGTCCTTCGACAGCTCTTTGGTCTTGGCCATAGTGGAGTTTGGAGTGTGACTGTATGAGTTGTGGACAGGTGTCTTTTATACCAATAATAAGTTAACAGGTGCCATTAATACAGGGAACGAGTGGAGCCTCGTTAGACCTCGTTAGAAGAAGTTAGACCTCTTTGACAGCCAGAAATCTTGCTTGTTTGTAGGTGACCAAATACATATTTTCCACTCTAATTTGGAAATAAATTCTTTAAAAATCAAACAATGTGGTTTTCTGTTTTTTTCTCACACATTCTGTCTCTCATGGTTAAGGTTTACCCATGTTGACAATTATAGGCCTCTCTAATCTTTTCAAGTAGGAGAACTTGCACAATTGGTGGTTGACTAAATACTTTTTGCCCCAGTGTAAATATACAAGCGAAAACAAGACATTTCATCTAATATTGAACCATTTTCAGTCAATCAATGTCTTTATTCTCGATGTACATTGTTGAAAACAGCCAACAATTGCATCTCAGATGTACTCTCGTATCATAGAAGCACTGCCTTGCATCAAAGTCATCCGCTTTAGGTGCGCTATTTTAGGGAAGGAAAATTTTATTTTTCAAAAAGATTTTTTCTTTGATTGAAAATATTTTTTTGGATTGAAGCAACTTTTTCTGGGATTGAATGATTTAGACACACACAAATGTCCGACCCATATTACGGCCCAAACAAAAAAAAAAAAGGATTGCTTCAATCAAAGAAAAGTTTAAATGAAAAATTCAAATGGAAAATTATGAGTCTCAAATATTTTATCGCATTCAAAACTTTTTTTCTATGATTGAATTTTTTAAATTTTTGATTGAAGTGATTTTTCTTTTGAAAATTTTTTTTTTTGTTTGAAGCAACTTATTTTTTTTGATTAAATAATAAAGGCCCAAATGCAAAACTACATTACTTCAATCAAAAAAGTTGTTTCAATTAAAAAAAAAAAAAAATCTAATGAAAATAGTTTTCAAATGCATTTTTGTTTCAAATGTATTTTTGCAAACACTTTTTTTTTTTTTATTGAAGTGACTTTTTTATTGAAAATATATATTTTGATTGAAGCAACTTTTTTTATTGAATAATAAAGACACAAATCAACCTCCATAGAAACCTAGCCCTCCGCAGGGCTAATGTTACGTGAGCGAGTGACAGCGAGCGACAGCTTATTTATTAGCGTTGAGAATTTACTGCTTTAAGATGGCGGCTGTTTACTAATGCCGCTCAGTCTGTCATTTCGCATCTAGTTCAACATAGATATGATATCTATGAGACGTATCACTGGCCACCTGCTACTACCGTTGCATCATACGGGCGGTTTTTAGCAACGTTGGAGTAGTTTGTAGCGGCTGTGGTAAGGTTATTTATTTATTTATTTATTTTTATTGCTTCTTCCTCTACGCACGTGACGGCATCGCGTTGTCCCGCAAAAAAAAAAAAGTCCGGGCAAAACGTGATGCTTAGAGCCGGCAAAATTAAATGATTCCTCGAGGTGAATAAAATTACTCGGACCAGTTTTTAAACTCTAGTTACTCGAGTTGCTCGATTATTCGTTTCAGCTTTACTATATAGTGAATCTTAAAACAATACATTGCAAGTCACCTTCACCTAATTGGCTGCCATTGATGGCAATAGATTAGTGCTGCAACATTTAATCGATTAACTCAAGTAATTCGACTTGAAAATAGCTTTGAATCAAATTTTGTTGCTCCAAGTATTCGTTTAATGAGTAGCGTTTTAATGGTGTGTTTTGAAAGTGTTTATTTACCGTAATTTCCCGAATATAAGGCACACCCGTGTATAACGTGCATCCCAAATTTACTTGTAAAATCTAGGGAAAATTATTGTACCCGTGTATAACGCGCACCCTAATTTTAGCACCAATAAATAGAACAATATAAGAAAACAGAGCTCGTGTAGATACAGAAATGTCATTTTACCGACTGGTGGAACACAGCACAAGCATAGCACATTGGTAGTTCATAACATTACCGTAAACTGACAATATGTACGGTGATAATATGATCTGATAAGTTCTTGAACTTACCAGAATCCAGGAGAAAACAAAACAGATGTGACTTCTCTTTTAGAGGCTGCTGTATATCTTGCTCATTTCATTTCATCATGATGAATAAATGTTTCCTCCATGGATTGATACGGTAAAATGATAGTGAGAACGTAAGTCAGAAATCCGAGAGAGCTCATTGCTGTCCACACGACAGTATCAATAGGAAGTTAGGAACTATTGTTATTTGGGTTTGAGTTTCCCAAGGGGCAGATACAGTTGACGGACACAGGAAGTCTGTGTTGTGTTACGTTTGTTATGGTCCGAGTTGCGGAGCTGCAATAAACGTTGACTCAATTCAGTTCAAGACACTAAATTCTGTGCTTTCTGAAGAGTGAAAAAAGCAGAATTTAACACAGACGAAATCATTCGGCCGATCAGAGTGAAGTATTACCGAAACAAAATGGTGACGTCACGTACCGTAATGGTCGGCAACGGATCGCTGCATACGTTTCTTCAACAAAACATGGCCGTGTCAATTAAAAAAAAATTTTTTTTATCCTTTTTTTAAATATATATATATATGTATATATAATATATATATATTTCTGTCTCCATCCATGTACTCATATATAATGCGCATCATAATTTTACGAGTTGATTTTGGGGGGAAAATGCGCGTTATATTCAGGAAATTACGGTAGTTTTGTTAATTTGGGTGGATACACTGCCCTCTAATGACAACAGTGAATATTACATAAGTCATTTAATATGGCTGAAAACTGCTCCCTGTTAATACCAGCATAAGCTCATGTTTTTTGTGCGTTCCGAATTTAGTTTATAGTTTTATCTAGCTGTTTTGTGGAAATAAGTGTTTGAATGATTTGTTAAGTGTATTTTGAAAAAAAAGTTTGCTAGATTTTTTTTGTTGTATCTAGATCCTCATTTATTTATTTTTTTGTAATATCATTTGACGCTACACTTCATTTTATTTTTAAATTAAAGTGCAATCCTGCATAGTTTGAAGAAACACCCAGGAATTTTATCTTATGTTGGCATGTAATGCTCTTTTGAAAGTGCAATCTTAGCAAGCCTTTGCCTTCCTTCTCCGAAAATTTATTCCACAACCCATTAAATGTTCCTAATCAGATTACTCGATTATTCGAATTAACTAGTTTATAGATTAATCGACTACTAAAATAATCGATAGCTGCAGCCCTACAATACTTGTTCAATGTCAACCCTCCCACTTTAAATGAATTTGACATCTACTAGAGATAAACCACAATTTAACTAGACTAGAAAAATTTTTAGTTCACATCAAAGGAATGAAAAGAGCCACGCAATTGGATGTCTATCATCGTCAGTAAATTAATTGAAAAGTTTAAACACGGCCGGGGTGTAAAACCAGGTAACTCAGATGCTAAAGAAAGCTCTCATGAAATTTCACCATACTAGACAGGAATTTTCAGTGCAATGCCACAAGCCAGGACAGGTTTGTACGCGTATTTACCATAAGATGCCGCCATTGCACTCTCAATGGTATCACCAGACGGGGTTGAAATCTGTATACTTTTTTTTAACTTTATTTAGTAGCACTGTTTTAGCCTGGCGGAATGGTGATTCAGAAAAGCCTGGTGTCCCACCAGGCTTATAAAGCAGTGTGATTTGTCATGAGCCAACTAACTGACTAAAAATCTGACCAATTGACTAATAAACAAACAGACCACCCAAAAAAATGTAATCATTGACTTTATGATCCACCCATTGATTGACAGTGCTGCTGGCTCACTCACAAACCAGGTAATTAAAAGGACAGACACCCAGATCTTGTGTGAAAGACGGTTGTTCAAAGTTTTTAGGTATGCGATGATAATGTAGAAAATATATTCATTTATTTATTTTGTGTCATCAATTATACTAACACGCATGGTCACTGATGGACTGGACGAAATAGCCCAAAAAATAAAGATCTGTTTTGGGTTTTTTTCATGGCAAGGGATGCTGGGAAATCAAGAATAAATACATACACTACATTTAACACCTAGCATAATGGATTTTCCCCCCATAACCTGTCACTATGTAAGACTGTATTAGATTTCTGTTGATATTATTCTACTCCAGTCCTGTAGTTGGCAGTAATGATAATTACAAAGTCCGAAAACTCATTTCTACCGCTACTGTTTTTTTAGGTTTCATTACAGAAAGCAACAGTGGTTTGTTTTGGCCGGAGGTCCTAAAAGTCATTTTGAATTCTTTTCAGGGAGGAGAGCAGGAGAGACTTTCTCCACGAAAGGAGTATTTATAGATGACAACATTAGTGCTGCTACACTGAACGTGTCACACATTCAAAATGCTGTAAAAGCCTTAGGAGAAACACGCCGGTACCAAACATCAACATTGGACTGATCGGAAAATGTCTGAAATAGAACAAAATCTTGTTTTGAACCTTTTCTCAATTTATATACACATTTATAACATTGGCTGCCATTGACGGCCAGACACGTCCAATCCATTTTGACTGGGAGGGGCGATTCCCTCCCAGTCGAATTGGATTGGATGTACTCTCGCCGTCTAGCAATGAATCTAGAAAATCAGGAAGTCCCAGAAATCGTTCATTGATTCATCAATCCAGTACCAAAAATGGACTGATACTTTGTGATCTTGTCCATGATCGGCATTAATAGTGGGAATACACATAAAGCTGTCACAGGATACCAATTTGAATCCAGAGCTGATCCTTTCTTATTCACACTGGTTTACCACAATTCAATTTCGCAGACTTCTTCTGTGCCCTTCCTGAGGAGTCTTTGGTACCAGATACAACTTCAGTGTCTTATCTCCGGACACTTGGTCATCTTTTAATTCATTTATTGAACACAGCCCGACCACAGCACTACAATTAAAAGCCAACGTGACCACAAGACTTTGTCTTCCGATTTAAAAGCAAAAATGCCCACAGCTGACATAGCCTTACTAGTGGGAACATGTGAATTATGGGAAAGCAAATAAATGAAATCTGTTCCAGTTTGTGTGATTAACCCTTGTTGAGCCCGAGGTTCGCCACACCTCGCCTCGTTTTGAACACTGAACACAAGTTGAATGAAAAAGTAGAGAAATTACACCCACCTTTCGTCTGCGAGCTCGCCAAAATTCAATGGGAGTGGAATTGGAGACGAGGTGTGGATACAACACCGGGCCACGCCGTTCGAAGTGGCCGCTAAAGTGTCTCCTCCGCCGGGGCTGCTTCGTCCTACTCCCCCAAGCCGAGCCAAGCCGCCTCTCCCGGCCTATTGTTAGCTAACCACCGGGGAGCCTCCCCGGCGAGGGAATAACCGCCCATCTGGTGTAAAGCGGCCACGCTATTGGCTGGCGCCTGCTCTCCCTCGCTTCTGATTGGCTGCCAGGGGTGTTCCTTTAACACCACGAGGTTTCCACAGAATCACAAGGAGGGAACACAGGTGTTGCGTTCAGGGAGAATTAGGATTTAGGAGAGACAGCATGCGCATCAAGAGGCAACGCCTTCCTGGCTGACGTCCACCTGCTGGCCCCCCACCTTTTTTTTAAATATTTTAATATTTCATGTCACGTGGTCACGTGACGCGTTCACACAACCCAAATAATATGAATAATGCATCATAACTCAATTCTATACATGCTTTATTCTCTTTTGTCTTTTGTTGGCATATCTATTTTGTTTTGGAGGGTTGGGGAAAAAAACGACAATCCCCTTGAAAGCCATTCAGCATTTTCCCACATAAACCACGAATAATCCTTCAATTGCTGAGTCTATAATTAATCAGATTTAGAGTCTGCAGCGGTAATTAAATCCACCGAGATCACACGTAGTAGCTTGATTTTTCCTGTTAAACCCAGCGTCAGACTCCTTTACAATACACAAAAACGCAACACAAAATATTCCAAACATGAAACGATACGATTTCACGTGAGCCCAATTCGCTCTCTGGTGAAGACAATAGTGACACCTACAGGGCAAAGAACAGAATGTCACGCAGAGATTACTTCATTTTCATTACGTTGTGAAAAACTGCGCATAAACGTGTGCAAAAACAACAGTAGAGCGCAATAACAAATAAAACCATGTACATCGTGTTAAAACTTACTTCAAATGGGGGCGAGGGGGTTGACAACGAATTTACAAAGATGAAAATCTGAATAATATTCTTTTAATAAGTGATAATTACTTTTGAGTATGCAGTAAATTTACTTAATCTCTGACGTTTACGACAAACCAAGTAGTTTTAAAAAAGGATGGAAAATTGAGGAATCTATTCCAAAGTACACCCTCCACTGACTAGGTCACGTTTATCGAATGGTTCCGATGCAAAACTGCTAACAATGGACGACGCCAGTCTCCTTGGCTCACAGTGTACATCAGATATCTAGCCTTATACATGGGACATCTGTGGTGGAGGACCGATATTGACTGATTAATTGGAACGGCTCGATTATTTACTAATATGTGTCGTCTTACTCGACAAACTACTCGAAAAAATTGTTCAACTGTCAATTTACTGTATCTCATGAGTGCATGTGAATAAAAAGAGGGAATAAATTAGAAAAATGTTATCTTTTATTATGAAGTGACTAGATGTGTTGCCACACTGTTACATGAAGGTTCACTTACAAAAAGTAAATTGATGGGAATGAACTATGTAGTTTGATGACATTTACACACGAAACAAACGGGAAGTGCCTGGAACTAACGGGAAATCCTCAGGAGGTCTTGAAAGGAGTGCAGATCCCTTGCACTTGTGCTCCATCTACACAGAAGAAATATTCAATTTAGTTGCTTGCTATCTGCAAAAACTTTTTTCTCCGTCAGTGCAGTGCTGGCCAAAAGTATTGGCACCCCCAGCAATTCTGTCAGATAATGCTCAAGTTCTCCAAAAAATGATTGCAATTACAAATGCTTTGGTAGTATTATCTCCAATTATTTAGCTTGCACTGAAAAAACACAAAAGAAAATGAAAAGAAAAATCATTATCATTTTACACAAAACTCCAAAACTGGGCCGGACAAAAGTATTGGCACCCTCAGGTTAATATTTGGTAGCACGACCTTTAGACAAAATAACTGCGAACAACCGCTTCCGGTATCCATCAATGAGATCCTTACAATGCTCTGCAGGAATTTTAGACCATTCTTCTTTGGCCAACTGCTTCAGGTCTCTGAGATTTGAAGGGTGCCATTTCCAGCTCTCTCCACAGGTGTTCTATGGGATTCAGGTCCGGACTCATTGCTGGCCACTTTAGAAGTGCTTTCTCTCAAACCATTTTCCAGTGCTTTTTGAAGTGTCATTGTCTTGCTGAAAGACCCATGACCTCTGAAGGAGACCCATCTTTCTCACACTGGGCTCTACATTATGCTGCAAAATTTGTTGGTAGTCTTCAAACTTCATAATGCCATGCACATGGTCAAGCAGTCCAGTGCCAGTGGGAGCAAAGCAACCTCAAAACATCAGGGAACCGCCGCCATGTTTGACTGTGGGGACCGTGTTCTTTTCTTTGAAGGCCTTGTCCCCCCCCCCCACCCCCCTGTAAACTATGTCAATGCCTTTTCCCAAAAAGCTCTACTTTTGTCTCATCTGACCAGAGAACATTCTTCCAAAACCTTTTTGGCTTTCTCAGGTAAACTTTGGCAAACTTCAGCCTGACTTTTATGTTTTTGGGTCAGAAGTGAGGTCTTCCTGGGTAGAGTTCCTTTTTATTCAGATGCCGACGGATAGTACGGGTTGACACTGTTGTACCCTCAGACTGAAGGACAGCTTGCAGGTAGAGCTGGGAATCTTTGGGCACCTAACGATTCGATTACGATTACGATTCAGATGGTCCGATTCGATTCTAAAACGATTATTGATGCACCCCCCCCTTTTTTTTTTTTTTTTTTAAATATTTTGTACATTTGTTCCAAAATTGTTCAAAAATACTCTCAGGCTAAACCAAACTACTATTTCAGTATCAAGTTAAAATATAGCAGTAAACAAATATACAAAAATAACATTAAATAAAAAACTCCAGTCCCCATTCTGTATCAGCAGCTTTAAACTACATTCAATTAATTTAATGTTGTGAATCAACCGTTAAAGTTGTTAAAATTGCTCCCGTTAATCCATAATTTCCCTTTTGTCAACTTTCGACATGTGAAAGTTTTAAAACTATTTTAAAGATAGATTCAAGTCAATATTTTACCGATTTAGGAGTATTTTAGATAAAAAGTTAATTAGGTTTGCTTGGAAGGTTCGCTACAACAGCCTTGCAGAGAAGTGTACTGCTTTAAGATGGCGGCCGTTTACTACGTCTGCATCTAGCTTTTTGTAGATGTGCTGCAAACGCTACCGCTACCGTAGTGCATCTAGTCTTATATAAATGATATCTACCGTAACATTATGTGGATGACGTACTTTTGTAGCAGCTTCAGGTATGTTGTTGTGTTTTTTTATCTCGTGGCATGAGTTGAGCTAGAGCCGTGAGTTGAGCATTGGCATTACCCGAGGGGCCAGGTAATGAGAAGCATGATGTTTAGCTACTCTCGCTCCGTTGCTCATTGACCGCGCGGCGCGCTGAGTGTGTTGTACTTCCGCTTTACTTGGCATATTTCAATAATCGGAATTTGGATGTTTGTGAATCGTTCCCGAATCTTCCACGGCCGAATCGCGAATAATCTAAGAATCGGAAATTTTGCACACCTCTACTTGCAGGCATGAAAATGGGTCAGGAGTTAAGAAGGTGACAAGGGTGTGGAGGAAATATGTTCCTGTAGAGCTGACCCAAACGACTAATTTTCTCCCGATAAGTCAGCAGACTATTTTTACGATTAGTCGACTAGTAAAAAATATTTTATTATTATTATTATTTTTTTTATAACTAATTTAGCAGTTAAATTTTTGTTGACACTTACTAATTTACAAAAACATTTTGGAACACAAATTCTTTATTAAAGTACAAATAAACATGCAAATAACAGTAATTAATTGCACATAAATAATGAGGTCAAATGCTCATAGCATTAACTAGTGCAAAAGATGGAATGTAAACAGATTCAGAACACCGACTTCGCCTTTCATTTTAAAGCTATTCTCAGTGTAGAATCTGAAGATTGTAGTATTATCGTATTTACATATTATAGTATTAATTCTGAAGTATGTGGGATTAACTCCAGAAAGCGTTATTTATATGAACGTGACGTGCTTTTATTTTTGAAATGTTCACCGGAAGTACGTTCGCTAAACAGATAACGGCTTCACACTCCGCAAAAAAAACACTTTTCGTCATTGCTTGTGGTGTCACTCATAGATTTTTTTTTTTTCGTTTGCAAATGCTGTGAACTAGCGATTTTTAATGTTTGAACCTTTTAACCGCAAGTTTGTGTAATGGAGAAGACCGCCAATGCTTTATAACAGACTAAAATAGGTTGCCCCCCCCCCCAATTAGTCTCAATGTAGCAATGCTAACGTTTACAGTGTTCAATATACATGTGTTTCCTTATTTTGTATGTCTGAACTGTGATTCTACGGCGTGGTGATGACCAATAAACATCTGTGAAACGAACTGGAGTCTCATATGTCATCTACACGCACGCACAAATGTACACATGCACGCACGCGTCGATAAAACGCAACCTTGAAAATTATCGCCCTCATTTTAATTTACCTTGCGACAAATGGACTCATTGCATAACGCGACAGGTTTAGCAACTTCAATAAAACATGTCGTTAGTAAGCTAGATGGAATTACGACCCCCCCCTTAAAAATGTTCTCCTTTGATCTACACAATTCACATTTTTGACTTCAAAATGGTGAATTTCGCCGAAAGGTGAGTGATTTGTGAACTTGTTTGGATGTTAGTCAAGGTTCTTTATCCACCATCGGCACAATCTTTCGTTGAAATCTCTCGTCAATTGCCGAAACGTGAGTGATTTGTGAACTTGTTTGGATGTTAGTCGAGGTTCTTTATCCACCATCGGCACAATCTTTCGTTGAAATCTCTCGTCAATTTTTCTTTTCCGTCCACATCTAGGGAGGTTAGCCACAGTGCCGAGGCCTTTACACATATTGATGACACTGCGCAGGGTAGACACAGGAACACTCAGGTCTTTGGAGATGGACTTGTAACCTTGAGATTGCCCATGCTTCCTCACAATTTTGCTTCTCAAGTCCTCAGACAGTACTTTGGTCTTCTTTCTTTTCTACATGCTTAATGTGGTACACACAAGGACACAGGACAGAAGTCGAGTCAACTTTAATCCATTTTAACTGGCAGCAAGTGTGATTTAGTTATTGCCACCACCTGTTATGTGCCACATGTAAGTAATTGGTGCTGTTTTCTGAGTTTTGTGTAGAATGATTTTTTTTTTTTCGATTCTCTTTTGTGTTTTTTCATTGCAAGCAAAATAAATGAAGCTGTTACTACAAAAGCATTTCTAATTGCAACCATTTTCTGTGAGAAATTGAGCATTATCTGACAGAATTGCAGGGGTGCCACTACTTTTGGCCAGCACTGTATATGCTCGTAAATGTGGACCATGGGAGACATATGTTAAATATTTCATGGAATTACATTTTTTTTCCTCTCCATACAATTTCATGCGGGACATCAAAATGAGCGCGTAACCTGGTTGAAGTTTGTCCGACTGCAATGACTTGTGTAAGTCAAAGCGACTTGGTCTAAAACAGTCTTGCTCACACAAAAGACCAAAATGAAGTCAGAAACAATTTTGAGTAAATGTGAACTAAAACTAGACGAAGACAAACCCATTTTGAAATGGCTAAAATATGACTAAGACTAATAAGTGTTATCGTCCAAAAGACTACAAAGAAAATTAAAAATGCTGCCAAAAACAACACTGCTTCCGTCTAGTCAGCCTTTCCTTTGTCCTGGGCCTTGTGCTTGTGTGTCTCCAAACAATAAAATATATTTTAAAAGGACTAAAGGAAATAACATTATTACTAAAACTGTTGGGAGTGTCACTACTAGGAATACTGTCGGCGCAGCAATGATACGTCAGCGCGACCCGCCTATTGGTGCATATAGTGTGTGCATGTCTGTGACTGACCAGTGGTCGACGTCCGCGTCCTCAAATTGCCCTGCTTCCGCCTCGGCATCCACCTCCATTCCATCTATGGATGCAAATAACATTATGGACCATTTTCTTCATCTGTCGTACTCCTCAACAATGAGGCATAGACTTCATTACCTATTGACATGACACTTCGTCATTCTTTGCCTTATCAGAGGGGGCCGAGCTTCAATTAGTATAGTAAGGCGAAGATGGCACACGTTCATGTCTCATTCAAGCTTGGATTTTTGAAGAACTATGAAAGCTGAACCGCATACAAACAGGAAGGATTGTCTCAGGAGTGATTTGTTCAAGGATTCAAGGTAAATATTTTTTTCCGTGCCATGCATGCATTTTGAAACGCTGTGAAAAAAAATCAATGGGAGAATGGGAACCGCTACAGCACTGGCGTCATTCTTCGACATATATACGTAAAATAGATACATAACTGCCCGTTTTTTTGCTCTTTTAACAAAGAATCGAGACAGTTTTACGTCTATATCTACAAAGAATTAAGTGATTGACGCATTTATAAGCAGGAATTTTCTTCTTTCTTTACACATGGAGGCGGCTAATTTTCGTAACTGACTAGCCTCGTAGTTGGCAATATTTACGCGAGATAAATGCTACCTGCACGTTTTTTTTGTTTTGCTTTTAACCAAGAATTGAGACTGCTTTACGTCCATATCTATAAAGAATTCAGGGATTTAAGCATTTATTCACTGGAATTTTCAACAGAAAAAGCTCTTTGTTTACATCTGGTAGCCGTTAGCTTCATTCGCTAACAGAGTAGCATTGTACTTCAACATATATACGTAAAATAAGCACTAACTGCACGTTGTTTTTTTTTGTTTGTTTTTTTTTTTTTTTACTTTTAACCAAGAATAGAGACTTTTACGTCCATATCTATGAATAATTTGGGGATTTAAGCATTTATTCACAAGAATTTTCAACAAAAAAATGCTTTGTTTACGTCCGGCGGCCGCTAGCATCATTCGCTAACAATATACACTGTATAATGATAATAAAAGGCTATTCTATAATAGGTTTTGATTGTATATATTATTTATTAACAATCTATTTACATATTATTCATAATTAATTCTGCATGTTTTCCGCTAGTATTACGTTTCTGGTGTTAAATTGAGTGATTTATTAGCTGTTGAAAACTTGCAGTAAATTAAAAAAAAAATTTTTTTAAGTTGCTATTTTGGTCAAAAACTTGCTAAATATTGCTATTGATCCTAAAAATATAGGTGATTATCTCTGTATTTGGTGATTTTTGTGCATCAAGTGTAAAATCTGAGATTTTTATAGCCTTTTAAGTTGTGTTATACTTATGTAAAAATAATTAATCGGGATTTTATAAAGGAACGACTGACTTTTTTGATGCCGCTGCTCATGGAGACTCATATATGGGTAAGTTAGGGGCCTGTTTTGGTTTTAGGATGGTAGCAGCTTTGGTTTTGAAAATATTTGAAGTTTTTGAAAATAGGCCCCCAACGGATCAGCCCTGTTTCCCGTGTCATGACAATAGGTTAAGTCATGAAGTCTATGAATGAGGTAAAAATTTGGTCCAACCGTCGCACTGTGCATCCATGCCCTGCTGGGTGCGTACGCCACCCATGTGGTAGCGCTGCGCCACGCTCTGCGCCAACATGCCCTCCAACCGTTCCAGTGTGGCTTGGCCCTCCTGGGTCAGCGCAGATAGACCCTCGTCGCACGTGTAAAAGGTGGGGATGTCGGCGTGGCCATGCTCTGAATTGAACATCCATACGTCCGGCGTTTAACTCACTGGCTGACATTGAGTGAGTTTTCTGTGCCGTTGACGGCAATAGACGTCCGATTGGACATCTATCGTCGTCAACTGCAGTCGGTGAGTGTTCTTACCAGCTTCTGGAAATACACAAGAGAGAAGGAAGGATTGACTTTTTGCCTGTCACAATTAAAAGAATAATCGACAACTAATAGTTTATCAAATGAATCCAGATTTAATAATTATAGGCCTAGCAAAACAAGTCGTTACATTGTACCAGAGGTGGAATGTAATGGAGTAAAAGTACTTCATGACTGTACTTAAGTCCATTTTTGTGTATCTATTTTATTTCACTACATTTTACAGCAGGTATCTGTACTTTTTACTCCACAACTTAATTAGCTTAAATATATTTTGATTTCTGTTGTCCTTAATAAAAGCAGATGTTTCATCCCTCTACTAACTCATTGCCTGCTGTTGACGAGTGACGTCCAATTCATTCAAATGGGGAGGACAGGCTGTTCACGCTCATTTTTCAGTGCTTGGATGTCCAACACCGTCAATAGCAGCAAACGAGCTATTGTTTTTCTTTAGCTAAATCATCCAGATGTAAATATCTGCGTGTTTAGTCTCACCAGCCTCCTCGACATCGTACTCTTCGCCTTCAAAATCATTGTCAGAGTCATCATCTTCGGGATCGGGATGCAGCGCCTGACACTCGCACATGGCCGCAAACATGGACTCCACTGAACACACACGCATAATAACAACTAGGGTTGGACATCTTCCATTCATACAAATACAGTATCTTTGAAGTCAGGATTTATTACAATTCGTCATCCAAACAACAAAGAAAAAAATGTCCCTTTAGTAGCTCTGTAAACAACAGGTAAAGTGACCGACCAAATAAAAAACTGCAACCTATCAGTGAGCACTACAAATCAAGATGAAGACAAAAAATAAACACACATGCTGCTTTGTCACCGGGCACAAATCGGATCTCTGTGATACCACCTTCCTCTCCATCATCTCCACCCTCATTATCATCTTCCTCCTCACTACCCACTCCATCATCCGCTTCATCTGCTGCCTTCTCCGCCATTTCAGCATTGTTCTCCTCTGGAAGGAAGCATAATTAGAGAAAGCTGTTAATCGTTATCAAAGATAGTACTGTACTAGTTAAGGGTGTAACGGTACATGTATTTGTATTGAACCGTTTCGGTACGTGGTCCTCGGTTCGGAACAGAGGCGTACCGAACGAGTTTCTGACGTAATGTAACCCTTACTTTTCGAGGCTGCGGGTTACAGTTTCTTTGTGTAGATTATATTTGCTCCGTCTTCTCTACTGTAATGAGGACCAACACGGCACGACAGTATAACCCAGAAACGTCAACGGCGCGACAACGTGGCCACCGCGAAAACGCAGTGAAACGCGGGCGTTAAAGTCATCAGCCAATGCACACTAGTCGCAGTGCAGCCGTGTGTTAGACGCGTCCCAGAAGCAGCTCAACACGACGCACACGAAAAGAACGGCAGAGTTTATTATTTGACGCGAGACGCGACCCTGCTGCGTAAATACTACTACCGGTAGCTAGAATCGGGCAGACCGGAAGTCACTCGTGTAAAAATACGATGGATCCGGTCGATTTTCAAACTAATATGCAACCGCAACCCACTTTTTGAGTCCATCAGATCTCTTGAGTGGTAGATCGGGGCACAGTTGACTTGTCTTTGTTGATTTACTGCTGTCTTCTCCGCTATAATAACCAACACGGCCCCGTGTTCAATACAAAACCCTCCTACCACAACAAAACAAGAAGGAATTAATATTCACATAGGAACTAAAGTTATACAACACAAAATATACAATATAAATGATTACTACATCACATTTGTAAAATATAAACACGTAATAAAATAATAGCCCATTTAAATAAAATAAACTGAAATGAGCTAAAACACCCGTAATTAAATAATAAGAATAATACAAAGATCCTACTTACACAATTAAATTTATTCATTTCTGTGTGGCGCTTTAACTTGAGAAAATCTACCAATAAAGCTTTTGAAAACCGTTCATAAGAAGAAAAAAAAAAAAAGATTCATTGAGGCATTTCATTTGTAAAATACATGTTAAAATCTTTGTCATTGGGATTGCTTTTCTCTTTAGCACAGGACTTCTTTTTTCTTCTTTCTTTCAGAAAGAAAGCTGACCAATACGCGGGGTCTGAAAGGCAAATTGTTGTTGGATTATCTTTAAATACCCGCTACTTTTTGAGCAGAATTGTAGCTTTGTATAGGCTAATGTTCCTATTGTTGAAAGCACCAAGGTGTGTAATAAGCAACTAGCATATTTATATTTTGCATTTTGTTTTCTTACTGTACCGAAAATGAACCGAACCGTGACCTCAAAACCGAGGTACGTACCGAACCAGATTTTTGTGTACCGTTACACCCCTAGTACTAGTCCCATTTCTAGTATTAGTTAACTTTTTCCATGCACAAATGCATGCAAAGACTATGGTGTTAAAGAGAAACTGTGTTGAGTATCCTGACCACTGAGTTTTCCGTTGACCATTACATAGAGATGCTCTTGGGGGTACGCGCTGACGTCTCTGGAGATGGCGTGCAGGCCGATGGTAGGATACTCCAGACAGAAACCCAAACCGGCACCATCGAACCAGGACAGACGACTGCAAACAGTTTAACAATGTGGCGACGTTAGCAGAGATTTGAACTCGGGATGTTAAACCAGAGGTTTCAAAGTCGCGGCACGGGAGTCAGACACACTGGACCGCTAAGGTAAATCATGTGCATTAACGTTATGTTTCTTACAAACAAACAAAAAAACTTTTATAAAAAGAAAACTGAAATAAAGGAATAAGCACTTTTTTTCTGTTTAAAAAAAATAGTTATTGTATTTTATTTTTTTCTGATTAAATTAGGGCTGTCAAAATGATCGCGTTAACGGGCGGTAATTAATTTTTTTAATTAATCACGTTAAAATATTTGATGCAATTAGCGCACATGCCCCGCTCAGACAGATTTAAATGACAGTACAGTGAAATGCCCACTTGTTAATTGTGTTTTGTGGAGTTCTGCTGCCCTCTGCTGGCGCTTGGGTGCGACTGATTTTATAGGCTTCAGCACCCATGAGCATTGTGTAAGTAATTATTGACAACAATGGCGGGCTACTAGCTTATTTTTTGATTGAAAAATTAACAAATTTTATAAAACCAAAACATTAAGAGGGGTTTTAATATAAAATTTCTATAACTTGTACTAACATTTATCTTTTAAGAACTACAAGTCTTTCTATCCATGGATCGCTTTAACAGAATGTTAATAATGTTAATGCCATCTTGTTGATTTATTGTTATAATAAACAAATACAGTCCTTATGTACCGCATGTTGAATATATATATATCCATCTTGTGTCTTATCTTTCCATTCCAACAATAATTTAAAGAAAAATATGGCATATTTTATAGATGGTTTGAATTGCGAGTAATTACGATTAATTAATTTTTAAGCTGTAATTAACTCGATTAAAAATTTTAATCTTTTGATAGCCCTAGATTAAATATGTAAAATCAAAACTGAACATTAAAAAACAGGAAAATACTATTTACCCAGCACTTAAAATTATCTGATTTTATGAAGTTGTCTTTTAGAGTGACCTGGATGGATAGAATCAGAAGTATATCAGAAGGACAGCCAATACCTGGGAGAATGGACGGAGGTTCTAAATTATGGAAAATCAAGGGTATCGAAACAGTTGGGTACTTGATCTATCTCTTGATCTCTTAATCTATCGCAGATCGAGGAAATAACACTCAAACAACTAAGAAATGGTCTACTGTCAAAGTTCTACAATCTACTTCAGTGGATAAATTTAATGCCTGGAGAAATGACTTGAACGAAAATATTGCTGAGAATGATTTAGTGCTGCAACGATGAATCGATTAACTCAAGTATTCGATTAGAAAAAAATACTCAAATTAAATTTTGTTGCCTCGAGTATTCGTTTAATTTAAGTGGCGTTGTAACGGTTTATTTTGAAAGTGTTTGCATTTAGTATTATTGATTAGGGTGGATACACTGCCCTCTGGTCTGCCTCTTTTCACATGGCTGAATCCAACTGCTCCCTCTTAAGACCAACGTAAGCCAAGTTTTTGTTTGAGCTAATGTTTTTAATGCATTCATAATTTAGTTTATAGGTGCAATTAGCCATTTTTTTGTGGGAATATGTGTCAGAACCATTTTTTTAGAGCATTGTAAAAAAAACTTTAGCATTTTATCGCATTTAAGCAAGTGGACTTTTTCTATGTAAGTTAGCCAATTGTTCTTTTGTTTTACATTGATCCTCAATTTTTCAAGTTTATACTGTTTGAGGCTCAGCTCAGGTATTTTAATTTTTCATATTCCTTATCTGATTACTCGATTATTTGAACTAACTCGTCCATCGATTAATCAACTACTAAAATATTCGATAGCTGCAGCCCTAGAATGATTGGAATGAAGCATGTTTGAAAGCCCATAAAACACAATAAATACTAGATTAAAACTGATTCAATACAAGTAGTTAACAAGAATGTATATAACTCCTGAAATACTGCATTACATGTTTGGTAACATTCCTGATACATGCTCTAAATGTAACGACTTCAAGGGTACCCTCATACACTGTGTATGGGAGTGTTCGAAAATTCTGAATTTTTGGAAAGATATTACAAAATGTTTATCATGTGTCTTTAAAGTGAATGTACCTATCTCGGCCAAACTTTGTGTTTTGGGTATTTATCCCACAGATGCTGTTAGAACCAAAAAATGAAAAAAAAGTTAGATTTTGGATTACTGCATGCACGAAGAGTGATCGCCTTGAATTGGAAGAACATGGAACCACATTCGTTAAGACAATGGATTAAGGAACTGTCGCAAGGCAAAGGAATGGAAAGACTGACTTACATCTCGAAAGGAAAACCGAAAGAATTTGTGAAAGTATGGGACACATACAGTATATGTATGTTGTATCAACATTCTAAACTAAAGGAATCTGGGAATGTAATGACATCTATATATATTAGATTTTTGATTTTTTTCTTTGCAAGCTGTGTGAATGTGTGTGTGAATGTGTATAAGATTATTCATTATTTTTGTTTTTTATTCAATTGGGTTGCGAAATATGGCCTTGTGGCCATGATGTTTTGAATTTTCAGTTTTTGTCTTTTAATTTTTTGGAAGAAAAAAAAAAGTAGAGGAAAAAAAAAAGGGACAGCGAATGTTAGAGGATTTGGAGATAAAGTCTGAGAGGCCAGACATGAGATGGTTTGGACATGTTCAGAGGAGAGATAGTGTGTATATTGGCAAAAGGATGCTGAATTTCCATATGCCAGACAGGAGGTCTAGAGGATGACCAAAGAAGAGATTTATGGATGTAAAGAGGACATGAAGGTAGTTGGTGTGAGAGCAGAGGATGCAGAGAACAGGGTAAAATGGAGACAACCGTTTCGCTGTGGCGACCCCTGAAGGGAAAAGCCGAAATGATAAGAAGACTGTTTATTTTTGTAAGATTTTTTATTCCTAAAATAATGGAAATACATTTTAAAAACAATGAAAAAAGAATATTTGCTTTCAAAACTTATCAACTTTTTTCTTAAGGTCTACAATGTCCCTAAACGATTAAGAGACTATCAAAATAATTGTCCATCCATTTGGAAAATCGATTAGATTGAATAACAACCTTGTGTTGAAGTAAATAAAACGGTGAAGGAATCCACCAGAATGCGGTCTGAATTCAAACTTTAGAAGAAAATGGATTCTGATTTTTTTTGTGCGTCTTTTGCGCTTTTACTTGAAGTTTCCGACATAAGATAAACTGGAAGTTCCGGTTCCGACTAACGTGTCTAAACATTAGTCCTAAATATAAATCTAGTAAAACATCAACTGCTTTAAACAATCCTGTCAATTCATTTTGAAACCGTAAACATTCAGTAAATGTGAAGTTAAAAGCAGCATTTTGCAATTGTAACTAAACCGACTCACGTTTCAGCGATGTAGAGCGTCCCGTTGCCCAGCTTTTGTCCGTCCAGCACTGCGGTCGTGTCGGCCTGCTGGAGGCGAACTCCCTCGGTGGGAGGCCGGAGGTTCTTCAACAAAACCATAGCGTCTTTCCACAACGATAAGCTCTGCGCTCTCCCTGCGTGTGGCTAAACCAGCCTGGGCTTAGCGTGTGCGTGTCTGGCAGAACAAATCCGAGCATTTATTTATTTACCCTGCTGAGGACAGTCACCAGCTAGCCGGGCCGTGCATGAACTTCCCGACGAGAAGGAACCGAGGCCGTCGTAAACTCCCAGAAGTGGAAAACTGGAAAACTGGGACGACTCGAGAGATTCTGGTCCAAGTGTGACGTTTAACGGCTTCATGTGTTCTCGCGAGAACACCAACGCGACACTAAAGAAAGTTCCCGCCCTTTGCTTCTGAATTCACAATTATTTTTTTTTCCGGGGCGGTTTTGGGCCATGTACAAACATAATTCAAATAAAAACTGTAATTCCCGAGATTTAAGAAAAAAATGTTTATTTTTTCGTTGTAAAGAATTTCCATTATATAGCATTTTCTAAAGTAGTGTTTAGTCAATGACTGGTCACGGTCAGCTGTCATACAAGGACATTGTCGTTATCGGAAACGAAGTATAGTGAAAAATTATGAATGGGGGAGGGGGTTTTAACCCGTTTCAGGGCATTCATTGAACTCACGGTGCCATTGACGTCAATAGATGTCCAATCAATTTAAAGTGGGAGAAAAGGCAGCAGTTCAAATTAACTACAGTCAGCCCTCATTTTTCGCGGTTAATGGGGACTGGAACCTGGCGTGATAAGTGAAAAACCGCAAAGTAGCACCCCCTCAATTTTTTTTTTTTTTTTTTTTTTTTGTGTCTAATGCATTTATCCAGATTTAGCATTGGAAAGAAATACATATAGGACATGTTTTTTCACTTTTTCCCCCGCAAAGTACAATTTTTGAAAAAATGTATAAGGCCGAAAGCACAGACAAGACTGAAAAAGCAGTTTCTGCTCTTGCACTCCTCTTTAAAAGAAATTGCTGTATTTTAACAATACGTCTATATGCTGCCACAGCAGATTCATGCTGCATTAAGTCCCTGAACTATTTTTAATTTGTCCGTTTTACCCTGGAAACCCCCGTTTACAGACGTCGCGTTTGTTTCAACCTAGGCATAAAAAGGTAAGTAATCGTATGTATTTTCGAAATGTCTGTCTTTTTAGCTTGGAATCATTAATTGGTGTCTATTTCTTTTGGGGGGGGAAAAAAAAAAAACCTTAAAAAATTATTCACTCGCATATTTTAAACTTTTAAACGAATGACATCACAATGAAAAAAAAATGGCGTCTGTAAAAAAAGTCACGGATATCTACATCATAACTATCGCTTAATTGTTTTTTTTTTTTTTTTTGTTACTGTCGCATTTTCTCTGATATGTTAGATAAATAATCGATCCAAACAAAGAAAAATTGAAAAAAAATGTCATGAAAAATGAATGAACTCCATTCCAGGGAAATCATATTTTGCTTTTCAAAAAGAGGACACAAAACACAGACATAAATAATCCCCGTTTAGGCTTATATTCAAAGTTTATACGGATCGATAGCATGCATGCACTGTCTGTGCATGTCACACATACAAACGGGCAGTTTGCCCCGACTCTCGGCCGTGTAAGCAATCTTGAAATATTGCTCATATAGAGCAGAGAGAAAACCAATCATTCTCAGGCTTATCCTCAACCCATTTTGATTTTTTTATGACTGTTGTCAAGGCCGGCCCTTCCCCAAAAGCAGTGTTCAATGCAAGCTAGGCGCTAAAAACGCACACCTGCACCGCTACCGAAGCACTCTGTCTCTCTCGCTCTTTGATGACGTAATTGCTGCATGAATTCCGATTTGGGAGCCTTGACAGTACACACTGCCGCGATATTCTGGAAAAATGTGGCCAAGATCGGATTTGAACCACCTACGAAAGTGACCCAGATTGGATTTGAAATGGTCCAGTTCTACGCGACTCGTCACGGTCAGACCGTCAAGTTAATGTCTCAATCGAGTCGGAAAAAAAACAAAAAAATCGGATTCATGCATTAAGACCTGTAGTATGAACGTTAGACTTCTATTCTCCGTGTCAAACACCTGAACAGGGCAGGTTAAAAAAAAAAAAGTATGAACCACATATATTTGTATAATTTTTCGTAATTATTTTCTCGATATATATATTTTTTACCATTTTTTAAAATATATTTTAAATAGAAAATTTTAAGGCGATTCAAATAAAGAATGACCCTATTTCATAATTAAATATTTTAGGGAGAAAAAATAAAATAGCAGCATCACGTGACAATTATAGAAAACTGGGAAATCTGATCTTTCAAACACCCACTGCCTCATTCTGATTCATATACTAGTCCTTCTAAAAAATTGCATATTGTGATAAAGTTAATTATTTTCTGTAATGTACTGATAAACATTAGGCTTTCATATATTTTAGATTCATTACACACAACTGAAGTAGTTCAAGCCTTTTATTGTTTTAATATTGATGATTTTGGCAAAAAAGTCAAGAAAAACCAAAAATCCCAAAAAACTAGCATATGATGAAAGGGTACTCTAAAAAAGCTACTAACCTCACCATCTGAATCAACATATTAAGTCAAAACACCTGCAAAAGATTCCTGAGGCTTTTAAAAACTCCCAGCCTGGTTCATTACTCAAAACCGCAATCATGGGCGAGACTGCCGACCTGACTGCTGACCAGAAGGCCATCATTGACATCCTCAAGCAAGAGGCTAAGACACAGAAAGAAATTTCTGAGCGAATAGGCTGTTCCCAGAGTGCTGTATCAAGTGGGAAGTCTGTGGGAAAGAAAAAGTGTGGCAGGAAACGCTGCACAACCAGGTAACCGCATCCTGAGAAAGATTGTGGAGAAGGGCCGATTCCAGACCTTGGGGGACCTGCAGAAACAGTGGACTGAGTCTGGAGTAGAAACATCCAGAGCCACCGTGCACAGGCGTGTGCTGGAAATGGGCTACAGGTGCCACATTCCCCAGGTCAAGCCACTTTTGAACCTGGAACAGAGGCAGAAGCGCCTGGCCCGGGCTACAGAAAAGCAGCACTGGACTGTTGCTCAGTGGTCCAAATTACTTTTTTCAGATGAAAGCAAATTTTGCATGTCATTCCGAAATCAAGGTGCCAGAGTTTGGAGGAAGACTGGGGAGAAGGAAATGCCAAAATACCTGAAGTCCAGTGTCAAGTACCCACAGTCAGTGATGGTCTGGGGTGCCATGTAAGCTGCTGGTGTTGGTCTACTGTGTTTTACCAAGGGCAAGGTCAATGCAGCTAGCTATCAGGAGATTTTGGAGCACGTCATGCTTCCATCTGCTGAAAAGCTTTATGGAGATGAAGATTTCATTTTTCAGCACGCCCTGCTCACAGTGCCAAAACCACGAGATGGGAGAGGGAGAGGGAGAGAGGGAGAGAGAGAGAGAGGGAGAGAGAGAGAGAGAGAGAAAACCACTGGTGAATGGTCTACTAATGATGGGTCCGTGAGACCTCATGAAGCCTGTTGACACAGTGTGAATACTGTGTCATTGAATACTGACACCAGCTGGACATAAAAAATCCCTACAGGCAACCCACTTGACAGAGTGACACTGAATTGATGACATAGCATGTAAAATCAAATCATTTAAGTCTTTGCATTCATATTGCATTATTCCATATCTTTAAATTATGTGAACATACAGTATATTAGAATGTGAAAATGTAAGTAATAATGAATGGGTGAATGAGGATGCTTGTGTACCTTTTGTTCTATTAACATTTTATTCAAAAACATAGTTTTTTTAATGTTTAAAATTTAGTTGGTTCCTTTTTATTTATTTATTTTTTAAACAAGAAATTTCACCTGCTGTGGACAACACACACTCGCATGGAACCAACGATGCCAGCATGCACAATAATTTCTTAGCCAATTAAAGGGGTTTGGATAAGACGTCCATTCCTCCAGTATTGAAAAAAATCTGCATTGCGTGCCATGTTCGGCTCAACCATGCATCATGGCACTTTTGCAATTTCATCTACAGTTGCATTGCCTCTTTGACTCCCCACTTCGTCATCTAAGTGGTACTATAGCCCATCAGAAAAAAATTGAAGTGGACAACTAATAAATTATAGCTTAATTACCAATTTCTAATAAATTACCAAAAAAGCTACTGTGGGAAAGTAAAGGAATGGCTCTATACCTGTGTTTGGGACTGGACCCATCACTATGGTTTACAGACCATGGCATTGCTGTGCTCAATTGGCCTGCCAACTCTTCTGACCTGAACCCCATTGAGATTCTGTGGGATATTGTGAAGAGGAAGTTGAGAGACACCAGACCCAACACTGCAGATGAGCTTAAGGCTGCTATCGAAGCATCCTTGGCCTCCATAACACCTCAGCAGTGCAAAAGGCTGATTGCCTCCATGCCACGCCGCATTGAAGCAGTCATTTCTGCAAAAAGGATTCCTGACCAAGTATTGAGTGCATAGCTGGTTAAATTAATTGAAGGTCGACTTTTTTTGTATTAAAAAACACTTTTTTGTATTGGTCGGATGAAATATGCTATTTTTTTTCAGATAGGGATTTTTGCTTTTGACTTTTGCCAAAATCATCAATATTAAAACAATAAAAGGTTTGAACTGCTTCAGTTGTAATGAATCTAAAATATATGGAAGTCTAATGTTTATCAGTACATTAAAGAAAATAATTAACTTTATCACAATATGCTAATTTTTTTAAGGACTAGTATTTACTTTCCAAATATTTGATCATGAAATAGGATCACTTTTTGAATTAAAAATACAATGTTTATAAAAACCAATTCAAAGTAGAAATACACTCGTTATGGCCCAAATAACACCTATATTCTTTTTTTTTTTTTTAATTCATAGTATTTAACTCATTACCCTCCATTGACAATGACAGACGTCCAATCCATTTCAATTGGCACGACTGGCCGTGCATGCTGAACTTTCCATACCATTGACGACGCCAGGTGTCCAATGTATTTTCTGCGATATGGATTGGACGTGTAGTGCCGTCAATAGCCCCAAAAAATTTCCTGTACGCAAAAATACACAATTTGCGCTTTTTCTCATGTGAAAACCGCCATCTTTTTTAATCCAATAAAAACCACCAAGCCATTTCTTTGACATTTATGTTTTATTTTATGCAAAAATTCACAAGTAGCAGCAGCCCAAACAGAAAGTGACATCACAGGGGCTAAAACTTTCCGAGAACCGGATCAGAACTTAATTAAAAAATGAACAAGGTTGGATCAGTGTAGTTCCTGGAGTGGGTAAAGGGATGGCAGAAAAAACGGGGATGGTGGGTGGTGCTCGCCAAAAACTATAAATGGGTGAATCTATTCATGCCAAATGGGGCAGTGAAACTTAAGTGCCACAAAACCTGGCAACATAACATATTTGCGTTAGGTCCCAAAAACTGAAAGGTGACATTTTAGTGAGGAAAGGAAGGTAGTACCCCCAAAAAACCTGGGGGTTCATGTACCCTTCTATGGAATGCCACCAGATGGTGGCAAAAATTCACTTAATAAATAAGGCGTCTGGTTTTGAGATGCTGTCAAAGCATTGAAGGCGGGGTCCATTTTGGAGAGGAGCTTAAAATGCCCAAACCAGGAAACCTGTCAATGAGGTTGGACTGTGAATTGCCTTAGTTTTGGTGGGTAGAGGTTGAGGCTTCCAGAGAGGAAGAGGAGGAGGAAGAAGATGTCGATTCGTCGGAGGTTTTATTTGTCCAAGAGGTTCTCCTCTGGGAGTCCCGCCTGAGTAGGTAGGCGTCGACCGAGCCTTTCCTGCGGTCTGTGTTTTTCTGCTTCTCCTCCTGGTTGATCTCCTTCTGCAGCAATAGTGCCATTTTCCGGTCGGCCTCTTCCTGCTGACGGCGGCTCGCTAGCTGGGCTTCCCATTCTGAATACAGCGCCACGGACGAAGACGTGCTAGCAGACGAAGAGGAAGAAAAGCGACGCCCCTGTTCTGTAAGAGAATCGTCGTCCTGCTCTTCGTGCTCAGGGTATTTTCTTTTAGATGTTCCTTCATCGGCGTAAATGCTCTGACTGTGGCGCGGCTCCTCCGCAAAAGAGGCGGGACAGGGGCTAGGAGATTCCGCTCTGTCCCGTTGAAGCTCCGAGATGTCTGCATGAGGGGGGCTTGGCTCACGGGAGAGGAGGATGTTCTCCTAAGAAACGCCAATTGCAGACATAGCAGTCTTAAAATCATGTCTTCATAATAATCTGGATGTGGCGGAAAACACAGACAAGACTGAAAAAGCAGTTTCTGCACTTGCAACCCTCTTCAAAAGAAACTACTGTATTTTAAGCCAAAAGAATTGCTGTGTTTGAAAGAACAATATGTCTATATGCTGCCAGAGCAGATTCATGGCGCATTAAGCCCCTGAACTATTTTTAATTTGTCTGTTTTACCCTCAAACCCCCCGTATACAGACGTCGCGCAACCGCTTTTGTTTCAACTAGAGCTGAAACGAATACTCGAGCAACTCGAGTAACTCTTGTTTAAAAACTTATCCGAGTAATTTTATTCACCTCGAGTAATCGTTTATTTTGACAGTTCTAAGCATCACGTTTTGCTCGGACTACTTTTAATGTGGGACAACGCGCTGATGTCACGTGCGTAGAGGAAGAAGCACAAAAAAAAAAAAAAAAAAATCAGCCGACAGCCGCTACAAACGACGCCGACGTTGCTAAATACTAGCCCGCACGATGCTACGTTGATAGCAGGTAGCGTCTGATGAGTCTCATAGAGATCACATGTATGTTGAACTAGATGCGAAATGACAGACTCGGCCGCGTCTGGGCAGCGTTCGTAAACAGCCGCCATCTTAAAGCAGTAGAGCGCTAAGCGCTAATAAAGAGCGCTAAGCGCTAATAAATAAGATTAATGTTACCGTCACTAGCTCACGTATCGTTAGCCCTGCGGAGGGCTAGGTTTGTATTAATTAGGACCACTGTCGATGCGTGGCTAATGTGTCTTACATACAGGCTTTAACATAACATAGCGTTGTGGAGTGATGAGGGTGTAAAATAAAAACTCAATCATGCTAACTATCACTTTTAGCTCAGTAGTCATTGCTGGATAAAACACCACGTAGCACTGGTCCCTAATGTGCTCCAATACAGCCTGTATCATACATTTATTTTGAACACTGCAAAAACTCAAAATCCCATCAGAACCTCCAGTTTAGACTAACTTAAAACTTAACTAGAACTTAAAAATGGCTTGACACAAATAGAAATTCAATTGAAACACGTGGGACAAAATCCTAACTTTTAAGTGATGTGTGTTATCAAGCGTAACGGCATTTTTAGGTATATACAGTGGGGAGAACAAGTATTTGATACACTGCCAATGGGTTTTCCCATTGACTGTGTATCAAATACTTGTTCTCCCCACTGTATATATATTATTTTTTTAATAAGATCTAAAGGTTTTTTGAGTGAAAGCAGTTAATTAGTCTTTTTTTTATTCTAGTTACATCTGAGATGCAATTGTTGGCTGTTGAATTGTTGAAAATGGTTCAAGATTAGATGAAATGTCTTGTTTTCTCATGTATATTTATAATTGCTCTTCACCTAAAAATATATTTGTCTTATCCGATTACTCGATTAATCGATAGAATTTTCAGTCGATTACTCGATTACTAAAATATTCGATAGCTGCAGCCCTAGTTTCAACCCATCCATAAAACCTAGGAGATTATACTTATTATTCAAAATGTCTGTCATTTTTAGCTTAGAATCATTAAGCGATGTCTAATATCTCGTTTAAAAAAAAAAAACGACTTAAAAAAATTATTCACTCGCATATTTTAAACTTTAAAACAGATTACGTCACAATGAAAAAAATGGTGTCTGTAAAAAAGTCACAGATATCTAAATAATAACTATCGCTTAATTGTATTTTTTTTGTTACTATCGCATTTTCTCCGATATGTTAGATGATAAATAATTGATCCAAAGAAAGAAAAATTGAAAAACATTTAAAAGGGTAAATATATGAAAAAGAACATCTCAACCACTCCTTGATGTCTGCGATTTCTGCATAGCGACCCTTGTTATATTACCATGTTTAACCCATAAAATCCCCCCAAAATCCATCCGTGGCCATTCACGGCTGTATTTTGACACTCAGTGATACATGCTACATGGAGTTTTTGGATCGAAACAAGGTAAGTACGCGATAATATCTTGTTAAAGTCATGGCGTCTTTAATTATGCTCTCGCGTGCTCTCACCTCCAGATAGGGTTTTGCTGTTTAAAAAAAATTTTTTTTTTTTTTTTTTTTTAGAAATGCCCTCCTGTTCAAAATTTTTCTTCTCCCAGAACATTGAGATTTTAAGCTTTCCAATGATGTATCACATATGCATATCATAATTTTGAAAGTTGGCCAAATTGGGCGTCTCAGAGCGGAACTTCATGTCACCAGTGTTTTCCGCCATGTACATTTTGGATGATTTTTCATGCCACTTTACTCTTAAATTTTCCTTACTATAAGTCGTACTTTTCCCACTGCTTGGCTTCATCTGCGATCTGTACTCAGGTGCCACTTATATACACACTTTCCCACACACACACTTTTCCACACTGGAAGCGACGAGAAGGGCGCAGTAGGCGTGATCTTGATTTTATACTTTTAATTTCTTTTTCAGATTATTTTGCCTTAAAATGCCTTGAATTATTATAAGGAAAGCCTTGGGATCCCGCCAGAGGAGCTGGTTGAAGTGGCTGGGGAGAGAGAGAAGTCTGGACTTCCCTGCTAAAGCTGCTGCCCCGCGACCCGACTACGGATTAAGCATTAGATCATGGATAGATGGGGGTTCGTGGGAAGTGTTGTACGCATTAACTGGAAGTCAATTATTTCTCACGGAGAAAATGAGGTAATGATACGAGCACATTCATGTTATGAGCTTGGTTGTGGAACGAATTGTGCTATATCAGGAGGGTTCACTTTATATAAATAGAAAAAAAAAGCCCAGGGTATTTATAGATGATGCAAAATACTGCCCCGTGGGCTGGAAGTTTGAGACCCAAGCCTTAATGGTTTGGTTGTAAGATTAATAGTTTGTGTTTTTTAAAGCCTTTTTATGCTCGCTCAATTTACTGCGTGGATACCCATTCATTCTGTCTGTAGTAGGGAACGGGAGTGTTTGTGGCCATTTTAATTTCTAAGAAAATTATTTTTTTATATGCGGAAAACACAGACAAGGCTGAAAAAGCGCTTTCTGCTCTTGCACTCCTCTTTAAAAGAAACTGCTGTATTTTTAGCCAAAAGAACTGTTGTGTTTGATAGAACAATATGTCTATATGCTGCTATATCAGATTCATGGTGCATTAAAGTGCGTACGAATGGAGAAAAAAAAAGTCATAAATAGGATTATTTTGTGAATTAGAATCATATTTCGAGACGATTCGACTATATACAACAATTTAGCAAAGCGCAGATGACGAGAAATTAGCCGGTTAGCCACGCCTTGCGGAGTCACGATTTCATCTGATTTAGTATGCAGCCCATTGAGGGGGAATTATTCACAACGAGGAAAAGGCAACGAAGAGAGCCGCAAAATGTCATTGTTTCAGTCTCTCAACTCCAATATTTTTACAGGATATTTTTTTTATCCAAGTATTTTCCCCCAATAGCTAAATAAATGGCTTGAGAAGGACCAGTCAGCCTGTTGAGGGGGAATTATTCAGAACGAGGAAAACGTGATGAATAGAGCCGCAAAATGTCATTGTTTCAGTCTCTCTACTCCAATATTTTTACAGGATATTCTTTTTATCCAAGTAATTTTCCCCAATAGCTAAATAAAGGGCATGGTCATGACAAATAAGTCTTGTGCTAAATGGAATATGAAATAATAAAAATGCACTTATTCAGGACGACATGGCAAAATTACTCCATCATGGTCAAAGCTGTCGTCTTTACCTTTACTGTCACACCTCCCGAACGATATTTTATGCCACCTAAATCGGGCTTATGTCATTTCCCTTACCCGGCTTCGGAGAATATAAACAAACCAAGAGGCGTTACAGCTAGCCGACACGCTAACCCGAACCGACTGATGTTTTTAAGTCTTCGAAGCGGAAAATCACACAAAACTAGCCCGGATCATTTCACATGACGACTGGGTTGTCGATTGTCTTCGCCGATCGACAAACCGCCCGGCGGAGAGCGATTTACAGCTCGTTCCCCTACTACTACGGACAGGAGAGCTCGCTGGGGAAGCAGCTGGACAATGAACGCTGAACAAACCGGCCGACGTCACAGGAGTGTGTAGCTGCCAAATGGTCAACACGAATATGGCAAAATAATGCTTTACTACACGGCGAAGGCGTAAACAGCGAGAGTCATACGAGAGCGGCTGCAGTTGTTGTGCAGCTAACATGTGCAGCTAATGTGTATGAGGAGAGCTTCTTACATGTCCATCCATGATCAAATGTAAGTAGTCCTTTATTTAATGAAAGTTTGTGGTGTTTACTTTGTAATCGCTGTATTCGCGGCTATTTTTAACACAAAGTTGCAATTTCTGATCGGTCGGAAAATTTAACAGAACATAGGGCACATGAAGAGGGCAATAAGCCGAGTATAGTGCTCTCCCTGCAGGGGGAATGTGCGACAAGCCGCCGGTCGTCGGCCGAGGGGACAAGGAGCACGTCAGCCACACAATGCGAGCCACCTACAAACTAAAATGATCCCAGTATTTGACATCATACAAAACAATGTTTACTCACTTCCTCGTAAGTTCCATGGTCCCACAGTAGTAGGGTTTGTTTTGGCCAATATCCACCGGTGAATGGGAACCCTTTGAAACCCCAAAAAGGCTCACAAGCCTCTCCATCATACAGAAAGATTTTTCTGCAGCCGTTTGGCTGGCGTGATGCGAAAAATAAATCCCAAAATGTCCAAATTGAGTACTGCTTGTCATTTTTCCACCAAAATGTCATGTGACTCGTTACAGGAGTGCTGTCACCATTGCTGCAGAAATTGAAGAGGTAGGGGGTCAGCCTGTTAATGCTCAGACCATTCGTCGCACTCTACATCAAATTGGTGTGCATGGCTGTCACCCCAGGAGGAAGCCTCTTCAGAAGACGGTACACAAGAGAGCCCGCAAACAGTTTGCTGAAGACATGTCAACAAAGCACACGGATTACTGGAACCATGTCCTATGGTCTGATGAGACGGAGATAAATTTGTTTGGTTCCGATTAAAGTTGCACCGATACCGATACCAGTATCGGCAGGGGGCGCCAATCCGGCCCGAATTGGTGGTATCGGTATCGACGAGTACCAACATTTAGGGCGCCGATACCAACCACTGCCATCACTTGAACGCAAATGTACTGTCCTCCCCACGTGACCTAACTTCCCAAATCCCGTTGCATGACATCTGTATATTTTTGTCTCGAAATTACCAAACGAAATTAACTCCTTCGTCTTCAATTTTTAGGATATCATCTACAACGCATATCCGCGATGTTACGCTGCTTATCTAATATGGCATTCACAAACGATTAGCATGCGTAAGCTAACGCCTGATATTATGGCGCCAATGGGATCAGAAAGCTTAAAACCGTGGGACACTAAGCAAACTCATGGTTTCATGATGAACCATTGAGTGGCAAATTAAGAGCGCCGTACTTCAAACTCGTCCTGTTTATGAAAGTCGATTGTCATATGTGTTGTGAAGTAATGAGCAGAAGTGACTTCTGTGACCAGACAACACTCAAGCGGCGCAGCGCGCACACTAGATATCATCAAATAGCAACCTAGATGTCCTATGTTAGATCCCATGCCAACTCTCGCGCGCGCACACTAGATGTCATCAAATAGCAACCTAGATGTGCAACATTAGATCCCATGCCATTAGCTGCGTGAGCCCAGAGCGACGCGTAGTCCATATACAACATTGATGAATTAGAAACCGCCATGACTGAATGGAAGTTAAGCAGGCCAAATCAATCCATACCAATGACTATAGATAATGCTGCAAATACTGTTGATTCAATACATGTTACAGATGAAATCGGAAAACAAATAGGATGTTGTGCTTATATGGTAAATATAGCTGCTAAGAGCTGCAGCAATCAACAGTGTGCCCCACTTTACAAACAGTAAAGATTGTTCTCAGCACTTATATACAAAATTTCTTCAGATCAGTAAGAAGTAAACACATAAATATTACGCACTAAAATGCTTGTTTGTATGATGTTATTTTTGCTTGTTAGCAAATAAATAAAAAAATAATAATAATAATAACAGTTGTATTTTCTGTTTCAGCACATTAAATGTATTGAATTGTATCAAAAATCATACCGAACCATGACTTAACTGTATCGTTGCATCCCTTATACGTACATATATACACATACATATGTGTGTGTGTGTGTGTGTGTATATATATATATATATATATATATATATATATATATATATATATATATAATTTTTTTTTTTTTTTTTTTTTGCTAACAGAGTGGTATCGGCCGATACTGCACAGCTAGGTATCTGTATCGGGCCCAAAAAATGGTATCAGTGCAACACTAGTTCCGATGGTCTGAAGCATGTGTGACGGCGACCAGGTGAGGAGTACAAAGATAAGTGTGTCATGCCTCAATCTCTGCAGCAATGCTGACAGCACTCCTGTAACGAGTCACATGACATTTTGGAGGTAAAGTGACAAGCAGTACTCGATTTGGACATTTAGGGGTGTACGTAGTTCCCATGCGGTGTACTCACTTTTGTTGCCAGAGGTTTAGATAGTAATAATGGCTATATTTTGAGTTATTTTGAGGGGAAAATAAATTAACTTATTATATAAGCTGCACACAGACTACTTTTCATTGTGTCAAAGTGTCATTTTGTCAGTGTTGTCCTATGAAAAGGTTACTTAAATATCTGCAGAAATGCGAGGGGTATACTCACTTTTGTGATACACAGTAGGACAATTTTGAAATCTGGCCAAATTGGGGATCTCAGCACGAACCTTCAAGTCACCTGAGTGTTTTCCGCCATATTCATTTGCATTGTATTTATTTACATTGAATTAATAATTATAGAAAAAAATAATAATAGTAAACTCCTGACTTTTTCATTAGTGAAGGCGACAGATTTTTCTAGTTTTGCAACATCAATAAAACAATTCATACTCACATATCTTTGACCGTCCCTGTTTGAAATCAAAGTGATCGCCGGGCTGCAGTCTGACGGGCTCGACTTGGACGGAAGTCGATACAAGAACCTTTGCGCACACAACAAAAAAGGGGTGTGAAAAAAATGTGATGACATAATATCGTTACTTTATTTCAATAGTTCAATTTAAAAAAATGACAATCAAAATGATTGAGGTCTCTTTGGATTGGAAAATAAGCACCTTACTTTTCTATCTGTCCTACGTTCACCTTCTTGCGGGCTGGTGTGACGACAGCGGGTTTTTTGTGGGAAATAGGTTTGCTGTTCTTTTAAAAAAAAAAAAAAAAAAAAAGTGCATTAGGGCTGTACGATAAGCTCTTTTATTATTCATTAGGCGCACAGGCGCACGCTACAGCATGAATCAGGAGTAGATTCTCACTCCCTTCACCTCTCGCCCCCCCCCTTTTTATGTAACACCTGGCATGCAATTTATGTTTAGAACAATGCTATTTTTGTTTGGTTCTTCTAAGCTGGATTTGTTTTACATACATGGCGGCTTCTTGTATGGAGGACCAGGAGTGCAAAAATTCAATAAATGAATACACGAAAAAAATTACTAAATATGTCATTAAAAAGCTTCTATTTCAATTTTTATTTATTTATTTCAATATTTATTTCGACATTTATATATATATTTTAGTGCTGTCAAATTTATCACGTTAACGGGCGGTAAAAAAATTTTTTTTTTTAATTAATCACGTTAAAATATTTAACGCATTTAACGCATGCGCGGGATGACCCGCTCATGCATTGCCTCAAACAGATTACAATGACGCCGATTTTTGCACATTGAGAGCTAAGAGGCAGAGAAAGGCGAGTGGACACAGGCGTTCATTAGACCGCGCCGTTTATTGGCATAAGCAGCGTTTCCCCTACATTTGAAATATTGTGACGGGCCACCACACCAAAATAAAAGCCGCCACGGCTTGCAAATTAGTTTTTTTTTTTTTTTTTAAGATTTAAAAATCCACTAATTTATCATTTGTATAATTTAACATGACGTCTAAATGTATTGTGAAGCTCATCTGTACGCACTATTTGCGATAAGTCGTCTGAAATAGCACCTAAAATACAAACTGTTCCTTTTCACGTTTTATTTTGAAAAGTGTATCAGTTCTACTGAAAGCTTGCGGCTGGTACGTCGACTCGGCGCAGAGATGGGACGAAGAGAAAAACGGGACGGGAGAAAAACCCACAGAAAGGCATTTGAAGTTAATGAATGTATTTCTGGGTTAAGACTGTGATAACCTTAATATACTGACATTGACGTAACGTTTAAGTTTTTTATGGGGTGTTTTTGACCTGAATCGTCGCGTCCTACTTCTACCATAGCATTTGACGTCACTCGTTGCTATTTCAGAAGAGTATTTTTAAAATTTTAAAAGTTGGCTAACTTGGAGGTCTCAGAGCGGAACTTTAAAGTCACCTGAGTGTTTTCCGCCGCTACGTTTTAGTCCGCGTCTTAATGGCCACACAGATTATCAAAAGCCCTATCGGAGCCATACAGAGCCTGTAAGAATCGTTAGCTCTAAAATAACTAATCATTTATTGTAATGTAATGTAAATGGGCATCATGACATTTTCAAATATATTATAGGTGCAAAATGCAAATTAAAAGGGTAAAACCTGTGCACGCACTTGTGCTCCCATTCTTTTTTCTTTACTCGAACCAAATTATTTTTAGGCCCCATACGCAAGCAAAATGGTCGCACTGTATAGCCCTGTGCATGCAAGCAAGAAGGAATATAATAAACAGTCATCACCTACCAGTTCACTGCTGAGCACTCTGGCCAGGATCTCATCCTGTAGCCTAATGCGCTTCTCTTTTTCCTCCTCCTCAGCCAGGAGTCTTTGGATGAACTCCTCACTGGCGCGTCGCTCCTCCTCGTCTAGCTTTCGCTTTTCCTCCCACAGCTACGACGACACCAATATTCATTTAATTTTTCTAACAATTTCCATGGATTCATGAAAGAAGGGAAAAGCTATCGATATAGTTTTTAATGTACTTTCATTGGTTTGTAATTTATTTTTTTTATTTACATGTATTTCAATAAAAAAAGGGAAACCCAGGAATTTTTAAATTTTGTTTTATATATTAAAAGGGGAAAAATTGAAATTCTTTTTATGTATTATTATTATTTTTTTTTTTTAATTAATTTGTATTTTATAGATTAGATTTTTAAAAAAGTTTTTTTTTCTTTAAATTGAAAATGTATATTTTGGCGCTGTCAAAATTATCGCGTTAACGGGCGGCAATTAATGTTTTCAATTAATCACGTTAAAATATTTGACGCAATTAACGCACATGCCCCGCTCAGATTAAAATGACAATGTAATGTCCGCTTGTTACTTGTTTTTTGTTGTTTGGCGCCCTCTGCTGGCGCTAGGGTCCAAATGATTTTATGGGTTTGGGGAGTGAGCATGGTGTAATGACATCAACAATGGAGAGCTACTAGAATATTTTTTGATTGAAAATTTTACAAATTTTAATAAAACGAAAACATTAAGAGGGGTTTTAATATAAAATTTCTACAACTTGTACTAACATTTATCTTTTAAGAACTACAAGTTTTTCTATCCATGGATCGCTTTAAGAGAATGTTAATAATGTGAATGCCATCTTGTTGATTTATTGTTATAATAAACAAATACAGTTCTTATGTACCGTATGTTGAATGTATATATCTGTCTTGTGTCTTATCTTTTCGTTCCAACAATAATTTACAGAAAAATATTTCATATTTCATAGATGGTTTGAATTGCGATTAATTACGATTAATTAATTTTTAAGCTGTAATTAATTTGATTAAAAATTTTAATCGTTTGACAGCTCTAGTATATATTCTTTATATTTAAATGCATTCATTAAAAAAAGAGAACAAAGGAAAACAGGAAATATTTTAGAAATTATTTTGAAATTAAAAAAGGGAAAAACGATTTGGTTTTTAATAAAGCAAAAGGGGAAAATGGGTAAATATATTGAGTATTTATTATTTTTTCAAAGATTTTTTTTTATTAATTTGTATTTCATAAATTAAATAAAAACAGATTTTATTTTTTTTTAAGTTGAAAATGTAAATATTTATATTTAAATGCATTAATTAAAAAAGAGAACAAGGGAAAACAGGAAGTGTTCTTTTATTTATTTTTAAATTAAGAAAAGGGAAAAACTATTTGGTTTTTAATAAAACAAAAGGGAAAAATGGGTAAATATTTTTATTTATTATTTTAAAAAGAAAAATTTTAATTTGTATTTCATAAATTAGGCACAGATTTTATTAATTTTTTAAGTTGAAAATGTAAACATTCTTTATATTCAAATGCATTAATTAAAAAAGAGAACAAGGGAAAACAGGAAATATTCTTTTATTTTTAAATTAAAAAAGGGAAAACTATTTGGTTTTTAATAAAACAAAAGGGAAAAATTGGTTCATTTTTAATTATTTATATTTTTTAAAGATTTAATTTTTAAATTAATTTGTATTTGATAAATTAGATAAAAACAGATTTTATTTTATTTTTAAGTTGAAAATGTAAATATATTTTGTATTTAAATGCTTTAATTAAAAAAGAAAACAAGGGAAAACAGGAAATATTCTTTTATTTTTAGATTACAAAAAGTAAAAAAATGGGTAAATATTTTTTTTAAAAGTTCATTTTAAATTTTAAAAAAAATATATATATTTTTTTTTATCATTATTTTTCATTGTGGACTACGGAAGACGTATTTCAAATGTATTTTTATGCAGATAACTCACTTTCACGGGTTACACGAAACAATGAAGCGGACTAAATCGAGTTTGAACAATTTGCCAAAATTTTAGGAATTTAAGAAACCTATCAGACAAAATTCAGTGCCTACTAGTGAGTTTATGACCTGCTGGAGATGATACTTACTTTGCTCATTTGATCCTGATATTCTTGTCTCAGCTCTCCAGGCTCACTCACCCTTGGGACAAAAACTAAAGCACAAAAAGACACACAAACACAAGTGAGGCCACAATATCCGTCACGACACACTACTGCGTATCACGGGATGCAGCGCGTACCGGCCAGGTCGTTGTTGATGACGTCCTGCCCACTGAGGCGTCTCTGGCAGTGCTGCGGAAAGCTGTTCCGGATCTGCGTCCAGAGCTGCTCGTTGACCAGTGTCTTGTTCCTGTTGTTCAGGCGGGCCCACGTGGATACGCGCTTGCGGCACATGGGGCAACACAGAGTGCTCTTGTCTACAGACTCCAGGAAGCAGACCTTAAAGGGAAAGACACAACTTTATCATGCGCATCCTAGCAGAAGGAATCTTTGCTAGAATTGCAACAATTACTGTAATTTTCCCACTATAAGGCGCACCTGAATTTAAAGGGAACCACGGATAAAAAGACATGTAGTTTTTAAAAGATAAATGTTAGTAAGAGTAATAATTTGATATTAAAACCCCTCCTAATTTTTCCTTTTAATAAATTTTGCAAAATTTTAAAGCAAAAAATAAACTAGCAGCTCCCTATTGTTGTTGACGTCGCAGGGCGGTGACGTCACAGGGCCACGCTGCCGTACTTCTCAGTCACTCAAACTATGTAAGGTAGTGATTTAAATACATCACAAGGTGTCAATTGCGAGTTTTACATTTTTTTTCCCTCGACTGACGCCGTAGCTCTGTTTTTTCGTGTTTTGTTTTTAGACTGGGTCTACTGTAGAGGCGTACGAAATTTCCGATTGTTAGATTATTCGCGATTCGGCCGTGGAAGATTCGAGAACGATTCACAAACACCCAAATTCCGATTATTGAATTATACCAGGTAAAGCAGAACTAAAACACAGGCGGCGCGGTCTTCGGGGCGCAATGAGAAATGTACCGAAGAGTAAATATCATGTTCAACTCATGCTGCTAGATAAAAAAAACAATCATACCTGACTGCGGCCGACAGCAAGGTGGAACTTGATGCAGAATGACAGACGACGGCGGAGTTAGTACATGTATTAGAATTTGCAATCATTTTCTGGGAGAAATTGAGCATTATCTGACAGAATTGCAGGGGTGCCAATACTTTTGGCTAGCAGTGTATATGTAGAAAGGATATCTGAACACACAGGTCTGATAAGTTTTAAAATTTTGTATTGATGTGCCTTGCTGCTATGTCAGTTTGTAGGTTTTATATTCTGCCATGTTTTTTGTATTTGAAAACGGTTAATAACATTTTGTTGGGAAAAAAGTTCATATTCTCTAATGTTTCTTGTCCTCCGTGAAAAATGTTAATCTTCCGAATTAATCAAAATGAAATATTTGCAGACATCCCTTCCAATTGTTCTCATTACATACTTTTGGTTCAAATGTACATTTTCAGGGTCCTCCCAGGATTGATCCATCTAAATTCAAGACTTTTAAGACCTTTTTTAATGCCATTTCAACTGAAAATTAATTCTTTTCTCGCACCCATTATTTAGATCATATTGAATCATATTAAATAAATAAAGCACTGAACATCAAATTTAACCTCAATTACTAAGTGTGTTTGACAAAAGAATGCACATATATTGAAGATACAATTAAAACACATTTAAAGTAACATTATAAAGTCAGTCAGAATTTTTTTAAACACACACACGCACACAATAATTATGGACAAAAAGAGGAGGACAGGATCAGACCAGCCATCTTCTGTAACAGGCTAGCCGCTAGTGCATCTGCCAAGACCCCAGTGAACATGGCTAACTCTCGAGTTAAAACGGCAAAATTCACATTCATTCAAAAGGCAAACCGACATGTTTAAGCAGGTCCACTGCCTTCGCATGACCCATAAACTGCAACCTAAAGTATCTGGATGTAACTTGAGCCCCTATCACATACTCCAAAACAACGTGAATATCGCGGGACTTAACCGTGCAGCAGTTGTGTGTGAAAACAATTTCCCGTGTCGACTGACATGGGAAGCAGTGTGCGTGAAAGCAGGCGTTAAATTCCCGGGTCACAGCAGATGGCTGATGACTTAAATATCATCGCGGCGGCCAATGTAACTTCCTCCCTCTTCGCAGTAAGAGGAAAAGCGGTAAACAAACATCGCAATTATAAACATAGCAAGCTGGAAACAGCTAAATTAAACTGAAAACATGACCAAAATTAAAATGTCAATTATTACGTCGGGCCGGGCCAGGGTTCTTTCTCGCTAACTTTTTGAAATAACTACATATTAACGATGTATGAATGATAAACTAAGGAATACTTGTTATAAAATAAATAATTTGGATAAAAAAAAAGAAGGCACTGTATGGTCTTTGCAGAGCCAGAGCGTGCCTATACGCCTTTTTTAATCTTCCCCTCTGCGCAAAACCGCATCTGTTTATTTATATTTAACAAACTTTTCCAGCGTTATTTCGTTGTGTAAATAAATTTATAATGATCATAAAAATATGTAGTCTATTTAAACATTAAGAAAATGTGCGTTTTTTTTTCTGCCAACTGCGAATTTGTTATAAAAGACAGGCTTTTATGCAGACATCGTTACAAATGTTATCACACAACACGCGGGTCGGGCTTTAATACCCGCGGATCAGTTCGGGTCGGGCTGGGCTTTTTAGGCCCGATTTTACCTCTATCTTGAAGTTTTGATGAGCTTAAATTGGCTGCAGTTACGAAGTCGGGAATGCTCCCTCCGGAAAAAAAAACACGATTTGGGCAACATTATGTTTAACAAACTTTTCCAGCGTTATTTCATTGTCTAAATGCATTTACAATGGTCATAAAAATATGTAGACTATTTAAACATCTGGAACAAAACGCAATATCACCAACATTGTGACAGCCGATGCCAAACAAAAATGACGTAATATCCGAAACAGATCACCAATGGACTCATTTGAAGTATATGAATGGTGGTCTGTTTTGGTGTTCGGAATCCACAATACTTCTGCCTGCAGGGTTTTCGTTCTACCGACAAAAAGGACGCATTCCCGATGCAGAGGTGGATGGATTCTCCGTTTTGCCGGTTGTGGTGGTTTGGCACGCACGAGTTGCATTTCGATTTGTAGTGCAGTGCATCGTAAAAATTCTATGCGTCATCTTCGTTATGGATTTTTTTTTTTTTTAAACTTTGTCACGGATATAATTTAGGTTGCACTGAGATGTTCTTGAAAATTAAGACCACGGTGAAAAAATTCCAGACTTACAACAGCTAATTCAACACTTTTAATACCTTTAATAATGGAAAACTAAATTCAATGCTTTTTAAAAATACTTTTAATAACCCGCGGGTACCCTGATTTTGCGCTAAAAGGCCATTTAAATTGAGTATGAGCCGATGAGTCGACCCATCGTGAAATGAATGTGATTGACTGACTGGTGAGAATTCAATTCATACATGTGTTTACCTTGCAAAAGGTATGCTCGCAAGGTAGCGTCACCGGCTCCAGAAACATCTCCAAGCACACTGGACATCGACAGTCATCCAGGGACAGCGTTTCCTCTTTCTTTCCCTCGCCCTCTTTGCCTTGACCGCCCGAAGCATTTTGAGCCACCGTGTCTGCGTCCGAATCTGGTAACATCATTTTTTCTCCTCCCCCTCAGGGTGGGCAGTGCAGGGAGGCCTCCACAGCAAACACGGCTGCTATTAATCATAAATAAACAGAAACGGTTCAATCAAATTAAATCGTTCACTCCTCAGAAACATTGTTGAGCGAAAATGAGCAGATTCCGATATTTTATTATCAATCAACATTATTAAATATTTGGTATGAATAAATGAATTTGTACAATTAATAAAAATGAATTTAGAATGAATAAAACATATACACTAAAATACAGTTATTGGAAAAATAACACTTTAAAGTTGATACATAATACAAAAGCATTAATGACCAACATTTTTTCGAAAACCTCCCTGTTTAATAAATTAAAAAACAACAAACATTTTAAAATAAATAGAATTATCGCAGTTTTTCTTGTTAATATACAGTACTTTTTAAAGAAATCAATTAAAATAATAATAACAATAACAATTGAATCGCTGCCAGCCGTTGACAAGTACAGGACGTCCAGTTCAATAGCGTACCGCACTAATTCTATTTTCAGACTGCGACGTCGCCATCGTAACGCAAAAGTGGGACATTATAGACACGCCCTCGCATACAAACTATATTATTTCTGCTTGTATTCTCCGCTCAAAAAAAGAACATGATGATCAAACACTGCTGCTATGGAACTTGTAGAAACGACTCTAGACATTACGACATATGTTTTCTTCATACATTTCCCGAAACCAAAAACTCAGAGGGAAAAATGTGAAAAATGGATCAACTTGCGCGGACGTCCAAAAGACCAGTTTAACGTCAGCAAGGTGAACATTTGTTGGGGGCCACGGTCCTTTAGAGGACGAAGGGTTAGGCCATTTTAATATTTTTTTTTTACTGTGGCGTTTTGGTGTGCTGCTTCTGTCTGACAATGAATGACCTGAAAACTGTTACCTTTTCTCTTGTAAAAAAAAAAAAAAAACAACTTTAGGAAGGGGGAAGTGGAAGTAAATTATAGAATTAAGATTTGTTATTCATGAGAAAAAATATAAGAAAACATTATAAGAGTTTGCTAGCTGTCACTGAGTAGCATTTGCAATTGCTATACAAAAATAGCAATGTAAGAACGGTCAGAGACATCAGACAACCAGTGAATATAATATATAAGAAAGACAGGGCATATGGGCAAACGATAGATTGTTGAAACAGGAGAATGTCATTGTCAGTGGCGTAAGGCAATGCACACAAGAAAAACGTGTCAATAACAAAGCTAACTCTGGATCAGGTCGGCTCGTCTTTTTCAGCCCTCGACACTCAAGCCATCTCTTTAACTGAATATTTGTATGTTCTTCCACATCTTTATCAATGAATTTGGCACCAGGGACATCATTTTCGGACAGAATTGTTAGGTTTAGCTCAGTAAACATCTCGTCCGTACACTATTTCCATTCATTTACTATTAGGGACAAACAAGAGGTTGACCCACCTAGCAACAGCTGCTAACGTCATGAATGTTAATGAGCAAAAGTGACGAGTTGCTTGCAGTACGCCACTAAACTGGAAGAGCTAGCTGTGAATGCTCATGTTTCATCGAAATGATAACTCCGAGCCTTCCCAGTCAAGATGAAGCACTTCCAATGGAAACCAATGAGTTCAATGAGTGCCCTACGAAGATTAAAAGGATGACAGTCTTAAAACTATTTTACTGGTAACTCTTAATGCCTGCGATATGAAGCAATTGTCAGAGAATCACGAAATTTGAAAAATAAGGTCTTAATTAAACCTTTTTTTTTAAATTTGTAAAAAAGAAAAACAAATTAAAATGTGTAATACGCGCTCTAATATCTATAACCCTTGCTAAATCCTGTTTTTTTTCTCATGGAACATGCAGATGCATGAGTTGACTTGCAACCATTTTTTTTTATTGAGGAAAGATATTTCACAATTCTGAATTAGTCTCAAAATCATGAAATTCTAAGTGTATCAAATGTGATACATTTGGCAAGAAAGGGTTATTAAACATTTCTCATCGGGAGGGCTGTCTACTATTCGCGAAATATTGCTTTTCGCGGCCAGTCTCGAATCGTAACCCCCGCGAATAACAAGGGCGGACTGTACATACGTTTTCCTGTTTACCTTCAATTATCCAGGCCAACATTCCTCAACATCCTAAGCAAATTAGCAAGAAAAACGCCCAAACAAGACGTCCAGTTGAGAAAAAAGTAAACTACAGTAAATGACGTTCAAAACGTAGCTGCTAAATTTAGCAAAGCAGTCAACTTAGCCTCAATTGGAACTAGTCGCAAATTTCAGAATTACAAACTGTGACAGATTAGAACAGATGTTTATATTAAAACCTTATTGTACAAAGGTGTATTACCTGTTGAGTTATGCTCTCTCACTGCTTTTGATAGCAAATAAACTAACTGCTGGACCCAAACATGCCAAGTGAGCTATTAGCTCCGAAGCTACACCAACTAACAAGGCCACCACATAATTCCCACTCTGACGAACAAGCACCAAAGCGCTGCTATAAAACGTTAAAATTGATATACTTTACCCCCAACCCCGACAAATTACTTTTTTAATATTATTTTGGTTGTGAGAAATCTCTGCCATTACCCGCCCAATCCAGCTAGGGACGCCGTGCGCATGCGCGCTACACATCCGAGTGAAAACGTCGTAAAGTATGACGAAGTGTCGGGAAAAGCTGATGACAAGTGTTTGAGTTGACACCGTGAGAGCATGTCTTTTTATGTCAGCTATTTTCATGCAAACAAACACTGTGATGAATCAAACAGGTCTATATATCATCTTTGTGGGAAATACAGTTACTTACTACCACGAAAGTGACAGTCGTATTTTTTATACAAACGCAAATGTGGCATGTTTACGCAAACCCGTCGACAGGGAACAAGTTAACTCAAGGTCTGAAAAGTATTGGCACCCCTGCAATTCTTTCAGATTATCCTGAAAGTAGTAATATCTTCATTTATTTTGCTTGCAATGAAAAACACAAAAGAGAATGAAAAAAAAAAAAAACATTTTACACAAAACGCCAAAAATGGGCTTGACAAATCCTGTGATGCTTCTCCAGTTTGTGTAATTCTTTGAAAAATGATGTGATGCTTCTCCAGTTTGTGTAATTAACAGCACCTGTTTCTAACCTGTTGCGCATAACAGGTGGTGGCAATGACTAGATCACACTGGCAGCCTGTTAAAATGGATTAAAGTTGACTCAACCTCTGTCCCGTGTCCATGTGTGTACCAAAGTGAGCATGGAGAAAAGAAAGAAGACCAAAGAACTGTCTGAGGAATTGAGAAGCAAAATTGTGAGGAAGCATGGGCAATCTCAAGACTACCATGCGCAGTGTCATCAATAAGTGTAAAGCCCATGGCACTGGGGCTAACCTCCCTAGATGTGGACGGAAAAGAAAAATTGACAAGGGATTTCAACGAAAGATAGTACCGATGGTGCATAAAGAACCTCGACTAACATCCAAACAAGTTCAAGCTGCCCCGCAGTCCGAGTGTACAACGGTGTCAACCCGTACTATCCTTTGACATCTGAATGAAAAGGGACTCTATGGTAGGATAGCCAGGAAGACCCCACTTCTGACCCAGAGACATAAAAAAGCCAGGCTGGAGTTTGCCAAAACTTATCTGAGAAAGCCAAAAAACGTTTTGGAAGAATGTTCTCTGGTCAGATGAGACAAAAGTAGAGCTAGAGTTTACAGGGGAAAAAACGAGGCCTTCAAAGAAAAGAACACGGTCCACAGTCATACATGGCGGAGGTTCCCTGATGTTTTGGGGTTGCTTTGCTACCTCTGGCACTGGACTGCTTGACCGTGTGGATGGCATTATGAAGTCTGAAGACCACCAACATATTTTGGGCCCAGTGTGAAAAAGCTGGGTCTCCCTCAGAGGTCATGGGTCTTCCAGCAGGACGATGAACCAAAACACACTTCAAAAATAACTAGAAAATGGTTTGAGAGAAAGCACTGGAGACTTCTAAAGTGAGTCCAGACCTGAATCCCATAGAACACTTGTGGAGAGAGCTTAAAATGCCCCCCCTTCAAATCTCTGAGACCTGGAGCAGTTGGCCAAAGAAGAATGGTCTAAAATTCTAGCAGAGCATTGTAAGAATCTCATTGATGGATACTGGTAGCGGTTGTACATGTTCACAGTTATTTTGGCCAACTGTTGTGTTACCAAGTAATAGGCTGAGGGTGCCAATATTTCTGTTCAGCCCATTTTTGGAGTTTTGTGTAAAACGATAATAATTTAATTTTTTCCCCATTCTCTTTTTGGTTTTTTCATTGCAATCAAAATAAATGAATATATTACTACCATAGCATTTGGTAATTGCAATCACTTTTTGGGAGAAATTGAGTATTATCTGACAGAATTGCACAGGTGCCAATACTTTTGGCCAGCAGTGAATAAACCAGGGCTAAAAACGCTTTTGTTTACCACAGCATATTCATAACTGTCTATGTATTTCAAATTTCATGCTATAAGCGTTTTTATTTTCTCATTTATATTTCCGATTTCAATGATTAATATGTTCTAAATTATATTGATGATTTAATGTGGTTTTTTTTTTAAATGTATAAGTTTATTTTCTGTTTCAATTAGTGCTGCAACAATTAATCGATTAACTCGACTATTCGATTGGGAAAAAAAGATTTGAACTAAATTTTGCTGCTTCGAGTATTTGTTTAATTAAAGTGGCGTTGTAATGGTTTGTTTTGAAAGTGTTTGCATTTAGCTTTAGGGTTTGCGTGGATACACTGCCCTCTAGTCTGCCTAATTTCACATGGCTGAATCCAGCTGCTCCCTGTTAAGACCAACCTAGGCTAAGTTTTTGTTTGCGCAAAAGTTTTTTTTAATGCATCCGTATTTTAGTTCATAGGTATATTTAGCCGTTTTTTATGTGGGAATATGTGTCTGTATTGCATTGTAAAAAAAAATAACTAAAAAATTAGGTTAGCATTTTATTGCATTTAAGCTAGCGGACTTCTGCTATGTAACTTAGCCAATTGTTCTTTTGTTGTACATAGATCCTCATTTAGTTTTTTTTTTTTTTATACCATATTAGGCTCTGGTCAGGTATTTTAATTTTTTATGTTCTTTATCCAATTACTCGATTATTCGAACTAAATAGTTCATCGATTAATTGACTACTAAAATAATCGATAGCTGCAGCCCTAGTTTCAATTGTCTTTGATTTAATGTGATTTTTACGAATCATTTTATCTCTGCTCGTGGATTTTCATGTGATGTAAAGCACTTTGAATTGCCTTGTGTTGAATTGTTCGTTACAAATAAATTTGCCTTGCCTATGATGACATCAGGAGGAACGGCGGGTCATTTGGGAAGGTCAAATTTCATTGGCTAAAATAGTTCCAGCATTGATAAATTGGCAGCAACTCCTTGGAAAAACTGGCTTTTATTTACATTTTCTCCTGTACTACACATGAGAAAAATACCATTGTTATTTTTTTTTTTAAATTTATTAAACAATATTCTTTCTGAGTGTTTTGGAAGCATATCCCCGTCATTTTTCCGACGCCCTCACTGGTTAACAAAACCGTCACTCCACTGGAAAACTTGGCTTGTCTCTTTCTTGCATTCACTTCCCGACTTGAGCGAGCCATTCAGCCCGTCGCCACAACGGTGCTTCTTGAGCTGCCTCGAGTCGGAGAAGCCCCGCTCGCAGCTCTGGCACGAGTACAGCTTGACCCCCGTGTGGATCTGCATGTGCGACTTGAGCTGGTTGGACTGTCGGAACTTGCGTCCGCAGGTGGCGCACTCGTAGGGCTTCTCGCCCGTGTGCACCAGGAGGTGTCGGTGGTAATTCTGCGATGTCCTGAAGGCCTTCCCGCATTGCTGGCACTTGTGCGGCTTGACACCCGTGTGGAGTAACTCGTGCTGGCGAAGCTGCGACTGGAGCAAGAAGCCTTTCTGGCACACGCCGCAGACGTGCGGGCGATCGCCGCTGTGCTGTCGCATGTGGTAGATGTACAGGTGGCGCAGGTGGAAGGACTTGCCGCACGTCTCGCAGATGAACTCCTTGTGCTCGGCGTGGCTCTTTTCATGCGTGCGCAGCGTGCTGATGCTGCTGAGGCTCTTGCCGCAACTCTTGCAGATGAAGCCGTTGACGCTCGATGAAGGCCGCCTGCGCCTCTTCGTGCCGCCGGATTTGCCGCATTCCTTGTTCTCGTGGACCAGCAATTGGTGCTTCTGAAGCTGGCAGTTGTAGAAGAAGGTCTTGCCGCATAGGTCGCACATGAAGGGTTTCTCGACGCCGTGGACGAGCATGTGCGATTTTAGTGCCCACGTGCCGGTGAATCCTTCGCCGCACTTCTCGCACCTGCCGACACGAAAGCAATTCAGTTAGAAGGAATAAGTCACAGGTGTCCAAACTTTTTTCTCCAAGGGGCATGTTCAGAAACATCAAAAGATGCAAGGGCCAACTTGAAATGATATTAGCGGGACACACTCCCCAGACACTGCGCCACGCCTTCTAGTAGGGGGCCGTCCCACACTCCGCTTCGGTCGGTCGAAGTTATTCTCAAACACATGCAGCGATCCAACGCTGGATTCAGGTTGAAAAAGTATGAAAGCTGTACCGCAAACAAACAGGAAGGATTGTCTCTGGAGTGATTTGTTCGAGGATTCAAGGTAATTATTATAATTTTCGTACCATGCATGCATTTTGAAACGTTGTAAGAAATATCAACGGGAGAAATTAACCGCTACGGCATTGGCGTCATAATTCGTAATATTTACGTAAAATAAATGCTAAATGCCCGTTTTTTTTTTTTTTAGCTTATAATCAATAATCGACACTGTTTTACGCTCATATCTATAAAGAATTCAATTCAGGAATTTAAACATTTATTCACAAGACTTTTCAACGGAAAAAGCTGTTTGTGGTGGTAAGGCGGTGCCACAGTGGCTTAAAAACTAGCAGCATTTTCGAAATATTTACGTAGAATAAATGCTAACTGCCCAGTTTTTTTGCTTTTAACCGAGAATCGAAACTTTTTTACGTCCATATCTATGAAAAATTCAGATTTAAGCATTTATTCACAAGAATTGTGAATTTGTCTTTGTTTCCACTCGGTCAGCTTTGACAGAGATAGGCCCCCTATTAATCCGCCCCACACCCAGTGTCCTGTCAATATACAGTGTATCACAAAAGTGAGTACACCCCTCGCATTTCTGCAGATGTTTAAGTACATCTTTTCATGGGACAACACTGACTAAATGACACTTTGACACAATGAAAAGTAGTCTGTTTGCAGCTTATATAATAATTTATTTTCCCCTCAAAATAACTCAAAATATAGCCATTAATATTTAAACCCCTGGCAACAAAGTACACCCCTTTGAAAAAACGTACATCCCTAAATGTCCAATTTGAGTACTGCTTGTCATTTTCCCTCCAAAATGTCATGTGACTCGTTACAGGAGTGCTGTCAACATTGCTACAGAGATTGAAGAGGATGGGGGGTACAGCCTTTTAGTTGCTCGGACCATACGCCGCACTCTACATCAAACTGGTGTGCATGGCTGTCACCCCAGGAGGAAGCCTCTTCTGAACACAGTACACAAGAAAGCCCGCAAACAGTTTGCTGAAGACATGTCAACAAAGCACATAAATTACTGGAACCATGTCCTATGGTCTGATGAGACGGGCGGGCTTTCTTGGGTACAATCTTCAGAAGACGCTTCCTCCTGGAGTAACAGCCATACACACCAATTTGATGTAGAGTGTGGCGTATGGTCCGAGCACTAACAGGCTGACTCCCGACCTGTGCTGTCCCGCACGGAAACACACACGGCCAAATCCTCCCCCCCGGAGCAAGGACTCAAAAACCTCATCTTTATGAGACAGGCAGCGATGAGGGAAAAGTTTATCCCGGCTGTTGCGGCCACAGCATTGCATCTCTCAGTTAGTTATGTGTAAAGAAATTGTTATTTTACTATCAAAAGTAGTGCTGCAACGATTAATCGATTAACCCGAGTATTCGATTGAAAAAAATATTCGAATTAAATTTAGTTGCTTCGAGTATTCGTTTAATTAAAGTGGCGTTGTAATGGTTTATTTTGAAAGTGGTAGCATTTAGTTTTATTGATTAGGGTGGATACACTGCCCTCTGGTCTGCCTCTTTTCACATGGCTGAATCCAACTGCTCCCTGTTAAGACCAACGTAAGCTAAGTTTTTATTTGAGCTAATGTTTTTTAATGCATTCATAATTTAGTTTTTAGGTATATTTTGCCTTTCTTTGAGGGAATATGTGTCTGAACCTTTTGTTAAGAGCATTGTAAAAAAAAAAAAAAACAAACAAAAAAACAAGCATTTTATAGCATTTAAGTTAGCGGGCTTTTTCTTTGTAAGCTAGCCAATTGTTCTTTTGTTGTACATAGAACCTCATTTTTATTTATTTATTTATTTATTTTTGATAACATTTGAGGCTCAGCTCAGTTATTAAAATTTTTCATGTTCCTTATCTGATTACTTGATTATTCGAACTAACTTGTCCATCGATTAATTGGCTACTAAAATATTCGATAGCTGCAGCCCTAATCAAAAGCTCAATTTGTCTTGTTGTCTATGTTATTTTGTAAAAGGAAAACATTATTAAGATGTTTGGGATGTAACTAAAGTAAAAAATAGCTGTGTTAAAGTCAAAGTTATGTTTGAAATGTATGCTTTCATAAAAGCTCAATTTCTCTGTTTTTTCAACAGAAATTGGAAAATTGCTCAAACTAAGCTATTTTCTCATGCTTATTTCTAAAGAATGGAAAAAGATATGAACTAACTTTTTTTTCCTGCTGAAAGAAAAGAGTCTAATCTTTCTTTTGGTGGGTTCCATGTTCATTTAGCAAAAGAAAATAGTTTTCTGTGGGCCTTGCAAAATCAGTCCAAATCCAGGAAAACGGCCAGGAGCAAAGGGCCTTGCTCCGGTGAAAATGGCAGGAAGTGAATGAGTTAATGCTCTTGTGAAAGTGCAGTCTTAGCAAGCCTTTGTTTTACATCTCCAAAAAAATTATTCTGCAAAGCTTTCAATGTTCCTAATCCGATTACTTGATTATTTGAACTAACTACTTGATAGGTTAATCGACTATTAAAATAATCGATAGCTGAAGCCCTAATCGTTATAAAGAACAGGAGAGCTTACTTGAAGGGTTTTTCACCGCTGTGGAGGCGCATGTGTCTCTGGAAGTTGTACTTGAGTCCGAAGCTCAGTCCGCAGGTCTGACAGACGAAGGGCTTTTCCCCCGAATGGACCACGTGGTGCTGCAGCAGCCCCATACGGCACTTGAAGGTCTTGTCGCACTCGCCGCACTTGAAGGGTCTCTCGTCAGAGTGCGAGCGCTTGTGAACGCGCAGGTTGCCGGTGGTGGAGAAGCGCTTACCGCACGTCTGGCACGGGTACGGCCGCGCCCCCGTGTGGACCGTCTGGTGCTCACGCAAGCTCTTCTTCCTCAGGAAGCCTTTGCCGCACACGTCGCAAATGAAGGGCTTGACGTCGGAATGCGAGATCTCGTGGTAGCGCAGCACGGCCGCCGAGGTGAAAGTGCGGCCGCAGGTGGCGCAGCGGAGCGGCGCTTTTTCCAGCCGGTGGAACGCTTGGTGGGCGCGCAGCTGGCGGGCCATGCGGAATTTACGATCGCACTGCTCGCATGCTAACATGTTATCTGGGTCGCGCTCTTGGGCTTCACGCAAACGGTGGAACTGTTGGTGTTTGTGCAGCGTCTTGGCCTGAGGAAAGGAAAATTTAACAACGCCATTAGAGCAGCAGTCTCAAACTCAAAGAAAATTATGGGCATCAACATGGTTTTTCACAAAATAAAGTTTGTCAAATTTCCGTCGTCCAGGAATTGCAGAATTTTTACAATTTTTTCTCGTTAACTTATTTTTTTTAATCAAATAAAGAGAAGATTTACCATTTTCATTCATTTTTTGCATATTTATCCAAAAATGAAAGAAATTGTAATATTTTTTTTTAATTTATCAAGCGGCTCAAAAAAGGATTTGGGCAATTTTGACCTCCGTGAAGTTGGCCATTCATGAAATGCATTTTAGTATAAAAATTTTGTCAATTGCTTGTGCTATGTTTGGGCTTGTTTGTACTGTTAAAAGGTTTGTTTGTGCTGCTATTGTTTTAGAGATATTTACAATTCTTTTATAAGTCATTCTGAGGTCAACCAACCCCCCTACCCAATTTTGATTAAAAACGGCTAAGCATGGTGTCAATCGTTTGGGCTTTGTTTGCACTGTGAAAAAATTTGTTTGTGGTGCAACGGTTTTGGAGTATAAATTGTATATAATGTATTTTTGTATCTTTTGGCAATGCCATTGTATTTCCCTAAAGTGCGTACGACAGGATAAAAAAAAAAAGTCTTAAATAGCATTATTATGTGAATTAGAATCAAATTTTGAGACGATTCGACAATATACAACAAATTGGCAAAGCACAGATGACAAGAAATTTGCCGTTTAGCCACGCATACCTTTATCATACCTGTCAAGTTGTACGGTTTCGATGTAGTTTGTATAAATGTGTACGCCGTACGTTCAATATCTGTACATTTTTCGTGCATTACGTTTTTTTCTCTCCGTTCGGATTTGGTCACTGTTTCGGCAACGAGACAATGTGCATTACTACGTTGGTTGAATGACGCAAGAAAAGTCTGAGATATGGAGAGAGAAGAGCAGGAGTGGGAAGCAGGAAAGAGTTGTGACGCTGTTGCAAACGCGATGATAGGCTAGGTGGGTCCGATATTTCCTGACTGTAGCCGACAGCCTACAATCTACGCCCACTTGATGCTAAACTATATATCACATGCACTACATGCGTAATGACAGACTCGGTGGCGTTAGTAAACAGCCGCCAAGTTAAAGCAGTAGACTTCTCAGAAAGGCTCTGTTGTAGCAAACCCAATTAACTTTTTATCTAAAATACTCCTCAATCGGCAAAATCTTGAATCTATCTCTAAATGATGAAAGTTTTAAAACTTTTAAAAGTTTTAGAAATTGTAACAACTTTAACAGTTGATTCACAACATTAAATGAGTTCCAAACATAGCAAAGGTTTGTTTTCATTTATTTTTTTTGAATGAAAAAAAAAACATGAAAGGTAACACAAGTTACTTTGCCAAGTAACTAATTACTCTTACATTCAGGTAACTGAGTAACTAACTCAATTATTTTTTTGGGAGAAGTAATTTGTAACTGTGATTAATTACTTTATTTAAAGTAAGATAACAACCCTGGTCATAAAGACGCAGTCTGCAGAATGAAAAGTGACGAAAGCTGAGATTTTATTCTGCTAATTTGTTGACGAACACAATTTGCCTATTGCTGATCACATCTCAGAATTAGCAAAAGAAATGTTCCCTGACTCAAAGATTGAATCGGTAAGTTCATTTTATCAAATGACCTTTTTAATTCATAATTGGACACACTAACGAACTACCTTCAAGTCAAACTGAATTGCGAGCTGAAGTGCAGCCATTGAAAGACATGATAGAAATTGCCAAAAGTGCTACATACAATTATAATAAAAGTCACTGTTAAATTTTAGTAATCATGATGTAGTTGTCCACTTCTTGCACCTCCCAAACTATATTTTATGCCACCGAAGTTAGTCCGGCTATTGTCATTTCCCTTTTGTCCACTAGAACAGCTAATCTCAACAAAAAAATGGAAACTTTTTACTTTGACAATGTATGATTATCTGAAAAAAAAAGTCTGAAGTGAAAAAAAAAAAAAAAAAGGCAGCAAATAAAAATATTTTTCAAAAAATAATGTAGAACATAAATAAACACTAAACATGTGCTGATTACCGGTTTCAAAGTATACCGTGGTATGAAAACGTCAAGGTGTTAAAACCACAAAAATTTTCCATCACACCGTCCCCAAGGTATTAGCTATTTTTATGTCCTAACAAGAATGGAGAAATCCATCGCTAGCAGCTGCATGGCTCAACCCTCCCTCACCGGTTGTTGCTCAGTTTCAGTGAGTCATCTGTGCTACACGATGGCTGGAGGAGGTGAAACTCCTGAACTTTTTTTTCCCCATCGAAGAAAACCAAACTGCTGGTATGGGAATACTTCGGCTACAGAAAAGTTACAGACGGCCGCTGCTTAGAGGAGGAGGGCCAACCGAAATGTAAAACATGTTTGCGGAGGGCGGTATCTTTAAAGTGCATGTGACACGAAAAAGCATGTTTATTTCATAATACACGCGGTATTTTATGCTCCTGAATGATATGGACCGCTTGGATGTGTGTGGAAGCGATCGCTATATTTATTTAGTTTTTTTAATCCCGCGCCATGAAAATGAGTGACTTCCGGCTTCGGTCTTGCAATAAGGAGGAGGGCGCTGTGACGTGTACGGTAGAAGACGTCCTCTTCACTATACAGCGTACTGTTGTGTATGAGGACGAAGGATTCATCTGATTTTGCGGATTAATACGTTTATTTTTTGCATCACGCCAGCCAAACGGCTGCAGAAAAATCTTATTTTATGAGGGAGAGGCGTATGCGCCTTTTTGGGGTTTTAAAAGGTTCCCATTCACCGTGGATATTGGCCAAAACAAGCCCGACTACAGTGGGAGCATTGGACTCACGAGGAAGTGAGTAAACATCTTGTTTAGTATTATGTCAAATATTAATACAGCTATTACAAATTAAACACTACAAACTTTCTTTAAATAAAGGACTACTTACGTTTGATTATTGACAGGCATATAAAAAGCTCTCCTCATGCACATTAGTAGCATGTTAGCTCCACAACAACTGCAGCCGCCCTCCTCCGGGGAATGAACTGTAAATTGCTCTCCGCTGGGCGGTTTGCCGATCCGGGAAAGACAATCGACAACTCAGTCGTCATGTCAAATAATCCAGGCTAGTTATGTGCGATTTTTCGCTTCGAAGACTTTGAAACATCACTCGGTTCGGGTTAGCTTGTCAGCTAGCTGTCACGCATTTTGGTTTGTTTACATTCTCCGAAGCCGGGGAAGGGAAATGACATATGTCCGAATTAGGTGTCATAAAATATCGTTCGGGAGGTGCGACAGTAAAGGTGAAGTCGACAGTTTTGACCATTATGGAGTAATTTTGCCATGTCGTCCTGAATAAATGCATTTTTATTATTTCATATTCCATTTAGCACAAGACTGTTATTTGTCATGACCATGCCATTTATTTAGCAATTGGGGAAAATACTTGGATAAAAAGAATATCCTGTAAAAATATTGACGTAAAGAGACAGAAACAATGACATTTTGCAGCTCTCTTCGTCGCGTTTTCTCGTTGTGAATAGTTCCCCCTCGACGGGCTGCCTGGTCTTTCTCAAGTCATTTATATAGCTATTGGGAAAAAAATACTTGGATAAAAAGAATATCCTGTAAAAATATTGGAGTAGAGAGACTAAAACAATGACATTTTGTGGCTCTATTCGTCGCGTTTTCCTCGTTCTGAATAATTCCCCCTCAATGGGCTGAATAGTAAAACCGATGAGCCCAGCCTACCGCTGACGTCATCCACCTGTTGAGGACGGTAAAGCCCTATAATGGTAGGCGTGGCTAATCAGCAGATTAAAAGACTAATTTCTCGTCATCTGCGCTTTGCCAAATTGTTGTATATAGTCGAATCGTCTCAAAATATGATTCTAATTCACATATTAATGCCATTTAAGACTTTTTTTCTCATGTCGTATGCTCTTTAAATGCAACAGTCCGTATGTATTTTTTCAAAGTATTTGACACCCCTGAGCGCAATATATATCGGGGTCAGTCTAACACTCACAAGATAAATCTTGTCCTTGGCGATTTCCAAATTTCTACCTGATAGAAGCCTTTATCACACAACGTGCAAGGGAAAGGTTTGACGTGGCGTGACGCGTGTTTCTTCAGCTGGTGTTGCTGGTGGAAACCTTTGTTGCACACCTCGCAGAAAAAGCGCTTGTGCTTGTAGAGCTCGCGCCGACGCTTATTCTCCTGCTCCTTCAGGTCTTCCTCGCTCACGGCTGCTGTGTCACAAAGAACACATTCTCATCACGAGCAAGGTAATGATGACAAATGTAGAACCGATGGATGAGTCCATCACGTCACCTGAAAGAGCATGAGCCACCACCATCTCCTCTTCTGATTTCACTATAACCGTTTCAGTCTTTTCAACCTCCTAAACAAGTAAAAATCAGAACGATAAAATATCCAGTCTCATTGGTGTGATAAGAACTGACATTACATTGTGACCGAAACAAAAAAAAACAAGAAAAAAATGTAAGTTGTTTGATACAGATTAAGTTCTCTTCAGTAACTTTCTATTTTGAGTAATTCTCATTTTATCAAGTTGACATACAGTGGGGCAAATAAGTATTTAGTCAACCACTAATTGTGCAAGTTCTCCCAAATATTAAAGAGGCCTGTAATTGTCAAGATGGGTAAACCTCAACCATGAGTAAACCTCAACCATGAGAGACAGAATGTGGAAAAAAACTGAAAATCACATTGTTTGATTTTTAAAAAATTGATTTTCAAATCATGGTGGAAAGTAAGTATTTGGTCAATACCAAAAGTTCATCACAATACTTCGTTATGTACCGTACCCTTTGTTGGCAATAACAGAGGCCAAACATTTTCTGTAACTCTTCACAAGCTTTTCACACACTGTTGCTGGTATTTTGGCCCATTCCTCCATGCAGATCTCCTCTAGACAGGCATGAAAATGGGTCAGGGGTTAAAAAGGTGAGAAGGGTGTGGAGGAAATATGTTCCAGTACACTGTACACCCCAACAAAATATTGAGCTCTGTCGACCCACACTGTGTTTCAGCAGGGCCGTGCAGAGACCGGTGGAGGGGCGGCTGCTCGTAGATCAAAAGGAGCACATGAACAAGTATTTAATACACCTTAAAACAACATAACTTCAATTTTAACCAGCTTTAGATAATTATTGGCTGTGACTGTGACATACTTTAATTGGGAGGGGGCAACAGTGAATAGAAATCAAAACTGTCATCAACACTTTCTGGCTTTGACTCAGTCAGTCTGCCTATTTTCTTCCCTCAACCTCTGCATCAAAACTTCCTTCCTCAACTTGTTCATCTGAGAACAAACCACATTAGATGGTCACTGAGCCACCAACAGCACAGTTTTCTTAAAACTATTATTTCATTATTATCCATACTTAACAACTCTAGCACCTAATGATTAATAAAGCAATGACATAAAATCTTATAGAAACATAACATTGTAATTGTGTTTATAATTGTATTTAATACCCGACTATCCTTGCAAACTTGTTCTTACCAGGTCTGCTATTCACCCAGCTGATGAGGTATCCACTGCCTTTAGCAGCCTCATCTAACTCCTTTTTTTATCCCTCAATCTCCCTTCCCTACGAGGCATGTCTATGTAATGAAATATAAATATTAAAAAAAAAAAAACAAAAAAAAAAAACAGACTCCCTGGTGGCTTTTAGTTTTAAAGCTTTCTTAATTTCTTTCTCTCTCAATAACGATGGAGGTAGATTTGTGTTTTTATTATTCAATCGTGTTTTTATTATTCAATCCAAAAACAAAGTTGCTTCAATCAAAATACAGTATATACTTTTAATCCCCAAAAAGTCACTTCAATTAAAAAAATTTTTTTTTGATTGCAAAAATAAATTTGAGACAAAAAAAGCATTTGAAAACTATTTTACTTGATTGAAACAAATTTTTCCATTGAAGTAATGTTGTTTTGCGTTTGGGCCACATTTTGGCTAGGACATTTGTGTCTTTATTATTCAATCAAATAAGTTGCTTCAAACAAAAAACTATATATAAAAAGAAAAACTTTGCACATGTGTCAATCACCGTTTACCAAAGCCTGAGAGGGTTTGAGTAGACTCACTATGAAGCATTTAATAAAGCCAAGCATTTTCTTACTACTTTATTCTTGTTTAAAAATAATTCGGTGGGCCAGGAACATGTTTAAAACTTATCATAATTCTTACATTTTGAAGTGCTTGAAAACCATTTATAAATGATACTTTGGTGAAAAAAGTGAAAAAACATGTCATATATATGTATCTTTTTTCCAATGTAAAATCTGAATAAATGCATTGAACACGCACAAAAAAAATGGGGGGGCTACTTCGCGGTTTTCACTTATTGCGGCGGGTTCTGGTCCCCATTAACCGCGAAAAACGAGGGATCCCTGTATTTCTGAAAAGCTTTAAGAAGCAGGACTCATTCCCACCACTCGTCGGGCCGGTGTTGTGCTGACACCGGCCGTCAGCTCAAATCCAAGCCGAAAATAACGCGTCTCCGGCGGACGACGGGAGCGATGTGAGGCGCCACCTCCATCCGAGAGCATGCCGCTTAATTTGACTCAACAGTGTGTTTCTTCGCTTATATTACCGCTAAATACACAAGCTTGACGCCAATTTAACGGGAGCTATTTTTTTTTCATGGGAGATTTGGCTAGCTCTGGCAGTGTTCAACGCAAGCTGCAACGAATGGCAGTAACTTTTTTATATCGCAAAATGTGAAAACGATTGAAACCATTACTCACCAAATTCAATCTGCTGGCAAATACAGGCAAGTGTGTATGCTACGCTCTGGTCTGCCCCGATGTGGATAAGGCCTGCTTTTTGTTTTCGCAGCTATGCAATGCCACCCAAAGGCTCTCCGAGCACTCCATGTACAGTAAGGAGTGCGCGCGTTTGGAATAATGGAACGCACCTTGGGCCGATGATTGGTTCTCGTCAGCGAAGCATCTAGAAGGATTTGCTGACTGTCCAAGTGTGACATTTTTTAAAGAACCGATTTCTTAAGCGCTCAGTTTACGTACTAAGTTAATCACATGATGATAATAATAATGTAACATTGATAATAGTCAACCGTTTTATCAGATTGAAATTCTTTATTTGTGGTAGTGACGAGATTTGTCGTTCACTTGAGTAAACGAATCCATTCCGGTTCGTTCAGTAAAAAGATTCGTTCAAACAAATCGTTCAACGAATCGTTCGCCCCCCTCATCTCCCTCCCCGCCCAAACGAATCGTTCGGTTACTGAACGGGAAGTGACGTTGGCGAACGAATCACCAAAGACCCAGTGCAAAGACTGCTTCGCAGTATAACTGAACGGGAAGTGACATTGCTTGGTCCCTCCCTCTCTTCCACATTGACCACTCGTCGTAGTTTCAGAAATGAGTGACAGGCGGTATCATTCTGCTTTCACAGACAGCCTCGTCTCCCTCCTGCTGCTGCAAAAGCGAGGGAGAACTTCCGCGTCGTCTGTCCTAGTTCTATGGGCTCAAAGTCATGGCTCGTGCTTGCATTTCGATTTAGGACACGGTTAAACATTTTCCTTTTGTGAGGGGAGTAGGGGGCGGGGGCGCACGGACTTTTTTTAGCAGGTTCTTGATCACACATACAATCACATATACAGCATGTTTGCTGTCACGAAAATAAAAATACATCTAAAGTTTAATTTCTGAATATGGAACGACCAACACATCATATTTACATCTCGCTCTGTTGTATTTTTGTTTTTTAGTATTAAGATGATCGTGTTGAATTTTTGCACTGGTATTAATAAATAAAATAATCCGGTCAGCTCCCCTGTCGTCCCCGCATCTCAGATCGTCAAATGCTGACGAGAAATAATTGTTTGCTCTTTACGATGTCGCCTTCCTACTCTCATTAGTCTGTTAAGAAAAATGTAGACATATTGCGACATCTCCCGTGTCCGCGTGCTTTGTTTTTGGGCGCTTGAGTAGCACATGATGGACGGATTGACATAATTTGTCAAACCAACCAACACCTGACACGAAGAAAAAAAAAAAACACTCGGAAAAAAATTACATGTATATACAGTTTCATTGCAAATCAGTATCATGGTGATCATACTAAATATTTTTTTCTGTGCACATATGAGGTAAATATCGCTGCCATGAAGCCTCCATATAGTGACAGTTCTCTGCCCGCTTCACTGCCGTCACGCGACCGCAGCTCAGCTTTTGCTTGCCTCGTAGCTACCCGTGTTTTAAATTACTGTAAATTTGATAGTATGTCGTCATAGGCAGTCACGAGTTTGTTGAGAAAAGTACTACTCTAAACAATGCTCGCTAGATTTGTGTGGTGTTTTTGTCTGTTTGAGCAGCATTTGATAGGCTCCACGTTAACAAATATGTGACAAAGTCATTTCCTTTCATTTTCTGATTCGTTCACCGCATAGTCATTACTGGAAAATCAAGTTAGCAGCAAGCTAGGTCAGGAACCGGAGGACCGAGTCACTGAACGGGAAGTGACAAAACTCAGTCTTGCCCCCCTGCCTGCACGCTGGCTGCTTATTGGCCACACGTGGACGTGAGTGACAAACGCCCTGATTCTGTTTCCGCTCCCTCCCCTGCCCGCGATGAGGCTGGCGTCTGATTGGTCGTGTGCGATGTCAGAAGACGCTGCCGCTTGCTCAACGCCCTCCCACGCAGCGAACAAGCACCACCTTCATAGAACGAATCAGTGCAGATGATGATTAGTTCGGTCTCGTTCACCAAAACAATTCGTTCAAAAAGAACGAATCGTTCGCAACCGATACAACACTAATTTGTGGAAACTTATTGAACAACACGACTGCTATCTGCCGCAGCCAACGCACATATCTCCCCCGCCAGAACAAACGTAAACACGGAAGGCACGTCCCTCGCTCTCCCGCACCTCCCTCACCCCTCCACGTCATGCGGTGCATTCAGGAACACATGCTAACACCCTCACCACATGATAACTCGATTCGTTACAATAATAATAATTAAATAAAACCTCCCGACCCCCCCTCCTCCTCCCAAAAAGAATTTCTCCTCGGATCTACGCAATTCACGTAGGTCGCCATTTTTGACTTCAAAACGGCGAATTTCGCCGAAAGGTGAGAGATTTTCATGCCTGTCTAGAGCAGTGATGTTTTGGGGCTGTCGTTGGGCAACACGGACTTTCAACTCCCTCCACAGAGATCTGGAGACTGGCTAGGCCACTCCAGGACCTTGAAATGTTTCTTACGAAGCCACTCCTTTGTATGTGTTTGGGATCACTGTCATGCTGATAGACCCAGCCACGTCTCATCTTCAATGCCCTTGCTGATGGACGGAGACTTTCACTCAAAATCCCTCGGTACACAGCCCCATTCATTCTTTCCTTTACACAGATCAGTCGTCCTGGTCCCTTTGCAAAAAAACAGCCCCAAAGACTGATGTTTCCACCACCATGCTTCACAATGGGTATGGTGTTCTTCGGATGCAATTCAATATTCTTTCTCCACTAAACGCGAGAACCTGTGTTTCTACCAAAAAGTTCTATTTTGGTTTCATCTGCCCATAACACATTCTCCCAGTCCTCTTCTGGATCATCCAAATGCCATCTAGCGAACCGCAGACTGGCCTGGACATGTACTTTCTTCAGCGGGGGGGACACATCTGTCAGTGCAGGATTTGAGTCCCTGGCGGCGCATTGTGTTACTGTGGTCCCAGCTCTCTGTAGGTCATTCACTTGGTCCCCCGTGTGGTTCTGGGATTTTTGCTCACCGTTCTTGTTATCATTTTGACGCCACGTGGTGAGATCTTGCAAGGAGTCCCAGATCGAGGGAGATTATCAGTGGTCTTGTATGTCTTCCATTTTCTAATAATTGCTCCCACAGTTGATTTCTTTACACCATGCGTTTTACCTATTGCAGATTCAGTCTTCCCAGCCTGGTGCACGTCTACAATTTTGTCTCTGGTGTCTTTCGACAGCTGTTTGATCTTGGCCATAGTGGAGTTTGGAGTGAGACTGACTGAAGTTGTGGACAGGTGTCTTTCATACAGATAATGAGTTAAAACAGGTGCCATTAATACAGGTAACGAGTGGAGCCTCGTTAGACCACGTTAGAAGAAGTTAGACCTGTTTGACAGCCAGAAGTCTTGCTTTTTTGTCGTTGACCAAATACTTATTTTCCACTCTAATTTGGAAGTAAATTCTTTAAAAATCAAATAATGTGATTTTCAGTTTTTTTTCCCCACATTCTGTCTCTCATGGTTGAGGTTTACCCATGTTGACAATTACAGGCCTCTCTAATCTTTTCAAGTAGGAGAACTTGCACAATTGGTGGTTGACTAAATACTTATTTGCCCCACTGTACATATATATAATTTTTAAAGAACTTGGAAACTAAAATGTTCCACAATTCTGAAATGACCAATGAGATGATTAAAAAAAAAAAAATCTGACCGTAACATGAAGCGACATCTCATCTGTGGCGACCACCAACTCCTCAGGCTTCTGCTGTTCATTTGCAGCTGGAAGTGACATCACGGTTGTGCCTTCTTCGTCTGAGGTACATTCCTGGAAATTAGGCTCGGACGGTGTCGTCAGTGGGCCACTCGGGATCTTGAACGTATCGTGAAGTGGTTGGCTAATCATAACCACAGGAACCTGAGCTGTAGCAGCACCCCTGGCGCCACTCGCTATGCTAGCAGACACTTTGGCAGAGTTAATGATGGACATGGTGAGACTCATAGGGGGAGGAGCGACCGGTCGCTTGGTATCTGCTGCTGAGAATCAAAAGACAATGGCATCTGTCACTCAAAACTGGATATAAACAATTCTAAAGAAAACTGTCTTGGCCACAGCCTCATGATTTTTACTCTTTGTCTTTTCGGCCGCAGACGTTTGTTTGTCTCTGAGCTCGGCCTCCATTCGTCCCACTTTGTCCTTCAAGGTGTCATTGTCTTTAGCTAGGCTGTTGAGAAGCTGGCTGAACACGGTGCAGATTTGTCGGATGGCCTCCTTCGTCGCTACACTCAAAATGGCTGTTAGCTGAGACTGTAGGGGAGCGGAAATGATGAGGATCATCATTCACACTGATGGAGACTATTTCAAGAAGATTTTAAGACCTGATAAATGTCATAAATGTTTTCCCTGTAGAGTGTTTTAGAAGTTGACACACTCACTGTATATAAACGGACAAATTATATTTTTTTGTTGCTGTCGTTGTTTCCTGTCCTAATGCAGTTATACAGCGATATGAAAAAGTATCTGAACCTTTTGGAATTCCTCACATTTCTGCAAAAAAAATCACCATCAAATGTGATCTGATCTTTGTCAAAATCACACAGATGAAAAAACAGTGTCTGCTTTAACTAAAACCACCCAAACATTTATATTTTAATGAGAATAGTATGTAAACAATGACAGAAGGGGGAAAAATAAGTAAGTGAACCCTAACCATCAGGCTGGCACATCGATCAGGACTGGTCTTAGCCCATTCTTCTCTACAAAAATGCTGTAGTTCAGTCAAATTCCTGGGATGTCTGGCATGAATTGCTGTGTTTTGGTCATGCCACAGTATCTCAATGGATTTCAAGTCTGCTCACTCCAGAACGTGTATTTCTTCTGAAACCATTCTGAAGTTGATTTACATCTGAGTTTTGGATCATTGTCTCGTTGCAGCATCCGTCCTCTTTTTAATGTCAACTGTCAGACAGACGGCCTCAGGTTTTCCTGCAAAACATCCTGATAAACTTTTGAATTCATTCTTCCATTAATGATTGCAAGTTGTCCAGGCCCTGAGGCAGCAAAACAGCCCCAAATCATGATGCTACCTCCACCATGCTTCACAGTGGGGATGAGGTGTTGATATTGGTGAGCTGGCCATTTTTCCTCCACACATGACATTGTGTGTTACTCCCAAACAATTCAATGTTGGTTTCATCAATTCACAAAATATTTTGCCAAAAAACCTGTGGAGTGTCCAAGCGCCTTTTTGCGAACATGAGCAACAATGTTTTTGTTTTTTTTTAGACAGCAGTGGCTTCCCCCGTGGTCTCCTCCCATGAACACATTTCTTAGCCATAGTTTTACATATAGTTGATGTGTGCACAGAGATATTGGACTGTGCCAATGATTTCTGTAAGTCTTTAGCAGATGCTTTAGTGTTTTTTTTACCTCTCTGAGTATTCTGCGCTGAACTCTTGGCGCCATCTTTGGTGGAGGGCCACTCATTGGGATGAAAGCAATAGTGCCAAACTCTCTCATTTGTAGACAACTTCTCTGACGGTCGATTGATGAACATCCAGACTTTTAGAGATGGTTTTGTATCCTTTCCCAGCTTTATACAAATACAAATCAACAATCCTTGATCGCAGGTCTTCAGGCAGCTTTTTTGACCGAGCCATAATGCACATCAGACAATGGTTCTCATCAAGACTATTCTTACCAGGGGTGTGTTTTATAGTGGGCAGAGCAGCTTTAAACCACTCATCAGTGATTGGGCACACACCTGACTTAAAATGTTTGGTAAAAATTGGTTTCAATTGCTCTTTAAGTCTCCTTAAGCAGAGGGTTCACTTACATTTTACCCCCCTTCTGTCATTGTTTGCATGCCATCCTCATTAAAATATGAATGTGATTGCATATAGAATTTATTAATAATCTATTTATAATTTACTTATAATTGATTCTGCAGGTACTTTTCCTGAAGTATTAAGTTTCTGATGTGAAAATTGAGTGATTTATTAGCTGTTGAAAAAAAAAAAGTTGCTATTTTGGGCAAACATTTATATGATATGTTAAATATTGCTATTGATCCTTAAAATATAGGTAATTATCTCTGCATTTGTTGATTTTTGTGTATCTTGTGTAAAATCTGAGAATGGTAAGTTTTGTTAACTTATATTTAAAAAAAAAAAAAAAAAAAAAATCGGGATTTTAGAAGGGAACGACTTTGATTTTTTTTTTTGATACCGCTGCTCATAGAGACTCTTATATGGCAAAGGTAGGTGCCTGTTTTGGTTTCAGGTCGGTAGCAGCTTTGGTTTTGAAAATATTTGAACTTGGAAGTTCTTGAAAATAACCCCCCTACGGATCGGCACTGCGCCCCGTGTCATGACAATATATTATGAAGTCTATGTTTTTCATCATTTAGTTCGTTTCATTCAAGGACAATACCCTTGTGATGTGCGATAACAATAAACTCTTCTTTTTCTAAAACAGATAGGATTACCAAAATCTTTTATATTTGCTAAATGGCAGAACAACGTACGAAAGGCTTTTCCACACAATTCATCTGCGAACATCGCTGTCAGTAACCACATTTACGGAAGTACAAATAACTACCACTTGGAGGTGATGTTGTTTTTTCGCCTTGGCGAAAAGGGAAATGACGACGGGATTCCCATCTAGCTCTGTTACTCTTCTCAGATAATCTTCACACTAAACTACGTCCGTCATTCAGCGAATCACAAGAAAAATAGCCGCTCACCTTAAGCTCAGCGCCGCCCGGTGCCTGCCCCTGCCCGCCGGCGAGGGTCCTTTGCAGGACCTCAGCGGCCGCCTCAACCGCTACCTCCATGATAAGCGCAGCCTGCGAGCGAAAAGTTTCGGCGGTTCTCGCCTCGTAGTCGCTCTGCCGCTCCATCCAGTCTTTTGGCAGTTCTCAGAAAGAAAATAAAATGTACCTAATTATCCTCAACTAAACTACAGAATCCCAACTGACAAGTACATTCGCCGAATTTGTTTAAATAAAAGAGTCAATCTTTTGTGATTGTCGTCAGCATTCGGGACGACCAATATGGCTGAAATGTTTACATCCGGGTCACTGTTGGACATTTGTGACGCAAACAAAAAGCGACAGTTTTGGTTTACATTGAAAAAGCGGACAGGGGAAAAACTCACTCAGTAACAACTCGTTTATATCAATGTGTAGATAAATATTTACATATTCATAAGGGAGGTGTGACTCAATAACTCTGCTTTCCTTTCCATGGCGGTTTGATCCATTAGTCAAACGAAAGCTTGGAAGACTGCTTAGGTACGTACGTCATAACTGTCGCCTAATTGTTTAAAGTTTAAAAAAAAAGTCTGATTTGAACTCTAATCATAATTTTATTGTTATAATATGAATGTAGTAACAAATGAGTCACTCTAACACTCTAGGGGTGTACAAACTATGGTCCGCGGGTCAAACTGTGACCCACCATTTATTGGCCAGCAGCAAATTATGAAAATAGACCCTACCCACCGACGTCACAAAATCACGTGATCGCTGTATTGTTCCGCCCCCTTGTCCGTCATTTTGTGTCTGTATTATCAATGGTCTCAATTGAACGAGCAATTTATAATGCATTTCATGGAAGACCCGGTGCTTTCGGATGCCGTAAACTCACTTGATGCGTTGCTTAAAAGGCGTTGTGGAAAAGCTTCAGTTTATCCATTCGCTAGATCCACATTTGATGCCTAAATCGATGTTTTTCGACCCGCTGTCTTCGTCGTATTTGCCTAACATCTGCTAGCTACCCTGATATTTACAACTATCGTGTCCACACAAAATCAGCCTATTCTCACGAAAGTTTGAAAAACTGTAAGAGCTTGGAGGCTTATAAATACTTCGTTGCTGGTTGGGTGAAACAGGTCCTCGTCCACGAAAATTCGGCAGGAATCTATCTTGTGCTTGGAAAGGTGAGTTACGAAATTTTCAATTCAAAATCTTTTGTTCTTGCTAACATCCACTGTCAAGTCTAATGTATTTCATGTCATTTGTCAATGGAGCTAGGGCTTTTAATGTTTATATGGTTTAGCGATAGCACTCTCACTACATACATACGTGTATGTTGTCGGCGATTAGCCTAGCAATGATCTTAATTGTGGATGTCAGCCCAAAACCCTCTAAATATATATTAAATGCATCTTACCAGATATAAAATGACTACTACATAATCTGTGGTAATCGTTTGGAGCCCAGTTTTCTCGTCGAATTGCAGCAGCCCATCTCGCTCTCTCCTCTCCGGGTCTCTCGGAATCCAGTAGAACTTCAAGTCTCTCCGTCTATCTTCTCTGTTATTGCAACCGACCGCCACACACGCCTTCACAATTTTGATTATTAATGTTAACGAGCAGAAAAACACGTCGTAAATAGGAGGAATGTACGTAGCCGTAACAGGTAAACACGATGTGTTGACGGACAATTGGGCGGCACCAGTCAGGAGGGCGGAGTTGTGACGTCACGTGGGTAGGGTCTATATCATTGATTGAATATGGCCCGATTGTGACATACTGCATAGAGAAGAAAACACGTGTCTATCAAATAATATGTATCACAGGAACATTCAACTTAGCATAGCTAGGCTGCCACAATTAATTCAAATCAAAAACTGATCAATTATCAAATGAATCAACCGCTATTTTAATCGTTGATAGCCTTTTAATAGTAAATATTTATTTTTCGTATGTAACTGTTCACATTTTTTACTTAAAGTGCCTGTGACACGAAAAAGCATGTTTATTTCATAATACACGCGGTATTTTATGCCCCTGAATGATATGGACCGCTTGGATGTGTGTGGAAGCGATCGCTATATTTATTCAGTTTTTTGAATCCCGCGCCATGAAAATGAGTGACTTCCGGCTTCGGTCTTGCATTGAGGAGGAGGGCGCTGTGACGTGTACGGTAGAAGACGTTCTCTTCACTATACAGTGTACTGTTGTGTATGAGGACGAAGGATTCAGCTGATTTTGCGGATTAATACTTTTATTTTTTGCATCACGCCAGCCAAACGGCTGCAGAAAAATCATTCTGTATGCGGGAGCGGCGTATGCGCCTTTTTGGAGTTTCAAAAGGTTCCCATTCACCGTGGATATTTACTGTGGGACCATTGGACTTACAAGGAAGTGAGTAAACATCTTGTTTTGTATTATGTCAAATACGAATACAGTGATTACAAAGTAAACACTATAAAATTCCTTTAAATAAAGGACTACTTACTTTTGATCATTGATAGGCATGTAAAAAGCTATCCTCATGCTCATTAGCAGTTAGCTGTTAGCGCGTTAGCTACACAACAACTCCAGCTAAAGCCCTATAATGGTAGGCGTGGCTAACCGGCAGATTAAAAGACTAATTTCTCGTCATCTGCGCTTTGCTAAATTGTTGTATATAGTCGAATCGTCTCAAAATATGATTCTAATTCACATAATAATGCCATTTAAGACTTTTTTTCTGGTGTCATATGCTCTTTAAAACTGAAACAATAACTTATGCGTACATATTTAAAATTAAAAAAAACAAAAAACAATTCTCTTTACCCCATGTATTTCTTCATATTTCTTTACATTTTTAAAATTGTTTTTTAAGAGGGGGAAAAGGAGCAGTGTGTGTCCTTTTACATTTTAAAATTGAAAAAAAAAAAAAAAAATTCTTTCAGGGAAATAAAGGAAACGATGTTTGGGGTCTAAAATTTTATTTAAATTCTATTTTAAAGATAAACATGAAGTCAATGCACATTTTCATCTCATTTACTTTCGTTGGCAAAACAAAATCGTGTGATGGACCAGATCCAGTTCTTAAGGTGCTAGTTTGACTCCTGTGATATGAATAACAGGAATATGAAAGATAAAAAAATTTGGTTGTAAGATTGTTTTTTCATTATGAGGACACAATCAAATCGACAGAAACTGCTTTTATTGTCTTTAATCAATTTACATACATCCACATTTACAAAGTCGACAGAGGACAACTCAATCAGTAAACCTTTATCAGCATTTTATCCTAGAAAAAGTGCCAAATATGGACTAATTTTTACTGGAATGTTCATCAACAGCAAATAATCCCACTAACAACAATCAGTGTTCTTTACTACTAATAATTTACATGCGAGTTGAAGTTTAATTTCCTGCTATTGATCATTTAAATCCTCCAAAAAATCTGCATGTACATTAAAGGTTAATCAAAAACGCCACTAAATAGCTTTATTTCTTACAAACTGCATCTCAGTGATCATAATTAATCAACCAACCATTTTTTTCATCAGTATGTCCCACATTGTGCTAGTTTTAAATACAATCAGCATGATGTCATCTAGTACCATGATTCATATTTCTCTGCCCTTTTCATCATGTGCAACAATAGAAGCCAGAAAGTGTCCAATGTTCCTACACTGTTTAAAAAAAAAAAAAAAAAAAAAAAAAAAAAAGGGGGGGGGGGGGGGGGGCGGCATTGAATTTATGGTAAAATACTCACAGCTTTGGTTGCCAGAATTGTACTGTTAAAATGTTAAAAGATTGCTGTAACGCAACAAAAATGCATGTGTAACCACTCTAATGTTGATGTCACTGTGGCAGTCGAGCGTGCTAACTGCTGAGCTAATAGCCGATCTAATAGTCTAGCTTAAACGTCAAGAAAACCTGCTACACCAAGGGTGTCCAAACTACGGCCTGTGGGCCAACTGCAGCCCAGTTCTTTTTGGCCCACGGCAAATTATAAAACTTTTGTTGGATATGGCCCGCACAAAAAAATTGTGTTAAGCCTACAGTCTGTTGAGCTTCAGCACAAAACAACAATGGAGCTACTCACTGTAACAGTGCTTCTCCGTTAGCGTAAGGGTCAAACCTATACATATTAGAGCTAGGAAACTGTAAAATTTCATTTTATGGAGAAAGCAGTCATCCTCATGAGTCACATTGTCATGTGACAAGTTACTATCTGAAAAGCCACTGAAAATGCATCCATTTCCCTCACCATTTTAATAAAAAGGTAAAATGGCTTTATACAGTGTTGGCCAAAAGTATTGGCACCGCTGCAATTGTGTCAGATAATGCTCAAATTCTCCTACAAAATGAACGCAATTACAAATGCTTTGGTAGTAATATCTTCATTTTTTTGCTTGCAGTGAAAAAAAACACAAAAGACAATGATTTTTTAAAAAATCATCATTTTACACAAAACTCCAAAAATGGGCTGAAGAAAAATATTGGCACCCTCAGCCTAAATCTTGATAGCACAACGTTTAGACAAAATACCTGCAAACAACCGCTTTCGGTATCCATCAATGAATTTCTTACTATGCTCTGCTGGAATTTTAGACCATTCTTCTTTAGCCAACTGCTCCAGGTCTCTGAGATTTGAAGGGTGCCATTTTCAGATCTCTCCACAGGTGTTCCATGGGATTCAGGTCTGGACTCATTGCTGGCCACTTTACAAGTCTCCAGTGCTTTCTCTCAAACCATTTTCTAGTGCTTTTTGAAGTGTGTTTTAGGTCATTGTCCTGCCGGAAGACCCATGAACTCTGAAGGAGACCCAGCTTTCTCACACTGGGCCCTACATTATTCTGCAAAATTTGTTGGTAGTCTTAAAACTTAATAATGCCATGCACACGGTCAACCAGTCCAGCACCAGAGGAAGCAAAGCAACCCCAAAACATCAGGGAACCTCCACCATGTTTGACTTAGGGCACCGTGTTCTTTTCTTTGAAGGCCTTGTTTTTTTCCCTGTGAACTATTGATGCCTTTTACCAAAAAGCTCTACTCGTGGAAATCTCTCATCAATTTTTCTTTTCCGTCCAAATCTGGGGTGGTTAGCTACAGTGCCGTGGGCTTTACACTTATTGATGACACTGCGCACGGTAGACACAGGAACATTCAGGTCTTTGGAGATGGACTTGTAGCTGTGAGATTGCCCATGATTCCTCACAATTTTGCTTCTCAAGTCCTCAGACAGTTCTTTGGTCTTCTTTTCTCCATGCTCAATGTGGTACACACAAGGACATCGGTCGATTCAACTTTAATCCACTTTAACTGGCTGCAAGTGTGATTTAGTTATAGCCACTACTTGTTATGGGCCACAGGTACGTAACAAGTGCTGTTAATTACACAAATTAGAGAAGCATCACATGATTTTGCAAAGGGTGCCAATACTTTTGTCAGGCCTATTTTTGGAGTTTTGTGTAAAATGATAATGATTAAATTTTTTTCCCCCACTCTCTTTTGTGTTTTTTCATTTCAAGCAAAATAAATGAGGATATTAATTCCAAAGCATTTATAATAGCAATCATTTTCTGGGAGAAATTGAGCATTATCTGACAGAATTTCAGGGGTGCCAACACTTTTGGCCAGTACTGTATTTCAGGTGAGTTATCATGAGCTTTTTGAATACGCAATTTTCAAAAAGCTATTACCATTGTAAACATTTACAAAATTTATAGTTAAATTTGGCATGCAAACATGCAAAGGAAAAACAACTAAATGTTGGGAACTCAATGTTTAAAATAAACATGGGATGGAATGGATAAAGTACAATTAAAATGTATTTTTAGTTGAAGAAAATTGGTGAAAGCGATTAAAATATGGGCCTTTACGATGGTTCAGAGTAACGTTGATTTGGCCAGCTGTAGACATATACGTATACAGTATTGTGAAAACATTAGGACACCTTATGGAAGCCTGTGTGTTTTCTAACACATTTGGTCATATGGTTATTTAATATGAAATTTAACCATCTCGAGAGATTCATGTAATCGAACTGAAAAATTAAAACTGAAAAGAAAGAATTTTTATAACTTGCTGTAAAATGTCATTTTAAATAAATGCAATTTCTGTTGAGGAATAAATAAGGACACCCCTAGAACATCATTACCCTGTGTTTTGGAGGCTTGCCTTATTTAAACCTCACATTTAGTTTGGTGTGCCCTTGACTGTTGAAATGAGAGAAAACACCATGGTGAGATCAAAGGAACTGTTTGAGGCCTTTAGGAAGAAGATTGTATACGCTTATGAGTATGGTAAGGGATTTCAAAAGAATATAAAATCAGCCATTCCACTGTCCGGAAAATAGTCTACAGTGGAGAATATTCAAAACAACTGCCAACATGCCCAGGTCTGGCTGTCCAAGCAAGTTCACCCCGGGAGCAGGCTGTAGGCTCTTGCTACAGTTGATGTGAAAGTGCATGCCTTTACAATTAGAAAGAAACTCCACAAGTTTAACCTTCATGGGAGGTGTGGAAGGAGGAAACCTTTGCTCTCCAAGAAGAACATGAAGGCCAGACTAAAGTTTGCCAGAGTGAGTGTAGACAAAGACAGGACTTCTGGAATAATGTTGTTTGGACAGATGAATCTAAAATGGAATTATTTGGACACCAGAACAGAGACATGTTGGGCGTAAACCCAATATAGCATTCCAGGAAAAGAACCTCATACCAGCTGTGAAGCATGGAGGTGGAAGTGTCATGGTTTGGGGATGTCATAGAATCCACCATGAATTCTATCATGTATCAGAGGGTGCTTCAGGAACATGTGATATCTTTGAAAAAAATTAAAGCTGAAGCAAAACTGGACCCTGCAACATGACAATGACCCAAAACATACCAGTAAATCCACCAAGGACTGGCTAAAAAGTAAGAATTGGGTAGTTCTGGAATGGCCGAGTTAAAGCCCAGATCTTAATCCCATTGAGATTATGTGGGGTGACTTGAAACGGGCTGTGCATGCAAGAAATCCTTCAAACATCTGACAGCTCAAAGTATTCTGCACTGAGGAGCGGGGCAAACTTTCTTCAGACCAATGTCAAAGACTGGTAGATAGCTACAAAGCGTCTCACTGAAATTATTTCAGCCAAAGGGGGCACCACTAGCTATTAGGTGGTAGGGTGTCCTAACTTTTTCCTCAGTTTGAATATGCATTTTTGTTGATATATTTGGTTTTATGAGTAAAACAATATTAATTGTTGTTGTTTACCTGCAATCAAATGACTTTCTTTTCCAGATATGTGTGAACATTTCCTAATAAAGGCCTGAATATTTAATGGAGTGTCCAAATTTTTTCACATGACTACATATTAGTGTTGAACAATAAGACAAAATACTGTATATCATCGTGTTTAACGAATGAAAGTTCGATTTTTTGTCAAGTTTAGACAGCACATACTCTGACCAGTGTTCCGTAGCTCAACAGTTAGCATGTTCGACTGCCATCAGAAAAAGAGCGTGCTGGCATTACCGCCATTAAAACTGAATACGTATGGATCACAGTGTAAAAAAGATTGCAATACTAAATTCATTTTCTGCTGTGATTTTCAATTTAAAAAACCTCCCGTGAACTTTACGGATACCGAAGCACTTACCCATTTTTGCGTGTATTTAAGGTTTTTTTCCCCACAGTAAAATTCTGGCAACCACAGAAACCTGTATTTTACCGTGAATTTGTTTTTTTTCCTCTACAGTGTAGCACTGAATTATTCTCGAAAATTCGGGAATGTTGGTTGAAAAGGATGGCTGAAAAACTTGAAAATCGTTTAGCGAGCTTAGTTTAAAATCAAGACGGTCTAACCAATATGAATTGAAATTGAGGAGAAATATTTTAAGAAACATTTAAAGTCTTTTTTGGAAAACCTCGAGAGCTCCCGGACAGCCGCCGTCTCAGAGGACATCGTCCGAGTTGTCCTGCGTCGATGTCCGGGCCTTTCGTCCGCGGGGACGCAGCGTGGCGTAGCAGGAGGAAGCGGCCAGGGCCATTCGGCTCAGGCCCACGTTCAGGCAGTGGACCTCGGAAGTCACGGGGATCTCGGAGAAGAGGAGCCGATCCCGGCTCACGCGGGCTGGACCGGCGGTGCCGGCATCGCCTGCGCCGTTCTCAATGTCCTTGACGATGTTGAGGATTTCTTGCCGCTCACGTTGCCGTGTCATGCCGCGGATGTTCAAAATGGCTGACACATGTTTCTTCCTGAAACAGGGTAGAACGGCAATTGACCTTCAATCCATTTGACCCCGAAATGCTGGCATTGATTAGTGAAATCAACAGGAAGTGACTCGAAATAAACAGTTTATAACCCAGAAATGCCCCAAAATCAAAAGGAAGTGGCCTGAAATTAACAGGAAGACACGCAGATGTCCCCAAACCGATAGGAAAAGGCCCCAAAATTACCCCAACAACAGGAAAAGACTCAAGATGAATGTGCAGTTTGATCACTGCTTGCCCTCCCAGTCCAAATGAATTAGACTAGAGATGTCCCGATAGCATATTTTTACACCAGAGTCCGAGTTACCTGGTTTTGAGAATCTGCTGACACAGTCCCGATCAGATACCGAAAAAAGGGTTGTTGTTTTTTTATTTGAACAAAACTTCCAAACATGTTACTGTCGAGCTGATTTCATAATGTGAATTATTTTTAAAGAAGAATAACATAAAAAAATACTTGTCTTTATCAAATGCTTCACTGAGTGAGCTCACTTAAATTTCCTCACGTTTTGACGCTCAAGCTGCTGAGAACAGCCTCTCACTTATACAATGAGTCGCCACAGCACATTTATGACTGGGCAGCAAATTTAACAATGATTGACACATTTGTGCCTTTGATCGTAGCGCTACCAAGTTTCTCTTACAAGATCAAAGTTACAAACCTGTCGATCATCGTTAACTTTAAAGTGACCCTCTAACTTAAATACATGTAGGCTCTAATAAACCACAATTGTTCTCTTGTACTAAAATATGTTGGTAGAAACACATAAAATGTTCAATCAATGGCAATATTTTATAATATTTAGTCCATATTTTGACCGTTAGTTGGCGCCATGGTTTGCGGGCTCGCAGTGATGACGTAATTGGTATCTTTCCAAATTTGTAGCGTGTTAAACAATTGCTTATTGCTGCCTAAACTCGCGTAAGTAAAATGCCACGATGTGCTGCTTTTGGATGCAATTTCCAGTCAAATAGAAACAAGGGGAGTGAAGTGAGTGGTCAAGGTGGAATTATTATTTTTAGTGAATAAATGTGCATAAGTGGAAGCTTCTCCCCCTTTTTGCTCCCTGTATGCACGTACCCTACCCACCACGCGTTACAACTGGCGCCCGAACATTTTTCCTGGATCCTCAGTCAAGTAAGGGATCCGTCTATTTTCTGGATCCGACGGTCCCACCACGTCTGCAATATTGGTTTCGGATCTGTCCATTTTTTTGATTCGTCGGTCCCACAGCAGCTTTTTGGATCAGTCTATTTTGTGGAATCGACGGCTGCGACATTGCCATGGGATCGGTCTAATTCCTGGATCTTCGAGTGAGTAAAAAACGCGGATTTAGATTAGTATTGTTCTCTTTTATGTTGACTATTCTTGGTGGGAGTTTTCCCCAAATCATACTAAATAATCCAAGCACTATGGCACACTACAGTGACGACAGTGACACTGACGTGGACCTCACAACAATGTTGGAGTTCGTCAGGGAACACGTGCTTGCTTACTGCTGAGCTCCCGAGTGAAGAGTGGTCAAGGTGGAAATATTATTTTTTGTGAATAAACGTCCATAGTGGAAGCTTCTCCCCTTTTTGGTACTTTTATACACGTATCCTCGCTACCACGCGTTACAATGTACAAGACATGGATTACACAAGGTGTGCTCTTTGGCCTGTACTGAATGTAAAGCACACGACAGCTCTGGATGCTAACAATCTACATAATTATATTGGGATAAGTTTGAAAACGCAATATGCTTACCTTGAATATCTGCTAATAAAACCGGAGTTCCATACAGCACTCTCTCGAATCACCAGTTTTGCCCAACTTTTGTCTTATCAGGTATTTGCTACACGCATTTTTCCCTGAAGCTCGTCTTGGGAACGACCGACAGTGCTGTCCTGCTCTTCACTTTTCAGATCTGGTTCAAATAGGAAGGGTAGAACTGACTACATGTTGGGAAAGCTAACGAGTGACACGCTGGAATTTCGGCAACGGGACCAGTGACGTCACGCACTGCGACGTAACAAGAATGGTGACCTATCACTTAAAATAATTTTACAAACTTTATTAAAACAAAAACATTAAGAGGGGTTTTAATATCAAATTATTATAACTCATACTAACATTTATCTTTTAAGAATTACTTGTCTTAAAAATAGAGGATCCCTTTAAAAGTACCAAACGCAAGCTTCACTGGACAGTTTGGCCACACTGCTTAGCAGGAGGGAAGTTTGTACGAGCATGAAGCAGAAAAACAAATATACTTTTTAAATTAAAAACCCGATCCTTTTAACCTGATTCCGAGCCTTTGAAAAATGGCGCGATCGGCCCAATGTCCGATCACGTGATCAGATCGGGACATCCCTAGACTGGACATATAATACGTTCAATGGCCACCAATGACCTCGGACTGACCTAACATCTGGAAACTCTCGAACCAGAACTCCCACCTCCATCTGGATAGAGGGAATGTCCTCCAGCTGAATGAGCTCAGAGATGTTAGCCAGCGCTCCGTCCAACCAGCTCGACGGCGATTCCTGACATACATGCAAAAAACTTATCAACTCATTTGCTCCCAAAAACGTATAAATACGTTATATTTTTAATTGTTTCAGTGTCCTAAAAACGTATTTATGGCTACGTTCATACTACAGGTCTTAATGCACGAATCCGATTTTATCGTGTTTTTCCGACTCGAGTGAGGCATTAACATGACGGTCTGAACGTGACAAGTCGCATAGAACTGGACCATTTCAAATCCGATCTGGGTCACTTTCGTATGAGGTTCAAATCCGATCTGGGCCACATTTTTCCAGACTGTCGCGGCGGTCTATACTGTCCAGTCTCTCAAAACGGAATTCATGCAGCAATTACGTCATCAAAAAGCGAGAGAGACGCTACGGTAGCGGTGCAGCTGTGCGTCATTTGCGCCTAGCTTGCCTTGAACACGGCTTTTTAGGAAGGGTCGGACTTGACAACAGTCATAAAAAAAATAAAAATGGGTTGAGGATAAGCCTGAGAATGATCGGTTTTCTGTCTGCTCCATATAAGCATTATTTCAACATTGCTTACACGGCCGAGAGTCGGGGCAAACTACCCGTATCTGCGTGTGAAATGCACGGACAGTGCGTGCATGCTATCGATCCATATACTTTAAATATTAACCTAAACTGGGATTATTGATGTCTGTTATTTGTGTCCTCTTTTTAAAAAGCAAAATATGATGTCCCTGGAATGACGGATGACAGCCAGCATGTGTGGTCATTTGTTTTGATGCTCAGCGCGTGTCGGACTGCGAATTAGTGCGCATGCATAATACTTGAATGGTCTCAATGGACAAAGGCAGTCTGAACGGGCACGCCAAAAAAACAGATATGACAAAAAATCGGATTTGTGCATTAAGACCTGTAGTATGAACCTAGCCTATACGTCTTTTACGTTTTTTTGTTTTTTTTCACAAGAGGCATCTCTAGGTTCTGTTGCACCTAAACTGCAATGCACAATGCTCAAAACTCATTTTAAAGCAATACAACTGGCCACTGGAGGGCAGTAGCACATTTGTAAGAACTCATCTCGGGCCAAGAAAGGAAGTGAAGAAAAATAGTCAGGAAACGGAAGTTGGAGGGATCTTGTGAAGACGCGTGAGAATTTGAGAAAAATGTGGAGAACGATCGGGAAAAAAAAAAAAGGCAAACAACACTGCAGTGTTTTGAAAAGAAAACGAAACCATCGTCAAAGAAGGATTAAAAAAAATTATCTTGATGAGACAGACGGTGACGGCCACAACAGGGTCAGGTTCCCCACGCGGTCTGTGGAACTCACATTGCGTTACTCCTGAGCCAAGGTTGAAACCAATGATGAAGATGATGAAAAAAGTGAGACCAATCCTGATCAGGACTCATCAGATTACCCGGAGCCACCTCATTCAACCGGGAGCAGCCTGGCGAGAACCTTCCCCGTTGTTATGTACGCAAATAGTTCAACAGTTCAATAGTTTTGTTATGTGTAAATAAATTGTTACTTTGCGATCAAAAGCTCTATTTGTCTTGTTGTTGTTAAAGTTATTTTGTAAAAGGAAAGATGTTTGGGATGTAACTAAAACAAAAAATAGCTGTGTTAAAGTCAAAGTGCGTTTGAAATGTATGCTTTCACAAAAAGCTCAATTTCTCCGTTTTTTCATCAGATATTGGAAAATTGCTCAAACTAAGCTATTTTCTAATGCTGATTTCTAAAGAATGGAAAAAGATATGAACTAAGTTTTTTTTTCTGCTGAAAGACGAGAGTCTAATCTTTCTTTTGGTGGGTTCCATTTTTATATAGCAATAGAACAGAATTTTCTGTTGGCCTTGCAAAATCAGTCAAAATCCAGTAAAACGGCCGGGAGCGAAGGGCCTTGCTCCGGTGAAAATGGCTGGGAGTGAATGAGTTAACAGAACTATGATTTTACATCATTGATGAGCTCCTAAATCCAAATGCAGTTAGCCAGGACTATTTGAAATTCAACAGGGTTTCTAAAAAAAAAAAAATTGATCATCAAAATAGTTGCTAATTTGTTGTTAATTGATCAAATAATTTCTATTTTAATTTAAAATAAAACCTAATTAAATCTAAAGTCCAATTTAGCGCAAATCCAAGCAAATACCAGGTCCTTGAAGAGCACTTTGATCTGCTGTCCTTCGTCCCTGAGGCGTCCAGCCATCTTCTTTCTCATCTTGAGCGACGTGCAGATGATTCGCCCTCGCATCACGGAGCGAAGGTACTCCATCATGACGCGACGGTGAATCACCGCCACTAGCAGCTGCACACACACACACACACACACACACACACACACAAAATTAGTAGCCTATTTTCCATGCTATAATCTGACACTTTTTTTCTCTCAAAGGTAGCCTGCTAGTATCATGCTTCATTAATTATTTTCATTTGTTTTGCTTAGTGGCAACATTGCTTCTTCTGGTGCTTTCAGAGTCTCTACCTACTATGGTGACTGTTCCATTATCCAACAACAATCTTGAATTTCAAACACACTTTTAGCTCAGTTTCCTATTGCTAGGATACTCCAGGCTACATCTGTGAAAATATGTTTTTACAGGCTGAAGTCCTGTTAATTGTTGTTCCTATTGATGCAAACTTTGAAGTCGTACTCTTTAGTCTTTCGTGAACCAATCATCTTGAAACTTGGTAACTATGTAGCATGGGTCAGTGTCTATCAATCGTCAGAGTTTGATTTTGTATATTTTCTTCAGGGGCTGATTTATTAATTGCAGTCTTATTGGTGCCTGTGTTGCCTCTAGGTTACAAGTAAGCCCATACAGGGGCATGCACTCACAGCCTTCAACCTATAGTGTCCTGGGACACACTTGTACTTGTTTACAGAAGACCCTTGGTGCCAAGACAAAAAAACAAATCAAGGTGAACTATGGATAGTTTGAGAGATTAAAATGTTGTATATATGAAGAAGTTGTTTATGTTGACTTGTGATGTTTGTCAGTAGCTAACAACTTTGTACTGTTATGCAGCCTCATTTGTTTTGTTTTTTCTTTTCGGGGATCCAGATTTGTCTCTGAATTGAAATGAAATATGCCAATCAATTTTTTTAACTTGCATATACAGTGATCCCTCGTTTTTCACGGTTAATGCGGACCAGAACATGCTGTGATAAGTGAAAAACCGTGAAGTAACGCAAAAAAAAAAAAAAGTGTGTGTTCAATGTATATATATTCAAATTTTGCATTGGAAAGACATGAACTAATAAGACATGTTTTTTGACTGTTTCTCCCTAAATTTATATATATATATATATATATATATATATATATATATATATATATATATATATATATATATATATATATATATATATATATATATATATATATATATATTAGGGCTGTCAAACGATTAAAATTTTTAATCGAGTTAATTACAGCTTAAAAATTAATTAATCATAATTAATCGCGATTATTCACAATTCAAACCATCTATAAAATATGCCATATTTTTCTGTAAATTATTGTTGGAATGGAAAGATAAGACACAAGATGGATATATACATTCAACATATGGTACATAAGCACTGCATTTGTTTATTATAACAATAAATCAACAAGATGGCATTAACATTATTAACATTCTGTTAAAGCGATCCATGGATAGAAAGACTTGTAGTTCTTAAAAGATAAATGTTAGTACAAGTTATAGAAATTTTATATTAAAACCCCTCTTAATGTTTTCGTTTTAATAAAATTTGTAAAATTTTCAATCAAAAAAATAAACTAGTAGCCCGCCATTGTTGATGTCAATAATTATTTACACAATGCTCATGGGTGCTGAAAACCTATAAAATCAAATCGCACCCAAGCGCCAGAAGAGGGCGGCAAAACTCTATAAAACACAATTAACAAGTGGGCATTTCACTGTACTGTCATTTAAATCTGTCTGAGCGGGGCATGTGCGTTAATTGCGTCAAATATTTTAACGTGATTAATTTAAAAAATTACCGCCCGTAAACGCGATAATTTTGACAGCCCTAATTATTTATATATAGTATAGATATGGTGGAAAACACTCAAGCAGGGGTCGCATTAACCGAATATTTTCCGTCATTGACCGTTTTTTTAAAACGGGGACGGAAAAAACTGAAGTCCATCCGTCATTTTGACAGGTTGCAATTCACACCCCAACACACAGGATGGCGAGTGAGCATATTAATTAGCTATTGTCTCTCTTGATGCATGACGTCGTTAGCCTTACTCGGAAAAATGTCCGAACTAGCATTCAGGTGTAGCAAACACGAAAACGTTAGGAAGCTTTGGAGAGCATTGTCTAAGGCTACGTTCATTCTACACCTCCGTGAAGTTGGCCCCCCATCAGACGCAAATTTATATAAAAATTATGTCAATTGTTTGTGCTATGATTGTGCTTGTTTGTGCTGCAAAAAGTTTTGTTTGTGCCATCATCGTTTTGCAGTTATTAAACATAGTTTTTTTTAGGTCATCCAGAGTTCACCCAGCCCCCCATCTGCGGCGGAATGGAACCCCAGTGGTGTCATTTGATTCTGCCTCGTTAGTGCTGGATTGTGCTGCAAAAAGTTTTGTTTGAACTGCTACGGTTTTGAGATATTCATAATAATGTATAGTGATGACGTCACGTGCAGCCCCCCATCTACGGCGGAATGGAACGGCGATGACGCCATTTTTTTCTTCGTCATTAGTGCTGGTTTGTGCTGCAAAAAGTTTCGTTTGTGCCATCTTTGTTTTGCAGTTATTAAACATTGTTTTTTAGGTCATCCAGAGTTCACCCAGCCCCCCATCTGCGGCGGAATGGAACCCCGGTGGTGTCATTTGATTCTGCCTCGTTAGTGCTGGATTGTGCTGCAAAAAGTTTTGTTTTAACTGCTACGGTTTTCGAGATATTCATAATAATATATAGTGATGACGTCACGCGCAGCCCCTCATCTGCGGCGGAATGGAACCGCGATGATGCCATTTTTTTCTTCGTCGTTAGTGCTGGTTTGTGCTGCAAAAAGTTTTGTTTGAACTGCCATCGTTTTGTAGTTATTAAACATAGTTTTTTTTAGGTCATCCAGAGTTCACCCAGCCCCCCATCTGCGGCGGAATGGAACCCCAGTGGTGTCATTTCATTCTGCCTCGTTAGTGTTGGATTGTGCTGCAAAAAGTTTTGTTTGAACTGCTACGGTTTTCGAGATATTCATAATAATTAGGGCTGTCAAAATTATCGCGTTAACGGGCGGTAATTATTTTTTTAAATTAATCACGTTAAAATATTTGACGCAATTAACGCACTAGCCCCGCTCAGACAGATTTAAATGTCAGTATAGTGAAAGGCCAACTTGTTGTGTTTTATGGAGTTTTTCCGCCCTCTGCTGGCGCTTGGGTGTGACTGCTTTTATAGGCTTCAGCATCCATTACCATTGTGTAAGTAGTTATTGACATCAACAATGACGGGCTACTAGTTTATTTTTTGATTGAAAATTTTACAAATTTTATTAAAACGAAAACATTAAGAGGGGTTTTAATATAAAATTTCTATAACTTGTACTTATATTCATCTTTAAGAACTACAAGTCTTTCTATCCATGGATCACTTTAACAGAATGTTAATAATGTTATTGCCATCTATTGCCATTTATTGTAAACAAATACAGTACTTGTGCACCGTATGTTGAATGTATATATCCATCTTGTGTCTTATCTTTCCATTCCAACAATAATATACAGAAAAATATGGCATATTTTATAGATGGTTTGAATTGCGATTGTGATTAATTACGATTAATTAATTTTTAAGCTGTAATTAACTCGATTAAAAATTTTAATCGTTTGACGGCCCTAATAATAATGTATAGTGATGACGTCACGCGCAGCCCCCCCATCTGCGGCGGAATGGAACGGCGATGATGCCATTTTTTTCTTCGTCGTTAGTGCTGGTTCGTGCTGTAAAAAGTTTTGTTTGAACTGCAGTTTTCGAGATATTCATAATAGAGCCTAGTTCAGGCCTTAAAAATCTAGCCCGACCCGACACGGCCCGCTGGTATTGAGGCACGACCCGGCCCGAGCCCGATCAATTAACTACATTTGCGGGCCCGAGCCCAAAAAACCCGATTTAAAAAAAATGTATTTGTTGGAGTGACGCGGGGAAAAAAAAGCAGCAGCAATTTATTTTCATTTCTTCGAGTTGGCAGAAAAAACACAAGTTTTCTTAATGTTTAAATAGTCTACATATTTTTATGATCATTATAAAAACATTCACACAAGGAAATAACGCTGGGAAAGTTTAATATAAAAAAATATATACATATATATATGCGGTTTTGCAGACACACAGAGAGGAAGATTCAAAAGGATCACATTTGTGTTGCCTTTGTGTGCATAAATAAAAGTGTCTTTCGCAACGAATTCACAGTTGTCAGAAAAAAAATGCAACTTTACTCAATATTTAAATAGTCTACATATTTTTATGAGAATTGTAAAATCATTTACACAACGAAATAACGCTGGGAAAGTTTGTTAAATATATTTCTGAGTGTGTGGGACATTGTTCTCACATGGACGTGCCTCTCTGACAAGGAGAGGGAACAGCAGCAAAAAAAAAAAAAAAAACTACAAATGCTTTGAAATAACATTCTTTATTGTAATGACAACAATACCAAAAATTAATTGTAAAAAAATAAAAATGAAATAAAAGCTTTTAAATTGCGGGTCGGCCTTGACTGCAGTCTGCAACTTGCGGCCTCATGTCCTGCTCTTTATTCCTGTGAAATAAGGGAAATAATTAGACCGGCTCGAACTAAAAATGGCGATTTGAACAGCAGGATATTATGGCTTACTTACAGTGTTTATATTTTTTGGTCGTCGTCATGCAGGAATAAAATTGCGTCCACTGGCAGGTTTCAGTGATGTTCTCCGCTGATCTATTGTGCGGCCTGCAGCGCTGAAAACTGACGTCATCACTTTACATTATTATGAATATCTCGAAAACCGTAGCAGTTCAAACAAAACTTTTTACAGCACTAACGACGAAGAAAAAAATGGCATCATCGCCGTTCCATTCCGCCGCAGATGGGGGGCTGCGCGTGACGTCATCACTATACATTATTATGAATATCTCGAAAACCGTAGCAGTTCAAACAAAACTTTTTGCAGCACAATCCAGCACTAACGAGGCAGAATCAAATGACACCACTGGGGTTCCATTCCGCCGCAGATGGGGGGCTGGGTGAACTCTGGATGACCTAAAAAAAAACTATGTTTAATAACTACAAAACGATGGCAGTTCAAACTAAACTTTTTGCAGCACAAACCAGCACTAACGACGAAGAAAAAAATGGCATCATCGCGGTTCCATTCCGCCGCAGATGGGGGGCTGCACGTGACGTCATCACCATATATTATTATGAATATCTCGAAAACCGTAGCAGTTCAAACAAAACTTTTTGCAGCACAATCCAGCACTAACGAGGCAGAATCAAATGACACCACTGGGGTTCCATTCCGCCGCAGATGGGGGGCTGGGTGAACTCTGGATGACCTAAAAAACAATGTTTAATAACTGCAAAACGAAGATGGCACAAACGAAACTTTTTGCAGCACAAACCAGCACTAACGATGAAGAAAAAAATGGCGTTATCGCTGTTCCATTCCACCGCAGATGGGGAGCTGCGCGTGACGTCATCACTATACATTATTATGAATATCTCGAAAACCGTAGCAGTTCAAACAAAACTTTTTGCAGCACAATCCAGCACTAACGAGCAGTGTTGTTAATCTTACTGAAAAAAAGTAATTAATTATAGTTACAAATTACTTCTCCCAAAAAGTAATTGCGTTAGTAACTCAATTACCTGAATGTAAGAGTAATTAGTTATTTGGCAAAGTAATTGGTGATAATTACTTATTTTTTTTCCCTCAAAAAAAAAAACAAAAAACATTGGCCACACTATGTGAAGTTTTTTGTGAAGGTTTTTGGTAGAATTGGCCCGAGCCCAATTCTTTACCCTAATTTACCCTTTACCCTGAATCAACTGTTAAAAGTTGTTAAAATTGCTCCCATTATTGCATTTGTTCCCTTCTCTCTACTTTCGACATATTAAAGTTTTAAAACTGTTTCATCATTTAAAGATAGATTCAAGTCAAGATTTTGCCGATTTAGAAGTATTTTAGATAAAAAGTTACTTAGGTTCGCTAGGAAGGTTCTCTACAACAGAGCCGTCCTAAAAAGTCTACTGCTTTAAGATGGCGGCTGTCTACTAACGCATTTAGTGCCATGCAGTGTTGTTAATTTTACTTTAAAAAAGTAATTAATTACAGTTACAAATTACTTCTCCCAAAAAGTAATTGCGTTAGTAACTCAGTTACCTGAATGTAAGAGTAATTAGTTACTTGGCAAAGTAACTAGTGATATTTTTTTTTTCCTCAAAAAAAAAAAAAAAAAAAAAAAAAAAAAAAAAAAAAAAAAACAGGTCACACAATGTGAAGCTTAAAGGGTTTGGGGGACAATTGGCCCAAGCCCAATTCTTTACCCTCCACTTAACTAGACACAAGGGTATTGCGATAACTAGCTAGTAACCTTTGCTATGTGTGGAAGTCATTTAAAGTTGTGAATCAATCGTTAAAGTTGTTAAAATTTCTCCCGTTATTGCATTAGTTCCCTTCTGTCTACTTTAAACATGTGTAAGTTTTAAAACTGTTTCATCATTTAAAGATAGATTTAAGTTAAGATTTTGCCGATTTAGGAGCATTTTAGATTAAAAAAAAAATTACTTGGGTTCGCTAGGAAGGATCTCTACATCCGGGCCTTCCTGAGAGGTCTACTGCTTTAAGATGGCGGCTGTTTACAAACGCATGTAGTCCTTAAAACATGTTGGCAATGCAGCAGTGTCTGTCATCTGCATCTAGTTCTATAATATGATATCTACAGTGTCATGTGGGCGTAGTTTGTCGGCTATGGCTGCAGTCAAGTATTATTGGAGCCATCTAGCATCGCGGTTGCAACGGCGTCTTCCCCACTCCTGCTCTGCTCTCGTCCCCGTGAGTCCGTTTCTCTCAGACTTTTTTTTATTCAACCAACTTAGTAACGCATAGTAACGCACGCCTTTCCCGCCTCAGTAACGGTAACGGCGTTGCCAAGATGAGAAAAATAATTAATTAGATTACTCATTACTGAAAAAAATAACGCCGTTAGTAACGCAGTTATATTGTAACGCCGTTATTAACAACACTGCTAACAAGGCAGAATCAAATGACACCACTGGGGTTCCATTCCGCCGCAGATGGGGGGGCTGGGTGAACTCTGGATGACCTAAAAAACAATGTTTAATAACTGCAAAACGATGATGGCACAAACGAAACTTTTTGCAGCACAAACAAGCACAATCATAGCACAAACGATTGACATACTTTTTATATAAATTTGCGTCTGATGGGGGGCCAACTTCACGGAGGTTCATTCTACAGGTCTTAATGCACGAATCCAATTTTTTCGTGTTTTTCCAACTCGAGTCAGGCATTAACTTGACGGTCTGAACGGGACAAGTCGCATAGAAGTGGACCATTTCAAATCCGATCTGGGCCACATTTTTCCAGACTGTCGCGGCGGTCTGTACTGTCCAGTGTCCCAAATCCGATTTCAGCTGTGTGTTATTAGCGCCTAGCTTGCAGTGAACACGGCATTTGGGGAAGGGCCGGGCTTGACAACAGTCATAAAAAAATAAAAATGGGTCGAGGATAAGCATGAGCATGATCGGTTTTCTCTCTGCTCTATGTGAGCTTTATTTCAACATTTCCTACACGACCGAGAGTTGGGAGAGGGGTCTGGCTGCAGCCCGTCTTGGAGAGTCGGGGCGAACTGCCCGTATGTGTGTGTGACATGCACGGACAGTACGTGCATGCTATCGATCCATATAAACTGTGAATATAAGCCTAAACTGGGATTATTTATGTCTGTTATTTGTCTCCTCCTTTTGAAAAGCAAAATATGATATCCCTGGAATGACGGATGACTTGTCATTTGTTTTGATGCTTCTGCGCACTGGCGCGTGTCGGACTGTGAATTAGAGCGCATGCGTAATACTTGAATGGTCTCAATGGACAAAAGCAGTCGGAACGGGCACACCAAAAAAACGGATATGACAAAAAAATCGGATTTGTGCATTAAGACCTGTAGTATGAACGTAGCCTAATTGAATGAGCAGGGACAAACAGCTTGGAGTCAGAAGTACGTGCGCTATTGTCAAACCTGAACGCACCCCGAGTCTTGGATGACAAATCAACAGAGCAGAGAGTAGACACAACATGGCTGGTAGTTTTTCTTCAATTTATTCAGAGTTGAGTAAGTAACGCACCGCTTTTGACCAACACTGCTATTGAATATGTCATTATTATCATTTTAAAAATTTAAGTGACGGGTAAAAATAGAGTATGACCGGATTTTTATGACCCTGTCAGTCAAAATGACAGACAACGAAAAAGTCTAGCGCAACCTCTGCACTCAAGTGACTTGAAGTTCCGCTCTGAGAGCACTAATTTGGCCAAATTTCAAAATTGTCCTATATGCATGTGTGATGCATCATTGGAAATTTTCTGTCATTTTTAGCTTAAGATCATTAATTGATGTCTAATATTTCGTTAAAAAATATATATTATATTCCCTTGCATATTTTGAAATTTTAAACAAATTACATCAAAATGAAAAAAATGGTGTCTGTAAATAAGTCACGGATATCTGTAATTATACTATAATTGTTTTGTTTTGTTTTTTTTTATTACTGTTGCATTTTCCCCAATATTTGAAATGAAAAATAATCGATCCAAACAAAGAAAAAACTAAAAGGTTAAATATTTGATAAAATCTCGACCACTCCTTGATGTCTGCGATTTCTGCATCGCGACCCTTGTTATATTACCATGTTTCACCCTTAAAATTCCCTAACAATCCGGCTGTGGCCATTCACAACTGTGTCTTGACACTCGGTGATACAAGCTACAGTGTATCACAAAAGTGAGTACACTCCTCGCATTTCTGCAGATATTTATATAAGTATATATTTTCATGGGACAACACTGACAAAATGACACTTTGACACAATGAAAAGTATTCTGTGTGCAGCTTATATAATAGAGTTAATTTATTTCCCCCTCAAAATATAGCCATTAATATCTAAACCCCTGGCAACAAAAGTGAGTACACCCCATTGAAAAAACGTACCTCCCTAATATCCAAATTGAGTACTGCTTGTCATTTTCCCTCCAAAATGTCATGTGATTCGCTACAGGAGTGCTGTCAGCATTGCTGCAGAGATTGAAGAGGTGGGGGGTCAGCCTGTTAGTGCTCAGACCATATATCAAATTGGTGTGCATGGCTGTCACCCCAGGAGGAAGCCTCTTCTGAAGACGGTACACAAGAAAGCCCGCCCGTCTCATCAGACCATAGGATATGGTTCCAAAAATCCATGTGCTTTATTGACATGTCTTCAGCAAACTGTTTGTGGGCCTTCTTGTGTACCTTTTTTTTTCTTTTCTTCTGGACATCTTTATACTAGGGCTGTCAAAATTATCGCGTTAACGGGCGTTAATTAATTTTTTAATCACATTAAAATATTTGACGCATTTAACGCACATGCCCCGCTCAAACAGATTAAAATGAGAGCAAAGTCTCATTTCTACTTGTTACTTGTGTTTTTAGGTGTTTTGCTGCCCTCTGCTGGCGCTTGTGTGTAGTGCTGCAACGATTAATCGATTAACTCGAGTATTCGATTAGAAAAAAATATTCTAATTAAATTTTGTTGCTCCGAGTATTCGTTTAACTAAAGTGGCGTTGTAATGGTTTATTTTGAAAGCATTTAGTTTTATTGATTAGGGTTGGTACACTTCCCGGTGGTAGGTCTCTTTTCACATGGCTGAATCCAACTGCCCCGTTTTTTTAATGCATTCATAATTTAATTTATAGGTATATTTAGCCGTTTTTTGTGGGAATATGTGTCTAAACCACTTGTTAAGAGTGTTGCAAAAAAATAAATAAATAAATAACTTTAGCATTTTATAGCACTTAAGCTAGCAAACTTTTTCTATGTAAGTTAGCCAATTGTTCTTTTGTGGTACATAGATCCTCATTTTTTTTTAAAATTATACCGTTTGAAGCTCAGCTCACGTATTTTTAATTTTTCCTGTTCCTTATCCGATTACTCGATTATTCGAACTAATGAGTACATCGATTAATCGAGTACAAAAAAATTCGATAGCCGCAGCCCTGCTTGGGTGCGACTGATTTTATGGGTTTCAGCACCATAATTATTATTGACATCAACAATGGTGAGCTACTAGTTTATTTTTTTATTGAAAATTTTACAAACTTTATTAAAACGAAAACTTTTAAGTGGGGGTTTTAATATAAAATTTCTATAACGTAAACTAACATTTATCTTTTAAGAACTACAAGTCTTCCTATCCATGGATCACTTTAACAGAATGTTAATAATGTTAATGTCATCTTGTTGATTTATTGTTAAAATAAATACAGTACTTATGTACATTATGTTGAATGTATATATCCGTCTTGTGTCTTATCTTTCCATTCCAACAATAATTTACAGAAAAATATGGCATAGTTGATAGATGGTTTGAATTGTGATTAATTTTTAAGCTGTGATTAACTCGATTAGAAGTTTTAATCGTTTGACAGCCCTACTTTATACATCTGTTGCCATCAGTCGGTGTTTTTAATATCAATTTGCCTCTTTTACTAACTACCACAACAAACTCTATGACCTGGGCTAGCAGTAAACGAGTTAAGCTAATGATAACTTTTGAATAGACTTTTGAACGGATTGTCTCTGAAAGGGTTTAAACATGGACTCTTGCAGGTTATAGTAAGGTGTTGCTTCTAAATGTATTTTTTGCTTAAATTTAATCAAATTGGGGTCTTGTCTCTGATCGTCAGGTGTGCACACTATAGTCGCAAATTTACGGTACTATACACTATTCCCCTAGTAGTGTGTGTGCACATGTGTGTGTACCTGGTAGGGCGGGTTTTCCATCCTACGATATTTCTTAAAATGTTCCTTGATGGCCGCTTCGATCTGCTCGTACGCATCTGTGTTGCTCAGCCACTTTCTTTTCACTAAGCGCTCAAAAAATGGCTGTCGCACACACAAGCACACAAAATATCAGCGACAAGTCAGGATTAATTTTCTTTCTATGTGCTGTGTGTACGCAATACCCTGATGTGGAGGAAGAGCCGGTCCGAGAGCACCCGCACCCCCTGTTGGACGATATGATCGAGCGCTTTGTTGGCACGCCGCAGCGAATCGTCGCTAACCGCCGTCGTCGTATCATGCGGGAGGCAACGCTGGACAAAACCTCTGTCCACAGACACGTGGTGGTTATTGTACTTTATAAATTTAAGATGTTTGTTGGGTGAGAGATGGTGAAAAGTTAAACCTGAACGGTGGGCAGCAGTTGACCAGCGCGACCGTTTTGGACACGTAGCCGTCCTCGTGCTCTCCGAAAAATCCGTTCTGCATCCCTTCGTGAAATAAGTCCACTTTACGCTGGAAACTGCGGGACAATAAAGCCAGTATGTTGACATTGTTGTGAATGGGAAGGACAGTGAGTGCCCACATGAGAGTATGTAGGAGAAAACAGAGTTTGTCATGCTTGCTATTGCTCAACCACTAGAGGGTGATGGTAAGCAATGTCAGTATTGAAATGATTGCGATTTTGCCAATAAGAAATCTATTGTCTTTACTAGGGATGAGAATTGATAGGATTTTTACGATTCCGATTCCATTATCGATATTGCTTAACGATTCGATTCTTTATCGATTCTCTTATCGATTCTAATTTGGGGGAAAAGAAGAACAAACATTTTGATTGGCATTGAGTTTGTTTAATCAGAAGTCACAACCTTACAAACTCACAACGAGATCAAAAGAGGCCCAAAGCCTCAATGTTAACTGTGGCAATAAGTGGCAAATACACAAGAATGTGTAACATTTTACTGAAACATTTATCTAATAGAAATAAAAAATATTGGTATATATTGGCAGATAGGTTGTTGTTCTGCCTTTGGCAATATGTGTTAAAGCAGGGGTCCCCAAATTTTTTCCTGTGAGGGCCACATAACTTTTCCCTCCTCTGATGAGGGGCCGGGGTCAGTTTGTAGCGGAAAAAGTGTGACGATTGTAGAAGTGCATAAATGTAAAAAGTTATTGTTTTTCAGAAAGCCACAATCAAATAACCCTTTCTGGATTCTTTATAGTAATAATAATAATAATTAATAATAAAAACACTATTAATTAAATAGATAATAACCAAATAATCCTCTCTGAATTGAATCGATTGAGGAAAAAAAAAAAAAATCAAAATGGCCGGACCTAATGTGGAGGCAGGCCGTATTTGGGCCGCGGGCCGCATTTTGTGTCAACGTGTATTATTTTACCATTACATTGAATTGCATGCCTTTTAGTTTTTGTGGCGCTTACACGCTCAAGTGGGGGCGCCCTTGCGCTTCCTCAAGCGAAGGAGTACGCGCTCACGTGAAGAAGAGCGCGCTTACACCCAAAGAAGAAATGCCGCATCCATATGAGTGAGCGAGTTAGTGAGAGAGGGAAACACTTCTACGAGCCTACATTCTTTGTTAATGTTAATATCTACAGAGGCAATGCCTATATGTATCATCTTTTGTGTTGTTGTTGTTGTGTTTCCACTCGCGATCGGACACTTAAATCCAGTTGTGTAGTGGTTTGAACGATGTGCTAATGCTAGCGAACGAATGCTAACCATTTCTTATTACTGTTATTAGCAGCTAATCATCGCTGATTTACGTTGATGCAAACCTGTTTGTTATTGGGGACGAAATTGATTTGTTTCATTTCTATTCTTAGTTTCACTCTTCAAGTGATGGTTGAATAAAGTCAGAAAACTATACCAACGTCTTCTGCATCGTCATTTGGGAGTTTAGCTAGCTGTATAGCCAGGACTGAGCCTTAGCCTCTCTGTTAGGACAGCGCAGTCGTATTCCCTCCCGATGCAGTTATCTCCACCTTGCAATGACTGCAAGTCGCTTTGTTGTAATTTTTCCTCGTGAAGTGAAGACACACTTTCGAGCGTTTGAACCTATGTGCTGTCATTGTTATGTTTATGGCTGCAATGCTCGTGCTTACCCGTCGTAACCTTTCATTTTCACACTCTTTCCTGGTGAAGTGTTGTCAAACTTTGGAGCGAGTGGTTCTTGGCGCCATGCTAGTTTGATGCGTCTGGACAACAAGACACGTCACGATGCAATACGCGTCTTTAGGAATCGTTAAAGGGATCGTTAAGGCTTTTTCATTGTGATGTCGAGGCCTCGAAACACTCGGAACCGGTTCCGAATTGGAATCGGATTTCGATTCCCATCCCTAGTCTTTACAATTTTGTTTTCAAAGTCATTAATGTTTTTTTAACATCTACACCCGGGGTCCTCAATTAGCGGACCACAGTCCACGACTGGAACACGGCACACCTCTCTGCGGACCCAGAGCAAATGGCACTTTCCCCCCCCAAAAAACTTTTTTTCAACATATAGTATTTGTATGAATTGCCGATCTATCGCTATGCGCTACTATTCTATCGCTAAATTCTGTTTAATTTTTAGTCAAATATCTGCCAAGTTCCCACTTCTGTTGTCATTTCTATGACAACCATGCGCTGATTGGCCGAGAGAGCCTGCATGGATCCGCTGACTGGCTGAGAAAGCCTGCATGCTAGCTAGAGTGGACGGACCGCAGCAGGGTGAAACACGAGTCGCACCCATACTTTGCAATCCCAGTAGAAGACTGAATCTTACAAAAATGGCATGCTCAAAGTTAACCAAGAGAAGAAAAGTGGACAACGAAAAACGCCGTTTCAATGAGGAATAGACTGACAAATATGCTTTTATTTTACCAACTGCAAGTACCCAACCTTTGTGCTTAATATGCTTCAAGAGAGTTGTTCTGATAAAAAGTGAAAATGTGAAACGTCATTATGTTAAAGAGCTCAGCTCTTTTGAAGTTAAGTTTCCTCCTAAATCAGAATTGAGAAGGCAAGAAATTAACAGGTTGAAGCAGTCACATCAAGAGTGAAGTAGGGTTATTGTTAAATCTATGACACGACAACAAATTGCAACAGAGTGCTGACTCAGAGTGTCTTGGTTGTTGGCCAAACATAAGAAGCTGTTCTCTGATGGAGAAATAATAAAAGGGTGTATGACTGAAGTGATGGCAGTAATGTTCGAAGGTCAAGAAAAGGAGGAAATGACAACAAAAACCAAACAAATCTCACTCTCAGAGTCATCAACCACAAGACACAAAGAAGAAATGGCTGATGATGTGAGTAAACAGCTTTGTGAACCCCAAATACAATTTCTCTTATTGAACAGTGTTTTACAGTTGAAGTTACTGTCAATGATTGTTATGGTTGCACCTTATTGACAGAAATTTTCATTTATGTTCTGTCCATGTAAACATGTACTGTACTACTTGCGCATGTTTTTTGTTTTTTATTCAGCAGTGTTTTACAGTTACAAAATGTACCGTCAATAGTTATTGTTTGCACCTTAATGAAACATGTTTTCAATTGAAGGGATAAGAAAGCTGTCTAAAAGTTCAATGCAAACACAAGTTCCAGCATTACAAGAGTCAAGAATCTGCATTGGACAAGGTGATGATGCTGGAACTTTTGTTTGGTGCCGTTTCAATGAGATTCACAAAGAAGAAAACATCAAAATTCCCTCAGTCCTTGGTGATATGGGGCTGCATGTCAGGCAAAGGCACTGGGGTTAAATCTTCAATAAATGCACAAGTTTACATTGAAATTTTAGACCGCTTTCTTATCCCTTCAATTGAAAATATGTCATTTTCCAAGATGACCATGCATCATGCTACAGAGTTAAAACTGTTAAAGCATTCCTTGGAAAAAGACTCATCTAGTCAATGTCATGGTCTGCAAATAGCCCAGATCTCAACCCTATTGAAAACCTGTGGTGGAAATTGAAAAAAATGGTCCACAGCAAGGCTCTGACCTGCAAGGATGATCTGGCAACCACAATCAAAGACAGTTGGCACAAAATTGTCCATGCCACCAAAAAGTCCATGCCTCAGAGATTGCAAGCTGTCATAAAAGCCAGAGGTGGTGCTACTAAATACTAGAGATGTGTTTTGATTGTTATTTCTTTGTTTGTTTCTCATGATTCCATATTTTTTTCCTCTGAATGGAGTGATTCCATATATATTTCCCTGAACTTGCTCTATAAAAGTAACATGTACTGACCACCACACCACAATGTTTTTATTCATTTCTTTTAGTGTTTCTGAATGCTAAAGAGCTGCACTTTTCAACTCATTCATTATTTTTTCCAAGCTGAGTTTGTTCTACATAATAAAATGTCTGAGTGAGTGCTCGTCCGAGACTGGTGATTCCATACTTTTTGCTAGAAGTTGTACTGAAAAGTGTTACCAATAAAAAGTATGAGGAAAAAGCTAGTTTTGAATCGCATTGTTTAGCTAGCCATTTTCTTGCTAGCTGTTAGTGTAGCATTTAGCCAAAACCACGAGTTGGGCTTTGTTGTCACAATTTGGATGGGGATAGTTGTTAAGGTCACACTTTCAAAAGTCCAAAAGATTCAAAGAATTTATTGTTACTGTAAAAAAACCACAGTGAAATTGTTTTACAGAAGCTCTTGATAGTTTAGATCGTATAAATAGAATAGAAAATTAATTTGAGCAAGTGGGCAAATCAAACCCAAGATAATAGGTTGTTCTGAAATAAATGAAGGACTATTCTAAGATGTGTTGATGGGAAGATATTCATGAACGAACAAAAGGTTCTCCCGTACCTGTAGAGGAAGTCTGCCAGGCCGTTGAGGCTGCACTGAGCCACTCTGGAGCCCAAACTTTTATTGATGGAGGCGGAACGCTCCAGATCAACTTGCAACCTCTGTTAAGACAATAAATAAATAAAGATTCAAGGTAAAGATCTATGGGTGGAAAAAAGATATTCAATAACGCAAACATTAATCGGTTGTCCGGCCTCACTAGCATGAAATGAAGGGTTGCAAAATTTTCCGAGTCGGTTTTCTCCTGATTTTGGAAATTTAACTTCAAGTCGCAAAAGGAAAAAAACATTATACAAAGTCATATGTTATATAATACTATGCGAAAAAAAGTCACAATTAGAGATGATGCGATCGGACCAGATCGGGATGCCGATCGAGCGGGTCCTATCACATCATTTTCAAAGTATCGGAATCGGCAAAGAAATATCGGACATGCGTTTTTTCTATATATATATATATATATATATATATATATATGTATATATATATTTTTTTTTTTTTTTTATTGAATTGTTTTCTAATTGTATTTAAGGTTACAGACATAACACTCATCCAGAGTCTTTAGTTTAGGCTTAAGGTAGGGTTATCAAATTTATCCCGATGACGGCGGTAATTAATTTAAAAAAAAAATGTATCACGTTAAAATATTTAACACAATTAATGCATGCACTGCATGACCCACTCACGCATTGTCGCGCTCAATCTGTAATGGTGCCATTTTACCTATATAGTGAGATAAAAGGCAGCGTAAAATGAGTAGAGTGAATATTGGCAGCCTTCGCAGACTTTTTTTTAATTGGCTAAAGCCTTACAATCCCTCTCCTTAGGATTAGGACAATGTGGGGAAGCAAGGTAGCAATTGATCTTTTTCTTAACACCTTATTTCCCAACGCAGAGAAGATATATCAATTGGTAGCACTACGCACACTCATGGTTCCACTTCCTATCATGCATTTGGGCATAGCTACAGTATCATTTACTGAAAGCTCAACAAATACACTAGATGACAATATTTAGTCACAATATACAAAGTCACAAGTCTTTCTATCCGTGGATCCCTCTCACAGAAAGAATGTTAATAATGTAAATGCCATCTTGAGGATTTATTGTCATAATAAACAAATACAGTACTTATGTACTGTATGTTGAATGTATATATTCGTCCGAGTTTTATTCATTTTTTTCTTAATGCATTGCCAAAATGTATATGATTGGGAAAAATGATTGGGAATGATTGGAATTGAATCTGGAGCAAAAAAAAGCAATCGGATCGGGAAATATCGGGATCGGCAGATACTCAAACTAAAACGATCGGGATCGGATCGGGAGCAAAAAAACATGATCGGAACAACCCTAATAGTAACCTTTGCTATGTTTGGAAGTCATTTTATGTTGTGAATCAACCGTTAAAGTTGTTAAAATTGCTCCCGTTTTTTAATTAGTTAATGTGAAAGTTTTAAAACTGTTTCATCATTTAAAGATAGATTCAAGTCAATATTTTGCCAATTTAGGAGTATTTCAGATAAAAAGCTCCTTAGGTTCGCTAGGAAGGTTCACTACAACGGAGCCTTTCTGAGAAGTTACTGCTTTAAGATGGCGGCTGTTTACCAACACCGGCAAGTGTATAATTTCGCATCTAGTTAATATACATGTGATATCTAGCGTAGCCTCATGTGGGCGTAGTTTGTATGCTGTCGGCTACAGTCAGGTATTATTGGAGCCACTTAGCCTAGCATCGCGTTTGCGACGCCGTCACAACTCCCTCTTTTCCACTCCCGCTCTTCTCTCTCCGTCTCTGACTTTTCCGTGGTACAAAAAAGGTTGGGGACCACTGCAGTGTATTTGTGGCAAAAAAATCCAATGATGATTCTTAAGCATGTACTTTTTTGTCCACAGAGGGGCAGTATGTGCTCCTTAATCCCTTAGTAAAAATGATGATGATTCCCATGATGATAAAGCGTGTGTTGTGTGAGCTCAAAGCGGAAGCTTCCTATGTTGATTTTGGCCTCAACTGAAGAACGAAGTCGGACAACAATCAGAGAAAAAAACCGAGCGGAATGCACTTGTACGTCATGGTGCTTCCATCTCGGGAGACTAAACAGTGTCTGTGTGTAAGCGTGTTACCAAGACAACAACAAAAAGGGGGAGGGGCTTACCTGCATAATAGTTTTTGCAAGAGTGATGTTGTACTCTTCCACGTGCAGCATCTCCAGCCACCTTTTCTCCTCCTCGTCCAAGACTTGAGTAAACTCCGTGGTCACTTTCGCCTACAAAGAGGAAATTAGGTTTCAGTGCCAATGATGGCGATAATACGTCCAATCCGTGTAAATTGGGGTGTAAATTGGAAGAATTCGGCAGCGATCGTTCAGTCGCATTTCAAATGGATTGGACGTTGAAGGGAATAGTATCGTTTCTCAAATTTACCGATCGACTGCTTGTATTACTCTAACACACCCAATATAAAATAAATAGCACGTATACCATAGTTTAAGGAAAACAAGCATAATATATTTGCCATAGGGCATAGGAGATACATGACAGTGTCTTATCACGGAAGCCCAACGTGTGCGTCATGCAACTGACTGAGCAAGATTGCCGCTGACGAGGCAAAACATCTACAAGCCCACGTCTGCACCAATCTCGCAATCAGTTCTCCTGGACAGTCCAGTACAAATGGCGGGACACCCTGTCCCAACACAAGGAACACCAGAGAACACCCGATATCCAACTGATAACACCACTGATAAGACTCCAAGAGCCCCTTTGACGCTGAGGTGGCAAAATCCACAACCCTCGTTGCCCTGACAACAGTAACTCCCGAATCCTCCTGTCCAATCCACAAACAGAACATAATTCTAAACAACGCCAAAGCACACCCTTCTTCTGCCCACAGCCCGCCCAGTGAGAGCCTTCAAAAAGACTTAATGTTTAACTAATCGTTGTCGTTTTTCTCAGGAACCTTTTGTTGACTTGTAATATGGTGACCCTGAATCCTCGCTTGGGTCCCTCTGTGCTGTATGATCGCTGTTGACCTGAATACAGTGTATCACAAAAATGAATACACCCCTCGCATTTCTGCAGATATTTAAGTATATCTTTTAATGGGACAACACTGACAAAATGACACTTTGACACAATGAAAAGTAGTCTGCATGCAGCTTATATAATCGAGTTAGTTTATTTTCCCCTCAAAATAACTCTTCTTCTGAAGACTGTACACAAGAAAGCCTGGTCTCATCAGACCATAGGACATGGTTCCTGTATTCCATGTGCTTTGTTGATATGTCTTCAGCAAACTGTTTGCGAGCTTTCTTGTGTACCGTCTTCAGAAGAGGCTTCCTCCTGGGGTGATAGCCATGCACACCAATTTGATGTACAGTGCGGCATATGGTCTGAGCACTAACAGGCTGACCTCCCACCTCTTCAATCTATGCAGCAATGCTGACAGCACTCCTGTAACGAGTCACATGACATTTTGGAGGGAAAATGACAAGCAGTACTCAATTTGGACATCTAGGGATGTACGTAGTTTCTAAGGCGTGTACTCACTTTTGTTGCCAGGGGTTTCGATATTAATAGCTATATTTTGAGGGGAAAATAAATGAACTTTATTATATAAGCTGCACACAGACTACGTTTCATTGTGTCAAAGTGTCATTTTGTCAGTGTTGTCCCATGAAAAGATATACTTAAATATCTGCAGAAATGCGAGGGATGTACTCACTTTTGTGATATACTGTAAATTGTAAACTTGTGCTTGGAAGCCATTTTCCAGCTTTTAAAAAAGGGGTTAAGACGAAGGTGAACGCGCGGAGTTTGGCCTTTTGGCCGGGTTGTCAGATTCTCGCTGGCCCGGGAGGTTGGGATCTCAACGGCCCAGGTCGTTGGAGCTGTGCCAGCGCGGGTTCAGCTGGCGTGATTCCGGCAATTTAGGTAAAGGATCAGATTCCTTTAACGCCTATCCCAGTCAGTGGCAGGCTAGTTACTTCAAACTGATAATAACAGAAGCAGCAAATGTAATTAAGGTACTCTACATTAGTGTTACTACATGTAAGTACGAGTGAAAAAGTGCAACTTTGAAAGACTTTTGTAAATACATTATTTTACATCATGTAGTTGTGTAATATGTCATTTATTCATCAAATAATCACTAATATTCAGTCATAATTAAAGCAACACTAGGTAACTTTTCAACCTTCATAAAATATTACATTTGTGATGATATGCGTTTGAAAACTAGTTGAAGACACCGCTTCTATATATCTTGAGGGGGTTTGTATCTCTTTCACTAATTAAAAAGTCTCAAATGTGCCGACTGCTTTCCCGCATACGTACCTTCACCCTTTCCCCATTGGCAGAGCAACAAAAGAGACTAAAAGTTTTGACTGAGGAGGAAAAAAAGGGAGGCTACCAGGATATAGAGAATAAACATTGACCCGGCTTTCACTCACTGGCGTGACGCCCCCCCTCAACCGAACTCGTCAGCCACACTAAGCCACACGGTTGCTAACCATCATATGCTATTGTTTAGCCACAACTGGATTCATCACCTTATTACTATTCATCCTTTACACAGCCACTGGAAACAGAAATGTTGTTTAATCCATCTGCAGGCGACTGGGAGATTGATTTTTGATTTATAGATGATTTAACAACCCTGTGCGGGTGTGTGCTGGTCCTCATGGGAAACGCAGTCTTTCTCAAGGCAAAACACTACCGCTTTTGTCCACCAGCATCGCTAAAATCGACCAAAAGTGAAAGGTTACGTAGTGTTGCTGTATTTAGGTTTTGCCACATTTCACTTCAATTCAATAGATATGGTGTTGCTCTGTCTGTTAATCGCAACATTGCCACCTGGGGGCAGTATAGTGTAATACAGACATACACTTAGACAGGGAGATTGATGCATGGTGTTTGTTCTGAATTGGAAAAAAAATGTAAAAAATATTTAAATAAACTTTTAAAAAGAAAATGTGAATGAAGTATAGTTAAAAATATTATACAAAGTTTTTTTTTTTTTCATCAGGGTGATGAAAAACGTTTTTTAAAAAAGCATTTTCATGTTGTTTCTTGCTTTTTTAAATCTTCAAGTTTCTACGTTTTCCTACTTGCTAAATGAGTTGTGTACAACATCAGACCACTCGCTGATGAATAAGTCATACAGGGTTTTTTTTTTTTTTTTTGGGGGGGGGGGGGGGTCATTTTACATTTAAATCGTTTTTCACTAATTGAGTGCAATTAATGGCGATACATGTCCGATCCATTTGAACGGGTTTGGCACCGAATGAATGTTAACTGTTGTGTAGTTATTGTTTGCATCTCACCCTGACGGAGTTGAGGCAATCTTGTTCCAGCCTGTCGATGACGTCTGAAGGCAGCAGGGGTCCCAGATGAGACCCTCTCAAAGGATCCGATGCACAAACCTTGGCCAAAACACTCCTAAAAAAAAAGCAAAACAAAAACAAACATATCACGATATGGGCCATTCTTTATCATGTACATGTGAGTGGTTTTAACTTTTGAGACTATAATAAGCCAGCATATTATGATTCATTTACATACTGTAACAGATTTTGTTATCGATTTGTTTCAGTTTCCAGTTGTTTTGAAAGCATCACTCTGACTCACAAAAAGGGAAAGTGGTTGCGCTGAAATTGAATTATTTGCAGCCATGGGTGTTCATCCAAATCATAATTTATTAATTTTCATTACTGTTTTGTTTTTGCGCCATGAGTTCATGCCATACAACCCTAAAAAATTGTTGTCCGATACTGCCTTTTTAACTGATATCCCGATATTGTCCAACACCAAAAATCTGATATCAAACCCATACTAGTATATGCTTTTATGGACTTAACATATTATGGCTGATTGTACAGTAGATGCTTTAATAATGATAAATGTAACAACTTCAAGGTTTTCCAAATAGACATTGTGTAAAATAAGAAAACATCAACTGAAGTTACGCAAAGAGTGCCTATATTACACCACTATATCTGTTGTTGAAATCACTCTGCTGACATATCAAATCCCAAACAGCTCAGTTTAAAAACATCTAATGGTCGATAGACATAACTGCTGTGCTAAGCTGTGACAAGCAAACATCAGTTTTTTGGATGAAGTGAAAGTGCAAAGTGCCAATAAGGGACTTATTCTGTCCTCAGTGTATGTGTGGGTACACGTATCGACAGATGCAGTAGAGAACAAATCAGGCTATAAAAAGAAGTCAGACCCTGAAGCAAAATTGAATTGGCTTATCTGTGATCTTTTCTCTTGACCAGCGCACCGATACTTTTGCAAAACTAAAAACGGCAAAATGTTGTGTCAATAATATGAAATAAAGTCACAAAAAAGCAAAGTATACAGCATGTTTCAATATAGCTGGCAAGCAATGAAATAACGTAACCACATTTTACCACCAATGCAAACAAAACAAAATATACACATCTCCAATATACTACACAACGTTCATGAACATAAAACAACGAAAGAATATAACTTACAAGCGATGCTTGTATAAGGCACATAAGGCACAAACAACGTGGTGACATGGCAAGAACTGCTATGGTACATTGGATGCAGACTTTAGCTTCTCCATTTAGCTCTCTCTATTCGCAATGAGCTCACATCAACATATGGCGTCAGCAGTGCTGGAACTTTTTAAAATTAATTACACCCAAGCGCCAGCAGGGAGTGTCAAAACACCAGAAACACAGGCAGGCAATAAGTAGACATGACAGCACTGCCATATGCATATTTACCCAAAACAGATAATGAAATGCTGATTTCGATATTATTCAATATGATTTTAAAATGCTTTTATCGGCTGATATCACGGGGTACAACTATATTTTTTATTTCATAGACTTCTAGGAGCTGTTCTACAGCATTGCTAATTGGTGTATATGAATGCCTAGCTACTTCGCGCTTAAAACTTCGCGCCCTCAGACTATCGCGCTTTTTTTTTTTCCAATTAAAAAAAAAAAAATGAATGCAGTATTTTATAGCGCTGTCTCAATCCGATCACGTAGTGCAGGGGTGTCCAAACTTTTGGCAAAAGGGGCCAGATTTGGTGTGGTAAAAATGTGGGGGGCCGACCTTGGCTGGCGTCTTTTACGTAGAACAATATATTTAAGCACATTTTAGCAAGTCATCCTGTGCATCACATTTGCGTTATGATTTTTTAAAATTAATAATTTCAACAATCTCGCAACTAGCCTTTGTGGGGTTCCCTTTTGACTCTCGGGCTCTTGGGAAATATTGCTGCTGTGAAATTAAACTAGCTTCAATTTGCTCTAATTTTTCGCGCGTACCTTCCCTTTAATCTTGTCGTCCATGTCAGCGTGTCTTGTTTGGTAATATCGCCTCACACTGAACTCTTTCAAAACAGCGACTGTCTCTTTGCAAATGAGGCGGACACAGTTGTTGCGTATTTTATTGAAGAAATAGTCCAATTTCCACCTATCCTTGAAGCGTTGGCCGTCGCAGTTAACTTTCTTTCTTTTTTTTTGTTGATTGTCGCCATTTTGGAAAATTGGGAGTAAAGGGTCACACGGGGTAATGTTGCTTAGAGTGCTGCTGCCTTTTAGTGGGTGAATGAGGAGCAGCATTTAGTGTGTAAGCTACTTCATATGCTGGTAGCAGTACTGCTGACCAATTTATTAAGTCTGTGTGCAGGCCAGACGTTATTGATTTTATGACAGAGGCTGGAGCCGGATGAAATTTGACTACAGGCCGCATTTGGCCCCCGGGCCGGACTTTGGATGTCTGACGTAGTGTCTCACTCTCGTCACTTTTCTTGGTCAGGCAGTGCAATGGAGTTGCTTGTTAAAGTTAAAGATGATTGACAGTTGAGGTTTGACTTTGCTAGAGACGCTTGTAAGCCGAGACTTCAAACCGCCGCATGCGTTAACATCATTTAACTTGTTAAACAGTTGTTGTGGCAACTCATTGTAAGTGAGCAGCTCGAGCGGATTTGAGTGGACTCACTCAATAACGCATTTAATAAAGACAAGCATTTTTCTACTTTTTTAAAAAATGGATTGGGCGTCTACTTTTTTTTTTTTTTTTATAAATAATTCGGTGGGACAATAACATGTTAAATATTATGATTATTACATTTGAAGTGCTTGAAAAACATTAAAATTTATGGATACTGTATATATGTATATATTTTTATATAGTTTTTTTTAAATTATACTTTGGGAAAAAAAGTGAAAAAACATGTCTTATGTGTATCTCTTTCCAATGATAAATTTTGAATAAATACAGTTGTGGTCAAAAGTTTACATACACTTGTGAAGAACATAATGTCATGGCTCTCTTGAGTTTCCAGTTATTTCTACAACTCTGATTTTTCTCCGATAGAGTGATTGGAACAGATACTTCTTTGTCACAAAAAACATTCATGAAGTTTGCTTCTTTTATGACTTTATTATGGGTTAACAGAAAAAGTGATCAAATCTGCTGGGTCAAGAATATACATACATGGATCTGAAAAAGCGAATCATTGACTTGAACAAGTCAGGAAAGTCACTTGGAGCCATTTCAAAGCAGCTGCAGGTCCCAAGAGCAACAGTGCAAACAATTGTTTGTAAGTATAAAGTGCATGGCATTGTTTTGTCACTGCCACGATCAGGAAGAAAACGCAAGCTATCACCTGCTGCTGAGAGAAAATTGGTCAGGAGGGTGAAGATTCTACCGAGAATCACCAAAAAGCAGATCTGCCAAGAATTAGAAGCTGCTGGAACACAGGTGTCAGTGGACTGAGAGGCTGCCGTGCAAGAAGGAAGCCCTTGCTCCAAAAGCGGCACCTTAAGGCTCGACTGAAGTTTGCTGCTGATCACATGGACAAAGATAAGACCTTCTGGAGGAAAGTTCTGTGGTCAGACGGAACAAAATTCGAGCTGTTTGGCCACAATGCCCAGCAATATGTTTGGAGGAGAAAAGGTGAGGCCTTTAACCCCAAGTACACCATGCCTACCGTCAAGCATGGTGGTGGTAGTATTATGCTGTGGGGCTGTTTTGCTGCCAATGGAGCTGGTGCTTTACAGAGAGTAAATGGGATAATGAAGAAGGAGGATTACCTTCGAATTCTTCAAGATAACCTAACGTCATCAGCCCGAAGATTGGGTCTTGGGCGCACTTGGGTGTTACAACAGGACAATGACCCCAAACACACATCAAAAGTGGTAATGGAATGGCTAAATCAGGCTAGAATTAAGGTTTTCGAATGGCTTTCCCGAAGTCCTGACTTAAACCCCATTGAGAACTAGTGGACAATGCTGAAGAAACAAGTCCATGTCAGAAAGCCATCAAATTTAACTGAACTGCACCAATTCTGTCAAGAGGAGTGGTCAAAGATTCAACCAGAAGCTTGCGGATGGCTACCAAAAGCGCCTAATTGAAGTGAAAATGGCCAAGGGATATGTTACCAAATATTAGCGCTGCTGTATGTATATTTTTGACCCAGCAGATTTGATCACTTTTTTCTGTTCACCCATAATAAAGTCATAAAAGAACCAAACTTCATGAATGTTTTTTGTGACAAAGAAGTATCTGTTCCAATCAATCTATCAGAGAAAAATCAGCGTTGTAGAAATAACTGGAAACTCAAGAGAGCCATGACATTATGTTCTTCACGAGTGTATGTAAACTTTTGGCCACAACTGTACATCGAACATGAATTTATTTTTTTTTGGGGGGGGGGGGCTACATCGCGGTTTTTCACTTTACGCGGCGGCTTCTGGTCCCCATTAACCGCGAAAAACGAGGGATCGTTGTACAAGTGCCTCAGTGACGTGTACCATCAGCAATATTTAGCACAGTTTCTAAAAAAGGGCGATAATGACAACAGAAGGAACTTGTGAGGATAGGTAGTTTATTATGATTTTTGCAGTATTTATGTCATCATTTTGCCCAACAGTAACGCACACACTGTAATTGTACCTGTTGTATATGTTGTGTAGCCAATCCAGCAGAGAGTAAATGTCAGTAATCTGCAACTGCTGCTCAGTTATGACCTGTATTCGCTTTGCAACCGCCTGGTGGTAACTTTGCATGTACACCTATGGAACATATAAAATAAAAGTTATGGCTTGCAAAATTCAATGTAGAAGATAATAAGATAGCAAGATTTTATTTAGTTTAATACACTCTGCAAGCTTGTAACTTAATTTACTTGTACAATAATTGAAAAACAAAAACATCAATGATTTCATTCCAGTAGGGAACAATGGAATGTTTTTTTCATTATAGTACTATAAGAAAATAAAAGTCATGACTTTTGTCATGAATTTTAGGATTATTCACAAACAAATTTTAGGGTACTTTTATTGGTTTATTTATAATAATAAACTAAATTTAAAGAATAATTAAAACCATAAAAGGAATTATTTCATTAAGCGAGACTAATCTCACCATTTTAAATATTACAATGAGACCAAAAAAAAAAAAAAAAAGACCATGGGACTTTTTTTAAAAAGGATTTTCAAGTAATTAACAATATAAATAAATATATTTCATCTATTTTTAAAGTAATTTCTTAATCAGAAATGATTGGATTGTAAAGAATGTTTAAAAAATATGTCATTAAATGAAACGATCCGGAAATTTATGGTAAATATTAAAATTGAGTTTTCACAAAAAAACAGTGCTTTAGTGATTACCTAATACATTTATCCATTGGTTTTAGTAATTCCACAAATAGAAATAATTAATCGTACAGAATGTTAAAAAATAAAAAGTATTGTTTTATTCCAATAAACACCTGACATTATAAATTTGTGTTTAATCATATTCGAAAAAATATATCAAATGACTATTTTGACATGTTTTATGGGGTAGTCAACAAATTACCGGTAAATATTGTTTACTTTTTTTTTTTTTTGATGAATCAAAACAATTCATTGTTTAATTATTTTATTTTGAAAAAAAAAACCTATTCCAAATTTAATTGTAAATATACAGCTCAATTATTTTCAAACTAAACAAAAATACTTCATTGATTATTAGCTAATTTATAAAACTAAAAAGAATAATCTACATCTAATTTCTATGTCATGATTATGTATTATTAAAAAAATGAATTCCAATTTGGTTTAAACCATTATTATATGGAATGAGAAAAGTAAAGCGGGATTCCATTTGTTATGGGATTAACTGTATGTTGACTATTTGACCTGCAGGGCTTGGTACTCGTCAGGGTAGATGTTGACCACATTCCTTTTAGCGGCGTCAAGGTCTTCCACCACCCGGGTCTGGATGCGGTCCAGGTACCCGGCCAGTTCGCCGGCAGTGAACTCGGCCCTCTGAGGCAGCGATCCGTCGGCCGCGTCTTCCACCGCCTCCCTCCAGCGCCGCTTTAGCTGCCGTGGTCTTGGCCCGCCAGTCGACGACCAGCTCGCGTCCACCAGCTCCTCCTGCTGAAGGACCTGTCACAGATAGATATTGTTATTGACAAATGATACTATTTACAGTGGCAGCAGAGAGTTGGGGGAGGGGGGGGGTGCGAAATATTTACATCTGAGGGTGGGCGTAACAGAAAATAAGTGAGAAGCACGAGTTTACACAAAAGTCGAGCTTTATAGTTGCCCAAAGCTGCCACAAGATGGTGCCAAAGTAGTTTATTTAATCCATAGAGGCTACACGTTGACTAAAAGAAGCTCCTCCACTCACTAGCAGTATTGGGCGCTAATGGTGGGAAGATCGATACCAAAATATCGATATTTCGATCCAGCACCTTGATTTTTAGGTACCGATCCCTAAGCAAAAGTATCAATATTTGGAATTAATATACAGTATTATATTTTCTTTGTCTATTTTTTGGCTATATTTTTGTGTACACTTTTTGTACTACTTTTCCCTTTCACGTTCTACATGCACGTAAGCAGTGCACCGGCGTCTGCTCCCGCCCCCATTTACGTCCCTATCCTGTGTATCGATCAGCATGCTTTTCCCCGCCCTTCTCACAAGGCACCAACACAGCCACAAAAAACATTTGGAAGCTGGTAGGCTGGTAGCATGGCTGCAGCATTGACGATGGAACGTAAAAGAAGTCTGGTTTGGACATATTTCAATTCAATAAATAGCAACGAGGCTAAGTGCACAGTTTGTGCCAAAACTGTCAGATGTTGTGGTACTTCACGAAACACCTTAAAAACGTGCATCCCGAAGCACATGACGAATTAAATGAAAAACGTGCCGCTCAAGCCGAGGAGGACACGAGAAAAGAGACCACGCCGCCGGAGCAAAAGCAAAGCTCTTTAGAAGTGGCGTTTGCAAAAGGCAGGACTTATCCAGGTAACGTACTGTAGGTGCTAATAGATAATCAGAGACGATATAAGCATTAGTGGCTGATGTGCAATATGAAACGATAAATACGGCATTTTTGTCATCTTACATAAAAAGAACTTTGCAGCACCATTTAATATGCTTTGTAATGGAAAGTTATAGCTACATCTTGTTTTTGAAAAGCAAAGTTCATCCCGCATTATATAAAAAAGGTCAAATGACCATAGTGACATATTTAACAGTGAAGTATTACTGTAACCTAAATGTGAGTCTCCATTTTATTAATTTTTGATACAATGAGGACTAATCAGCCCACATAACATTCCATAGGATAGTCAAGTGAACTACTAGCAAGCAAGTTGGGTATAAAAAAATTTATAAATAATGACTTAACATTTAAAATAGACACATCTCCCCTTACTGTATTTCTAATATTAATTATTATTACTTTTTTTTTTTTTTTTTAATTGCAAGTGACTATTGTTTATTGGATTTGTTTTTAATGATCTATTAGAGGGCAGTAACATGCTACTATGAATTCGTTCTTTAATTAGATAAAAAATATTTAACTTAGGTAGATTAAAATTTGATCAAATACAACGTGTAGCAGGGAAATGTTCTGCGTATATGAATTTAAGGGTCAGTGTTAAGGAGTGAGACTGACGAATCAGATTTTGTTGTTGATTGATTGGTTTGTGAGTTTGTAGGGAAACTACTTTGCTAGTTATTAAAAGCAGCAGTTTTTCCATTGCAATGCATATTTGACACAAAGAGACAATAGTTTTTGAGTGCTTGCTGTAGTTGTACATTAGATATCATCAGAATGGCTAAGAACTCTGCAGGGTTGTGTATATAAATATATATGTGTTGTATATAAAATATGAACTTCCGGTATCAATATCGGATCGGGATCGCAATATTTGGCCTTGGTATTACTTGGTATCGGATCAAATCCAAAATCACAGGTATCGCCCATCACTATTGGGCACATTACCAGGGGTGAAAGTGGCTAGAATTTCTTGCCGGAACTCTCAGACGTGTAGGTCGTCACGGAGCCAGAAATCTAGTTTATTTATTTATTTAGTTATTTATTTTCATTTTTGGAAAGGGGGGGGGGGGGTCACTGGCACAGTTATTTCTATAACACATACAAAAACTGATTTCTATTCAAAATTGTATTTTTTCAATGATTTGCAAAATAAAAGTTAACAAAAACAGCAATAACCCTAACCTCCATCTCCTAATTTTTATTTTCCATAATTTCCTCACATACTAAATGCCAAATCTCAATTTTAACTACTTAAGAACATGGGATATACATTGATCCCTCGCTACTTCGCGCTTCAAACTTCGCGCCCTCAGTCTATCGCGGATCCGTGTCACTGTCCTCCCTCCCTCCCTCTCTCTTTGCTGTGATTCAAAAGGCAAGCATGCATTAGAGTTTCTTTTTGAAGTTAACGATGGTGACAGATGATTGAGCCACACATGTCAATCATCGTTTAACTGCCAATAAATGTTAACAACTTTGATCTCTGTGTGCATACGCGGGTGGGGAGAGATAGGGAAGCGCGCGCTGTAACGATGTGGCGAGGTTAGAGGCAGCCGGCCCGGCGTGATTGTCCACAAGGTACAGAACGATCGAGAGCAGTTTGTGATCACAAGTCACACCAAGGGAGGTAACAGTGTGTATGTAAGAGGATTTGGTGCGAGGCTCTGTGTGCGCATAGCGGGGTGGGCTGAATGAATGTGCGTGTGTATACAGAAAAAACATTTATTACAAGACAGTATATATAAATACATATTAGAGCTGAAACGAGTACTCGAGCAACTCGAGTTTAAAAACTGATCCGAGTAATTTCATTCACCTCGAGTAATCGTTTATTTTGACAGCTCGAAGCATGCTCGGACTACTTTTAATGCGGGAGAATGCGCTGATGTCACATGCGTAGAGGAAGAAGCAAAAAAAAACAAAAAAAAACAAAAACAAAAAAAAAAACACTGCCGCCGACAGCCGCTACAAACGACGCCGACTTTGCTAAATACTAGCCCGCACGATGCTACATTGGTAGCAGGTAGCGTTTGATGAGTCTCATAGAGATCACATGTATATTGAACTAGATGCGAAATGACAGACTCGGCCGCGTCTGGGCAGCGTTAGTAAAAAGCCGCCATAAAGCAGTAGAGCGCTAAGCGCTAATAAAGAGCGCTAAGCGCTAATAAATAAGATTAACAATACTGTCACTAGCTCACGTAACGTTAGCCCTGCGGAGGGCTAGGTTTCTATTAATTATGACCACAGTCGATGCGTGGCTAACGTGTCTTACATACAGGCTTTAACATAACATAGCGTTGTGGAGTGATGAGGGTGTAAAATAAAAACTCAATAATGCTAACTATCAATTTTAGCTCAGTAGTCATTGCTGGATAAAACACCAAGTAGCACTGGTCCCTAATGTGCTCCAATACAGCCTGTATCATACATTTATTTTGAACACTGCAAAAACTCAAAATCCTATCAGGACTTACAGTTTAGACTAACTTAAAACTTAACTAGAACTTAAAAATGGCTTGACACAAAAAGAAATTCAATTGAAACACGTGGGAAAAAATCCTAACTTTTAAGTGATGTGTGTTATCAAGCATAACGGCATTTTTAGGTATATTTTTTTTTTTTAATAAGATCAAAAGTTTTTTGAGTAAAAGCAGTGAATTAGTCTTTTTTTTTTATTCTAGTTACATCTGAGATGCAATTGTTGGCTGTTTTCAACAATATAATCGAAAATAAAGACATTCATTGACAGAAAATGGTTCAAGATTAGATGAAATGTCTTGTTTTCTCATGTATATTTATAATTGCTCTTCACCTAAAAATATATTTGTTTTATCCGATTACTCGATTAATCGATAGAATTTTCAGTCGATTACTCGATTACTAAAATATTCGATAGCTGCAGCCCTAATATATATATTTTTAGAATACTACTTTTGAAAAAAGTGACAAAACATGTCTTATATGTATCTCTTTCCAATGCTAAATCTGAATAAATACGTTGTACACACACACACACACACACACACACACACACACACACACAAAAAAAATCTTTTTTTTTTGCTACTTTGCGGTTTTTCACTTATCGCGGCGGGTTCTGGTCCCCATTAATCGCGAAAAACGAGGGATCACTGTATATTAAAATTGAAGTTAATGCGATTGGCTGGCAACCAGTTCAGGGTGGTGGTGGTTTTTCAGAAAAATAAGTACAAATGACTTATATTACGCAGAGTGAAATGGAATATATTTTGAAGAACGCGCAAACATTGACTTTTTTTAAATCATAAGGAAATGAATAAGTAGCCTAACATAAATGAACAAATACAAGTCCAAAGTGCACATAGATAGCTAAGATGTTCTGAACCTCACCATCAGAGCAAATAAAACTAAATATGATAAATAAGCCTCCAACTCTTTCGTTGCTCTTAAATATTTGATCCACTTTATGTTGCTTTGACCTTTTTTTGTCGCATCAATTCATTTTTATTTTTTTTTTGCTGTTCCAGAAAACATGCACATTTGAACCCATCAGAACTAACTATCTCTGCTGATCATATGTCAGTATGTTAGCCAATTGAACGGATAAATGAGTCCAGGTGTTTTGCTTTGCTGTGTGCATTTGCACATTGATGTGACTCATCATCGTCAGATTCAGATAACTGCAGCAGCTGGGGAAACCTCCATGCCGTCCGTGGAATAAAATAGATAATAAATATCGGTGGAAACGAATTATGCTACACAAGCACTTTATTATGCTTGTTGTTAACACTTGTGTATGTAAATCTGATGTTGGCAGATCTTCTTGGAGATGAAATGCATGTGTGGCAGCTTAGCATTTTTTTTTTTTAACATCGCCTTTTGACAGTTGCTGTCATATTTTTGGAATCAAAGCACCGTGTACTGGAACACCATTCCGGCCCTGAATCTTATACCAGAACTGCGTTCCCGCCCTGAATCTCTGCGTTCCTGACCGTTCTGGTTCACTTTCACCCCTTCACATTACTTTAAAAAAGTAATTAGTTGTAATTACTCACTACTTCTTCCAAAAAGTAACTGAGTTAGTAACTGAATTACTCTATAGTAAAAGTAACTCGTTACCAGGGAAAGTAACTATTTCCGTTACTTTAAATAGTAAAAGTAACTAGTTACTAGGGAAAGTAACTATTTCCATTATTTTAAAAAGAAGTTGTTGTATGTCAAAGAATTTGAAATTTTCTGAGCAGTGTTCGAGTCAGTTGAATAGAGAAGAACAGACAGGTAGTTGTGTTATAGAACCTTGTAATATTTATTGCACCTCACCAGCAACAGATTTATCCTACACTTGAAGTGCAACCAAAATAAACAGATTTGAATTGCTTACCACAGATGTCGACAAAAGCTTTGCCCCGGGACATAAATTACACTTTACATGCACGTTCTTTTGTTTAATTTTGACCTACTTGAAATATTGTTTATATCTCCACCTCGTAAAGGAAAAATTTTCCTCTGAATGCTCTGCCATCATATCCCTCTGCATCTGTTTTGCGTGCGTGTTCCGGTTTGTGTGTGAAAACACCGGCTCTGAAGTACGTGCACTATTAGGCTCGAGCATTTACGTTACAGAATGGGGAATCACGTGAGATTTGACAACAACGCAGCCATATTGGAAGCAGGTCTGGCTTGCGGGACAAACGTTTAACTTGACAGTTTGATAGAGACAAACTCGTTACTAAGGTGAAGAACAGATATGAGATCAAACTTCAGGATGTTAACTAGGGCTGTCGAAATTATCGCGTTAACGGGTGGTAATTAGTTTTTTAAATTAATCACGTTAAAATATTTGACGCAATTAACGCACATGCCCCACTCAAACAGATTAAAATGACAGCACAGTGCAATACCAACTTGTTACTTGTGTTTTTTGAAGTTTTGTCACCCTCTGCTGGGGCTTGGGTGCGACTGATTTTATGGGCTTAAGCACCCATGAGCATTGTGTATTTATTGACATCAACAATGGCGGGCCACTAGTTTATTTTTTGATTGAAAATTTTACAAATTTTATTAAAACAAAAACATTAAGAGGGATTTTAATTAAAAATTTCTATAATTTGTACTAACATTTATCTTTTAAGAACTACAAGTCTTTCTATCCATGGATCGCTTTAACAGAATGTTAATGCCATCTTGTTGATTTATTGTTATAATAAACAAATGCAGCTCTTATGTACCGTATGTTGAATGTATATATCCATCTTGTGTCTTATCTTTCTATTCCAACAATAATTTACAGAAAAATATGGCATATTTTATAGATGGTTTAAATTGCGATTAATTACGATTAATTAATTTTTAAGCTGTAATTAACTCGATTAAAAATTTTAATCGTTTGACAGCCCTAATGTGAACAATATTGACCGTTACGAGCAAGTCGAAGACAAATGGAGTAAAGATGTCGACGGGCTTCCACAATTACACGAAATGGACATTCTGCTGTATTTACTGTTTGGTGTATGTTACTAAACTCATCAGCGATTCCGAAATTACAAATCGCTACAAAGCTACGAACAGTTTTGCTGCGGATGGGTGCAGAATCTGCACATTATGACCGTATCAAACGGCAACGCCATCGTTCTTGCAAAGGTAGGCCATGTGTGTTTACTATTTTCATTGCCATGAACCTGAACGCACCCCAAGTCTTGGATGACAAATCAACAGAGCAGAGTAGACTTGCTACAGCTGGTAGTTTCTTCAATTTATTCAAAGTAAGTAACGCACTGCTTTTGAACGTCAGTAACGGTAACGGCGGAAAAAATAATTGGTTAGAGTACCCTGTTACTGAAAAAATAATGCCGTTATGTAACAGCGTTATTCCCAAAACTGCTCACTTGTACCTTAGTTCTTGACGCCCAAAGATGTCAAAGGTCAAACGGCATCCTCACCTGAACCACAAGGCCCAAGTTGGGCCCTGCGGTGGGTGAGCGTAACGACTCACGCACCACCGCCCACAACTCTTTTTGCAGCTCTTCATAAAGCAGCTCCACGTCTTTGGCCTTCCGCCGCCCGCCGTCCTTGCCGCTCGCCTCCTCCGGGGCAGAACCGCGCTCTGGCCCGTTGCACTCCTGTTCCAGCTCCTGGATGTGCGCGTCGGCCAGCACGAGGTCGCGCTTCTTCACCAGCTGAAGGATCTCTAGCACTGGATGCACAATAGAAGACGGGACAAAAAAACAGGTGTCAAATGCATGATTCTGTGTGGTCTGCAAAAGCAAATCATATGTATCGACTTAATTTTTCTTACTAAAATATGAGAATCCTGATATACTGTACATTCTGGAGACCAAAGAAGACAAATGAAATAATAAGTACTAACGATGTCCCGTCCCGATATTTGGATCGGATCGGACACCGATATGGGCAAAAAAATGTGCATCGGTATCGGATCGGAACACGGAAAAATTCCGATCCAGACTTCCGATCCAGTTTTTTTTTTTTTTTAAATACGGTCCGGTTTTTCCAGCACACCGATTTACATAATCCATTCCAGTTTTTGCTTCGGTTTCCCTAAAATCCGGTCCGCATTTTACGGTACACCTTCAACACACTACATTTACATTACAGTCTCCCAATTTACCGAGAGACTTTATCGGTAAAAATGTAAGCTGTGTGGGATCATTTCACCTTAAAAGACGACAAAGACGAAGAGGCAGAGTGCAACATATGCCACAAAGTCAAGCGTAGTGGTAAAGCTATAAGAAGTTTTAATACAACCAACCTAATAAGGCATTTAGCAAAATACCACCACAAACAATGTGAGGAGTATGTTATGAAAACCGAAGACAAAATGAAAGGTCCTACGCAACTAACACTGGCAGAAACTTTTGCTATGCTTGACAAATTGGCACTCGACAGTCCCAAAGCCCAGGGAATAACAAGAGTCATTGCCGAAGAATTCATTCTGGATTACGAGCCATTATCTCATGTGAGTAAAGACGCACCATCCAACACTTAGAACCACGGTACAACATGCCCAGCCGTCATTACATCCTTGAGTGATTCGGCCGTGGGAGATACGATAACGATTCACAAACATCCAAATCCCGATTATTCAAATATGTCAGGTAAAGCGGAACTAATGCACAGCGTGGTCTTCGGGACGCAATGAGAAACTGACCACATTGCGTCCCAAAGTAAACATAATGATTGTCATAGACCCGGGTAATGCCAATGCTCAACTCACGGCTTTAGCCCAACTCATGCCGCTGGATAAAAAAAACACAAGAATACCTGACTGCTGCTGACAGCCGCTACAAACTACGTCAACGTCGTTTTACTGGAGATAATAGATATCATATGTATATAGAACTAGATGCAAAACGACAGACTCGACTGCGTTAGCAACATTGAAGTATTGAAAACCGGATGCGTTAGTAAACAGCCGCCATCTTAAAGCAGAAGACTTCCCTAGTAGGCTGTTGTGAACACTTCCAAGAGAAATTAATTACCTTTTTATCTAAAATTGGCAAAATCTTGACTTGAATCTATCTTCAAAACAGTTTTAAAACTTTCACATGTCAAAAGTAGACAGAAGGGAAATTATGAAATACCGGAAGGAATTTTAACAACTTTAACAGTTAATTCGCAAAACTAAATGAATTGAATGTAGTTTAAAGCTGCTGATACAGAATGGGGACTTGAGTATTTTATTTACCGTTTTAAAATGTTGATACTGAAATAGTCGTTTATTTAAACCTGAGAGGCTTTTTATACAATTTTTGGAACTAATGCACGAAACATTAAAAGCATCTAATAGCTTGGGGGGGGGTTGTGGGATTTTCCACTGAGGTTGTTTGTGTTTTGCTTTTTTAAGACAGTTTACAATATTATTTGCACATTTTACTGACTGACTATGCCATTTCTGTTTGTTATCTATAATGTTTTGTGTTTGTCACTGAATGAACAGGTCAGTTTCTTGTTACCAACCGTTGTGTGTTATTCAAACTCACCTAATTCAGCTGGCTAGTTGTTATCAAGAGTACTATAACCTTTTTCAACATGAGTCTGACAACTAAGTAATGAGGCTAAATAACTTTAAACTTTAACACATGCTCAGATATGTTGGTATCGGTATTGGCCAGTATCGGTATTGGATCGGAAGTGCAAAACAATATCGGTATCGGATCAGAAGTGCAAAAACCTGGATCGGGACATCCCTAATAAGTACACAAGTACTAAAGATGAAGACAAAAAGAAACAAGAAGCCAGGTAGACATGGGTACAAAGAAACAAAGAGAATGGAACAAGGAGACAACGATGTGCAGATGTTGAGGTGTTTGTCTCCCTCGGTGTCCATAGAGGAAGACAGGATGGCACACACACATGCACGCAGGAAGAGTGTGCGTCCAATGGAACAATGTGGGCCCGACGTGGCAGCTTGGAACTTCCACATGTTCCTCATGCTTCAATGCAGAAGTGTAAAATGTTTCCACTTAGTGACCTCAGTGACCTGCTCTTTTTTTAAAGAGCTGTATGAAGTCAAATTGTTAAAAGGGAACCAAACAGTAAGATTCACAAGATCCATTTGAACCAAAAATAGTGGACTGAAAGTGTAATTTTTTATCAGCCTTCACTGCAGACAGACGTATATGGCGGTGGTGCAGGAACAGGGCTCTTATTGTTCCAATGCAGGAAATGTCTACCATCTGGGTGGTTGATGCCCCGCCCATGTCCACCCACTTCCTCATACCAGCGTCGCCATACACTCAATTTAAATTTTTGTGACAACTGAGTCAGCATTTCCTTGGGCAGCCATTGGTAGCGCTCTAACGAGGCAGAGATCTTCATGCAGTACATTAAAGTGCCTGTGACACGAAAAAGCATGTTTATTTCATAATACACGCGGTATTTTATACTCTTGAATGAAATTGACCGCTTGGATGTGTGTGGAAGAGATCGCTATATTTATTTATTTTTTTTTAATCCCGCACCATGAAAATGAGTAACTTCCGGCAACAGTCTCGAGTTGAGAAAGAGGGCGCTGTGACGTGTACGGAGGAAGGAGTCCTCTTCACTATACAGCCGTACTGTTGTATGAGAAGGACTAAGGATTCAGCTGATTTTGCGGATTAATACGTTTATTTTTCGCATCACGCCAGCCAAACGGCTGCAGAAAAATCTTGATGTAGGAGGGAGAGGCATGTGCGCCTTTTTGGGGTTTCAAAAGGTTCCCCTTCACCGGTGGATATTGGCCAAAACAATCCCTACTACTGTGGGACCATGGGACTTATGAGGAAGTGAGTAAACATCGTGTTTTGTACTATGTCAAATACTGGGATCATTTTAATATGTAGGTGGCTTGCATTTTGTGACATGTTCCTTGTCCCCTTGGCCGACCACCGGCGGCTTGTCACACATCCACCCGCCGGGAGAGCACTACTAGTATAATCGGCTTATTCCCCTCTTCAAGTGCCTGGTGTTCTGTCAAATTTTCTGACCGATCAGAAATGGCAACTTTGAGTTAAAAATAGCCGTGAATACAGCGATTACAAAGTAAACACTACAAACTTTCTTTAAATAAAGGACTACTTACGTTTGATCATGGATTGGCATGTAAAGGTTCAGCGGTCATTGTCCAGCCGTTTCCTGGCGAGCTCTCCTGTCCATAGTAGCAAGGGAACCAGCTGTAAATTGCTCTCCGCCGGGCGGTTTGCCGATTAACAAAGACAATCGACAACCCAGTCGCCATGGGAAATGATCCGGGCTAGTTATGTGTGATTTTCCGCTTCAAAGACTTTGAAACATCACTCTGCTCGGGTTAGCATGTCGGCTAGCTTTCACGCCTCTTGGTTTGTTTACATTCTCCGAAGCCGGGGAAGGGAAATGACATAAGCCCGATTTAGGTGGCATAAAATATCGTTCGGGAGTTGCGACAGTAAAGGTGAAGTCGACAGTTTTTGACCATTATGGAGTAATTTTGCCATGTCGTCTTGAATAAATGCATTTTTATTATTTCATATTCCATTTAGCGCAAGACTTATTTGTCATGACCATGCCATTTATTTAGCCATTGGGGAAAATACTTGGATTAAAAAAAAAAAATCCTGTAAAAATATTGGAGTAGAGTGACTGAAACAATGACATTTTGCGGCACTCTTCGTCACCTTCTCCTCGTTCTGAATAATTCTCCCTCAACGCGCTGACTGGTCCTTCTCAAGCCATTTATTTAGCTATTGGGAAAATACTTGTATAAAAAGAATATCCTGTAAAAATATTGGAGTAGAGAGACTGAAACAATGACATTTTGCGGCTCTCTTCGTCACGTTTTCCTCGTTGTGAATAATTCCCCCTCATTGGGCTGCATACTAAATCAGATGAAATCGTGACTTCGCTGACGTAATTCACCTGTTGGGGACGCTAGAGCCTTGGTAAGCGTGGCTAACCGGCAGATTAAAAGACTAATTTCTCTTCATCTGCGCTTTGCTAAATTGTTGTAAATAGTCGAATCGTCTCAAAATATGATTCTAATTCACATAATAATCATATTTAAGACTTTTCTCGTGTCGTACGCACTTTAAAGCCATACTTTGAGAAATACATTTGAAACAGAGGCGATTGCTCTGAGACCGCAAGGTAAGCTCAGTTTCCCCCATAATGTCAATAAATAAGTAATCAAATGTATAGTATTCTGTTGGGTGTACATGTCATTGCCTATTGCCTTTGGAATTCCTTACATTTCTGCATATAATCACCATCAAATGTGATCTGATATTTATCAAAATCACGCATATGAAAAATACTGTCTGCTTTAACTAAAACCACCCAAACATTTATAGGTTTCCATATTTTATTGAAGATAGTATGCAAACAATAACTGAAAGGGGAAAAAATCTGTGAACCATCACATTTAATATTTTGTGCCCCCACCCTGTCTTTGTCAGTGATAACTTCAACCAGACGCTTCCTGTAGCTGCAGGTCTGGCGTATCGATCAGGACTAATATTAGCCCATTCTTCTCTACAAAACTGCTGGAGTTCAGTCGGATTCCTGGGATTTCTGGCATTAATCGCTGTGCTTCATGCCACAGCATTTCAATGGGGTTCAAGTCTGGACTTTTACTTGGCCACTCCAGAACATGTATTTTGTTCTTCTGAAACCATTCTGAAGTTGATTTACTTCTGTGTTTTGGATCCTTGTCTTGTTGCAGCATCCATCCTCTTTTTAGCTTCAAATGTCTGACAGACGGCCTCAGGTTTTCCTTGAAAACATCCTGATAATTCAGTCTTCCATTAATGATTGCAAGTTGTCCAGGCCCTGAGGCAGCAAAACAGCCCCAAATTATAATGCTCCCTCCACCATGCTTCGCGGTGGGGATGAGGTGTTGATGTTGGCAAGCTGTTCCATTTTTATTCCCCCACACATGACATTGTGTGTTACTCCCAAACAATTCAACTTTGGTTTCATCAGTCCACAAAATATTTTGCCAAAACTTCTGTGGAGTGTCCAAGTGCCTTTTTGCAAACATTAAATGAGCAACAATATTTTTTTTTTTTCCCCAGACAGCGGTGGCTGCCTCAGTGGAGTCCTCCCATGAACACCATTCTTGGCAATAGTTTTACATATAGTTGATGTGTGCACAGAGATATTGGACTGTGCCAGTGATTTCTGTTAGTCTTTAGCAGACATTCTAGGGTTCTTTTTTACCCCTCCAAGTATTCTGCGCTGAGCTATGTTTTCTCATGTATTCTGACCCCTATTTTTAAGGAGACAATAAGAACAAAAGAAAAAAAAAGCTAAAAACAAGTTTTTAAAAAATGTTAAATGTTCAACATAGTAATGTAAATAAAGCATAATAAATTCACTGCGAAACTATCTAAAATGTCTTTTTCTAACTCCTATTTGTTTGATTGAAAATTTGATTACTTGATTTCTTTTTTTGGGGAAAAAACATCATAAAAGCTTACTTTATAGATAGATAGATAGATATATATATATATATATATATATATATATATATATATATATATATATATTAGGGCTGTCAAAATTATCGCGTTAACACGCGGTAATTAATTTTTAAATTAATCACGTTAAAATATTTGACGCAATTAACGCTCATGTCCCGCTCAGACAGTATTCTGCCTTTTGGTAAGTTTTACAGCAAGTCTTTTTGTGCTGTCTAACAGCGAACTCTTGTGGTCGCTTTGCGACATGGTTTATTGTTTTCTTGCCAGTTCAATATGGCTGCACGACGTCTCGGGCTGACGCCTACGTTGTAATGTTGTGCTTATATGATCCTTGGACAAGATTTGTCCGTAAGCATGGTTGTTGTAAAGAACGTACATATTATGTTAGTAAGCGAAATGTTCTATTTTTTGTATGAGACGCTTTTTGTTTATGTTTAGTGAACCTGTATAGCGTGCTAAGCTAACGTTGTTGCTAATGCAATGCTTGTGTACTTTTTTTTGTAGTTTTACGACGGTCTAAAGAGGACAATGGTTTGAGGCTATTTTATTAATAAATCAGATGAAAAAGGAAGAAGTCTGATTATTAAGGCGTCGTTCACTAGCTGTCTAGCTTTGGAAAAAGTAGACGCTTCGGAGTGAGGACAGCATAGACAGATTTAAATGTCAGTAGAGTGAAATGCCCACTACAGTCCTTATGTACCATATGTTGAATGTATATATCCATCTTGTGTCTTATCTTTCATTCCAACAATTTATTTTACAGAATATATATATATGTAACTTACAGAAAAATATGGCATATTTTATGATGGTTTGAATTGCGATTAATTGCGATTAATTACGATTTTTAAGCTGTAATTAACTCGATTAAAAATTTTAATCGTTTGACAGCCCTAATATATATAAAAAAACAACTCAGTTTCTCAAACTCAAATTAATTCATAAAATCGATTTATTGTCCAGGCTGTAATTTTAACATAAAAATCTCTGTTGTAACATGAAACATTTGATGTAATATTGTAAATATCACTTTCAGTGATACATTTCACGTCGTAAATAAAAATTTAGTAAGCGAGTGCAGTAACAATTTGACTGTATTTCATCTTATTCACATAATCTCTACTTCAGAAAGGGTATACAGATCGATGTAACAAATTCATAAATGTACTCTTATGTGTACAATCAATTGACTTAAGATTGTAAGGCGTCATCCTAAGAGAAACGGACTTCGGACGGTGCTGCGTTCCAGCGTCTTTTTGTCCTCTGAGGTGCGTTGAGAGTGATTAACAGGAAGTCCAAGTTTTATGACCTCCGCCAAGCTAGCAAAGGACATGCTAATCATTGACTGCCCCAGTCAGGCGGAATGTCAACGTCTTATCTGCAACTGAAATCTTAATAGAACACTACGATGGCCCCATGCAAACCACCCTTTACAGCTTTTACTGTCCAATGACTTTTGATAGTTTCCCGCAAGGACGTGGCAAACCAGGGGAAAAGAATTAATGATTGATTATTAATGATAATTTATTATTATTCCGGGGTAGGGTCGTGGGGGCAGCAGCTTTAGCAGGGAAGCCCAGAATTCCCCCTCCCCAGCCACTTCAACCAGCTTCTCCGGCGGGATCCCAAGGTGTTCCCAGGCCGAGAGACATAGTCTCTGCAGAGTTCCCTGGGATGTCCCCAAGGTCTCCCGCTGGTTCGACATGCCTGGAACACTTCTCCAGGGAGACGTCCAGGAGGCGTGCGAACCAGATGGCGGAGTCACCTCAACTGGCTCCTCTCAAGGCGGAGAAGTAGCGGCTCAACACAGATTCCTTTCCGGATGACCGATCTTCTCAACCTATCTCTAAGGGAAAGCCCGGAAACCTGATGGAGGAAACTCATTTTGGCCGCTTGTATCCAGGATCTTTTCCTTTTGGTCACGACCCACAACTCGTGACCATAGGTGAGGGTAGGAACGGAGATCGACTGGTAAATTGAGAGCTTCACCTTTCGGCTCAGATCCTTCGTCACCACTACTTGCCGGTGCAGAGACTGCAGTGATGCGGACTCTGTACCGATCTGCCTGTCGATCTCCCGCTCCCTCCTACCTTCACTTGTGAACAAGACCCCAAGATAGTTGGACTCCTATACTTGGGGCTGGATATCATCCCCGACCCGGAGAGGGCACGCCACCCTTTACCGACTGAGGACCATGACTGTCAGTGGGACATGCCCGGAACACTTCTCCAGGGAGGCGTCCAGGAGGCATGCGAACCAGATGCCCAAGTCACTCCAACGGGCTCCTCTCAACGCAAAGAAGTAGCGGCTCGACACAGAGTCCCTCCCGGATGACCAATCTTCTCATCCTATCTCTAAGGAAGAGCCCGTACACCTGGTGGAGGAAACTCATTTTGGCCGCTTGTATCCAGGATCTTGGCCTTTCGGTCACGACCCACAACTCGTGACCATAGGTGAGGGTAGGAACAGAGATTGACTGGTAAATTGAGCCTTTTGGCTCAGATCCTTCGTCACCACTACTGGCCGGTGCAGAGTCCGCATCACTGTAGATGCTGCACCGATCCGCCTGTCGATCTCCCGCTCCCTCCTACCTTCACTTGTGAACAAGACCTCAAGATACTTGGACTCCTCTACTTGGGGCAGGATCTCATCCCCAACCCGGAGAGAGCACGCCACACTTTTCCGACTGAGGACCATGGTCCCGGATTTGGAGTCGCTGATCTTCATCCCAACTGCTTCACACTCTGGTGCGAACCGTTCCGCAAAGTATATACGACAGCGCAGGGATGACCAGACGAGCATAGGTCCCGGAACATACGCAGAAAATGGTGCTAAAAACAACACGCAAATGCCCACTTGCCATACTGTGAGACTTCAATTTCAGATAATATCCAGGGTAGATATGTTATGACCAGAGGTTGCGCTAGACTTTTTCGTTGTCTGTCATTTTGACTGGCAAGGTCATATAAATCCGGTCCTAATCTATTTTTACCCGTCACTTAAATTTTTAAAATGACTATCTTGATGCAGTCACTATATATATATATATATATATATATACACAATAATACTTTATAATATAAAGTAACTAACATTAGTGCCGTCATGGATTACAGTAAGCAGGCCAGTACTGTGTTTCCATATATATTTTTATTGTATTATGTATATACAGGATATATATATATATATTTTTTTTTCCCCAAGTGGGACCTTCCATGATACTAATACATTTAATAATAATAAAATATTATATAATTCCATTATATATATATATATTTATTATTATTATTATTAAATTAAAATGCACGTTGATACGACGCACATAAAGGCAACTTCCAATTTTTTAAAAAATCGCCCTGTTGCATGGACTTACAATCCGCTAGTTTGTTGTTTCCTGTTGTCTTCCGAAATACACCTGGGTGACGACGCGTCAAGTGTTCGTTCACAGCCGACGTGCTACCGTGGTATGCGAGCTCAGCTTAGCAAAAAGAGTACACACAGTGGTGGCAACCTCCATATTTTCCTTGAAATAATTTCAGGCTCTGGCTAGTCTGGTCCGCTTTTTTGGCTTTATGCCGCTTTCACCGTGTTACCAATTCTGCCCTTCTTGGTAATTGGTGGCGTTTTCAACTGCTCGCCGCAGTGGGGAGTGAACCGGCGATTCACTTGATTCGTTGTCATCCTTCACTGCATCAGTCCCTCTTTTTTCACCTCTTTTATCAACACCACCGTCGTTTTGGGGCTTTTTGAAGAAACTTCGGACACTCAGTTGCCTTGACATTTTTCCGAGTAAGGCCAACGACGTCATGCATTAAGAGAGACAATAGCTAATTAATATGCTCACTCGCCACCCTGTGGTCTGGGGTGTTAATTGCAACCTGTCAAAATGACAGATGGACTTCAGTTTTTTCCGTCACCGTTGTAAAAAACCGGTCAACGACGGAAAATATTCGGTTAACGCGACCCCTGGTTATGACAACAATTTACAATTATTTAGGCTATACTCTGCCCAGTACGGGCATTACCCACATAACCACAGGTGGGACTTACAGTACACAGTCAGCAATTAGTTTCTCAACAGGTCTAACTTGAAAAACATTTAAAAAATAAAATAAAATTTAAAAAAAAATCAGAGACTACAATAAATAACAAAAACCCATTCTTTTGCGAGTTTCATCTCCTGTCTTTTGTGCCCAAAGATCCCACCGCCTTACAAATTGTGCAGCCCAAACCCGCATTTCCCAAACTGACTAGCTGCTGCCACGGTAGCAGCCTCCTGCCCCGGCTTGGCTGACTGTCCGTGAACCTGGCTAGCTGCTGCGGTGCTTTGTAAAAGGACAGTAAATGAAACTGTCTTTTTGGCGTGTTGAAATACCGTTTGATCCTGGCTGTTTGCTCCCTAGATGCTGCAAATTTCCCAATTAGGTTTTTTTTATGTAAGGGGCGTGATTTGTTGATCCTTTTCAGTACAATAACAAATTCTCCGACTCTTTCAAATGACGTTAAAGTTCTATAAACAACATGCAATTTTGGGGATTTGTTCTGTAAATGAATGTATGCATATTATTATTTTATTGTATACATTTAAAAAAAAAGATTTTATTAATATTTTCTATGCACGAGAGGTGCCGGATCTGCTCAAATAAGTCCCGGAACACAGGGAGGCCAAAATCAAGAGGTGCCGGATCTTGTTCCAGCAGTATCCGCCACAAATTAACCCCTGGGGATTACTGTACAACTACTATTAGTACTACTGTACTACTTTTTGTTAATAAAAAGGTCATCACTTGACACCTTGCTTGCTACCAGGTCACGTTGGATAAGGCACTTTTGGAATGGAAAAGTTAACTGTTGACAGAGGTGTTAATATGGCCCAAAAACTAATTTGCAGTTTTTTCTTTCCAAAAACAGCAAAATTGTCTGAAATTCAATTCGAGGTCAAAAATGAAGAGGATTATGATAGTTTACTGTGTAATAGTGCCCAGCAAGGAAAAGTTAGCTGCAGATTTAGACCATGCAGAACTTCCAATAGCTTGCCATATTGATATTGTAGCCATATTATTGTTTATTGATGCTGTTGAGCTGCTGCCGTGCAGAGCGCTGTTGGATATTTGAGTGCAATTTATTTGAGTGTTGTGAAAAGTGCGTGTTACACTTTCTATTAAACGGTCACTGTTTTTGAACAAAAATCCTAACACCCAAAGGATTTTATGGACCAGCATGAATGCCTTCCCAGTTCCCATCCAAGTTCTCCAGAAATACAGTGGGGCAAATAAGTATTTAGTCAACCACTAATTGTGCAAGTTCTCCCACTTGAAAATACAGTATTAGAGAGGCCTGTAATTGTCAACATGGGTAAACCTCAGCCATGAGAGACAGAATGTGAAAAAAACCCAGAAAATCACATTGTTCGATTTTTAAAGAATTTATTTGCAAATCATGGTGGAAAATAAGTATTTGCTCAATACAAAACGTTCATCTCAATACTTTGTTATGAACCCTTTGTTGGCAATAACGGAGGCCAAATGTTTTCTGTAACTCTTCGCAAGCTTTTCACACACTGTTCCTGGTATTTTGGCCCATTCCTACATGCAGGTCTCCTCTAGACCAGTGATGTTTTGGGGCTGTCGTTGGGCAACACGGACCTTCAACTCCCTCCACAGATTTTCTATGGGGTTGAGATCTGGAGACTGGCTAGGCCACTCCAGGACCTTGAAATGCTTCTAACGAAGTCACTCCTTTGTGGCCCTAGCTGTGTGTTTGGGATCATTGTCAGGCCGAAAGACCCAGCCACGTCTCATCTTCAATGCCCTTGCTGATGGTAGGAGATTTTCACTCAAAATCTCTAGATACATGGCCCCATTCATTCTTTCCTTTACACAGATCAGTCGTCCTTGTCCCTTTGCAGAAAAACAGCCCCAAAGCATGATGTTTCCACCCCCAAGCTTCACAGTGGGTATGGTGTTCTTCGGATGCAATTCAGTATTCTTTCTCCTCCAAACACGCGAACCTGTGTTTCTACCAAAAAGTTCTATTTTGGTTTCATCTGACCATAACACATTCTCCCAGTCCTCTTCTGGATCATCCAAATGCTCTCTAGTGAACCGCAGACAGGCCTGGACGTGTACTGGCTCTTTGGCCTTGGCCATAGTGGAGTTTGGAGTGTGACTGACTGAGGTTCTGGACAGGTGTCTTTTATACCGATAATGAGTTAAAACAGTTGCCATTAATAAGGGTAACGAGTGGAGCCTCATTAGAAGAAGTTAAACCTCTTTGACAGTCAGAAATCTTGCTTGTTTGTAGGTGACCAAATACTTATTTTCCACTCTAATTTGGAAATAAATTCTTTAAAAATCAAACAATGTGATTTTTTTCCCCCACATTCTGTCTCTCATGGTTGAGGTTTACCCATGTTGACAATTACAGGCCTCGCTAATCTTTTCAAGTAGGAGAACTTGCACAATTGGTGGTTGACTAAATACTTATTTGCCCCACTGTACATATGTCACATCTCTGCCTATTCAAATTTTAAAGTGTTACTATAAAAATAGACACTTTTCACAACAGTTAGTTTTTGACCAAAAAGTGCCCTAAAATCCAAGGGCGATTACGGACCAGCATGAATGCATTCTCACCCCATTTCTCCATGAATTGCGTTTTGTAGTTCCTTCTCGAAAATGTAAACAAATGTAAACATGATAAACGATAAAACCTACTGGATTTGACAGACTTGAGTTTAACCGTTATGACTTGAATTTCTTGTTTTTTTTTTTTTGTTATCTTGATGTGGCCATCAGAAACCAGCATCAAACTTCATCTTCATCTTTTCAACTTCTCCTCAATCACCTTCTTCACGCTAACGTGCATGACAACAACATGCACAACAAAACCTTGTCGGTTCATGTCGACTCCTAAAGGTCTTCCAAACGACACGTTTAGCGAAGCGAGCCATCAGCCTGGAGACTGCGTGCAAGGGTTAGAAGCGGGCGTGGCGGCGTCTCCGCTACTGACCGTGTGTCAACAGAACACAACCCTGTTGAAGGTGAAAACAAGATCTTGTTTGGAAATCACACAATAAAGCACGTCAGTGGATCTGATGACAACAAGCCCACACTTGAACAGGCAAACTCTCTGACATACCTGTTGGAACAAAAGCTGGATGGCCAGCGATAACATTCCTACAGGAACAGAGGACTAGGACAAAGGCGATTGCGCTGAGACTGCAACGGAAGCTCAGCTTCCCCCATAATGTAAAAAATGAAGTCCTCAAACGTATACTGTTGTCTGTACGTACATGTCATTGACTAAATATGCACTACAACTTCGTCAGCTTTTGGTCAGAATTAGGTTCTTATCACTGCAGTTTTCGCCGCTTTACAGTCCTTTAAACAGTGTGGAATCTGTGCATCTCCAGATATAAGAGTGTATTGTTCCACTACAGCGAAACGGGACGAGTCATTGGCTAAAGGCTGGGTTTATCCCACCCATTGGACATTGTGCATCTCCAGGGGTCTACGGACAGTAGGTCAGGCTCGGCTGGCCTGGACACTTTGCTTGATGATTGGATGATCTATCGGGCTGAATTCCTTTTTCGACTGAGGAGCAAAATGGGAGGCATTTTTCAATTTTCATTCCGAGTTGAACCAGAGACTTTCATAATCATCCTAGCTTCGCGACATTTGCTTTGTCAAAAACGACTATTGGAAAATTGAGCATCTTTTGTGGAGTTTTTTTTTTTTTTTTTTTGCTGCATTTGTTTGGAAACTTGACTTCAGGCTAGGCATGTGCTGGTTACCGGTTTCACGGTTTACCGTGGTGTGAAAACGTCGCGGCACTAAAATTTTCCGTCAGACCGTAGTACGGTATTCGCTATTTTTCATGTGTCAAAAATGCAGCCAGAAGTGGCTTGGCGCGGCAGCGCTCACCCTCTCCCGTTTGTTGCTGTGTGTGAAAGTGACGCTATCGGCTAGACAGTCAGTGAACCCAAAAACAAATACTCCAAACATAAGGCGTACTTTTCTTCAATTTAATGAGCTCTCAAATCGTGGTAAGTGAAATATACAAAATGAATACAGTTAAAACGTTGTACAATTTTATTTTTCCATGTGTGAGTAGCTTCAACAGATTAGCAACATGAAAAAGTTCACCAAAAACAAAACACACATTTTCCTTTCAAATTCAATATACAAACTAACTAAAAGCTTACAAAGACGAATGTTAGCCCAGGCTTAGCTGGGAGAGCAACTTTGTCGAGTGTTACAGCCGCAGAGAAAACAAGCTTGATTCGCTTGAATGAAGGGGATAGCATCAAAGATCGCTAATTGTGAAAGATGCTCTTGCCCTAAGCACAAATCCACGTTCGCTGGATCAAGGAGAGGTCTCACTCCCAATGATTTTTGTTTGTTTGTTTGTTTGTTTGTTTAGATGAATCCTTTCCACAACAATATTTACACTTAAAACTAACATACATTTTTAACTAACTTATTAACTTATGAATTTTTAATGTTTTTTAACACATAGGCATGACATCATGTAGACTAGAGGTGACACAGTGGCTGAAAATGGCGAAACTTCACTTGACCTTTTCCACCCTAAAAAAAGTCATGCAGTAGAATTTTTTTAAAAATTTATTCAGAAGTGTTTTTACTTTTTTTATAGAAATTATTTTGTTCTTGCTCTAATCTTGAGCAACTTGAGCTGTGGCTGTGGGTATAGTCTCTAAGTTATATTTATTTTAATTTTATTTAATTTTTTTTTTTTTTTTTAATTGATAGTTTATTTTAACAATATATTCATGTTCCAATTTGCAACTATGTTACGAAAAATGAAAAAAAAAATCCTGTTCAATGGAAAATTTTAAACCCATACATCTCAAAATAACATTTTGGAGCTATAATTGCAATACCGTGATACTGTGAAACAGCGGTATTTTTGCCCACGGTTATCGTACCGTCAAAATCTCATACCGGCACATGCCTACTTCAGGCACTCTAGTTTCTTTCCCTACTGAGCAGCGGATGCCGCTGAGCCCCTCCGCCGTCACAAAGCACTCACAGATGGACACAATTTACGCTTCCCCTCACTGAGAGACCAGCATCTGCCACTGGACGAGAAGAATATCCAGAAGACAAGTAGAACAAGAACACTGGCAAAAGAAGAATATCTAGAAGATCCCCAGGAGAAACGAAAGCTAGCAACAAACACGAGTAAATCATCTACAGTTTGAGAGAAGTTCCACAAGGAAAACACCTAGAACACCGTGTCAAACTCATCTTTGTCACGAGCCACATTTATAGTAAAGGTTTCCTTCGGGGCGCTGAAAAGGACTGCGCTGTTTAATCAACTCATCGATGATGAATAGCTTAACAAATGAATTAACTACAGTGGGGCAAACAAGTATTTAGTCAACCACCAATCATGAAGTTATCCTACTTTAAAAGATTAGAGAGGCCTGTAATTGTCGACATGGGTAAACCTCAACCATGAGAGACAGAATGTGGGAAAAAAAACAGAAAATCACATTGTTTGATTTTTAAAGAATTTATTTCCAAATTAGAGTGGAAAATAAGTATTTGGTCACCTACAAACAAGCAAGACTTCTGGCTGTCAAAGAGGTCTAACTTCTTCTAACGAGGTCTAACGAGGCTCTACTCGTTACATGTATTGATGGCACCTGTTTTAACTCATTATCGGTATAAAAGACACCTATCCACAACCTCAGTCAGTCGCACTCCAAACTCCACTATGGCCAAGGCTAAAGAGCTGTTGAAGGACACCAGAGACAAAATTGTAAACATGCAACAGGCAGGGAAGACTGAATCTGCAATAGGTAAAACGCTTGGTGTAAAGAAATCAACTGTGGAAGCAATTATTAGAAAATGGAAGACATCCAAGACCACTGATAATCTCCCTCGATCATGTGCTCCATGCAAAATCTCACCCCGTGGCGTCAAACAACAAGAACAAGAACGGTGAGCAAAAATCCCAGAACCACACGGGGAGACCTAGTGAATGACCTACAGAAAGCTGGGACCACAGTGACAAAGGCTACTATCAGTAACACAATGTGCCGCCAGGGACTCAAATTCTGCACTGCCAGACGTGACCCCCTGCTGAAGAAAGTACACGTCCAGGCACGTCTGCGGTTCGCTAGAGAGCATTTGGATGATCCAGACGAGGACTGGGAGAATGTGTTATGGTCAGATGAAACCAAAATAGAACTTTTTGGTAGAAACACAGGTTCTCGTGTTTGGAGAACTAATAGAGAAATAATACTGAATTGCATCCGAAGAACACCATACCCACTGTGAAGCATGGGGGTGGAAACATCATGCTTTGGGGCTGATTTTCTGCAAAGGGACCAGGACGACTGATCTGTGTAAAGGAAAGAATGAATGGGGCCGTGTATCGAGAGATTTTGAGTGACAATCTCCTTCCATCAGCAAGGGCATTGAAGATGAGATGTGGCTGGGTCTTTCAGCATGACAATGATCCCAAACACACAGTCAGGGCAACAAAGGAGTGCCTTCGTAAGAAGCATTTCAAGGTCCTGGAGTGGCCTAGCCAGTCTCCATTTTTCAACCCCATAGAAAATCTGTGGAGGGAGTTGAAGGTCCGTGTTGCCCAACGACAGCCCCAAAACATCACTGCTCTAGAGGAGATCTGCATGGAGGAATGGGCCAAAAAAACAGCAACAGTGTGTGAAAAGCTTGTGAAGAGTTACATAAAACGTTTGGTCTCCGTTATTGCCAACAAAGGGTACATAACCAAGTATTGAGATGAACTTTTGGTATTGACCAAAAACTTATTTTCCTCCATGATTTGCAAATAAATTCTTTAAAAATCAAACAATGTGATTTTCTGTTTTTTTTTTTTCTTCTCACATTCTGTCTCTCATGGTTGAGGTTTACCCATGTTGACAATTACAGGCCTCTCTAATATTTTCAAGTGGGAGAACTTGCACAATCAGTGGTTGACTAAATACTTATTTGCCCCACTGTACAACAATTTGGCAAAGGGAAGATGACAAGAAATTATTCTTTTAATCTGCCGTTTAGCCGCTGCTTGTTATTATAGCGCTCTAAACTCCCCAACAGGAGGGTGACTTTGGCAAGGTCATGGTTTCATCTGATTTAGAATTCAGCCCATTGAGCAGGAATTATTCAGAACAAGGAAAATACGACGAAGAGAGCCGCAAAATGTCATTGTTTCAATCCCTCTCCTCCAACTCCAACTACTCTCTACTGGATATTCTTTTTATCTCAGTATGTTTCCCTAATTGCTAAATAAATGGTATGGTCATGACAAATAACATTCTTGTGCTAAATGGAATATGAAATATTAAAAATGCATTTATTCAATATGACACGGCAAAATTACTCCATAATTGGACTATAAATTTTTTTCCCGCCATAAACATGAAGTCGACGTACAAGATTGACATCCGTGGAACGCGGGGCACATAAAATGATGTGGGGGACAAATTCAGACAACTTTGATCGAGAACATTCCCAGAATCAACAACCACAAGCATATTCAGAGTAGTAACAAACTCTAGGAGTACATCAACTTTGCTCTCATGAAAAAAATGAGGACATCTCAAAACGTCTCCTTAGAAATATAGAGAATCTTACCGGAGAGCGGCTCCCTGGGCTTGACCTCCACCTCTGGCTCCTTGCACACCAGCTGCTCCTCGGGAGCCTGCGAGGAGGAGTCGGCCCCGAGCTCACGCTTGGCCTTGCCCAGCCCGACCATTTTCATGAAGGACAGACGGCGGCTGGAAGAGTCGCACTCGCTGTCACAACAGTTGGAGTCACCGTTGGCCATAGACTCTTTGCGGAAGCTTAGCGTGTCGCGGTACTTGCCCGCGAACCTGCAGCGGGACCAAAGAGTTCACAGTTACTATTACTCTTGCAAACTTGATCACAACATATTTCAAACTTAGACCTTTCCCTGTATAATAGGGGTCAATCTTGAACTACAGTGCCTTGCAAAAGTATTCGGCCCCCTTGAATCTTGCAACCTTTCGCCACATTTCAGGCTTCAAACATAAAGATATGAAATTAAATTTTTTTGTCAAGAATCAACAACAAGTGGGACACAATTGTAAAGTGGAACAACATTCATTGGATAATTTAAACTTTTTTAACAAATAAAAAACTGAAAAGTGGGGTGTGCAATATTATTCGGCCCCTTTACTTTCAGTGCAGCAAACTCACTCCAGAAGTTCAGTGAGGATCTCTGAATGATCCAATGTTGTCCTAAATGACCGATGATGATAAATAGAATCCACCTGTGTGTAATCAAGTCTCCGTATAAATGCACCTGCTCTGTGATAGTCTCAGGGTTCTGTTTAAAGTGCAGAGAGCATTATGAAAACCAAGGAACACACCAGGCAGGTCCGAGATACTGTTGTGGAGAAGTTTAAAGCCGGATTTGGATACAAAAAGATTTCCCAAGCTTTAAACATCTCAAGGAGCACTGTGCAAGCCATCATATTGAAATGGAAGGAGCATCAGACCACTGGAAATCTACCAAGACCCGGCCGTCCTTCCAAACTTTCTTCTCAAACAAGGAGAAAACTGATCAGAGATGCAGCCAAGAGGCCCATGATCACTCTGGATGAACTGCAGAGATCTACAGCTGAGGTGGGAGAGTCTGTCCATAGGACAACAATCAGTCGTACACTGCACAAATCTGGCCTTTATGGAAGAGTGGCAAGAAGAAAGCCATTTCTCAAAGATATCCATAAAAAGTCTCATTTAAAGTTTGCCACAAGCCACCTGGGAGACACACCAAACATGTGGAAGAAGGTGCTCTGGTCAGATGAAACCAAAATTGAACTTTTTGGCCACAATGCAAAACGATATGTTTGGCGTAAAAGCAACACAGCTCATCACCCTGAACACACCATCCCCACTGTCAAACATGGTGGTGGCAGCATCATGGTTTGGGCCTGCTTTTCTTCAGCAGGGACAGGGAAGATGGTTAAAATTGACGGTAAGATGGATGGAGCCAAATACAGGAACATTCTGGAAGAAAACCTGTTGGTATCTGCACACTGGGACGGAGATTTATCTTCCAACAGGACAATGATCCAAAACATAAAGCCAAATCTACAATGGAATGGTTAAAAAATAAACGTATCCAGGTGTTAGAATGGCCAAGTCAAAGTCCAGACCTGAATCCAATCGAGAATCTGTGGAAAGAGCTGCAGACTGCTGTTCACAAACACTCTCCATCCAACCTCACTGAGCTCGAGCTGTTTTGCAAGGAAGAATGGGCAAGAATGTCAGTCTCTCGATGTGCAAAACTGATAGAAACATACCCCAAGCGACTTGCAGCTGTAATTGGAGCAAAAGGTGGCGCTACAAAGTATTAACACAAGGGGGCCGAATAATATTGCACGCCCCACTTTTCAGTTTTTTATTTGTTAAAAAAGTTTACATTATCCAATAAATTTTGTTCCACTTCACGATTGTGTCCCACTTGTTGTTGATTCTTGACAAAAAATTAAAATTTTATATCTTTATGTTTGAAGCCTGAAATGTGGCGAAAGGTTGCAAGGTTCAAGGGGAGTGAATAGTTTTGCAAGGCACTGTAAGTATTCTGAAAAAGTTTTCATAGTTTCTGCTACTTCCTCATCAGTATTAGCTAATAAACTATCAAAGTCTTGATTAGCTCAGCTGACAGATCAATGGTAGCACTTATCAGGCTATATGATTTTATTTGATGTTTATTTAACCCCTTCAGGCCTAAGCATGCTGCTAAAGGACATGATGCGTTTGCGTCTCTAAACCAATAAATACACGTACTATTGCCACTTCTGGTAGATGATTGGATGAAACATTACCCATCGAAATCAAATCATGTGGTTGGGCACGCCCTCGTTAATATTTTTGGCTCTTTGAAAATGGCTGACCAAACACAACTTCAAAAAGGATAACCATACTTGTCAACCCGAGGCCGTTGGCAATCTTACAAATAGTGACGTATGCCCTTACAAATTGATGACTAATCTTACAGCCATTTATATAGCGTGCGGTAACACTTTATAATAATTATCCGTTTTAATAGTTAATAGATCATTAGTAAACTGTTGATAAATGATTTATTGTTGATTTGTGAAGTATTTGTTAACAGTTTGTTAAGCATTTACAGTGTGTTCTTAACCTGAAACACAGTTTGTGTAGAAACGTTTCAGGTTTTTTGCGTCTAACGTTTGGCATTAATCTTTTCAGGTTAAGAAATGCCGTTCACTTCAACATAAAGTGTATATAGTTTTAAGATCCATCAACGAGCATGGGCATTTAGAATGGGGTTAACCATATTGGAACACCCTGTAGATGCTTAACAAACTCTTAACAAATACTTCACAAATCACCAATAAATCATTTATCAACAGTTTACTAATGATCTATTAACTAGTAAAACGGATAGTTATTATCAAGTGTTACCTAGCGTGCAATATGAAACAAAAATAAAACTCAATCATTAAAATAATATGAACTTATTGGTAATATTGTCACATTAAACCTGGTGCAATCAAAGAACAATCAATATCTTCAGCTACATCATGATTACTAAAATTTAGCAGTGACTTGTTATGATTGTATGTAGCACTTTTGGCAATTTCTATCAAGTCTTTCGATGGCTGCACTTCATGGTACTTCAGCTTGCAATTCAGTTTGACTTGAAGGTAGTTCGTTACTGTGTCCAATTATAAACTAGGCCTGCAAGCAGGACTGAACAGGCCCTCGAACTTTGGCGCAACTTGGACGTCACGTAAAGTCGGACGGCACGCAGAGTGGTGGCAGAGAACCCCCTCTAATCATCTAATGAGAACTTAACATGCTTTAAACTCGCCCTTTTTTTTGAGATGAGAAATTGTTTTGAGTTTTTGAGCATGCAATGGCCACAAATTCTGCTGCCACTGTTGGTGCAAATGACCACTTCTGGACTCTTTGGGGTAAGACTCTCACCAAGCACGGGAAGTTTGGTGCAGATATCATGTATTTCTGCCAAGTTATGACTGTTCAAAATGTGTGGATAGACAAAATGGTGACAGTCTTTATCACTTTCCTGTTGGACCCTTCTGCTTCAACCAAACCTCAATAATTTTCATCTGGCATCTGAACACATGTCTTAAGGCTCCCCTTATGGCAAGGCAAGGCAAGGCAAGGCAAATTTATTTATATAGCACAATTCAACACGAGGCAATTCAAAGTGCTTTACATCACATGAAGATCATAAAAATCACATTTAAATCAATACAACATAAAAACCAAGACAAAAGATCGCACTTAATCACAGAATAAAAATAAATAAATACAAATAAAACAAAAATAAAAAATAAAACAAAAACTATTACTCCTAATAATAATTGAAATCAGCAATGGAGATAAGCACAAGAGGAATAGAAAGCAGGTAGATTGAAATATATAGACAGTTATGGATATGCAGTGCTAAACAAAAGCGTTTTTAGCCCTGATTTAAAAGAGCTAACAGTTTGAGCATACTTCAGAGGTTCGGGCAACTTGTTCCAGAGGTGAGGAGCATAATAACTAAATGCTGCCTCACCCTGCTTGATTCTTGTTCTTGGAACATGCAGAAGACCGGTTCCAGACGACCTTAGGGGTCTGGATGTCTCATAGGAATCTAACAAGTCAAGCATGTATTTTGGTCCAAGGCCATTAAGTGTTTTGTAGACGAGCAGTAGTATTTTATAGTCTATCCTTTGACTCACTGGAAGCCAGTGTAGCGATTTCAAAACCGGTGTAATGTGGTCCAGCTTCCTTGTATTTGTGAGGACTCTGGCTGCAGCATTCTGTACTAGCTGCAGCTTCCTGACTGATTTTTTATCAAGACCTGTAAATATACCGTTGCAATAGTCCAATCTGCTGAAAATGAATGCATGCATAAGTTTTTCCATGTCTTGTTGTGTCAGAAGCCCCTTAATTCTGGTTATATTTTTTAGGTGGTAATAAGCGGATTTAGTGACGGACTTTAGATGGCTATCAAATTTTAGGTCTGAGTCAATAATTACGCCCAGGTTTCTGACTTGATTTGTAGCTGTAAGTGACATTGTTCTAAGTTGCCTACTTATCTTTGACCTTTCCTTTTTTGGCCCAAAAATGATCACCTCTGTCTTCTCCACATTTAACTGGAGAAAATTCTGGCACATTCATTCATTGATTTGATGAATGCATTTACTCAGGGAGACTAAGGGACTATAATCATGTGGGGACACAGAAATGTACAGTTGTGTGTCATCTGCATAGGCGTGATAGGGGATGTCATACTGTTCCATTATCTGAGCTAACGGAAGCATATAGATGTTAAATAAATAAGCAGGTTATGCAGGTTTGAGGTCGATTGATTTTTTTTTCCCCTTAGCGGAGGAGTGTGTCCCATAAAAAAGGCATTTCCTGTTCCCACAAGAGGCGCCAGGCAAAATTGGTAATATTTCAATCCAGTCCTGTTCAGGCTGGGATACCTCACACACATGCCAGATATAAAATAGATTGAACGTTGTATGAGGGAGTTATTAGTCATTTTCCGAATTTAATGTTTTGCCGAAAAAATGGACGACTTTGGCACCCCGCCCAGGTCAGGCCAGTAAATAAAAACACACCATTTTGATAACTTAAGATTTCATATGCCTCATGAACAGTCTCGCCAATTCTGAGGATGATCAAACAAATTCCCTAGGCGTCAAGGTCTCAAATGTGCACCCTGTAAATCATGGGGCCGGAATGTGGGGGCCAAATGTGGAGGTGGGCCGTATCCAGCCTGCCTCCACATTTGGTCCGGCCCCCTAAACAATTTTTTTTCCCCCTCTCAATACTGTTATTTATTTCCTGTTTTTTTTCCCGTGAAGAACCCAGAGAGGGTTATTTGGTTATTATCTATTTAATTGTTAGCGTTATTGTTACATTATATTATAACTATTTTTATTTTCTTTTGTTCCGCGAAGAATCCAGAAAGGGTTATTTCATTGTGGCTTTCAGAAAAACAATACATTTTTAAATTAAGGCACTCCTGCAATCGTCACACTTTTTCTGTTACAAACTGACCCGGCCCCTCATCAGAGAAGAGAAAAGTTATGTGGCCCTCACAGGAAAATGTTTGGGGACCCCTGCTGTGAATCAATAAAAATTTCACATTCAATCCAAAATACCCGATTTCCTGTTGGGTTTGGAACTTGCGTGCAAGAGACTTTTTGGAGCAGTTTTGCACAACAAATGACCCCTACCAGACCCTTCAGAGTATGACTCTCAACAAGCACGGGAAGTTTGGCGCAGATATGTTGTATACCTGCCGAGTTATGACTGTTCAAAGTCTTTTGCGAGACAAATTGTTGATGGTCATTTTCACTTTCCTGTTTGGACCCCTCCGCTTCAACGAAACCTCAATATTTTTCATCAGGCACCTGAACACATGTCTTGAGGCTCCGCTGATGCACGTTTGAGGTCAACAGATTTTTTTCCCTGGGGGAGGAGCCTGTCTCGTAAAGAAGAGAATTTCCTGTTCCCACTCGGGGGCGCCAGGGGTGTTCAGGCTGGGATAGCTCATATACATGCTAGATATGAAAAAGATTCGCACGCCTGGTGCTCGGGCCCTAATTAAAAAGGTCAATTCATAAAATTAACTTACCGATGAAATTTTTGAGTCAGGAAACATTTCTTTTGCTAACTCTGAGAAGTGATCAACAATAGTTGCAGGCAAATTGTATATAGACAAACGTAACGGTTGCAGATCATGTTCATTTTTTCTCTCAGGTGAAAAAGCTAGCTCTTTAGTTAGCTGTCATTGCCGTGATTGGTGATTAAGAGGGCAAGCTTACCTATAAAATTTTTGGGGTTTTTAATTGTCTCATTCCAATCACATGCATAACAGTGTTGCATGAAATAAAGTTAGGCATTCAGTCAAAGCTTATTGATATATGAAAAATGGACAGAAAATGAGTTTGTTCCAACTATTTTTTGGAAAACTGATGATTTCGAGTCCCGCTCATTGGGTGATTTAGTACTTTCTCGTGCTGCCACAATTAATCGATTAACTCGAGTTATTTGTTTTGAAAAAATATTAAAATTGAATTTTGGCGCTTCGAGTATTCGTTTAATTATGGTGGCGTTGTAATGGTTTGTTTTGAAAGTGTTTGAGATTTAGTTTTATTGATTTTGGTTGGATACACTGCCCTCTAGTGGCAACAGTGAATATGACAGAACTCATTTCACATGGCTGAGTCCAGCTGCTCCCTGTTAAGCTAAGTTTTTGTTTTGGCTCATTTAATGCATTCGTAGTTTATACGCATATTTTTTATTTTTTATATTTATGTTTTTTGTGTGAATATGTGTTTAAACTATTTATTAAGAGCATTGTAAAAAAAAATAAATAAATAAGAAGTTAGCATTTCATAGCATTTAAGCTAGCGGACTTTTGGTATGTGAGTTAGCCAATGGTTCTTTTGTTGTACTTACAGTGTATCACAAAAGTGAGTACACCCCTCGCATTTCTACAGATATTTAAGTATATCTTTTCATGGGACAACACTGACAAAATGACACTTTGAAACAATGAAAAGTAGTCTGTGTGCAGCTTATATAATAGAGTTAATTTATTTTCCCCTCAAAATAACTCAAAATATAGCCACTAATATCTAAACCGCTGGCAACAAAAGTGAGTACACCCCATAGAATCAACGTACATCCCTAAATGTCCAAATTGAGTACTGCTTGTCATTTTCCCTCCAAAATGTCATGTCACTCGTTACGGGACTGCTGTCAGCATTGCTGCAGAGATTGAAGAGGTGGGGGGGGGGGGGGGGGGGGGGCAGCCTGTTAGTGCTCTGACCATACGCCGCACTCTACATCAAATTGGTGTGCATGGCTGTCACCCCAGGAGGAAGCCTCTTCTGAAGACGGTACACAAGAAAGCCCGCAAACAGTTTGATGAAGACATGTCAACAAAGCACATGGGTTATTGGAACCATGTCCTATGGTCTGATGAGACGGGCGGACTTTCTTGTGTACCGTCTTCAGAAGAGGCTTCCTCCTGGGGTGACAGCCATGCACACTAATTTGATGTAGAGTGTGGCATATGGTCTGAGCACTAACAGACTGACCCCCCCCCCCCCCCCCCCCACCACCGCTTCAATCTCTGCAGCAACGCTGACAGCACTCCTGTAACAAGTCACAAGTACGTTTTTTTAAAGGGGTGTACTCACTTTTGTTGCTATATTTTGACTTATTTTGAGGGGAAAATAAATGAACTCTATTATATACTGTAAGCTGCACACAGACTACGTTTCATTGTGTCAAAGTGTCATTTTGTCAGTGTTGTCCCATGAAAAGATATACTTAAATATCTGCAGAAATGTGCGGGTGCATAAGCGGAAAAGTGGCCGAAAAGTGTCATTGCATGAAATTGACTTTCCTATATATATATATATATATATATATATATATATATATATATATATATATATATATATATAAAAGTTGTAAAGGAATAAAACTGCAACAAAACTGCAACAAAAATGAATAAAATGGACAAAAAATATATTTTTATAATGGGTCAAAATTATTTTTCGAACAGATCATGTGACTAGCACCTTAGACGGTCATTTACTTTGCATATAATTTGAAAAAAAAATGGGGGGGGATTTTTATTTTTCAAATTATTTTTTTTTGATTGAAGCAACTTTTTGGGGGGATTGAATGATTTAGACATAAATGTCCTACCTATAATATGGCCCAAACACAAAAAGGATTGCTTCAATAGAATGAAACTGTTTAAATGAAAAATTAAGTGATCAAATGAAAAATTTTCAATCTCAAAAATTATTTTTTTTTCGCATTCAAAAACATTTTCTATGGTTGAAATTTTTCTTTTTTTTTTTTTTTTGATTGAAGTGATTTTTCTTTATGAAAATATATTTTTTTTGAAGCAACTTATTTTTTTGATTGAATAATAAAGACAAAAACTTCCTAGCCAAAATGCAGCCCAAACACAAATCAACATTACTTCAATCAAAAAAGTTGGTTCAATCCCCCCAAAAAGAAATTCAATCAAAGAAAAATAGCTTTCACATGCATTCTTTTTAACTTTATTTTTTTTATTCTTTAAATTCAAATTTATTTTTGCACTCAAACATATATATATTTTTTTTTTATTGAAGCAACTTTTTTTTGATTGAATAATAAAGACACAAATCTACCTCCATATGGCTCCGCCCAGGGGATACAATTTTTACTGGGGTAACTACATTGGCACAACACCAGCGGACGTACCATATTCAATGGTTGACGATCTTGGTGAAAAGTATTGCCTAAGCAGCCTGATTTAGAATTCCCCTCAAGAATGATGGGAAACAAATAACGCTCATTGTCAACTAATTAGGGCTGCAGCTATCGAATATGTTAGTAATCGAGTAATCGACTGAAAATTCTATCAATTAATCGAGTAATCGGATAAAACAAATATATTTTTAGGTGAAGAGCAATTATAAATATACATGAGAAAACAAGACATTTCATCTAATCTTGAACCATTTTCAGCCAATCAATGTCTTTATTTTCTATGTATATTGTTGAAAACAGCCAACAAGACTAATTCACTGCTTTCACTCAAAAAACTTTTAGATCTTATATATATATCTTACCTAAAAATGCCGTTACGCTTGATTACACACATCACTTAAAAGTTAGGTTTTTTTCCCACGTGTTTCAATTGAATTTCTATTTGTGTCAAGCCGTTTTTAAGTTCTAGTTAAGTTTTAAGTTAGTCTAAACTGTAAGTCCTGATAGGATTTTGAGTTTTTGCAGTGTTCAAAATAAATGTACGATACAGGCTGTATTGGAGCACATTAGGGACCAGTGCTACTTGGTGTTTTATCCAGCAGTGACGACTGAGCTAAAATTGATAGTCAGCATTATTAAGTTTTTATTTTACACCCTCATCACTCCACAATGCTATGTTATGTTAAAGCCTGTATGTAAGACACGTTAGCCACGCATCAACAGTGGTCATAATTAATAGAAACCTAGCCCTCCGCAGGGCTAACGTTACGTGAGCTAGTAGTGACAGTAACGTTAATCTTATTTATTAGCGCTTAGCGCTCTTTATTAGCGCTATACTGCTTTAAGATGGCGGCTGTTTACTAACGCTGCCCACACGCGGCCTAGTCTGTCATTGCGCATCTAGTTCAACATACATGTGATCTCTATGAGACGCATCAGACGCTACCTGCTACCAACGTAGCATCGTGCGGGCTAGTATTTAGCAACGTCGGCGTCGTTTGTAGCAGCTGTCGGCTGCAGTAAGTTTTTTTTTTTTTTCCCCCTTCTTCCTCTCCGCACGTGACATCAGCGCGTTGTCCCACATTAAAAGTAGTCCGAGCAAAACATGATGCTTAGCACTGTCAAAATAAACGATTACTCGAGGTGAATAAAATTACTCGGATCAGTTTTTAAACTCGAGTTACTCGAGTGTTCGTTTCAGCTCTACAACTAATTATTATAAATATTCTTGTAAATTAATTTTATTGCTAACACTGCGTTTCGCGGTCATCAACATATTGTGTCCCTTCTGCCCCAAAAGTCAAACTCCACCTATGGCGAGGTGTACTAATTTTTGTGATACACTGTATTTGTATGCGGATTATATTATACCTAAGCAGACTTCCTTCTGAGCTCCTTCGACCTCTTTTCTTCTTGTCCGCGGGGGACGGCGTTCCCTGCGGCGAGGGCGTCCCTCCGTTCTTGCCTCGTCCCGACAACCTCATATTCTTCCCCAGCTTGCCCAAACTCTTGAGGGGCGACTTGATGAAGGAACCCTTCCCTGAGCCGCCTCGCTCCCCTTTGGCCTTCTTGCCCTCGTCGGCCTCGTTGTCGTCCTCCCCGTCCTCGAAGGGGTTACGTTCACCAGGGACATCGCCGTCCAAGAAGGAGCCGGCTGGCGACCAAGAGCGGTCGCCGCGGCCGCCGTCCTCATCGTCGTCGAAGGGGTTGTGGTGGCGCGGGTTGATTTGGAGGCTCATCCTGCGAATGAACAGGGCGTTGTCCAAAGTGGGGCCGCCCTTCAGGCGCATCGGAAGGTTCTTGAGGATTGGCATGATGGAGCTGCGTGCGGGGGGGAACCTACAACACAAAAACAAGGTGCTCAATAACATGAACATCTGGCAAGAGGTTAGGTAATTTTGTTCACAAGAAGTATAGCTCGGTAGTGCTGGGCATAATACTTGTGTTGAGTTGTTGGGGCCAGGGATCCCAGATCTTAAAGACATGTAATTCTTAAAAGATAAATGTTAGTATGAGTTATAATAATTTGATATTAAAACCCCTCTTAATGTTTTCGTTTTTATAAAATTTGTTTAACTATTTTAACCGATAGATCGCCATTCTTGTTGACGTCGCAATGCGGTGACGTCACATGGCCCGCTGCCGAACTTCCAGCGTGTCACTCGTTAGCTTCTCAAACATGTCGTCGGTTCTGCCCTTCCAATTTGAACCAGAGCGGAAAAGTGAAGAGCAGGACAGCCCTGTCGGTCGTTCACAAGACGAGCAGCAAAGGCAAAATGCAGAGCAGGAAATACAGTTGGGCAAATAAATATTTAGTCGATCACCAATTGTGCAAGTCCTCCTACTTGAAAAGATTAGAGAGGCCTGTAATTGTCAACATAGGTAAACCTCAACCATGAGAGACAGAATGTGGAGGGAAAAAAAACAGAAAATCACATTGTTTGATTTTTAAAGAATTTATTTCCAAATTAGAGTGGAAAATAAGTATTTGGTCACCAACAAAAAAAAACTACATTTCAGGCTGTCAAAGAGGTCTTCTCACGAGGTCTAACAAGACTCCACTCGTTACCTGTATTAATGGCACCTGTTTTAACTCATTATCAGTGTAAAAGACACCTGTCCACAACCTCAGTCAGTCTCACCCACAAACTCCACTATGGCCAAGACCAAAGAGCTGTCAAAGGACACCAGAGACAAAATTGTAGAGCTGCACCAGGCTGGGAAGACTGAATCTGCAATAAGTACATCGCTTGGTGTAAGGAAATCAACTGTGGGACCAATTATTAGAAAATGGAAGACATACAAGACCACTGATAATCTCCCTTGATCTGGGGCTCCATGCAAGACTTCACGTGGCGTCAAAATGATAAGAACGGTGAGCAAAAATCCCGGAACCATACGGGGGGACCTAGTGAATGACCTACAGAGAGCTGGGACTACAGTATCAAAGGCTACTATCAGTAACACAATGCGCCGCCAGGGACTCAAATCCTGCACTGCCAGACGTGTCCCCCTGCTGAAGATTGTACACGTCCAGGCCCGTCTGCGGTTCGCTAGAGAGCATTTGGATGAACCCAGAGAGGACTGGGAGAATGTGTTATGGTCGGATAAAACCAAAATAGAACTTTTTGGTAGAAACACAGGTTCTCGTGTTTGGAGGAGAAAGAATACTGAATTGCAACCGAAGAACACCATACCCACTGTGAAGCATGGGGTCGGAAACATCCTGCTTTGAGGCTGTTTTTCTGCAGAGGGACCAGGATGATTGATCAGAGTCAAGGAAAGAATGAATGGGGCCATGTATCGAGAGATTTTGAGTGAAAATCTCCTTCCATCAGCAAGGGCATTGAAGATGAGACGTAGCTGGGACTTTCAGCATGACAATGATCGCAAAAACACAGCCAGGGCAACAAAGGAGTGGCTTCGTAAGAAGCATTTCAAGGTCCAGGAGTGGCCGAGCCAGTCTCCAGATCTCAACCCCATAGAAAATCTGTGGAGGGAGCTGAAGGTCCGTGTTGCCCAACGACAGCCCCAAAACATCACTGGTCTAGAGGAGACCTGCATGTAGGAATGGGCCAAAATACCAGGAACAGTGTGTGAAAAGCTTGCGAAGAGTTACAGAAAACATTTGGCCTCCGTTATTGCCAACAAAGGGTACAGAACAATGTATTGAGATGAACTTTTGGTATTGACCAAATACTTATTTTCCACCATGATTTGCAAATAAATTCTTCAAAAATCAAACAATGTGATTTTCTTTTTTTTCCACATTCTGTCTCATGGTTGAGGTTTACCCATGTTGACAATTAGTAGTTGACTAAATAACTACTTGCCCCACTGTATGTTTATGATGTAAAGGATAACATCGAGAGTCCAACCGAATATAAAAAAGGACTTTTTTCACCGCCACAACAGTTTTGTGAGCATAATTTTGTAAGGGTGCAAAATTTGACAGAACACCGGTCCCTAAAAAAAGGCCCAAATCACACCAGTCCGTGGTGCAAAAAAGGTTGGGGACCCCTGCTCTAAACTGTTATATGAATGTGTTCATGTGTGTAGATTCTTTACAAAAAAGAAATGAAACAACTTTACTATCTAACAATAACTCAACTGCTAATATGCTTCTCCAAAAGACAATACAAACGAACCCTTAAGACACTGTTTAGCGTAATCGCAAACCTGCTCTAATCACCTCACATTACACACGAACAAGGACCCAAACGGGACTGCTCATTGCCGCCGGCAAAAATCGATTATCAAATTATTTGGCAACTGATTTATTAATCAATTTAATGGATTAGTTGTTACAGCCTTATGAAAACACCATGTTACCGCTCCGTTCATTAACTTACCTTTCCGTTTGACCCTCCCCTTGCCCAACCATGCCCACTTCACGCCCACAAACTGGCCTCTTTAGAGGCCCGGGTCTGGGCGCCGTCGCCCCCTAGCATCCCCATCAGTTCCGCCCCTGAAATAGGCCAACCCTACATACAGGAATGCATAACATTTGAGTGTCTTCACATTGTTATAAAATTTGGACGATATGATTTCATTCCATGCCATCTGTGTAAATATGATTGAATTTTGTACTTCAGTTCGATTTTTGGGGGGGGGGGGATTGCAAATCGAAATCGCAGTATCAGCCAGAAAAACCGTGATTAGAGTTTTTTTCTTTCCGTAGATGTACGTATGAGTCTCATGCACGCCAATCGTACAGTGATATGTAAAAGTATCTGAACATTTTGGAATTCCTCACATTTCTGCATAAAATCAGCATCAAATGCGATCTGATCTTTGTCAAAATCACACAGCTGAAAAAACTCTGCTTTAACTAAAACCACCCAAACACTTATAAGGTTTCATATTTAGCATATATACATATATACATATATACATATATATATATATATATATATATATATATATATATATATATATATATTCATATATAGCAAACAATGACAGAAGGGGGAAAATAAGTAAGTGAATTGTCGCATTTAATATTTTGTGCCCCATTGGTAGCAATAACTTCAACCAGACGCTTCCTGTAGCTGCAGATCAGTCTGCCACATCCATCTGGACTAATCTCTGCCCGTTGTTCTCTACAAAACTGCTGTAGTTCAGATTCTTGGAATGTCTGGCAAGAATCGGTTTTTCATGCCACAGCGTCTCAATGGGGTTCATGTCTGGACTTTGACTTGGCCACTCCAGAACCTGTACTTTGTTCTTCTGAAACCATTCTGAAGTTGATTTACTTCTGTGTTTTGGATCATTGTCTTGTTGCAGCACCCGTCCTCTTTTTAGCTTCAACTGTCTAACAGACAGCCTCAGGTTTTCCTGCAAAATATCCTGATAAACTTTTGAAATCTTTCTTCGAGTAATGATTGCAAGTTGTCCAGGCCCTGAGGCAGCAAAACAGCCCCTAATCACAATTCCCACCACCATGCTTCACGGTGGGGATGAGGTGTTGATGTTGGTGAGCTGTTCCATTTTTCCTCCACACATGGCGTTGTGCGTTACTCACAAACCAATTCAACTTTGGTGTCATCAGTCCACAAAATATTTTGCCAAAACTTCCGTGGACTGTCCAAGTGCCTTTTTGCAAACATTAAACGAGCAAAAATGTTTTTTCTTTGTTTTTTTTTGACAGCAGTGGCTTTCTCCGTGGAGTCCTGGCATGGACACCATTATTGGTCATAGTTTTACATATACTGTAGTTGAGGAGTACATAGAGTGTGCCAGTGATTTCTGTAAGTCTTTAGCAGACACTCAAGGGTTCTTTTTTTATCTCTCTGAGTATTCTGCACTGAACTCTTGGCATCATCTTTGGTGAACAGCCACTCCTTGGGAGAGACGCAACAGTGCCAAACTCTATTTGTAGACAACTTCTCTGACTGTCGATTGATGACCATCCATACTTTTAGAGGTGGTTTTGCATCCTTTCCCAGCTTCATACAAATCAACAATCCTTGATCGCATGTCTTCAGACAGCTCCTTTGACCGAGCCACAATGCTTCTCATCAAGACATTTCTTACCAGGTGTGTATTTTATAGTGGGCAGGACAGCTTTAAACCACTCATCTGTGGTTGGGCATATACCTTACTTAAATTGTTGGTAAAAATTGGTTTCAATTGGTCTTTAAGTCTCCTCAGGGAGAGGGTTCATTTATTTATTCATCCCCCTTTTGTAATTGCTTGCATGCTATCCTCATTAAAATATGAAAACCTCTCAATGTTTGGGTGGTTTTAGTTAAAGCAGACACTGTTCTAACATCTGTGTGATTTTGACAAAGATCAGATCACATTTGGTGTGTTGATTGATTTGGTAAATTTATGCACAAATGTGAGAAATTCCAAAAGGTTCAGATAATTTTTTATAATACTGTATACAATGTGTTTGAGTGTGCTACATAGTACATATGTGCGTGGGGGCGTACAGGTGCGGATGTTGTTGTCATGTAGTTAGTTTCCAGCCTCACTACCGCCAGAAATAGACACACTGATGTGTCAATGCGGAGCGGGAAGCGATTGTGTGGCGCGGCTTCCATAAATACCCAGCAGCCTCGGCGGCAAGCCAGGAAACGCACGGCCGGGCAGCGAGCTGTTTTCTTCAAGAGGGTCGCAGGGCATCGCGGAAGCGCGGCGACACAAACAATGAAGCGGAAAGGACAGCGATAGTGTGAAGGACATCAACAGACAGCGGGGCGGAGGAAGGGGGCGCCACTGAGACGCGGAGGGTGGCAAATGGTGAATATGTGTTAACACTATCAGGGAGAGTGGTCATCTATTTAAACGTTTTAATTAGCTTAACCCATTCAGACCTGAGCATGCTGCTGAAGGACATGACGTGCATTCACGTCTCTAAACCAATAAACACACTGAATTTAGTTGCTATTGCCACTTCTGGGAAATGATTGGACAAAACTTTACCCATTGAACTCAAATCATGAGGTTTCGCCCTATTTGCCATTTTTGGCTCTTTGAAAATGGCTTAGACAAAACGCAACTTCAAAAAGAAAAGCCTAAGCGCTCATTAAAAGCACATTAACATTAAAAATAACAATAAAAGCATGATATAACCCTACCAAAAATTTGCAGTTTGTTCTGGTGTTTGAGTAGAGTAAAAATCAGCGAAGTATTTGTTTTTGCCCAGCAGAAAAAATCCCGGTCTGAAGGGGACCTCTATCGCCGTCAAAGGCAGTCAAAGAATAAAGCTAAGTGAGGGCACAAGATATTTATAAAACAGAAAAAAATGTTTTAATGAAATTCATATCGAAAGGGTTACAGTTATTTGAATTTGTCTATTCTTATTCATTGTATCAATTTATTACAATTTTTAATTTTTTTTATTTTTATTTTCATCTTATTTAAGTAATTTATTTCATTTTATTGAGAATTTTTTTTGCTCATGGCTTATTAAAATCGCCTTTGTTTTCATTTTTATTTATTTATTACAATTCATAGAATGGATTTTTCCTTAAATGGATCCTTCAATGCAGTAATTCATTTAATTAAATGCATTTTTTAGTGCTCATTGCAAAATACGGATTGAAACTGATTGATTGGACATCTAGTGCCTGACACCAGTTTCCTAGATTGACACCAAACTAGTTGGACATGGCCATCACAACAGGACACATCAAAAAGTCTCAATACCATTCTGATTTGATGTCACCATTTTAGGCTAATTGCTTGCTTTTAATGAACAGTTCGATTGATTGGATGCAGTGTGATTATCGTCAACGATGACGATAAAGAAAATATTAATTAATTAATTAATAATTTTTTCATGATGACATTGTGACAATTCTGAAGCAAAAACGTCTTGGGAGACTAAAACACAACTAGGGCTTTGCTATGCGGAGATACAGATCTTAGCCCCGCCCAGGTTGGTTTGGGAACAATTCGGTGACATCAACAGGTCACTTCCTGTTGATTTGGGACATTTGGGGGGCATGTCCTGCTCATATCAGGTCATTTGGGGACAGTTGGGGGGCATGTCCTGGTCATATCAGGGCATTTGAGGGGCGTGTCCTGGTCATATCAGGTGAATTGAGGACATTTGGGGGGCGTGTCCTGGTCATATCAGGTCATTTAGGGGACAAGTCCTAGTCATATCAGGTCATTTGGGGGGCGTGTCCTGGTTATATCAGGTCATTTGGGGAGATTTGGGGGCGTCCTGATCATATCAGGTCATTTGGGGGCGTGTCCTGGTCATATCAGGTCATTTGGGGACACTTGGGGGGCATGTCCTGGTCATATCAGAGCATTTGACGGGCGTGTCCTGGTCATATCCGGTGAATTGGGGACATTTGGGGGGCATGTCCTGGTCATATCAGGTCATTTGGTGACATTTGGGGGACAAGTCCTGGTCATATCAGATCATTTGGGGGGCGTGTCCTGGTTATATCAGGTCTTAAGTATAACACCATTTACCATTTGGGGACATTTGGGGGCGTGTCCTGGTCATATGAAGTCATTTGGGGGGCGTGTCCTGCTCATATCCGGTCATTTGGGGACATTTGAGGGGCGTGTCCTGGTCATATCAGGGCATTTGAGGGGCGTGTCCTGGACATATCCGGTGATTTGGGACATTTGGGAGGCGTGTCCTGGTCATATCAGGTCATTTGGGGGACAAGTCCTAGTCATATCAGGTCATTTGGGGGGCGTGTCCTGTCATATCAGGTCATTTGGGGACATTTGGGGGCGTGTCCTGGTCATACCGATCATTTGGGGGGGTGTCCTGGTCATATCAGGTCATTTGGTGACATTTGGGGGAGAAGTCCTGGTCATATCAGATCATTGGGGGGCGTGTCCTGGTCATATCAAGTCATTTGGGAACATTTGGGGGCGTGTCCTGGTCATATCAAGTCATTTGGGGGGGGCGTGTCCTGGTCATATCCGGTCATTTGGGGACATTTGAGGGGCGTGTCCTGGTCATATCAGGTCATTTGTGGACATTTGGGGGGCGTGTCCTGGTCATATCAGGTCATTTGTGGACTTTTGGGGGGCGTGTCCTGGTCATATCAGGTCATGTGGTGACATTTGGGGAGGTGTCCTGGTCATTTGGGGACATTTGGGGGGCGTGTCCTCGTCGTATCAGGTCATTTGGGGACAATTGAGGGCGTGTCCTGGTCATATCAGGTCATTTGAGGAAATTTGGGGGACGTGTCCTGGTCATATCAGGTCATTTGGGGGGCGTGTCCTCGTCATAAAGGTCTGTGCTGAGTTATCATCACATGCTAAATGTAACTCGCAGTGTTAGCATTGTGTTCACATTCACTTTAGCATTAGGCTGATGCTAATGGCATGAGTCCTTTCAAACTCCTGGGCATTTTTTTTACAAATACTTCATGGCGTCCAGAAAGGTGTAATTAATTGAAAATAATGTACCGTTTTCCTGCTGAGTGTGTGTTATCACCAAGTTGGCATTGTCCTTGTAGATGCTACATGTGTGCTCTTCTGTCAATGTTCATTTGAAATTGTTGGAAAACTTTATTCATTTTTGGATTAAAACTTTTGAATTTTACAGACGAAAACATTTTGGGTGAACGACGACTAAAACTATACAAATTACTCTGAGTTTCCGTCAACAAATACTAGACGGAGACAAACAAATTTTGAACTGACTAAAATATGACAAAGACTACTTGAGTTTTATCGTCCAAAAAACTAAGACGACAATTAAAAGGGCTGCCAAAAACAACACTGCAATTTGGACGTGAAATCAATATGTCCATCACAAAAAAAAACTTTGGACAATTTGACATAGGCTGCTTATGTTTAAATCCAACATGAAGCCATTAGGACAAGAGGTTGCCACATTCACGACAACATAAACAGGAAAGCGGGAAGAGAAGACGATAGCCAATCAGAGGCCGCCTATACCTCTGCCTTGACCTGCGCAGTGTGCTGCATATATGTGAGCCTGTGTTTGTCTGTGACTAATGGTGGTGCAGATAAGCCATCCATGTCAAAGGAAGCAGACGGGAACACACAACAGACATAAATAATTCAAACGCACTTCCAGTCAACTTTATCATCACTTCCTCTTCAGCGCTCATCTGTTATTTGGGCATCAATCACCAAACGTGGTGTGGCCGTGTGAAAGTGACCATTCAGTACAAGGGAAATGACGGTGACGACCGCCTTCTAGGACTGTTATCTCATAGCTGAAACAAAGAGAATATAAAATAAAGCGAATTTTGAAAATGAACCCGAAATGTCAGCTTGAACTCCTTGATGCCTAAATTTACTTTTAACAAATATAGGTCAAAATGTATTGGAGGAATACATACGTACATGAAAATGACAAAAAGAACTAAATATAGAATATAACTTAAAAATTGGATAATCCTAAATTTGGGGGGAAAAAAATAAAATAAAAATAATAGAGGAAAATATAGAAAATTAAAAATAAAATGTAGATAGTAAAAAAATAATTCAAAATTTAAAAAAAATAAACACAAGATTAAAACAAAAATTTTTAAAAATACAATTAAAAAAAAATTAATGAAAAGGATGAATTGACTAATTGCTTTATAATTTAATACCAAAATATTTTTCAAAATTTTTAATTTGTATTGTTGTTAGGTTTTCTCATAATTGCTGTACTTTTTAATTAAAATAAATTGTTTCATGTACAGTACTTACTGTACATACACGAAAATGATAAAAAGAACAAAATATAGAACTAATAAACCTTAAAAATTTATTCATCCTAAATTGGGGGGAGGGGGGGTTAAAAGAAAAATAATAGAGGAAAATATAGAAAATTAAAAATATAGTCAAAAAACACTTCAAAGTAAAAAAATAAAAATAAAACAAAGAAAATTAAAACAAGTAATATTAAAAAGTTTTTTTTTCTTCAAATAAAAAAGATGAATTTATGAATTAAGTCAGTTAACCCTTTTGAATTCTGTCCTACTTGAATACTTTTGAAAAAAAAATCATTAGTATTGGTTTTATTAAAGGGTTTGCTAATAATTGCTGTACTTTCTAATTAAAATTTCTACATATTTTACATAAATACTATTTTTATGTACTTACAGTGGGGCAAATAAGCATTTAGTCAACCACTAATTGTGCAAGTTCTCCCACTTGAAAATATTAGAGAGGCCTGTAATTGTCAACTTGGGTAAACCAAGAGAGACAGAATGTGGAAAAACCCCCAGAAAATCACATTGTTTGATTTTTAAAGAATTTATTTGCAAATCATGGTGGAAAATAAGTATTTGGTCAATCCCAAAAGTTCATCTCAATACTTTGTTATGTACCCTTTGTTGGCGATAACGGAAGCCAAACGTTTTCTCTAACTCTTCACAAGCTTCTCACACACTGTTGCTGGTATTTTGGCCCATTCCTCCGTTCAGATCTCCTCCAGAGCAGTGATGTTTTGGGGCTGCCGTTGGGCAACACAGACTTTCAACTCCCTCCACAGATTTTCTATGGGGTTGAGATCTGGAGACTGGCTAGGCCACTCTAGGACCTTGAAATGCTTCTTACGAAGCCACTCCTTTGTTGCCCTGGCTGTGTGTTTGGGATCATTGTCATGCTGAAAGACCCAGCCACGTCTCATCTTCAATGCCCTTGCTGATGGAAGGAGATTTTCACTTAAAATCTCTCGATACATGGCCCCATTCATTCTTTCTTTTACACATATCAGTCGTCCTGGTCCTTTTGCAGAAAAACAGCCCCATAGCATGATGTTTCTACCCCCATGCTTCACAGTGGGTATGGTGTTCTTCGGATGCAATTCAGTATTCTTTCTCCTCCAAACACGAGAACCTGTGTTTCTACCAAAAATTATTACTATTTTGGTTTCATCTGACCATAACACATTCTCCCAGTCCTCTTCTGGATCATCCAAATGCTCTCTAGCGAACCGCTGACGGGCCTGGACGTATATTTTCTTCAGCAGGGGGACACGTCTGGCAGTGCAGGATTTGAGTCCCTGGCGGCGCTTTGTGTTACTGATAGTAACCTTTGTTACTGTGGTCCCAGCTCTCTGTAGGTCATTCACTAGGTCCCCCCGTGTGGTTCTGGGATTTTTGCTCACCTTTCTTGTTATCATTTTGACGCCACGGGGTGAGATCTTGCATGGAGCCCCAGATCGAGGGAGATTATCAGTGGTCTTGTATGTCTTCCGTTTTCTAACAATTGCTCCCACAGTTGATTCCTTTATACCAAGCGTTTTACCTATTGCAGATTCAGTCTTCCCATTCTGGTGCAGGTCTACAATTTTGTCTCTGGTGTTCTTCGACAGATCTTTGGTCTTGGCCATAGTGGAGTTTGGAGTGTAACTGACTGAGTTGTGGACAGGTGTCTTTTGTACCGATAATGATTTAAAACAGGTGCCATCAATACAGGTAACGAATGGAGCCTCGTTAGAAGAAGTTAGACCTCTTTGACAGCCAGAAATCTTGCTTGTTTGTAGGTGACCAAATACTTATTTTCCACTCTAATTTTGGAATTAAATTCTTTAAAAATCAAACAATGTGATTTTCTGGGTTTTTTTCCACATTCTGTCTCTCATGGTTGATGTTTACCCATGTTGACAATTACAGGCCTCTCTAATCTTTTCAAGTCTCTCATGGTTGATGTTTACCCATGTTGACAATTACAGGCCTCTCTAATCTTTTCAAGTAGGAGAACTTGCACAATAGGTGGTTGACTAAATACTTATTTGCCCCACTGTATGTGCCCGTCTGATGTGCTTGACTCATTTGCTCCCAAAAATGTGTAAATACGTTCTATTTTTAATTGTTTCAGTATCCCCAAGGCGTATCTTTTTCATTTTTTTTTTCCCAAAAAAGACATCTCTGGGTTCTGATTCAATTGAGCTCCAACGCACAAAGCTGAAAATCCATTTTAAAGCAATAAAACTGGCCACTGGAGGGCAGCAAGTTATAAATCAATAAAACCGCAACAAAAATGAATGAAATGAACAAAAACATATGTATATAATGGGTCAAAATTATTTTTCGAACTGATCATGTGACTAGCAACGGAAAAAATATATGTACATATTTTCCAAATGATTTTTTTCTTTGATTGAAAATATATTTTTTTAATTGAAGCAACTCTTGGGGGAATTAAATGATTTAGACACAAATGTCCTACCAATAATATGGTCCAAACACAAAAAGGATTGCTTCAATCAAAGAAAACTTTTTCGATGAAAAATTACGTGAAAAAACACACATTTTTCAATCTCAAATATTTTTTCGCATTTTCCTTTTTTTTTGACTAAACGGATTTTTCTTTTTGAAAATATATTTTTTTTTGAAGCAACTTATTTTTTGATTGAATAATGACAAAAATGTCCTAGCAAAAATGTGGCCCAAACACAAATCAACATTACTTCAATCAATAAAAGTTGCTTCAATCAAAAAAAAAAGAAAAAAAAAACAATCATAGAAAAATAGCTTTCACATGCATTTTTTGGGGGGGTTTCAAATTTATTTTTGCATTCACTTTTTTTTTTTTTTTTTTTTTTGATTGAAGCGACTTTTTTGGGGATCTGAAAATATGTATTTTGATTGAAGCAATTTTTTGGGGATTGAATAATAAAGACACAAATCTACTTCCATATGGGTCCGCCCAGGGGATACAATTTTTGACTGGGATAACTACATTGGCACGACACCGGCGGGCGTACCATATTCAATGGATGACAATCTTAGCGAAACGTATTGCCTAAGCCAGGAGTGGGCAAACTATTCAACAAAGGGCCACAGTGGGTGCAGGTTTTTGTTGCAACCCATTAAGACGACACATTTTCACCAATCAGCTGTTTTAGAAGTGCAATCAGTTGATTGCTGTCAGGTGCTTCTCATTTCTGCTGAAACCTCATTGGTTATACTATCTGTGCTGGGTCAGTTGGAACAAAGACCAGGACCCACTGCGGCCCTCGAGGACCGGTTTGCCCACCCCTGGCCTGAGCAGTCCGATTTAGAATTCCCCTCAAGAATGATGGGAAACAAAAAACACTCATTGTCAACTTATTAAGTTATTTTTATTACTGACACTGCACTCGGGGTCATCAACATGTTGTGCCCCCCCTGCCCCAAAAGTCAAACTCCGCCAATGATTTCAAGCAATTGTCGAATAAAACTAAACAAGTTTGAAATGACTAAAATATGACTTTTCATACAGAAGAATAGGACAAAAATTAAAAGGGCTGCCAAAAACAACGCTACTGTTACGAATAAATCAGTACAAATTAAATGACTCATCCGAGTGAAAACTGCGCACACAGAGCAGATGTCCACTCTCAGTTTGAGCATCCCATAATAATGCCAGCATCAGTGCGCCACATGACAAGTAAAGCCTGACATTCCAGAAGGATCAGAGTCATCCTTTCGGATTTCGGGGTAAAACGTCTGCTCAGCAGCAAAACATCTGCGACCGATCCCAAAAGTCACGTGACCGGAATGCCGTCACACCCAGGAAGTATGCCCAGCCCACAAGCATACAGCAAGTTGCAAACTGGACCGACTATCATCAGGGTTGTATAGACTTTTTGTATCACACGGTGCTGAGACGGTGCGTTTACAGTCGGGCGTGTTAGCGTTTATCATAGATCAAAGTTCATTGGTTGATATGACTTCAACTAAAATCTGATGAGCGAGGACGATCAGGTTTCAGTGCCATTGGCGGCGATAGGCGTTCAATCCATTTAAACTGGGAAGTGATCGTCAGTCATACACGGGAGAGAAAAATTCAGAGTTTTGCCATTTATTTTTTGCTTATATTATTATATATTTTTCCTGTTGAGTTCCTTACATTTTCAAGATAGATTCCGAAAAAGATTATATATTTACAGAAGCTGTAAATATATATAAAAAAGAGAATATTTACACTTTTCAGTTCGTTTTTTTATTTGAAAATATTTTTTAATATAATAATAACAATAAAATATAACGTTATATAGGTTTATTCTGCTTTGTTTGATTAAAAAATATTTTTTAAATGGATATTTACGGGGGGTTTGCGAAAATTTTGCAAAAGAAGAATTTAAGAACTAGAGTATTTTACTTTTTTCATTAAATCTGTTTTCAATTAAATAAGAATCATTATTGTTTTTTATTCTAAAATGTTTTTAAGTAACTAAAATAAAAAATAAAAAATTTTACGTTTGAATTTTTTAATAAAATTATAATCAGATAATTACTCATTTTTTCATTTGTTTCAAAAATTTTAATGAGTCAAAAAAAATCAATAAATAAAAACAATACTGTAACCGTTTATTTTAATTCTTGTTTGTTGATTTAAAAAATCCTATTCCGCTAAGTAAAATAAATAGACAACTTCTCCGACTGTCGATTGATGAACATCCAGACTTTTAGAGATGGTTTTGTATCCTTTCCCAGCTTTATACAGATCAACAATCCTTTATAGCAGGTCTTCAGCTGTTTTGACCGAGCAATGATGCACATCAGACAATGCTTCTCATCAAGACAATTCTTACCAGGTGTGTATTTTATAGTGGTAAGGGCAGCTTTAAACCACTTATCAGTGATTGAGCACACACCTGACTAAAATTGTTTGGTAAAAAAATGGTTGAGTCTCCTTAGGCAGAGGGTTCACTTAGTTATTTTTCCTCCTTCCGTCATTGTTTGCATGCTATCCTCATTAAAATATGATAACCTATTAGGGCTGCAGCTATCGATTAAGTTAAGTTAAGTTAAGTAGTCGATTCATCGATGAACTAGTTAGTTCGAATAATTGAGTAATCGGATAAGGAACATAAAAAAATAAAATACCTGAGCTGTGCCTCAAACGAATTAAAAAAAAAAAAAAATCTATGTACAACAAAAGAACATTTGGCTAACTTAAATAACAAAAGTCCGCTATCTTAAATGCTATAAAATGCTTTTTTTTTTTCTTTTTTTACAACGCTCTTAACAAATGGATCAGACACATTCCCACAAAAAAATGCTAAATATACCTATAAACTAAATTACGAATGCATTAAAAAAATAGCTCAAACAAAAACTTCGCTTACGTTGGTCTTAACAGGTTGCAGATGGATTAAAAACATAGCTCAAACAAAAACTTTGCTAATGTTGGTCTTAACAGGTAGCAGATTGATTCAGCCATGTGAAATTAGGTAGACTACATGGCCGTGTATCCACCCAAATCAATAAAACTAAATGTAAACACTTCCAAAACAAACCATTACAACGCCACTTTAAATTAACGAATACTCGAAGCAGCAACATTTCAATCGAATCTTTTTTTCTAATCGAATACTCGAGTTAATCGATTAATCGTTGCAGCACTATAACCTATAAATGTTTGGATGGGTTTAGTTAAAGCAGACACTGTTTTTACATCCGTGTGATTTTGAAAAAGATCAGATCACATTTGATGGTGATTTTATGCAAAAATGTAAGAAATTCAAAGAGGTTCAGATACTTTTTCATACCACTGTATACTGATGTGATAGGTTGAAATTAGAGCTGAAACGAATACTCGAGCAACTCGAGTTTAAAAACTGACCCGAGTAATTTTATTCACCTTGAGGAATCGTTTAATTTTGCCAGCTCTAAGCATCACGTTTTGCCCGGACTACTTTTAATGCGGGACAACGCACTGATGTCACGAGGGTAAGAAGCAATAAAAAATATAAAAAACCTTTCCGCAGCCGACATCCGCTACAAACTACGCCGACATTGCTAAAAACTAGCCCGCATGATGCTATGGTGGCAGCAGGTAGCATCTGATGCGTCTCATAGATATCACATGTATAGAGGCGTGCGAAATTTCCGATTCTAAGATTATTCGCGATTCGGCCATGGAAGATTCGAGAACGATTCACAAACATCCAAATTCCGATTATTGAAGTATACCAGGTAAAGCGGAAATAAAACACAGTCAGCCCGGTCTTCAGGACCCAATGAGGAATGGACCGAGAGTAAATATCATGTTCAACTCATGCCGCTAGATAAAAAAAGAAAACAATAATACCTGACTGCGTCTGTCAGCCGCTACAAACAGCGCCCAGTTGCTAGTTGCTACAAACATACGGCAACATACGGCTATGGTAAATATCACAAATATCTAGAACTAGATGTGAAATGACAGACGACGGCCGTGTTAGATCATACTGTATACCAAGAACTAGATGCGAAATGACAAGACTTTCCCGCGCTAGTAAACAGACGCCATCTTAAAGCAGTAGACTTCTCTAGAAGGCTCTGTTGTAGCGAACCTAATTACTTTTTCTCCAAATTTTTTTTTTTAAATAAATCAATCAAAAAATCGGCAAAATCTTGACTTGATCTATCTTTAAATGATGAAACAGTTTTAAAACTTTCACGTCGAAAGTAGACAGAAGGGCAACAACAACTTTAACGGTTGATTCACAACATTAAATTAATTGAATGCAGTTTAAAGCTGCCGATACAGAATGGGGACTTGAGTATTTTATTTACTGTTTTTAATGGTTAACTTGATGCTGAAATAGTAGTTTGTTTAGCCTGAGAGGATTTTTGAACAATTTTAGAACTAGTGTACAAAATATTTAAAAAAAAAAAAAAGGGGGGGGGGGCACTTTTTTTCACCCAAAATCAACTTGTAGAATCATGGTGCGCATTATAAACGGGTACATGGATAGATATAAACCAATTTTTTTTATTGACACTGCCACGTTGTGTTGAAGAAACGTATGTGGCGACCCGTTGCCGAACATTACGGTACGTGACGTCACCTTTTTGTTTCGGTAATACTTCACTCCAATCGGCCGAATGACTTCGTCTGTGTTAAATTCTGCTTTTTTCACTCTTCATAAAGCACAGAATTTTGTTTCTTGAACTCATTTGAGTAGACGTTTATTGCAGCTCCGCAACTCTGACCATAACAAACGTAAGCACACAGACTTCCTGTGTCCATCAACTATATCTGTCCCTCGAGAAACTCAAACCCAAATAGCAATAGTTCCTATTGCGACTGTCGTGTCGACAGCGATGAGCTCTCACGGATTTCCGACTTACGTTCTCACTTTCATTTTAGCGTATCAATGTTTTGAACTACCAATGTTAGGGTGACCATATTTTGATTTCCAAAAAAGACGACACTCAGCCCGGCCTTAAGATACTTGAATTTTACTCCAAGTTCACTCAAGATGCCTATATCACTTTAATATATTTAAAGTGTGCCCCCTCACTCTGGATGGAAAAATGCATTTTGGGAAAAAAAAAAAATATATATATATATATATATATATATATTAGGGCTGTCAAAATTATCGCGTTAACGTGCGGTAATTAATTTTTTAAATTAATCACGTTAAAATATTTGATGAAATTAACGCACATGTCCCGCTCATACAGTATTCTGCCTTTGGTAAGTTTTACAGCAAGGCTTTTTGTGCTGTCTAACAGCGAACTCTTGTGGTCGCTTTGCGACATGGTTTATTGTTTTCTTGCCAGTTCAATATGGCTGCAATATGTCTGGACTTTTACTTGGCCACTCCAGAACATGTATTTTGTTCTTCTGAAACCATTCTGAAGTTGATTTACTTCTGTGTTTTGGATCATTGTCTTGTTGCAGCATCCATCCTTTTTTTTAGCTTCAAATGTCTGACAGACGGCCTCAGGTTTTCCTTGAAAACATCCTGATAATTCAGTCTTCCATTAATGATTACGAGTTGTCCAGGCCCTGAGGCAGCAAAACAGCCCCAAATTATAATGCTCCCTCCACCATGCTTCGCGGTGGGGATGAGGTGTTGATGTTGGCAAGCTGTTCCATTTTTCCCCCCCACACATGACATTGTGCGTTACTCCCAAACAATTCAACTTTTGTTTCATCAGTCCACAAAATATTTTGCCAAAACTTCTGTGGAGTGTCCAAGTGCCTTTTTGCAAACATTAAACGAGCAACAATATTTTTTTTTTTCCAGACAGCGGTGGCTGCCTCAGTGGAGTCTTCCCATGAACACCATTCTTGGCAATAGTTTTACATATAGTTGATGTATGCACAGAGATATTGGACTGTGCCAGGGATTTCTGTTAGTCTTTAGCAGACACTCTAGGGTTCTTTTTTACCCCTCCAAGTATTCTGCGCTGAGCTATGTTTTCTCATGTATTCTGACCCCTATTTTAAGGAGACAATAAGAACAAAAGAAAAAAAAAAAGCTAAAAACAAGTTTTTAAAAAATGTTCAATGTTCAACATAGTAATCTAAATAAAGTATAATAAATACACTGCAAAACTATCTAAAATGTCTTTTTCTAACTCCTATTTGTTTGATTGAAAATTTACTTGATTTCTTTTTTTGGTGAAAAAACATCATAAAAGCTTACTTTTTGAGTAATAGGCTGTCAAAATTATCGCGTTAACGCACGGTAATTAATTTTTTAAATTAATCACGTTAAAATATTTGCCGCAATTAACGCACATGTCCCGCTCAGACAGTATTCTGCCTTTTGGTAAGTTTTACAGCAAGGCTTTTTATGCTGTCTAACAGCAAACTCTTTTGGTCGCTTTGCGACATGGTTAATTGTTTTCTTGCCAGTTCAATATGGCTGCACGACGTCTCGGGCTGACGCCTACGTTGTAATGTTGTGCTTATATGATCCTTGGACAAGATTTGTCCGTAAGTATGGTTGTTGTAAAGAATGTAGATATTATGTTAGTAAGCGAAATGTTCTATTTTTTGTATGAGACGCTTTTTGTTTATGTTTAGTGAACCTGTATAGCGTGCTAAGCTAACGTTGTTGCTAATGCAATGCTTGTGTACTTTTTTTGTAGTTTTACGACGGTCTAAAGAGGACAATGGTTTGAGGCCATTTTATTAATAAATCAGATTAAAAAGGAAGAAGTCTGATTATTAAGGCGTCGTTCACTAGCTGTCTAGTTTTGGAAAAAGTAGACGCTTCGGAGTGAGGACAGCATAGACAGATTTAAATGACAGTAGAGTGAAATGCCCACTACAGTCCTTATGTACCGTATGTTGAATGTATATATCCATCTTGTGTCTTATCTTTCCATTCCAACAATTTATTTTACAGAATATGTATATAATTCACAGAAAAATATGGCTTATTTTATAGATGGTTTGAATTGCGATTAATTGCGAATAATTACAATTAATTAATTGTTAAGCTGTAATTAACTCGATTAAAAAATTTTAATCGTTTGACAGCCCTAATATATATATATATATATATATATATACACATACATAAAATGCAGACCCATTGTATTGTCCAGTCAATACACATACACACAGTAGGCTATGTGTCAACTAAACATTTTTATAAATTACTATAGCGACAATTGTCCTTGACAATTGTTATTCCCATTCAATTGATATTCTCATTCAACGTTCTAGATTGCACACAAACAATAACCGAAAAAAACTGACAAACTATTTAACCAGCATGTTTCCAAACGTTGCAGTTCAAAACTACGTTTCCCATAATGCCTAGCGTGGTTTAGCTTACTGATAGTTAGCTGAGGCAAAAATCAAACTTTGCTATAAAAGTTTACAATCATCGGCATCGTAACGATGCGACACCAAACGGGATTTTACAGTCAAAGCTCCGACAGAAGTCAACAGTTGCCATTATATACGTATTTCACATAAAAAACTTAACAACTGGGCAGGCGTTGTGGCCAAAACGTCAACCCAGTAGATGGCGGTAATGCTTCATGATAGGGGTAAACTGCCAACAAAACCAAGAAGAACTTCTCCTTCCCTCCCTTCTAGTAGGAGCCATGTCAACTGCTGCCACCCAGCGGCCGGAGGGATTCTCTTCAAATTGGTCCCGTGAAAAATCATAAAAACCGGACATTTTTATGAAATTATAAAACTCGCCCAGACGACGAGGATACTACGTGAAAGTAGGACTTGTCTGGGCAAAAGAGGACATTTGGTCACCCTAACCAATGTGCTATGCTTGTGCTGTGTTTCACCAGTCAGTAAAATGACATTTCTGTATCTGTACACGAGCTTTGTTTTCTTGTATTCTTCTATTTAGTGGTGCTAAAATTAGGGTGCGCGTTATTACCAGGTACAATAATTTCCCCTAGATTTTACAAGTAAATTTGGGGTGCGCATTATACACGGGTGCGCCTTATATTCGAGAAATTATGGTAATCGAATCGGAGGCTCTGAATCGTAATCGAATCGTGAGGTGCCCAAAGATTCCCACCTCTAAAGTTGAACTAGATGCGAAATGACAGATTCAGCGGTGTTGGTAAACAGCCGCCATCTTAAAGCAGTACACTTCTCAGCGCTAAAAAATAAGATTAACGTTACCGTCACTCGCTCACGTAACGTGCGTAGGGCTAGGTTTCAATTAATTAAGACCACTGTCGATGCGTGGCTAACGTGTCTTACATACAGGCTTTATTTAATCTGTAAAAATATAGCCCTGTAGAGTGATGAGGGTGTAAAATGAAAATATGATAAAGCTAACTGTCAATTTTAGCTCAGTAGTCATTGCTGGATAAAACACCAAGTAGCACTGGTCCCTAATGTGCTCCAATATAGCCGGTATCATACTGTAACGTTGACAAAGAGTCACCCGCTTCGTTAGGTTGCAATTATTTCTTTTTTGGGAACTTGTGGAATGTCAACAACAACAGGAAGGCACGTCTCTCGCTCTCCCGCACGTCACGCGGTGCATTCAGGAATGCATGCAAATATCCCCGCTATATTATAACCTGATATGTTACAATACATTTACAGTGGTACCTCTACATACGATCGCTTCGACACACGAACTTTTCGACATTCGACGTAAAATTTGACTCGCCATTTGTTTCTACATCCGACGACATGCTCGAAATACGACGACAATGGCAGCACCGCAGACGAATGCACGGCGGATTTTCTTGTGTGACAAATCAACACTGGTTTCAGAAAAGGTTGGTACAGGTGGTGAAACAAGGAAAAAGTTGACGCTTACCTTCTAAATGAAGATGCAAATGACAGAAAAATATGAGCGTAGGGTGGGCATCCGTGAAATGGCTCAACAATACATCTCCACGGTCCTCCTCCGACCATCGTTCGCCAGTCTTTATAAGTTAAACTGACAATTCTTATTGTGGTAACATCTCCAGAGAAATCGCCAACTTCGCCACGTTTTTATCATTTATTTCACAACTTATTCAAAACAAAAACACCTTCTGTCTGCCGCAATTGACGGTGTTAAGAAAACATTCAAAGTGAAAGTGAAACTCAAGCTCACCGGTCTGCCTCTGGCACGTCAGCACCGCGGTGCGTTCAGGGTCAGCAAAAAAAGTCCGCCACATTAGAACCCGATTCGTTACATTAATACAGGAATTATTATTATTATTATTATTATTCCGATTTTGATTTATAATTTATTTGTTTTGCTAAGTGTAATTGTCATTTGTAATAGTACCAGCAGTATTTTTTTAAGGATTTAGTGAAGGTTTTTGGGCTGTGGAACCAATTAATGGAATTATAATGTATTCCTATGGGAAAATCCTGCTCGACATACGACCATTTCGACTTACAAACAAGGTCCTGGAACGGATTAACTTCGTATGTAGAGGTACCACTGTATTTTGAATACTGCAAAAACTCAAAATCCTATCAGGACTTACAGGTTACTAACTTATAACTTAACTAGAACTTAAAAATGGCTTGACACAAATGGAAATTCAATTGAAACACGTGGGAAAAACTTTTAAGTGATGTGTGTTATCAAGCGTAAAGGCATTTTTAGGTAAGAAATATATATATGGCGGAAAACACAGACAAGACTGAAAAAGCAGTTTCTGCTCTTGCACTCCTCTTTAAAAGAAATTGCTGTATTTGAAGCCAAAACAACTGTTGTGTTTGATAGAACAACATGTCTATTAGTGCTGCAACGATTAATCGATTAACTCGAGTATTCGATGAGAAAAAAAAGATTCAAATAAAATTTTGCTGCTCCGAGTATTCGTTTAATTATTGGGGCGTTGTCATGGTTTATTTTGAAAGTGTTTGCATTCAGTTTTATTGGTTTGAGTGGATACACTGCCTTCTAAGTCCCCCTCATTTCACATGGCTGAATCCAGCTGCTCCATGTTAAGACCAACATAAGATAAGTTTTTGTTTGTGCTAATGTTTTTTTTTTTATGTTTTCGTAATTTAGTTTATGGGTATATTTAGCAGTTTTTTGTTGGAATATGTGTCTGAAACATTTGTTAAGAGCATTGTAAAAAAAAAAAAAAAAAAAAAAAAAAAAGTTAACGTTTTATAGCATTTAAGCTAGCGGACTTTTGCTATTTAAGTTAGCCAATTTTTCTTTTGTTGTACATAGACCCTTATTAAATTTTTTTATACCGTTTGAGGCTCAGCTCAGGTATTTAAAAAATTTTCATGTTATTTATCCGATTACTCGATTATTCGACAAACTAGTTCATCGATTAATCGACTACTAAAATAATCGATAGCTGCAGCCCTAATGTCTATATGCTGCCATAGCAGATTCTTGGCGCATGAAGCCCCTGAACTATTTTTAATTTGTCCGTTTTACCCTGAAAACCCCCGTTTACAGACGTCGCGCAACCACTTTTGTTTCAACCCAGCCGTAAAACGAGGGTAATTATATTTATTATTCAAAATGTCTGTCGTTTTTAGCTTAGAATCATTTATTGATGTCTCATATTTCGTTTAAAAAAAAAAAAAAAAAAACGACTAAAAAATTATTCACTCGCATATTTTAAAACTTTTAAACAAATTATGTCAATGAAAAAAATGGAGTCTGTAAAAAAAGTCACGAATATCTATCTCATAACTATCGCTTAATTGTATTTTTTTTTTGTTTTTTTTTTGTTACTGTCGCATTTTTCTCTGATATTTTAGATGATAAATAATCAACCCAAACAAAAAAAATGGAAAAAAAGTTTAAAAGGGTAAATATATGAAAAAGAAACTCTCGACCACTCCTTGATGTCTGCGATTTCTGCATCGCGACCCCTGTTAAATTACCATGTTTCACCCATAAAATCCCCAAAAAGTTAAGCTGTGGCCATTCGCAGCTGTGTCTTGACACTCAGTGATACGTGCTACATGGAGTTTTTGGATCAAAACAAGGTAAGCACTCGATAATATCTCATTAAAGTCATGGCGTCTGTAATTCTGCTCTCGCGTGCTCTCACCCCAGATGGGGTTTTGCTGTTAAAATTTTTTTTTTTTTCTTTTTTTTTAAATGCCCTCCTGTTCAAAATTTTTATTCCCCCAGAAAATTGAGATTTTAAGCTTTCCAATGATGTATCACACATGCATATTGGACAATTTTGAAAGTTGGCTAAACTGGGGGTCTCAGAGCGGAACTTCAAGTCATCTGAGTGTTTTCCGCCATATACAAGATCTAGGGCTGTCAAACGATTAAAATTTTTAATCGAAATAATTACAGCTTAAAAATTATTTAGTCGTAATTAATCGCAATTAATCGCAATTCAAACCATCTATAAAATATGCCATATTTTTCTGTAAATTATTGTTGGAATGGAAAGATAAGACACAAGATGGATATATACATTCAACATACGATACATAGGGACTGTCTTTGTTTATTATTACAATAAATCAACAAGATGGCATTAACATTATTAACATTCTGTTAAAGCGATCCATGGATAGAAAGACTTGCAATTCATATAAGATAAATGTTAGTACAAGTTATAGAAATTTTATATTAAACCCCTTCTTAATGTTTACGTTTTAATAAAATTTGTAAAAATTTCAATCAAAAAATAAACTAGTAGCCCGCCATTGTTGATGTAAAAAATTACTTACACAATGCTCATAGGTGCTGAAGCCTATAAAATCAGTCGCACCCAAGCGCCAGCAGAGGGCGGCAAAACTCCATAAAACACAATTAATATGTGGGCATTTCGCTGTACTGTCATTTAAATCTGAGCGGGGCATGTGCATTAATTGTGTCAAATATTTTAATGTGATTAATTTAAAAAATTAATTACCGCCCGTTAACGCGATAATTTTGACAGCCCTAATAAGATCTAAAAGTTTTTGGAGTGAAAGTAGTGAATTGGTCTTTTTTTTTAATTCTAGCCACACCTGAGAGGCAATTGTTGGCTGTTTTCAACAATGTACATCGAAAATAAAGACATTGATTGACTGAAAATGGTTCAATTTTAGATGTCTTGTTTTCTCATGTATATTTACAATTGCTCTTTTCCTAAAAAATATATGTTTTATCCAATTACGCGATAAGATTTTCAGTCGATTACTCGATTACTAAAATATTCGATAGCTGCAGCCCGAGTTGATATAAAGTGTTTTCACGAGCGGCAATCAAATCATCAATCGACATAAACCACCCTTCTCCTCTGGAATAGAATCTTTATCGTGAATGGGCTGGATCGGGTGAGAATACTCTGAATGGGGTGTGTACATGAAGCATTTTGATTCCGACCTAATGAATTAATAGCCCATCCCTATGATGCCGTTTAAAGTGCAGCAATGGGGTCAACGGCCAATGAGGTCAAAAGAGTTCAATGGAAAATTCTTTTGATTTTCACCAGGAAATGAAACATGCCAACGTCAGCAAAAAGACAAAAATAATCCCAGAGGACCCCCCCCCCCCCCCCCCAATTCCGTTTGTTTCTAAAGAAAATATTCATAACCCCTTTGGAGTTCTTTCTGGCTCATTCATTCATTCACCAATGAATTCATTGACATCAATGCTGTCCAAAAAGGCAGGAAATGGAGAGATGAAAAAAGACGGATGTCAACTTTCAGCTGCTTTTTCTTTGATGTGCCAGAAAACGCAGAGCAGAATAGAAAAAAAGTCAGCATGGGCGCGTTAACATTGAACGCGCGCGCGCACACACACGCCCTTTTTGTTTTTCCTTGACAAGTGAGAAAATTCCAGGGAATGTTTTGTCTGAGTCATCCAACATGCAAACAAGCGCTATTGTCTATCACAGTCAATCATTTATTCCCGTTAACACTTCTCCGCTTGTCGCGCCAGCCCTTTTTCCCCCTCTCTTACGACACTCGAACACACCACCAGCAATAACGTAATTAAATGCACCGTTAAACATGGCACTAACATTTTTTTTTAATTGATCAATGTGTGAAAATCTTGCATTGAGCCTTTGTGCCTCAACATAACTTGTTCCTTGATAAGTATTGTTAGCCATTAACTTGCAAGTGCCTCTTCGCACACAATAAACATTAACTCCTTATACTGCACGTATTGGCTGCCATTGCTGGCGCTGGCCTTTCATTCGGCCATCACGGTCGAAATGGATTGGACGTCTAGGGCCATCAATGGCGCTCAAACGTGAGCATTCATAGCCATGCTTCCTAGTGTAAATTAATTGGACGTGCATTGTAGGGTTACAGCTTTCGATTAACGTATCAACTAGATAGTTCTAATACTCGAACAGGGCCTTCAATAGACCTGCAGGGGCCCGGGGACAAGAGACCATTATAGACCCCACTCACATGACGTCACAACCACGCCTCCGCGCCATATTGTCCGTCTACTCGTCGTGTTGATGCATTACCGCTACGTAAATTCCTCCTATTATGGCGTGTTTTTCTGCTCGTTAACATTAATAATCAAAATGGTGAAGGCGTGTGTGGCGGTTGGTTGCAGTAACAGATAAGGTAGACGGAGAGACTTGAAGTTCTACCATATTCCGAGAGACCCGGAGAGAAGAGCGAGATGGACTGCTGCAATTCGACGAGAAAACTGGGCACCAAACGATCACCACAGATAATGTAGTAGTTATTTTATATCTGGTAAGATGCATTTAATATAAATTTGGAGGGTTTTAGGCTGACAACCACAATTAAGATCATTGCGAGGCTAATCGCCGACAACATACAGTTTCAAATTCAAGATGCTTATTTCTTCCACCATCATTACATTTTGAATAATATTTAGCTGGTACCAAGTGAAAGAAGCTGGCCTCGTCGACGGATCATCAGTTAAACAGGTGTGTCCAAACCTTTTGCGAAGGGGGCCAGATTTGGTGTGGTAAAAATGCGGGGGGCTACCTTGGCTGATTTACATAGAACAATATATTTAAACAAATTTTAGCAAGCCCTTCTGTGTGTCACATTTGCTTTATTATTTTTTTTAATTCATAATTCCAACAGTCTCGTCTTTGTGGCTTTCTCTTTCGACACTCGGACTCTTGCGAAATACTGCTGCTGTGAAAAAATAAACTAGCTTCAAGTTGCTATAATTTCTCGCTAAGTATCTTCCCTGTAATGTTGTCGTACATGTCAGCGTGTCTTGTTTGGTAATATTGTGCCACATCGAACTCTTTGAAAACATCGACTGTCTCTTTGCAAATGAGGCAGACACAGTTGTTACGTGTTTTATTGAAGAAATAGTCCAATATCCACCTATCCTTGAAGCGTCGGCCATCGCAGTCAACTTTTTTTTTTTTTCTTTGATTGTCGCCATTTTAGAAATCACACAGGGTAATGTTGCTTAGAGTGCTGCTCTTAAAGTTTTTCAAACTTTCGTGAGAATAGGCTGATTTTGTGTGGACAAGATAGTTGTAGATATCAGGGTAGCAGATGTCAGGCAGAGAGGGCGAAGACAGCGGGTCGAAAAATATCGATTTAGGCATCAAATATGGATCTGGCGAATGGATAGACTGAAGCTTTTCCACATAACGCCTTTTATGCAACGCATCCAATGAGTTTACAGCGTCTGAAAGCACCGGCGCTTCCATGAATTGCTCTATAAACTGAACGACTAATTGAAACCATTGAGAATAGGGCTAAACAGAGACGGACAATATGGCGGCCGGGTACAGCGACACATCATTCTGTGACGTTGGTGAGTAGGGTATATAAATTATGGGGCGCCGTTTGTAAAGCAGCACATGCTGAAAATTACGACAACATTTTCTCACATTTAGCGCCACACAGTGTTTAAAATGGTGTGAAATTTTTATTTTTGCCCATTTACAACATTATTTAGCAACTTAAATATTTATTTTTAAATAAGAAGTTTTGGACCTGATTGTTTAAATCCAGAACTAAATATTTAATTTAAATCTTAAACTTATATCCTATATCCTAAATGTTAAATCAGGAAACGGTCGGAACTAAATATTTAGCTTAATATGCAAATTCACATGACTGGAGACCGGAAGTAACAAAATAAAAGCTGGTGGAGCAGCTCAGACTGTCTGTTTACGTTGCTTGAAAATGAATAAAACCTACTCAACGGTGGCAGTCTGCTCTTAGACATGAGTCATTGTGATAGTAACAATATATAGGTAAAATACATATTTAGGAGAAACTATTTAAAGAGCATTTTGTGTGCTCCAGCTTTTATTTTGTTACTTCCGGTCTCAAGTCATGTGAATTTGCATATTAAGTTAAATATTTAGTTCCAACCATTTCCAGATTTAGCATTTAGGAAATAGGATATAAATGTAACATTTAAATTAAATATTTAGTTCTGGATTTAAACATTCAGGTACAAAACATTTAAAAATGAATGTTTAAGTTGCTAAATAATGTTGTAAATGTGCAAGAAAAAGTGACTCAAAATATTTACACATCGTTTTAAACACTGTGTGGCGCTAAATGTGAGAAAATGTCGTAATTTTCAGCATGTGCTGCTTTACAAACAGCGTCCCATAATAAACTTATGAATACACATTAAAAAAAAATCATTAGCATTTATTGGTCTTAACAGAGAGCAGCTGGATTCAGCCATGTTAAATGAGTTAGGTCATTTATTTGTTGCCACTAGAGGGTAGTGTACCCACCGAAATCAATAAAACTAAATGCAAACGCTTTCAAAACAAACCATTACAACGCCACTCACACTAAACGAATACTGGATGCCATAAAATTTGATCCGAAGCTTTTTTCTAATCGAATTACTTGAATTAATCAATTAATCGTTGCAGTACTAGTGCATTGTTGTGAACAGTAGGCAATCAAGTAAATACAATGGGAAAATATATATATTTATATAAACTTTAAAATGTTATTGTGGGACATTACCCCCAATTTATTTATTATAAGAATACTGTTTGTCACTCATCAAGTTCATGCCTCAGAGACTGCAAGTGGTCATAAAAGCCAGAGGTGGTGCAAGTAAATACTAGAGATGTGTTTTGATTGTTATTTCTTTGTTTGTTTCTCATGATTTCATATATTTTTCCTCTGAATAGAGTGATTCTATATTTATTTCCCTGCACTTGCTCTATAAAAGTAACATTTACCGACCACCACAATGTTTTTTATTCATTTGTTTTAGTGTTTCTGACTGCTAAAGAGTAACAACAATATTGGCCTGAATATAAGACTGTTTTTTGCATTGAAATAAGACTGAAAAAGTGGGGGTCGTCTTATATTCACTGTCTAGACATTATACTCATTCACGACGCCAGATTGTGCCAGATATCATTGAAGCGATGTTCTGTCATGACAGATCTCAGCTACTCTCAAGTTTAACCAGTTTGCATTATTTTATTGCAATGTTTTTCCTTATTCAGATTTGTTTCAAGACTACAGTTAGTTAGACCTCACTTTGATGGTTAATGCAGTTATTGCAGTTTTGTTGTTTTTATCACAATAGATTGGTTTATTTATATTTCAAAAATCAGAAGCCATTCATTTACGAATGTGATTGCAATTTAGTTTACATATGTAAATGTTCAGATACGAAGACGTGAATAAGAAAAAATAACATGCTTTTTCTCTCAAATATTTTGTTATAATCATTTGTTTCAGATGTACTTTAATTATTTTTTGTATAAAAATTAATTTGGAGTTCAAAAAGTTTTTTTTCAAACTTGAATCTTGAAAAAGAGGGGGTCTTCTTATAATCAGCGCCGTCTTATATTCGGGCCAATACGGGAATTAATTTTTAAGGTTTTTTCTATATTCTGTTTTTTTTTAATCATTTTCATGTATGTACAGCAAGTACTGTACATGAAAAAAAAGTATTTATGAAAAAAATTGAGAACTTAATTGAAAAGTACAACAATTATGAGAAAATCATTAAGTAACAATACAAATTAAAAATTTTGAAAGTATTTTAGTATTAAATAATAAAGGAATCAGTCAATTCATCCTTTTTATCCATTAATTTTTTTTTTTATTATCTGTTTTTGATTTTTTTTTACGATCTACATTTTTAATTTTCTATATTTTCCTCAATTATTTTTAAACATTTTCCCCCAAAATTTAGCATTATCCAATTTTTAAGTTATATTCTATGTTTAGTTCTTTTTATCATTTTCATGTATGTACAGTGAAAAATAGTATTTATGAAAAAAATAGAGAATTTAATTGAAAAGCACAGCAATTATGAGAAAACCTTTAAATAACAACAATAGAAATTAAAAATTTTGAAAAGCATTTTAGTATCAAATAATAAAGAAATTAGTCAATTCAACCGTTTCATTAATTTAAAAAAAATTTTTTTTTTAAATTTTTGTTTTAATTTTCTGTTTATTTTGAATTATTTTTTACTATCTACATTTTATTTTTAATTTTCTATATGTTCCTCTATTATTTTATTTTACCCCGCAAATTTAGCATTATCCAACTTTTAAGTTATATTCTATATTAAGTTCTTTTTGTCATTTTCATGTATGTATGTATTCTTCCAATACATTTTGACGTATATTTGTTAAAAGTAAATTTAAAAAGCTTTTTCTCTCAAATATGTTGTTATAATCATTTGTTTCAGATGTACTGTAAATATTTTCTGTATGAAAATTAATTTGGTGTTCAAAAAGTCTTTTTTTTCAAACTTGAGTCTTGAAAAAGAGATTCTTATAATCTTAGAGAGAGTCTTATAATCAGGGCCGTCTTATATTCGGGCCGATACGGTAATTCATTATTTTTTTCAAGCTTTTTATGCGACTTTTTTCTACATAATAAAATGTCTGAGTGAGTGCTCGTCCAAGACTGGTGATTCCATACTTTTTGCCAGGGGTTGTATATTTTTCTGTTTCATGCTCGTACACCCTCTCACCCTCATTCCCGAAAAGCAGTGCCACAAAATTGTTTTTCTTGGTCACCAGTGCAGCTATAGCGTTTGGTACTTAAAGCTAACAATGTAGTTTTGATCTGGCCAGAGAGGCGTCTCTCTGGTAGCTCTGTGATCAAAGGCACAAATGTGTTAATTATTGTTAAGGTTGGTACACAGTCTGAAGTGTGGTGTGGCATATCATTTATTGTGTAAGTGAGAGGCTGTTCTCGGTAATTGAACGGGACTCTGTATCGGCAGAGTCTCAAAATCAGGTGACTTGGACTTGGACGCAAAAATATGCGATCGGGACATCAAGGATTTGGGTGTTTATCTGTGAATGATAAAGATTAGTGTATGTAAAAGGAATCCTGAAAGCCATGTCTCAGCCCAATTGCTGCTTTTCTGAAGAAAAACAGAAGTTCACATTTAATAATTTTTTTTTTTTTTTAACTCACATTCTGTGATGGGACTATTGCGCAGGCACACATAGTGGTGGCAATGTTCAAACGATATATTGTGCAGGCCAAATGTACATTATTTATTTAATCTGTATTAGGATTTTTTTTTATATATCATTCCAAAAATATATAAAAATTTATAAAATTTAAAAAATGAATAACAACAGGCATTAACTGTTTAATGTCCCCAATAACACTATAAAGTTTTTGTTTGTTTTTTACTTCTAAAGGGCCAAATGTAACACAAAATGATTAACATAATAATATAAAGTACTGCACAAATTTTTAAGTTTTGAACGCTGTGGGTGTGAAGTTGAACAGAATAACAAAAAATATTTTTGAAATAAACAATAAAAAACAAGACTGTAAAATGCATAAAATTTTAGAACCATCAATACAAATACTTACTCAGCAATTTTTGGGCATATTTATAATCTATATTTAGCAATTACAACATGAAAACAATAGCATTTCATTAATTCATGCGCTGCCATTGACAGAGATAGACCATAAGCGGATTTTAAGTGCCAAAACGTTTCATTGCATGTAATTGACTTTCCTATGTATATATATACACATATATATATATATATATATAATATATGTATACATACATATATATACACATATATATATTATATATGTATACATACATATATATGTATACATATATACACATATATATGTATACATATATATGTGTATATATATGTATACATATATATACACATATATATGTATACATATATATACACATATATATGTATACATATATATACATATATATATATATACATATATATACACATATATGTATACATATATATACATATATATATATAAGTTGTAAAGCAATAAAACGGCAACAAAAATGAATGAAGTTAACAAAAAAAATTTTATAATGGGTCGAAATTATTTTTGAAGCACCTTAGAAAGTAATTTTCTTTGCATATAATTTAAAGTATATATATTAGAGAAAAAAATATTTTTAAATGATTTTTTTATTTGATTGAAATTTTTTTTTTTTTGGATTGAAGCAACTTTTTTAGGGATTGATTGAATTAGACACAAATGCCCTAATCGTAATTTGGCCCAAACAGAAAAAGGATTGCTTGAATCAAAGAAAAAATTTTAAATTAGAAGTTAAGTGTTCAAATGCAAATTTTTCAATCCCAAATATTTTTTCGCATTCAAAAATTGTTTCTATGATTGAAATTTTTCTTTTTTTGATTGAAGTTATTTTTCATTTGAAAATCTATATTTTTTTGAAGCAACTTATTTTTTGATTGAATATTAAAGAGAAACAGTTCCTAGCCAAAATGTGCCCCAAACACAAAACATTACTTCAATCAAACAGATGCTTCAATCAAAATAAATAAATAAATAAATAAAAATTAACCAAAAAAAAAAATAGCTTTCACATGCATTTTTTTTGGTTGTTGTTGTTTTTTGAGTTTCAAATTCATTTTTGCATTCAAACACATTTTTTTTATTGAAGCGACTTTTTTTGGGTTGAAAAAATATATTTTGATTAAAGCTACTTTTTTTTTGATTGACTAATAAAGACACAAATATACCTCCATATGGCTCCGCCCAGGGAATACAATTTTTGACTGGGGTAACTACATTGGCACGACACCGGGGGGCGTACCAAATTCAATGGATGACGATCTTGGCGAGAAGTATTACCTAAGCAGCCCGATTTGAAATTCCCCCCAAGAATGATGGGGAAACAAAAAAAAAAAAAAAAAAAAAAAAAACTCATTGCCAACTTATTATTTTAAATATTATTCTAAGTTAATTTTCTTGCTGACACTGCGTTTTGGGGTCATCAACATATTGTGCCCCCCCAGCCCCAAAAGTCAAACTCCGCCTATGAGATAGACGTCAAATCCATTTGAACTAAGATTGTTGAAGCGGTGCCATTGACGGCGAAAAACGTCCAATCCGTTTGGACTGGAAGAGAATTTAAATCCCAGTCCAAATGGATTAGACGTATCAGTGGGCGCCATTGTTGGTAATTCATAAAATATAATATCAAAGCCGTTAGAACGTTAAGAGGTTTGTTGATCTATTTCCATAGTTTTCAGTGCTGTGAGTCAGAATTTGACAAAATTAGTGTGAAGTCAAAATATATATTGGAGAAAAAAAAGCTCATTTTTAAAGCAACTCTAGTTCCTCTATCACCAACACTGGCAGCTAATAATGGGTTATTCAACATTCTTTTGAGAAAATTGAAAACAAACCACGGACTCCACCACGCATCCACTCCATTCCTATAGTCCAAACAATAACAAGTGCAAAATTGACTTTCACCACCTTGCAAAAGTTTTAACAATGACATTAACGTCAACGTAACGCACTTTTGACATTTTTCTGTCAAGCTTCGACACGTTTCACCTCATTTCTGCACTTTAATTACCACGCTCTTTAATTGCGATACAAGGTTCGAACGTGTGCACCTACCGCTGCGAGCCATGATGGCGTCTCGGTGGTTCGACGAGAAGAACTTGAGGGGATAAAAGTGAAAGAGTCTCCCGTGGAAGAAAAAAAAAAAAAGTGGGTTTGGTTCTGCTCCCCTCGAGGACGAAGCAAAAGTAACGCTTGGGACGCTAGAGAAGTGTTGCCTTCACTGACGCTCGGAAATGTCGTCATAAATATAAAGCGGCTGACGCTGAGTGACAACTAGGCTTCCTGTGTATGGAGGTCACATGCGTGTCCTCTAAATTGACCACGCCCACAAAAACCGCAGGAAAAGTACTGTGTGTGTGCGTGTGTGTGCATTCCTGCAACTATAGGACCGGCCCATCAGTCATCAGCTGATACACACACACAGCTACAAAAGCGCTGACACAATCCTCATGGACTTTCAGCACAGGTGAGCACCACAAGTATATGTACTATAAACATCAGGAGTGGGAACCTCTTGGTACCTCACGATACGATACAACTGGCAATACAAAGCTCACGATAACGATGATCTGACAATATGGCAATACAACGATTATCGATACATTGGTTGGAAATCATTCTAGGCAGTGGCGGACTTGGCAATTTGGGGGCTTAAGGCGAACATATCCAGGACCCTCTTCATGGGTCAGGGGTTAAAAAGGTGAGAAGGGTGTGGAGGAAATATGTTCCGGTACACTAGGGCTGTCCTAAACGACAAATTTTCTCCTGATTAGTCAGCCGACTAGTTTTAAGATTAGTCGACTAATCTAATAATTTTCTTTTTTTTGTTTTTTTTTTTTTTTTTTTACTAATTCAGCAATGAAATTTTTTTTTTGCGCTTTTTAATTCACAAAACCATTTTGGAACACATACATTCTTTATTAAAGTACAAATAATCATGTAAATAACAATTATTAATCACAAATAAAAATGAGGTTAAATGCTGATAGCATTTACTAGCAGTGTTGTTAATAACGGCGTTACAATATAACAGCGTTACTAACGGCGTTATTTTTTTCAGTAGTGGGTAATCTAATTAATATCTTTTCTCATCTTGGCAACGCCGTTACCGTTACTGAGGACGGAAAGGCATGCGTTACTATGCGTTATTATATTGGTCGAAAAGTCTGAGGGAGACGGACTCACCGAGACGACAGAGCAGAGCAGGAGTGGGGAGGAGGCAAGGAAGTTGTGACGCTGAGCAAACGTGATGCTAGGTTGCTCCAATAATACCTGTTGTAGTCGATAGCGTACAAACTACGCCCGCATGTTATGGTAGATATGGTAGACATGGTAGATATCACATGTACTGTATATAGATATAACTAGATGCAAAATGACAGACACGGCACTAGATGCGTTAGTAAACAGCCGCCATCTTAAAGCAGTAGACCTTTTATTACGGCTCTGTTGTAGAGAACCTTCCTAGCGAACCTAAGTAACTTTTTATCTAAAATACTTCTAAATCGGCAAAATCTTGACTTGAATCTATCTTTAAATGATGACACAGTTTTAAAACTTTCATATGTCGAAAGTAGAGAGAAGGGAACTAATGCAATAATGGGAGCAATTTTAACAACTTTTAACAGTTGATTCAGGGTAAAGGGTAAATTAGGGTAAAGAATTGGGCTCGGGCCAATTGCACCAAAAACCTTCACAAAAAACTTTACATAGTGTGGCCAATGTTTTTTTTTTTGGTTTTTTTTAGAGGGGAAAAAAAAGTAATTATCACCAATTACTTGGCCAAGTAATTAATTACTCTTACATTCAGGTAATTGAGTTACTAACGCAATTAATTTTTGGGAGAAGTAATTTGTAACTATAATTAATTACTTTTTTTCAGTAAGATTAACAACACTGTTTACTAGTGCAAAAGAATGGAAAGTAAACAGATTCAGAACATTGACTTTGCCTTTCCAACATTATTCAAAACAATTCTTCAAAAAATTCGAGCATTATTATTATAGTATACTACTATATGTAATAGTATAATAATTATAATAATTATTCATTGCCAATCATATTTGTCATAGAGAGTGTAATTTGAAAGCTATTCTTAGTATAGAATCTGTATTCTGTAGTATTTACTCAACATATTATAATATTAATTCTGAAGTATGTGGGATTAACTCCAGAAATCATTATTTATATGACGAACATGACATGCTTTTATTTTGAAATGTTCACCGGTGGTACGTTCGCTAAACCGCTAACCGAAAGCTTTACACTCCGTAAAAAAAAACATTCTTCGTCATTACTTGTGGTGTCACTAACAGCTTTTTTTTTTTTTTTCGTTAGCAAATGCTGTTAACCAGCTGTTGAGTGTTAATGTATGACTGATTGGAACTGTACTGCATTGTTTCGCTACAGGGTGTGCTGTTGTGTATTTTATGCTCGGTGTAAAGAAGAAAGTTAAAAGAGGCATTAGTGGCCTGTTTTCAACTTCTCCATCACTGCACTTTGGCTCCTATGGAGAGCACGTTCACTCATGTGTTCAAAATAAACGATAACTGACGTGCAAAGTAGCAAGTGAGCTGTAAAAATAGCGAGCTTAGTGGTGTGAAAAACCCGGGAGAGCTAAGTGAAGCTAACGCACAGCTAAGCGGAGCTAGGCGATGCTAAACGGAGCTAAGCGAAGCTAAACGGCGCTAAATGAAGCTATACGACTGATACTCAGTCCGTCGTCATTTAACAGTCCATTGTAGTGTGGAGGAGAGATAATATAAATGCAGCATTCAAATGGCTTTCTTTTTTGTTTTGTTATTTGTTTGTTTGATATGCTGACATAATAATACATGACAAATAGTTGGGGGTGCTGCTGGTTCCGTTGGCCCAAGCCCTTGCTCGTTAGGGCAAGGGCAGCTGGTTGGGAGCCCCCTACTGGTTGGGGGCCTAAGGCGATCGCCTACTTCGCCTGAATAGTAGATCCGCCTACGATTCTAGGATAGTCTACAAACAACTAATAAACAGAAAAATAAGCTTCTCCTGTGAATTGGAATGAGTTTATTAGGGCTGTCAAACGATTAAAATGTTTAATCAAGTTAATCACAGCTTAAAAATTAATTAATCGTAATTAATCGCAATTCAAACCATCTATAAAATATGCCATATTTTTCTGTAAATTATTGTTGGAATGGAAAGATAAGACACAAGACGGATATATACATTCAACATACTGTACATAAGTACTGTATTTCTTTATTATAACAATAAATTAACAAGATGGCATTAACATTATTAACATTCTGTTAAAGCAATCCATGGATAGAAAGACTTGTAGTTCCTAAAAGATAAATGTTAGTAGAAGTTATAGAAATTTCATATTAAAACCCCTCTTAATGTTTTCTTTTTAATAAAATTTGCAAAATTTTCAAACAAAAAATTATCTAGTAGTTCACCATTGTTGATGTCAATAATTACACAATGCTCATGGTGCTGAAACCCATAAAATCAGTCGCACCCAAGCGCCAGCAGAGGGCGACAAAACAAGAAAAAACATAAGTAAGAAGTGGATATGACACTGTGCTGTCATTTTAATCTGTTTGAGCGGGGCATGTGCGTTAAATGCGTCAAATATTTTAACGTGATTAATTTTTAAAAATTAATTACCACCCGTTAACGCGATAATTTTGACAGCCCTAAATTAAACATTGGCTCGGCTTTATCTCGGTGGCGTGACGCCCTCCCACCTCGTCAGCGCTGACGAGTTCAAGTGATGCAGGGGGCTGTTGCCACACAGTTGCTAACCGTCATGTGCTATTGTTTAGCCACAACTGGATTCATTACCTTTACTACCTATTCGTCCATCCCACAGCTGCTGGAAACAGAAATGTTTTTTAATCCATCTGCAGGCGACCAGGAGATTGATTTTTAATTCATTACTATTGACTAGACTGTTCGGGTGTGCACTGGTCCTGATGGTCTTCCTTAAGGCAAAACACTACCGCTTTTTTCCACAAGCGTCGCAAAAATCGACCAAAACTGAAAAGCGACTAAGTGTTGCTTTAACTTTTAACTTTACAAAAAAATAAGAATTGAAGAATCCACAATGAGTACACATGAATGTGAACATACATATATGAATATACTTGTTTTAATCTTATTAGTTTTACTTTTAAATTTGATACATAAGAATATTTACCTATATTTATTTTCTATCTTTTGAATATGAATTTAAAATGTAATTCAAACAAGATTATTACATGTATCGTAAAGAAACACAAATATGAACACGTGTAAAAAAAAACTCAAAAGGTAACAATAACATTTTTAATATAGTTATTATCATGACACACCCACATACAGTTAAAATGTGCATTCATGTTAGTTATCTTTTCACCTCATCTTTATACTCTCACTACTTTGCCCTCACAACAACGTTGTTACATAATATCCACAGACACACACACACACTCACCCTTTATCGCACATGCATACACACTAATGGTGCTCAGTACTGTCTTAACTTGCCTTGTTTAACCCTTTGATTCCTGAATTTACATTTAACAAATATAGAGTAAATAAAATACTGAAGGAATACTTACAGTGGTATGAAAAAGTATCTGAACCTTTTGGAATTTCTCACATTTCTCCATAAGATCCCCATCAAATGTGATCTGATCTTTGTCAAAATCACACAGATGAAAAAACTGTCTGCTTTAACTAAAGCCACCCAAACATTTATATTTTAATGAGGATAGTATGTAAACAATGACAGAAGGGGGAAAAATAAGTAAGTGAACCCTAACCATCAGACTGGCACATCGATCAGAAATGGTCTTGGCCCATTCTTCTCTACAAAACTTCTGTAGTACAGTCAAATTCCTGGGATGTCTGGCATAAATCGCTGTGTTTTGGTCATGCCACAGCATCTCAATGGGTTTCAAGTCTGGACTTTAACTTGGCCACTCCAGAACGTGTATTTTGTTGTTCTGAAACCATTCTGAAGTTGATTTACTTCTGAGTTTTAGATCATTGTCTCGTTGCAGCATCCGTCCTCTTTTTAACTTCAACTGTCTGTCAGACGGCCTCAGGTTTTCCTGCAAAACATCCTGATAAACCTTTGAATTCATTCTTTCATTCATGATTGCAAGTTGTCCAGGCCCTGAGGCAGCAAAACAGCCCCAAATCATGATGATCCCTACACTATGATTCATGGTGGAGATGAGGTGTTTATGTTGGTGAGCTGTTCCATTTTCTCTCCACACATGACGTTGTGTGTTACTTCCAAACAATTCAACTTTGGTTTCATCAGTCCATATAATATTTTGCCAAAACTTCTGTTGAGGGTCCAAGTGCCTTTTTGCTGACATTAAACGAGCAACTATGTGTTTTTTGGGGGGCTCTCTGAGTATTCTGCACTGAACTCTTGGCAACATCTTTGGTGGACGGCCACTCCTTGGGAGAGAAACAACAGTGCCAAACTCTCTTCATTTGTAGACAACTTCTCTGACTGTGGATTGATGAACATCCAGATTTTTAGAGATGGTTTTCTATCCTTTCCCAACTTTATACAAATCAACAATCCTTGATCGCAGCTGTTTTGACCGAGCAATGATGCACATCAGACAATGCTTCTCATCAAGACAGTTCTTGCCAGGTGTGTGTTTTATAGGTGGCAGGGCAGCTTTAAACCACTCATCATTGATTGGGCACACACCTGACTTAAATTGTTTGGTAAAAAATAAGTTTCAATTGCTCTTTAAGTCTCCTTAGGTCGAGGGTTCACTTATTTTTTCCCCCTTCTGTCATTGTTTGCATGGTATGCTCATTAAAATATGAAAACCTAGAAATGTTTGGGACTAAATACTTATTTACCCTACTGTAGTTGATGAGTACACAGAGTGTGTCAGTGATTTCTGCAAGTTTTTAGCAGACCCTCAAGGGTTCTTTTTTACCTCTTTGAGTATTCTGCTCTGAACTCTTGGCCTCATCTTTGGTGAACGGCCACCCCTTGGGAGAGAAGCAAGAGTGCCAAACTGTATTTGTAGACAACTTCTCTGACTGTCGATTGATGACCATCCATACCTTTAGAGGTGGTTTTGCATCCTTTCTCAGCATCATACAAATCAACAGTCCTTGATCGCAGGTCTTCAGACAGCTCCTTTAACCGAGCCACAATGCTTCTCATCAAGATAATTCTTACCAGGTGTGTGTTTTATAGTGGGCAGGGCAGCTTTGAAACCACTCATCTGTGATTGGGCACATACATTACTTAAATTGTTGGTAAAAATTGGTTTCAATTGGTCTTTAAGTCTCTTTAGGCAGAGGGTTCATTTATTTATTCATCCCCCTTCTGTCAATGCTTGCATGCTATCCTCATTAAAATATGAAAAAACACCCAAACATTGATCGGTTTAGTTAAAGCAGACACTGTTTTTACATCTGTGTGATTTTGACAAAGATCAGATCACATTTGATGGGGATTTTATACAGAAATGTCAGAAATTCCAAAAGGTTCAGATACATTTTCTTACCATTGTAAGTACATGATAATAGTATTAATAAAAAAATATATCTTTCTGTAACAGCTGGGTGGATTTTGACGAAATTTTACACAGTTGCAGTTTATCACCGACGTGTTAGTCGACCTGTTTAAAGCAACACTTTCAATGCCATTGACGGTGCTAAACGTCCGATCCATTTGGAATGGGAAACCAGCAAGTGACAAATTGTCAGTTAATCATTCCAATTTCTATGTTAAATATCAATTCTGAGCAGCACTGCCATTGATCATCCATTCGGCAAAAAAGAATCAACTTATTACCTTCTTGTTCTTGTCTTTTTCTGCTCTGACGGTTAGAAGAACATTCCAAGATGGCTCCTCACATCTCGTCCACAATCTCCTCCGGCTTTGGGAGAGTTGTGCTACTCATTTCCTGTTTGCTTTATTTTCTAGCGGCAACAGGAAACGGTCATGCTTTCCTCTTCCTCTCCTGTTGACACACACACATATGTGTGTGTCTATAAATAAGCATTCTGTAGATACAGAAAGAAGTGAGCTCCAAATAGACAAAACAATGACGTCACGTCATGAGTGGGGAATCCCTGGGGGTTACTGTAATCTTCTGATTTAACCCCTAGAAGCCTGAATTGTTATATAACTGGTTCAGCGTCATTGAGGATGATGGGACGTCCGATTCATGGGGTTCTTAAAGTGCGTACGACAGGAGAAAAAAAGTCTTAAATAGGATTATTATGTGAATTAGAATCATATTTTGAGACAATTGGACTATATACAACAATTTAGCAAAGCGCAGATGACGAAAAATTAATCTGCTGGTTAGCCACGCCTACCATTATAGGGCTCTAGCATCCCCAACAGGTGGATGACGTCAGCGGAGTCACGATTTCATCTGATTTAGAATGCAGCCCATTGATGGGGAATTATTCACGAGGAAAACACAACGAAGAGAGCCACAAAATGTCATTGTTTCAGTCTCTCTACTCCAATATTTTTACAGGATATTGTTTTTATCCAAATATTTTTCCCCAATGGCTAAATGAATGGCTTGAGAAGGACCAGTCAGCCCGTTGAGGGGGAATTATTCAGAACGAGGAAAACGTGACGAAGAGAGCTTCAAAATGTCATCGTTTCAGTCTCTCTACTCCAATATTTTCACAGGATATTATTTTTTTATCCAAGTATTTTTCCCCAACAGCTAAACAAAAGAATGGTCAGTCTTAATGCTTGCTAAATGAAATATGAAATAATAAAAATGCATTTATTAAGACAACATGGCAAAATTACTCCATAATGGTCAAAACTGTCGAGTTCGCCTTTACTGTTGCACCTCCCGAACGATATTTTATGCCACCTAAATCGGGTTTATGTCATTTCCCTTCCCCGGTTTCGGAAAATGTAATTAACCAAGAGGCCTGACAGCAAGCTGACATGCTAACCTGAACAGAGTGATGTTTCAAAGTTTTCGAAGCGGAAAATCACACATAACTAGCCTGGATATTTTCACATGACGACTGGGTTGTTGATTGTCTTGGCCGATCGGCAAACCGCCCGGTGGAGAGCAATTTACAGCTAGTTCCTAGCTACTACGGACAGCGGATCTCGCCGGGGAAGCAGCTGGACAATGACCGCTGCCCAGAGGCGTCGCATCCCATTAGGCAAACCAGGCAATTGCCTAGGGCCCCCAGCCAGCAGGGGAGCCCCGGAGGGCCAACAGATTTAGCACACGCAGCTTTACTGCACTGTCGCAGAGACAGTGCCTCAGAGTGACTGTGAGCGGCGATTTGGCTTTTTTAAATTGGCGTATATCCAAAATGAAGAGAAGTTATCCTTCTGGAAGCGACGAAAGAAAAAAAAAAGCAGAAGAGGAGAAAAGGAAGGAAGACAGCGGTGATTGTATTATGTTACTGTAGTTTTATGTCCTAATGTATTAGAAGCTGGGCACTTTGAGTGTCCTAAAAAGTGCTCTATGAGACCGAGGCATTATTATACTTTTATTAAATATGCAAGTCCAACTGTGCCCCTTACTTGCACACACTCGAAGGGCCCCATGTTGCTTGCTGCCTGGGGCCCCCGGGGACCCTTGCTACGCCTCTGCCGCTGCCAATCAATGACAATGACATGCCAATCCATGATCAAACGTAAGTAGTCCTTTATTTAAAGAAAGTTTGTACTGTTTACTTTGTAATTGCTGTATTCGCGGCTATTTTTAACTCAAAGCTCCAATTTCTGATCGTTCGGAGAATTTGACAGAACACCGGGCACTTGAGTGAAGAGGGGAATAAGCCGACTATACTAGTAATGCTCTCCCGGCGGGGGGATGTGCGACAAGCTGCCGGTCGTCGGCCGAGGGGACAAGGAGCATGTCACAAAATGCAAGCCACCTACATATTAAAATGATCCCAGTATTTGACATAATACAAAACATGATATTCACTCACTTCCTCGTGAGTCCCATGGTCCCACAGTAGTAGGGCTTGTTTTGGCAAATATCCACCGGTGAGTGGGAACCTTTTGAAACCCCAAAAAGGCGCACACGCCTCTCCCTCATAAAGCAATATTTTTCTGCAGCCGTTTGGCTGGCGTGATGAGAAAAATAAACGTATTAATCCGCAAAATCAGCTGAATCCTTAGTCCTTCTCATACAACAGTACGGCTGTATAGTGAAGAGGACTCCTTCCTCCGTACACGTCACAACGCCCACTTTGTCAACTCGATACTGTTGCCGGAAGTGACTCATTTTCATGGCGCGGGATTCAAAAAACTAAATAAATATAGTAGAGCTGAAACGAATACTCAAGCAACTCGAGTAACTCGAGTTTAAAAACTGATCCGAGTAATTTTATCCACCTCTAGTAATCGTTTATTTTGACAGCTCTAAGCATCACGTTTTGCTCGGACCACTTTGAATGCGGGACAACGCGCTGATGTCACGTGCGTAGAGGAAGAAGTAAAAAAAACAACAACAAAAAAAACAAAACAAAAAAAAAACTTACTGCAGTCGACAGCCGCTACAAACGACGCCGACGTTGCTAAATACCAGCCTGCTCGATGCTACGTTGGTAGCAGGTAGCGTCTGATGAGTCTCATAGAGATCACATGTATGTTGAACTAGATGCGAAATAACAGACTCGGCCGCGTCTGGGCAGCGTTAGTAAACAGCCGCCATCTTAAAGCAGTAGAGCGCTAAGCTCTAATAAAGAGGGCTAAGCTAGGGTGACCATATTTTGATTTCCAAAAAAGAGGACACTCGGCCCGGCCTCGAGATACTTGAATTTTACTCGAAGATCACTCAAAGATGCGTATATCTCCCACTTTTTTTTACCCAACAGGCTTTATTCTTCCTAAAAAAAATTATCAAACAATAAAACAATTTAAAAAATTATAATTATTATTAAAAAAAATAATGTAATGCAGACTCATGGAAATGTAGTCCAGTTAATACACACACACAGTTGGCTATGTGCCCACTCAACATTTTTTAAAATTACGATCACGACAATTGTCGTTGACAAAATGTTATTCCCACTCAATTTTTATTCTCATGCAATGTTTTAAATTGTACGCAAACAATAACTGAAATAAATTGACAAGCGATTAAACCAGCATGTTTCCAAACGCAGCAGTTCAAATTCAAAACTACATTGCCCATAATGCCTAGCGCAGCCAAGCTCACTGATTGCTACCCTATTAGCGAATACGGGAGCCGAGGCAAAATCAGACTTTGCTATAAAAGTTTACTACCATCAGCAGCGCAAAGATGCGACAACAAACGGGATTTTACAGATTACACCAGTACAAATCTCCGACAGAAGTCAACAGTTGCCATTATATACGTATTTATCGTAAAAAAAACTCAAAAGCAACACAGCTATTTAGCTATACTAGCATTCAACCACTAACTAACGCAGAACAATTACAAGACCCATACAATATACTGCATCTCTGTGTACACATATAACCCTATGTATAACAGAAGACACGTGATCAACATTAACAGGAGAAATTTACAGAAAGGTGTATGGAGGCACGTCTTTTAGAACTTCTTATTGAACTCCTTACTGTAGTCTGAGCTCTCGCCAAACCGTCAGTAGATGGTGGTAATTCCCCATGAAACAAAGGGTGAACTGCCAACAAAAAAGAAGAAGAAGATCTACTACTTCTCCCGCCCCTACTAGTAGGAGCAACGTCAACGCAGGCAAGCGCTGCCCCCTAGCGGCCGGAGGAATTCTCTTCAAGTTGGTCCCGTAAAAAAAAAATCATAAAAACCGGACATTTTTATGAATTTATAAAACCCGCCCGGACAACGAGGATACTGCGTGAAAGTAGGACTTGTCCGGGCAAAAGAGGACGTTTGGTCACTATAGGCTAAGCGCTAATAAATAAGGTTAACGCTACTTAAATGTGGAGAAAACAGAGGTGATCATTTTTGGGCCAAAAAAGGAAAGGTCAAAGATAAGCAGCCAACTTAGCACAATGTCACTTACAGCTACAAATCAAGTCAGAAACCTTGGCGTAATTATTGACTCAGACCTAAAATTTGATAGCCATCTAAAGTCCGTCACTAAATCCGCTTATTACCACCTAAAAAATATAACCAGAATTAAGGGGCTTCTGACTCAACAAGACATGGAAAAACTTATGCATGCATTCGTTTTCAGCAGATTGGACTACTGCAACGGTATATTTACAGGTCTTGATAAAAAATCAGTCAGGAAGCTGCAGCTAGTACAGAATGCTGCAGCCAGAGTCCTCACAAATACAAGGAAGCTGGACCACATTACACCGGTTTTGAAATCGCTACACTGGCTTCCAGTGAGTCAAAGGATAGACTATAAAATACTACTGCTCGTCTACAAAACACTTAATGGCCTTGGACCAAAATACATGCTTGACTTGTTAGATTCCTATGAGACATCTAGACCCTTAAGGTCGTCTGGAACGGGTCTTCTGCATGTTCCAAGAACAAGAACCAAGCAGGGTGAGGCAGCATTTAGTTATTATGCTCCTCACCTCTGGAACAAGTTACCCGAAGGTCTGAAGTATGCTCAAACCGTTAGCTCATTTAAATCAGGGCTAAAAACGCTTTTGTTTAGCACTGCATATCCATAACTGTCTATATATTTCAATCTACCTGCCTTCTATTCCTCTTGTGCTTATCTCCATTGCTGATTTCAATGATTATTATTAGTAGTAGTTTTTGCTTTATTTCTATTTTTGTTTTATTTTTATTTATTTATTTTTATTCTGTGATTAAATGCGATCTTCTGTCTTGGTTTTTACGTTGTGTTGATTTAAATGTGATTTTTATGGTTTTCATGTGATGTAAAGCACTTTGAATTGCCTTGTGTTGAATTGTGCTATATAAATAAATTTGCCTTGCCTTGCCTTGCCTACTGTCTCTAGCTCACGTAACGTTAGCCCTGCGGAGGGCTAGGCTTCTATTAATTATGACCACTGTCGATGCGTGGCTAACGTGTCTTACATACAGGCTTTAACATAACATAGCGATGTGGAGTGATGAGGGTGTAAAATAAAAACTCAATAATGCTAACTATCAATTTTAGCTCAGTAGTCATTGCTGGATAAAACACCAAGTAGCACTGGTCCTAATGTGCTCCAATACAGCCTGTATCATACATTTATTTTGAACACTGCAAAAACTCAAAATCCTATCAGGACTTACAGTTTAGACTAACTTAAAACTTAACTACAACTTAAAAATGTCTTTTCACAAATAGGAATTTTTCCCACGTTTCAATTGAATTTCTAACTTTTAAGTGATGTGTGTTATCAAGCGTAACGGTATTTTTAGGTTATATAGAAATATATACATATATTTTTTTAATAAGAGCTAAAGGTTTTTTGAGTGAAAGCAGTGAATTAGTCTTTTTTTTTTTTTTTTTTTTTTACATCTAAGATGTAACTAGACAATATACAATATATTTCAACAATATACATCATAAATAAAGACATTGATTGACTGAAAATGATTCAAGATTAGATGAAATGTCGTTTTCTCATGTATATTTATAATTGCTCTTCACCTAAAAATATATTTGTTTTATCCGATTACTCGATTAATCGATAGAATTTTCAGTCGATTACTCGATTACTAAAATATTCGATAGCTGCAGCCCTAAAATATAGCGATCGCTTCCACACACGTCCAAGCGGTCCATTTCATTCAGGAGCATAAAACACCGTGTGAAATATGAAATAAACAAGCTTTTTGGTGTCATACGCACTGTAAAAATGGTATTGATAAAAAAGTGCGAAATTCAATACAGCTAAAAATGAGTAAATCCTATGATAAAAAGAAATCATGAAAATATCCAAAATAAGAAATAGATGTAAAAATAGGAAAATGAATAAGAAATGAACAAATAAAATTTAATTGAAAATTCATCAATAAAAATGTTTTTATATTTTCAAAATGATTTAATTTTAAATGTTTTAACTTTTTCTTTTTATCATTATCTTGTTTTTCGTTTTTAAGTCCTTTCTGTGTTAATGTTTTTTTGTTTGTTTTTTTTTTTAAGAAAAAAAGTAATTTTCCTTATTTCCTTCCATTTCATTTTATCCTATTTTTTTTCGTAATATATTTTGGATTATATAGCTTCAAGTTGTTATTTTCAATTTAAATAACATTTCTATATTTTGTTCATCATCGTTATTGCTGTTTATTTCATGTAGGAGAAAAAAGTTCAAACACCCCTGCAGTTACATCAATCGTTTTTGCTCAAAACACAATAAAAATGTGTTAGGTGACAACAAAACATATTTAATATGACATGAAAATTGAGTATTTTTCACTGATATCATGATTACCATGAGATCCAATCCAATAAATCATCAACTAATACAAAAGTCCAGAAGTAAAACGCTGACAAAAAAATAGCCCGCCTCCTTTTGCGATGATGCGTTCAGGCTCCAGTTCACACGTAAGCTTTGGCGCTCCCGCCGCCGTCATCCATGACGTGTGCCGCTTTGTAGATGTTCATGTTGTGACTTTGACTGCTTTTGGAGTAGTTGTATGAAAAATGTCTGTGGGGAAAGATGACATCATTACATGAGGTCAGATCACAACACATGTAACTTTTCAAGTGCAACTGATGGCGCTAGACGTTTAATCCATTTGAACCGGGGAGGATTGGCAGCGTTCGCCATTTGGATTGGACATCTACAGTTGCTATTGTACTTCTACTGACGAACGAGACTAGGGGTGCAACGGTTCAGTTAGCCCACGGTTCGGTTTGAACCTCGGTTTTAGGTTCACGATTTCGGTTCGGTTCGGCTTTTTTTTTTTTTTTTTTAAACTGCCTTTATTTTGCTTTTAAAAAATAAAATAAAATGAACACTTAAAATGTAAACATTTTCGACTGTTAAAATGCCTCTTAGCTCTTTGGCAAGTGTAGTGACTGACTACTGAAATACACACACAGTAGTAAAAAAGTTACTTGGCAAAGTAACTGGTGATACCTTTCATGTTTGGTTTTTTTTTTTTTTTTTTTTCATAAAAAACAAACAAACAAACAAACCCAAAAACATAGTAACCTTTGCTATGTTTGGAGGTCATTTAATGTGAATCAACCGTTAAAGTTGATAAAATTGCTCCCGTTTTTGCTTTAGTTCCTTTCTGTCTACTTCTGACATGCGAAAATTTTAAAACTGTTTCATCCTTTAAATATAGACTCAAGTCAAGATGTTGCCGATTTAGGAGTATTTTAGATAAAAAGTTGCTTAGGTTCGCTCGGAAGGTTTACTACAACAGAGCCTTTCTGTGACGTTAACTGCTCTGAAACGGCGGCTGTTTACTAACGCTACCGAGTCTGTCATTTCGCATGTAGTTCTATATGCGTGAGATATCTAGGCGTAGATTGTATGCTGTCGGCTAAGCCAGGAAATATTGGAGCCACCTAGCCTAGCATCGCGTTTGCTGCAGCGTCTCAACAAACACTCTTCCCTCTCCGTGTCTCTGACTTTTCTCACGTCATTCAACCAACATATTATCGAACAATGTCTCGTTGTAGAAACGGTGACCAAATCCGAACAGATGAAAAAAAAAAAATGTAACGCACGAAAAACGTGCAGATTTTGAACGTAACGTACAGCGTACACATTTTAAAATGAGTGCTCACTTGTACAAATTACGACGAGACCGTACAACTTGACAGGTATAAATTATAGTGGACTGTCACAGTTAGGTAGTAGCACTCTGTAGCACGGGACGTCCAACTATCAGTGGTAAGGGCGAAACTATGTGCTTGAGCGAAATCTTCGATGGCTTTGCGTGCCATTTCATAAATGTCGGGGATTACGTTGTTGGAGAAATATGTCCGCGAGGGAACAATGTAACGCGGGTCAAGCGTTGCAAATAAATTAACGAAGCCCGCCGTGTGTTTTGACTGGTGTCATCTTTGGGGTTGTCCTGCCCTGAGAAAGTGATATCTGTGGGTGATGCCGGCCGGCTGAGGTGCCAGAGTCTTGTTATAAAAATGTTGCTATTAGCATAGGGAACAAGCGCTGAGCAATGCTTGCAATTTTTTGTTTTTTTTCAATATTTTCTCTCCCTCCGCATTGTAGTCCACGGGGAAACCAAAATGTTGCCACACCGCAGATTTGAAAGAAGCCGGTGCTTCCTCAAAATTCGGTCTCTCTACTCCTCCGCTCGCCATAGCTATTTGTTTTCTTTCTTGTTTCACTTTCACTTCGCTCGTAAGCGAGAGAGGGCGTTACTTGGCTTCTATTACACAGGTGCTTTACAGCGATCCGACATTTACTTGCGGGGCGGGAATTTCTCCACAGCGGTGCTTCACGTCACACACAGGCACACAGAGATCGAGCAATTCATTCCACAAGCGTTCTGAATACATTAATTGCAAAACCGAAAAGGCGCGGTTCATAAAGACGTATTGAACTGTACAGTACGGTTCGGCTTTGAACCACAAACCGTTGCACCGCTAGTCTCTACATACAGATATTTCATGTTACTACACGCCTCAACCATAGGCTGAGTTTGACTTTTAGGGCAGGGGGGGCACAACATGTTGATGACCCCGAAATGCAGTGTCAGCAATAAAATTAACTTACAAGAATATTTATAATAATAAATTGACAATGAGCATTTTTTGTTTCCCATCATTCTTGAGGGGAATTCTAAACCAGGCTGCTTAGGCAATACTTTTGGCCAAGATCGTCATCCATTGAATACGGTTTGCCCAACGGTGTCATCCCAATGTAGTTACCCTGTATCGTATTGTATGTATCGTATCGTATGTTTTGTATCCCCTGGGCGGAGCCATAGAGATTTTTGTCTTTATTATTCAATCCCCAAAAACGTTGTTTCAATCAAAAAATATATTTTCAACCCAAAAAAATGTCGCCTCAATCCAAAAAAAAAAGTGTTTGAATGCAAAAATAAATTTTAAACGAAAAAAAAAAAAAAAACTCGATGGAAAGCTATTTTTCTTTGATTGATTTTTTTTTTTTTTGACTGAAGCAACTTTTTCTGATTGACGTAATTTTGATTTGTGTTAGGGCCACATCATGGCTAGGACATTTTGTCATTATTATTCAATCAAAAAATAAGTTGCTTCAAAAAATATATATATTTTAAAAAAGAAAAATCACTTCAATCAAAAGAAAATTTTCAATCATAGAAAAAGTTTTTGGATGCGACAAAATATTTGAGATTGAAAAATTGGCATTTGAACACTTAATTTTTCATTGAAAAGTTTTCTTTGATTAAAGCGATCCTGTTTGTGGTTGGGCTATATTATGGCTAGGACATTTATGTCTAAATCATTCAATCCTCCAAAAAGTTGCTTAAATCAAAATAAATATTTTCAATCAAAGAAAAAAAATCATTTGAAAAATAAAATTGCTCTCCCCTAACATATATATATATTTTTGAAAATTATATGCAAAGCAAATGACCGTCTAAGGCAGGGGTCCCCAAACTACGGCCTGCCTCCACATTTGGTCCGGCCCCCCTGAACATTTTTTTTTTTTAAATTTTCAATATTGTTATTTATTTCCTGTTTTTTTTCTGTGAAGAACCCAGATAGGGTTATTTGGTTATTATCTATTTAATTAATAGTTTTATTATTATTTATTATCATATTATATTATTATTCATATTATTATTTTTTATTTTATGTACTTTTGTTCCGTCAAGAATCCAGAAAGGGTTATTTGATTGTGGCTTTCTGAAAAACAATAAATTTTTACATTTAGGCACTCCTGCAATCGTCACACTTTTTCTGTTACAAACTGACCCGGCCCCTCATCAGAGAAGGGAAAAGGTATGTGGCCCTCACAGAAAAAAGTTTGGGGACCCCGGTCTAAGGTGCTAGTCACATGATCTGTTCGGAAAATAATTTTGACCCAATATAAACTATTTTTTTTCATTCATTTTTGTTGCAGTTTTATTGCTTTACCACTTTTATATATATAGGAAAGTCAATTACATGCAATGATTGTATTTGGCCAACAGGGGGGGGCCTGGCCCCTTTGACCCCCCCCCCCCCCCCCCGCCTTAAAATCCGCTTATGGCCTCAATGAGAATATATCGCCTCTTGATTAGGGCTGTCAAAATTATCGCGTTAACGGGCGGTAATTTTTTTAATTAATCAGGTTGAAATGTTTGACGCAATTAACGCACGTGCCCCGCTCAAACAGATTAAAATGACAGCACAGTGCAATGCCAACTTGTTACTTGTGTTTTGTGGATTTTATGAGCATTGTGTAATTATTGACATCAACAATGGCGGGCTACTAGTTTATTTTTTGATTGAAAATTTTACAAATTTTATTAAAACGAAAACATTAAGAGGGGTTTTAATATAAGATTTCTATAACTTGTACTAACATTTATCTTTTAAGAACTACAAGATTTTCTATCCATGGATCAC